>NC_080676.1:110425432-111675432 GCF_030445035.2 Dasypus novemcinctus
GGATAGTCAGGAAACAGTGCACCTGGGGTAGGCTTCTAAGGAGTACGTGAGTATTCATCTTGCCATAGTGTATTTTATCAGTGGATGGAGATCCACATAATGAGTGGCAAGATGATGGACTCTCATCCTGGGGAGGCCTGCTATGTTCTCAAATAGCAGGGGGAGAGTCTCTCGAGAGCATGGGTGGTGCATAATAGGAGAGGACAGACCAGTGTCCTCAGTGTTGTTGCAAGTAACTATGAATCTTGTCCTTCAAGGAGAAAGCTGAATCTTTTATTATTAGCAGTAACCCTGCTTAAATGTTATTCCAGAGTGAGACAACATCTTTATTATATTAGACAGTAAACAAACCTGCCCTTTGCTTCAGAGGGCTGCACTATCTTCTTTGTCCAAAGCTGTTAACTATACAAACATTCTTTAAAACACTGTCCAAAGCAAAGGCAGCTTACAAGATGCGCAGAAAAATGAGAAACCCACGGAGAATTGATTCCCAATAGTGAGTGCCTGAATTAGGAAATGATAGTGAAAATTCCATTAAAATAGTCAACGTATTCATGAAGACTTCTGCACTTTCTGGGTTTACTTAATTTACTGATCAATCTTTTTAACAGAGCAGGATATTGCTTTGAGTTATATTACTTTTGGATTCTCCAATTTCAGCAATTTTTATTTTGAAATTTATATGTAAGGTAAGCCTTTCTCAACAACAGTAGGAAGCAAAATTATAATATTGCTTCTACACCAAAGTTCATTGCAACCTAGGAGTGAAGTGTAGACTACTTACAAGAATAAATTATAAGTTAGAATTTAATACTTCTGTACTTTTATTGAAGATAGTAGTTAAATTCATAAAACTCAGTAACGATATTCAAACCTTTCTAAGGAGAGTTTCTATCATCTTGGTAAAATATGCTTTATACATACTGTCTCCATGAGCTGGAATTCAAAACATTTTTGTAGTAAGAAAAAGGATGAATCAAATCTATGGCTAAACTAAAACATCAAAGTCAATGTTTTGTTCTGAGTTATGAATACAGTAGTGGCTTTTCTTCTTGATATGCTTATCTTATAGATAATTTCAGATACCACTGTCCTTTTAAAAAAGTAAGGCAGAAACACCTTGTTTGCACACTTATTAGGTCCCAAATTTTAAAAAAAAATTAGATTCAGGAGATATTTAATTTTTGTGGAATATATTTTATATTTTTATAATTTCAAAATTTTGGTATTCATATAATATGCAAAGGGAAACATTCCATTGTATTTTTATAATATACATGAAAGATATGTGGATGTTTGTGTATACATACTATATTTCATGAAATTCTAGAAAGTGTTTTTTAAATATATTTTTAGACTTTCTAAAAATACCTGACAAAACTAGATAAAGCATGTTAATCTTAATTATGCATAATGAATATGAACAAAAAACTTTAAAAATCTTACCTAAAAATGTCTATATTTAAAATAATAAATTTGTTCATTTCATAACCATTACAAGCTAATTCATTCTCATTTCTATTCCAAGTAATTTCAATCAAATATATCTTATGATTTATTGTAAACTTAAGGAATTTTACATTTTGAAGTTTTTTCACAGGCAATTTTTTAGCTTTATAATTAGAAATATTATAGCTTTTACGCAGCCCCAAGGATCCTCATTAGTGGAAATGTAAACCCTTGCTGCCTAACAAAGAGTTGGAATCACATTTCCACAGAAAAATTAGAAGGTCAAATTTAGCACACTGATTTCATCATTTAAAAAAAAAAGACTGCATTAGCCCAGTAGAGAGACAGACAAACTGACAAGTTATATACTCCTGCTGGTGAACTGGTGTTACAGGCAAATTTACGTGTCATTATCATTAATAAATGCTTATCACATGCCCACTATGTGGAAACTGTACACCCAGAATTGTTAAGTCCTCCTGCCAACCATGTGGTTTTGGATCCAGCTATAGCAAATTTTAGCCTCAAGGCTTCCGATGGACTTTGATGGGTCATGTGTATCAAAGTCCTCTAGGTAGCCTGCATGAGAAAATATGTTCTCATTACTTCCCCTTAGCACAGTAACCTGGTGACAGTTCTTCTTTAGTCATGGGCCAAAGGAAGCAAGCCAAAAACTCTGTCATCTTCTAAATTCACAGCATGAGGCTATAACATTTCTTTAAGGCTTGTTCTTTTATTTCTGTCTCCTACTGCCAGTCTAACTGTCAAAGTCACAGCAGGAGATGAAAATGAAAAGAATCATCAAAGAAATCCATGTGCAGAATTTCCCTACAGGAGCTTTCAGCAAGAGGGGTAAAAAATGAAAGTGGCTACATTGACATTTGCCCTCCAGTAAAACATTAATAAAAGGAAAAAACAAATACATGCTTCCCCACCCCTCAGATACATCCCCTGATATCAGCAAATGGAATGTTTCATTTTTGTAATAGATGAAAAGATCACTTGCTCAAACATATATTGCTGTAAGGGATTTTTAAAATATAAAAATTGTAACATTCAGGCAGACAAAATTCAGTGTAGATTTCCATTGATCTCAGCATCAGTTTTAGACAATATTTTGGACAAAGCACATAAAATTAATTACTTCAAATTTTGATATAAATCAGATCATTAACACTACAATGTGTGATCATGAAAGCATTCAGATCTCCTCTATTTCAAATAAATATAAGTAGCACATAATAAAAGGGAATTTGCATTTTTAGCAATTATTCTAATTTCTATAGATTTTTAGAAAAAGATAGGCATTTAAAATTGAAGTATAATTTTATTTCAAGTGTTCTCTGAGAGCACATACTGTTTAGAAAATCTGTACATTGTGCTGTGCCAACAATAAAATCATTTAAGTGCATTTTTAAAATAAATGTTTTAAATTCACAGAAAATTTGCAAAGATAGTAACAGAGAGTCCTCATATAACCCTCATCCAGTTTCCCACATTGTTAATATTTTACTTTACCATAGTAGATTTGTAAAAAGGAAAAACTGGCATTGGTACCTTACTAGTAATCCAGACTTTATTTAGATTTAAGTTTTTTCAGTTTCTCTTCTAGTGTTCAGGGTACAACATTGCATGATATCCACAGTCTGTGAACTTCTGTTTTTCCTTACTTTTAAAACCTTGAGAGTCCTGAGGATAACTGGCTAGGTATCCAGTAGAATGCCCCCTAATCAGGGTTTGTGCAATTGCTCTTTAATCCTAGCGATTTGATTGCTTGGTGTGTAGTTTTGTGTATGGCCCATTGTTGAACAGTAAATCACTCAAATATATAAATAAAATGTTACATTTTTTAAATAAAAAGGGGAGAGTTGCATCTTCCAGAAAGATTGGTAAGATTATCTCTACTAGTCAAACAGCTTTATAACAAGAAAAGTAGTCAAGTTTGGGATCTATTTACCAAGCAGTAAGCACTTATCCATTGACTACTTTGTGCCTGGCATTGCACTCTGTAAAGGGAACATAGAAAGAAGACACTTTTTAGTCTGGAGGCTGTCAGAAGGATTTCCCTTATGCACAACTGAGCAGAGTCTAAGAGACAGATAAAGTAGATACAATCCCCAGGTATTGGTTCCTTTGAGGGCTAAAGGGATCCACGGGTTCTATGGTCATGGCAGATAGGGTTCACTGCCATGTCAGATGGCCCTTCTATGGAACTGGTGTTTCTGCGTGATGAAACTGAACCCAGAGGGGATCTCTTTTCATAAGACTATCATGCTACTTTACTGGAATTGTAGTTGGTATTGGGGTTTAAGATATATTTAGGGGATTGAATCTTTTTACTGACAATATGATAGCCAGGCCCTGAGCCTCAACAGACTCCAGCTCCTACAATCTGAATTATTGGACTCACCTCACTCAGCTAAGATGGAGTTGAAGAAGGGCAACCACCACACCATGGAGCCTAGAGTGCCTACAACTGAAAGCAGGAGGATTGCATCCAGTAACCATGTGGAATCTGAGCCTCCTCTTGACATAGAGGTACAACGGACACAACCAATCCAAGGACCTCAGAGAAAAGGTGGCAATGGAGTGGGAAAAGTGGACATGGTGGCTGATGGGTATGGGGAATGGCAGGAAGAGATGAGATGTGGAGGCGCCTTTGGGACTTGGAGTTGCCCTGGATGGTGCTTCAGGGGCAATCACCGGACATTGTAAATCCTCCCAGGGCTCACTGGATGGAATGGGGGAGAGTGTGAGCCATGATGTGGACCAATGACCATGAGGTGCAGAGATACCCAGAGATGTACTTACCAAATGCAATGGATGTGTCATGATGATGGGAGTGAGTGTTGCTGGGGGGGGGGGGGTGTGGTGGGGGTGGTGGGGTCGAATGGGACCTCATATTTTTTTAATGTAATATTTTTACAAAATCAATAAAAAATAAATTAAAAAAAATTAAAAAAAAGAAAGAAGACACTTTTTAACTTAGGGAGGTCACAGTAGAGACAGGGTTAAAGTCAATTAAACATAAAATTGATAAATGCCTAGGACATTATACCCACAAACACAGATATTCATGACTGAAAAAGAGTTAAATGTGTTCAAATATAACTTGTTACCTTTAAAAATAATACCTGCACCTCATTCTATCAGAAAGGGATTTTTAAAATAGTTGATCAGACAGAGGAGGTAATATAAGGTAAGATAAGTTTTATAGAATGAGCTGGATTTCTCCAGGGGAAGATGTAAGGCAAAGGGAGATTTAGGCAAAGGAAGCAAATGTTTTAGTGTGCCTGGAGCACCATGATACTGAGATAAGCAAGAGCATGACAAGTAAGATTTGCCTTTTTAAATGTATTAATTTATTTTTATTAAAAGAAAAACTCATATCACTCAGATACAGCAAATATTTTTCTTTTTTTTTTTAACTTGATTTGCATTTCAGAAAGAACATTCTGGCAACAATGTGGAGACTGAACTGCAGGTGGAAGGAACTTAAGGCAGGAGATAACTAGAAAACTGTTACATGACCAAGACAAAATGACAGGGTTATGAACTAGAGATGGAATGAAAGGTTTTAAACAGACATAGAATCTACCAGAAATTCACAAAAATTGAAAGTGAAAAATAAGATAAAAGGGGAGGAGGTATCACTTTTGAATTTCTGATTAGTTGATAAAAGGGCTATCGAGACAGGGAATATTATAGCAAGGAATGAGTGAGTACGATGATGTGAAAAGGTTAGTTCAGTTTATAACAGATTGGATTTGAGGTGCCTGAGTTCGAGGACACATTGTAGAGATGCCCAACAGGCTGATGATTGTTGGAAACAGATCTCAGGCAAGAGATGGGCTAGAGATACAGTTTGATAGACATTATCATATAGATGGTATTGGAAATAATATAACAAGATGGTATGTTCCAGCAGCACATAGAATAAGAAAATTACTGTTGTTGGAACTTTCAGAAAACACCCGGATTAAATGGATGTGTGGAGGTAGACTAGCCAGCAAAGGATCCTGAGAAAAATGGCAAGAAAGGGTGCAGTAAAACCAAGGAAAATTTATCACAGAAGCCAGGATAGTTCAATATGCAAGAATAGAAATTCAAAAAGGAGAGAGTGTCAAAAGCCATAGATATATCAGCTAGTATATGTATACAATTCTATATTGGATAATTTGAAATGAGATATCAATATATTTCATATTTAGTTTAAAATATACAATAGTATATTTAAAATAAACAATTGTGTGTCACTTGATTTGGGACTAATTTGCTAAATAATTGAGAAGGAATGAATTTAAAAATCTGAGACAAGAATTTGTGGAGAAAATTGAACACTAGATAAAATTTTGTGACTGCTATTTTACCACTGTTGTCCACTGTTTACTCCACGGAAATGTTTAATCTTACTTTAAATAACCAATGTAAGAAAGTTTCCACTAGGTAGATCAAAGTGCTAGAAAATTCACCAGTGTATTAGAAATCTTTATACGTGGTAAAAGTCTCCGCTACCTGTCCCCATACTGATTCAGAATATTGTTTATGATATTAACTTATATTTTAACATATAATATTTAGAATTACTTTCATATACCATATTTTCATGCTTTATATCTTTATTTGTTAAATAGTAAATAAAGCATTATACTGGATGTGACTTTTCATGTGATGTAAAAATTATTTTGATGGTATTTTATAACATACACTCATAAATGACATTGAGATTTTAATATTTTTCTGTTATTTTCCTCTAAGGTATCTTTAAAAAGTAGCACTGTCTGGCTGAGTATTTGTTAGCAATGCTTTGCTTACTCCATTAAGTGTATTATATTACATGTGTATAGCAATTGATAGATTATATATTCATATAGGATGAATTATAATACGTATATAAGCTTTGAATAATCTTTTAGCAACTTATATAATTTTTGGCTTATTGCATTTTTTATCCTTCTTGAGTCTTATGAGTTTAATTGTTTTCCCAGAAAACAGTTTTAGTTCAGATTTTCAAGTTTACTTACCTAGAATTATAAGTAAGACTCTCTTAAAATACTAAACTTTTAATAATCATATTTGTTAGAATTTCAAATTTAATTGATAGTATATATTTTGTTTTATTATGTTTTCTAGAGGTTAATCTACGGTTATTTTTAAGAGAAGCAAATTCCTTCCTTTATGTATTCCACTTTGTTTCCTATAAAATGTATTGTTTCCTATGCTGTATGTCCTTTTGTCTGTAGATGCTTTTAAAATCTTCTTGACTTTTGTATGGAATTTTATTTATGTGTCCATATGTTTATATATTTAGCTTATCATATATTGAGCTTCCTAAATCTGTTGATTTGTATCTTTTATCAATTATGAAAAATTTTTTGTCATTATGCTTTTATGTATTTTAATTTCTCCAGTCTCTCTATTCTCTACATCGGGGACTCTGTGTAGTTAAACTGTAGATGCAGAACTTCTCAATCCAATCTAGATGTCTTTACATTTTTCACCTCTGTTTCTGTTTGTGCTGCATTCTGAGAAACTTACTCAGAGTGATTGTCCAATCATTTCTCTATTCAGCTTCATCTGATATGCCATTTAGCCTATCCCTTGAGTTTTTATCTTATTATATTTTTACTTTAAAAATTATAGACTGTCTCATTTTGATAGTCTAACTTGATCTTTTAAAAAGCACATTTTTTTTTCTTAGTTCTTTAGATATTTTATGTAACACCTGGGCCATGATGCATTTATATTTGTTGATTTTTTTGTTTCTGCTAACTCTGCTGGCTTGGTTCTGTGAATGATGAATAATGTTGGTTTAAGAACTCACATTCCATTGAACATCATCTATGTTCTACAAGCATAACTGGGAAAGCTTTCTGAGACAGAGAATGTGCAAATGGTTTTTTAGGGAATCTCTGAATAAAACCCAACAGAGATGATTTTAATAACCGTTTTGAGGATTCTTGTTTCAACATAGAAATTTCAGGTTCCGATCAGTTACTTTGCAAGGAGCTCAGAGTTTTGCCTCCATGATATAACTTTGGCCTTAAGAAACTTCTTTCCATCTTATTCTTACCACTCAAAGCTTCCTACTGTGGTTTTAGCTACTCTTCTCTGTGGGTGTGTGTGGAGGTGGGTGTTTGCTTTTTAGAAGCAAACCCAGCAATGCAGTAAAACTTCTTTTTTTTGCATTTTATCCAGAATCTAGTGAATTTTATCCAGAAATTCCCTCTGTATCTAGTTAACGAACAGTCAAAAGTGTGAGTCCTTTTACATTTTGCTATTCAAGATATGGTGCGAAACCTAGCAATACTGACATTATCACATTATCAGGGAGTCTGTTATCAATGTAGAATCTCAGAACACTGCAGAGGCATTCTTATCTAGAATTCAAATTTTTAACAAGATTCTTGGGCGGCTTCAATGTGCTTTAAAGTTTGAAAGATATTGTTCTAATAGACTCTAAAAAAAGTGTATTAAATATTTTAAGAATGCATGAATAACTGCTGAAGTTTGGTAGACTTTCTTAAACATATATTTAGTGATTTAGTGTTTACTTTCAATTCAGTATTTTATTTGTCAGAAAAAATTTTTGAAGAAGATGTGATTTTTTAATTTTATAAATGGAGATGGTTCAAAAAGAAATGATAGAAGGTGGGTGCTGGGATACTAATTACAAGGTCTGGGGCTACAGGAATAAAATGTTCAACCGGATCTGAAATTTTGAGGCTTGCATAGATGATGTGATTTTCTTGAATTCCTGCAGCTTGTTACTGAAAATCCCAAGTTTTGAAGCCAGGTATTATATTTTTAAAAATTAACATTATACCACTATTGTGGTTTGAAGCTCCATGTACCTCAGAAAAAACATGTTATTAAATTTAATACATTCCTGTAGGTGTGAACCCATTGTAAGTAGGACCTTTCGATGAGGTTATCTTAGTTAAGAAGGTGTGGTCCACATCAATCAGGTTAGGCCTTAATCCTATTACTGGAGTCCTTTATTAATGAAGTGAAAATCAGACAGAGAGAAGACCACAGAGGGAGAAGCCAGATGTTGAAATCAACAACACCTGGAAGAGAAGGGAGATGCCAAACAGGGCTGTCATGTGACAAGCTAAGGACCAAGCATTTCCGGCAGGGAGCTCCAGAAAGCCATAGCCTTCAGGGAGAAAGCATCACCTTAATGATGTCTTGATTTGGACTTTCTTCTTGGTCTCGAAACCATGAGAAATAAATTCTCATTATTTAAGTCAAGTCAGTGTGTGTTATTTGCTTGAGTAACCTAAGAAACTAAAACAGCAACCATGCCATATCTTCATAGGTGTTGGACATATAGCCAAATAATGCAAGTATGTGTATTTTCAAGTTTGTACGTGTCATATGGGTTTCATCTGTCTGCTTACATCCTCTGCTGGCTTTAGGGAAATAACAGAGGTACTAATTTTATACCTAACTCCTTAGAAAAAACAAAACAAAATCCACTTTTTTTTCCATTTCTTTTTTTTGGGAATGCAGGTCAAAATGTATTTTTGGACTAACTTAACTTAGTCTACATTGATTAAAAAGAATTAGTCATGTATGTTTTGGTAACCTATATTAAAAGCTATAAAGGCTCACATTTGTTTTATTTCAAACACAATGTTATAATTCTAAGCACTGGGAAAATTCAGCAAAACCACTGAGTGCCTCAAAATGTTTTTCTTTGGTTAAACATCTAAAATTAGCATTTTATAAATTGATAAATCTAAATATATAAAAAGTTTGTTTCATGTGCTCAAGTATGTTGAAAATTCTTTAAGACATACATTTCTAAATTTAAATGAATGGAACCATAATAATTTATTCAACACTATTATTGGAAATATCTAATTTCATTTATTCTGTTTTTAGGTTACTCTTGACTTTAAAAAAATATATGAAATATGGAAAAACCAGCACATTTGAAAACATTATTTTATATTTTTCATGGTCTGAATGTAGTTTTTTACTATGAGTGATTTTTTTCCTAATTGGCTTATATTTATTGGTTCTTCAGCTTTTAATCATAAAATAGCAGTATAATAATATTATTAAGAGGAATTAATTAAATAGTAGATGATTTTACTTGGTTAATTGCTTTGAAATCAAATACAATATTAAGATTTTGGAAATAATTTCTTATATTTTGGAATAAGTAATACTTGATTTCTCAGTATTTCTCAACTCTGTCTGCACAAAGGAATCACCTGGACAACTTTGCAAACACAGTGACCAAGATTCTTACTAGGTCAATTAAGTCAGACTCTTTTGTAAAATTAATGCTCCTTATCGGAGTCTAACATTTACTAGGGTGGTTCCTGCCACTGATCTACCTTACTAAGGAGTCAAAAACAGTTCTACAGGAAGCGGACTTGGCCCAGTGGTTAGGGCGACCGTCTACCACATGGGAGGTCCCCGGTTCAAACCCCGGGCCTCCTTGACCTGTGTGGAGCTGGCCCACATGCAACGTTGATGCACACAAGGAGTGCCCTGCCACGTAAGAGTGTCCCCCGCATAGGGGAGCCCCACGCACAAGGAGTGCACCCCATAAGGAGAGACACCCAGTGCGAAAGAAGTTCAGCCTGCCTAAGAATGGTGCCGCACACATGGAGAGCTGACACAACAAGATGACGGTAACAAAAAGAAACACAGATTCCCATGCCACTGACAACAACAGAAGCAGATATAAAAGAACATGCAGCGAATGGACACAGAGAACAGAAAACTGGGGTGGGTGGGGGAAGGGGAGAGAAATAAATAAATAAATCTTAAAAAACAAACAAACACAGTTCTACATGGAAATTATCAAAGAAACAGTTTAAAATATAACTTTAGAAATAGTGCCCTGAAAGAGTTACTGTTTCCTTATGCCAATGAAACATTTTTATACTGGGATAGGCTCATTTGGATAATTAAATAAAATGCATATGAATTTAAACCTTTCATCAGATCACTCTTTCTTAGTTTTGAATTGATACTGACTCAGGAATTATTTTTTACATTATTATACTTATATTTGTGTATATTTTGAGAATTCCATGGAAAAAAATACAACCAAGGTAAAAGCAATTTTCTCCAGTTCAAATTGTAGTTTTTCTAAAATCACCCTCTGAGCTGTTAATAGGATTTTACATACCATACTCAGTATCATTAATCTGCTATTCAATCAACAGCTTGAATTATGTTGTACACTTAAAAGGATAAAATTTAGAATTCTCTACTGGGAACAAATTAAACTCATTATAGGAGAAGACACTTTTGAACTCAATGATCTCCTAGGAGAGATAGGCATTCATATGATATTCTCATCACTTTTGTACAGTTAAAATATTAATTATTCAAATTTAAATTTTTAAAAATTTCCAAAAGGTAAGACTGATATGCCAGTCCTTGGATAGAAACATCAAGAATTTAATTTCTGATTTCCTAATCTGTATATTCAGACATATCTTATAAAATGTTATTATTTTTATCTTTGCACATTAGCATCATACATAGATATATTTTATGATAATTCTAATTCTATTTCTTACCACTTAATGTAAATATGCATAGAGTCTTCAGTGTCATCCTAAATGTTTTTGGTTCATAGCACTTTTTTGTAATAAACATGTTATAAGGATCCTGATCATTTTTTTCTAGGAAAACATAAAAAGCAGATTAGATTTGAAAAACCTATCGTAACTTTTTACTAATTTAATCTGTCAATTTGAAAATGCTTTAAATATCTAAAATAACCTTTTAGCTTAAGATTTGAGCAAACTTGTTTCTCAGATTTTGACACCACCCAGTATATTATTTAACCCAGGATTTTGGGCCCAACATAAATCACTTTCCTGCTTTATCGACTTCTCTGTTTCAGTCTCACTAATCCGTTTTCTCACTCTCATTGGATGTCATGCCTTGACAATCTATGTCTGTTATCTCTTCTAAGAGAAACCTCAACCTTTATCAATCACTGCAAGCCTGTAGAACCCCAGTTTTTTGTTTTTTTTAATTCTTCATTCTATCACTACTATGATGTTCTATATTATAATTGTAATATATGCCATTTTATAATGCTGGAAACTACTGCCTTCAATAATATAAGTGTAGTATCTTTAAGGACAAATAATATATTCTCTATTTTATTAATTTAGCTTTATTGAATTTATTAGCAAGTTTATCCCTTGGGGAAAATATAAATTGATTATCCTTTGGTAATTTGGTAATCAACTAATTTTGGATATCTACCCATGGCAATGCTCCATTCATACCCACACTTTAAAGATGATATTCTATATTCTATAATTGTCCCTTCTTCCTTTGCTTTATCGGTATTACAGTCCCTTTGCTCCACTTCATATTCTGAACTACCTAAGAGGAAAGTGACCTGATAAACTAATATGTAGAGTTTGAATTAAATAGGTAATACCTTAATAACTGTGATTTTAGAGAGTATTTCTTTGCTATACCATTTGTGACAGTTTAAACTTGGTGAATCTCAGAAAGACATGTTTTTGAACTAAACCATTGCTGTGGATATGAGACCCTTTGACTGGATTAACTTCTGGTAAGTGACTTTGAATAGATAACCAGATTAGATTGCTTTTAATTGAAACTGTGTAAGCGAGGCTTGACTCAGGTTGGGTCTCCATCCTCTTACTGGGTTGTATATAAACAGACACATAGAGGAAGAGAAACACAGAGATAGCAAGATGCCATTTTGACTCAGCCATGTGAGAAAGAGGGCTGGAGGACCAGTAGCAGTCAAAGCTGAAGCATAGACGCCCCAAGAGACTGGGCTCACGGAGCAATTCAAGGATGAAGAGAGGAGCCATTTGCCTGACAGCCCATAGCTGAACACTGGAGGAAAGTGGAGAAGATGAGGATGGGAAAGGAGGCCCAGAAAGAGACAAGCCCTATGCCTGGTGGCCCATAGCTGAGCTCTGGGAGATGGTAGATTCTGCAGGCGAAAGCAGGGACCTCAAGAGAGATCTGCCTCCATCTTCCTTCACCACACGGCAGAACACCGGGATCACCAGCAGCTGACTCTGATGAGAAAGCATCTCTAATGGTGCTTTGATTTGGATATTTCACTGCTTTGGAACTGTAAGCTTTTACCCCCAATAGAATTCCCATTATAAAAGCCAAGCCATTTCTGGTACTTTGCACTGGCAGCTCTTTGGCAAACTAAGACACCATTCTAGGTGAGAAATAAGCAGATGAAAAAAATAGTTTTGAGCTAGACAGCATTTTATTAACCCCTTGAATGTCATCATAAGAGGATCCATCTACCTTGTTAAATATAGGGCTTCTTAATACAGGGCTAAGAGTAAGATATTAAGAAAAAATATTTTCAGTGAATGATTGAACATATGCTTACATTCATATAATAGATGGTTCTATATATTCCATACTTTACATACATTTAAAAATTAATCAAAGCACACATCTGAGAATTAACTTTCATAATATTGCTTTTCCAAAAATTGGTTCTTTTTTTCCTCCACTAGAGCCATTTTAATCTGCCATTGCAGTATCAGGGTTTTTACAGTTGTAAATCAACTGCACTATTGATTTTTCTTCATGGAATTGTGGAAGAATTAACTACTGAATGATTAAAGATCACTTTGTATAAATTAAGTGGCATATAAATGGTTATATAGAGTAATTATAGCAACAATAAACTTCTGCAGCAACATAACCTCTCAGAAGCAAATTTATACTTTCTCACTAGGAAAAATGATAATTTGGCTATAACAAGGCAAAAGCAGAGGGAGAATAACAGAAATACTTTTCATGACTAACAGCTATATCTAGGAAAGAACACATGGCCTATAACAGGCATAGGTTTATTAGAAACTGTAAGTGTTCATGGCACTATTCATATCTACATTCCTTAATCTTTCCCTAATATCAGATGAGTTAATGCACTTAAACATATGAGAATGACTAAAGAATTTTCTGAACTGAAATTATGCGTCTATAAGCTAGCAGACTGATAATTTGGGATATTTATTATTGGAAATTTTATAACTAATATTGTATAGTCTATTTTAAGTAATGGGTATATTTTAACTGGTTTGGAAAGATGACAAAAATAACATTCAAGAGAGAGCCAGAAGATGAGTCAATTAGAATTATGTGTGTAATTAAATAGAGCATAGATATTGACAAAAACAAAAAAAAGTTAACCTGATTCTATAAAAATTGGATTATATTTGAATTGAGGCCAAACAAACTTACAATAAAACTAACTTGAATTAAAGTCTCAATATACAGAAGAAAGGAAAACTATTGCCTTCAATGAAATCAGTGAAATCTGATTTGATAGATATTAACTATAAAACCAAGAAAAGAAGGGGAAAACTGAGCTATTAAGAGGATGTAGGAAGGGTACATAGTAAACTACATATACATGGTTGGTTTAGGAAATGAATAAGAGTTTCTACACACCACACCCAAGAAAAAGGGAATTTCACAAACAAAATCCACATGGAAAGATACCAAGTAGTATTTTGGTTAAATGAGACTTTGAAGCTCCATTATGTTTTATATTGTACATAACACAAAACTGACCACTGTATCTTTGCACACAATAAACACTCAGAGAATTATTTTTGAATAATTTAGCCAGGGAATTCCAATGGTGATGAAAAAATTCAGATAATGGGAGATAAGAAAATGTCAAAATAGCTAAATAAAAATACACATATTTTAGTGTTTGGGATTTAGATTGTCTCTACGTTCAACAAGCTATAATCCAACAGATTGGCATGGAGTCAGATTAACTGTAGATTTCATAACCTTTACATCAAGATCATTATAGAATGGTCCTTTTCCTTGTTGTTTATTATTTGATGCTTCATGTTGTTTAGTTATTTCATTCTTTGTTTCTCAATTAGATCTAAGCTTTATATTGATTCTTTCTGTTCCTCCTCCCATTACCACATTATCTTCTTTTATGTTCTTGGTGAAATGATCTTTAATAAACTAATATTGATCATTTAAACAGCAGTGTAACTGGATTTGAAAGCTAGTTTCAATCCTGATGGATTTAATTTGGTTATCCTGTATTACCACAAATACTCTTCTGACACAGGTGAGTGCTATGAATTCCAACATTCTTTAATACATAGTACAAAGGAGAGCAGATGTGACATTTGTAATAACCTGATAACATTTATTTGAGCATAGTGAGAAATAATTTATCATCTTTTGGTGTGACATACCGAGATATATGGAGATAATAAACTATTTCTTACTTGCTTCATTGTGTAATTATTTGGAGGCCGTTCTGCGCAGTTGTATTGTAATTTGTGCTAAATGCTGAAAGTAAAACCATCTTGGATGAATTTCATATTTTTAATTTGCTTGTTTTGGAAATGAAACAACTGTTCAGAAAAGCAGGAGAATTACTGCTTTCTTCTGCACTCAGGGATTTTCTGCTGGAGTGTGATACCTGGAATTAACATTCATAGACTGTGCTCCAAGCTGCCAGCACTGTGTTGTGGATTCAAAGACTGCAGAACTACAATCCCCTGGCCATTAGAATCAGGTAGGGGTAATAACTTAATGCAGCCACCAGGTCTAAATAAATTAATCTCAAGCTTGGGTCAAAGCAAGAAACTGCATGGCTTTTCCAAAATTTAGAGTCCAGAAATATTGTGAAAGCTAAAAAAAAAGTTGTCTACCGAAGTCGTAGGGAATTCCATATCTACATCAAGATAGGCTTCTGTCACATAATCACAGCCTTAGAAAGCAAGCGTGCCTGCTATTTGATCTTGAATAAGTGTTATTTTGTAATCCATTCACTAAACCTAAGCACAGTGGGATGGGTGACTCTGATTGAAGCCATTTCTCAGTATTCTACAGAGATGAACTACATCATTGGCCTTTACTTATGTCCTTATTACAGCTGAAAAGAATACTCTAAAACAATCTGAATTCATAGATAGGTTTGAAATTTAGTGAAAGATGTGTATGGGTATGTTTCTGAGACTATCCTCTGGATCATGTCATTAGGAGATTGCAATGCCATTAAAATATAACAGGTTTGTGAAGTGTTGTCTGAAATATATATTCACTTTAATCATTTTTTATTTATCCAGATATTATCAGGGCTTTATAGTCATTGTTTCTATTTCCTTTGGGAGAAGTAAAGAATAATCTGGTAGCTATTTTAAATTTAGAAAAATTGAGGCATCAAAGAGTAATCTGCCTTAAATTCTTCTTATAAACCAGAAGAAAAGTAATACAGCTCTATGTTTCCTAACAATGAATATCCTGTCCATGTTCTTGCATTAACAGCAAAAAGTAACTAAATATATACAGTAATAACAGATAAGATATTACATTTTCTAGAAATATTTCTATTCATTTACACAGTAGTAGAGAAGTCCAATTTCATAATAGCATTGCTGTAAAAATCAGCATTGGGTCAGCTTTTTCCATATGAATCCATCTATGTTCTATAATTTATGCAGTGTGCCAGAAGCGATCAATAGGAGCATGTTTCAATAAATATTCAAAATAAATATTTCCTCAGCCAAAGGTTAACACTTGCCCTAAAACATCATTATACTTATAATCTAAAGAGAAAATTATGTTCTCTTCTGGTGGTATTTTAAAAATAAACACATAACAAGCAATGCATTTGTTTCTTGTGTCTATCTTTAAATCTGATAGCCTAAAGGCATGCCCTTTTGCAAAAGTACTCTAGGATAGCCAACATTTCTCTAAGTAATACTGCTGGACTTCTTCTAATGAGGTAAAATCCTTCCTTTGGCACTTGTAGGGGTGGGAAGGGGGGTCAAGTTGCTCCCAATTAAGATTTGTAAAGCCTTTAAAAAGTGGGTCAGTCAATGTATGTATTTTACTAAAGATCTTTCCAGCAAGACAAAAGATAGATCTGGAACTGCTCACACTCCTTGTTAGCATTTAATACCTAACTTTAAAATTTCTGAGGTCAATAAAGACAGAGTGAAACAGGACCTATAGTTATTGCTGAGTTTTAGTAACTCCTAGGTTTAAGTACACCTTTCTGGATATATCTGCCAAGACCCATGTGATTGTCTCAAGATTGCTGAATTTTACATTTTATCTGTAGCTAGAGGCTCAGCTGGGGTAGGGCTGGGGGAAGCAAAAAGGGTGAATGGTTGTTTCCTCACAAAATAATGTCCAAAAGTGAGTCGTTTTAAGGTAATCTATGACAAGATTTTAAAAAATTTAATCTTACTCTGAAAGACAAGAGGAAGCAGTATTAAAGCAAGACTAGGAATAACCCAGAAAGGCAATCCAGGTTCTTTATCTTTCTTTCTGTTTTTTTTTAAGAGGCTGACTCCCCAACTAATCAAAGTCTACTTTTTATGTTATATGCCTCTGATGGCGGAAACTGGCCACAACTAAATATTAAAAACCACTGAATCCAAAATAAAATATACAAAACATCTTGGTCTCTTTATTTCTGCCTCCCTAAATTCTTCTTGATCATGATTAGAATAACACTGAATTGCAGATGAAAAAAAAATCATGCTGTGCCAACAAAGTGGGCATTCTATAACTTGTTAATAATCAATGAATCTGAATTTTGTAGAGTCAATAAAGAAGTCAAGAGACTTAAATATGTTGAATCTCAATCTATATCCCTCTCTCTCAGAGTGTGTGCTAGTGAATGTTTAACAATTTGGTTCTCACGAGCTGGGGAACTCTGATTTGCAGTGTTTGCCAATTTTTATGATGTAAATATACCACCCTTGTTAATTTCAAACTACCAACATTAAGTCAAACAGTATGTAATAATTTCCAAAAATTTGTCAGTTACTATGAAGTGGTACAAGTTGGTTTCAGTACAGCATTATTCCAGTGACCCTTTTCACATGATCAATCTATCTCCCTGATGCTCTTGGAAGATTATCATTATTCACATGCCTGAAAATGGCTGCCTCACCTCCATCTCCATAAGGATTAACATTTCAATAGCACATACATCTATATCTTGCCGTAGTTTTAGCTCCTAATTTCAGTTTTTCAAGGGGATATTTTATTGGTTTAGCCAATATATTTGTTTTAGGTGTCCAACTTGTGTTGCTAAATGTAAGGGAGAGCAGGTAGTGATGGCAACAAATCTATGCAATATAAAGCCTAAACCTTAGTCTCCTTATGGTAGATTGAACTCCTTTCTTGGCTTAATATTATACAAGACAGAAAAAAGAAAAAAAAGAGAAGCCAGCTATCATATACATGAATAATTCACCGTGGAAATATATTATGGCAGCATATGTGAAGTGTTACATGTATCAATCAATCAAATATATTGTGGATTTGTTTGTGCTTAATTTGTGATTTTCATTTGCCTGTAGATAAATGATGAAATTAAATCATATATATTATCATCCTTTTTGATACCAAACTTAAAAGCAGCATAGACATAGCTATTCCTAAACCATATTATTGAAAGAATCTGCATTTCATAGGAACAAGGTTTGCATATAAAGAGATATATAAATAAGATATTATTTGTATAAATACTTTTTCCAACACTACATCAAATAACATTATTACCATTTGTACTTTTACAAATAGCTGGATTTCATCAATATATCATATATATTACATATATTATACACACATCTATCTTATACATTATATGATCTGATTGTGGATTTTCCACTTTCACAGGTTTGTATATAAGGAATTTCATAAAATTAATCCTATTCATAAATGGCTATTTATGCTGTTGGTGACAAAAATAGATATTTCTCTGTCTAGATGATAAAATTTCTCACAAACATTTGCCTTTTCAACAGTGTTAAGAGTTCAGCAATAGGGAAGCGTTCTTGGCCCAGTGGTCAGAGCATCCGTCTACCACATGGGAGATCCGTGGTTCAAATCCCGGGCCTCCTTGCCCAAGTGGAGCTGGCCCATGCGCAGTGCTGATGTGCGCAAGGAGTGCCCTGACATGCAGGGGAGTCCCCCGCATAGGGGAGCCCCACGCACAAGGAGTGTGCCCTGTAAGGAGAGCCACCCAGTGCCAAAGAAAGTGCAGCCTGCTCAGGAATGGTACCGCACACACGGAGAACTGATGCAGCAAGATGACACACAAAAAGAGACACAGATTTCCATGCCGCTGACAACAACAGAAGCGGACAAAAAGAACATGCAGCAAGATGGACACAGAGAACAGTCAACTGGTGGGGGGGGTGGGGAGAAGGGGAGTGAAATAAATAAATAAATAAATCTTTGAAAAAAAAAGGGTTCAGCAATGAAATGTATACAATCTAATAATAAGTCACTCATTTTTCTAATGCTAGGAGAATTTCATCACCCTAAGGATAGGTGGACTGTTTTCTTTCTCCCATTGAAAACATTTTGTTTTATAAAAGGATTAACAACTAGGTAGAAAATCTGAACACATAAAATCAATAGACTTCCATGCTTATCAAAGCAACATCATGTATAATAATAGGTGATTCTTAAATCCATTAATGCAACCAGATTTCTAAAATCAAATATGGTAAATTCAATGTGAAATCTATAAGCATTTTGTTTTATGAGTGTCAAAGAGGTGATATTGTTAAGTATATAGACAGACCAAATCAAAGTTGATTCCTCGTTCAAGCACAAGACTTAGTGATCACAGAAAGGTAAATGAGAACAGCTAAAAGGAGAGGACCAAAGTGAAATTTCTACTCTTTGTTCTCTTTCAGTGAGACATCATGACTTCCATGTGAATTTTATAATAATTCCTAGATTGTAACCTAAGTCTACATGATATCATATATACTCATTATTCCTCTTGGTATTGAGGGGACATATCTGTCAGCAGGTTTAGTTCCTGGCATATAATATGCTCTCATTTAATAAATCAGTATAGAATGACCACATAGCAGTATCTATAAGCAAAAAGTAGTCTATAAACTCCCTGAAAAATGTATAGAAAATATTCAATGTATGTACAATGCAAGATGAAAACAAGCATCCCAGGCAAAGTAACAGGTTGAAAAGCAGGGTAGGTTGATGATTTGATGTCCATTATATTCTCAGTGTATCTGTACAGCATTACTTTAGAAGTGGAGCAGACCATTATACTTTGGGAAAAGTAAAGAAATGGGGCACTGGCAGCAACAGTCATTCTTCATCTTTTGTACTGGATTTTAGCCTTAACCTAGCATAATCCATTCAGTACAAATGGAATCTTTCTGTTAGTTGAATTCAACCTCTGGAAAAGGCAGTTAAAGAGTTTTCTGTTGCTACTGGAGATTCTGCCTTTCAGCAAGTGCTTTGTGAAATGATCACCTAGCCAAGATGACAAAGTAGGGGTGGAAAACCAGCTTGTATTTCAATTTGCTGGCTAACGGGGAACTATCTGGAGGCAGAAATATGCAACAAAGGGCCTTGTAGATTATAGGTGGTCCTAATCATTGGGTTTGCTTCTCACTACTTATGAAAATAATCTTAGGCACTCAGGATTGTGTCTAAGAATTCTTTTAAGAAAATCATCTACATCTCAATATATTTCCAGTGCCATTTTATTGATGTTCTTAGATCAGCTAACTGTCCAGCAGGTTACTACTAAAATCCAGCTCATGAATGAGCATTTGCAATTGTTTTCTGGAGCATCACATTCTCTATGCAGTTAAGATCTCAAAATAATTGGGAACTACTTCCTTAGGGAATTATGAGGTTGGGCGATATCAGAAAATCTCACTCTTTAGGAGGTGGTGGCAAGGAGTCAAAAAGTGACTCTTCCATTTGAAGTGGTTTACTATACTGAAAATAAGATGAACTTTGACGTAACTTCCTTTTCTCACAATGAATAGCTGTGTGAACTTCCAGAATTTAATAATTTTTAATCTTGTGGTCATTTATAAAATTTCAAACTAATAAACATTTTAGAAGAGGTATTATCATCTCAATATTAGATTGATTCTATCATTCATATATTTATTTAGAAACCAGTTTTGTTTTATTTATACAATAAAATTATTGTCCAAATAATTTTATACAAAATTTTATAAATAATTTTATTGTATAAACTATTATATAAATATAATAAAATATGTTTATATTTACTTTTTAATATACCAGGAATCCTGAAAACCATACTTGGTTCCTAAGAGAAAATATTAATATTGTATTCATATAACCCACCAAACCATAGAGTCACAGAGCTATGATCTAGAAAATAACACTCTTTTAAACACATTGGATTTTTGAGGTGAGTTTAAAGATAAACTATGGGGCAAATCTCAGATAAGACTTGGAATTGCATTTTTAATACTGTTTTAAGTAAACAGCCAGGGTTTTTAATGAAGATGCATTCATTTTTATTTATTTTATTTATTTTTATTTTTTGTGTGTGTGTTTGAATTTTATTAGATCTACAGTTTCTCTTGGTCATGCATACTGAACCAAGCTGAGAATGCTATAGTATCCAATTAATAAATAAAAAAGACACCGCTGCAATGATTTTGTTCACATGGAAAACCTGAAACACAAGTAAAACATCCTAAATCCAAGGAAAAAATGTCCTGCCCTGGCCTCCATCCCCACCTTCCTATAGAGGATAGGGCCCCTCTTTTATAGGCAACCTTTTTTTTTTTTGCCTTCACTTTATTTTTTAATGTTACATTAAAAAAAATGAGGTCCCCATATACCACCCACCCCACTCACCCCACTCCTCACCCCATAACAACAACCTCCTCCATCATCATGAGATATTCATTGCACTTGGTGAATACATCTCTGAGCACCACTGCACCTCATGGTCAGTGGTCTACACAGTCTCCAACAGTCCACCCAGTGGGCCATGGGAGGACATACAATGTCCATTAACTGTCCCCGCAGCACCACCCAGGACAACTCCAAGTCCCAAAAACGCCCCCACATCACATCTCTTCCTCCCACTCCCTACCCCCAGCAGCCACTATGGCCACTTTCTCCACACCAATGCCACATTTTCTTCGATTACTAATCACAATAGTTCATGAATAGAGTATCAGTAAGTCCACTCTAATCCATACTCTATTCCTCCATCCTGTGGACCCTGGAATGGTTGTGTCCACTCCACATGTATATCAAGAGAGGACTTAGATTCCATATGGATGCTAGATGCAATTCTCCTGCTTTCAGTGACACATTCATTTTAAAACCCACTCCTCATGTTAGCAGTTGTCTAGCAGATTTGAATCAGTTGATTATTGTCTCATCTGCCTAAATTGCCAGAATAGTTATTAATTTTTATCTGTATGTCCTATTCCTGAAAATTTAAGTGTCTAAACAGTATAAGCTATAGCCACACAAATCACATCAAGTTTCAAAACTCTCCTGTACCCAGTCTCCCTTAAGAAGTATTGTTCCTAGGAAAACAAGAACTATGTTATGATTATTTTTAAAATATACAAATTATAAACCGAAGATAAGACAACTATTTCATCAAAGCTCCAGGTTTTATGAAATGCAAGTTAGTTTAGCATCTAAATTCATATTTTGCTTGTTGATATAAAGAATGTTTTTTGAAGCAACAAGATATCAGCTATCTTGTCCAAAAGGGAGTTTGAACCCCATAGTATTAGAGATTATAAGAGGATGTCTAACTACTTAAATTTAGTTTTAAATCTTCTTAAACAAATTAATTGTATCTTAGTGTTATAAGAAGATATGCATGGGAGTCAACTGAATTTTATCAATGTCCATTGGGAAATAGTAAGAATGGGAACAAGGCTGCAATACTGGAAATAAGGAAATGAGTATCAGCCTTCATAAGAGAGAAAGCAGTCTGTGGTAGTTTGAATATTTTGTGGACCCTAGAAAATCATGTACTTGAAATTGTTCCATTCCTGTGGGTATGAACCTATTATAGATGGGACCTTTTGATTAGATTACTTCAATAAGGTGTGACCTAGGGTGAGTCTTAATCTTCTCTCTGGAATCCTTTATTTATTTTTGTACTTTTTATTTACTTATTTTTAAAATTTAAACATTTTTAAATTTATTTTTAAAAGATACTTAAATTACAAAAAATGTTACATAAAAAAAATGTAAGGAATTCCCATATGCCCCACAGCTCCCACTTTTCCCCACATTAACAACTTCTTTCATTAGTGTGGTACATTCATTGCAATTGATGAACACATTTTGGAGTCTTGCAACATAGCATGGACTATAGTTTATGTTGTAGTTTACACTCTCTCCCACTCCATTCTGTAGGTTATAGCAGGATATATAATGCCCTGTATCTGTCTTTGCAGTGCATTCAGGACAATTCCAAGCCCTAAAAATGCCCCCATATTATGCCTCTTTTTCCCTCTCCCTGCCTTCAGCAACTCCAGGGACCTCTGTTTCCACACCAATATTATTTCTTCCATTGCTAGAATCACAATAAGCTTATAGCAGAATACCAGCTAGTCCATTCTAGTCCATATTTTATTTTCCAATCCTGAGGATTCTGGGATGGTGATGCCCATTCCATCTCTAGTTGAGAGGGGGCTGATGGATGAGACTCTCTTGCTTGCAGTTGTAGAGACACTTTCAGTTCCCTGTTATGGTGTTTGTCAATCCTCACCTCCTTGTTAGTTGTCCTAAAAGTCTAATGAACTGGAGAGAAGGTATTGCAACTCAACTGAGGCTCAGGGCCCAGCTGGCATATGGACAGCTCAAAGATTCAAGTCTCTTGGACATAGACTTATCAACTCCAGCACCAACTATAGGATCAAATAGAAGGGACAGCAGAAGCATGTGTAGAGAAGTTACAACTGAGTCCAATTCTGTCACACTTGGGAGCACATACTCTGAAACAGGGCCCACTGGCAAGGCAACCAAACTCTGGAGCTATGTGCCATGACTGTAGGACCTCAGTGTTGCTGAAGCCCTCAGAAGCCCCACTATTTGAGGTAGTATTTACTTTGGCTATCTATGACATCCTGCTGAGACATGCATAAGTGTTACTTCTCTGATGACCTCCTGACTCATTTTTAAGTTTTTTAGCCATATAAACTCATTTGTCTTTACCACTTCCTCCTTTTATTCAGGTCTTTCTCCAGTTGCATCATCAGCTGGTGCCAGCTGGTAATAATCCCTTGGTGCCAAGGAGGCTCATCCCAAGGAATCATGTCCCATATTGGGGGGAAGGTAATACATTTATATGCTGAGTTTGGCTTATAGAGTGGCCACATTTGAGCAACAGGGAGGCTCTCAGGAGGTAACTCTTAGGCATCCTATAACACTAAGCTAGGATGAAATTTTAAGAGCAAAACGCTCATAACTATACTTGTCAATATAAAGGCTCCTTTATAAAGAGATAAATATGAAGGGGGCTTTAGAGACTCACAGGAACTCAAGAGAGAAACCCCCAGAGTCTGAGAGAGAAGATCCAGGTGACTGGAGGCTGGAATCAGAGTTCAGAGGCTTGGTGAGAGGCCCCCAGAAGCTGAGAGGAAGCTGCAGAAACCAGGAAGCTGAAATCAATGAGACCCAGAGGAGCCTAATGCCTTGATTTGGACATTTTCATAGCCTCAGAACTGTTAGTTTTTAAATGAATAAATCCCCATTGTAAAAGCTAACCATTTTGGTATATTGCCTTGGCAGGCTTTGGCAACCCAAAACACAGTCTACTTATTAAACTGGTTTTATGTTATTCCTGAAAGAACACTCTTCCCCCACTTTAAAATAGAGTTAATAAACTAAAAGAATCTAAAAATATGGGAAACATATATATATATATATATATATATATGTATGTATGTATATAAATATTCAATTTGTCTCTGCCCCTTTGATAAGTTTGGACAGTTCCATTTACACAAAGCAAAAATACTTCCACTTTTCCGTTCACGACCATCACTCAGAATCCTCCTATTTTCTCCCTTAATCTTTCCTTATTCCTTTTTTAAAATTTTATTCCTGCTTTTGCTCTTGGTGCATTGAATTTCAGTGGCTTTGAAACATTTTAAAGACTCTGGTCTTGGCTCAGCTTTTTTATTGTGCTTCTGCTGGTCTTCATGGAAAAGTACAACTAACCACTAGCCCAGTAGTTGGTGGCTTGATTGACTTGTGTCCAAAAGGGCTAATGGGTAGAATCATTCTATGGATTTCAGCAAGGCATTTGATAGTTACCCCTCATGATAATTCTGTAGGCAACATGCAGCTAGAGAAATGTGTGCTAAACTCAGGTAGTACAGCATGGATTAGACGTAGGTTTATATGAATATATGCAGAGTAATGGGTCAGTGCATGGTTTTCTAGTAGCTTGACTGGGGTCAACTTCTCTCCTAGTTTGTTTCAATATTTCAGGAAAAATGGTTATCAATTTTGGCAGAAGACAAATCTGAGATCCTAGCCAATATACTAGCTGACTGAATCAGCCTTCAGAAGATTGTTTAACAACCTAGAGCTAAAGGCAGATTCTAGCATGATTGATAACATATTTGTTAAAATGTACGTGCATACTGGTGATATGAAGGCTAGCAGCAGCTTGCATGAAAATGACTTAAAATGTTCCTTGTCTGCAGTTTGGGAGTAAACAGGACAATGAGGCTGCCCAAAAACTAATACAATCTTTGTATTACTTAGTACTATCCAGAATACATGAGGTGACAGTACTCATCTCATCTGCCAGTAACCATAGGAAGTCAGGGAATAGAATGAAAATGTCTTAAACTACTATATTATTGTGCGGAATATTTTAGATTTTTAAAAATTTAATCCTCACAACAATTCCTATGAATTGTTTGTTGCCAGTACTATTTAACAGATAAGAAAACTAAATCTTAGAGAAGTGAAGCAATTTTCTCAAGATCATAGATATTAAAGATTGGAAATAGGACTTTAAAGTTTGTTTGTATGATTCCAAAGCACACTGGTTTCACTCTATACAAATGAATCCTTGCAGGTATCTACAGAAATAAAAGTGGTGAGGAAACTGGAAGCCATTTTGTGAAAGGAATGGAAAAGGACTAAAATGTTAAGTTTAGGCAGGAAAAGATATGTGGTAGAGAAGATCTTCATCTTTAGATGCTTCAAAAGTAGGAAATTATAGCCTTAGGGAGGTTTAAGCAGAGGCTGAATGAACATTTCTTAAACGTACTGTACACATTAGAGAGGTGATTGGATTAAGTGATTTTTAAGATCTTTTCCAACTGGAAGAATACCTGATTCTAGAATATTTATGACTGCTAAGTTTCCAGAACCAGACCAGAAAGCATAAGTATGAAAAAAGAAGGCAAGTAATATTCCAATAAAGGCCTGGCTAATATCCATACTGAAACTATATAGCATTCTGAGTTAGGTGTTGACAGGTACTCTGAAGTAGCTTCCAAAGAACCAGAAGACCATAAAATAATCCTGTGTATATAAAATTCTGACTACAGTAACTCAAAATTAAATCTTAATCAAGTATAATCATGTAATGATTTTGTTCAAATTAATGAATTTGAACTCTTAGCAGTTGAATTATTTTATATAATTTTTGAAAATCAGAAAGTTTTAAAATAAATAAGTATTCTTTCACTGGAAAATGTTAAACTGCGAGTTAGTGGGTTCTTACATTGTGCCAAACTCTACAGGAGCAGAATATAACATCACATAGTTTTTTGCATTGGAAGAAAGTACCCAAGGTGGGGAGTATATTATGATTTTTTCAATAATAATTATGCTACACATTAATCTAATGTCTTCTTGTGACCAAATTAATTTTTAGTGGAAGAAATCTTGTGAGATTTAAAGGTATAATTGGCTGCAAATGAACACAGTCAAGCTCACAAAGACTCAAACTCACAATTTTGATTTAAAGAGCAATGATCCTCTCATCTAAAAGATATAATTTAAAATGAGTAGGTGTTTTCAAAGTGGATATATGCAAATAACTTGATTCTCCATTGTTTCTGTTTCTTTTTCTCACTATAGAAAAAATGGCTTCTCAGGTGTAAAGAACAATTAAGAAGAAAATTTTCAGTGCTGAGTCATCTGTTTGGGCCTTTGTGCCCAAACTCAAAAACTCTAGATAAAACTGATCATCTGTTGAAACTAGACTGTAGGTACTATGATTCCTTCCTAGGCATTCAGATGATACATGATGATTCTATGTTTACAAGTATCTTTCATATGCCTTTATTTGGTATGTTTCAATGAAGTGTAATGACAGTGTCCCTAAAACATGATTACATCCAGCATCTAATAAATAACTTCCATTCTATAACAATATGGATAAAGTACTTATGATATACTGCTAAATTATTGTATACAGTGGTTTCAACTACATAACTGAGCATGTTTCCAGGAAGCATATGAGTTTTCAACTTTTTTCCCTCTACACTTTCTGTGCATTCTCATCCATTTCAGTGATTTCAACTGCTCCTCTGCACTCATGATGCTGAGTTATAGATGCAAATTTTCAACTTCCTATAGGAGAAACACAGTTGATTTTGCTTTCATTACATGAAGATGACAACATTCTAAAACTGAATATTTCCTGCTATACTAAGTTTCTTCTCCCATGTTGTTATGTCCATTACTCTATCACTATCTACTCAGTAATTCAAGCTAGAAACTTCAATAATTCCCTGTCTTTTCTCTTCTACATTCTGTTCATCAATTTGGTAAATAAATGTTTCTCTTAGTTCCTTGTCTTCCTTCTTAATTGACCCTTTCAACCCAAGATTACTTAAATTATCTCCTCTTTAGCCTCCCAGTGATAATCCTTTCTACATAATAGGACCAAAACTTTCTTTCTGAAAAAAAGATATGATTAAGTCACTTCCTTTCTCCAGACAAATAAAAAGACCTTAAATAATGTCCAATGAATACAGGTTACAATCTTTTAAGGCCCTTTAATATGTGAGTTCAGTTTTGGTCCTCATTGTGTTCAACTCTTGATAGCATGGTCTATTGTCCAGCTATATTGGAAATATTTATCATGTACACCAGATCAGGCTCATTTGTTAAGGATTAGCTCAAATATGACCTCCTTCATCAATTTTATTTTTTAGTAAATTCTCTGTATAGTACTAGTTCTGTTGTCAGTGATCCCAATAGCTTTCTTCACATTACTAGATTGGCTTACATATAAGTAACTTTCACTACAGTTGTGAGAATTTTGAGAGAAAAAAAATACATCATATTCATCTTTGTATCCCCTAGGTACCTAAAAGGAGTTCCAACATGGTTTTTGAATGAATGAGCAAACTCACAGCTAAAAAAGAGATTTTTCTTATTAATATGATCTTCATAAATTAAGGAAACTTATGATGAACTATAGAGTTAATGGTAAGAAAATTAAGTATATCTGAAATGTTAAGATAAAGGACAGTATTGATTATTATTTACTTATATTCATTGATTCTAATAAAAAATCTAGAATCAGAGTAAAATTCTGAAATTGCGAAATAATAAAAGAGCACAGATAGGGACCTAAGTAGATTCTCTTACATGTGATAAAATTATGTTGTGATGTAATAAGAAGAGATAATTGAAATTAATTATATTATTTTGAACCCAGTCTAATTTGCTAATGGATTAAAAAATCTTTAAATATAAGTAATACTCAGTACCAATTTATAAAATAGTTGTTTGTTGTTACTTGAAGATTTGTATCAAAATTTTCAGATCCTTTTTGATGCCAACTAAGTATAATCACTATAGTGGACTGAAGTGGCAAGCTATGGTAAATGTGGTTAAATGTGGTTTCCTTATCTCTGATTAGAGATAAGGAAAGGAAGGAAGGGCTTTGTTAATCTAGAAGCTTCTCTGTGGCACTAATGCTTTTGCTACATGTTACTTTTATTTTTATATTGTGAATAAATAGCATAGTAGCAGCAGATGCTATGATAGAGGTAGTAATGACTTCGTGGTTATCAGGAACTGGTTGTCTGTCCCAAGATACCCCAAGAAAACTAATACTTTAGCAACACTCCAGGGCACAGAATGTCTAGAATTAATCTAAAAATGAAAAAAGTGATTAAATCTCTCATCATATTTCTCATAACTCTAGATATGCATAAAATATAATCTTTATTTTAACTTTCCTTATAGGTGAACTATTAAGAATAAGTTATGGGACAATCTTACCAGTAGACATTTCTTTTTAAAAGATGTAACTCCTTTGTGTGCCAGTGAAAAATACAATTAGAACAACTTCTACATATAAAGTGCCCGCATTTTGTAGTAATGAATCTAAATCATACACATTAAAAATGTATAAGAAAAGATAAAAGGCAATAATGCCACAACAGAAATATAGATGAAATGTTAATGCTATGAGAGTTTAGGGGAGGGAAGATAAAGGAAAGTGGGGAGAGAGAGAAGAGAGAAAGAAAAAGAGAGAGAGCAGGGAAAAGGATGAGGAAGAGAGAGGGAAAGGGGGAGAGGGAGACAGATATTATCTCCAGGTAGAAAAAAGGAAAAAAGCAGGAAAGATGTTTGTTTATACGTACTATCCAGAAACTCCTTTGTGGACAAGATCCTCTTTACCTCAGAGGCAGAGAGTGTTGGCTGCTAATTGCTCACAGATGAGTACCTCCTTATGAACTGTCCTCCACCAAAGAGGAGGGTGTTGCTGCTTACAAAATGTGGGATCCATGGCTCACATCCAATAAAGTAGAGAACTTGCCTCAATTTGGGACATCTCCAAGTGGCCATTTCACTTCAGAGCAATCTGTGGGGCTGAATGAAGTCTCTATTCCTACTGCATCCCTCTTCAACTTGTTACTCTGTCCAATCCTGCTGCCCTCATGCCCTTCCAGGGGCTGTTACCTAGAGCGCCCACCCCCTCCAATATCTTGAGTCTGGATTCTGCTTCAAATTCTATTTCCCACGGAACATGACTGTGTGTTCACAGGACTTGGGAATGAGGAAAATATATTGACTTTGTGAAGAACAGGAGGACATTGTAGAGCTTTTGCAAATCAATGTGTTTGGGAAAGAGTGAAAATTTTTTTATTGTCTTAATATGTGTGTGTGTTTATACAGTTTGGTGAAAAAGAATACGGAGAAATAAGAAACAGAAAAAGCGGTCATATAGTTAGTTTCAGAGTAAAATAACATAAATATACAACAGTCTTACTAATCACTATTTATAGGACATAGCTGAGCATGAGGAAAGTAGTAGTTGAGAAAAGGATCTGCCAATAGTGGGGACTCCACTCCATAGCTGCTTCTGGAACAAACAGCTAAAAGCAGGTTGCACTGAGGAAGTCAAGTATGTTAAAAGTGTAAGGACAGAAAGTTCGAAAAAGCAGTGCGTATTGAACTCTTAGGTTGACAAACATGATTCTGTAGCAAGAAATAAACATGACTTTCCTGTTAAATTTGGAAATTTTGAAACAGTCCTATCTTTATTGATAATGGTAATAATTTGTGAGAGAAAGCAGTATTAGCCATATGGTACAACCTTCAAAAGGAGGAAAATACCAAAAAGGGGCAGTCATTAAGAAGCCCATACAAAGGAGACAAAAATTCATATCTGAATCCTTTTAACAAAGACTTCTGAAAATTGATTGAAACTCCCTGATAGTATATAATTTAAGCCAGAAAGTTAAACTATGTTAAGTGCCTCATACAAGGTTAACTTCCTACACTTATCAGGGGGAAATATACTATTGTCACCTTTGAAACAATAAAATTCTCAAAACCTAAGAAGACTCTGGGAAAAGAGCATTTGGCTTTTTTTCCCCTCTATGACATCCCCAAATTGGTGATAGGCCCATATATTGTAGTAATGATCACCAGAGACATCATAAGCATTCCTCTAATATTCATTTCATTGCAAATGACATTATGAATCCAAATTGGAATTAGTATTTCCTCAAAGTGTCAAAGAATTCATCAAGAGTTGGGCTGTTTTAGTAACTGACAGCTACCATACAAATAATTAACCCAGGCTAGTCTCTTGGAAGTTTCAAAATAGGAAAAACATGACAACATATAAAATACTAAAATATCACTTATAATCAAGCAAATTGAGAATTGGAAGATAGTGATTAAAATTTCCTCTTTGTTTGCAAATCATCAAATGAATTAAGTATCTTTTAAACTATATTTTGTAAAATGAAATATCAGTGAGGGAATTTCAAGTTTCAGGCAGCAACAATAAAACACTATTTGGAAATATAGTTTGGGTACTCATACCTTCCTGGGGACAGGCAAGTGAATTACAATTGGTGATAAAGTATAAAATTATAAAATGAAACAAAATGTTAAATAAATTATATGTCTTATTTAAATTTGAAATTGAGTTAAAATATAGTGCATTTAAAATACTGAGCTAGGCTTGTAAACTTTCCCTCATCGGGTGAGCATGAGAACCTTCCTTAAGTGACAGTATACTTTGGGCTCTAATTCTCTCCCTTACCAATGGGAAGAATGTAGTAGAGTGAGATTTCTTTTGCAATGCTATGTACTGAGCAATTCTTTCCTTCAGGGATAAATTTACACAAATATGGAGATTTACGCAGAAATTTAAATGCATACTGCTTGAATGGAGAAGAATAGCAAAAATGAAAAAAAAATCCAAAGGATCTTGGGAAAGTTGTAAATTGTGAGAAAATATGTTACAATAATATAAATAAGGCCTTTCACTGTGCATCTAACCAGAAAAGCAATTACATTTTTGTTTCTAGGGAAAAATATTATTTTAATGATTCATTTAAATTATGGTGACCTGCCCACCCAGAAGCTGTTTTTCCTTCCTTCCAGTTTATCTGTAGATGAAAATATGCATTACATATTGCCACACAGCTGTCACTCTCTACTTGGCAGGAAAATTAAAGCTATGATAACACATATTGCTTACTATGCTAAAAGCTGAAAACAAGTATTTAACTAGGTACATGTCAAACACAATTTAAAAAAAAATCACTTGCAACAGATGAACACCACAATAATAGATCTTAAAAACTCAATTCAAAGGATATATCTCATACAAAGAAACTCATGAATAAAAAATAATTTTTTGCATAAAAATTCCAAATTTGTAAATGGCTTATAGTTGCTGAGTATAATATAAGTCTGTACATGATGAAACCCCCTGGTGTATAACTGAGCACCTTTAATCCATTGTAGAATTTGGGGGGGAAGTGGTTCACTAGGAGTTTTAGCTGCTCACTAGGTGGTAGTCATTTTCATAGATAAAGTTGTCTCCAAACACTTTTCTAAAGCCTACATTTAAAAAAATTCTAGGAAAACTGTGCTTTCTCACTATAATGCCAATTATTTGTTTAACTATAAGTATACCCAATAATACTCATATTTTCCAGTGCCTATTGCAAATTATGACAAGGTCTAATCTCAGGAAAGATCCTAAGCAAATCATATACTTTTTCTGAATCTGTTTCCTCTTTCTAAAATAAAGTGCTTATTTTCATAATCTAACAATTCTGGGTTTCTAAATAAAACAACAATAACAATAATAACAAAGGAAATCTGGAACAATGCGTAGGTTTAACATAAAAAATAATTTAAAAAGAGAAAGTGAATCAGACACAACAATCAAAGTTGGCTGCCTTTGAATTGTGACTCTGCCATTTAGCTTTGAGATAGTAAGCAGATACCTGAAATTGAAAGTGTGAAGATAATTTCACCTTTTCACAGAATGGTGTTAACTTTAAATACAATGAATATGCAAAGTATCTACCCAGTAGTTGAAGATTCTTTTAAGGCTGGTTAACCATTTCATTCCCCAAGAGGTTAGAAACAGTGTAAAGAACATTTCAATGTTCCTTGATATATTCTGGAATTTCTGATGTTATTAATCTAAAATACGTTTCCTGACATGGTGTCTGCCCTACAAACCCAGTCCTGCCAGCTCGAATGACTATTTTGGTTGAACTTGTTAGGTAAGGATACTCTCACTTCTGTACTTATCACTGTATCATCAATGATTAGATTAATTGCTTCTTTATGTCTGTCCTCTACTAGACCATAAGTTTCATAAGGTCAGAACATTTGTCCATTCAGTTTATTGCTGTCAGCAGAATCTATCACAGCTTCTTGCCCTTGCTCAATAAATATTCTCTACTCAACGAATAAATGAATGCTGCACATCTTCTTGACATCCCCATTTCCAAGGTCTCTGCTTCTCATGATTTTGCTCCTAGCTTTCTTTTCCAGCGCTCAAAAAAATTCTGCATTTTATATTAGCTGAAAGTGTAGCAGCTCTTAGCATCATTACTTTTTTACTCCGAGTAATTTTTAGTGATAGCCATTTTTCTAAATTTCTTTAAAATTTAAGATGAAAGTGTTCATGAAACCCTATATATGAAACCCTATCACCTCTCTCCCTTCTTTATAAGGGGAGAAATTTTATTCTGTTTAGTCCCTGGGCTAAACTAGGTCCACAGGTGATAGTTTTATTTTATACCAAAACTGATTTTATAAGTCTAGCATAGATTCTACTTTAGCTTAAATAGTACTCACCCTAAATTTGAGTCAGGCATGTCTAAAGGAGCTAGAAAACAAAAGGCCCACTTATATGTTTGTTCAGGTAGCCTTTTTTGGGAAAAGAATTCACCCAAAGAAAAGTGAATATTGCATAATGTTAGTTGAGGACAGAAGCTTAGAGTCACTTGAATTCATTCAGCAAATATTTGAGATCAGAATAAAACAGATTATAGTTTTACTCTCAAGGATCTTAGACTCTAAAAGGAAAAGCTTGGCAAAATCAATAATTTCATAGGAGTGTACCTACTGCAATAGAACAAAGTTGATTACGAGTATGCCATGTTATCTGTCCTTCTATTTGCCCTCTGCTCAGGTCCTGGACTCTTATAAATGCCACTGGAAAGGTTCTCACATTTGGTGTTCACCAGAGCCTGGATTATCAACATAGGAGCCAGAGCAAGAAATGATAATTACAAGTACAAAACCATAAAAATAAAAGTGCCCTCAGAGCAACTTTAAGCTAACCTCTGGGAATTTCCAGAAATAACTGGGCATATTTGGAGGGGAGGCCAAGGTCCCAAAACGAGTTAGACATACACTAGCCTGTTACTGTTTACCTTGTCCAACTGTGCTTGCTTGGTTTGCCCTGGAAAATAGAGGTTGTAGAACACAACTATTCAAAAATGGAATGGACTATTAGTCACTCAAGGCGGGGGGGTTAAGCAAAACACCAGAAATTGGTTGGTTTTTATAAAGGGTATTTATTTGGGGTAGGAGTTTACAGACACCAGGCCATAAAGCATAGGCTACTTCCCTCTCCAAAGTCTATTTCCACATGTTGGAGCAATATGGCTGCCAACATCTGCCAGGGTTCAGGCTTCCTGGGTTCCTCTCTTCCCAGGTCTTGCTTCTCTATGGGCTCAGAGTTCCTCTCTTCCCAGGGCTTGCTTCTCTTTCCTCTGTGTGCTTACTTTCCAGGACTTTAGCTTAAGACTTCAGCATCAAACTCCAACATCAAAACTCCAGCATCAAAAAGTCTCCAAGTCTGTCCTTTGCCATGCCTTTTATCTGTGAGTCCCCACCCACCAAGAAGCGGGGACTCAAAACCCTACTGACGTGGTCCAATCAAAGCCCTAACCATAATGTAATCACACCCAGTTTACAAACATAATCCAATATCTATTTTTGGAATTCATAACTATATCAAACTGCTACAGCTATCTTATAAGATGGTGAATTTTCTGTTTCTGTACTCTCAGATCAGAGTCATCTGCCAGAGGTCAGAGGTCCCACATGGGGTGGGAGAGTAAGTTCATTGAAAAATAATTCCACCAACTCTTAGATTTCCTTCTTTTACGATGTCATACACTGTAGCATCACACATGTATTTTGTGCACAGCTTTGTGTTTTTTTCTATGTAGTGTATTTCTTTTTTGGCAATGTGATCATATTTAGAAGAAATGGACAAATTGGATCTGTAAACATAATGAGGTTTGTGCTATTAGCTGAAGCCCATTCATTGCTTTTCCTGTCTAATCCCATACCAGAGTTGGAATCAATGAAATCTGAAAATATCAATGGTTCATGCCAACTAAACTATTTTGGAATCCACTGATTGATTTGAAATGGAAACAGTTGCTATCCGTTGGTTTTAACTATTGATAATAACTGGCATATTGTTTTCACATGTTCCTTTCCTACTGCGTTCTCCACTGACTTTCCACTAACACTCCTTTCCTACCACTTCTTGTGGTGAGTAACACTATGGCAGCTTTTTACATAGTATGTAATTTACTTCAGTTTGCACTGCATGACATGGAAAGTACCAGCTAGAATTATAAAGGTTTCAGAGACAAGAAAAGGTATCCTGCTATGTTTTGAATAAGACCAAACTTAGTGAGGGAAAACTTAGGTCTCTTATGTATAATAACAGTTCTAGCACATAGAAAAATGTCATGTAGTTTTATTTGAAAACCCAAAAATGCAAGCTTTAAAATAAAATGTTTAAAATATAAATCACATAATTTCACTTTAAAGGGAATGATCTGGTAGCAACTAAAATGAGATCCGTAGGCTGAAAGAACTTGCATTTTATTCAAAGAAATAAAATAAAGAAAAAAAGTGAGGAACACCAAGAGATAACATGCATTAAATGACAAATAATGAAGTATATGCTGTATTAACTCTCTAGACATTCAACTTTCCCAGTCTGGCAGAATCAAGAAATCCTCTTGGACAATATGGGCATGGAATGGATACTGAAGATGAGTGGAGGTATGCAATCAAAAACAGAGAAACTGCATGATCAAAGATATGCAAACAAGGTTAGAACACTTTGTATGGGGCTGGAGAGAGAAAATAGGCTTAGCTTATGAAAGTCCTTTTAATAAAGTAGAGATAGAGAAGGAGAGATTTGGTTTAGTATGCAATAGGAAAATAAATCTTCTTAAACAAAGGAGTAAAATGAAGAAACATATAAATAACAGTGTCATCCAGAATGACTTGGTTATAGAATGGAGTAGGAATAGAAAGAAGGGTCCCCAGTAGAAAATGAGTTTGAAAATGTCGGTGAAATTGTGCATACAACTCTCCTCATTACTATTTATTTCTTGGATATTCAGGCAATTTTAAAAATCAAGCTTCAGGAGATGGTTGTGAACTTGTGATTAATTAGAAAACTTTATGTCATAAATGCTTGACATTTTAAAATACTATAGGAACATCTGTTCCTTTGAACTGCTTGATTACCCTCCTATCAATAGGCATTTGTATATAAACATTGTGAATATTCGTTCCTTTGTTATATGTCCAAAGCATTGCTTTCTTTAGAAGTCATGCTCCCCCTCATGTGCCTTCCCCATTTGCACAAAGCCATGTACTATAGAAGACCCTTCTCGTTTGCAGCAAGCACAGATGACTGAGCTCAGAACTGTAGTCTCTCCTCCAGCCATGGAGGACAAGGCTCACACATAAGTCTCCTGAAAATGCTCACTTACTCCCCAAGCTGCACTTGTCCAAGTCATTCCTTGATTTGATCTATCCCTCTCAGTTTGGCAGGAAGCTGCCATTTTACACAGCACCTCACCATACTTAGAATAATCCTCATCATTTCTCCCCAGGGCAAATTGCAATAACTTCTTCTGTGGTCTCAATAATTTGACTTCACCCCTTTCCAATACATTCTTCACACTGCCACAAAGATAAAACAAACACGATACCTTCTTAAAACCGTGCATGATTCCGTACTTCATACAAGGTAAAGACTTAACTCCTCAGCAAAGTACATAAGATCCTTCACAATAAGGCTTTCATTTGCCACTATTGCCCCTGTTTCCTCAATTCTCTCCAATACCCTGAAATTCCATAAAGTTGTTCTTTTTGCTGACTTTCGCACCTTTGTGACCTTCCCATGAATTCTTTCACCACTGTGGAGTACCTGGAGAAATTATTCTAATACTTTAGGGAAAGCTCCTATGTTATCTCTTATTATAAAGCCTTCCCTAGTTTCTCTAGGAAGTTTTACTTACCGTGTTGTTTCCAAAGCTGTATATGTTCCTTTATACAGAAAATTTTACATAGTTTTATATTATTTCTACACATGTTTTTCCCACAATTTAGGCAACGGACCCTTTCAAGGCATGTCCTATTTACTGTGTATCCTAAGTGACTAACACCAGGCTTGACACAGAGATCCTAGGATATATTTTGAATGAGCAAATGACTGTATCCTATAAACAACTTGAAAGTTTTATTTTATTTTATTTTTTTTTATTTCATTTATTTCTCTCCTCTTTTCCCCCCCTCCCCCCAGTTGTCTGCTGCACGTTCTTTTTGTCTGCTTCTGTTGTTGACAGCGGCACGGGAATCTGTGTATCTTTTTTTGTTGCATCATCTTGTTGTGTCAGCTCTCCGTGTGTGCGGTGCCATTCCTGGGCAGGCTGCACTTTCTTTCGCACTGGGCGGCTCTCCTTACGGGGCGCACTCCTTGCACGTGGGGCTCTCCTACGCGGGGGTCACCCCTGCATGGCGCGGCACTCCTTGCACGCATCAGCACTGCGCATGGGCCAGCTCCACATGGGTCAAGGAGGCCTGGAGTTTGAACCGCGGACCTCCCATGTGGTAGACGGATGCCCTAACCACTAGGCCAAGTCCGCTTCCCCAACGTGAAAGTTTTAAATTCATTTATTTGTAATAGCTTTATTGGGATATAATTTACATGCCATAAAGTTCACCCACTTAAGTTGCATAATTTAATGGTTTTTAGCATATGTAGAGTTGTACAAACATCACCATCATATAATTTTAGAACACTGTCATCATCCCCAAAGAAATCTTGTCCCTTTAGCAGTTGTTCTCTATTGCCTAAGCAATCACTAATTTACTTTGTCTACAGATTTGCCTACTCTGAACATTTTGTATAGATAGGATTATATAATATGCATTCATTTATAACTGGCTTCTTTCACTTAATCTATTGATTTTGAAGTTCATCCATGTTGTTGCATGTATTAGTACTTCATCTTTTATATTGCTGAAAAATGTTCCATTGTGTGAGCCAGCCACATTTTGTTTATTGGTTCATTCATATGTTGATAGACATTTCAGTTGTTTCCACTTTTTAGCGATTATGGACAATGCTGCCATAAACATGTGCATACAAGTATGCATGTGGACATACATTTAATTTATCTTGGGTAAACACATAGGAGTGTAGTTTCTCGGTCATATGGTCATATGGATATTAAACTCCGTGTTTAATATCTTCAGTAACTACCTGTTTTATTAATTTATTTTTGAAACAAGAAATATATTCATGTGATTCAAATTCCAAAAGAAATAAACATATTTATAGTAAAAATATTCCACTGTCACACAGTTCCTCTTGTATGGGCCAACCAATGTTACCAAGCCCTTGTGGACATATTTTATGATTATAGAAGTAAATATATATATTCCCTTTTAATTTCTTATCCATGGAAATTGTAGAATAGTCTATATACTGGTAAGCACCTTGCATTTTGTAAAAATAATATATTTTGGAGATTGTTTTATATAAGTGCATTTCTTACAGTCATTTCTTATTATATGGAAGCAATAATTTCCTATTGGTGGAGAAATAGTTTTATTTTATAATGTTAGGGTATTACAAGCACTGCTATAATGAAAAACCTCATACATATTTTAAAACTGTAGTAGTGAATATGAAAAATAACTTCCTAGAAGTGGAGTTGTATATAAAAATATTTATTTGTTTCAGAATACATTGCCAAATTGTCCTCATTAAAGCTATAATCTTTTATGCCCCTACTAGCAGTGTGCAATACTACCAGTTGCTCTGCATATTGGCAAACACAGTGTGTTACCATTTTATTTTCTGTGAAGATAGGTAAAGTATTATATATTAATATAGATTACATAAACATGTATATATACTCATCTTGAGTAATTTTGATTGTTTCTATCATTTCCTATGAGTTATCTTTCATACATTCTGTTGATCTTTGTATTGAGGTTCTGGTGCCTTGCTTATAGATTTATAGGAACTGCATGTATTGGGGAAATCAGTCTTTTGCTTATGAAATGAACTTCAGGTATTTTCACAGTTTTCTTTTTTCCTTTTCTTTTTTTTTGCTTGCCTTTGCTTATAGTGGTTTTAGACTTACAGATTATTTTAAATGTACATGTCATTAAATTGATCTTTTGTTTTATAGCTGGATTATTTTGTCACTATCACAAAGCCATCCCCAATTTAATGTAAAAAATAACATTTTTCTATGATTTCTTCTAAATTTTTTACCTTTATATAGTTCATCCATCTGGAATTTTCCTTAGTGTAAGTTGTGAGGTGAGGTATGAAAAGAACTCTAGGTGGCACTTAGTAGTTCCTGGCCATTTACTGACTAACCACCTTTTCCTTACTGTAGAAAATGTTGTCCTTTTCATACAATAAATTCATGTATATGTGAAAAGTTTTTAACAGAGAAGCAATGTATGGTTTTGATAAAATGAATCTGCTGACAATCTGCAGTTTGAACAGGCAAATGTGTGCAGTCACTTTGATGGTTTACTTAAGGGAAGTTTTGTTGGAGGAATAGTTAATATTTTGCTGGTCACAAAAATATAAAGAAAACACTTAGTCAATTGCAATTTTAAAAATCTTCTTTCCTGCATACTGAGAGGAGCCTAGTATATAGATTGGTTGTAGAAACTCTTATAGAAGTCGAGGCTAGCCTTTGGTTGTAGCGTAGAACACATGTTGAGTAAAGCTGCCACTTGGACACCGGAGCAAGGCAGTGACTTATCAGAGGGCATGTCTTAGGTCAGGAACTCATGCAGTTTTAAAGGAAGGATGATAAAATTTTGATTGCAAGGAGAGGCAGTAGGATAAACATAGTAAGTTCCTATCTACATTATCAAAGAGACTTCAGATAGGGGAAGTCAAGCACCCCAATTAATTCTTTCAGAAGGCAGCTATCCAGATGAAATCTGAGATATGAATGAGACTCATTCACAGATGGCCAGCTTTCTTTGGTTAACTCTGTTACTTAAAAATTTTATCATTGACAAAAAATAGGTGCAATATGGGGACATTTTCATGACATTGTAATTGTCCTGTATGACTTTGCAATGACACATACAGGCCATTATATATCTTGTAATAACTTACAAAATTGTGTGGAGCAGAGTGTAAACTATAATTTAAGCTATAATCCATGGTTAGTGGCAATGCTTCAATATGTGTTCATCAATTTTAACAATATACCACACTAATGAAGGATGTTGTTAATGTGGTAAAAGGTGGGAGGGAGAGGGATGGGGGCATATGGGAATCCCCTACATTTTATGGAACATTTATGTTCTCTAAAAGTGTCTTTAAAATAAATAAATAAATAAATAAATAAATAAATAAATAAATAAATAAAATCTGAGACTGGAAGAAAATTTTTATATTGAAAAAAAAAAACCTTGCCATTTTGCATTAGGGATCACTCTGTACCCCCCAAATCTTTAGTTTTCATGCTTCTTTGAAAATCCTTATCTTCTGTTGCCTTGGGGTGGGCTCATTCTTACTTCTACCCATAAAGGTTCTCCCTGTCTTAAATCGGGGCAAAGACTTGATCCAACTTTGAATTACTGACATCAATAAGTCATTTAAACTCAATTATAAAATTTCACAAAATTAGTTAATTATATTCTTTTAATTCCTTTGGGAAACCTTTGAAACTGCCCAAGAGAAAAACAGCTTCTCCATTAAGCAATTTCTAATGAGGATAGTGGAATTCTCTCTTCTAAGTATAAAACTTTACAGTGATATCCTATGAAGATTTACACAATATTGGCTTCATTGTAATCAGTCCTCAGGTAAGACAATTGAACTAAATACAGATGAAATCAATATAATTTCAAAACTATTGAAAGATGCAAATGAGAGGTACATGATTGAAAGTGGTTATGGTGCTAATTTAATAAATACATAAACAGTGGCAGTGAAACAGGTTTGGGGTATCAAAATGAAATATTTTAAAGTTGAATGCAGTTCAATAACTTTACTGGAAAACAGGCATCCTGGGTTATGTCATCTGTCCTTTCTATTTTGTGTATGATTGGCAGGCAACCAGCAGATTTGAAATTAAAGGCAATAACTGTAGAATTCTAAGAGATAGAAGAGACCAATAATAATACACACTGGCCATACCCAGGATTTACTCACTATAGTTTTCAAATATATTTATTACAAAATTTACATTAAATGATGTGCCTTTGAAGCTGGAATTGAGGTTGGGACAAATTCTAGGATTTGAAAAATCATAGAAAAGAAGGTCAGTCAGTTTTAGTTTCCTTCAGTTTGCGTCCCTTTAGAATAATAGTCATATTAGATAATTTGACGCAGCTTATTAAATCTTCTATATACTAAGGCACTTAACATTATGACAATGATAAAATTTATATCTAAACAAATTATTATTTCATTACTATTCATAGCATTACCACATCTATTTGAGACAGATATTTGTTCATTTTTAAAACATCAACATTTAATTAAAATCCTAGTTTTAGGGAGCTACATTAAATTTATTTGAAAAAGAGAAAGAGATGATATTCCATTTTCTTAATGTAATGAGTGAATGATTAAGATTTGTGGCTCAGAGATATAAATATATATATATATAAATAAATATATATATCTCTGAGCCACAAATCTTAAATATGTGATTTTAGAAGGTTATGTTTATATAAGCTTTTAGAAACCATAAATGTTTATAACTGGAGGCATGTATCATTATAACAGCTCCTTATTAAATATCTACAATATATCAGGTACTACATATTTTAAAAAACCTTACCTAAATGTTACTGTACAAATCCCTCTGTCCCCCCCCCCAAAAACTTAGCAGGCTAAAATCACAGTCATTTTACTTTCTTTTGATACAGTTCAGGAATGTGGTTATGACTCAGCTGAGCAATTCATCTACTTCATGGAGGATTTTCATACACTGTGGTCAATTTGTAGTCCCTTTCTAGTAGATAGACTCAGCTGGAGAATCCAAGAATGCTTCATCCACATGTTTGATGCCTTGGTGGAGATGGCTTGAAGAAGTGGCTCATCTGCGTATGTTAACACAATTTCCAACATGTGGTTCTCCAGTACAGATGTTACAGGGTATCCTGGCCCCAGGACCCCAAGAAAGAGTCCAGAATCCCAAAAAGAACAGGTGGAAATGACAAGTGCTTACTTAGACTTTGCAATATAAAACCTAAGAGTAAAGTTGCAGCTTCAAGAAGAAGCTTGCACAATGATATACAACTTCATACTTACTTTAATGGCTACTATTTTGAAAAAATCAGAAATTAACAAGTGGAGAGGGTATGGAGAAATTGGAACTCTTATGCATTGCTGGTGGGAATGTAAAATGGTGTAGCTACTGTGGAAAATAATTTAGCAGTCACTTAAGAAATTAAACATAGAATTACTATATGACCTGGTAATTCCATTCTTCAGTATTATATTCCAAATAACTCAAATCAGGGACTCAAAAAGATACTTGTACACCAATATTAATAGGACTATTACTAACAAAAGCCAAAAAGGAGGAAACGGCCCAGGTGCCCATGGACAGATGAATGGATAAACCAAATGTGGCATATACATACAATGGAATATTATTCAGCCATAAAAAGCAATGAAGTTCTGATACATGTTACAATATGGATGAATCATGAAAACGTTATTCTAAGTGAGATAAGTTGGATAGAAAAGGACAACTATTGCACGAGTTCACTTAAATTAAATCCAAAAATCCTGGAGAATGAAAAGTAGACTACAGTTTACCAGGTGTTGGGTAAGCAGGAATGGAGAAGTTATTGCTTAGAGTAAAGAGCACCTGCTTTGGGTGATGAAAAAGTTTTAGAAATGGAAGGTAATGATGGTAGCATAACATGATAAAAGTAATTAATGTCAATGAGTTGTACACTTATAAATATGGTTAAAATGACAGTTTGGCACTTCCTCATGAAGTTAACTATACAGTTACCATATGACCTGGAATCCTACTACTAGGTAAATACCCAAAAGAATTGAAATCAGACTTGAAAAGATATTTGCACACCTATGTTCCACCCTGCATTATTCACAACTGCCAAAAGATGGAAGCAACCCAAGTATCCATCAACTGATGAATGGATAAATAAAATGTTGTATATTCATACAACAGAATATTTCTCCAGGAGATAAAGAAAAGAAGCAGGAGCAGCTTGTTAAAGCACAAGTGTGACTCAGATCAGTCTTTAAGAAAAGAAGGCTGGAATATGAACTGACGGAAAAAAAACAACACTCAAAAAGAGATTAACAGCAACTCTACATGGACATTTCAAGTAGACACATGTAGAATCCCTTGAGTTATCTGCACATTGATAATAAGGTCATAACTTGACACCTAGTCAAACATCTATTAGAACTTATTTGGAAATTGAAATGAATGAAGTTCCCTGAAAGTTATGTAGTGCCCACACAGTCCCATAGATAACAAGTTGGCGGGCAAGAGGTATTTCATTAAGACTCAGGCACCAGATTTTGCACTTAGTTCTGAACTCATTAACAGTGAACTATTAGAAAAACTTCTCAATGTCTCTAGGTAAGTGCAAAGTTCACTCCTAATTTTAATATGTTTAAATTAAGTCATTTTTATTTCTGCGTATTGTATACAAATTTGCTCTGTCCCTTATTTAAAGGATTTTTGTGCTCAAAGTTTATTATTAAATTTACAGATTTTATTTTTACTATTTACTATTAAAGCTTGAATTGACTCAAACAGTGATAATTTATTCATTGCACTAAAGAATAAAAATTCAGGGAAAATATGCCCTGAATATCTTAAAAATATGAATCAGAATACATTATAGATTAGTTTTATATTGATAAGCACTAAACTTTATTATTAATCAACTATTGTAGACAATATTTATTGATGGCCCATAGCTATTCTAAAAGAGAAATTATATTTTAATCATTTATCTCATTTCTATTTTTGAATATTTTTAAAATTTCACTAACATCTCCAAAAACAATACTCAGAAATAGAGCAATACTGAGACAGAATATGGAGAATTAGGAATAATGTCTAATTCATATAGACATTTCAATTCAAGCATTAGCATTAGTAATCCTTGGCATATCATCTTCAGAATTTTCTGAATAATAACTATTTTTTGGGAAAAAAAGTAAAATATTTGGAACATGTGCTATTTGGTTATTTTCATTATCTTCCCAGGTTGCTGCCTGCTTAGCTAACCCCATTCTCTTCTACTGCTCAGTGAACAATGTTGTTGTCCGTGGAAGAGGGTAGGCCTGGTGATGAATCTCAGCCGTATAATCCAAAAGCTATGTGATCTAGGCAAGTTAACTAGCATCTCTGACCATCCTTCCCACCTCTAAAAAGAGTCTGTAAACATTAAATGGGATAATGTACATAATATGGTTTCAGAGTATGTTGGCACCTAGTAAGCACTCAAAGAATGATTTTGCCACTATTAGTTTTCTTTGTTAATTTGCCTAGATAATGAACAGAAAAAAAAAACAACAACTATAAAGAATTGAACTAATTATTATCTCTTGTATTCATCAAAACTGCTTAAAGAATGTGAAACTCTACTATGATATCTAATTCATCTGTATTTACTGTATGCTTTGACCTTTAAATGATGGTTGACATCTTTTATTCTATTATAATCAGAAACGTAAGATTAAATTTTGAAGTGAGAATCAATTTCTACTAACTGTTTTTTGTTAGTTCTTACTGTATTCACATTATGTTTGCTTTGACCAATAAGTTAGTGGCTTCAGAAAAGTTAATCTATATGAATATGAATTTTTACTTGCCATCCACAAAAATACACATACATACTGTGGGGAGAATTCATTTTTCTTAGTTTTCTCCAGCTACCAATCATTTGCTAATCCCAGAGATATTTACTCAAGGTAGACTAATGGTTATAACAAAGAACTCCAAAATCTCCTTGTTTTAATACACTACTGGTTTATTTCTTATTCGCTTCACAGTCCAATATAGTCTGCAAGAAGACTCTGCTGCACAAAGTCATTTAAAGGACATGGCTACTTTTATCCTATCTTCTTCCTGCCCTAGGGACCTTGGAGTCCTCCACTGGATTTTATTAAGCAGGATGTGAAAAGAAAAATGTATGCTTGGCAGATAACATGGAAGAAGTTTTACTGGGCCAGGTATAGAAGTGGCATATATCAATTTAATCTGCATTCCTGTGGCTATAACTCAGTCTATGACCCCACCAAACTACAAGGGAGGCTGGAAAATTCAGCCAGATGTATAAAGGGAAATTTGATGAACATATATTATTTTCTCTGAGTAACACACTAAATATTTAATAATTAAGAACTGAGCTATTTATTAATAGGACTCTAATCCTTTAATAAGCTCCCATAATTACAGTAAAAAATGTGAAAATATTTGTGAATACTGAAACACAAATTATATACAGATTTCCGACAAATTCAGTTCTTAATTTTAAAGACAAATACTTTTTTCATATTTTTTTAAATTAGAGAAGCTGTAGTTCTACAAACCTCAGGCCGAAAGTTCAGTGTTTCCATATACCACTCTAAGACACACAGTTTTCCATATCGTTAACATTTTGCATTAGTGTGGTACCTTTCTCACAACTAAGAAACAATATTATTACAATTTTACTATTAACTATAGTCCATAGTTTACATCAGGATTCATGCTGCTGTACAGATCTATGTTTATTTTTAAATTTTTATTCTAGTAACATTTATACATCATCATGATATCATTCCCATCATTCATTACCAAAAGTTTTCCATCAACCTAAACAGAAGAAGTGCTTAAGATTTTAAATAATCAAGAAAGCATTTCCTAATTAGAAAATAGGAAGTTGACAGAAAGAAATGTTTAAATTTTATGGTTGGCAAAGCATGATGGAAAAGTTGTGGATCAGTTTGATGAAAATAGATACCCCAACTGTGATTAACAATGAGAAAGCTTAAGTTAAATTAATGAATATACATGTTGACTTTCAGCTTCAATTCACTGGAATAATTACTTCACATTAACATATCAACAAGTCAGTAATCTACAGTCTAAAGTCTCAGGTCATTGACTACTTTGACAAATATATGTATTTTTATAAATTTTATTATTACACAGCCTTTTGCAAAATTTCTGTCTATATTGTTACATGCTTAGTTGCACAGAATCTCATAAATTCTTACTAAAGTGTTTTCTTAATGTTAATTTTATCATTATGTTAATGAGAATATAATAAAACTGTACTCTGATGGTAATGCTTATAGTAGAAGCAATTGATTTCTTGGCAATCATTAAATTGCAGCACACATTCAACAATGGTAGACAGAGCAGGATAACAATTATATCTCTTTTTTGTGACAGACATGGTGGATTATACTGTTATGACTGATGATGTAGCTGCCAAGGTGTCCCCCATTTTTACATATTTATAACAGAAAGTATTATCTTTTCCCATTTTACTGACCTCTTTGTCATAAGGGTCTTAAGAACAGTTTCAGAGATCCAATCAATTTTTCATCATAACTTAAGCAAAGATATTTCACATGATATAGCAGATCATGTTACATAAATCTTGGTGACACGTTATCAACTGATTCACATTTAAATCTGTTTTTTATAATTTATCTTTCCATACTTTGCCTGGAATTGGTTTGTTTCTCCCATAAATTGTGCAGCCTATCCAGATCTAATTCAAAGATGGTTATATAAAAAACCAGGAAGATTTAAGCAATCATACAAATCAAAAGTTAAACCTACAATTTAAGTTTTGTCACTTCCAACAGTCCAAGGAATTGAAAATTATCCAAGTAATTTGAAATAATCAGATACAAAACAAAAAACAAAAAAACAGAGTAAATTGTTCAGATGTTTCAGAGGTGTAGGCTAAAGACCTGATGAATGTATACACCCAGGCATCAGACTTGGTTTAAACCTTGATTTCTTGGGCCCAGGGTCTCATTCACATCTACAAATGCTATTTAATAACCTTTGCCTACTTTGATGAAAACTTTGCTTTGGATATGTAAGCTACATATATTCCTCTGATTATCTGCTATGTTACCAAAATACCTGGAAGTATTTCTTATGCTAAACTTTGCTAAGTCATCAGTTACAAAAATTTTATTGTACATACAATGAACACAGGCTTGACACATTAATATGTGATAAAAGAAATTAGAACATTCTGGTATTCAGGGGCTTACACTCTTGCAGTGAATATATAAATTTTAATAAAATAACTTATATAAAGTCAATATTGAAGGTGTCACATGAGGATTTTATTATAAAAATCAAACCAATGTGATTTTATCTTTGTGGAAATGTTCATTCACCTACAACTAACATAATATCCACAGTATGTTTTGTTTTTCAAATTCAATGCTTTTAATTAAAACTTTTTAAGAAGAGCTAATACATCTTCTTCCTTAAGAGAAAAAGTAACAATGACTACATAACTCAATATCTTTCTTATTGCTTTGACTAGTAGGAAGCAAAATACAGTATAACAATAATGTCAATTTTGATTACTTAAATTACAATTTATGTCATTTTTTAGAGTTTGCACTTTTCTTTGTATTTGATCTTTTATGGTTTTTAAATTTCCTTTATTATTGATTTATTTTATATGTAATTTTTATAAATCATCTAATATTTTATGAACTATATAAACAACTTCATATATTTTTACTGTATTTTAAACATCTTGTATCCTCTTAGGGTAAAATTATATTTTCTTTTTTTTCTTTTAAAATCAAAATATTACTGGTTCAATGGGAAATGATAATGAAATGGATGAAAATTCTATTATTAATTGGAAGTTGAATGGTTATATAAATATTTAAATGATTCTTTACAACTATATATATTCTCAGGGAATGACAATGAAGAAAATATTGAGATGTAGAACTTAGTCATGAAGAATTTACTGAGAAAGTTGGTTTTAGCAGATGATTAAGGCCTTATTTAACATTTTTCTAGGACAAGCTTAATTTTGAAAGCAAAAGAAGCTTATCTTATATTCCTCCTATTGGAGAAATACTAACTTTTGGTTTTCAATTAAAATTGACAATTTTATTATCACGCCAGTCCTGATTATTAAATGCCCTTAAAAATGTTAAGAATCATATAAAAGATGCCAGGATTTACCAATGATTCTTGCTTTAATACATTTTTTTTTAAAAAGCATAAATATACTGGCTTTATTCTTGCATGTCTCATTGTGAATTGAAATGCCCAGGTCAGCATAACCCATGACAGGTTATACTCTCCTTTTGAGTTATATTTAATGATTTAGAAAAATCATAAAGGCATGAGGTTGAAAGCAAATGCTCTTAACATTTATGAGGCCAGTAAATCGCAATATTAATCATTACCCTTGAACATGTTTATGTACTGCTATGAAATGCTCATAGATTTTATATATATACACACACACAGTCATACAATAATCCACTTTTAAACCATTCTGAATATGAAAAACTCAGTCCTCAAGTGTAGGAGATATATACTTAGGTTAAACACACATATATACCCATTCACAATTTACAAATACCTTTTGTCCCATAATTTTGAATATATGTTTGAAATACCAGCATTACCAAATCAAAACACATTCCTTCCATTAAGTCCTCAATTCTTGGATTTTGACCTGATACTAGCTTAATGATTCCTTGATTTAGCAGGAGTTTTAGAGAAAGTCTAGTGTAGACCACTGCCAGAAACTGGAGTGGAGAGAGAAGTGGTGATCCAATTCCATCTAATATATTTTATTACTAGGAATTAGATTTGGTTGCTGTAGAGTGATGAATTTGGTCTCTAAAAGGAGATCTGGCTTTGTCCTTGTTCTGGGGGTAACCTCTAAATCTCTGGAATTACCCAAGATAGGAGTGTCTTTTATTATTCAGGGTGGGCTCCAGTACACACCTAAACAGTTTATACTAAAAATGACTCAAATCAGTCTGTTTTTCTGACCTCTGTGGAGGAGAAAGAGGCTGGAGATTGAGTTTAACCTCATGGGCCCTGATTTCATCCACCATGCCTATGTAATGAAACCCCAATAAAAATTCCAGGACACATAGAGCAAGGTCTGGGAGGGTCTCAAGAACAAACCTCCTCTGTCCTGTCCACATGGAGTCAGAATGCATCACGCTCCCAGCACATCAATGTATTTAACCATGAAAGTTTACTGGAATTTTTATTTTTAAATGATCATAGTCGTTTAAAGTAAAGACTACATTTCCTAGTCTCCTTTTCAGCTAAATGTGGCCATGTAAGTCATTTCTGGCTAACAGAATGTGAGGGTAGGTGATGTGTGTATACACATCAGATAGAGGCTCAGAGCAGGGGCTCTCAAATTTTATTTTGTATCAGCATCACTTGAATAGCTTGTCAAAAAACAGATAATTGGGTCCACCCCAGATTAGTTTGGAAAGGGTCTTAAGAATTTGCATCCCCAACAATTTCCTAGGTGACGGTTTTGCCGCAGTTTCAGGTACCACACTTTAACAACCTTTGTCTTCTTATCCTCTTCTTCCACCCTATTGCTCAGATCATAAATGTGATGATGGTTAATGCTCCCTCCATCTGAAGCCACGAAGACAAGGACATTATCCTAAGGACAGCAGAAATGAAAGCTGGAAACCTGGCTTCTGGGGACTTACAGAGCTACTCTATCAGCCATGGTCTTCCTATATCTATATATTTCGGCTAAGAGAAGAAAATTTCTAAATTTTTTTAACAACAAACTCTGTTAATTTGTATTTTCTGTCAAATCCAGCTGCAAATAACTTCAAAACTTCCAACAATACAATTCTGACTATATCAGGAGTTAGGCTGGACTCCACAGGTTAAAAGGACAATGCTCTACAAAACTGCACCTCAGACAGCAGCCATCATTTTGGGGGTTCCTATGTTACCCACAACTCTGACCAGCTGCCTACAAATTCAGGGTTTCCACCATCCCCCTGGGTTCAATTATTTGCTAAAATGACTCACAGAATACTTAGAGTTAATTTTAGTGTAGCAAAAAAGATACAAATAAGAGACCCAGCGTGGGACTTAATGCTTTTAGAAGAGTCTTATATAAATGGAGGCACACAGAGACAAGAAGTTACCATTTTTACCCTGCCATGTAAAAATGAATTCTGGGATTGCCTGCATTTGCAGAAAGACAAAGAAATTCCAAGAATCTGAGAGACAGGTCCTGGAGACCTGAAGCTGGAATCAGCAGAGCACAGAGCTGAACTCAGGAAGAAAGTGGCCTGGAGAGAAGGCAGAGACCCAGATGGAAAGCTGCCATGTTGTCTGCTACATGGCAGGAGTCCAGGGTTCAGCAGCTTTTATAAACTAAAACAGAAATTGGTAGCAAGAGAGTGGGGTGCTGCTATTCTGATGGTGTCTTGTTTTGGCAATATTCACAGCCTCGGAACTGTAAGCTAATACCCTAATAAGTCCTTTTACAAAAACAAGCCCATTTATGGTATTTTGCTCCAAGCAGTTTTAGCAAACTAAGACATTTACATTACCCAATTTAAAAATCTTATACAATTAATGGAAAATTTGAGATTCCCAAATTCTAGATTTTTTATTCAAGATATTCATACCCAGTAGACATAAAATCATGTTCTCTTATCCAGTTAATTGCCTTTTTCATTGCATCACATGTAATTAATAAGGGTTGTGCTCTTTATCTTCAACATTTGGACACTGATAGCTTTCCTATTTTCTGAAAATCTTTCCCATGAACATTTTGAAGCCTTTTAAATTGTGAAAGCTGAAATAATAGATTGCATAGCAGGACTACAACTTTACAATTATAATACTAATCAGAATGAGATATACTTGATATTTTCCTCTATTCTTTATATTTCAATAATTGAAATCTTGAAGAAGTAATCAAGTATTAAAAACTGAGAATTGTTAAAGATGCAACATAAATAGCTGCCTAGGATTAATATTTCTAAACTATGACTTGAAGTTAAACTAATATGACAATGCAGTCTTTAAGAGACATAATAATTGACATATTTTTGCTTGCTTATCTTGCCATTTAAAAAAAAACTGAGAAAACAGTTCTTTTGACAGGAAGTATAATGAGAATGGAACATGATTAAAAGTCACTGTTTACTTTTGAAATTGTGATCAGAATATCCAATTCTATTTAAATCACCAACTCTTTAATACTTTGGAAATATTTCTAATAACAGAAATTATCTGATGATTTGCTCTAACATTTTAGAATTTTCATACTCCATAGTTATCAAATATGAAGACTAATATAATGTAATATAGCACAATGACTTAGACCTTGTTAACTATATATATTTTAGAAAACATAATAAAGAAGTTTATCGATTGGCCAAATCAGTTTGGTGCCACACAGCTGAGAGTGTGGCATCCTTGTAATCTGACTGGTATAGCTTTTTTTTTTTCCTTTCAGCATTTTATTTTTTAGTTTCTGAAATACAAACTGAAACAGGTTTTTGTTGAGGGTAACACTCCTCTACACTGAGTTGGTGATGAGCAGAGAGTAGAAGAAGCCAAACTGCTGGTGTTCCGAGGAGCAAGCATTTAGGTTGTGAATAAAAAAGAAAAGACACCGCCACACTTTCAAGTGGACAAAAGTGTCCTGGGTTTAATACTCAAGAGAAGGGTGAAAGGTTAAGCAGCTTGGATTTTCTCTTTGTTTGTATGCATTATGGTTGTCCTCAATGTCCTGGAAATGAATATATTTGTGGAATAGCTCTTTGAATGCTGAAAGTGTCAGCAGCATGGAGGGTGTGTGACTATGACATAGTTAAGCCCAGTGGCAACCCCTTTACTCTCTGCATACCCATCTGAAGCTGCATAGCTCCCAGAAAAGTAGCTGATTTTTTCTGTCAGGGCCCCTAAATATTAAAAGGAAGCATTTGGTGTACTACTTTGCAGGAAAAAATGCTCATAAAATAAGGGCATAAACAAATAGTTGTAACTTCATAAAGTTGTGAGATTTAATCATCATTCAGGATAATTGGGATATAAATATCACATCACTCTCCTAAAGACAGGGAGAAGTAAGGCTGACCACCTCTTATACATGGAGTACAGAGCACATGATGATGATGGTTATAGCATATACCATATATTGAGAATTTATATAATGCTATACCCTGTTAAATACTTTATATAGATTATCTGTTTATCCTCACTATATACCTTCTAGGAGTATTATTCCCTTTATTATAATCAGGAATAAGGATTATAGTATTAATTTTTAAAAGCCATACAGTTATTTTGGGTAAAATAGCTAGCTATTCACCAAAAATTTGTATTTCCTTTTCTAAACTGTAGGTTTGCAGCAGAAAAGCAGCTGAGTAACCAGAAATTATGTTTTTTAACCCTTCCCCCTTTTATGCAGATGGATCTGTGTAAATGATTCACAAGGCGTAAAGGTGATTTTATCACTTTCAGGTCAAGATATTTAATAAGCTATTGGCCTTATCCTGCCCACCAAATGAATTAAGTAGACTTTGAGGCTCTAGTAGAGAAGGATGGAGCTACAAGAAGGTGGAGACATGGGTCTCTGAATCAATTTGTGGGGGATAGCTGCACTGCATTTCTATTGTGTTAAGCCACTGAAATTCGGTGACTTGTTCCCATAGTATAAATCTAACTAATACAATCAATAAGTGGTAAAATAGGAAATTAATGTAGGTTTGCCTCATTCTGTGACTCATATGGGCCCTTATATGTCCTCCTGACATACCTAGACAGATCTGAGGAGAATTGTTCACTAAAATAATATGGTTTCTCTAAATATAGAATTGCCATACGATCTGGCAATCCCAAAAATAGGAATATACACAGAAGAATTGAAGGTAGGATTACGAAAAGATATATGCATACCGTTGTTCATCGTGGCATTATTCACAATTGTCAAAAGTTTGAAGCAACCCAAGTGTCCATCAGCAGATGAATGGATAATCAAAGTGTGGTATATACATACTATTCAGCGATAAGAAGGAATGAAGTATTGACACAGGTGACAACATGGATGAATCTCAAAGCCTTATGTAAGCCAGTCACTTAAGGACAAATACTGCATGAGCTCACTAATATGAACTAAGGATACTGAGCAGACTCACAAAGGTAGAGTCTGGAAGATATGTTACCAGGAAATAGAAGGGGAGAAGAGTGGTGAGGCAATGCTCAGTCAGGGCAGAATCTATGATGAGGTGGATAGCGGTGGTTTGGCAGTGGTTGGAATGATAGTGGTGTAGTGATGTGAGTGGGGGCAACAGTGCTGGAGTGTGAGTGTGTGTGTGAGGTTTGGGGAGTGGTTTGGGCTATCCATGGAGCTGGGGGAAGGGCTAAATGAAGGAGCAGGTGAACTCTGGGGACGTTGGGGACTGTGGTTAGGAACACAATTGTGGGAATATTCTTTTGTCAACTATGGCAGGGGAGGGTCTTAGGTGCAGGATGTCAGCTGTGGGGATATGTGTGGTAAAGGAAGTACCTGGGGCATTGCCTCTGTGGAATATGAATATATTCATGTGAACATAGGGTGTTATCTCAGTGCGTAGAGATCTATACAATACGCAATAAAATATTAAATTCCTATCCTGGGGAGTCCAGCTACATTCTCAGATAGAGTGGAAAGAATCTCTAGAGTACTGCCTAATAAAAGTAAACAGGTAATGCCTAATAAAAGTAAACAGACCAATATGCCAAGCCTTCCATATTAATGCTTGTACTTATGAACCTTATTCTTGTAAAATTGAAACTTATCCTAATAATATCTATATCTAAGAGCTGCCTTCTGAAAACCTCCTTGTGACTCAAATATGACCTCTTGCTAAGCCAAACTCAGCTTATAAACTCATTACTTTACCACCCCCTCAGGTGACATGGCTCCAGGGTGTAAGCCTCCCTGGCAACAAGAGATTATTACCAAACATCAGCTAGTGATGAATTTGGGAAAAAAACCTAGACCAAAAGGGGGGAATATTAAATGCAAATGAATTTTTATTACTAAGAGATTTAAAAGTATGTTGGGAGGTCATTCTAGAGGTTATGCTTATGAATGTTTCAGGAGTATATCACTGCCTGCCACAGTAAACAGTGCCTTGAGCAGCAGTGCTCCTGCAGACTCTAGAGAAATCTGGACACTATAGGCAATGCATACAATGCCATGAATCAGCACCCTGTCAGTAGCCTTTACCTTGGAATGTATAATACCCAGTTTCCCAATGTAACAGAGTTAGATTCACTTATAATTTCCCCTCACATGATTCTTTTAGCTCTTTTATTTGAACTTATAATTAGCACTAAACTCATAAAATATATGTCCCAAAGACTTAAGTCTTTAGTCAGTTCATATGCCAGTTGAGCCCTGAATATCAGAAGAGTTGGGCAACACTTACTCTCCAGTTCATCAGACTCACTCAGGACAATTAAAAAAATGATGATGATGGACAACCCCCATCCCCAAAAAACAAAGAGTATCTATAACTGCAAGCAAAAGAGTTCCTTTACATTTGATCTATAAGATCTACGACCCCTCTCAATTTGAAGCAGAGAGCTTCACCATCCCAAAATCCTCAAGATTGAGAAATGAACAAAAATAAGGGGGGATGCAATCATGGATCAAAGTAGACATTATTATTGTTTTAATGGAAGAACTTGTCACATTGATATAAAGACAGTGGTTACCAGAGGTGATGAGGGGAATGGGAAGGAAGACTAGGTAGAACATAGGAAACTTTTAGGGCATTGGAATTGTTCTGTATGATATTGCAATGACCAATACAGGCCATTATACATTTTATCAAAATCTACAAAGTTGTATGATAACTTTATTATGTAAACCATAATGTGAACTATAGACCTTGGTTAGTAGCAATGTTCCAATATTTTTACATCAATCGTAACAAATATATCACACTAATTGCAAGTTGTTTTTTTTTAAGACGATACCTGCGTTTAAACCTGGGCCTCTTACATAGGAGGCAGGTGCTCAACCACTGAGCCACATCCATTCCTTGTAAGATGTTATTAATAGGGAAAAATGTGAGAGGGAGAAGGGGTGGCTATATGGGAATTCCCTATACTTTTGATGTAACTTTTCTGTAATCTAAAACTTCTTTAAAAATAAAGCTTATTATATGAAAAAAAATTATCAATGTATGCTAAAACTAATGGGTGAAATTTGAGAAAAATAGGATATTCAAATAGTCTCAAATATGTCCCCACAAAATACTTATTCATTATAAAAATGAAAATATAACTCTATGAAGAAACTTGGCAGACTACACATTAGCCAAATGATCAAGTTACCATCACCTGTTAAAGGACAAATGTACACCGCCTGCTCCCTACCCCATCATGATATATAGGGAAGAACATAGTATCCCTTCAGTGGTTTTCTTGAAATAGACATATTCCTGTATCTAACCACATGGAAAACATAAAAGTATCCCACTCTGAGTCATATCCTTCACATGTGTTAATTTCCTGAAAATCACAAAGATTGAGAAACCATTCTTGAATGAAAAATTCTAAAGACATATAACAACTAACTAACTACAATGCTCACTGTGAACTGAGAGTCCTTCTGTTGTAAAGGACATAACTGGGACAACTGGTGAAAACTGAAAGAAGGTGAAACTTGAATGGATGGGAGTGACATATCAGTGTTTATTGTTAAAATGTCTTAATGGGTGAATTTTGTTTTATTTAGAATGTTAGGAGAGTGTTCTTGGTTTGGGAGAAAAACACTAACATATTTGGGTGTGACAAAGCATCAGTTTAGCAACATGCTTAAAAAGTTCAGAAGAAAAAGTTCAGCAGATAACAAAAGGTAAGGAGAGAGAGAATGGGAGATATAGAGCAAAAATTGTAAAAATGTTAACTTATTTACCATTATATGAGTGAAACGCAAACGAATCTTTGTACAATTCTTTTCAATGAGGTCTTCATTAACTTCTCACTAAATTTGAAATTATTTCAAAATAAAATTTTTTAAATGTTAAAAATAATGCAGCTACTTTCATCAAGGAGTAACGATAACATTAAGTAGACCACTTTTATTTATCCTGAGAAAAGAATGCAAATAACTCATCAAAATAATGATGATGATGTTGATAAGAAAAATAACAATACTATATATCACGGGTAAACTGACAGCCAGTTTTGTAGATACACCTTTGTCTACCAGATTCAGTGAATAAAATAGGCCCCTAAATCTATAACCCATGAGAGAGGCAAACAATTCAGTTTTAATAAGGTCTATATCTCATTCTACAAAATAATTTATAGAATCCTTTTATTTGGAGATTAGGGGTGCTCACCAGATACTCTGGAGCTGAAACTGTGATTTCCATTTGATTTTTAATACTTTGTCTACAACCTTCTTTCCTATCATCAATCCTATTACAACATTCACTATCAAATCCCTATTGCTTAGCACAGTAATTGGCACAGAATAAGATCTGGGTTTACACATACATTATTCAAATGGAAGAAAGAATAAGTGTGGTAAGGATTTATATAATCAAAGCTATGCCTTTCCAGGAAAAGAAAAGGCCTAATTAATTTAGTTATAAGTTGTGACAAAGATAGGTTCAATAAAAAAATTAAAAAAATAAAAACTTCTTAACCAAAGAGTATAAAAATTAAACATATAAGCTTTTGAAATGAGAATATTCCCAAGACCAAATTTCCTACCATAGTGGTGGCCAACCTATCAAAATCAACTAATACTTTTTATTTCTAGAAGCAGAAGTCCAGGCCGTATATAACACCCAGTAACTCAGAAGCTGTGATGGAGGCTGATCATTTCTCTTAAAGGTTTACATTTACTTTTTTTAAAGTACCATAATATGCAATAGATCTGAGAGTCATCTTGACAGAAACAATAATACATATCCCATACCATTAAAATATTCATATAATAATAAATAGCTAACATTCAGTGATTCTGTATAGATCTGTACTAAGAAAATATCGCCTTTTTTTCTTATTCATTCTTCACAAGAATCCTTTGAGATAGCTATCAGTCTACTCTTACAGAATGGAAAACTGAAGGGTGGAGAGAGAGAGCACATTTCCCAAGGTCACATTCAACTTTTATCTTTTAGGTTCAGAGCTAATAGTTAACATGTATGGACTTCACATGCAATAAAACGTTAATAGCTACTCTCCTACTGCATAGTCTAACTTGCTTATATTCTTAAGGCAACTTGGTTCTGACTGGACGCTTCCAAAAAACAGTGGTCCAATGTACATTGATTTCCAAAGCACTTTTTGTTTTTATGGCTTATGATACCCTAATCCATAGTAGGGTAGGATCTTAATATTGTCAGTTTCCATTTGTTTTGATAGTTCCCTTTGGAAACAAAGGACAGAGTAGAAAATAGAATAGACTTATGCAATTCTAAAGTCCACACATTGGGGGTATGTTAAAGCAAATCCTCTTTTGCAAATCACTTTACTGTTGTAATATTCTTCATACTACCATTTAGCCCAGTTTCTTAGGATAGTGTTGGTTTGTGCCTGTTGTCCCAGTAAAATGGGGAAGGGGGATTAACATCTTAATCACAGGCCTGTTGTGAAAATAAAGTACAGCAACCATAATATTTGATAAATGGATGTACCTGCTAAGTACTCTATAAATGTTAGATATCACTATAATTATCAATGGCTATAGTCACGTGTTGTAAACATGTAGCTTTTTTTTTCTGTTAACATTTATGTTTTTCTTGATTCTAAAAGCATGATCTTTATCATTTCCCTTTGTTTTAATACCCTTCTGATCTAAGAAATTAATTTGAAAAATAAATCTCAAGTTACTATGTTTCTGGAAATTGTTTTTACTTGTGATAATTTTGTTTAGTCAATGAATCTATTATGAAACCCAATTTGAGGTAGAGAATATTTAAAATTGAGGTAATCATTCCATTACCCAAGTTGAAATGCAATATATCAGCTTTATATGTGCTATATAAAAGAGAACATGGTAAATAGGTATTTCCCTAGTGAAATGCATGAAAATTAAATGTGGATCACATGAGGTAATAATTTAGAATTTGTTTTTTAGTTACTATAGATTTCTTTCCCTTCAATTTTTTGAATTCTCAAATTCTCTGATGTATTTTATACACATCACTGAGGTGAATATTTTAATACATCATAGAGAGTAAAAAAAAAAATCACAATGTCTCACCATCCTTTTCTTTATACTGTGATGGCCCACTGGAGAAAAAAGATGTGAATTTATAGTAAACGCATGAAATGTAGGAAATCAAAATCTACCTATAAAGAATCCACACTATTTCTACTTGTGTTTATTTCAAAACATTTCACAGCATTTGTTAGGAAATATCATTGTCAAAAATTCCAAAATAAAAATTTTACCAAAAAGAGAAAAGGGTTAGTAAGATTGCATTCTGAAATAAATGAAGTAGCTAATAGTTTGTCTCAAATAACTTGAGGTAAATTCCCTATTCTGTTTTCTGTCATGAAAGGAATATAATAATGTAAATAAGGATCTTGATGTCTCCCTATTAGAACATAAGATGAGCAATCAATAACTAAATGTAATTTCATTAAAATAATTAGTAATTAAACTATTAATTGCAGTATACCATTCAAAATTAAACACAGAGACAAAATCTCGATACAGTTTATTAAATATATTGCTGTTTTTTATTTAGGAAGTGGGAAAAATAATTTTTCTTTTGTTTTCAATTAAATTAGCAATTCATCAGTTTTTGATGCTAAATCTAAGTCATAAAATTTATGAATTACTCTAAAGTTCTAAGTGGTTATAATATGATGGGCTTACCAAATGCTCTGGCTAAAGCCAGTTTTCCCCTTCCAGAGATTCCTAGGGTGGAAACTGGCCTAGCAATGGAGCATGTAAATAGTGATTTAAGATTTTGAAAGGGTCAAGGATACTCAGATCTATATAAAATAGGCCTGGAAAGTTTTGATTTCAATTTGTTGTGATAACACCCTTGGCAAACAATGGGAAGAACTAGAAAATAACACAGACTTCTGAGACAATGGAATTCTCCACATTTTGTGGGGAACACTAAGGAGATATCTATTTTGAAAGAGTTTCAGATTACTGAAATTTCAAAATAGAAACATATATTGGTTTAAATGATTTGGGAAAAATCAGTCCATAAACTATTGACTCAGGTTGACCATTTTAATTCTAAAAAGAAAACTATCATCAATATTTAGAAAAATGGACTGTGAAAATACCCTGTAATATTCAGTATTTTATAAACAGATTTTATATTTGTTAACTAATTTTTAATAATGATTTCTTAATTTAACTGGGTGTACTTTTCAGACATATAAGAATCAAGTTTTATACAGTCATTACTCACTGGTATAGCTTGTTAAAGCAGGAAATATTTCTCTAAAATTTATAAATAGCTGGTACTCTAGCTTTCCCAGTGACTACTCTGCCAAGATGGTTTTTACTTTGGTTTCCCTTGTCCTATCCTCTCCTAAATCCTTCAAATACTCCTTGGCACAGAAGAGGGTGGCAAGGATTCTTACTTTTGTCCTAAAGGCAGCCTTTATTATGAAGATTAGTAAATGCCTTATTGGTTATAAAATACATTGAATGACACCCTTGCAAATATGCTAAACCACCTGTTTTAGTTTCCTAGGTTTCTTAAAGCAGATACCATGAACTGGGTTGGCTTAAACAATGGAAATTTGTTAGCTCAGAATTTGAGGCTGACAAAATGTCCAAAAAAGGCATCACCAAGATAATGCTTTATTCCTGAAGACTGAAAGCTGGTGATCCTTGGCTCCTCTGCTACATGGCAAAGCACATGGTTGCATCTGCTGCTCTCTCCCTCCTCCTCTGGTTTTCTTTGCTTTCAGCTTCTTGCTTCCATGGCTATCTCCCTCTCTTTCCGCATTTCTTTTATAAAGGACTCCATTAAGAGTATGAAAACCAATCCTGAATGAGGTGTGTCATGCCATAACTGAAGGAGTTTCATCAAAAGGTCCAATTTACAATAGGTTTATACCCACAGCAACAGATTATATTTAGGAACATGCTCTTCTAGGGAACACACAGCTTCATACTCCATCCTCTGGACACAAAACTGATCTCTTTTTTTTCTATATGAAAAATGCATTTATTCCATCACAATATCCCCAAAGCCTTAAGTCATTTCAGTAACAATACTAAGTACAAAGTCTTATCAAAATTGGTTATGGGTGTGGTCTGTCTTGGGACACAATTCCCCACCATCTGTGGACCTGTGAAACCTAGTGAACAATTAATGTACTTCCAATGTACAAAGGATGGACAGGCATATGGTAAACATTCTCATTCCCAAAAGTTGAAACTGGAAGGAAAACAAGGGTCACGAGTCCTAAACAATTCTGAAAACTTTCAGTGCATACTCCATTAGATTTCTAGGTCTGAGAGTCATCTATGGAATTATGTTTTGTCCTCTGGGCTTAATGAAGTGGCAGCCCCACCACTTCCAAAGGCATGTGCAGCAGTCATGCTCTCCACAAACAATGGAGTGAAGGTTCCACGCTTTTCAAGCATTGAGGCAATGGGGTAGTTGAGAAAACTGGTATGGTAGCATTCTTCCTGAACAATAGGGCAGAAAGCCTTACCTCTCCAAGTGCCAGGGCAGATTCTACTTTTCAACACACATGGCTGGGCTGAATCTCTTGGTCCTAGAAGGTGTTTTCTATCCAGACCTCACCTTCCATGTCCTTGAAGTGATTTTTTCTTCAATCTGTCCCTTTTCTGTCTATTTTCAGTCCAGGCTAGCTATGGTCCTATTCATACAGATCTTTCAAAAAAGCTGGTTTTGCTTGAGTACACAGAGGCCCAATTCATCAAACAACAGGACTTTCTACAGATCCTTCCTGAATAACTACCTCTAATACTGACTTGCACTGAAGTGGCTGACTGCATCCATATTTAGTTAAATTCTCACATGGATCACTTTTCTCTGTGGACTTGCTTTCTGGAATCTCAAAATTTTCCAAACCATCACTGTCTGGTTTCTTTGTGTCTAGGAATTCAGTTCTCGGATTATCCCTTTTCTCCGACTTTACTATAAGCTGCAAGGAGCAACCCCAGGAAGCATTTTCCACATTTAGTTTGGATATATCTTCAGCGAAATATCCAGGTTTATCAATTTCAAAATTCTGCCTTCAATCTGACATCAGAACTCAATTTTGCCAAATTTCTGCCACTGTAGAACAATTTCCTCCAGTTTCCAATAACACCTTCATCATTTTCTTCAAAGACTTTATCAGAAGTACCTTTTGTATCCATAGTTCTACAATCAGTCTCTTCAAAGCAATTTAGGCCTTTTCTATCAAGTACCTCACAATTCTTTTAGCCTCTACCCATTACGCAACTCCAAAGCTGTTTCTACATTTTTGGTATTTGCAATAGAAAGAACCCCACTCCTGATACTAAACCCTGTTTTAATTTCTTAGGCTGCTCAAAGCAGATACCATTAATTAGGTTGGCTTAAACAATGGAAATTTATTAGCTTACAGTTTGAGGCCAAGATAAAGTCCGAATAAAGGCATCATCAAATCTTCCGTCCCAAAGACTAGTGGCTAGTAATCCTTGATTCCTCTGCCACAAAGCAAGGCACATGGTAGCATCTGCTGGCCTCTCCCTTCTCTTCATTGATTTCAGCTTCTTGCTTCTCTCTCTCTCTCTTTCCCTCTCTCTCTCTCCTCCCCCCATCCTCTTTATAAATGACTTCAGTAACAGGATTATGACCCACCCTGAATGAGGTGGGTCACACTTTTACTGAAGTAATCTCATCAAATGGTCCTACTTAAAATGGGTTTACATTCAGCTTCAAATCACCACACCACCTTTCCCTAAACTTTCTAGCTTCACACCTGGATTTCACTTTTAGCTAGTATCCTCTCCTTATGGAATATTGGGTATTAAAGAGACAAAACCTTGGTACTGTGGGTTGGTATTTAGTATTTGGGGGAATCCAGAGGAACAGGACCTTAGACAAAATGGCAGGGACTGGTCAGTAAAAGCAAAAAGGGAAAGGGGAAAGTTAGGCCCTTCCAAGGCAGGCATTGATCTAAGGTGGGAATTAATCCAGGCAGAGAGAGGTACAAGTGAAGAGTAGAAGGAGAGGGAAGAGAAGCACCAAATACTAAGAAAGTTCTGGTTTCAGGAAATCTGTATTATTAAATGGGAAGTATGAACATGAAAGTATGAAATGAGGCAAGAAAGTCCATGCTAACTGTCCACCTGGAGTCGTGGTATGTTCTCCATAGACACAACAGAACTGGAGGTCAGACAGCTCTATATATCTAAGCTCTCTATATCTAAGAAGACAGAATGGATTCCAGAAAGTGTGACTGAATTTATCACACAACTAATCTTTGCTCCATATTTGCCAAAAAGCTGATAAAGACAATTGGCCTTTGAACTATAGTGACTTAAGTCCAGCATGGACTTTAGATTCATATAAACTAGAATTCAAATCCAAGGATCACCACTTACTAATTCTGTGGCAAGCTTCTTAACCTCTCTGAATATATATTCAGATTTAATTTTTCTCTGAAAACCCACTTCCCTTCCCAGTGGACCTTTTTGCCTCTTTTAAAGTCATAAATAGTCCATGTCTTCTTAAGCACAATCCAGAAATCTTAGGAGAAGCAATCAGTTATCAGTTCAACTGAGATTCTCATTGTCGTAATTTGCCAAAGATCTGCTGATGCAAAGTACCAGAAATGGCTTGGCTTTTATAATGGGGATTTTATTTGGGAAAGAGCTTATAGGTCCAAGACCATGAACTGTCCAAAGCAAAGCAACATTAGAAATGCTTTCTCACCAAAGTCAACTACCGGTGACTTTGGTGTCCTGCCAAGTGGTGAAGATGGCAGCCACCTGTGCCATGCTCCATGCCTACCCCTCTAATTGACTGCCTCTTGGTGCTCAGCTGTGGGCAACCAGGCATAAGGTTTGTTTCTTTCTGGGCCTCCTCTCTCAGTCTTGGCTGCTCTGCTTTCTTCCGAAGTTCAGCTGTGGGCTATCAGGCATATGGCATTTCTCCTTAGCTTTGAGCTGCTCCATAAGCTCAGCCTCTTGGGGGCTTTGTGCACAAGCTTTGGCTGCTAGCTATCCTCAAATCCTCTCTCACATGTCAGGGTCAAAAATGGCAACTTCCTTTATCTGTGTATCTTTCCCTCGATATCTCTGTTGATCTAAGGCCCAGCAAGAGGGTGATAACTCAACCTATGTCATACCTCACTGACATAATCCAGTCAAAAGGGCCCCATACCCACAGGAATGGATTAGTTCAAAAACATAATCTTTTTCTTTTTGGGATTCATAAAAGTACTTTAAACTGTCACACTCATCATCTAAGTCTCTTTGCTCAATTCATAATACCTATTCCTTCCATGTTAAGTTTAGCTACTGGGACCTTTGATGCCATTTCCAATGCCACCAAACTTGAGGTTCAGTCTATAGACATATGTCCCCATCAAAGGTACAGACACAACATCCCCATCAGGCGTTTCTAGTACCTGTTGTATGGAGTACAGAGAAGACTTTATGAACAGAAGTTGCCACTGCATTGAGCATTGTCCTTCTTAGTTTCCAAGAACCCACCTCACCTAGGACCAGTAGGAATATAGAATGATGCAGCCACTGTGGACAATACTTTGGTTGTCCCTCAGAAAGCTAACTAGAGAATTGCCATATGATCTGGCAATCCTGCAACTAGGTATATACCGCATAAAACTGAAAGCAGGGACATGAACAGATATATACACACCAATGTTCACAGCAGCATTATTCACAATTGCCAAAAGATGGAAGAAACCCAGGTGTCCATCAACCAATAAATGGATAAACAAAATTTGGTATATACATATGATGGAATATTATTCAGCTGTAAGAAAGAATGAAGTTTTGACACATGCAGCAACACAGATGAATCTTGAGGACCTTATGTTGAGTGAAATAAGCCTGACACAAAAGGACAAATATTGCATGATCTCACTGATATGAACTAAGGATACTGAGCAGACTCATGGAGGTAAAGCCCAGAAGACAGATTACTAGAAGATAGGGAGTAGGATTGGTGAGCCAATGCTTAATCTGTGCAGAAATTATAATTTAGATTATTTCAAGGGCTAGGGAAAGGACAGAGGTGATGGGGCACAGTGATATGAGTATAATTAATAGTGCTGAAGTGAGAGTGTGAATGTGGTTGAAAGGGGAAGCTTTAGCCTGTTCATGAGGCTAGAATAAAAGTAGAGGATAAAATGGGCAACTGTATAACTCAGTGAATTCTAGGGTGGATGAGAATTTTAGTTAAGAATACAAATGTATGAACGTTTCTTTCAGGATCTATAACAAAGGTATAACACTAAGTACAGGGGTGATACATGGGGAAAAACGCATCTAGAGCGTACTTCTATGGAATATGATTATATTGGTATTGTTATAGGTATGTTTTCTCAATAGAGGCCCACAGAGCAGGTAACACAATATTAAACTTCCATCCTGGGGAAGCCCTGCTATTTTCTCAAATAAAATGCAAAAATCTCTGAAATATATAAGCTGTGCCTAAGAAAAGAAAACAGGTCTATATGCCAAACCCTCAGTCTTAATGCTTATATGTATGAACCTTACTCCTATAAAAATGAAACTTTGCCTAAGAGTTATTGCCTGAAAATCTCCTTGGTACTCAAATGTGGCCTCTCTCTAAGACAAACTCTGCAAATAAACCTACTACCATCCCCCTGAAGTGCGATATGACTACTGGGGATAAGACTCCCTGGTAGTTAGGGATTATTACCAAGCATTAATGGTGATGCATTGGGAAAAAAACCTTGACTGAAAGAGAGAAACATTAAATCAAAAAGAATTTTTATGGCTAAGAGATATTTCAAAGTGAGTCAGGTGGTCATTCCATAGGTTACACCTATGCAGGTCTCAAATAGATTTCACTAACTGTCACCGTAAACAAAGCCTCAAGAGTTTTCCCGAGGGCTCTTGGACATCTGGCACCATAGACAAGGCACACAGCATCATGAAATCAAGACCCCTTTGGTGGGCCCTATCTGGGAATATATGATAATATAACATAGTTACAATCACTTATAAATCCATAATCATGATTCTTCTACTGCTTTTATTTGAACCCATAATTTTAAATTTAACTTTTAGGTATATTTCACAGAGACTTAAATCTTTGGAATGTTCAAATCCCGGCTGAGCCCTGAATCCCAACAAAGTAGCAGACAACTCCTACTCTCCAGTTCTTTGGGCTTGCCCTGGACAACAAACAAAATGATAGTGGTGGACAAGTTCCCATCCCCAAAAATGGAGAGTGTCTGTCACTGTGAACAGGATAATTCCTTTCATCTTCCCTGTGGTATCTAGATCCCCTCTCAGCCTGGAGCTTCCAGAGTAGACGTCATCCTGGGTTTCTCAGAACTGGGGAATGAATAATGGTGGGGCATGTGTGGCCGTGGACTGCAGTAGATTAGTTGTTATCTTGGATGCTATCTTGTATTGGTGGAAGAACTTATAACATTGATATGAAGATAGTGGTTGCCAGAGGTTCAGGAAGGGGTGGGGAATGAATGGGTGGAAGAGGGCATATTTGGATGGTGTGATTATTCTGCATAATACTGCAATGAGGGATGCATGACATTATGCATTTGTCAAGGTCTATGGAACTGTATAGCACAAAGCGTAAACCATATGTAAACTACAGACTGGTTAGTAGCAATGCTTCCATATTAGTTTCATCAACTATAACAAATGTACCACACTAATCTAAGATGTCAATAATTGGGTAACTTTGTATGTGGAGGTGGGGGTGGGGAGTGGTTATATGGGAATTCCCTATACTTTGCGTGTAATTTTTTTAAAATATAAATTTAAAACTTTTCTAAAATAAAGCAAAAAAATAAAATAGCTCTCAAATAAGAATTCTCCATTTTATCTATTCAATTTCAAAGAGAAAAATTAACAATTAATTTCATTGAGATTATAAAAATATACTCAGGCAGGCTAACTTAAAAGAGATGAGAAGTGTTTTTAAGAAGTAAAAATAAAAATCAAATCAAAGATCAATTTCTGAGGACGCCAATAAATAGTTAAGGAAATGAAACAGAAAAACAAATCCAACCATACAGTAGAAATTTAACTCATATTATCATTTTATTTTACCTCAGTTGGTATATTACATCATTGCATATAAGGTTCTTAAGTTCTATAGATGAAAAATAAGTCTGTGAAATTTATTATCTTGATTATAAACAAGCTACTGTGATGCCTAACTCATATAAAGCAAATATCACAGAGCATTGTACACTCTTCAGTACTCCCAAAATAACTTGCTCAAGGTCATATCCAGCCATTTTATCAGAGAATTACTGTGCATGAATATGTTGACCATGTGCTGTGTCACTTTATGTTTACAGCAGCATTAAGTCAAATTCGATACAAAATTTATGACTCAGTTTCCCAAAGTTCTTCAATCTCATCAGTCAAACTGTGGTTTGCTGAAAAAATATGGTAGAGTCCACAAGGGAAGGACACATTTTTCCTAAGGGCAAGTACCTGGAATGACGTTTAAAGATAGAATTAGGCTTTCATATGATGACCAACTTTTGTAAATTATCTTCTGGTGAATGAAACATTTCTTTATAATTTTTAAATTTACTGCTTATATATTAAAAACTAAGTAGAGGAGCCAGTTATAAATTGTTATTGGAAGTAGTTTCAAAGTAGAATACTGTGAAGCAATCATGGGTATTGTGATCTTAAAATATTTTTATGGAAAACTAGAACCATTTACAGAACTTTGAAGTGCTGAAAATATTTCTATGTAATTTAAACTATGTTATGTAATATTTTGCTAATGAATTCCAAGGACTTTCTTAAATATTATCTTTAGACTTAAAAGTGGTCTTTGTAAAATTTAGACGAATAAAGGTTAAAAAATGAGAACCAAGGAAGTGTGTAGTTTACATTATTTTCACATTTAATCAATATCATGTATTGAACCTGCAATAATTGAGTACGTGTGTCAGAATATCTAGCATCTGCTAGACAATGTCCAAGTCTTATAGGCTCTTACAAATTAATGGAAGGAAGATTTTGAAAGTCCTGTAATCAACATTTTCTATAAATAAAGCAATTAAAGAAATGCACTAAAGGAAAATAAGTCTTTAAATTGATTGAAAGAATTTAAATTAAAAAAATGAAGACAGGACAGGAGTACTTGGAAAACTAATTAAATACAAAAAAAGAATACTTTCCAAATTGCACAAGGACAAAGAAAGTAGCACAATTCAAAAAATTAGAACTAACAGGGATTAGCTGGGAAGGCTTTTTGATTGGATAAGTATTGAATTGAGTTTAGAAAAGACAAAGGACTGGCAAACAAATTAAGAGAAATACCTGGCAGTGAGAATGGTAAATGGAAAGAATGTAGGATGTGGCAATTTAAATTCTGTCTTTAGTTACATTTGATCCAGTGAGAAAAGGACTTTGAACAATATGCAAAACACAGAAAACTTTCCACTGAAAAGCATGTCTAATATAGTAATGAAGAAAAGTTAGAAAGAGGAATCTCTGTTACCCCCAAATAGTAGGAGTTTCTGTGTATGTTGCACAATGATGATAATAATCCCCAAAATGTGTGATGATTTCTTTTTCCCCAATGTAGAGTTAGCCTGATAAAGGGCCGAAGGTCTCTTTGGAGAAGGCTGGGAGGAAGATTAACAGTGCAGATTTTTCTCAGTGCATCAGGGTGCTTCTCCTAGGGGACACAGTCTTCCCTTCATTCATGGGGCTCTAGGTCTGTAAACTGTCTCAAGTCTGGATATTGATTAAGGGACCATGACTTTTTGTTTTTATAATTCAAGGGAAACATTGGTTCACTTGACCTAGAATTCTTCTGCTTATACAGATCAAGTAAGAATTTAGTAGACTGCCCATCTATTTTACTTCTAGGTACTCCATGATCTACTAGCCTCTCCACAGTCTGTGTGTCAGATTATTGTTCTTACTGCTTTTAGTCTGCTGCCCATTATGGTGTCCACACCCATCTTGTTACTGGCAAATAAGTACTGTTGTAGCTGGATTCCTCTAGGTTCCTGGCTATGATATATAAAAGAATTTAAGAACATGCTGGTTTGGTTAGTTCAGCAGTTTATTGAGGAAAATGGGAGAAGAGAACAGAAATGAGAGAAAATAACAGATTACGCATCCCCAGGTGAAGGTGGGAGGCTGCTCCAGGAGGTGGGAGAGTGATTTGGCTTGTGTGTTTACTTTTTAAGCTGTTAATTATTCTTCCCCTTGTTAATGTTCAGGGGAGGGGTCCTAGCTGTTTGCTGTTCTGATTAATTACCCAACCCATTAGTTCTTTAGGGGGCCCAACAATGAGGCCCCTGAAGATATCTGGGTCTTTACCTTGACCCCGGGTGAAATCTCGTTCCAACTGGAGTTCTCATAGCTGGGTTCTTCCAGCAGCCTTCTGGTGGAGTCTTTCCTCAGGGGATTTCCAGGTGGGCTTCCATGGCCACGTATTTTGCAGCCATCGTTTTCTGTCAGGTTTTAGACACATCTTCCCATTCCCTAAACTAGGCTGCTGCCTCATTACTACTTGACTTCTGCCAACCATGGGAAGTGATAATCCCAATTATGTTTAAGAATCCAAGTTCAGAGCAACAGTAGTTCCCATATAATACCTGACCTACAGAGAAAAGCAACCACAGAGCTCTTCAGGGATGATGGAGTAAGTCTCACAAATTTATTCCTCAAAGTCCTGGTGAAAGGTTCTCTGGACTTTGCTGGGGTGAATGAGCAGATCTTACATGATAAATATATTCTAACATGTCAATCTCTCTAAGCCTTTGGATACTGTCATCTATATTATACCATGATAGTTCTGGCATTTAGATTTCAGGCAATATAGGCCACCTTTTGATCCATGTTTCAGCCATGAACAAACTGTTAGAGCCCTTTCCAACCCCCTGAGCTACAACACTGAATCCTGAATCTTGGCTTAGCAGGCCCATATCAATAAATTCAGCCTCATTCAACTGCTTATTTCCTCCACTATTACCACAACCTTTATATTCATTCCCACAAATACCCCCTGATTTCTGTCTATATAAATTGTAAAATGCAAGCAGTTCTTTTGGAAGAGTAGCATGCTTCCTTATATATATCATACTTTGTACCTCACCTTTGGGAACCTTTAGGGTCTTTAGTCTAGTTATAGGTCTATATGAAAAGAGGGATGGTGGGGGTGGGTTATGAGAAGAATTAGAAGTGTCTTGCAAGCCAGCTCTGTGAGGGCATTTCGTTACAGTTTTAATTGATGAAGTAAGATTAATCTCTTCAAACAGAAGTGTGAAGGCTATTTCCTTCACACTCATATGTGTGTTACATGTTTATCAGGCACAGTATGGTTAATCTCTTCAGGTGGAGAATGAATGGCTGATTCTTCAGGGCAGATTGGAGATTAGGTGACTGTTTCATCAGTGAAGATCATTATAGATTTTTCTGCCAAAGACTCAGCAAAATCTAGGATTTCAATGTCCTCTCAGTAATTATTATCAACCCATATGTCCCCATCCAATTTTCAGGATCTCTTTTCTTTCCAACAGTGCTATCACTTTAATAGCAGACCCCCTACAAGGTTGGAAGTTCATTTAGATTGTAATTTAGTCACTTACACATTAAGATTCTGCATCTGGTTTTCAAGAATTTCAAGTCTGTGGCTACATGAAATAAGATTTTCTTCCAAGGCACATATAGAAATTTTCAGGTCTATCACCTCCACTTAAGTTGAGAAATTGAAGCCTTGAGCTCACATCTTTCTTTTCCTACTGCATCTAGCATATTTAAGAACTAGCACACATCATTATATATTATAACTCCATAAAGCTCTGGTAGATTGTCAAAAACACACTCACTCAAAGTCATGCCTCTCCCCAGAGTCTTGCCTCTTTAAGCATTTGAGTAGTTCTGCTGAGTGATATCTTCCTTATCTCTATTGCCTTCTCAGTCTGTAGACTATCAGCACCATCTTCATTTTGGGGAACAGTGTCATTAGTGCCTTTGAATCTAATCAGATTAGAGAACCAATCTGAAAACCCCAGAACAAACTGAGATAGCTCATCCTCAAGATTCTTTTTCTCAAGAACCACTCCTGGTACCAAAATTTGTATTAGTCTGCATTCTCTAGGGAAACTGAATTGGCAGGATATGTACACTCACATATGTAAATGTTATGAGATTATTTACACATATTATGTGAATATTATAAGATTCTTTAAAAATAGAAATTGTTTCACACAATTGTGAGGATGGGTTAGTCCAAATTCCATAGGGCAGGCTACGAACTAGGAACTCTGATGAAGGCTTTTGATGAATTCTGCAGAAAGAGCTGGCTGGCTGAAGTAGACAAGGTAAGTCTCCCTGTTGACTACAGAAATCATCACGTACCCTTTTAAAACTTTCAACTAATTGGATGAGACTTCTCATCATTGCAGGCAATCTTTTCAGTTGACTGTAAGTATGATCAGCCAAAGATTCAGTCAACTTACTGATGGCTTAAGTCCATGAAATATCCTCACAGTATCAATAAGGCCAAGGCTTGATTGACAAAACAACTGGTCACCATAATCTGGCCAAGTTGACAAAGGAACTCAACTATCATACTCTCCTACACATATACAGACTGAGCTGTAACAACTTGGGTTACAAAGCTATTTCCAATATCACAGAATTTTAAAACACATTTTATTACCATGTCTCTGAAGGTTATGTTATTTCATTAAGTATAATGTATCATGGATACTCCTGGAAGATTGTATTATCTTTTAAAATGTGGTATATAATAAACACTAGAGTATTAGTTAATTTATATATTATAAGGAGCATAAAAGAGAAATATCACTACCCACTATACATGGCATTATATAAAGTATGTTTTTCATGATAAATATTAAACTGCAAATTTTTGTACTTAATCAGGAATACAAAATAAAAACCACAGTGTCACAGATTTTTCTAAAGATAAACATACTTTTGTTGTCTTTAAAAGCAAGGCACAAGACATAGACGTACCATAAAAATTCTGGGACTGAGTAGTAGATGATATTCTAACCGATCATTAATTAATAAATATGTTTTAACTCACTAAATTGTATTTTAGGTATGCACTAACCTTCTAATATATTACCAGATAGCCTTGATGTATGTTAAATTATCAAAATAGCCTGAAGCAAATATCTTTAACTGTTCTAAGTCACCCATATCTTTGTTCTTTTGATACTGAAGCTATGTTTTATAAAGTGCATAATCTTTATCTTGTAACTGAGGAATAACAAACAACTTATAGCTGTTTCCCCTTATCTTGTTTTGCAAACCTGAATTCTGATGCTCCTGTAAATAGCCTCTAACTGCTTACTAATGAAATAACATGAGTCATCCCAGAATTAAACAAGCCAGTTTTAATCAGAATTAGCCTGGGTGACACGCACAATAACCTAACCTTAAACTTCAGGTGAACTAAGTATGTATTCAATCTGAGCATACTCAAAGATTAGACTTTTCTCGAACTCTATCATCTCAAACCATCTCCTACTATCACGCTGTTATCTTCCCCTCAGTCATCACAACTCCACCCCCCTTTTTCTTCAATCTCATAAAAGTCCCAAGTATATCCAATAGGCCTTTTGATCTTCTTGACTTTGTGCTTAACAGTAAACTCTTTCTCTTCTCAATTTCTGGTGCACATCAGGTGAGGACTCACTTTTAAGCTACAACAACAGCTAAGGGCCAGGGGAGAAATAAACCATTCACCTGATAGTTTGCATCTGACCTTGGGAAGAGAGCCAAGACTGATACAGGAAGGCCTGAGCGAAATGAGCCCTATACCAGGAGAGTGAGGAAGCCCTGAGAGACAAGCCCTATGCCAGCCTGCAGCTTAGAGAAAGGAAGCCCCAAGGGGAAGGCTAAACCCATGCAGAGATCAGTGACCATCTTGCTTCAACACAAGGCAACTGACTTTGGTGAGAAAGCAAACTTGACTTGGACTCTTTAGGACCTTGTAACTGTAAGTTTTTACCCAAATAAATACCCTTCATAAATGCCAACAGTTTTCTGGTACTTTGCATTGGTACCCCTTTGGTAGATTAATTTATCACGTGTCATATTCCATTTATTAAAATTCTCTTTTGCCTTCTTTTTTCCATTCTGTATAATTTAAGTCTCTTAGATTTGCTTTCATTCTCCTCTCTATACTAATACGAGTCCAGTATTTGGTCTTAAAGCTGCAGGCTGTCCTAATTGCTGGTGATAGAAATATAGAAAAGCAAGAAAAATCAAACAAGAACAAAAAGGTTCCATTTGTTTTCTCTTGCATATTCATCCCACTATCTGCAGAAAAGAAGACAAACTTCTACATCATAAAATTAGATCTGGTAATCCAGTTTATTCAGAATTTACCCAATGTTGCCAATTGTGCTCTCCAGTCCAATATGGAGACTTGTAAGAGAATGTATAATACTGTTCTATTTCCCATTTTAAGCAGTACTTAGAGGTTTTATTGAAAATGAGGAGACTTTTTAGATAGACAGATTGGGAGAGTAATATTATGAATTGTGAAATGTAAAGAATAATTTCTAATGTTTACAATTCTGCTTATTGTTTTTCATTATTTTTTGACCCTGTAATCATAATCATATTTATCCATGTTTTCTTGAAGTGTAAGAAAGAAACAAAAACTTTGCAACTTTCTTCTTTTGTGCATGAAATTAAACTCCCTGGTAGAAAAATGAATCTGAGTTACAGGATTTATTTTAAGTGTCTTTGTTTTATTTAGATTATCAAAATATATCTCCATAAACAAAAATATCTCAAGATTAGTCAGATATCTCACTTACACCTTTTAAAATGAGCACATTGTTAATTAAGCCACCATTTTTTAATTAACAAGTTGCCTAAGAATAAAATATTTGATAGTACCCAAGGGTTGCTTAAGGTATGGGAAAACAAGCATTCTCCTATACTGTTCAGTAGGAGTGTAAATTGCTGTCACATTTTTGAAGGACAAACTGGAAATATCTATCAAAATATGAAATGCATGCAACCCCTGACATTCCAATTTAATAATATTCTACCCATATGCTCAAATAAAATACAGAAATGTATCATGGCAAGTGTGTTAATTTTCTATTTGCAATGGAAAATATTGAAAAAATCTAAACACCCATCAAGGGGAAGACTGTTAAAATAAATGGTGGAATCTTCATAAAATGTAACATGGTATATATGGTACATATATGAAAAGGGATACAAGTTAAATAGGCATGAATTTATAGTATGCTTCCATTTGTATAAAAATTACACATATTTTTCATATGTTGGTAAAAAACTAGTAAAAGCAATAGACAATTGAATAAAGGCCATGAACAGGCAATTTTCAAAAGAAAAGGATATATATAGCAAAAAGCATATTGAAATTGTAAAGTTTTGCTGTGATTCAAAATGTATGCTAACCCCATAGAAACATAATACTTTCCCTTTTTTGAAGCTGGCATAGAATTGATTTTAAAACAATAATTTACATTCTAACAAAGGGGAGGCAAGTATGCTCATCATAAACAAAATAAAAATGGCAATAACCTTTTGTAAATATGCTTGTATGTGCATGGATTATTTTTCAAAGAATACTAAAATATCTTATCAATTTTGATCTGTTAAAGAGATTTAGGGCCATAGGAAAATGGAAGATTTTTTTTACAATATAGCCTATTGAGTTGTTCAGATTTTGTTTTTACTGACATTTAAAAAAAACACTCTGTAAAAGTTTAACTGATTGCCAAGACACTAACAGAATTTATTAGACTTAGCTTCCCCTGTATAATCCAAGTAAAATAGTATCTTTCTAACACAATGTGCAAATGTTGGGAAAGCAAAATTCACTGTGTGACTAGATCTTTGGAGTTTCCTTCTTAGGAGATATGTTAATTGTTGTTGTTTTTTCAGTATGTACATTTTTATCTTTTTCTTTCTATAATAGTACCTTTTTAAAACTATTGAGAAATTATCAGAGGACAAACCTATTCATTGAGAAGATAAAGTATTTTTCCTTTATCACATTACCCTTTGTTAAATTCCCTTTTATCCCCTTTGGAAGAATGTGACAGCTGCATTGATACATGTATTCAAATAGATATGTCATCTGCTTTACTGAAATGGATGGTTAATTAATAAGTTTCATCAAACACATGAGTGAAAGTAAAGATTAGATAGATAGAATTATACATATAATGATGTTATATGTCTCATATATAATCTATAATTGTATAATATAAATGATATACTTTATATATAAAATCTTGTATTTATATCTATCATATATTTATATATATAACATGCACTTATATATCATATTGTGTGTGTATATATGTGTGTGTCTTTGTTTGGAACTTCCTTAATTTCTTGTGCTACAAAAAGATGCCCCAGGCTCAGCATGTATGTGCTCTATCATAACCCTAGAATTAAGGTATTTCTCCAAGGAGCCCTGGTTCCTTTTTCTGGAGTATTCTGTTTAGAAGCCACTCTAAATAGTTCTACATGTGCTCATTGCTCCTGAGCTATCAGTGCAAAAGCCACTGTTGATTTAATCCACCCCCCTCCTACTAATGATTCAAAGGCCCAGATTTATCTTACTTAGGCTACCTTTCCCGAGACAATCATGCATAGTCAGCCACTCTATCTTCTAAATTCTATGTCTAAAGAATTTCGTGTATTGCTTTCATTTAACAAGTTATTGAAGTATACTATATATTCAAAAAAGTAAATACACACATACATTTTGACAAATTTTTTTAGGCAAGTGTCCCATTTATAATTTGATCTGAGAGAATAACAACATTATTTATTAAAGAGTACCTTCAGGAAAAAATGAAAATTTCAAAATAACCTGAAAAATGTTAGTATAGAATTTGTTAAGACACTTACAGCATAATTTTGCCAAAAAAAAGTCTGTTAGTTGATGAGTGAATCAATTTCATAAAGCAGTTTTAACACTACTTTCTAGGCATTGAATCATGTCCCTTACAAAGGCCTGCAAGCCTGTGATGGTTAAGTTCATGTGTTAACTTTGTCAAGTTATGGTGTCCAGTAGTTTGGCCAAGCAAGCACTGGCCTTATTGTTGCTGTAAAGATAATACATGGTATAGCAGTTTGGTATTATTTATGAATTCCAAAAAAGACAATTGATTATGTTTGTAAACTGGTGTGTTCCTCTGGGAGTGATACCCTTTGATTGTATTAGATTCAGCTGAGATGTCTTTGATTACATTATGTTAAGATTAGGGTTTTGATTCAACCATGTCATTAGGGTGTGCAGGGTTGAGTGCCCACCCTTTTGGTGAGCTGATACAAAGACTCTCTACACAGAAGTAGAGAGACAGAAAAGATAGGAGGAGGATCCTGCAGCTCCAGGAAGAGAGATGAGCCAGATAGTTTATAGCTGACCTTGTGAAGAGAACAGAGCTGCTGAGCACAGAAAGAAACAACTTATGCCAGCTTACAATTTAGAAGCAGAAGCTGGACCCATGGAGCCTTAAGAGGAAGAGGAAGGTCGAACCTTCATAGAAATCACAGGCCATCTCGCATCAACATGTGGCAACAGACTTTGGGTGAGGAAGCACCTGTTATGGTACCTACAGTTGGACTGTCTAGGGCCTTGTGACTGTAAGCATCTATACCCCAAATAATATTCTTTATAAAAGCCAACAGATTTCTGATACTTTGCATCAGCACTCCTTTTGGCTGACTAATACACATGGATTTAAGTCATCAGTCAGTTTATTGCATCTATCACTAATTACAATTACAATCAACTGAGGGGACTGCCTTCAACAATGAAGGAAGTCTCATCCAATCATTTGAAGTCCTAAAAGAAGTGATAATTTCAGCAGTCACAGGGAGGACTTTCACCTCTACTTCACTCTGTCAGCTTTCTCCTGCAGAATCCATCAAAAATCTTCATCAGTATTCCCAGTTTGCAGTCTGCCCTATTGAATTTGGACTGGACCATCCCCACATTTGTCCAATATGGCTGAAGTCCTTATAACCAAAAAAAAACTTGGACACAAGAAAAGAAGCTGTGGGTTGCAGCCAGAAGCTGGAAGTCAACAGAAATGGAAGGGAAAGGAGAAGATGCCACCATGTACACTACATTGGAAAAGCCAAGGAAATCAAATATTGTTGGCCAGCCAGAATATACTGATCCTGGGAGGAAGCAAGTCTTTTAGTCTCTGACAACATGAGCCAATAAATTCCTATTCTTAAGCCAACCCATTGTATGGCATTTGTTTTACAAGTTAGCATACAAAAACAGTAGTGAATTCTTAACATCTATTATAATTCATAATATGTTGGTTAAATAAATCAGAATAAACTTAAGTCTTACATATATGAAATCTACATGCCATTAATAATTTTAAAATAAATTTTATACATAAATGCCTCTTTTAATATAATTTAATATATTAATAAAGAAATATGGATGGTACTTGAGCATTTGGAACCTAAGATAGTCTCCAAGATTCCAGCCTCATGGTGTACATTCCTTGCCCTTGAGTGTGGTCAGAATTTGTGAATGTCATGGGATTTCATTCCCATAAAGGGGATTTTGCAGATGTAATTAAAGTCCATGAGTTGAATCTGAGTTAATCAAAAGGGAGACTATCCTTGGTGGACCTGACTTAATCAGTTTTTTAAGTTTTTTACAAGAGCACCCAGGATTTACCTGACAGAAGATATGAAAAGTCAGAGAAATTTTCCTGTTGGCTTTGAGGAAGCCAACAGTAAAACTGTGAGATGTCCACATGGCAAGGAACTGAGAACAGCCCCTAGGAGCTGAGAGGAGTACTTGGCCAACAGTAAACAAAAACACAGCGGCATGAGTCCTGAATTTGACAAGCAATATGAGTGAGCCTAAAAGAGGACTCTGAGCTCAGGTAAGAACACAGTTCAGCCAACATCTTAATTTTAGCTTTGTGAGACCCTGAGCAGATAACCCAGTTAACATATGGCTGGACTTTTGGCTCATGAAAATTATAAGATAGTAAAAGTATGTTGCTTTAAGCCATGAGTTTGTGGTAATTTGTTATGCAGTGATAGAAAACTAAATATAGTACTTTCGAAGTACCTAGACATCACTCAGAGAGTTGAAGGAAACAAACAACTTATCAGAAAGTAAAACTGTAAAAGTACTGGTTTCTACCTTTTGTCCTGGTTTGGGGTAGAGTAGAGAAGAAATTAACTATATTTTCTAATTTCTAGCATCCTGGACCAATATTTAAAAATACTGTTAAATATCCAGAGATTAGTTTTGGTGGCATGCCTATAACCTGGTTCTTTTTTTTTTTCTTCATTTTCAACATTTTGTAATTATAGTCAGTGTCTTTCTCTTGCTATAGCCCACTTAGAACAACATATACTCAACCCTTTCTTTCCACAATGTCTTCATTTTAAGAAGGACAGATAGAATAAGAAAAGGGTATTGTCATTTCTTGGCTCCTCTGCCTTAGACTCTATTCATTTTTGGTCATAGATATAATATAGTGAATCTAGGCAATGGAATACTAGTTCTGAATAGGTTAATATTGCTTCTTTTTGATGTCAACTTTTCTTGGGTGTCCCTCAAGGAGAACATGCCTTCAAGTCAACATTAGGCTGTAATGACTAGAAATCCAAGTTGAATGGATGAGATGTTAGGGTAAGCCTTCATTAAAGGAAATGATTATACATACATTTTTTTCTTTTAAATCTCTTTAGTTCAACTTTCATTTTAAAAATTCAGTGAGAGAAAAGCAACTTTCAGAAAAAATCAGATCATCAGAAAATTAGGGGAGCTTTTAACATTGCCCTAATGAAGTTCTTTTTATTTCATATGACATTGATCAAAAAAGAAACATGGAGGAGGGAGAATGAACAAGTTTGATGAAAGATGTGCATTTTAGGTGCCATGGATTCCCTGTCCCAATTAAGAAAAAACATAGCAATCTCATCAGCAGATGTACACATCATAAATCTATAGATTTAAACATTTTGACTGCAAATTTAAGTCACATGAAGTCCAGGGTGCCTTATGTAAGAGAGAAAGCAGTCTTTCCTCACAAAAATGATAACAGAAGGCAAGATAAATAGAAGAGGCCACTATTGTCTACTATGCTCCAAGCAGTTACAGAGCTTTTGATGTGAAAGTTAATCTGAAGCTTGAAGTGGAAGACCCACATGCTGTGAGCAAAACATATCTCTATAAGCTATTGAACCTAAGAAAAAGTTCACAGTTTGACTGCTGACTGCTACCATGGACAATGGGGAATTCTAAGATTGGATTAAGAAGTGTTTGTAACAGTTGACATTCAAGCAAAAAGTTGCCATTGGGAGTGGGAAAATTATATTTCCTGGAATGCTTTTCAAACATGTCTATAGTAATTTATATAAAATAAATAATTTGCCAATTACTTCAACTACTAGAAAAGATATTCTTTTCCATTTGAAGTCCCAGTAACTCACTGAAAATGTTTAAATTATTCCAATCACCAATTGTTATCCAAGTGATGATTCGCAATTAGTTTTGGTACCTAAATGCTGGAGGAATAGAACACACTCCTATAAATAATAATCTTTATTTCAATGGTTTTTATCATAGCAGTGGAGAATGGTAGAGAGCAAAGAGTGTGAACTGAAGAAGAAATGGTGGAGGATATGTGAAGTTTGGAAAGAATGGACTAGGTTATTATGTACCACAACACATGGCCCAAACATGTCTCTCTACCTTTCCAGAATCACCTACAAATAGGGGGGCAAGCCCCATTTTCTGATGGGAAATGCCTAAATTAATGACAGAATACTCTGGGGAAAACAATCACCATAATTACCCTTTTAAAGTCTAAACTACCAAGGTTACATCAACTGATGACAAAAATCTCATAGGGCATCTTTTTGCCAGATAATTCACACCCCTTATATATGTCGTTAATTAAATTGGAAGACAATTTTTTTTAGCACATTCAACATTTTAGGCAGTGAAAAAGTCACTGTGGATACAAAGACATGTTGAATATCTCTGCCCTCAAGGAAAATAGAACTTAGGTATTCACCCTACTCATAAAACCTATTTTTCTAAAATGAAAATTAATTTTGATACCATAATCAATTGGGATATACTCTAGGCATGCAAGTCTAGTTCAACATTTGACAACCAACTCATTAATGTAATCTATTACATCAACAGAATAAAGAAAAATAAAATGATCATAGCAATAGCTGCAGAAAAAGCATTTGACAAAATTCAAAATCCATCCATAATAAAAACTGTCAGAAAACTAGGAAGAGAGAATAAGATCCTCAACTTGATAATGATCATCTATCAAGACCAACAGCCAACATCATATTGGTGGTGAGAAACCAGAATCTTTCCTGCTAAGATCAGGAATGAGACAAGAGGTTCCCTCTAACAACTCATGCTCGGCATCATACTGGAAATGCTAGCTAATGTAATTTAAAATGAGAAAAGGAAATAAAAGGCATACAGATTGGGAAGGAAGAAATTTAACTTTGTTTACAGATGATAATAATATCCTATGTAGAAAATCCCAAAGAATCAATGAATAACCAGGGATTATATCAACATTGCAGGGTACAAGTTTAATATACCAAAATCAATTACTTTCTTATATACCAGCAAAGAATAACTGTGAATTGAAATAAAAAACACAACACCATTTACATGAGCACCAAAAAAAAGGAAGTATAAATATAAAAAAATACGCATAAGGTCTACATAAGGAAAACTACACATCTCTGATGAAAAAATTAAAGAAAATTTAAACAAATGGAGCACTATTTTATGTTCATGGATAGGATAACTCAGTATTACAGAGGTGTGAATTATTTCAATCTTGGTCTATAGATTCAATGCAATCCCAGTAAGTTATTTTTGTGTATAGTGACAAACTAATTCAAAAGTTTATGTGGAAAAGCAAAAGGCTTGGGAAACGGACTTTGGCCCAGTGGTTAGGGCGTCCGTCTACCATATGGGAGGTCCGCGGTTCAAAACCCCGGGCCTCCTTGACCCGTGTGGAGCTGGCCATGCGCAGTGCTGATGCGCGCAAGGAGTGCCGTGCCTCGCAAGGGTGTCCCCCGCGTGGGGGAGCCCCCACGCGCAAGGAGTGCGCCCCTGAGGAAAGCCGCCCAGCGTGAAAAGAAAGAGCAGCCTGCCCAGGAATGGCGCCGCCCACACTTCCCGTGCCACTGACAACAGAAGCGGACAAAGAAACAAGACGCAGCAAATAGACACCAAGAACAGACAACCAGGGGAGGGGGGGAAATTAAATAAATAAATAAATCTTAAAAAAAAAAAGAAAAAAGAAAAGCAAAAGGCCAAAATAACACAATCCTAAAGAAGAACTAATTCAGAGGACTGACCGTACCCAACCTAAAAACCTACTATAAAACTACAGTGATCAACACAATATGGCATTGTGAAATAATAGACACTTAGATCAATGGAAGACAAGAGAGAGCTTAGAATAGACCCACACAAGTATTCTCAATTGATCTTTGACAAGAAAGTGAAGCAATTCAAAATATAGTCTTTTCAATAAATGGTGCTAGAACAAATGGGCATGTATACACATACACACACAAATCTAGACACAGACCCTACACCTCTCACAAAAATTAACTCAAAATGGGTCATGAACTAATATTTTATAACAAAATTGTAACATATTTATAAATTATTTTATTTTATAATAAAATTATTCATAAGCCCAAATAATTTACTATTAGTACTACATTGATTTTAATATGCCTTACAACTGATGTAGACAAATCAGTATGTCCAGATGTCATGGTTGAGTTCCCCAGGTTCAGAGAATGAGAGTGTTTTTGGTAGTCTGTGTGATTTTCCATCTCCAATGACCCCAATTTCAAGTCCTCTTCCCTGACAAAGGTAAGCCCTATATTAGAAAAATATTGCATAATGATAATTGTTTAGCAATGTATATTGTCAATTAGAAAACACAGACTACATGTTACTTTATTTTGCTCATTTATTAAGTAAATATTTATTTAGTGCTTACCATATTCCATTCTCTTCACTGCTGCCCTTGTGAAATGCATATTCCAGTTAAGAGATACAAACAATAAACAAATAAGCAAATGAATGATAAAGATAATCTTGGTTAATGATAAAATTCTAAAGAAAACCAAGAGATATGATAAAGTAACTGAGTGGTAGAGTGCAGAGGAAAGGCCTTTTGTATTGGATGGTGCTGACATGTGTTCTGAGACAAGAATGATGAGGAGGAGTAAGCCATGCCACGATGTGGCAAAGAATCCATTAAAAAGAAACAAGAAAGTGCTAAGGATGTTGGTGAAACAGAAGGCCACACTCCTTTGAAATGTCATTGTTATTAATATTTACAGAAAGGATATTTTATTAATATGTAATTTTCCTAATATTTGGTTATAATAGTTAATAATAAGAGGAGCAGCCCAATAGTAACAGCTTTAAAATGTTCAAACTGTAAAAATGAGCAATTAAAAAAGCTGTCAGAATATATATTTTTTAAAATCTGCTTTTGACATTGTAATATATTTCGTTCAAAACATATGCTTACTTTGCCAGGGACTCCTTAATGTGTTTACATCTGTTTTATGCTGCATCATTAGGCTGCCAAATAAACATTCTCTGGAGGAATATTTAAATGGAATTATTTCCTAACAAATCTTAGAGCTCCTTTCCTAAGCAAGGTGGCAAAGTTCCTAGAAGTAAGTTTCTCTTAACTTTGCAAGTATCCTAACTTTTTTCTGACTTTTAATGATTTGTTGAAGTAATTACATGGAAATGCTTGCCTTAGGTTTCAGTAAAGAATATGTTTGTGTACGTGTGTGTGTGTCTATTTCTGAAAACTCAACTTCTGTCATTCAAACAAGGAATATTTCTTTTAATATGCAAACTATTAATAGTGGGAATGCATGTATCTGTGTCCTACGTGCCTCTGGTAAAGGCATTTATTTTTCTCTAGCTGGCTGTCTTTTCTTACAGTTGAATCTCAGGCTTTTAGCTCCCTTATGTAAGCTTCTATCACCAGAGTCATATACCCTGCCATGTCACAGACATTCCTTGGTTTCCCTATCCTTTACTCCTAAAGTCATCCAAAACATCATATACCTTCAAAAATTCCTCCTGTCTCAGAGAAAGGGATGCTCGATCTTCCTTTCACACTGAACACCTCTGCTTATAATCTGGATCCTGTCCCAATCCTCTCCTGTACCTTATCCCCTGTACGGTTTTAAATTTCTTTTTATCTATTGGCTTTTTCTCATTAGCTCATAAAAATACTTGAGTTTAATTTTTCCACCATTTAAACAAAATAAAAAGAACCTTTCTTTGTCCCCGACTTCTTACTGAGCAATTGCCATCTCTCTCTCTCCATGCATATTTTAATAGTCAACCTTCTTGTTTGCCACATTCCATTGTTTTGCTATTGTGATTGTTGTCTCAAAGTTTGACTTAATTGACCTAAGTTGCCAATGAATTATTCTCAGTTCTCACTATACTCTCCTCTCAGCAACAATTGGCAACATATCTAATCCTCCCTGATTCTTGAAAATCTCTTCTCTTGTAGTGTCCTATCATAATACTTTCTTGATTCCCTTGTAGCACTTGGCTTGGGTTCTCTCTCTTTCATCAACAATTTCTTCTCTTCTGTTTTCTTCCTGGGCAATTTCAGGTTTCATAATTTCTTTTTCAACAATTAGATAGGTCCCGCCAACTTCAAAATTTATTCTTTGATTACAGACTTCTCTTTTTATTAATAGCATCAGATACAAGTATCAAGCTTCCATTTATCAGTTACAATTTTTATTTCCCTCATACACTTCAAAATTAAAATGTGGAAAATGTTAGATTTTCCTTCTGAATTTGAAGCTCCTTAGATAAGGGATTGTGTCATTCATATTTATATTCCTAGTATAAAACAATCTCTGCCTAAGTGCATGGCAGACACTAAACATTTGTTGAATAAATTTAATATTCAGGAGATCATATGATGTAAATTTATAATGTAAATTATAAGATTTAGATTGTTGCCTTGTTGTAGAATTCGAGAGAGGTTCAATTATTTGCGTATAGAAAGGCCAAGACTCAGGAATGATTTTGAGAAGGAAAAATGGTTTACTGATGGACGGACAGACTCGGGAGCTTTCTCTTTCAATCCCGAGCCCCAAACCAGATTTTTGAGTCCCTTTTATACAGAGAGGAAAGGCCAAATGTTCCTTTTGTTTCAGTTCTCAATAGGCTTGAATTAGCATATATCTTCCACATCCTAGGTAAGCTTTTAGCATGGACTTCATACATTCTAGAAAAGCTTTTAGCCCATTTGGTTTGCATTTTCTCTGAATATTTAAAGTTTATAGACTTTGCATTGTTAAACTGTTTCCTGGGACTGGAGTCGTTGCCATGATCACCAAGGGCAGGACTGCAGCCTCTTACCTTTCCACACCAACAAGTTAGGACAGACAGCTTAGGTTAAGGTTATCTCTAAAGAGACAAAGAGCCTCCCACCCACACCCTTCATCATTCCCCCCTTATGCCAAAGTTAACTTGCTAAGCTTTGGCATAATTATTGTTGGAGTTATGAGGTGGATGGCTGTTTGTTGTTTTGATTGATTACTTTACTTATCAATTTTCAGTGTAGCATCCAGGAGCCTGTTCCCAAAAGTTTATAAGTTTTTACTCCGGACAGTAGAATTCTGGGGCAGGGGTCCCTCTGCAGTCATCCCGGGGCCTCCAGCGCCCACGTAGATTTTCAGTCAGGCTCCAGATCCATCTATTAATTTTGTTTTACCCTTAAAGAGTTTACACCTTTAATCTTAAAGGGGTGCTGAAGGGAGATGATCTTTTTTCTGTAACTGTTTCCTGCTGGCCATGTGCTGTATCATTACCTAACAAGGTGTAAAACTCTATTTTATTTTAACTGGAGGAAGATGGATCTGGCCTTCTGTACGAAGTTGGATGAAGTTTTCATATGGTTAATAAGATGTTCACTCTGAAAGAAACAAACTTAATTAAAATTTTGGAATACCCGTTTTTTAAAAGAGGACATTGGATTACAGAGGTAGACAAGGTTAGGTGCTTATAAAGATGGCAGTCCTTTTTAAAAGCTGGTGGGAACAGTATATATATATACTTTTTCTAAGTTATTTATTTTTAGAGAGAAATTGCAATAGATACTTAGCTTTGTTTCAAACTGTTTAATGATTGGTACTCATGTATTTTGTCAGATGCTTCTGGTGAACCGGCACCCTTTGGGCAATTGGTTTCATTCAGTATTAGTATACCAAGTTGGAAATTTTCTTAGTTTTTAGCCATGGGAGTGATCAGAACTACAAAGGTTTTTTACATTTTTGTTTTAATTGTACAATTTCTAGTAATTTTGACTTGTTCTTGTTCAATAGGTGACTTATTGTTAGCAAGCAAGCCTCATTTTTGCTACACAGTAGAGTACAGTAGAATATAGTAAGTTGACTGAGCCTGGCTGAGACTGCCACCTTACTTTATAGACATGTTTATTAACTGTTTAGAAAATAAATTTACTATGAATTTAGCATGTCTAATACACTTTTGCACTTGATCCAAAATAGAAAAGATAACGTTGTAATTATTAGGCATATATTTAGTACAGGATAAAAGTACAGCACTTAATATTAACTAATGTATTACTTAATGCATAAGGATTCAGAGTTGCAATTATTAGATTTAAGTTTCAGGTTTATAATACTTTACGTGTTATTTCTCCATGGGAGCAGGCCATAATGCCAATTGTGTTTAAGTTTTACTTACAGTATCCTGGTATCATGGCTCTACTTAGCATGTTTATCACACAGTGAGCAAGTCACAGTATCACTGATCCTAGAGAGATTTTCCAGTATTCCACTAGCCTGATGCATAGTGCTCTTTGGCACTATGCAACAGTGCCAGTCTGGAGGCGATATCCATTGTACACTTGACTGTACTGAGTCATCATTGGCTGCTGCAGGAGCTTGAAACTGCAGCATAGTTTCCATCAACTTCAGGAGCAGAACCAGAGGCTGATATAGCAAATATTTTTAATTGAGGAGTCAGTGACCAGCCTAGCCAATAACTCACACAGAGAGGCTACCTGTAATGTATTCAAGGCCTGGTTTGAATGCACAAAAGAGTTTGACAATGTTAAAATTTGTTCTTTGTTTTTATATTTTAAACAATTTAATGCAACACATCATATATCAAATGACTGTTTACTTATACAATTTTACCATGAAGATAATAGTAGGTATTTTACTTTAGTAATAGAGGGAAAAAACTATTTTTCATTGTTAAAATGAAAACAGAAGATTCCTAATAGAATCAAGAGAACTTTTTATCACCACTTACTTAAATATGCACCTTGCAGCGGCCTTCAGACAGGTTTTATTACCATGAAGTTATTTTTTTGCAACCAATACTAATCCAAGGTTTTAGTTAACAATGACTTCTAGAACTAGAACTATTTAAATGTTTTCATAGTTTGGAAGATGTTTTATAAACTTTTTATAATTGACTACAACTACATTGACAAGTTACCTTACATTTAAATAAACTTATTAAATTATAATTACTAAGCAAAGAAATTTACTTTATTTCTTTAAGAGAGCATATCTACAATCTTTTTCTTTAGCTTAATTTTATTAACATGAACTTAAATTTTCATTACTCTAAAGATTTTGTACATAATGTTAATTTAGTTTATAAGTTACTATGGGAGATTACACTCAAGCTAAATAAAATTGAAACCATTACAGTTTATGCAAGGAACGTTCTCTTTTTATCTTTACAGGAAGCTAAAACTTGTTCTTTGTTTAAGTTAGGAAAATGAGTAATTTTTTTAAAAAGCACATTGACTACCAAGTTTCAAAACACATTACACAATTACTTAATTCGTTTAATCATAATCCTGGAAAGATCTCTCCATAGTTTTTATGGACTTTTCTTTACTTACTGAAATTTGTCAAAAGAGCCACTAATTACCTTTATTTTATTGGAAAGAAATCTTCCGGAAGAAAATAAGGCTCACCCGATTGTGGAGAAGAAAAGAATTTATTCTCAATCTTGCAAGAAGGGGAACACAAACAGAAAATATGGCTGGCACCCGAACAAAGAAAAATGACACAATTTATACCCCTAAGCCTAGCAGGCAAGCTCTTCCTCTGTTTCTCCATAGATTGGATACTTCAGAAGTTATAGCTTATCCTAGAAGATCTAACTTTCCCATGCAAAAGTTTGTGATTTAACTGCTTCCTCTATCACATTCTAACCATTTTAGCTTTTACCTGCTCCCCTTTGTCAAATAAGGAATGGAATTTAGTGCTGAATTGGTATTGACTTAGCTCTTTCTTGGGCATCTTTTTTATTGCCTATAGGACTGGCTTAAGCTGGTTTCCTTTGTTGCTGTTTAACCCGGGAGTGGGAGACTGAGGCAGCAGGCTGCCAGGTTACAGTAATCAATATTTTCTTCCTTTATGTGAAAACTAAACTAATCTTTGTTTTTTTTTACATTTTATGGCTGACAAAAGATTTAAACTGGGAAATTACAGGGCAAACTGATTCTTAATTCCTTTGCCTAGTAGATAGGTTTAATCTGCCACATCTATTCTTGCTTTCAACGCTCTTGCAAAGAGGAGGCCCTTTCCCAATAGTTTCTATAATCAGATTTTTATATGACTTTTTCATCCTGCTTAGTCTAATTTGGGCTCCAAGAATATTTATTCGCATATATAACTGCATATTTAATTTTTAACAATTTGAATAGAGCTCTTTTAAGAATTCTCACTTGTTAATTTGATACTATCATCCTGATGTATGAAGACATACACTGAGCAAATGCACAGACACAAATAGAGTTAGACACAGAAACACAACTTGTTGATGTTACTTATAATTTGCTTTATTTTATATACTGTTTAGCTTAATTTGGCTTCCAGAAATATATATTACTTATATAACTGCATATTTAACCTCAACAATTTGAGCAAATAGACAGATATGAATAGTTTGACACAAAAATATAACTTTAGTTACTTAAAACTTCCATTTTTTACAAAACAAGTGTGACTGCAAAACATTTCAAAGACTCCTGAAACTTTTCTTAATTTGCATTATGACTGTGCTGTTTTACACTATGACCATGTAGTTATACACAAGAATTTTGTTTCTTAACTAATGGCTTGTATCCAAAATGTTCCCAATGCTTTAGCACCATTTTTTTTGTTTCAGAATTTTATATTTTACTTTGAATTTAGCAGAATTTTGGATAAGCAACAAGATTAATTTTATGTATATTTACTTAGGCTATTTGAAGCCTCAGGGAGACAGACTGGTTTCTCTCATGAATTGCCACTCTTAGGAACACTGATAGTTAAGGCAGGAGATTTACCTTTTTTTTTTTTTTTTTTTTTTAGTCCTTGGAGATAATAAAACTCCAGTGATTGTTTAAACCTAAAGGGCTAAGAATTCCACCAGGCAGCAATTTAGTTTATGCTTGGATTCATGAGAGAAAGCAGGGCTACTAATTCCAGGACAGGAGACAGGGATGTTCCAGCCTTTTTCTGGACTGTAGGGGCAGAAGCTATCATGAAATAACCATAGGCAAAGATAAGGAGTGAGGTCAGGCTTGAAGCAACCATAAACGAAGGAAAGGTTAGTTTAGAATTTATACTTACAGTAATAGTTTCAGGCTAAATTTACTCAGTTACAATTTCAGTTATTATTTTTCCGCTGTTTTATAATATAAATGCATCTATGAATGATCTTAACTCTTAGTTACAATTTTCATTAAGTTTTAACCTTAAGGTGAATTGGATGCTTTTATTAATTAAGCTACAAGAATTTTATTAATAACAATTCTGTGACGTTCTGCCTTTTCCTAGTAATGCAACAAATTCTCATCTGCAAGTTATGCATTTAATTTACCAGCAAGAGAGTATTGGCATTTAAAGATTTATTTTAAACTACAATTTTACCTTTTTACCATGAATTCTTGGGCACCAGCAACGGATAAAAGTGAAACATAGATTTCAAAGTGGCATTTCATTCTCTTTTCTTCTTTTCCCTCCATAGTCTCACAACCCTGAAGTTCCCAGCCAGACCATTGAAAAGGCTTTCAAGTGATTAGAGGTCTATTGTTTCAAGAGATAGCCTTCAGACGATTTTACAGTTCTAAAACATTACAAAGTATTTCTACAGTCTTACAGAGAGAGAGAGATTTAGAAAAGTAAAGAACCTGGGCAGAATGTAAATTGACACCCCAGGGAGGGAACTTTACTGTTTTTATTTTGTTTTTATCCCCTTTACCTTTCCCCTTCCAGGCATTCAGATGCACAACAATCAAATAGGAGTGTGGCTTATGAACAGAAGGTGTGGACTCACTAGAAAGGTGCAAGCCACTCCCCCCTTTCCAGCTTTCTGTCAAAATGGGCAGACAGAACCTACTCAAATTTGGCACCCCTCCCGGGGACCTAGCCACCTTGACTGGGGCAGCCCCAACAAACCTGGGTGTGTGGCGCGGGCACAGACGGCCTTCAAGCCCCGGCAAAGGGACAGACCAGAGATGAGGCAGCAGAGCATGTGCAAACATCCAGACTCCTCAGTTTTGCTCCATAATCAATTCACCCCCTTGCCAATGGCAAGGGAGCGTTCCAGCTCAGTTAAATTTTACTGCTTTATATAACCCTACAACTCCAACACCAGTATTGAGCTGACACAAACAGAAGCACAAAGGTCACTAATTTGACCCAGAAGTTCTATATATATATTTTTTTCAGCATGACTGCCCCCACAGCCATCACAAACCTTGGAGAGAACACTTAACATTAACATTTGGTATAAAGCGAATTCATTCACAATTCAGCACCATAACAAAAGATTCCAGCTAGACCTCTTTCACTGTTTAACTTTACACCCAGACCAAGCTTCACTAGAAAAGCTGATCCATTTTCCTGTAACCAAGTTTTTTAAAAATCCAGACCAATTTCCAGGATGTTAAGACTCGAACCTATAAACAACCCTTCCTATTATAATCAAGCCTCCACTCCTTCAGTGGATATAAGACCGGCACCAGATTCCAACATGCAGTTAGACAAACCCAACACCAGGCTTTTCCCCTGTTTTTTTCCCTTTTTCCAGACCTAGAGAGAATGGCTTCCCCCCAATTTTCTGGGGCTACTAGGGTTCTCTCAGGAGGTGATCAGCCTCCCCTTCCTAGCAATTAAAGCTAGGGCTTCCCAGACTGTGCTCACCCGGGGAGTCTTACCTTCTTCCATGTTCGAAGTTCTTTTTCGTTCCCAGAATCTTTCTCTTCAAACTTTCCATTGCCCTCGATTTTCATCAGGAAGATTCTGGTAGAACCCCCATCTTTTCTGGATTAAATTTAATCCAGGGGCACCCAGATTTGGGGTTCACCCGAGTCCTCCCGGCTTCCTTGGGGATTTGGAAGGGGCAGCAAAATGCTACCATCTCTGGCCTTCATTTGCAATCCCGGGAGAGCCCCCAGAAATGTTTCAGAATTCGAGAGAGGTTCAATTATTTGCGTATAGACAGGCCAGGACTCAGGAATGATTTTGAGAAGGAAAAATGGTTTATTGACGGGTGGACGGACTCGGGAGCTTTCTCTTTCAATCCCAAACCCCAAACCAGATTTTTGAGTCTTTTATACAGAGAGGAAAGGCCAAATGTTCCTTTTGTTTCAGTTCTCAATAGGCTTGAATTAGCATATATCTTCCACATCCTAGGTAAGCTTTTAGCATGGACTTCATAAATTCTAGATAAGCTTTTAGCCCATTTGGTTTGCATTTTCTCTGAATATTTAAAGTTTATAGACTTTGCATTGTTAAACCGTTTCCTGGGACTGGAGTTGTTGCCATGGTCACCAAGGGCAGGACTGCAGCCTCTTACTTTTCCACACCAAAAAGTTAGGACAGACAGCTTAGGTTAAGGTTATCTCTGAAGAGACAAAGAGCCTCCCACCCATAGTCCACATCAGCCTTAGTCACATGGACTCTCATAGGCAGCATACTAAATAATGAACGCTTTGGAGATTTTACACCATTTACTAAAAGTAACTAAGGCAAACAGAAAAGGATTCCAAATTAGAGGTACTAAGAAGAGGTAAAAAGTCTTCGATCTGGAGAACTACATTGGGTTAAATAACTATTCTGACAGCTGTGATAAAAAAAAGCAAAAGCAAACTTCCCTTTTGGCCTACTGAATTGCTAACTTCATTTCTGCCTCCATATTCTGTCTGCTTTTTCCAATCAATTTGCAAATCTGGTGATGATTCATTTTTATTTAATTATCCCTAGATACGTGCTGCCTGTTTCTGTGCTGACATGGGTGAAACTGTGGAAATATTTAGCGAGCTGACATATTAAAACTTCACTTTTGAATCAACTTCATTTAATAAAAAAGAAGAAAGAAAATACATACCTGTAAGTAATCTATATTCTAAAATCCCTATAAATCCTAAATAGCTGACTGGTTATTTGCTGTTGTGAGAAGATGCCAAAATGCTTGCTACTAAAAGTAGGAAATGCAGCAGCCATAAGCCTGCTGTTTTTATATGATAAATCTGTCTTCTTCTCTTTGGTTGTATCAACAGAAATTCATCCCATTTGAAACTAGTATGTCTTCTGTTGAATTTGCCTGGAGATATTTTATAAAACTTTCACTTCCTTAAGATTCCTAAAATCCAAAAATCCCAGGAAAAACCATCTAATTTACAATTGAAGTCTATAAAATAAATGACTTTTTAATTCATATATTGAGCAATTTCTGTATCTAATTTTTATTATATAAATTTGTACTTATGTAAAGGCTCTGTAAAGATCCTACCTATACAGTAAATTGTGTAGAAGTCCCTGGAAAATGAAGCACTGTCAACAGTATTCCACTGTGACTATGGTAGGTGGAGAAATATTCTTGATTAGGAAAAAAAATACAAAGATTAACTAGAAAAATGAATGCAGTAGATACACCAGCTCCTTGATGTTATTTATTAGAATCGAAACTATAAAGTTCTAAAAAGAGATGCATCCCATTCATTCACTCAAAAAAATATTTATTGAATAGCTACCACAACCTAGAATTCTGACATGAAGGTAATATAACATAAAAAAGAACACTGGTAAATTTTGAAAAATGTGTCTTTAAAGATGTTTCTCAATAATCAGTAAGTAGGAAATCATTTTATAATTGTCAACATCTGAGTTCCATATGTCCAGTTATTTACACATGATTTTTAAAAATTAAGTTTCTTTTGGAAATTTATATTTATTTTAATGGTAGACTACAATGGTACCAAAACTAGAGAGCCAGTATCACAGTCAGTCCTACAAAATTAAAAGTGAAATGAAATTATAAAAATGTTGGTCTATGGTACCATATAAACTCATTTAATGTGACAACAAAGGCACCTAAACCATGCATTGGGAAATTTGGACATGGCAAATATTTTATGATATGTAAAATTTCCTTTAAATAGCATATTTTTCCAATATTAACTACCAGAGTCTAAGTATGTTTATTTCAGAAAGAGAGTAAGTTTTTAAATTCATTTCCTTACAAGCAGTGGATACACAATAAATTGAATTACAGAGCAAACATTGAATAAATCCCTCGAGTTTCACACATTTAGATTTTCTTTGAAGAGAAAGTACATCTTACACTTAAGAGATGGCTTTATTTTTAATATAAAATGAATCTAATTTTTAACCCAAATAAAAATCATGCATAAAGAAAAATTCTCTACGCCTTGATTTGGAAACATGCATATTTCATGGGTTCTACTTTGAACATTTAACCAAGAGATTTGATGTGATTATACTGGTAACAATTCAATTTGAAATGTCAACTATGTTCAGCATGTAAAAATTAATAGCTAAATCCCTTTAAAGATCAGGGAAATTTTGTTCTGACTTAGAATAATTTTATGCTTTATGGATCTTCTTGTGCATTGTTTGCATCTTTTAAACTATTATGAATAATGCACGCTTTGGCCCATTAGTTCAAAGAATTTTGACAGTCACAGCTCTAGTTATTAATTTTCATACCATAAATATATGTATATATATATTTCATTGGCAGTAAGTTTTTCAAAATTCCAACATATTTAACCTAAATTGTGAGTATATATATATTTTAAGTAGGTTTTAGTAATAAACCATGAAAAAAAAAAAGAAAATTTAATCAAGCATTTTTTCTCCATCCCACTTATCTGCTTTCTGGGAAGAAAATATTCATTAAAAGAAGAATCCTGAAACAGAAGTAAGGTTCAACAAATATAGATGGGGGAAGGGCAGCACTGCAGTATTAGAAGTTGCCCCAAGGGTAGAGATCAAAGAAAACTGAGAATGAGAAAACAAACAAACAAAAAATCCCTGATAAGTAATTTTAAAAAGATGAACAGGTAAATCCTTGCCCAGTCTCACCTGTTAGTAATAGGACCATTCCCAACTTAAAGAAGATTAAGAAAATATCATTATCTCCGGATCTTAACAAAAATAGACAAATTTTTCTGGGCTATCAAGTCTATATTTTAACAGAATATAAAAGGTTTGTTCAGTTATCCTTCCAAGAAACATTTATAATTGAGGTCCTAATATGTGGTAGGTATTATATGGTAAGGCATTATGTAATATGTGGTAGGCATTATGGTAGGCATTAGTGGGAACATACCCTCTTGAAGTTTTCTGCTTTCTAGAAGCTTACCGTTTAGTGGGGAAAGAGGCCTCATCAAATACTGTACCTTACTATATAACTATAAATTGAGATAATGCTAGGAAGGAAAATAATCTGGCTCTTTTGAGAGAATTTTGCAAGAAGGAATTTGACTATGATGTTGGGTAAGGGTGAGCATCCCAGGAAATTTGACAGGAGCATGACTTTAATTATCCATCATTGTATTTAGGTTTGCAACAGTGGTAAAATCTGATATTCATATTGCCATATATGGTTTTAAGAAATTGGTAATTATATGAGTTAATAGTTAAATGAAAACAGAGCTAAGGCCACAACAAATTTAGCCCACAAATTTCTCTCTTCAATTTCTCACTATTACCTCAGGGTATATGCAAGAGTATATAGAACTTAGATACTTATTTTCATAAAGCACAGGATCTTTTGAGACATTACAGAATGTGGAACCTCAAATTCCCCAAACCCTTTCCCTTCCATGTATCCATTACCTTCTGATCTTTGCTTCCTTCCCCAGCACCATTTGCAATACCTCCAAACACTGAGTATTCTATTATGTAAGTTATCAATTTATTGTTTCTCAGCTCCAAATTCACTCTTCATTGCCTGATTTGCAAACATGGAGCTGTAAAAAAGTAAATTTTTTACTTACCAGCTGACATCTTTTTAAACTTTGTCAACTGGGAGTGCTGGAGAGAATTGTAGGGGGAAGGAGTTTCCTTCCTGGTTCTGGTACAGTGCTCTGAGCCACTCCAATAAGGCATGCAGCTTGTCTAGCATCTAGCTCCTTCAGTGCAGGTGTATATTCCGACACCAAGTTTCTGCACCAAGTTTCTGTAGCGTGTACTGCTTTTCCTGCACTTGACAGGAATCAGCAGTAGCCATCATTTTCCACCATGCTCCCCCAGGCATTTTTGTCATAGAGCCTCAAATGAAATACCTCACCTCTCTGTGAACAGCTTTCCTTGGCATCCTAGAGGGCCAATATCTGGCAAGTTCTAGAGGGCAAATTTTTAATGCATTCCAATGGTTTGGCACCCAGCGACTTCTTTGCCATTTAGTAATCCATGGCTTTCCCTTATTCAGCAAGATCTGTATCTCATCCCTGGGACATTTGGGTGGGAGGGAGGATCATCTTGGTTGTTCTATTTGAGTTCTACAGCAAGCGGTTACACTTCATCTCTGCTATTGCTATATTCTTTATAGTTCTCTTTACTTCTTACTAGTCAATCCACCTGTACTTAAATTCCATTATAGTTAATGTCTTTAAGTTTTCCTGCCAAATATATTGCATGGTTTCTGTCTCCTGATTAGATTCTGACTGGTACATATATCAATGCCATATTATTTCCAATTCCTTATATACTAGGCTACATCACAACAATAGTTTTATGGGTCCATCTATCTTCCTGGAATACCCACCCTCCATTATATACTGGTGTAATTCTTATTCAACAACCAAGCATATATTCTCTGGGAATCCTCTTCATCCTTCACCTCCCCACTCTCCAATAACTAAGGCCGAACTAGCGGCCTTTCTTTTCCCAGTCATTCTGTGAACAGCTCTAACATGGTTCTCACTATACCTTCATATAGTTTTTGTTTTACTTGTCTTTGCCCCATCTAGATAGGGAATCTCTCACAAGGAAATAGCGTCCCTTTTAATGTCTGGATTTATAGCACACAGCGCAGTATGTAGTGCATATTGTAGGCATTTAAAAGGGTGTTGAATGACTGGCTGAATGAATGATCACTCTTTAGTTTTCCAGTCCCTTCCTAATCTTGTCTCCTTTTGGAGTAATATTGTTTATGTGACTTTAGAGATGATGTATCTAAAGCCCTATCTTATTTCTTTGTATCTGCTCATTTCCTTGTATTTTCTTTAGATTTTTCCATCTCCCCCTCACAAGAGGCATAAAGTGGTTTTGCTATTTCTACTTCAAAAAGATCAGCATCCAGAACAAACAGGGCTGACCCTTCCCTGTGGTTGGTTGTATTGACCAATATTTTGGTGAGGTAAGGAACAAGTGAAAAGATCAGTGGGGCCAAAGTATAGAATTCATTTTTTTTCCTTACTTGGATATGACCATTTACTGTGGCAATGCCACTTTCCCGTGGCACTACATTTCAATTTTGTTTCTTTTCACATTGTGAATCTCTGATGCACCCATATTCTGACCTTAGCCCTGGTGTTGAAAGGGAAACTTACAAGAGTTCCTTATTGAAAAGCTCTAGGCCAGCGACATGGTCATTCTTGCTATGTATTCACCCAAAATTAAATGTCAACTCTTAATAACTTTATACTAGGATATCCAACTCCTATCATGTCATTTCTTAGTGGTTGGGTCCCAGAAAACATTTAACTATTACTTCCTCACGTAATTTTCTAATATCTGTTGCCAAGATTCTGCAACCCTTAATTCTATTGGAATCATTAATTTATGCAAATGACCACTGTCTGCTTCTCTATTCCTGGGATTCTATTCTTGGATTTACTAGCTGCCTTTCTTTAATAATGCAGGATGCTAATTAACTAATGAATTTAATGAGTAATCCTTTGTTTGCTAACATAAAATATTATTTTAACAAAAGACGTCTATTAGGCTTTTTTCCAATCTGATAACTGAGTCATCCAAATCATTCACAAAGTAGCCTTTCTCAATTCTAGAAGGCCAGTGCAATTATTCTTAATTAAATATAAGTGCATATTATAATAGATGTGTATCATTTTATAATATATTAGGTGTAGATTCATTTGATGGAATGATGGATTTATATCATTATATGTTTTGTATAAAATTCTAAGAAACAGTTTCCTTTAACTACAGGCCACAGAGTACAGTAAGGTGCTTAAGATAACCATTTTAGGTATTATTAACAATACAATATTGGTTATAAACTCAGTTTCTTCTCTATACTAAGAGGATTATAATAGTATTATCTAATGAACATTAGATGATAAAGTGAAACATTAAATATGTTTTCACACAGAAATATCCAGTTAGTCTTAATTCTTATTTTATAATGGATATGAACAATACATTTGTCTATTTCATGGCATTTGAGAAATGAATTTTATTAATTCGGATTTATGGAAATGTATATATTTGTAAGTTATTTTTAGTTACATCTCTAATGAATCTGATGCTAAATTCTTGATCAGGAACGTGCCTCTCAACAATTAAATTGTTAGGGTGAAAATACGATCAATTTACGATGATTCAATTTGTTACACTGGCTTCCAAAATGCATATAGTTGAAAAGTGAGATTCTCCTGTGTTCTACCCAACAACTGTCTTGATGAGGATATATCTGAAATAATCTATTCCTTTTAATGTCTAAGAACATAAAACCTTATAATAGTCAAACATCTTGCAGGAATTGCAATATGTGTTACACTTACCAAATCATAAAGTGATTATCTTCCTCAAGAGCAGTATTGCCCTAAGGGGTCTGAGGTTTGCTTTCCAATCAAGGCATTTGGAATGCATGAGAAAGAAATGTGTTTTCCTCTGAGACAGCTGGTTTGGTTTTGCATAGGCTATTATTATAAAGAAAAGTCATTTGAAGGGAAAAATTTGATTCTCAAATATCAGGTTGAATGACTCTGAAAATCAGGTATGTGGGAATATATATATATATATCCATTTGTCTCTCTCGGGGGGTCCCTCTCTTTGGTCATATAACCATGAAAACAATAGTTTCCTTATTCTCCACTTGTTTCACTTGTTTTATATTTTACTTGATGGCTTGTCTTTTTATTTATCTCCTGTTTTCAGTGTTGCTCTAAAGACTCCATTGCTCAGACAGATAATTTTCCCCCTCTCCCCAGCCATGGAATGAAAAACCCAAGTGCTTGAGGTTAGCTTTCACTTGAGATCAGAAAGACATATTCCCTCCAGCATTATTACTAGCTTTTGTGTTTCTGAGAAAGCATGTAATATATGAAAATAAAACAATCTTTCTGCTGTAAGATAAGTCACTAAGAAGGCTTGTTCAAGCTTCCTCTTTAATTTACTCTCTAATCAGTAGAACTGATTCACAGATTTCAAAATGATTTTTAAGAAGTTCAGTTCCAGGCTTAAAATAATAAAGCAGAATTTTTCCATTTGATTTGTTTGGCCTTTTATATAAGAGAAGTTAAGCTACTTTAAAAAATATTTTTCTTGATAATTTAAATACTGAATATTGTATACTGAAAACAATAATAAAGGGACTTGATAAAAATTCTTTCCTCTTAAATCAGTTTATAAAAGATACTTTATGTCCCCCCCCAAAAGATACATGCCAGTTTATATTCATATGTACATATACCTTTGTATATGTAGATGCACATGGTAACGTTTTCAAGAGACAACAGATTATTGAATTTTAGAATGATGTAGTTAAATTCATGGCAAATTTTTCTACTGCAATGCATTTGAATAATATAAATTATTCTAATTTTCTTACAACTGAAAAATGTGGGGAAAATATTGTTTAAATTAAAATAGGAAATCCATAGAAAAGTCAATATCATTATTTAGGATAAAATGAGATTGCAACACATAATAAGCCCAAGAACAAAATAAAACTAGATAATTCATCTTGCTTTTTGTACATAAAAACTCATTGCTTACCAATGATAAAGGATCAGGGTCTAAATTAAAGCTGCATTACCAGAATGCGTGATTCTCCCCTCCATTCTAAGAAATGAAATCAGAAGTTCTTTCATGCCTGAAGTAGAAGAGAGAATTAGTATCTAGCTCAACTATAAGCAGAGGTCAGAAGTTTCCCAAAACTATATATATTAGGGCTATTATTTTCCTTCTATCCAAAAAAAAAAAAATCTATCTATCTATCTATCTATCTATCTATCTATCTATCTATCTATATACTATGACTATGATAGTTATTACAAATGCTTATATTAATCAATCCACTCTCCTGATACCCACATTCTTTGTATTCCACTGACTCAATGACTCTAGGCTTGGTCATGTGATTTGCTTTGGCCAATATGACATCACCAAATGTGACCAAAACAGATCCTTGACATGTCCTTTCACACTGGGGCTGCCCTTCCTGGAACACTGCCATTGTCATGTAAAGAAGCCTGGTCTAGCCTCCTTGAGGAGAAGAGACCAGTTGAAGAGAGATTCTACCCTGTCCTGAAATCAGCTCCCCAGCTGATCTGCCTGCTAGATGGAGCTGCATGAGTTAGCAAAGCCAGCACAAAAATTGTCTAGGCAATTAGCTGACTCATGAGAATTGATATATTGTTTTTGTTTTAGGGTTTTCTGTAACACAGCAATGTATAACTGATACAAGGAAATTTTTGTAATAATTTCTCCATTAAAAAGGATGGAATAAAGTAAGGTTAGTGATTTTTAAGAATCACAAATACTGGAAAAAAGGTGGGGAAATAGTTAAGAGGAATTGTGGTGAAGTACCCTGGGCACCCAGTTTAAAGTTAGGAAATATAAAATAAAATCATACTTAGACCTGTATTTTTTCCCTTTTTGTTGTTTCTAGCCCCTGCTAGTATTTGTTGACTGGATACATCAATAATTTAGGTAAGTTCTTGAAATTTCTTACTACTGAACAAGATGACAGATAAGGAAAATGATAAAATATATCTCTTTGTCCATAGAATATTTCCTCACATTTTCCTATTAGAAGTGTATAAATTATCTGGAAGAATCAAAGGTATGGATATTAATAGTAATAGTGGTGGTGGAAGCAAACAGAGTATTAGGTACTATGTGTAATGTACTGTGCGAAAAGCTGAATGTCTTGGGGTATGTACCCCAGAAAACCATGTTCTTATACTTAATCCATTCCTCTGGGTGTGTACACTTGTAAACAGGACCTTCTGATGATGTTATTGCAGTTAAGGTATGGTCAAATTAGGACCATACTACTGCTGAGGGCCCTATGGGGAAAGACAGAGAGACAAAGCCAGAGGGAGCAACAGAACCGGGAGGAGAAGGAAGAATCCAGGACTGGCTCCCATGTGTATTTCCCATGTGAAAGAAAAGCCAAGAATCAAGGATCACAGAAGCCAGCACCAGAACACCACAGTTTTCTGGGAGAAAGCAAAGCTTTGATTATGCCTTGATTTGGAATTCTCTAGCTCAAAATGGTAAACGAATAAACTGCCATTGCTTAAGCCAACCCATTGCATGGTATTTGATTTAGCAGCCAGGGAACTAAAATAATGTCTTAACTCAGTCATGTGTCAGAACAGACCAATGAGGAAAGGAATGAAGGAGAAAGAGAAATTGAAGCTTAGAGAAGTAGAATGAGTTGTCTAAGATCATACAGAAAATAAATGGGGATGTTAGGTTGTAAACCCATGTTTATCTTACTCCAGAGTATAAGTTCTTAACCATTGTACTAACATATTTCCATCATTTTTATATTCATCTGCACTATCAATATGAGACCGAGCCCAGGTTCAAGCAATAAACCTGTTACCACGATGGCATGAACACAGATCTATCTAGACATTTTTCCACTATGGGAAGGTGCTATACAGCCCTCGAGTCTAAGAGCCAACAAGAAATAATAAGACTTGGGAAAACAAACATCTCCCAAATCAAGCAGAAAGTCTCCCTGGAAGACCCATTATCTCTCATCTTTAGACAAGGCTTCTGCTATCTTTCGTTAGAGGATGATAAAATACAGGGCATAACGTTTAAATGGGAGAAGGGATTTTTACCTATCAGTACATCCGAATGTAAAATTTAGGGTGAATATATAACTAAAAGTTACCATCTAAACCAAGGGACCTGAGAGTGAAAGGGGACACTATAAGTATGCTGCAATAAAAGGTTTAAATTGGGACTATTCCAGCAAACTAGATTATATACCAGTTAAAATGGACTTAAGGTAGGTTTGCAATGTTGCATTGTCTGATCTAGCAATGGTATCAGTCACCATGATATGAATAACATTTGTTAATATTTTGTGTAAAGTATTGATTTCAATTTTCAATAAATAAGTAAGGTACAGTTAGGGTGGTATCCAGGTTATAACAATATATCATTGTATTAAATACTGTCTTTTGGGGTCAAATTTTTAATGTCTTTTCTAGAATAAAGTGTTAATAATACTAAGAAAATCATACTGTATTTATGTAATTTTAAGTTACACAGGAAATTAAATTTGCGAATTAAAACACCATATTTTTTTAATGTCATATCAAAATTTTCCCAAGTTAAAATGCAAAACCGAGTTTTCTAAGGTGCCCGAGTCTTGCTTTTTACTATATATTTTTTGATGCTAGGCTTTTTGTAATTGTCATCTCTTAGGAACTATATTATTTTTATTTAAAAGTATAGAAATCAAAGGTGTGCTAAAGGAAAAAATATGAGCATGATATTTAATGTATAGCCTTAAACAAACTACGTATATGATTTGTTATTAGAAAAAATCATTTCCACGTATTTTATAAGGAAACAGATACCTGGAGTACAGTTTTTCCTCAACATTACATTTTATCTAATGACCAGTTCTATTTTCTTAATGTCTCTTGTCATACTCAAGCCCTCAGCTTTTCATTTTAGTGTCAGTCAGCAAATCCTTGTGAATTTCCAGATGAATTTGATTTCTGAAAGCTTATAAACCTTTCTATAATTTAATGACCCAGGCAAAGTTTGTCTATAAACAAACCATTTCCACTCATGAACCTTAATTAGCAGTGGTTTTTAAGTTAAAATATTCCAAGCTCATTCTTTGGCTGAAGAATAGTCTTAGCAAATATATCATATCTGCAACATTTCCAAGATTTAAATAAAGTAGGCTATTTATAAGCACATGTTCTCAATTTTTTGTGTGTGAATACGCATCGCTTGGGAAGTTTGTCTGTTAAAAATGCATTTCCCAAGTCTACACCCTCAGAGGTTCTGATTCAGTAGGTTTTAACTAGGACGCAAGAACTCGCATTTTTAATGAACAACCTAGGCCATTCTACTTGTCCAGGTTTCTCACAAGTGTATCTCTGATTTGGGACTTTTCAAGTTAGTCTGCAACTTTTTGTAGGAGAAAGGTAAATTAGATATGTTGGCCCAGTTCCCATACAACTACTTAGAATATGGTAAATACACACAATTTAAATTGTTTTTTAAAAACACAGCCATGCAGAATCATCCTCATTATTTCCCAGAGGGAGAAAAAATAAGAAAAATGAAAAATGGTAAAGAAGGAAATGGGGAGAGGTAAAGCTCCCCTTACTCTCAGGAAAGTTTATGAAAAAAAAGAGAAGAAAAAATAGCCACAATAATTATCAGTTATAGTGAAAGCTAGAAACTTTAAATACAAACCCAAATGCACAAATGTGTGTATAAAGATTCTGAAAAACAGAGTCTGCAATATCCTTTTAAAATTATAATGAAATTGAAAAGAAATTTTAAATGCCTCATAAATACTAGCTAAATAAAATTGTATCAGATAAAAATTAGGAAAATTTCATTTTCTCTGATAATAATACCTTTTTGAAGTACTAATCAGAAGAAATATTTGTTTCATATTGTGGAGAATTGCTGTTACACTCAGGATGCTTTTCAAAAATTAAAAGCAAACATTTTACTTTTATTTTGGTGCATAATAATATAACTCTTACAAAGTGAACATTTATTCCCCACATTATTTAAACAAGTCATTTGAGTCTAGTGACTATTCTTGTAATATTTTATACTATTCTACTGTGATACACTTATTAAATTATTTTAAAGTAAAAATAAAAAAAAGTGGCATAGACATGTTTCTTTGTAAGAATAAACTCAATTTTTCCTCTCATAGTTATATTTAATTTCAGAGTTTTCATAATGATTATATGCTTGTACACAGAAGAAAGCCATCTGGAAACCTAGCAGTTTTAACCATTTATCTAACAAATCATTCTAAAAAAATAAGGATAACATGTTTGTAGGCCTTGATGTCATGTCTAGATTTAGTGATTCTGCTAGTTTTCCTAATTGGTTACTGCTTGTCAAATACTTAGGTCAGAAACTGCTTTCTCTGTCCATATGCTACTGGTTCCTTATAATTTTGTCATCTCACTTGTAAGTCCCATAGGAATTAGTTACCATTTAGCCATGAAAGATACAAAAGGCAGCCAGTAAGCAGCATAGTATAAGAGAAAGAATACTGGATTTAAAGTCCCAGCCCCACCCAATTCTAGCTAGATTAGTTTAGGGAAACACAAGGGCAGATTAAGATTTTGTTGGTACTGAAATTTCATAATTTTTCGCTTCTTTAAGAAAAAGACATAAGGCCATGGAAGAGACACATGGAAATAAGAGACTCTAAAACTTAACTACTTGGTAAAACTGCCCCTGGAGATATGTTTCATCTCATTTTCCTACATTCTGATAGTAGTGTAAAATGGGACGCAAACTTCAACCAACCTACATTATTAGCTTAGCGTAAGGGATCTAAAGAAAATCACATTTGTGGAAGTGCACTGGAGTGTCTTAAAAATGCATGTTCTGTAAGCAACAGTGGCTCGTTATCAAGGCCCTTATTGCTGCTAATATCTTCAACCTGGACTTGGGATCTGTCCTCTTGGAAGACCTTTCAAGGTTCTTGTTTCTTGCTTTCCACAGTCTCCCTGGATTTCAAAATTTCTTGACTCTCTTGTAAATTGTAGTTGAGACGATTTAATAACCATTTGTTAAGTGCCTACTGTGTTCAAGAAACATTCCTATTCTCTCCTTTAAGTTTTGCTAACTCTGGCTCAAAACCAGCTCTACCTTAGTATTATGGCAAATATTCCCATTCCAAAGCATTTAATACTTTTTGTTCCACAGCTCTGCTCAAATCTGGGTTCCTGATGAATCTTACCCACATATCTACTATATACAGATCCTTGACATAACATTTCACTTAACTCTCCCTGTGTCTAACACCTGCTGCCCTTTATATCTTGAGATGACATTAACTTTGACAAATCCAACTTAAAAAGTCTACATGATAAAATACATTTATCACTTCATCCACAGGCTATTGTAATACCCTATGTAAGGCTCCCAATTGATCCTAGGCTTTTAGCTTTACCAGTATCAGTAAACATTTCCTATAAAGGACCAGAAAGTTAACATTTTAGGCTTTTCAGGTCATTTAGGCCTCTGTTACAATTCCCATCTCTGTCACTTTATCATAATCAAAAGAGTAACAGACAACACTTCAACAGATAAGTGTGACTGTATTCCAATCAACATTATTTATAGTTACTTAAGTTTGAATTACATGTAATTTTCACGTCATCAAATAATCTTTTTTTTCAACCATTTAAAACTCAAAAATCATTCTTAGCTTGTCAGTAGGAAGAAATTTGCCAACACTTACTCTATACTATCTTGCACTCTGCTGCTAAGTTCACTTTCAGAAACACTTCTTTCATTGTTACAAGGACTTCCAGGTTCCCTTAAGCCGCTAGGGTATCGTCTTGCCTTTCGACCAGCATCATCTAAAAACATACTCCATCTCCTAGATATTTTTCCTGGATTCCATTCTGAAAAACTCTGATGTCTACCCTGCCTTCATGGTTGCTGAACTTGCAACTCCATTTTATGGTCTCACCTCACCTCTTGTACCTGGGCTTAGTACCATTCCTTTATCGCTCATATATTTTACTTCTACCTTTTCTCCCCACACAGTTCACAATCTGTCTTTGGTTAGACAGAGGTAGACCCCACTAGATAAGAGATAATATTGTACCCAGGGTAGTTTGAGATGTTAAGACGTGTTCACAGGATATCCAAGGCATCTTATGTTTGCTAAGGTACTGCTGGTCCAAGCAAGATGTATCATGTGACTTCCTTACTTAAAATCTTCAGTGATTTCCTACTATCTTCAAATGAAATCCAAACTCCACAGTCAGGAATTCAAGCAGCTCTATGATGGCTTCTGCCACATTTTACACTTTATCTTTTAATCAACCAACTAAATTAATTTTATTTACTTATACAACCAAAACATATATTTGCTTTTCTATAAATTCAATGATGCATTCATGCATTTAATCACCAATTTATTCAACAAGCAATGAACGACTACTATTGTCTTCTAGACACTCTAAATGTAGCTACGGAGAATATAAAAATTTATATGGCATTGTCTCTTCCTTCAAGGAGCTCACACACTGATATGGAAAGACAAAAGAAAAAAAAAGGAATTTCAAAAGACTTTGGCAGCTGCTACAACAAGAGCATCACTTCTTAGACTATAGAGGTACGGAAAACTCTCTGGAGGTGTTAACATTTGAACTGTGACCTGAGAAATGGGTAAAAATTAATCATAAAGAGATAGGAGGAGGGAAGTGGATGTGGCTCAAGCAAGTGGGCTCCCGTACACCATGTAAGAGGTCCAGGGTTTGATACCTAGGGCCTCCTGATGAAGGCAAACTGGTCACTGTGGCGAGGTGGCCCACACAGAGTGCTGGCCTGCACAGGCATGCTGGCCCATACAGAAAAGCTTGCGCAGAAAGATGCAACAAAAAGAGACACGGAGGAGAGACAATAAGAGACTCAGCAGACCAGGGAGATGAGGCAGCACAAGAGAATGATTGTCTCTCTCCCACCCCAGAAGGTCCCAGGATTGGTTCCTGGAGCTGCCTAATGAGAATAGAAGCAGACACAGAAGAACACACAGTAAATGGGCACAAAGAGCAGACAGTAGAGGGAGGGGGGAAATAAATACATAATTCTTTAAAAAAAAGAGAGAGATAAGGGGAAGTTGTTGGAAGGGGATGCAAACACCTATCACAGTTCAAAGATATGAGGGAGGCTAAGGGAAAGGAATACAGCACATGGGTTGACAACATAATATTAAGAGTGTATACTCTAGAGCCAGATTGCATGTGTTCAAATCTTAATTTTGTCACTTACTATTGTGTGGCTTTAAGGAAGTCACTTTAAATCTGTAAAATGACAGTAATAATAGCATTCATCCTTTGAATTTCCTAAGGATTAAACTAACATTAGTAAGTCTTTCAATAGTACCTGGCACATAATAAAAAGTAAGTGTTGACTGTTACTATTATTTTGATCATCATTATCATCATTTGGGGGTTGCAAATAGTTCACAATAACTAATGTATAGACTGTAAGTGTCTGATATCATTAATGGTCTTATAAATAGCCTATAACATTTAAATTATATCATATACTATATCTTGCTGTTAAAAATCCCAATGCCTAGGCTGAGATTTGGAACAATTATATCAGAATCTCTAGGAGTGACACCCAAGTGTCAGTAAAGTTTTCCAACTAACACCAGTGTGTTGCCATGACTGAGAACCACTGAGCTAAGTGGAAGGCTCTCTCTTGGGAATTACTGTAGCACTTATTACATAACTGTAGTGTACCATATCTAATATCAAATGAGCCTTTAAAACACAGATACCTAAAGCAAACCCCAGAGTTTCTGATTACAAGACTCTGAATTAGATAGAGCCAAGGCATCTTTACTGCGGGGAAAAAAAATATTTCACATTTTTCTGGTGTAGGTGACATGATGAGATCAGACTTTGCATGACATTATTATGTCACTAATATGATACAAAGCATATAATGCATTGCACATTTTTACCGCCTCCTTAAAATAACAATTTCCTAGGGGGTAGAGGCCCAGACTTACATACCAGAAACCCCAGGCTACAAATAAACATACCTATTATAGTTCCTTACAGAGGGGATTTAATAATTATTTGTTTGTTCAATTTAGTAGAGAAAAGGCAGCTCTCTAGTGCCACTTTCCAAATTCTACAGGTCCCAGTTGTCATTTTTAAGATATTTTGTCAGCAGAAATAAATTAATACTATTTAGTGATAAATGGATGAGTGAAACACAGCCTATTAATTGTTTCACAAATTGCCTCCAGTAGAATATTGCCCTTCTCTATTTGTACAATTCTCTGAGGCTCTTAGCAAGTCTGTCTGAAATAGTATCACAGGACATATTTCCTTGATAAACGTATTCTTTTTGACAAGATCCATATTTTCAATCAATAGGAGCCTCATTCAAAAGGATTCTTCATACCACAGCTAAGTAAATTCAAGTTCTATATTAGTAAAAAATGTATTGAGTGAATTCAAAGTTATGCTGAGATTCACATTTTTAAGTCTACTTTATTTCTAAAAAGTCAGACTGAAATATAGAATGCATATGTCTTCATGCTTAAGTTCTCTGCAAGGGGAGTACCTAACAAATGAGCAGCAGACTTTCAGTTTCTCCCATCTAAGGCTATGGGAGTTACATAAATAAATAAATAAAAGGAAAACCAAAAAAGTAGCAGCTATCATAGACAATCGTTGTGCTCAAAATAAGAAGTAGCAGTGAAACCCTTATATTTTCAGATCCAGATGATAATAACAGGTCATGATCACTATTTCCGTACACCTTTATCTCTTTAAAAAACTCTGGACGATGGGCCTCCTATTTGAATCTAACAGCAATTTTTAATGTTTCACATAGCAACACATTTCATTTTTTGGAAAACATATCCTTCCTGACAGGTAACCAAAATTTCACTATAATTCATTTACTTTGGCTGTAACACTTTATTTTAGGTTTACTTTTAGCCTTCTGACCACATCTTAGACCAAGAGTCACAGACAGCCTATTAAAAGCTAGAGTTTGTCTATTGGTAGATGAATTACCTCAGGCATATCTGCCTCTGATCTTTTGTTTCAAATCTTCTCCCTACTCAAGTCCTCTTGGATATCATGTATGCTATTGCACACAGTGTCTCTCTCTCTCATCCTAGCTCATGTGGAGGTAATACTTATTTGGAGAGTTCTCACCCTGTATATCTCAATGATGCTCTGACCCATACCTGATGTAGGCTGCCAGGATTAGAAGAACATCTTGGTCAAATTCCAGCACCCTGGATCACTAATCAGGATGGGAGGATTAGGAAAAGAATAAATCCAATCTCTCTTCAGTCTGACAGTTTTCCAACAATTTAAATAGTTATCCCTACCCCTAATGCTCCTTTATAAATTCCTTTGAAGGCTTTTCAGTGAGTAATTTTCCAAACCATTTGTGTACTGGTCAACAAGCTTTGGGCACAGTTGACTTCTAAATGTAGATTCCTAAGCCTCCACTTGAAAGCACTTTATCTGTACTTAAAATTCAATAAGACCCAACACCAACATTATCTTTACCGGAAGTTTGTTGTTATTCCTGATATTTTTATTAGATTCACCAAATTAATACCCACCATTATTTCATTTTAAATCACCAGGATAACATTTCACTGCACCAAAGTGCCTATCCTAGTAATCTCCTGAATGATCTCTCTGCTTCAATATTGCTCTCTACTTTCGATCCTGAAGGCAGAGGGATCTTTTTAAAATACAAGGCAGACCACAATACTATGGCTCTTTTCTCCGAATGAATAAAAAAATAAAGCCCCTACCCTGGCCAGAAGGCCTTGCAGGAGGTGGCTCTCCACTACCTTTCTGACCTTGCCTCCTCCTCAATCCTCCCAGGTCTACTGGCCTTGATGTTATACCCACATGCTCTTTTCCTCAAGGACTTCCTTCTACCAGGACAAATCATTCTTGAGATAACCTCAGGGCTGGAGCTCTTGCCTCCTTCCGTCTTTACTCAGATGTCACCTTCCAAGTAAGGTCTTACCTGAAGACCTTCTATAAAATTCCACACACATCCCACTGCTTATTCCCTCTTCACTGTTTTGTATCTCTTAATTGCACTAATCATCATCTAACTTATTATACATTATAGTTATGTTTCTAGTTCATGACCTGTCTTTCCCCACTAGAAATAAGCTCTTTGAGAACAGGGATTTAGGTTTAATTACCAATTTATGTCCAATACCTGCCAACCAATAAATATTTGTCAAATGAATGAATTCACCATATATAAATATTAGATTTTTAATGACCTGACCACCTGTTTTTCTCTTACCATCTCCATTACTAATGTCACAGCTTAGAATCACATTACCTTTTACTGGAACATATATCACCTCCCTTATGAGGTCTCTCACTTATCCAATATATTCTGTCCTGTTGTGAGAATAATATTTATGCTCAATTATCTATAATTGCATTATTTAAGAGATAAAGCCTAAATCCCATAACATGACATTTATTTTGATCCCTAGATGTCACACTGAAGCCCTTTGTGATTAATGCATCTTACGGTTTCTCACCCTTATGATTTTGTTTGTACAGTTTCCTCCACCTGCAATAGCTCTCACTTATGAAAGCCTCATAACACATCCATCAAGCTGAACTTAATTATTATGCTCCTAGTGAATTATTCTTCCAGCCAGAAATAATTTTCTCCTCTCAACAGATTTAGTCATGACATAGTTAGATATGCTTGTCTTAGTTGTATTAGTTTATGAGCTCTTTACCTGTGTCAAAATAAATCCTCATTTTATGCAGTCATTATGCTTTTTATTGAATTATTTATATGTTCCGTATTTGCATTTATCTTGATTTTAATAAAAATACATTTTACACCTTTATCAACTGAATTGATAAAAATAAGGCATGAAATTTCTATGAGCAGAACTCTGTAACATACATTAGACAATTCCATTAAGGTAGACATTGACCCATTATTCAAGAATCCTAGAGCTTAATTGTTTTTCACTTGTCTTTAAGGCTATAATGACAGACTGCCAAATGTCTTGCTGAAATTGACATTAGCTACATTTCTCCATTAACTCCTAAGAAAGTTAAGCTACCTTGATAAGACTCATTTTTAGTGAACTTGGTTTCCCAATACTCACTGATTTCCTTCAAACTGGATTTATGTGCACTAGTTATTTAACAAACCATTCCACTATTTTAAAATATTAACTGTATTTCAAGAATTTTGCACTGTACATTTTAAATTATTTTAAAAAATAATCTGTAGACTTTAATCCCTAGACTTTAGGTACATTTTCTACTTTCTGATCAAGAGCTTTTGTTACCTTCCCTACTCAAATACTTTTACTAATGGGCCTAGAACAACAAATGAATCTTTACTATCATGAACAACAATTTAAAATTTAGTTTAGGTATATATACCATTTTATATTTACCACAGCATTCATTTACTCCTTCAGTTATTCATGAATTTTTTGAGTTTCTATTATGTGCCAGGAACTGTTTAAATACTAGAGAAACAAAAGTGAATGAAATTGGGGGAGGGGGAGGAGGAGGGGAAGAGGAAGGGAGGAGGAGGGGAAGAGGAAGGGAATATATATATATTTAGTATCTATTTTTCACATTTTTAATGAATATAAAATGGTATTGTCTTACATGTATCTTTTCATAAATTGCTGTTTTCTAAACAGTTTTTGAGCCTTATTCATGTAGATATATTATGATCAAATTCATGTTAACAGCTGTATAGTATTCCATTGAATGATTAAAGTACAAACTAATTTTTTCCCTAAGAGACTGTTCAAGCTGTTTTCATATTTTCATTGCTAGTAATAAACAGTTTTAAAATGGAAATTAATGTACATAGTTCCTTTGGTCACATAACTGAGGCTGTCTTTATTGTTGATATTTGGGTATTAAGGTTATAAGGTTATAAGGAATACACTTTTTTAGCTTTATGAATAATTAATAAATTGTACAAACTAGCTTTGTCAAATTACATTCCCACCAACAAAGTAAATGATTTTCCTTTTCTTACTGAAATGCTGACCAACATTGGTATTGCCAGTTTTTGTTAATGTTTACTACATAATAATATGTATTCTTCTGATTGTTAGTCACATTGACTAATATCTTATATATTCACTGACCATGTGGATTTCTTCCTTTCTGACTTGTTTATATCCTTTCTTTTAGTTTGATTTTTTAAATTATTGATTTGTTATAACTTTATATTTCTTAAACTTTTAATTTTGAAATAATTTTAGATTTACAGAAAAATTACAAGGACAGTACAATGAATTCCTATAAACACTTCATTCAGCTTCTCATAATGTTAACTGATTTTGATACAGTTTTGAATAATTATTTATACAAGCTGTGAGATATAGTTGACTTCAGCTAGACTGGGGATTCCATTCTCACTTTAAAATTTTTAAAATATCTTAAAGAACTTTAATATTTTTATTAAATCAATATATTATTTTTTATTGTTTGTTTTGATGGATCTTGTTTAAGAAATCTGTACCTTATTCTCATAGATACTCTAAAACATTTTTACATATTTGATCTTCACATTAGGTTTTTATTGACCTGTATTTTAATCTTGTGTGTGAAATAGGAATCTCAGCTTATCTTTTGCATAAGGATGTCCATGTCCAAGTAAAGTTTGATGACAAGTCCTTCCTTTAATCATTAATTTGTAATGTTACCCGTTATATACCACGTAGCCATGCACTCTAAGCTTGTCTCTAAGCTCTCCTGTTTCATACATCTATTAATATATTTTATACTAGTTTAGCCTGATTTTCATTACTATAAAATTACAATAAATCTAGCTGAAGCTAATTCTTCCTCCTCTTCCACTTCAAAATTGTGTTGGATATCCTTGATCTTTTACTCATTAAGATAAATTGTATTAATGATGTATATACTGATATCTTTTGCATATTAAAGATTCTCATCCAGGAAAATGGTTTTTCTTATGTTTCATTTTTTTGCCCTTAAATAAAGTTTTATAACTTTAAAAAAAATTTCACAGAAATTTTTAACTTTTTCAAGAACCCTTATAATTTTGGTGATCCTATAAATGTAATCTTTCTTTCAATAATTATTTCTTATTGTTTCTTGTTAGCAGAAAATGTCATTTTTTTGGTTTGTATTGATTTGTATATTATGGCTCAATTACCTTGGATTTTCTATAGACATAATAATAACTCTGAATGATAATCTTATTTCTTCCTTTCCACTTTTAAATATTTCCTATCCTTAGAGGGCATCTATCAGAATGTTGAACAAAGTGGTCATAGTGGGTATCTTGTCAAATCCCTATTTTTAAAGTTCCACAATAAATTATGTTTTGGGTATACATATCCTTTAGTGTATTAAGGACATCCTTTGACAAACTTTGCCAGAAGTTTTTATCATGAATGAGTGTTGAAATTTATCAAGGATGTTCTCGCATTTATTGAGATGACCCTATGGCTATTCTCCTTTAACCTGTTAATGTGATGAATTACGTTAAAATATTTTAAGTTAAAACTTATGATAAATTTTAATATATTTTATATTAAGTTTTAAAATATTTTATATTTAATATATTTATGTTAAAATATTTTTGAATGGGATAAAACCAACTGGTCAAGCAGTATCACAGTTTATACATTGATGTACTCATATTTCTAATGTTTTGTTTTGTTTTGTTTTGTTTTAGGACTGTAATGCCTTTGTTAAAAAATGAATGGCTTGATTTATCTTTTTTATACTGTCTTTGTGTAGTTTTGGTATTAAGGTTACATTAGCTTTATAATTTAGAAAAAGTCCCTCTTTTATTAATCAGCAGAGAGATTTGTATTAAATAGGAATTTTCTATCTGGAAGGCTTTAATGTGAACCAGGAATCATATTATGCTTCCCTAGCTCATTCATTCCCAGACTCCTGGATGTCTATTTTACTCCATCTATGTTTCCATCACTCCAACATTTCTGCTTCTCATTACTCGCAGCTGGTTACCCGGCTTCTTATTTTGTTTTGAAAAGGAAATCAATCAGGAGAACTTCCACAGACTCCCAGCACCACATGTACTCACTCATCAACCTGTATGTTGAATGAATCTGTATCCATATATCCTGCTTTTCTTCTTGGCCTACAAAAGAATTGCCCATGAATCTATCATAAGCCAATACTCTATTTGTACACTAAGTCTTAACCTCACTTATCTACATATGGACATTATTTCCCTCATTGCCTACTTTGTCTACCACAAAATCAATTTTTTCCATTTCTAACAGATGATTCTGATTAGGTACAAATGTACCCCCTCAGGAAAATACTTTTAAAAAGTTAGTTAATCTCTCTTTCCTAGTCCTTTCCTGTCATTCTTTCTTGAATTCACTCTCATCAAGTTTTTTAAATTATGCATTACTTTTGGAAAATAATATATAGCATAACTCAAGTGTTTAAAATTTTTTGGTTTTTGCTTGATAATAATTTAAATTTTAGAAAATCACTCTATGAGAACTACAGAAATAAGAGTAGATTTCAGTAGTAAGACTAGTTATAGATGAATTTATAAGTCCAGTTATTGTTGTTTAGGCAAATGGTGGCATATTCACAAAATGTAAAGTAGCTATTGTGAGTTATAGTCACAAGATATTTATAATAATGTGATAAAACACTTTTCAATACTAATTAAATGAAGAAGGAAAAAAATGTATGTATAGCATTTATTTCTTTATTTGGTGATTCATAAACATTTAGTGAATATTTACTCCAATCCAGTCCTATTATAGACATTTGGAATACAGAGTTGAGTAGAGGAAAATCTATATGTAAATAACTTACATTATAGTAGGATATGTGTAATAATTAGACAAATAAGTACAAAAAATATAATTCAGATACATAAACACATAATGTTAACTATATAAATATAAGTAAATATATAATAAAAATAATTTGAATAAGATAAAGATGAGAATATAGAGCTTGATGGTATGCTTTTTTTAGGTAGGGTGGCCACATAAAGTTTATGTGAGAAAATATTTGATCAGCGCCCTGAATTTGGAGGAGACAGCCATGTGAATATCTGAGAAAATACAGAGTAGGGAACAGAGTGAACCACAAAAAGTTAGACAGGCAGAAATCACAACATACAGGACTTTGAAGACCATGGCTTATATGCTGATTTTATTCTAAAAGGAAGTGTAAGTCATTAAAGATTTTAAGTTAGATGAGCTATTTGATCTGACCTATGTTTTAAAATGGTTATCTAGAGTTGGTTTTTCTTGAATAGTAAGCTTTGAGAAAGAACAGGTGATGGGTGGTATTCGTCAGGGGTGCTGTAGGGAAACAGAACTGACAGCTGACAGGAGATAGCTGTAAATAGTATGAGATTTTATAAAATTGTCTCACATAACCATGGGAATGCACAAGCTCAAATTCCATAGGGCAGGTTGCAAGGCAGGAACTTCAATGAAGGTCCTCATTGAATTCCCCAGGAGACAGTGGCTATCTCAAGTGGAGATGGATATTCTCTCTCTGAATGCTTAAAACACTTCTTTCAAAGCCTGCAACTGATTAGATGGATTATCACTCATTGCTGGCAATCTCCTCAATTGATTGTAGATGTGATCAACCATCTATACAATCAACTCACTGATGATTAAAATCCAGGAAATGCCCTTATATTACAATTAGCCTAGTGCTTGCATGACCAAACCTAGACATAATCTAGCTGAGTTGACACATTAGCCTTACCATCACAGATAGCAGATAACATGAAATGCATTAGCTTATAGAATGGGAATGTATTAGTTTACAGTTTGAGGCTGAGAAAATGTCCAAATTAAAGCATCACCAAGTTAATACTTTCTTCCTGAAGACCAGATGTCTGCAATCCTTGGTTTCTGGTTTCGTTGCTTTCAGCTTCTTGCTTCTGTTGCTTTAAGAGTCTCTCTCTCTCTGTATTCATTCTGTTTTATAAAGGCCTCCAGTAATAGGATTAAGTCCCATCCTGAATGAGGTGGGTTACACTTCAATTGAGGTAGTTCATCAAATGATTTTACTTACTTTTAAAGGAATGTATTGGATTTAAGAACATGTTCTTCCGGGGTATATAAACTTCCATTTCAAACCACCGTTAAGTGTAAGGGAGGAGGCAGATTAGGAGGTTCTGCAATAGTCCATTTAAGAGATGATAACAGTATTGTTCATAAGTGGTATGATAGCAGTCAGGTCTTGAAAGTAGGTTCATCAAGAAATCATAATCTAGATTAGGCTATAGAAGAGAGTGAAGAAATAAGACTTACTCCATAACAACGACATAAACTGAGATGCTATACTACCTAGAGTCAGAATAATATTTGAGTAGTTATTGTGGATGTGAAAGAATGAGAATCAAGAGTTCTTTTTAGATTATTAATTTTGATATAACTCTTAGAGATTCATGTAAAGATGCTCAGTAACTCAGGGAGAAGCTGAGTTATCACCATATGGGGACATTAAAGTTACTAGATAGGGAGGATAATCTAAGAACAAATAGAGTATAAAGAGGGCTGGTAATAAAGTGAACTCCAGGACATACCAATATAAAAATTAAAATTAAGAAGTAGGAGTAAATGAAAGAGTATAAGAATGAGTAGTCAGTATAGTAGAAGGAAAACCAGAAGGAAAATTCCTGAAACTATATAAATAAAGTTGTAAGAAGGGGAGTTGTCAAATACTACTGATATTTCAGGATGGTGAAGACAAAGACATGGCCTTTTATGCTTACAAGTATGCAAAAATATATAAAATAAGAACATTTCTTTGTGGTAGGATTATGGAAAACTGTTCTTTACTATTCTTTATTTTAGGAAATTTCTATAAAGCTTATTCATTTTTAATCAAAATTATTTAATTAGGTATTTAGAATTTCAGACTAGATTTATCTGTATTTTCAAATTTTATGCTTATCTTTATTTAGGTATTTTACTGCCTTTTTCTTATTGGGAAGAAGATAAATAAAGGAAGGCAAATAAAAAAGGAGAAATGGAAAAAGCAGATTTTAAGTTTGCATAATTCATAAAAGATTATAACAGATAAATGTTGACTCTTGTGCTATAATATTTATGGTAATGTATAATTTTTGTGACATGCCAACCCTTGGTTGAACTCTACAAGGGTTATGAAATAGCAGCATCTGATAATTCATTTAAAATGGTACTTTTGAAAGAGAAACCATCTTTCTTTAATTATAAATTACTAAATTTTATCTTTACCAATGTGTTTTAGGTATCATTTTAGATATAACTTGAAGTCTTAATATATTTTAATTTATTAAAATATTTGTATCAATTTAATTATAGGATAAATTGTCATTAATAGACTACTACATATTGAAATATATCCATGTCTACATAGGTAAAGTTATATATATTCAAATAATATAGATGCAATTCATCACAGTAATGGATTAATAAGTTTATTCACCTGAAAAAAATCCTTTTGCTAAGAATTTTAAAAATATTAATTTTTTATTGATTTAAACAAAGTTCTTGGCATTTAACTTAAATATATTTAATTTTTCAAAAGTTGGGACTACCAAACTTGTTGTAGTTTACCCCACTTTTTCATTACATTTATTGTATCCCTAAATGCTAAGGTGCATCCCAACAAAGATTTGAAATTCAGAAGCTAATTAAGCCCAGAAATTTTCAGCAGATTTAGTTTGGCTAGTGGTTTGATTGGTCCCTTTCTCCCCTTCTTTTTTCCTTTCTTCTTTCCTTCATTCTTTCTTCTCTCCCTATCTTCTTTTCTCTTTACCATCCATTATTCCTTCCCTCCTTTTTTTTTCCCTTTCTTCTTCCTTCTTTTATTCATTAAGGCTGGATACATGTATTAGTCAGTCAAAGGGGCGCTCATGCAAAATACCAGAAATCTGTTGGATTTTATAAAGGGTACTTATTTGGGATAGAAGCTTACAGTTACCAGGCCATAGAGTGTAAGTTATTAGGTTGGTGCAAAAATAATTGGGGTTTTGCATTGTTGAAAATTGCTGTTTGACACTGGCATGCATTCTTAAATAAATGTGGTTATGTTATACATCCTTTTAATGTGCATTTCTCGCTTTACATTTTTTTGCTAATGACTTATTACTTGCTGTTCATTTTATATTTATTTTAGACTATGGAAATGGTGTTAGACATAAAGCAAATTTGAGAGATTTTCTTATTTGAGTTCAAAATGGGTCGTAAAGCAGCAGACACAACTGCAACATCAACAATGCATTTGGCCCAGGAACTGCTAACGAACATAGAGTGCAGTGGTGGTTCAAGAAGTTTTCCAAAGGAGATGACAGCCTTGAAGCTGAGGAACATAGTGGCCAGCCATCAGAAGTTGACAACGATCAATAGAGAGCAATCACTGAAGCTGGTCTTCTTAAACTACCCGAGAAGTTACCAAATAACTCAGAGCTGACTATTCTATGGTCCTTTGGAGTTTGAAGCAAGTTGGAAAGGTAAAAAAGCTCAGTAAGTGGATGCCTCATGAGCTGACTGAAATTTTAAAAAATCATCATTTTGAAGTGTCATCTTCTCTTATTCTATGCATAACAACGAACCATTTCTTGATTGGATTGTGATGTGCGATGAAAAGTAGATTTTATATGACAACCAGCAATGACTAGCTTGGTGTTTGGGCCCAGAAAAAGCTCCAAAGCACTTTGCAAAGCCAAACTTGAGCCAAAAAAATGTCCTGTCACTGTTTGGTGGTCTGCTGCCAGTCTGACCTACAGCTTTCTGAATCCCAGTGAAACCATTACATCTGAGAAGTATGCTCAGCAAATCAATGAGATACACCAAAAACTACAATGCTTGCTAGCTGATATTGGTCAATTGAAAGGGCCCAATTCTTCTCCATGACAATGCCCAACCTCACGTCAAGCAACCAAAGCTTCAAAAGTTGAACAAATTTGGCAAGAAGTTTTGCCTCATCTGCCATATTCACCTGAGCTCTCACCAACTGACTTCCATTCTACTTCTTCAAGCATCTCAACACCTTTTGCAGGGAAAATGCTTCCACAACCAGCAGGATGCAGAAAATGCTTTCCAAGAGTTTGCCGAATCCTGAAGCATGGATATTTATGCTACAGGAATAAACAAACTTATTTCTCATTGGCAAAAATGTGTTGATTGTAATGGTTCCTCTTTTGATTAATAAAGATATGTTTGAGCACCTAGTTATAATGATTTAAAATTCATGGTCTGAAACCACAATTCCTTTTTGCACCAACAAATACTTCCCTCGCCAAAATCTATTGCCACGTATTGGAGCAAGATGGCTGCCAATGTCTATAAGGATTCAGGCCTCCTGGATTCCTCTCTTCCCAGGGTTCATTTCTCTCCAGGCTCAGTTGCTCTTCTCTTTCCTGTGTGCTTACTTCCCAGGCTCCAGGTCAAAATTCCAATCTCCCTTTTCTGCAGTGCAATTTCTCTGTGAATCCATGCCCATCAAGCAGGTGGGGACTCAACATCCTCCTTATATGGCCCAAACAAAGCCTTAATCATTATTTAATCAAGTAAAAGTGAAACCTTTGAATCCAATATAATCTAATATTCCCAGAGGAAAAGATCAGTTTACAAACATAATCCAACATCTATTTTTGGAATTCATAAAAATGATCAAACTGCTATAATAAATATTCCAAGTATGGACAGCAAGATCTACAAAGTATGGAATATAAAATTGTACTGAATGGATGGAGACAAATGTGGTTAGCGGGAAAGGAAGGAAGGCAGCATTGGAGAAATAGTGAGAGATGATAAAGGAAAATAGTTTGTGAAGAGCCACAAATGACATGCTAAGGAACTTAGAGCTGAATATAGATGAGGGATTTCAAACCACTATGGATATTGATCCCTTCAGTCATGAAGGCTTGTGGGTAAAGTCTGGGACAGCCCTGAGTCAATCTCTACTAGCAATAAACTGAGGCATGGTACCCCACTGTGCTGAAGAGATATTATTTTCATTGTGTTTCCAGGACATAAAACATGGTGGGAAGCATCTATATAGACCTATAACAAAGATTTTGGCTTTCATATTTGCTAAAGTTTAGATACTTCTTATCATGAAGCTACAGAAGTTGAGGATTTAGACAGATAAAGGAGTCAGAACTACAGAGTGACCAGCCCACCCACAGTGCAAGGGGTAGAGCCTGCTCTGAAAAGAGGCATTACTGTAGACCATGCAGTTGGTCTAAGACCGGTTAATGCTCTCGTCATTTGGTGAAGATTTCAGCACACACACACAAAAATGTTCTATTGATGAAAATCTTCTAGAGTTCCTGTTACAGAGTGATGTTCTTATGTTTTACATGGGTCTATTACATTCCTACTCAAAGAATCCCCAGGACACATGACTGAACAAAATTTCAAAAGGTGTGAAAGGGCAGTCTTTGGTTTGAGGATACTCAGCTAGTTGGATGTCCCTGCTAGAGAAGAATTGCCTATCTGCTAAGCAGCCAGAATATTACATCATTCCTCTAGACCTAACAAGGGACTGAGGCCTGAGGTCTCTTGTCTTTGGCCCATGTTTTCCAGAAAGCAAGACCCTTGGTTCAGTTACACATATTTAGGAATTTCAAAAACAATGAATAAAAGCCCAGTCTGCTTTTCCTGAAAAAAAAAAAAAAGGAAAAAGGTTATAAGATTAAACAAAAAAGGATAAAATACAATATCAAAGCAGTACTCATCTGAGTCAGTGGTTGCAGTAGGTAGTTGTTATACTTCACCACTCTGCAATTACAGTTATCTTTTCTGCTACCTACTGTCTGCTGAGAGGGCTCACCTGCTGAGATCAAGCTGGCAGGTAGTTAGACTGCTTGGCCAAATCGTCACACCAGGCCTAGATTGCCTGCTACAGAGAATATGAGCTGTAAGGGAGTTGTCAAGACTTTTGTTTGATCTGATTGTACACAGGGGAGCACGTCTGATCTTACAGTTCTGATTTGGATGTAGCTAAGTTTAGGCTTTTCTACTCAGAGACTAGTGGGACATTCAAAAAGTCCACAGCTCTTCTTGCTGAGTAACCTTGCCATTTGAAAACAAGGGAGCTTCCTAATAGCTGGAAATAAGGATGGATATACAGGAAGGTAAGCATCTGGGACTACGTTTCCAGTCCTACAGAGAGTAGGGATGGAGAGTCCCAGAGAGTTCTGGGACAAGGAGATATGTAACACACACTAGTCACATGCACACTCATCTCCAATTGTGGGAATGAGGTGGTGAGAAATTATCAAGAATTTGAGAAGAATGAGGTAAGAGTAGACTAATTCAGGAGAGGGTCTCAGACCTTTTTGCCTATACCTGAATGACATGATTCATCTATAAATTCATTTAAATTAGTCTCTCAGAAGGGTAAGGTATCAACTCACTCAGAAATAAACGGGCATACATCAGGACTGAAGCAAAGACAAGATAATAAAAATGTGTTAGCTTGGAAGCAGGCAGAGAAAAGACACCCTTTTCTAGGGGATTTTTATCTTGGTGATAAATAAGGCAAAACTCTCCTAAATTACACATGCCTGTTATAAAAGGGCAACAGGGCTTTAGGAATAATGCCCTATAGATTCAGAATTCTCAGTTCTATTTACAACCCCTAGGCATTCAAAATAGGGAAAAGGTAGGCAAGAACCAGGAATGGCAACTAATCTCTAGGAGATATTGGCCCAGTGGCAAGTATAATACAAAAACATGGGATAAATTCTATGAGAGATGTAAATGTAATACTGAGAGAATACATAGGATTAGTCAGAAAATAGTCCAGTAGTGGTAGGATCATTGATTTGGATGATTTTGTCTAGGATTTGGTGGTACAGAGGAAAGAAGAGAAACTAAACGCATTATGTTAATTCATCTTAACATTGTATAAACAAGTAAAAATAGAAACAAGGAGTCATTAGAGAAAGGAGGAAAACATGGGAAAATTATCTGAGTAAGATTTATTAGTATCTTTAGGAAAGAGGTTCTCTGGTGTTACAGTTCTTTCAAAAGTGGCAGCATTAAGTTCTCACCATCAGAGCTACAGTATATTTATCAATACATATATAAATTTTTGAATGCATAGATAGGCACACATAAAACACATGTAATGCTGAGAGAGCAAATGGTTAATTTAATTTTCTAACTCCGTGGTAAACTACATCACTTCTCTTTAATTTTTTAGCTCCATGGTAAACAACTGCATCACAACAAGGTGCTAATAATTATAAAATAAATTATCTCTGTAGGCTTTGACATAGCCAAAAATTAAATTATTTTATTTCAGGAATCATCTCTAGGGAGAAAACCAATCCTTGGATCATTACGGCTATGCTAAAATCAATTAGGAATGATTAGAGAAAGAGAGTTGAAATAATAATATAGAAAACACTCCAAGGAGTTCAAGCTCCTATAACATGAAGAATTCATAATAAGTTTTTCTATCCTTAAGAGCAATGGTCAGGATAAATTGAAAATGGCTTACACACCTTAACGAAGTTCTACTTTCTTTTCTTTGTTTCTTATTTTAACAAGCTATTTGATAAAAAATCTCAGACAAAAAATTATTTTATGTTAGGAAATACAATCCATTTTTAGTATATTAATTCAAAGTACTTATCAGAATTCCCACTGTAAATATTCACTCACTTGAATTTATCAAATTGATAACTATATTTTAATTAGCATCTCCCCATATTTGAAACTTGAGTTCCAAATAGATAGGATCTTAAAATTATTTTTAAAGTAAGCAAAAAGAGTTGAGAATACCTAAATCCAGTATCCCTTAGTGGACATCAATAATTAAGTGCTGATTCTGTATACAGTTGTGATAGATATAATAGCATTGTTATTATTACTATTATAATTAGCAGATATGGTTCTCATTTTAAATACCACTCCTTTCTCCTGGAGGCTATACGCTATGCCTCAAACAACAAGCTGATAGGTTTTATCTTTCTCTTCCTCTCTGAGTCATATTCCCTCTTCATTGTTTTCTGCAGTTTCATTGAACTTAACAGTATGAAGGTTACAAGAGTCACTTTAAGATTGCAATTTGTTCAGTATTCAATTATATTACAAGGACTTACTACCTAACAACTTACTTCAAAGTGTCCCTTGACTGCAACAAAATAGCAAGGATCAAAAGCTGTAAACTTGTAGCAAACAGTCACCATTTTTTCTCTTAACTCTTTACCTCCTTCCTATAAGTTTTACATAAACCTTAATTTAAAAACCATCATATTCTGTAAGGATACTTGCAACTAAAGACTAAAACTAAAAAGCTCATTTTGAAGTCAACATATGTTCATACAGCCATAATATTCTACTATCCCCAGTTTAAAAAAGAAAGAAAGAAAAGAAAACCATGGTTTCTTTTATCTTACAGCCAACTAATTACTTATCTTGATCCATAATATTTCTATGGATGCTGTCTTTACTTCCTCACTTCCTATTCATTCTCCAATCTATTCCAACCTGGCTGTGTGCCTACCACTTTACACATTTTATTTTAAAGTCATCAGAATCTTAATGTTGCAAATTCCAGTGAATCATTCCCAAATCTCATTTTAATTGACCTTTCTGCAGCATTCGACATAGCTGAACATGTTTGAAATTCTTCTTCCTTCACACTTCAATTGTGCCAAACTATTCTGCTTTCTCTCCTTCTGCACTAACTTTTCCTTTCCGGTCTTCTTCCTAAATCCTTCAACTTCGCCAACTTACATATTGCATCTTATGCTATTTTCTCTTTTTCAATACTTCCTCCATAACTGAACACATCCATTCCCAAGTTTTAAAGGCTAACTCTCTATTGTTGACTATTACTTATTTTTCCAGCCCATCCAGGCTGTTATATACATCTTGATATTTCCCTTTAGATGCTTCAAATGTAATTTCACATCTAACATGTCCACAATGAAAGCTTTCACTTCCTCCACTTAAAATCAGTTCTTCCGCCACCTTTTACCATCATATGCTTGATTTTTTCCATCCACTTTCTCCTCTTACCCCCAATTACAAACCACCTGTAAATCTTTCCTCTCAGCCATTTAACTACCACATTTAATCAATATGCAAATACTAACTCAGAAATAACTCTTCACCTTACTGCTGTGACCCTGATCATTTTGAATATGATCTCTAACCCAATCTATGACAGTAGTCAAACTGGTCTCCCTCCTTTCTCTTTTGCCTCTTGTAACCTACTATCCTCTTATCAAATCATCCACACTTCCCACCATTTAAAATATTTTAATGGATTCCCATTGTATGTAGAACAAAATCCAGACTCTCCAGGCTGATATGTAGTTCTGTGTGATCTCACCTTTACTTTTAAACTTTATCTGTTTCCATTCTCATCATTACTCACTGCACTCCTAACACATCAGTCTTCTTTAAAAATGACAAATGTATCTCCAAAAGCCTTTGCACAGAATGATAATCTATATTCCTTCTGCTGACAAACTTATCCATATGGTTCATGTTGATAGCCCTTTTATATTCTTCAGGTTTCAACTAAACTGGCACCTTCTCAAAGAGATCTTCCCTACTTTAAGTTTAGATGTTTAGTATTCTTTATTTCATATTTTTTATCCTTCATAGAAATTTTCAAAAGGTGTGATTTTATGTATGTATTTGCACAAGTGTAAGTGTGTGTGTGTGTAACTCCCTCACTGAAATATAAGTCCTTGGAGGGTAGGAACTGTATTTGTATTGTTTGTCATTTTATTCTTAATAATAAGCACAGATCTGGCACATGATAGATGCTTTAATAAATTTTGATAACAATTTCATAATTTAGTTTGTTTAAATACAGTTTTTAATTCTATTGAATGTTAAATTGTATTAACTAAACTGGTTTTCCTATTTAGGAAATTTCAATACTGGAGGTATTCTTAAAAACCTCTTGATTCTTTTAAGAAACATTATCATAACATGATGGCAATTCATTTCACATATATTTGGTTAAGTCTGTTTCCCAGAAACAAAACTTAAAACAGGAATTCAAATGCATGTGATTTATTGAGGATGTTTTCAATGGAAGTCAAAGAATCAGGATAAGGCCAGGGATGGAGATAAGCAAGAATCCATCTCAGTTGAGTCTAGTGTTAGCCTGATTCCATAAGAAACCATGGAATATGAATTACATTACAGAGTCTGTACTATTTTGAGGGAAGGGGGGTGGTCTTTTGAAACCTCACATCAAACCATTGTTTGGCTGTGGGCTTCTTCAAAGGCAACAGAGGCACAGAACTACAAAGCCAGGCAGCTCCAAAGTAAGGGCAATGCTTGGATAAGGAGGCAGAGCTGTGAGCCATTAGCAGATAACACTCAACAGCTGAGGGATTGGTGCATTTACTCAGTAAATAGGATATGGGTAGGGTACCTAGAGTACCAATTACATATATATTTTTTCAAGTAATTACAACAGTCACCTAACATCTCTAATGATTATGAAATTAAATGATTTGTTCAAAATAAAAATCCAGCAAAGGGTACTGGCCAGAATGGAACCCAGCATTTTACTCTAAACCCAAGTATTTTCTCCATTAAATCCTGCAGTTTTATGAAAAGTGACTCCTACAGAAACGAAGAACCTTTAGGCTGGGACACAGAAATAATAAATTTGGTTGCCAAAGACATCTTCTTAAGTTAGGCAAGAAAAATCAGAAGATTAAAATGTAACAGCACTCCACAACTCAATTTTTAATGATCATGTTGTCCTGTTCAATAAGAAGGGAATAGCCACATTAATGATGGATATACTAGCTAGCATTTTGTTCATTTGTTTTGGTGTCTACTAGATGCCTATCATCATTCTGAAATCTTAGAAAGCATTTTCATATTTAATACTCTCTGTAGCTGATGGAATAGATAATATTGTCCTTACTATTATATAGATGAAAAATGAAGCCATGGAAGTTTTGCCTTGCCCAAGATCATAAAACTAGCAAGTGCCATATTTGGATTTAAACCTAGGTCAGCCTGATAATAGATTTTGTGCTATTAATCTCTGACATTGGCAAAATGAATTGATGTGTCTAATCTAGTACACAATGGAAAAATTCTGAATAAAATCTTTCTAGACCAAAAATAATATGAAAGTGATAGAGCAAAAATATTTCAGAAAGAGATTTTTTAAAAAAGAATGTAATTTAGACTCTAGCTTTCAAATCACCCTAATTACCCAAAGAAAATAAAGATTAATTCAAGTCTACCTTATATTTTTCCATTAGCAAATGAAAAAAAAATCAGATATATCTCGAGTGACTAAAGAAGAGAAAAACAGATGTAACTGTAAAAATGAAAGTCACCCACAACAAATGAAGGTATACTCAGCTTTACAGATGGAAAGTTGAAATAAAAAAAAACAATAATTTTGGACTATGGAGTAAGCTACAATTTTCAAGTCTAAAATCCCAATAATGGAACAATAAATAGAAAGATTATTATCCCTAAGGCACTATCTGTTTTTTATTAAAAAAATGCAATCTTAAAAAAATGCAATCTTAAGGGATGTTATCACAAGATTTCTAGATACATGAATCAAATATTAAATATTAAATACGTAAAATACTAGACGAGGCATATCGCTGTTACTAAAGTAAACTTGTAGAGATTTTAGAAAGAGAAGGATGATAAAAGGGGCAACATGTAAAAAGTCCTATTGGCTATAAAACTTACATAATACTAGTGCTTACTTCTCAACTTGTACATTCTATACAAATAAGAAATTTTATCTGTAAAGAATCCTACTAAGGAACTTGACTTACTGAATAGATAAGGTGCATGAGAAAAAAGAAGAGAGGAGAAAGGAAGAGGAAAAGTTTATTACCTGGAAGGGATAAGCCAAAATAATAGTGAAAATTGTTACAATGCTTATGAATCTCTTTGGAGAAAAATTTAGGTGTTTTTGATTTAGAAGAATAATACTATTTCATTTGTTTCTAAAAGGATTTTGTAGAAAATCTAAACCTATTTGATAGTTTTGAGAGTAACATAAGGAATGCAGTGTTAAAAAGAAAGATAAGATTTATATGTGTATATATATATATATATATATATATATATATATATATATAGAGTAATGACAATTGTGGTTTATTTCAAATGTTTACTTGAACAAATTAATGTTTTACCACAAAAGCAAAAACAACACAGTAATTTACTTCTCTGCACCTATAAAATGCATGACTGAATGATTTTGACTAATACAAAATGTTAGAAAATTCATGGAAAAATAAAGACACTGCAGAACTTTTGGTCAAACGGTATAATTACGGTTTGAATGATAGCTTTGTGTCGCTCACAGACGCTTCTTTTTCACGTTTTTTAAATTAAAGTTAATAGATCACTAAGAATGCTACATTAAAAAACATTAAAAAAACATGAGGTTCCCATATAACCCACTCCCCACCCCCCACCCCATCGTTTTTGTAAATTGCATTTTTTTGAAGATATATACATCACAAAAAAAATTACATTAAAAACATAAAAGGTTCCCGTATACCCCCCACTCCCTCATCCCACTCCTCCCACACCAACGACCTCCCCATCATTGTGACACACTCATCACACTCAGTGAACACATTTTGGAGCACTGCTGTACCACATGGATAATAGTTTACCCTGTAGTTCACACTCTCTGCCAGTTTTAATTATTCTTGAAAGTCTGGCATTGTATTGAAATATAATCATATGAAAATACAGCTATAGTTTTATTTATTTTAAAAAAAATCTAAATGGTAAAACAGTACACAACTATTTTCAAAGTCAGTATTGGAGAACCTTAGTTACTCTGAAGTCCCTGTGAATTTCAAAGGAAAGTATAAGAGGATCTCTGCATTTAAAAGTTTTATATATTGTAGTTCCAAGGACAATTTAATCTGAATGTAAATTCAATACTCTGTGTGTGTGCTTGAATGTGTGCATATTATTTTTAGTAGACCACTTACGCTACTTTGAAAACTAGTATGCACAATCTACTAAAATAATGGCTAAACTTGGGAGATTTTAAGCAATCAGGTAAAGGAAAAGCAAAAAACTAAAACAAAACACATGATTAGACACAAGCAATATCTAAATGTTTAAACAATTTATTCATGGAGGTGATATCAAACATGGGATAACACTTTAAAGGAACACATTTTCCTGATACAGAAATTAAAACATTTTAATTGAATCTGAAATTTCTTTCTAGAAAATTGGATGAACCATTCACATTATATTAAATTGTGTTTTCATGGGCAACAAATCATTTTATATTTTAAGTCTATAAAAATGCAAATATTAGGGCTGTATCATATTCAGCCATGGCATTGATAATGAAGAACACTGTAAAAGTCTCACAAAGAAGCAGAATTTAGTTTGCTCTCATCTGTTTACATTAACAGCGCAATGAAGGATTGGAGGTCAGGAAGTATAAAATTCATTACTAGGGTTAGGTGAATTTTTTTCATACAAATACACAATTATAATTCAGAAATGATTATATTTTAATTTTTATCAGTTGAGGCAATCTGATTATGGCTGCTGGGTGAACAATGACATAAACAATTAAAACTTGTCATGTAAACACTTTTTCTATTTGTTTTTCTGAAGTGCCAATGTACAGTGATTAGCCACAGATTTAAGAATAAAGTTTTATTATGTCACAGAGAGAGGAAGAATTATCGTTAACAAGTTTAGACATGAATTAGAGAACTAAAGAAAAAGCCTCTGAAATCCAAAGTAAGAATCTTTTTATTTTTAGTTTATAGTAATTCTGAGAAAATATTATTTGATTTATAAAACCACAACAGATACACGTACCTTATTTCTATCATCTTCAAGATATCATTAACTCATAAAATATTTATTATAATTTTGGGGGCAACTAAACATAATAGCACCATCTTTTGCGTTCTTGGACCTATGAAGCTTTGATATAGACCTCTTTCCTCATGCAGGTCTTAATAAATCCCAATGCAATAACAAACACGGGTTTTTGTTTGTTTTCTTCTTTATTTTCTTTTAAAAGTTACATTGAAAAATTTTGAGGTCCCAATATACCCCCCACCCCATCCACCCCACCCCTCCCACATCAACAACTTCTTCCATCTTAGTGGCACATCCACTGCACCTGCTGAATACATTCTGGAGTACCGCTGCACCGCATGGACAGTGGTCCACATTGTAGTCCACACTCTCCCCCGGTCCACCCGGTTTTGATTACTTGCCTTCCACTTAGAGCAGTCAAGTTGTTTGATTTTGTCTGAACTGATATTCAACACTATGTTTTATTCATATTGTAGATGAAGAAAAGGCTCAATATTTTATAGCGTATATTCAGCATTTTGAAACTCTATTCAGCCAAGTAAGATCATATGGCTACTATTTTTAACATTAAAACCAGAATGATTATATCTGTATGTTTGTTTGATTACTAGTGACCTTTAAATAATCTGTTTTGAATAACACTTCTAGAATTTTTTTTTAAGATTCATTACAAATGTGGTAATGATTCAGTTACTTGATTGCTTTTATGTGGCTTCAGATTGACCACATTCTCACCTTTGTGCAATTTCCTAGATTAAATTTTGTTTACATCAGTCTATACTTAGAACACTTTAACCATAAACATTATGATTAGATATGTAACTTCAATGTAGTAAAGGTTAAATTATCTCCAAAAGCCAACCCAGAGCAATATTTCTCAGAGTACTAAGTTTTTAGGAGCATCCTTATGCAACTATTTGCTCAGCATCTTCCATGTTTCTCGTTTGAGGCACTGCCACATTCCTAAAAACATTTTACTTATCTTTTCTTCAATTTTCCATTATCTCCTCTATTCTGTTTAACAACTATAGTAGGGATAACCTAATCACCACAATGGATCAGAATCCTCTAAGCTGTTTGGATAGTTTTGATGTTAAATAATGCACATGTACTTTTCTTAATAAAGTATCTACACATACATGTAATAATTGAAAAATATAAAATGATAGGAATACTCCTATAATACTATTCATCATAACAGTAATATACATGATTCCTATGGATTTAATTCATAGTTAGATAAAAAAAATTTTACTTTGCTTTTATTCTTTAAGTTTTAGCATAACATAATATCTCATCTAGTGGATAATCATTTTCTTATTTCTTATCTATTAGATTGCTTAAATTCTTCACTTAAAAAAATTTAGCAGGATAAAGTATAAGGCACCACACACACCTCCACACCTAATTTCTAGGAGCTAACCATTCTTTGAAAATATTAGATTAGACACCTTGGGAAGGGAAAGGAGGTAAAGAGAACTTTTGGGGAGGAGGAGAAGGAAGAAGAAATGTCAGAAGACTGGAAGGGATTACAGAAGTAGTTGGAAGATAAGTTGTGCTCCATGAAGCTAATTCTGGATGAAGGCAAGACAACAGAGGCATTGCTGCTTGGTGCACCAATAGGCTAGCTTCTAGGCATAGGGCTGCTTCATCTTTTTTAAAGAAGGCCTCACTCAGAGTTGCAGGAAAGTAGCAGACCCTGGGTAATATAGGATGGGATGCAGTCCACTGTGGGCTAATGTTAGATGAATGAGTATACTCTCTGACACACATGTGTTGTGTTAGTTGCAGGAACTTGGAATAATTGGGAGAAATCAGTAATAATGCATCTGAATTCCTTCCCCTCAGGAGAAAAGTGTTTTAAGAATAGATTTAGATTGATATGGGGAAAAGAAAAAAATGGGACTAAGATTCAAAACTACTAAGTAAAGTACCTGGGAAAGAAGTTCATTCTCTATATCATGTTATCCTTCTGGATTATTCCGAAGGGCTATTTTATGGAAGTAAATTTGTTTTTTCAAAGGGTAGGAACATTTTTGTTGACTTTGGAAGTATATTACCAAATGGCTTATCCAAAAGTCTAGTCAATCAATACTTTTGCCACCTTTACATCTCTTCTACATTTAAATGACATCAATATTGATGTTTTATGTTTATTTTAATTTTTTTTAATCCATCAGTATAAAAAAATAGTGCCTCCATAGTTTCATATATTTATTTGCTTCTAAACTCATGAGGTAAAAAAACTGTCATTTTTAAAAATCAAATTTTTTTTAAAATATTTATTTTCCCCCTTCTCCTCCCCCTGCCCTGATGTTTTTGCTGTCTGTGTCCATTCGCTGTGTAATCTTCTGTATCTATTTCTTTTTGTCTTTTTCACTTTTCTCCTCTAGGAGTCACTGGGATTTGATCCTGGGGACCTCTGATGTGGAGAGAGATTTCCTGCCAGCTGTACCGCCTTAGTTCCTGGTTTCTACTGTACTTCACCTTGACTCTCTCCTTCATCTCTCTTTTGTTGCATCATCATCTTGTTGCATGACTCACTTGCACAGGCACTGGCTCACAGCGTGGACACTTGGCTCACCACACAGGCACTGGCTCGCCACATGGGGCACTGGCTCACCACACAGGCACACTTTCTCTTCTTTTTCACCAGGAGGCCCAAGGGATCAAACCTGGGTCCTCCCATATGGTAGGTGGGAGCCCTATCACTTGAGCCACATCTGCTTCCCTCAAAAAATCAAATTTAATGAGATAGAATATCTGCTAAATAAATTGCAGCATATTACATTGCAAGGTTTGAATTGTGACAAACTACTACCACAATGAAGTTACAAAGTATTACCATTATTTCCACAAGTTTTTGTGCCTCTTTGCAATTCCTCTGCTCCTACACACCTAGTCCCAACCAAACACTACTCTGCTTTCTGTCAGAATAAAATAGTTTGCCTTCCTAAAAGTCTATTTATCATGCACAATGTATCCTTTCCATGCTTCAGTATGTACTCTTTTCTGGCTTCTTTCCTGCAGCGTAATAATTTTTAAGAATTTATGACAGTATTTCTCTTACATAAATTGGTTTAGGACTTTTTCTCATTTATCTTCATATTAATTGACAATTACCATTATTAAAATAAGTCATTATTAAAGAAATCACATGGGAATTAAAAACTTTTACAAAATGTTAGATGGTATTATTTCTGGTCCTTATAATGACCTAATCATAAATTAGAAACTATTAAAATGGACAGACTTTGGAAAATACTTTTATTAAATTACCCACTCATATTTATATCTTAGTAACTATTTGAGAAATTAATTATTTACTCATTCTTCAGTCGACATTTAGTCTAAAAGTGAAGTAGGATGCTCTGTGCATACAGGACTATTTTCTGTTGTTTTTTTTTTTTTTAAAACAGGGAATATAATGTAACTGCAACTGTGAAATATTGGGACTAAATCAATTTTCCATTATGTGCTTGGTTTTTACTTTGTAAAACTGTAATATTTCACTTATATCTTATTTTAAATGTTTAGGTCTATAATAATAATTAAAAAGAAAAAAAAAGACATATGGGCATTTAGGTAAATGCTCATACTTAGTGAAAAAATTCATCAGATCAAGAATAAAATAAATGACCAAACAACAAAGTGTATATTTGATTATGATACATAAGAATATATTTTATAAATTGCTTTTATTTACTTATACAAGAAACCATATTTGACTTATATTACTTCTAGTTACAGTACCTTTGGGAAGTTAAAATCAAATAAGGTCTACAAACAAAAATATTAATTATAATTTTCCAGTTTAAAAAAACAGGAAAATCATTTTTTTAACTTTAAAAAAAATGTATTGAAGTATGTAACTCATACATAAACAACCAGTGTATAGTAATAGTTGTTAACTTATAAAACAAACATATATGATATCATACAGGACTTTTGTACCTCACCCTACCACCAATACCTTGCAATGTTGTTAAACAATTTTAGCTAATGTTTAAAGAGCATTGTCAAAATATTACTACTAACCCAAGTATCTTTCCCCCAAACCACCCTATTATAGCTTTATATCACTTATATATGAACATACATAATAAGCGTATACTAAAAGTTATGAATTTACAAAGCAAACATGCATAGCATCATACAGGGGTCCCATACATCAACCCTCCACCAACACCTTGCATTGTTCTGAGATGTTTGTTACAAATTATGAAAGAATATTGTCAAAATCTTACTACTAATTACAGTACTTATATTTGGCATATTTTCCCCCAACCCACTCTATTATTATTTTTAAATATATTTTTATGACAGAAGTTGTAAACTTATAAAATAATCATGCACACGTGCAGAACTCCCAAACAACATCCCTCTATCAACACACCACACTGTGGTGGAACATTTGCTACAGATAAGATAATGTCATCTGATTGTTACCATGTCCACAGTATACATTTGGCACGCATTGTCCATACTGCCCCATTATCATTGCAGCACATCTTTGGCAAAGATGCAAGAATATTATATTATTACTACATTCCATAGGTCCTTCCAGTTGTATTTTTCCCATGCCTCTCCACATTCCCACCACCATGCAATAGTGATGGACATTTGCTCTAGCAAAAAAGGTAACTCTTGCATCTGTACCATCAGCCACAATTCTCATCCACCTCTTGGTTTACCATGCTATTCAGTTCCTAGATTATTCTCTAGCATTCTGTCAATTGGCATTTACATACCTAGACTACCATTTTCAGCCACACACCCATTTATAAACTAGCTGTTACTATGTGTTACCATCCACTCTCTAAATTTCCACACTTTTACATTAAAGCTAATTAAAATTTCTACATACCTTAAACATCAGTAGTCCATCTAAGTCCTCTTATCTCCTTTAAGAATCCACCACCTACCACCAGATCTTGAAGATATTTTCCTACAATTTTTTCTAGAAGCTTTGTTTTTCACTTTTATTTTTAGGTTGTTGATCCATTTTAAGTTAATTTTTGGATAAGTTGTGAGATAGGGGTCTTCTTTCCTTTTTTTGGGTATGGATATCCAGTTCTTTCAGCACCATTTGTTGAATGGACTGTTCTGCCCAAGCTGTGTGGGTTTGACATGCTAGTCAAAAATCACTTGCCATACATGTGAGGGTCTGTTTCTGAACCATCGATTTAGTTCCATTGGTCTATGTGTCTGTCCTTATGCCAGCATTATGCTGCTTTTACCACTATAGCTAGGTAATATGATTTAAAATCTGGAGACGAGTGTTCACTTTTTCCTTTTTAAATGTTTCTGGCTATTGAAGACCCCTTACCCTTCCAAATAAAATTAATAATTGCATTTTCAATATTTAAAAAATATGCTGGTGGAATTTTCATGGAGATTGCATTGAATCTGTACATCAGTTTAAGTTGAATTGACATCTTTTTTTTTTTAAGATTTATTTATTTCTCCCCTCTCCCACCATTGTATGCTCTCTATGTCCATTCACTGTGTATTCTTCTGTGTCTGCTTGAATTCTAATTAGGTGGCTCCAGAAACCAATCTTTGGAACTTCCAGAGTGGGAGTGAGGCTATCAATCTCTTGTACCCCCTCAGCCCTCTGGTCTGCTGAATTTCTTATTATTATCTCTCCTCTGTGTCTCTTTTTGTTGTGTCATATTGCTTCCCTAGCTCTCCCCATGGGCCAGCACTCCTCCACGGGGCAACACTCCTGCATTGGGCAACAGTCCTGCATGGGCAGCACTGCTGCACAGGCCAGCACTCTGCATGGGCCAGCTTTCCAGACAGGCCACCTTGCCTTCACCAGGCAGCACAGGGCATTGAACCCTGGGCCTCTTAGAGGGTAGATGGGAGACTAATTGCTTGAGCCATATCTGTTTCCCAGAATTGACATCTTAATGATATTTAGTCTTCCAATCTGTGAGCATGGAATGTTCTTCAGTTATTTAGGCCTTTTTTGATTTCTTTTAACATTGAGTTGCAGTTTTCTGAATACAAGTGCTTTACATCATTGCTTAAGTTTATTCCTGAGTTTTATCTGTCATACTTTATTTTCACCACTCTTTTTACATTTTGTTACTTTTACTGATAGAATCTTCATTTCTGGACTCTCTTCCAGGCCTCTCTCTCCTGTCTTTGCTTTTCAAGCTTTAGCACACCCTTTAGTATTTCCTGAAAATCCAGCTTCTTGGTTAGAATTTCTCAGTTTCTATTTATCTGTGAATATTCTAAACTCATTCTTATTTTTGAAAGACAATCTTGCCAGATATAAGATTCTTGGCTGCAAGGTTTTCTCTTCTGGTATCTTAAATATATCATATCACTTTCTTCTTGCCTCCATGGTTTCTGGTGAGAAATCAGTAGTTAATCTTATTGGTTATCCCTTATATGTTATGCATTGCTTTGCTCTTGCTGTTCAGAATTCGCTCTTTGTCTTTGGCATTTGACATTTTAGTATATGTCTCAGTGTTGGTCTCCTTGGATTCTTTGGGATGGGAGTACCTTGTGCTTCTTAGACATGGATATCTATGTCCTTCAATAGGGTTGGGAAATTTTTTACCATTGTTTCTTCAAATATTCTTTCTGCCACTTTTCCCTTCTCTTCTCCTTCTGGGACACCCATGACATGTATGTTTGCATGTCTTTCACTGTCATTTAATTACCTGAAACCCTGTTCAATTTTTTCCATTCTTTTCTTCATCTGTTCTTTTGTATGTTCACTTTCAGAGGCCATTTCTTCAATCTCACAAATACTTTATTCTGCCTCCTCAAATCTGCTATTATATGATTTCAATGTTTTTATTTATTTCATTCATCATGCCTTTCATTCCATAATATCTGCTATCTTTCTATGTATACTTTCAAATTCTTCTTTGTGCTCATTCAATGTCTTCATAATATCCTTAATTTCTTCAGCCATCTCATTGAATTTATCAAGGAGGTTTGTTTGAACATCTATGATTAGTTGTGTCAACTCCTTTATGTCATCTGGAAGTTTATCTTGTTCCTTTAACTGGACCATAGCTTCCTGTTTATTGGTGTGGATTGTAACTTTTTGTTGGTGTCTTGGCACCTGGCTTACTAGAGTATATATTCTGGATACAGTTTTTCTCTTTAGTTTAGGGCTTCCCGCCCTTTCTCCCTTGCTGGTTGTGCAGAAGGACCAAGGATGTAGTTTGTGCTATAAGCTTTGGAGGTTCAAGCTGCCCTCATTGTCCCAGGGACACATGAAGCTTCTTTCAAGTTTCTCCTTTGCCAGGGTTAGGGACAGAGTCACAGCTGTATGGAATAATCCAAGTCATGCAGACCTAGACTAGAGTTGCCCAAAGAGACTGATGAAGCTTCACGCTGCTCTCTTCCCTGCCTGGGGCAGGGATGGAGCTGCAGGTGTGGCCAGCAATCTATGCATTGCGGGTCAGAGATGACTGCAGTTGCCCCAGTAGACTACCTATTATTCAGTCTGTGCCAGCCAAAAGTACCTGTAGTTACCTGGATATGCTGGTGCAGGTCCTGCCAGACTCCTCCCTTCCTGAGGTGGGGCTGAAGCCTAGGCTAGGGCTGCAGCTAATCTGGGTGAAGAAAACTGGTTCCTACTGTCACAGTGATTACTGGTCAGCCGGGCTTCCCCTCATTTGGGCGTGGAGTCAAAATGGCAGCTACTGGCCTCTTTAGACTTGGACACGTCCAAACTTTAGCAGTTCTCAGGCCTATACTTTAGCTAGTTCAATTTACTAATCAGTAGCTGAAATAGGTGGGCAAACATCTCTTCCTCCCCTGTTTTGGGGAAATGGAGCTTCAAATTCCAGCCACAGAATAGCTCCTGGGGTGGCTTGCACTGCCAAAGTAGGATAATCACCAGCCTCCGCGTTTTGGCCAGTAATTCCCTGGAGAGGCTGGCACAGTTCCCCCAAGCTTCCTCCCTGCTGGAGGTGGTTATGGGGCTTATGCTACAGCTACAGTCTGACCTGGATGGAAAGAAGCTGCTCCCTATCAGCACTGTGATTTTCAGTCTACCCTGCTTCCGAGGCAAGGAGTTAAGATGGTGGCTACGAGCCTCTTTTTGACTTGGACAGGTTTAAACTTGAGCTGTTCTTAGGATTATACTTTAGCCCACCAAATTTACTCATCAGTAGCTGAAGTTGGTTCCCAATAGTCTCTTCCTCCTCCATTTTTGGGAAGTGGAGCTTTCAATTCCAGCCACGGAACAGCTCCTGAGGTGGCTTGTGCCTCCAGTGGAGGATGGACACTGGCCTCTGTGGCATAAGTGCTCTACTTAGGAATTTTCTCTGCATATGGGCAGTCTCCTCCTTCCATTCCTTCAAGGGTATTGCAGGATGCTCTTCTGGTCTCCTGGAGCCTCCAGACAGGTACTTCAGCCAGCTCCAGATAGCTCTGGGTGTTTACTAACTGCCCTGTAGCAGGAGCTGATTCTAGGAGCTCCTTACTCTGTCAACATCTTACTGGTTGTTCACATCATTATCTTTTAAAAACACTTTTGGAAACAGCATTTAATTGTGAATTATAATTCTAGTTGTTTCAGAAAAAAAATCAAAATTTCATTCATTTTCCTTGAAAACATATACACACAGAGAGAGAATACTGCACAACTAACCACTGAGCCAATATTTTAAGTTTCACAAATATAATTTCCTATTTTGATATTTATGGTGATTGGACCACCTATGAAACAAGACAAAGGAAAGGAAGACACTTTCATTGAGCCCCTATCACTACCAGCTACTATATTCAACATCTAATCTATATTGTCTTATTTAATCCTTCCAACAGGCAGTCATAAGTCAGAAATGTTATCATCTTGCAAACTAAGAAACAGTTGTTTAAAATGGCTAAGTTCTATAAATTCACCCAGGAATAAAACCTGCAATTCAGTTCTGCCTTCTTGATAGCTAGCCAGTCAGTTTTCTCCTTTTCTTACAAAATAAGCCAGTCCCTTCAATTATTTCTCAAAGAACTTATCAAGCATTGCTAATACCAGCTTACATATCCTCTCAAAATTCTTCTTTTTAGTTTCTACTTTTGGAACACCAAAGTAAAACATCAAAATTCTGAAAAGATGATAAACATGTAAAAAGTGCTAGATGGTGACAAAAAAAAGTTTGGCCCTTACACTTTTAATGGAAATTCTAGACAGCTAATTTCCTTTGGAGTCTGGGATGTAGTAACTAGGACTAAGTCTGAAGGGAAAACATTTGCATCTGGATTTCATAACATTATCAATTAATAACTATTAGAAAAGAAAATGGGTCATCGGGAAGATATTTTACTCCTATCATATAATACTAATTATAGGAACAAGGAGATGTTAATAGAAACACTTTCTTTAAAGGTAGTATACTTCTGGGATAGTGATATCAAGCAAAAGTGGGCTCTCTTTTCTACCAATGCATCTTTAAAACTAATTCCTGAGACACTGGAGAAAGAGAGAAAAAGTTTACTTTGGTTGTCTGAAAACTGCCTCCCTGATCTGCAAAAATTCCAATATTTTATACCAGCAGAGTGCTAATAAATAACTGCTGTGGAGCTGAACATAGCTTCCTTCATTATAAAACATTTAGGGGCTGAAAAGGATGGACAGGAGTGGTGTAGCAAACCAGAGTCAATCACAAGGATTTGGGATAGGGGTATACAGAACAAAGGTCAGCTATAAGGTTGTTCATATGATTATTAAACAGATGTGGGTCTAGTGGTCATTATTCCAATAGCAAGTATACCCAAGGTTGCAGTCAGTCTAGAATTACCATCGCAATAGTAAGGGAGCACAAGAATGAGGTTAGGTCTAGAGTAATCATAAATGGATGGGAGCACTCCAGCCAACTTCAGTAATTTCAGGTATTAACCTTCTGCTATTTTATAATATAATCCATATAATGATTTAGTAATCATAATTATTTGTTAATTCTTAACCCTCAATTACAATAGGAGTTATTTCACAGTTCTAAGAGGAACTGAAACCATTATAAAATATTAGAAGGCTGAGCTTTGGTACATTACATGAGCAACTGGATTCACTTATTTTCAGAGGTTTCATTAACCTGTTAATGTTTATTCATGCCATTTTTAACATACTAAAAATAGTTCAAATTCCACTGAGACCAGTATTCTTCAGGCAGTATCAATATCTTCACTTGTCACAAGTAGATACAGTTTCTCTGTCAAGTTTCACACCAACTTCAGGGTTTTATTTTTCCAAAAACAACAAAAACCACTTCCTTAAATTCCAACTCACTCAAACTCAACCTCTTCCTTTCTTTTATCTCTCTGTATCTGAAGGTTGAGACAAGTTATCTAGATGCTTTCTAAATTGTTAATATATGGAGGCAGCATTTTGAATGATCATAACCAATTCTTTACAAAAGCTTATTGCATTGCTATTCAAAAAGATTTCCATTTTGCAGTGATGCCAGAAACCAGAAATTTTAGTGTTTCCCTTGTTCATTAGATAATTTTTCAAACAGAATAAACCAGATTCAAGAATCATCGGAAATAATCTAACACTAAACTGGTAAGAAAAGATAGAAGGAAGCAATAGGGAGCAGTTTTGCAAATGTTAATTCTTTATGGGCAGAGACTGTATCTTATTAAATGCTTATACCTTTGAATGTAATTCTTGGCTCACAGAATATGACAGTGAAATGAGCCAAATAAATGATTTCTTGAATTTTGAAACTTTGGAATAGATTTCTTTATGGGTCTTAGATTTTACATTTTAGTTCCTCAAAGAAAAACATAAACATCTCTGTTCATTTCATGCTTTGTTCAAACTTTTCATGTTTGAGAATCTAAAATGCTTAACAATATTTAGAAGCTTTCTCAGATCAATTTAAAAGTGAAATATGTCAGTATATAGGTGATAATTTTAAATCTTAAAAAGGATATATTCATAATCCTTACAATTGATAGTCATAAAAATGACAGTGGCAGTGGAAGGATAGAAAGATTGAGAGGTGACTAGTGAGAGGTGGGGTTTTTGTTTTAGTTACAGTTGTTGTTTTTTTGAGGCCGGGGGGAGTAATGAAAATGCTGTAATATTGATTGAAATGATGAATGCACAACCTGTGATTATACCAAATGCCACTGATTGTACACTTTAGATGGATTATATGGCTTACGAAGACATTTCAATAAAATTGATTATAAAAAACGATAATGTCTTTATATGAAATCATAGCAAACTATAGTACAGACCTGCACATCATACTTAGCCAACTCCTCTCAAGACTAGAATCAATACTTTATTTTGGCTATCTCCAGTTTCAAAGAAGTAATAATTTAATTACACAGAAAATATATGTGTAATTTGCTATTTGAAAGAAATTGGTACACATTTGAAATATTAGGCTGTCTTTTCCATTCTACTGCCTTATTCCTATATGAAGTTGAAATAAAATGAGAATAAAGGATGGGGCCATAGATTATGTTTATTTGTATCAGGACTTTAATTTGCAAATTATTGTTCTAAAAGAATGAGAAATGAACAGATCACAGATATTCTAATAATAGTATTCCTTTAACTAAAAGAGAGAACGCGCACAATGTGTTGTAAATTCTGAGAGGCATGTGTGTTAACATTTTACTTTCCTATGTAACAAACTCAAATGCAAAATATTAATTCCTTTAAAATGCATAAAAATCAATTTCAGAGTATGATGTGTAAATGTCACAATAGATTCATTCTGCTAAACTTACAGATGATTCTTTATTCAGGCTATTTGTCTTTATGCATAAATGAATGTTATAATTCTGAATAGAGAAAACGAAAGATATTTCCCTATTTGAGGATTTTATCTAAATGGATATAAATAGAATACATTTTTTAAAAATTATGAAATAGTGAAAACATATCTAAGGTTTTACGTCTACAGGCTATATTATGAAATTGAAAAGTTTATTTCCTTAACAATAGTTTTTAGTCTTGTTTGCTTTTGTCTATCATATCACCAAATTAACATACATAGCAATTATGTAAGAATATGCAAAACAGATTTTAGAGGAAAATGATAAAGATAAAAAGTATACCAATGAAAAGCTTTAAAATGTAAGTAAGTTTCTGGTTGAGAGTAATCTCTTATGTGGAAAAAAGTAGAACTGGAAAAAACAGATGATGAAGGCAAAGCAAAATTTTAATGAAAATTAAAATATTTACAGATGTTCAATATCTACATTAGAAATTAAAGAGTTAGGAAAAGTGAAAATATTTGACAATTTAATCTTACAACACTTGAAAATATGAATGACTAACCAAGTAAAATAAAAATAGGAGACAAGATAGAAAACTATTTTATATGCAATCCCCATATAGGTGAGATATATACTATAGAACATATTAATCTGTGAAATGCTATCGTAACTGAATGTTGACTGGGAATATTCCTGAAGCCCAGAAATTTCAATGAGGAAGCCTAAATTGAATTTAATCAGTACTAGGAATCCATACTAATTCACAAACTTTAACATGGTTAGCTAACCCAAATTATGGTTTATCAGGATTTGCCAGTTCCAATGTCTCTAGTCAAAAGAGCAGTAATGATCAATGAGAGAATGCCTTTTGGAGTATGCTGAATGAGGTGGTAAAATGAATTCTGCATAAATTTGTGTATGTGTATGATGCCCTCCTAAATTTATTTACTGGTAAAGAATATAAATGTACATAATTGGCATGCTTAAAGTTCCACTACCGTTTTTAGGCCTTGTTTAGTAAAAATAATTTTAAGTTGTTAACTTTGTACTGACTTTTCCAATTTAACATAAATTTACCTTGCTATTTTTATAGTGTGAGATTTTTGTCAATCAGTAAGACTTTATTCTACATCATTGATGCAGAATGTTATTTTATTTTTAATGTGGTTCTTTATTGCCAACTTTTATTCATAATTTCTATGAAAAGGGAGTAAAAATGTTGACCAAGAAAATCCAGTGCTTGGTAATTTATTTTATTCTCCAATAGTAAAACTTTAGTTAATAACTTGCAGGCTTCAATAGACTTAGTAATAACCAGGCATTGCTTTCATTAGAATTAACACTTTCATCTTCCTTATGAATATATATGATAAACTTTGAAGTGCTGGCCATCTGGGAAAACAGTCAAGTAGTCACAACCAAATTAAGATATTCTTTATGAAACACTACTACTCCATGGCTGCCAGACACTAAATAACAAAGCATTCATTGTTACCACATTGAGAAATATTCTATCAGAAAAGCATGGTTGCTTCCTTTGAGAATTCTTACATAATTTGATTATCATTCCTTTGAAGTAATACCTTTTAAAGAGACATTTTACAAGCAATTTTGGATTATCTTGAATGTTTCAGTAGTAGTACAAATAATATTTTTCCTGATGTTTTTTCCAGTTAGAAGGCAGATCATTAAATTGTATATAAGTCATGCACATCTATGTTTCTAAAGGATGCCCAGGTATACAGGCAAAAAGGAGATAACAGAAAGATATATTTAGTAACTGATCATTTTATACATTCTTTCCATTCATGTCTTTGCATATTTAGCCCAGGACATATTTAAAGGAAGGAATAAAGGAAGGGAGGGAGGAAGGGAAAGGGAAGAAGAAGCCCTTACATTTGAAGAGCAAGACTACTATTCAAATGGTAAATAGTTTGAGATATACTAACAGTCCTTCTTAGGAAGCACATGATAATAATGTCCATCATAAAATAATGAAAATATATTTTAAGATCAAATGTCAAATGATCTTTCCAAATTCTTGGTTGTAATAAATTAGAATGAATAACTTGGATAAACAGGTATATATTTTTGAAAAGACAAGTGGTGTAATAATGGGATAATACAGTCAAAACTCTATAGGGATGTTTAATCAAGTATATGGTATAAGAAATTTCAAATATAAATGAACATAATAAAATACCGACCATCCAGTTTATGTTGACTTTTTCAAAGAACAAAAGGAAAGAGAGATTGAAGAGTGGGGGAACAGAGTAGAGGGAGAAATATAAAAATAAGTGAATGACAAAATAATAACAATAAATTTGCAAGGAACACTACTGAAGATACAAACACAAAAAAACTTCTATACATATACAGACCACTACACAAGGCATATTTTATAAATTGAAATTATTATTTTGGCTGAGAACAAAAGTTCTTATTTACAACTTAAGCAGATACAATATTATTCTGGAAATATATTTGTGAAACCAACATTTGTTCAAAAGTATTAACAATTTGGGGAGACTTTCAAAGAATGCTCATTTTATTTAATTGCAAAACAAGCAAAGTACATAGCATTGTGGTATCTGTATAAATTTATGTCTATTCATAAGAGAAACAGCATAATTATTTGAATAGTATTGTGTGGTAAGGTCCTTAAATTCAGGGACCGTTGTAATTCATAGCAATTCATAGCTTCCCTGGATCTGAAAGGTATGCAAAGAATGTTTGGTATCATGCATTAAGAAACACATATCGGGCCATGCTAAAAGTTCAATCTAATCTGGATGTAGGGAAAAAGAAACAAGAAACTGTTGAAAATTATTTGAATCCTGTGGTTTACATAAAACGTTTTCTTCCTACTTTTTAAGTGAAATATAAGCTAAATTTTATTAACCATTTGCTTCAATGCAAACTTTTACAAAAAATATATAATTAACAATTTTTAAACAAATACATTTTGAGTATCTAGCCACTCTATAGTCAAGACATTGCAAAATGCAAGAATTAACAAGCTAGTAATGCAAGAATTAGCAAGCTAATACTGATGTTGGTGAGGCCCTGGGAGGTCTTAGAGAAAAACCTCAACTTAGGGTAGGAGGGATCTTGACATAGTCAGGAGAAAGAATTCAAGGACTAGTCATATAGTAGCAGGAAAATTTAATGTAAAGCAAAACTACATACTCATCAAGGCAGTGTGAGCATGCTCATGAGTCAAGTCCTGCCTGCTGGGGATAGGGGTGCTGTTTTATTAAGGCTGGGCTCCCCACTTCTTCCCTCTCTGTGTAAATGAAGACTTCTAAGTCCCAACATTCTCATTGGTCTGCTTTATGCACGAGAGGGATTGAAAACTACACCTTTTTATAGGATCCTTATTCTTGAGTAGGAACTGTCCAGGGGAGAGGATGGTGAAGCATATGGTCAGATGATGGTTAGGCCTTTTGCCATCTTGTGTCTTTCAGCACTAGGCTTTGGGCACTAGGCCTTGGGTAGGTGATTTTCCACTGAGGTTAGGTATTCTCTGGTGGTCCTTTTTCCCTTGGTTCTCTTCCATTACTGAGTAATCTCCCTTCTCCTACCTCTTTCCCTTCCTTAGTACCAAAGAGAATCCTTGATAAATGTATCCTGTTATTAGCCAGAACTGGTCTAACATTAACATACTCTTATTTAAAATACACACAGACAGACAAACTCACCTACATTTTTAAAAAATTTTGCTAATAATGATCTTTCTCTGATTTGCAGCAATTCAATAAAAAGCTGTCTCTGTTTCCCAAAATAAAAAGTATGAAGTCATCTACTGAATAGTTTTGAAATTATATTTCTTAGAATAGACATTTTAACAAACAACTGAATAAAATGATGGCTAACATAAAAATCAATTCCATTGTAACCAAGGGTTAAGAATTAACAAATAATTATGATTACTAAATCAGTACATGGATGCCTTTATATTACAAAAGAGTAAAAAGTTAATACCTGAAATGACTGAAGCTTGCTTGAGAGGCCCCACCCCTATTTATGGTTACTCTAGACCTAACCTCACTTTTTTGTTCCCTTATTCTTGTGATGGTAATTCTATATGGAACTCATCTTGTGTATACTTACTGTTGGGATGGTAACCACTCCATCCACCTCTGTTTAAAACTCCTATGAAAGAAAGACCTGTAACTGACTTTTGTTCTGTACACTTCTATTCCAATCCCCTGTCCCTCCTGAGTGATCAGAATCCTTAGTTACTATTTAGAGAAAGAGAAAAAAATCCAAAACAAAACTTAGCTTTAAAATTTAATGCTTGTGAATACTTTAGCAATCTTTAGCAATATTTCTCTTCCATTTTTCTTCCTTGAGAAAAGGATTGCTGTATCATAGTTTACTCCCATGATAATCATATTTGTATCCTACAAATCAGCCTCTCTTTGTTTTCTCTCTTTGTTATAGATTTGCCTTTGGTTTTATTTCACTGCAACAAGAAATTCCCTATGGGACTTCTCTTGGACCCTAAGAGCTCTAAGATCTGTAAATTGAGGTTCAATGGATGCTAATTACCTCCACATTCTAAAAAGAGCAGCCTTCAATTATCAAAATAATTCTTCTGGGGTTTAGGAGTTCAGTTCCTACACCCAAATCATTATTGTTCCCTTCTCAAACTCATTGCCTGCTGAGTAAGAACCAGTGGTTAAATAATCCACCTATCCTCACCATTATTGAGAGATCTTTATTTTACCACAGATAATCTGTTTCACATAATTTAGCCTATTTTACCCTCTCTATTTAATACCATTAATAAATACATATCTTTGAGGGTTAATGCTCCACATTTTAAATATTCATCTATGAAAACATTTGAAATTTGCCATAGCTATTGTTCTCTTTTATTGTTCTTTTCAAATGTTCTTACAGATTTCACTCCAAATATTACTTTAGGTAAATTTTAGAATCATCAAAGTGGCAAAAACAATAGGAATTTTGTATGTGATTTGTTTTTGACTCTAAATTAACATTTCTATCTTCCAAATATTTAAAAATCTCATCCAAGAATATAGTATGTATATATAATTATTCTACATTTCTTTGTATCACTCACAGCAAATCTGTAATTCATTAAATTAGACAGAATATCCTCATGTGAACATTTAACAAGTTTAAGAAAAATACACAACTTTTCCGAATTAGATGGATCATATAAAACAAAGGTATTATAGCATATCTCATGAATAGTTAAATAGGGAAATTACGTGGGCTCCTAAATAGATGCTGGAGTACTTTAGAGAACACTCAGTGCCCATCATCAATAAAAATATTTACCTAAATAATGTGTGCTATTTATTTTTAACATACTTAGAATATTTCATAAGTACGTCTAGTATCTCATATGCATAACAAATTAGTTTGTACTGACAATCTAAAACTATATGTGAATACACACACATAAAAGTAGACTTCCAGTAGGGTACCATCTTGGTCATAATGCAATTGTTAATTTCATAGAGAATCTTTGGAAAATCTCTTGAATAACCCATTTTTATTGTCATTTGAAAATTTTACAAATAGCACACTTTTCAGATTTAATTCCGTTAAAAATACTTAAACGTTCAATATAGAGATAAGGAATAAAGGTTTTAGTTTTTACCATGGTAGGATGAAAAATAACCCATCCTGAAAGGTGGTTAACTCTAAAACAAGGAGGGAAATTAAAAAAAAAAAAATGAGGATATTCATCATTATAAGAAAAACTAAAAGAATACTGTGATCCTTTTTAAAGCATTCTCTTCCAGATAAGTCACTTTTGATACTGTCAAATAATGGGGATAAATCATGCTTTTTCCTTGTCCATTGTTGAAGATAAAGCAGAGCTTGTTTTTATGCTTTCAATTTCTATCAATTGTTGGTACTATATGCTTCTTTATTTGTTGATAGCCATTGTATAGAGCAACTGGCAATGGGAAATCTCCATCCCTTTAACTTTATCACCACTTTATAGTTTGCTATAAAAATGAGACTACCATTTCCAGCAGTACTATATTCCTTATTTATTGAGACTCATTCTGAAAACAGACAGTTTGTACTAAACTTAGACTGAAAATGGTAACTGGTTATCAGGATTTATTTTTCCCATATAATCATGATGGGAAATTACTTGTATTACTAAAATTGGCCATTGTATAGTACTTTATATAAAAAATCAAGTACAAAAATAACTATTTTTTTCTTAAAAAGTCCTTGTGAATAATGTTAAGACACCAGTAATTTAATCTTTGATAATCTTTTTATAAGTCACTGTTCTCATCAACTCAAAATTATTAAAACTGTCCATCAATTATCCATAACATGTGTTTACTACTCATATCTCCGGAAATCATATTATTAGAAATTAAATCAAGAATACTTTCTTCATAAGTGAAACAACATATATTCAAATGAAAATGAGTATTTTAAGTGTATTTATATCTGATATTCTGTTCTATAATCCTGTCTCATCTATCCCTTTTTCACTATCTAGACTTCTCTTTGGTATTTATTTTCACAATTTATTTCCTTTAGAACTTTGTTCTCCTTTTAAATATACTTCTTCCATGCTTAGAAATGTGAACACCCTAAAAATGCAAATCACTAAATTTTTTATGTAATAGAGGATGTACAGTTAATCACACCTAGGTAGTTTCAATGCTAGCTCTGAATACAGAATGAAAGAATTTGTAACAGAAAATTTGTCCCTACAGTTTAAGATACATTACATTACAATTTTACTATTTATAATTATCCTAGTACTCAGAATATAGTTTAATCTGGATTATGTATGATTTATTGAATATTTTATTATTTTTTTTTTGCATTTTTATAAAATAAGGGGAACTTCCTTTGTTCTCTGGTAAATGTCTGTCATTATCTTCAATGTACTACATAATATCTGAGTAGAAGGTATGCCCTGAATATTCCCTGTTGCTATTTGAGGATACTACATGGAAATAATCACACATTCTTAAGAACAAGAGTTGAAACCTATCTATTTCTGTAGAAAAGGAATAAGGTTTGAATTGATAGAAACAACTTTTCTTTTAATGTTTAATTTGGCATAGTTTGGTTTATGATTGGTTCATTGGAACTCTGACACATATCTTAGTTTACTGATTATCTGTGGATCAGAAAGGAAAATTCAGAATATCTATATTGAGCTTAGTTTACTATTAGGCTTACATTACAAAGCCTTTACTCTATTGATTAGATATTTTTACAAGTGTGACAATTATGAGTAAAGTTTATCAATTCTATGCCAAGGCTTTTAAGAAATAGTTGTACACTAAATATGTTCTCTTCCTTCTTCCACTCACTGGATACAGATGGCTACAAGGCCCTAGGTGATAATTAAGTTATATATGGAAAATGCATAGCTCTCTGATTTTGTGAATGAAGGACAGCTGCAACAACCAGGATCACTAACCTTGGAATGTAATATGAATGAGAAACGAACTTTATGTATTAGGGCTCTGGAATTTGGAATTTTATAGTTACCTCAGCTAAATGATACTCAAACTAAAACAAGTACAATATGGCTATACCCTTCAATTGGGATATACCCAAAACAAAAATCTAAAATATGTAGCATTAAAGTAGCAGTCAGGGGGCAGGGAAGGCTATGTGTAAACTGTTCTAGAAGGACAGGAATGATGGAAATCTATATTATAGCATGTTAACACTCTTGGTAAAACTTTGATCTACAATTTGGAAGACAGATCAACCATTACTATTTCTCTGTGCTGACTACTACTTGGTACATTACTTAAAAAAAAGATATGAGACCAGTTAATAAATGGGCTGGGTTAAAGGTTGAAACGAAAAGAAATAGGAAAATGTAGAACATGAGTCCTTCCAGTACTGGAAAAGATGATTTCTTCCCCATCAGACGGAAACAAAACTAAAAGAAAAAAATCATTTTTATCACCAAAGGCACCTCAAGACATGCTAGCTAAACGAAGAAATGCAGTCATATGGCTAATATCTATCCAACTTGAACATTTAGATGACTTCATCTTAGTAGCCATTAAGTTGATAGAGATATGTGAATGACGAAGCAAATCGATAAATTAGTAAATAAAACACACCTGAAAACTATATCAACAAAAGAACTTTGGGAGTGGTCTTTTCAGTGTAGCTTCCGGCACACAGAATTGACAAAAACAAATATATCAAAAGTTGTAACATTTTTAGGAAATCTTCTTGCCAAAAAATCTTAAGCTCAACCTAAAACACTATAGTTAGAAAATAATCTTTGAGCTCCCAAAATGGATGAGAATAATGCAAGCTATAATAAAAGCTGTTCACCCACCAATAACTACTTGAGAAATGTCCACAGATTATAAAAGAAGAAGCTAATTAAATGAAAAGTTTAAACACTTATAGGACCTGACCAAAAGAACTACCAAAGGATGTAACTCAGCAAAAAGAGTATTGAACACAGAAAACAGAAGATAATGATAGTAAACTGAAGAGAATAAAAACTGCTAACATACCTTTGTGTATCTGAGTATCAACTTTATAAAATTCTTAATTGTTTGTTGAAAAGGTAGAACTAAAATTCTAGACAACATTCACAAGTAAGGTGTCAATTTCAGTGGGTTGCACTGTGTGTCATGTTTGGAAACTGGAATAAGATGCAGAATAAGTTTATCCCTCTTAGAAATATATGTATTAAGAAAGTTTTCTTTTTAATTAGGATACCCTCTATAGAAATATGATCTATAGCTTTCAACACAGCAAATAATAAAACAGGGACTGAACCTGAAGTTAAAATATGATTAAAATAACTTACTAAAAATGATCATCTCAAGCTAATTTTATTTTAAAATTGTGACAAAGAACTATAATATACTTATTTAATTTTATTCTGTTTTACTTAGACATGATACCTTCTATTTCTATACTCCTTCAAGCATCTTGATTTCACATTCTTCTCAAGCTGGAAGAAAATCTGGAATTGCTTCATGAAAAAAAGTTTTGTTTGACATTGAAGGGTATATTGTAAGAGTTTATATTTAGTTACTGAGAACCTTTGGAAAGTGAAAATACTATTTGGGCCAATAAGTCTGCATTTTTTTCCTTCTGATCTCAATCTCACATTTCAGCTTTTCATCATGTCCTGAAACCCCCTTTATTTAATGCCAGCAAATCCTGGTGTCTCAAATTTTTTTATGCTCCCTACTTCCACAGTCATCTCTGATAACATGTTAAGACAGAAGATCATAAACGTGAGCATAAATGTTACTAAATTGCAGCAGAGGGCTGTACCATGAAAGTTTAATAACAGCACTTTTCAGGAGATCATATCTATAGCTATGTCACTAAAGGCCCTGTATTCATTATTTACCTCTGTGAATAATAATGCAAAGTTCCAAGAATTGCCACCATCATTTCCTCCTGAATTTTAAAGCACCTCTAGGGAAAAATAAAGTGTGTTTCTAGAAAGAGGGAAAGATTTTAAAAACCCTCAACGTTTTAGAATTTTTATTTCCATAGCCAAAATGCTATTTTGTTAAATTATACCATTTAATACTAAAGACTTAAAGAAGATATCTTAGCCATATAGATTTACTATAAATTCAAAACTCCCAGCAGTTGATAACAAATTTCTGTAAGTACAGTGCTACTACTTTAATGTTTCATCCTAAATTAATGTCCAAAAGGAATATATTATTAGGGATTCATGTTACTTCAGAACTCCTACAACTGAAAAAAATTGCATTCAGTTTTGCATGTTGTTTCCAATTATTTCTTCTATAGTGATAAAATGTTCTTATATAAAGTGAATGATATAAAGACTACTTGATATGAATTAGTGCTTTAAAAATCAATGTAATTTTACAATTTGAACTCTTAGAAAAAAATGACATTAAGTGGAAAAATTAAGACAATTAAAAAATAAAATCTATAACATCAATATGCCCCCAGTATGACAGTTATTAATTATGAGCCTATGAAATATAATAATTATTATAAATAAGTTGATATTTAAGTTAAGAATAAAATATTGTCTATTACGAAAGAATAACCTGAAATATTTGTGTTTGGTTTTAAATTTTAGGCTATCTATTTGATATGTTTCTCTGTTTAAACCTCGTTGATACAGCCAGAATAAGAGTGCCTCTCTCTTTTGTGCTTCCAGCATTTGGACCTAGACATACTTCAACAATATTTTGAAGAAAGGAATCATATATCCAAACATTCATTAGTACAAACTTTAGGAGAAAATATCATAATACAATATTTAAGTATAATAATATACATCATTAAGTAGATGTGGATAATATGGATGGATATGGAATTATTCTACTTTAAATCAGCATATTCTGTCTTTAATACCTCGTAGATCGAGTTTTCAAATTCATTCAAGCAAATTATGAAAATTCCTAAAGTTTCAATGTAAATTTTCCTATTTATCCTCTCCTGGCAAAGTACAATAGATATCCATATATTTTCACATCATTCTCAGCAACCTAAATTTCAGAATGGATGTATAGATAATTTTACTCTTCAAGAGTGCCCATAACTGACTTCAGAAAAAGCAAAGGGCAAAAAGGGCCTAATTAATCCATGAGCAATTCAGGGCTCCTTTGCTTTGGGTTTGGCAGGCAGGAAAAGTTAAAGCAACAAGGTGAAGATATGAGAAAGAAGAGAGAGTAGAAGAGGGAATGAAGGGGGACAGAGGAATAGAAAGATGGATGGAAGACACAAAGGCCAGACTGAGGAATAGCTGGACTTCATTAATAATTCTAAACCTAGCAAAAGTTACTATGTGGCCCCAGGGAAATAAAATCTGTTCTCTTTACCTTAGTGTCTGGATTTGTAAAATAAAGGGTTAAAATATTTTCTAAGGCCTTCCAGATCTAAAATACTACAACCTTCTCTGAAGAAAACCTGCCTATTTCACAGAAATGTGCAAAAATATAGCACAGCATTGACATACCAGTAACATCCACCTTTAACTTCTTAGTAGTGTCCTTTTCTCAGGACCTCATGATTGCTTACATAGATAATTTTCTTATGATCACATTTATTCTTAAAATCACATTTATGATTTTTAATATCTTTTATCTGGAATCCCTGGAGAGACAGATATACAAGAAGTTAATACAAGTTACATGCTATGACAACGGAAGGAGAGAAAGATTAGCTTTGTGAAGACCCAGATAGATGACTTAAAAGGATCAGCAAAATTTGATCACAGAAAAAATGACGCAAAGAGGGACACCAAGCATCTAGAGGACATATGAAAAAATCAAGAGAGATGAAAACAAACACATGTATTATTCAAAGAATAAGAGGAACAGAGCAGCATATGAAATTTGCCGAAGCTAGAAAACAGAACAAGGCCAAATTTTGAAGTCCCTTGAATGCCTTGGTAAATAACTACTTATAATGCAAATACTAGAAAAAGAACTGGGAGGCTTTCATGAAACAAAATACATTTAAATTGCTATCAAGATTTAGAGAGTAAGCAAATCTAGGGCCTCAACAATCCTATATGAGGCATCATATGTGAGTAAAGGCATTTTAGATATCCAGCTCTATAAAGCCTCCAAACAACTAAAGTTGCATGAGTGACTCCAGAAAAGACCAGCAGAAGGGCCGCCTGGCTGATTCCAAGCCCAGATTGCAAAATTGTGAGCAAATAATCTATACAGAACATGAGGTGCTGCCATAGCAAAAACCTAAAATGTGGTGTTTGCTTTGGGACTGAATAGTGGGTGGGGACTGGAAGACTGGCAAGGAGACAGAGTAGAGGCTGCAAGAGCAGTAAAGAAATTATTTTTGGAGGATAATAAAAGATCAACCCCTGTCATGTACTGGGGGAACAACTGGCAAAAATACTGCTTGTGATAGCTTATAAGCTAAACAAAGTATGTAATGATAAAGTAGATCTGATTAAGAAGAATTTCAGATAGAAGTTGAAACAGGAAACTGGCACATGGGCAATTCTTATGAAAAAGCAGGGAAACTCAAAGAGGAGAGCCAAGAAATAAGAGGGAGAGCCAAGAAATAAAAGAGGGAGAGCCAAGAGCTACAGAGACCCAGTACAAGGGAACAAAAGTGGGCCCTAAGCATAAAACACTCCCTGTACTTGTTGGCAAGGATCCTGGCATTTTCCTAGCTGGAATTCAGAATTACAATAACCAGTGACTGTTGTGTTTTCTGCCTTCTGGAATGAGAAATTCTTTAGCAGTTATCCTGTTTCTGTCACAACACATATCTTGCATGTGTGGGGAACAAAATAACTTATCTTTTTAGTTCTTAAAGTTCTCCAGGTGAAGAGGAGCTTTATCTGTGAAGCTTTATCCATATCTCGAACTGATTTTAATGATGCAATCCTTTACTTAAACAGGATTCCATAATGAGGTAAGTCTGGAAGGGGTGTGCGTGTTTGAGCAGGAAGGAGGGGCATTAATTATGAGTGACCAGAGAGTGGACTATGGCATACTGCTATATTTGCAACCCCTTGTAAAGCATTATTCCAGGTGTTCACCACCTGTGTATCCCCTTCCTTATACTCACTCTGAATGTGGTCATGTGAAAAACTCTCACTGGGAGGCCAGTCACTGCACCAAAAAAAAAGCCCAGACCAGACTTCTAAATAATGGGAGGCCATATACAGGACCAGAAAGACAAAAGGTCATTTTGGACCATCCAACCCTAGTCAAGTTCCCAGATGAATTCAGCTACACAATCCATTTGCTCTAAATTAGGCAGAAGAACTACCTAGCTGAGCTCTGAGGAAAACAAATCATTGTGGCTTTAAGCCAATAAATTATGGGATATTTTATCTTGCAGAAAAATAAAACTGAAATACATGCTTTATTTATTTTTATATCCACCACCTACCAAAGTGATTTATAGATAGTACATGCTCAAAAATGTTGATAATTTGAATAAACTAATTAATCTGAAAGAAAAGATGGAGGAAAACTACATGTAGATATAGAGTTTTTCTTTTTCCATTATATATTTATTCATTACTATTTGAGCTATGGTTTATTCAACTAAAGTTCCATCAAACTGGATATTTATGTTAGGTGTAATTTATAAATATGGTTGTTACATAAGCTGGCAACAATAAAGGGAAAAGATACAAAGTATTAGCTCCAGAAAGGAAGGACAATATGAAGAATAAAGAATTCACATGTAAATGAACACTCCAAAATATAGACCGGTGGTAGTATAATATGCTCATCTCTAAAACTGAGGTTTCCCCATCTATTCTGAGCTCCCTTATGTTTGTAAATAGCAATTTATTAGATTCCACTATATGACTCTGTTCAAAGTAAGCAGGCACATATGCTTGTTTTTAATAATTTTCCATGTACTTTGTCATTAGTTGATTATAACCACTACTTAATTTTTGGATAAAGAAACTGTGGTTTAAAAGTTAGCAAGTCATGGATTTAGAATTCAAACTCATTTCTTTGGATTTCTGCTATCTACCACAGGAAGATAATGCTTCTTCATGTTTCTGCCATCTACTAAAGGATAATAAAGATAACACAATAAATACAGAGAAGTCCGGCAGTGGCTCTACATAAACTAATGCTGTTTATCATTTATCTAAAACCATTTTTGCCAAATAATTGAAGGAACTTTAAGGGATATAAAATAAAAATGAAAATACTAAGTAAAATAAGTGCTGACATTGAGGATGCTGATGTTTTTAACAGCTAACCATAAAATTCCTTTAGATTGACTAAGAAACTATTTTAAAACTTCTTAGAACTTTTTTATTTTTAAAATTATTGCATAGCTTCTAACTTAAATTTATGTAAAACTACATGAACTTCGATTACTATGTCTAAGAGATTTTATCCTGACCACTTACTGTCTTCTGCAATTCCTTAAAGAATTATTCACATATAAATGTAAAATATCTATAAATACCCTCACCCAAGTCATTTATGACTTGTTTTTGCTCCATTCAAATCCTTATTTTAAGTTAATGATAATTTTGGGTTCATTCTGTATTGATAAACTTGAATTAAATATATTTCAATGATTTAATAGTGGAGGAAAGCTGGTCCATACTTTATAAAATTGTAAAACAAAATGTCTAAAGATTTGTCATGAAAATATTAATATCTTCAAATGATTAAACATAATTATCATTGGAAGTTCTAATAAAATTTATGATTCAAGAACCTTAGTGTTTCATAAGTAAATAAAACTTTTACAAGTTCACATACATTACCCATGTTAAAATAACATATGACGGAGACTGAATCATATCCCCCACAAAAGGCATGTTTAGGTCCTAATCCTGGTACTGTGGGTGTAAATCCATTTGTAAATAGGACCTTTGAAGATGTTATTAGTTAAGGTGTGCCCAAACTGAATAAGGGTGGGCCTTAACCAATTATTTCCTTATCAGCAAAGGAAATTAGACACAGAGAAGAAACTACATGGAGCAGCAGAAGTTGCAAGACATTGGAACCTGGAAGAGAAAGGACAAGATACCACCATATGCACTGTCTTGTGACAGAAAAGTCAAGGAACCCCAGAGATTCCCAGCTAGCCAGAAGATACCAGCCCTGGGGAGGAAGCAAGTCTTCTAGCCTTTGAAACTATGAGCCAATAAATTCCTTTTTTAGTTAAGCCAACCCATTATATGATACTAGGTTAACCAGGAAACTAAAACAGCAAGCAAGGAGTTTTTTTCCTTACTTTTAAAATGTCCATTCATTCTAATGAATATGAATATGGCATTAACAAAGAAGTCAATAAATTGAATATGGTTCTACAGAACTCGATAAAATAATTTCCCAATGAAAGGGAAATGTCTCTAGCATGTCATTATTTAACAAGCAGTAATTTTGTTCCTAAATCTGTGTTTTGATTGTGAGTTCCAAATCCAAACACAAACTGATGTAGATGATAGATGACCTGTATCAGGACATATATAAAAATTAATAAAAAACACACGTGTATGTGTGTATGATTTAAAAGCCCCCATAAAAATGATTCATGTAAAAAAGAAAAACATTTCACCTTGAAATTTATAGGCATTTGAATGTCATAAAATGGGAAAGGTATAGTTCTAAACTTTATAAGAACTTCATTGTGTTAATTTTTAAAAATTAGATAATATACAAATACTATTAAAATAAAAATTCTAATGTGTTATATGTTGGGAAGTTGCATTTAATAGTAGCAAAGGGTAAATTAGTCCTTGATGAGGTCAGTACTCAAACATGAAACATCCAACACTTATAAAACTATCCTAGATGCTTTTTAAATAAAACAAATATGAATTCATCTAAATACAATTTTATATTACCTAAGTACTATTCAATTATTACAATTCAATATGAAGAAAAGAATTTTCAAAATGCCTACAAATGACTTATTCTCCATAAGTCAATAAAACGTGAAGATCACTTTGAATCCCCTTTGTTTTTTTGTTGCTGCTATTGTCGTTTCTTTCCTTTATAACTATACAGTGCATATCAGCAATTCATACAGCTTCATTAGTTTAATGAAATTCATACATAGAAACGTAACAGTATATGATATATTTTACATTTTCATACATCTATCCAAGAAAGGGGTAAAAACACAGAGATTTTCTTCTGGTTAATACAAGCCCATTTCTTTAATCATTAATTCTGCCAGTAATAGCATTGAACATTATTTGAAAATAAATGTATAGCATACTTATCCTAAAATAAATCATCATTTAAATGCATGATAAATTATTCAAATCCTTCTTTCTTACCATGGCAAGAACCTTCGATTTCTTCATATCCCGTACTGCAGATACACCTTCCAAGAGGAACAAGCCAATCTCCATCAGCTCCACAATATAGTTTAGGAGTGTCACGCTCTTCAGCACTCTTCACACAAGAGCCCCGTACTTCAACCAAAGAGGAAGAATCAACCCTTGGAATGGTATCAGGAAACATGGCCAAGTTACGAACAGTAAAGGGGCACTTTTTATAGAAAACACGGACAGAGACCAAGGCAATGCATGCCCCAATGTCTTGAAAAGCTAGATAAAATCCTTTTCTTTCGATAGGTCCCACCTCGCGAATTTCAGTGTTGAGTTTGAGTATGCGATCCCCTAGGTCCATCTGGGTAAAACTCTCATCAGCAGCAATTGTGTCTATCTTTGTATACTGACTTGGCTTGAATTTAATTCCATGGGACTCATCTGATTCCATATAATACAGATTAAATGTTTCTTTGCAGGTCCCTAAAACCCATGGAATGCTGTTACAATCCCTTAGTGTGAACTTCATTTCCACATAAATTTTCTGAGCTGCATCACGGGAGATCCAGTTTGTACGAAGCCAGTTGTTTTGATTTGGTTCCATTACATTACACACCTGGTATGTATGAATGGGCCTATTGTGTTCATCCATTTCAGTGATAGCATCCCACTGCAAAAAGGAAAAAAAAATTGAAAATTATAGAACCATAGCTGTTAAACAAAAATGTCTACTTTCAACATTTTCTACTTTAGCAAAAAAGAAATGAATAAAAATGATAGATATGAGGCTATTCAAAGCAACAGTATAAGTGGCATTTTGACAAGACTCTGGTTAAGAGTGAGGGTTCTGGAACCAGCTGCCCTGTGCAAATCTTGCCTTACTAGATATTAGTTGCATGACCAAATCAAATTTTATTTAACCATTTGTTTCCTTCATGGTAAAATGGAGATGATAATAGTATCTGTCTCACAGGATCTTTGTGAGGCACAAATTAATTAATATGCATAAAACACTTTTATTTTCTGGTACATTATAAGAACATAAAATATCATCATTATCTTAGCAAAATATCTAGATCCATGACAAATGCACTCTGGTTACTCATATGTTCTCATATCCCATTTGCCCCAAATTGAGGTTTGTTTATTAGTATTCAATTATCTATTTTTTAAATGCTTTATTTTAAATTCAATAAAGTATAATAATAGAAAAATGAAGATCAACAAATTATGGAAACATTACTCCTAAAAGGGAACTTTTATCTCATCTAATTCCAGCTACTAACTCAGTTGCTCTTCTAGTGTTCAGAAAGATATGCAAATGAACACATTAGTTAAATGAAATGGTCAAGGTCTCCTTATTAATGAAAACAGAGAGAAAAAAGTGCTTAATCACATTCATATCTCACAAAACCAAATCCCAAATTCTTTTTTCACCTTCATCATTAATACAGTACCAACTCTGTTTTTGCTACAAAAACATTAGTGTTGTTAACAATAGACCATATATTACATTAGTTCTATTTTCCCATGTATTACCACATCTTAATACCTTGTAATAGAATATTCTTGTATATATATTATTAACCACAATCCTCTATTACTGCCAAAATGATGGTTATACATTCCCAATATTATCCTCCAGCTATCCTCCAACTAACATTAATCTTCCTCATATTCATATCCATAAATCAACAGTTTGTTCCATTCATTATAATAAGTTACCATCAAGTCCAACCATTACCACATATTTACATTTGACCTTATTAAACATTCTACATACATACAGCTTTGTCTCATGCCACATCCTATCTCCTACCAACTACCCTTCATAGCCCAACTTCCTAAGTCTACTCATTGCATTTAGTTCGTATCAGTGAGACCATAAAACATGCATCTTTTTGTGTCTACTTATTTCATGCAACATAATATCCCCAAGATGTCTCCATGTTGTCATGTGCTTCCCTAATTGATTTCTTCTACAGCTGAATAATATTCCATCATATGAATATGCCACATCCATTCATCCATTAACAGACATTTGGATTGTTTCCATCACTTAGCAATTGTGAATAATGTCATATTACAAACATCGGTGTGCAAATATCTGTTCGCATACTTGCTTTCAGTTCTTTTGAATATAAGTCTTACTAGTGGAATTGCTGGATCATATGGCAATTCTATATTTAATTTCCTAAGGATCCATCAGATAGTCTTCCAGAGAGGCTGCACCATTTTACAGTCCCACCAACAATGAAGGAGTGCTCCTATTTCCCCATATCCTCTCAATTGCTTATAGTTTTCTGATTTTTTTTTAAATAATGGCCATTCTGTATGGTGTGAAATGATATCTCATTGTAGTTTTGATCTGCATTTCCCTAACAGCTAGTGATGTTGAGCATCTTTTCATGTTTTTTTTTTGCCATTTGCATTTCCACGTCAGAAAAATGTCAGTTCAAATCTTTTGCCCATTTTTTAATTGGGTTGCCTGTCATTTTGTTGTTGTGTGATTTCTTTATATAACATGGAGATAAATCCCTTACCAGATATATGGTTTCCAAATATTTTTTTCCTATTGAGTAGGTTGCCTTTTTACTTTCTGACAAATTCTTTTGAAGAAAGAACATGTTTAATTTTGAGACAGTCCCATTTATCTGTTTTATATTTTATTGCTCATGTTTTAGGTATAAAGTCCAAGAAACCACCCCCAACCACATCATCTTAAAGATGTTTCTCTACATTTTCTTCTGGGAGTTTTATGATGTTGGTTTTTATATCTAGGTCCTTGATCCATTTTGAATTAATTTTTCTATTAGGTTGGTGCAAAAGTAATTGTGGTTTTTCATTGAAATCTGCCATTTGATATTGGTATACATTCTTAAATAAATGTGCTTATGTAATACATCATTTTAATGTGCTTTTCTCACTTAATGTTTTTTGGTAATGACTTATTACTTGCTGTTTATTTTATATTAATTTTAGACTGGAAATGATGTGAGACAAAAAAGCAAATTTGAGCAATTTTTTTATTGAGTTCAAAATGGGTCATAACGCAGCAGACACAACTCACACGATCAACAAAGCATTTGGCCAGGAACTGCTAATGAATGTACAGTACATGGTGGTTCAAGAAGCTTTGCAAGGAGATGAGAACCTTGAAGATGAGGAGGATAGTGGCAGCCATTGGAAGTTGATAGCAACCAATTGAGGGCAATCATCAAAGTTGATCCTCTTTCAACTATAAGAGAAGTTGCCAAAGAACTCAACATTGACCACTCTGTGGTCGCTCAGCATTTGAAACAAACTGGAAAGGTGATAAAGCTTGATAAGTGAGTGCCTCATGAGCTGACCAAAAATTTTAAAAAAATGTTCTGAAGTGTCGTCTTCTCTTATGCTATGCAACAACAACGAGCCATTTCTTGATCAGATTGTGATGTGCAATGAAAAGTGGATTTTATATGACAGTCAAATCAGCAATGACCATCTCAGTGGTTGAACTGAGAAGAAGCTCCAAAGCACTTCCCAAAGCCAAATTGTACCAAAGAAAGGTCGTGGTCACTGTTTGGTGGTCTGCTGACAGTCTGATCCACTACAACTTTCTGAATACCACAGTAAAACCATTACATCCGAGAAGTATGCTCAGCAAATAGATGAGATGCACAAAAAACTGCAATTGTCTGCAGCTGGCACTGGCCAACAGAAAGGGCCCAATTCTTCTCCATAACGCCTGGCCACATGTTGCACAACCAATGCTTCAAAAGTTGAATGAATTGGGCTACCAAGTTTTGCCTCATCCGCCATATTCACCTGACCTCTGGCTAACCAACTACCACTTCTTCAAGCATGTTGAAAACTTTTTGAGGGAAAATGCTTCCACAACAAGCAGGATGCAGAAAATGCTTTCCAAGAGTTTGTTAAATCCTGAAGCATGGATTTTTATGCTACAGGAACCACCAAACTTATTTTTCATTGGCAAAAATGGTTGTTGACTGTATTGGTTCCTATTTTGATTAATAAAGATGTGTTTGAGTCTAGTTATAATGATTTAAAATTCTCGGTCCCAGGGAAGTGGATGTGGCTCAAATGATAGAGCTTCTGCCTATCACATCGGAGGCCCTGGGTTAGATCCCTGGGTCCTCCTGGTAAAAAAGAATAAAATAAAGCATGGCCATGCAGCAAACCAGTGCCTGCACGAGTGCCCACGTGGTGAGTCAGTGCTCCACACAAATGAGTCACACAACAAGATGATGACGCATCAAAAGGGAGACAAGGGGAGAGTCAAGGTGAAGCACAGCAGAAACCAGGAACCAAGGTGGCACAATTGACAGGGATCCTATCTCCCCATCAGACATCTCCAGGACTGAATCCTAGAGGAGAGAAAACGAGAAGAAAAGACAACACAGACAGCAAAAACAGCAGGATGGGAGGAAGGGAAGGGGAGGGAAATAAATAAATAAATAAATAAATAAATAAATAAATAAATAAATAAATCTTTAAAATTCATGGTCTGAGACTGCAATTCCTTTTGCACCAACCTAATAAAAGCTATGAGAGCTAAGGGTCATCTTTCTTTCAGATGTGGATATCCACTTTTCCAAGCCCATTTTTTGAATAGGCTGTTCTGACCTAGTTGAGTGGGTCTGGTAGCCTTGACAAAAATCAAATATCACAGATGCAAAAGTCTATTTCTGAATTCTCAGTTCAATTCCATTTGTCAATCTGTCAATCTTTATACCAGTACCATGCTGTTTTTATGACTCTAGCTAGATAATAAGCTTTCAAGACTGGAAGTGAGAATCCTCCAACTTCATTCTTCTTTCTTAAGACATTTTTGGCTATTAGAGAATTCTTACCACTCCAGATAAATTTTAATTGACTTTTTCAAAAAGAAGGACAGTGGAATTTTTATCAGGATTGTGTGAAATCTGTAGATCAGTTTGGGTAGAACTGGCATCTTAATATAGTTAGTCTTCTAACCATGAACATGGAATATCCTTCCATTTATTTAAATCATCATTGGTTTCTTTTAGCAATGTTTTATAGTTTTCTAAATACAGTTCCTTTATGTCCCAGTTAAATTTATTCCTAAATATTTGATTATTTTAGTTGCTATTGTAAATGGAATTCTTTTTACTTCCTCCTCAGATTACTCATTAGTAGTGTAGAGAAACACTCTTGGGGGGGGGGGGGGGGGGGAGTCCTTTTAATTATTTACCAGATAAAAAGAAAAAAATAGTGATTGTTTCTCTTCATTGTCAACATTTTAGTTTACCAAGGTAGACTGGGTGAGAAAGTTCTTGATTAATGACTTGTGCTCCTGGTCTGGAGCAAATGTTCCCCTCAGCTCTACACCACCTCACGCAGTAGGGCAAAGGACTCCAAGCAGAAATACTTGTACTCTGGCAGCCAGGTGGCAATGTGGCTGCCATCTTTTCTTCTCCATGTTGTCAGAGCATTCAGACCCTCTCCTGTTGGTCTCCCTACCCCATCCTCCAATTCATCAAAGGAGGTAGGAAGATGGGACTTCAGGAGGCAGGGGCAGGTATAGAACAGGGATCAGGGGATCACACAGCAGGAATGGCAGAAGGTCAAAATCTTCAGCTTCTATTGCACATCCTGGCTCAGATCCCCTGTCTTGAGTAGTGGGGCACAAAATAAAATGCTTTTTTGAAATTCAAATAATCTGTTTTATTTAAGGCTCAAGAAGGGGAGGTATTTCTGTGGATTGTTCTGGAATATACATACATGTATACATATTTTACATTATTCCATGATGGGGGCAAGCAAAAATTATGCCTCTTTAAAAATCAAAAGGGATTTGGATGTCTTAGGGCCCTGCAGTCACCTGGGTCTCCCCACCAAGGTCAAAAGACCAAGAATAACCTTTTTCCCTTCTTCCAAATTAAGTCTTTTTCTGCAGAAGATAGAAGAGGCAGCAGTGTCCACCAACCACACCAAATTCTGCCCCAATTCTCATAACTTTGAGCCACTCAGGGACGACCTCTCTTCTGAATACCTGGAGAATTTGACAAAAGACCCTAGAGTAAAACCTTTTATGCTGTATGTTTCTCCACAGAGAAGCAGCTGTTAACTCCTCTCGAATAAAATTTTTAAATGTTTGATTCTCCTTATGCTCATTATTAATGAAATGAAATGGAATGGTACAGGAATAAGTTGTTTAAGTGACCATACAGATAGAATAAATTCCTCTAGATATAGTGAGGATGGGGGAGAGGACACTTTTAATTTGGCAAAGCTGCACATCTTTCACTTTCATTGGCTGGAATGAAACTGATGGGTGAAGACAAACCTAACTGAGTCAATGGCACGAACTGCAGGCTATAAGAGATGACAGGCCATACAGAACTGTGTACACTGTGGCATGACAAAGATGAGAAGGTATGTCCATGACACCAGCTGGCATACGCCTTTGGTACATAGCTTCCAGAAATTATATCTGTCCTGTAGTAAGTGGTAGCATCCAGATAAATCAGAGTAGTTCTCTAGTCTCCTCTTCCCAATAAATTCTGAGAGTTTGTCATTTAAATAACTGTGTACATACACAAAAGTTGGTCTCTCTTTTACTTTGAGGGTCCTTTTGAGGGTCCTATAATGGCTCCAATTGCCTTTTTGGGAAATTTACTCCATGGGATCAAACCTCCCTCTGATAAGGACAGTTTTTCAAGTTCAGCTTTAAGATCAGCATCTGAGATCCTAGGGTTAGACACCCTGTTGGTATAAAACATCCCATGGGTGTTGTCAGGCAGAGTTGAAGTTTCTTTGATGAAGAAGGATGTCAAATTCCTTCTCCAGTTCCTTATGGTCAAAATCTAAGCCATTGGTTACCCAACCAGCCAGAGTCTGAGAAACTTCATCTTGGGTGTCACACAGCTCTTGGATCTGATCCACAAGGCTCCAGGCTCCACTGTGACATCCTTCCTGGAGAGTTTTAGTGCTCCTATCCCTGCCTGGTAGGCACTGCAAACCATCTGACCTCTCTGAGGGGCATTGATCCAGGCCAAGATTCCTTTTTTTTTTAAAAAGATTTATTTATTTATTTATTTACCGCCCCCCCCCCCCCACTGGTTGTCTGTTCTCTGTGTCTATTTGCTGCGTCTTGTTTCTTTGTCCGCTTCTGTTGTCGTCAGCAGCACGGGAAGTGTGGGCGGGGCCATTCCTGGGCAGGCTGCACTTTCTTTCACGCTGGACGGCTCTCCTTACGGGTGCACTCCTTGCGCATGGGGCTCCCCTACCGGGGGACACCCCTGTGTGGCACGGCACTCCTTGCGCGCATCAGCACTACACATGGGCCAGCTCCACACAGGTCAAGGAGGCCCGAGGTTTGAACCGCGGACCTCCCATGTGGTAGACAGACACCCTAACCACTGGGCCAAGTCCGTTTCCCCAGGCCAACATTCCTTGAACAGTGTCCAGCTTGGCATGGAGGGCCTCGACGCACTTCTCCATTCATTGCTTGCCTTTGAGAGACCTCAGTGCCAGTTGATGCTTTTTTGCTTGGCATGCCCAAGCAAAAAATCTCTGATTTTTGGGATAAGGACTCCACTTTGCATGAGAGGAGTTGTTCACTCTGTATCAGTTGGTACACCCCAACAACCACAATGTTGACAGGAAAGGCCTTGGCATGCAGTCCTTGGGCAATCTTCATAATCGTTTCCCCATTCTACTCAGAGACGACTCTCTTTCCTTTCTGCAGCTGCAAAAACACCAAGCAGAAGGTCCTTTCATTTGGGCAGAAGCTAGAACATTAGGTATTCAGCTCTGACAGGGCCACCACAGGGTGGGAGGAGAGAGGGGAGTTCTGATACAGAAGATACACCTCCTCAGCCATTTCCTCAAGCAGTTCCAAAATCATAAGTACCTTCTCAGCAGAAACCTTATCATCCTCCAGCATGTTAGAAAAAGTCCACTTGAGGAGATTCAGCAGAAAGACCCCAACTTCCCAGGAGATCTAGTTGCTGTCTACACTGGCCTTGAAATCTGACTCCTGCTGCAGTTCCCCTCAACTCCTGACTCCTTTTCAAGACAGAGAACAGGAAGGTCATATGCTCTTCATCCTCCACCCACTTGGGGGACAGTGGGCCTATGGGGTCTCCTCAGGCCAGGGCCTTAGCCTCCCACTCCAGGGACCACTTTGGAACCCCAATCTCACCAAGACTCTGGGCACAGCCCTGCCTCTAGACTCCTTCTACCCTAGTTCCTCCACTATTGATTTTGAGTATTAATCTTGTATCCCGTCACTTTGCTGAAAGTAAATTCTAGTAGTTTTGTTGTAGATTTTTCAAGATTTCCTAATTATAAGATCATATCTTCAATGAATAATGAAAGTTTTACTTATTCTTTTCCTATTTCAGTGCCTTTTGTTTCTTTTCTTGCCTAACTGCTCTAACTAAAACTTCTAAGACCATATTGAATAACTAGGGACACTGAGCATCCTTGTCTTGTTCCCTATCTCAGTAGGAAAGCTTTCAGTCTTTCTCCACTGAGTACAATATTAGCTGTGGAATTTTTATGTATGCACTTTACCATATGGAGAAAGCTTCTATTACTTTCTTTTGGAGTGTTTTTACCAAGAAAGGGGGCTGTTTTGTCAAATGTCTTCTCTACATCAATTGAAATGATCATGTAAATTTGTCTTGTTTAATTTATTAATGTGGTACATTATATTGATTGATTTCCTTATGTTGAACTACTCTTGCATACCTGGTATAAAGCCCACTTGTGCATGATGTATAATTTTTTTGTGTATACAAAATACTTGGTTAGCAAGTATTGCTTTTGTTGAAGAATTTTGCATCTATATTCATTAAAGACATTGGTCTGTAATTTTCTTTTTTGTAACATTTTTATTTGGCTTAGGTATTAGGGTGATGTTAGCTTCATAGAATGAGTTTGGTAGCATCTTTCCTGTTCAATTTTTTAGAAAATTTTAAGCAAGACTGGTATTAGATCTTCTTTAAATGATAGGTAAAATAGAATTTACCTGTGAAACCATCTCATCCTGGACTTTTCATTTGAGGGAAGGTTTTGATGACTGTTTCAATTTCTTTACTTGTGATTTGTTTATTGAGACCTTCTATTTCTTCTAGGGTACATATGGTTTTTCATGTGTTTCAATAAACTTGACCACTGAGGAGCTAAGATGGCTTTGGAGTAGCCAAGGCACACACATCTCATGTGCACAATAGGGGAGAAGGCACAGAAGTAGTCCCAGGGAGCTGGAGTTCAGGAGAAGGCTGCATGCATTATCCAAAGAGACTGGGTCTGAGAGACAGAGAGGCCAAAGGGAAAACCTTTAATTGATACCTTGTGGCTGAGAATGCTACCCATCCTTCACTCTTTCACTGGTAACAGCTTTGGTAAAATCTGCAACTGAGTGGACAACAGAGAAAGAAATTCCTCCCTGGGAAGAGGGATGGCATGGCAGAGGGCTGAGTATGGTTTCTCTTCATTAAATTTAACTACCATAACTCGCTGGTTCAGAAGAGCCAGCAGAAATTGAAATATTCATCTCCATGGAAGAGTTTGCTGAGGGGTGTCATTTGCTTGTCAGCCAGGAAACTGAAAGAAGACAGGCTGGTCTGTCCTGATTCTTTGCCAGGCATGGTAGAACTGGTCAGGCCCCATTAGCAGCTTCCTGCCCCTGTTTTAACTACTTAAACAAGGCAATATTAAGGTTTTAGAAAAAATCAGGGTAAAAATCAAAGAAAAGCTGTGAAATGAAACCACTAGAAAGAGAGAGAAATGGATTAACAGAGCAAAACCACCAACATAAACATAAGCATGCTTATGTTTATGTTTATGTTGCTTTTATGCTTATGCTTATGTTGATGTTGATGCTTAGGCATCAACAAAAATAACAACCCTCACTAAGAAAGAGGAAGAAATGGCCCAGTCAAAGAAGAAACCAAGACTCTAGATAAGAATCAGAATTTAAGAAAACCAATAAATGATGTTCACACAAACCTCCTTAATCAATTATGGAGATGAAGGAAAATATGACTAAAGAGAAAAAGGATATTAAGATGACACTGTATGAGCATAAAGAACAATTTGAAAGACTGCAAAAAAGGTAACAGAGCTTTTTGAAATGAAAGACAGAATAGATGAGCATAAAATACATTAGTTGCATATAACAGCAGATTTGAAATGTTATAATGAAGAAGTGAATTTGAAGACAGAGCATTTGAACATGAAAAGATAGGAAAACAGAGAAAAGAATACAAAAAATTGAACAGGGTCAGGGAATTGCATGGCAACATGAAATGCAAAAACACACTTCATAGATGTCCCAGAAGGAAAAGAGAATGGAAAATGGGTAGAAAGAATATTTGAGGAAATAATGACTGAAAATTTCACAACCCCAACAAAAGACATGAATATCAATATTCGAGAAGGACTATATACCTCAAACAGATGAATCCTAAAAGACCTACTCCAAGACACCTACTATTCAGATGGTCAAAGACCAAAGATAGAGGACTTTGAGGGCACCAAGAGAAAAGAAATGTATTATTTACAAGGGAGCCTTGATAAGGCTAATTGCTGATCTTTCATTAGAAACCATGGAGGTGAGAAGGCAGTAATACAATATATTTAAGGTACTAAAAGAGAAAACTGCAAGTCATGAATGCTTTACCTGGCAAAACTAACCTTCAGAAATGAAGGTGAATTTAAAGTGTTCAGACACAAACAAAAACTGAGAGAGTATGTTACCAAGAGATTAAATCTACACGCTATATTAAAGGATGTGATAGAGCCTGAAAGGAAAAGACAAGGGCAAAATTGCTAGACAAGATTGCAGAAATGAAGAACATAAGTACGAGAAACTGAATGGGTTAAAAGACTGACAATAGTAAGATATGACAACAGAAAGCCAAGGGATAGAATGGACAAAGTAAGTAAAGCCTAAACAGTTGTAACACTTAATGTTAATGGATAGAACTCCCCAATTAAAAGACATAGACTAATAGAAAAACCATGAGCCATCTATTTCTAGTCGACAAGAACTCACATAAGATGCAAGGATACAATTAGGCTGAAATTTCAAGGTTGGAAAAAGATATTCCAAGCTAATAGCTATCAAAAAAGAGCAGGTGTAGGGAAGCAGACTTGGCCCAGTGGATAGGGTGTCCGTCTATCACATGGGAGTTCCATGGTTCAAACCCAAAGACTCCTTGACCTGTGTGGAGCTGGCCCACGTGCAGTGCTGATGGGCGCCTGCCACATAGGGGTGTCCCCGTGTAGGGAAGCCCTACACGCAAGGAGTGCGCCCCGTAAGGAGAGCCGCCCAGCGTGAAAGAAAGTGCAGCCTGCCCAAGAATGGCACTGCACACACGGAGAGCTGACACAGCAAGATGACGCAACAAAAAAAGAAACATAGATTCCCATGCCACTGACAACAAAAGAAGTGGACAAAAAGAAGAACATGCAGCAAATGGACACAGGGAACAGACAGCTGGGGCGGGGAGGGGGGGAGAAGGGGAGATAAATAAATAAAATAAATAATAAAATAAAAGATCAGGTGTAGTGATACTAATATTGGATAAAATAGACTTTAAATGCAAAATTGTTATGAGAGATAAAGAAGATTACTACATATTATCCTCTGGACAAAGGATAAATAAGAAAACAGAGAGCTTGAACAATATGATAAATGAATTAGATCTAATAGACATTCATAGAACATTATATTCTATAAAAGCGGGATATACATTCTTCTCAAGTTCTCTTGGATCTTCCTCCAGGATAGACCATATATTGGCATATAAGAAAATTCAGAAATGTATAGAGATTAAATAATATCCTCTTAAATAATCAGTGGGTGAAAGAAGAAATTACAGGAGAAATCAGTCAGTACATCAAGATAAATGAAAACAAGAACACCACACACAAAAGCTTACAGGACACAGCAAAGGCAGTGCTGAGTGGGAAATTTATAGTCCTCAATGCCCTCAATGCCTATATTATAAACGAAGAAAGAGCTAAAATCAAAGATGTAACTACACAGCTGGAGGAATTAGAAAAGAACAACAAACCCATCACAAAGCAAGAAGGAGAGAAATAATAAAGATTAGAGAAGAAATAAATTAAATGGAGAATAAAAAATAATAAAGAAAATCAACAGAACAAAATATTGTTCTTTGAAAAGATCAACAAAATCAATAAAGCCTTAGCTAGATTAACAAGAAAAAATGAGAGACGATATAAATAAATAAAATTAGAAATTAGAAGGGTGACATTACCACTGACCTAGTAGAAATATAAGGGATCATAAGAGGATACTATGAACAACTGTATGCCAACGAACTAGATAATGTTGATGGAATGGTCAATTATCTGTTTAAATGACTGTTTTGCACTAATCTATATCCACGTACTTTTTGGCAACTTCAGGCCTGCACCCATAAAAATCCAGTGGGTAAAAATTCCTTCCCCTATTTAAATAAACACATAACTTGTTCTCTAGCTATGAAAGATTCAGATGTACATAAACCTGGCAATTGTAGATATTGCATATTGACAGAAACCAAATTCATTAGTTTTGATAATAAGTTGTTCAATTCTGTCACCTACTTGCTTTTTTATAATAGGAACTGAATCCAAAATACTTCAACTTTTTGATTTCATGAGTTTCTGGTAATTTTTAATATTTCTAATGTATAACTGAAATTGCCAGTATATAAAGCAATTTGCCAATATATATAATGTACGGAAGATCACAGTAAAGCAAAAACTGAATCATACATACCTCCTGCAGAGTAGAATATTTTGCAAACTCTATCTGGATGAGTAGCACAGAGAGTTTCTTCTGTCTTATGGTCATTTAATGAACCTCTTCTTTGGATCAAGGAAAGGAGAGGTGAATTTCAAAGAGATGAATGGAAACATTTTGATACTTGGAGTATCCTGCTCCAGAAGCGGTGGTGGTTAAACGATGATCAGTTATGCACCAAAGCTTTGCCAGGATGAATATCTCAAAACCCACATGGCTATTTAACTTCCTCGATGGTGTACTAATAAGCCATACACATAGATTTGAAATTATATAATAATGAAAGCAATAAAAATTCTCACTGATTTGACTCTAGTTGTCAAACAGATCCCCTGAACATGTTTTCATTCTTCTTATTGGTATAATTTTAGTGTTCATTAGAATTTCGCAAGGAAATTATTTTGTTTTAAATTGATTCTTTTTAATTACTAAATATCAGCTTTTACAAATACTCTTCGAACAATTCAGGTAACTAAGGTTTTGGGGAGAACAGTTATTATACATGAAGAACTCTATCACATGCTCCATTTTTTGCAAATAACTCTGTTTGGCTGGATTAACAAACACTGTCACAGAAACAAAGTCTTGTTGATGTCTTCTTAAAGCCATACACCACTGCATTTATATTTACAAAAAGCCATGAATAAACATGCATTTCTCCTTTTCAGGAAGACTTAAATAGATGTTCAAACATTAAAATAACGATGATTCTAAAACATAATGAACTTCTAAGTTCATATTTGTAGGCAATCATGAGCAAAGCAAACACTTTCATTTACTATAGAGAGCTTATATGCCCAGATATACAGTCTTTACCCATTACAAACACTTCCTCTGTATCTGATGTATGGAATATGAATTAGTAGCAACACTACTATTTTACTTTAATGAATTATTAGTCCCTTTACTAGGTTTTCTTTTGAGGATTTAGCCCTCAGTAGCACAAGCATGGCAAAAGGGACAAAGATTTCTTTGTAAACTTACAATACTTATAAAGTGTGCTGATACTTATTTTTCTTAACTGTTAACAATTAGGTAGGATCTCCTACATGCAGAAAACCCCAAAAGCGTATGTGACCATGCTCCCATCTCAAAATGAAACAAAAAAAAATGTTCTTGGTTATTGAAACAACAGGTCTTCACCTTCTTTATTCCCTTTGCAGAAGCCTGTTTGTTATAACTTTCTTTAAAAAAAAATAAGGGGAAATGCAGACTACCATATTTTAGGTGGTTCTATTCTATAATCGCTACCCGCAAGGCACAAATAACAATAACTTTGCTACACCAATGTCTTTCAAAAATCATTCAAGGAAAAGAGATGAATGGTGGATGAAGGAAGGTGAGTTACTTTAATTATAGATTGCATTTTTTTCCTAATAAGCTTTTAGAAGTGTCACACATTGAAATTTAGGTGAAAGTGCCCTTTACCCTTCCCACTGTTTTGTTTTGTTTTTTAAACATACAGTTTGATAAGCTCAGATCCAGTCTGTGAGAGCACTTTGAGAAGTAGCTCTGGGTACTACTCTAAACTACTACAACTGTAGACAGCAGGATGTCAGTAGGGCACACCCCAGTATTTCTATGCTGTGGATGACTTACTGTTATTTCAATTAGGAGGCTCACTATTTATACATAAGCCCTCACTATTATTCCTTTACACAGTAATTTTACAGCCATGAGTCTCTGGTAGTAAAATACTGTATATTTACATTGATATCAATAATTAATTGCTCAGATAGAGAAGGGATGGCACTGACTACATGAAAACAATTTCAAAAGAGACAGCTACAGTTTTCCTTTGGGTCTTAAAGTCAGAAGAGTTGTCAAAGCAGATGAGGCTGTAGGTAAACTTTGTAGTTTAAATCTACTTTATAGGTTACTATGAAGGAAATAAGAATTTCTAACAACCCCTGTTAAAAATGTATTTTAGGTGAAATTTAAGTTAGCCTGTTACACTCTAACTAAAATGCTGGAGTATAACATACTTAGTCTAAAAAGATTTGTAAAGTTGTACACTAGTACATGCTAAGCTTGGCTTCTGCTAAATAGCTAATATTGTTTTTAAAGGTATGCAATAAATTTATTTTAGCTGGAAAGACTAGCTTTAAAGGGGCAATTGTAGGCAACACAAAAAGTATCATTTTTAGATTAACATGTTCTATAATACACTCGCTTTTATACACAAATTTAATGCTTACAAGTACAAAAAGCAGAGAACCACAAAGAATCTAAGCAACTAAATAATCAACAATATTCAATAGTTAATACTATTGTCCCATTTCCACATTTTGTAAATCCAGAAGAACATTGTAAATGCCATCTCTCACGTGGACTTCACTTTTAGAAGTTGGAGACTGTATAGTTCTGCATATGTCTGGGTTTCTACAGAACTGAATTGAGAATCCATCGTGTACCAGGCCAAGTTGCTAGAAGGAAGTGATCCTTGTTGTTTGAGTTTTATTGCTGGTGAAAAGCAAACTCCCTAGGGTTTCAAAACCAGAATTCATGGTCTAGTTTCTGTACTGTTCAAATGAACTTTGATTTCTAAAGCAGGTAGGTTTTTAACAGTGGACATCCCTTCTGTTTCAGATAGACCAGTGCTCGTGGAAAAGCTTGAGTGTTTCAACTTATTTCCCTGAGGCAGATGAGGGCCGCTGTCTAAAAAGAAGCCTGTCTATGTCTGCTAATCAAACATTTCAAGGTCTAAGAATTTAGCATTTCCCCTACAGCTATAGAACTGAGCAGAGATGTCTCCAAATAAAAAGTCAGTTTGGGTTTTCATGTCTAGGGATTTCGAGACTAGCTCGGGATTAACATTGCTAGGTTCACTCTTTAATTGAGTTTGGATACTGGAGAAGAAACTCTTCAATATAAAAATCTATTCTGGGATTCTGGGTTGGGCCAAGTGGGAGCTCTGTGTGGGGTCCATTGTTCGTGTCAGACAAAAGATTAATTATCCAATGTCTGACTTGGCAGATTACTTGACAAGATATTTTCTAAACTGCTGAATAAATCTCTGGTTTGGGTCTGATTATCTGTCATGTTTTATGAAGAAAGCATACTATTCTGTTCATTGAAGTTTATAATTGGTGCAGATTTCTCAATATCTTGATTTAATATCTTAGGGTCATTCTGAGGTAAAATGAGTTACAAGTTCTGCTACCAAACTGTTGCTTATAATATTGTCTGTAGAAACCCTGTTAGGATGAATGAAAATTCTCAAAAATATCTCCACACATCACCGCTTCATCCATGTGTACCTGGTAATCTGTGGAACTCTACTCCGCTGGTTTGAATTCTCTGGAGAGCCCACCTAAACAAGCATCTAAAAAAGCATCAGTCTGAGTGGCTATCAATGAAGTTACTTTAGAACTGGGCAACCATGTTTGAGTGTGAACACTAATGGGAAGCAAAACTTGAGAACCAAACAACAAGTCAGCTTGAGAACAAGACAACACAGAGGAATATGGGGCAGTCCACTGTGGAAGGTATAAAGCTTTGTAGGTGTAAGAAAACTGTCTGTGCATGGAAGAAATGCTGCTCTTCCAACATATGTTCCCTAGATGTAAGGAGGTAGGTGGACTTTTACCCAAGTTCACTTGAACACCTGACTAATTGGCTCAACAGCAATGGGACTCACAATCTTTGAGAGAGGAAGGTTCTTCTGAAGAGAGAAAGCCTCTTTATCTAGGCAGAGGAACAGGGTTCCTATGGACGGGGGAAGTATTATAAGTGGATGACACCCATAGCTTAACCCTGATGACTAACATAGACAACCATAGCCTGAGAAGAGGAGTCCACTGTGGGCACAAAGACAGACATAGGAGAGAACTACATGACAGGCAGTTTAACCAAAGCCACTTTCGGCTTTGGTAAAAGCAACTTCTGAGGATATCATGAAGCTATGTAAGAGTCTGTTTTTTTGGCATTAGAGCTGTGAACAATTTTCTAAGGAAGCTACTAGCTTTATTTCTAAAGTTTCTATTAATAGTTCCTGAGTGTCTAATCCAGGGATTGGTTTATTGATCAATGATTCGATTTTTTTTTTTTTTGGCAATTTCTGGTTATTCAAGGACGCATTAGTCAGCCAAAGGGGTGCTAATGCAAAATACCAGACATTCGTTGGTTTTTATAAAGGGTATTTATTTGGGGTAGAAGCTTATTGGTACCAAGCCGTAAAGCATAAGTTACTTCCCCACCAAAATCTATTTTCACATGTTGGGGCAAGATGGCTGCTGATGTCTGTGAGGGCTCAGGCTTCCTGGGTTCCTCTGGGCTTAGATCCTCTGTTTTCTGCACAAGGTCAGCTGTAGGTTATGAGACTCTTTAGGCCTTGCCTCTTTCTACAAGGTCAGCTGTAAACTATCAGGCGAACGGCTCTGTCTCTCTCCCTGGGGCTCCCACTTCGGCATCAAACTCCAACATCAAAACTCCAACATTAAAAGCCCTCAACTCTGTCCTTTGCCATGTCTTTTATCTGTGAGTCCCCACCCACCAAAGGGTAAGGATTCAACGCCCTACTGGCACAAGAGGTTTACATGATTACTTAATTAAGGAAATCTATGAATCCAATATAATCTAATATGCTCAGAGGAAAGATCAGTTTACAAACATAATCCAGTATTTCTTTTTGGAATTCATCAACAATATCAAACTGCTACAAAGGAGTTCTCTATTTTTCTTTTCTTACTAAATGGATCCCCTTGTTCAGCAGGGATCTTATGACCAATTTGGGAGAAGTGAAGCTAAAAGGCAGTTCTGCTGGCATACACTGGAAGAACTTGACCCAGTCCTCGGCATGTCTTTTCAAGTCCCATTCAGTACCACATGAACTGCTGCACTTATTACATTTATGCTTCTTTTCAGCGTAAATAAAGTGCTCTTGTGTAAGAGAGAATTGAGAAAATGGCCTGTCAGAGCCTCTAGGGCATTCTTCAATGGGACAACAGTAGAATTTTAGTACAGTTTTCACATCTTTAATTATTGTTGGATTTACTATGCTGTCCTGCAGGCAGTGGCTCTTGACCAGGTGCATGTCGAGCACAGGGTTGGTGGGCAGGATCTTGCTGAATCAGCTCCTGGGCATGCAGTGGGTGGCTGCCCCTCAGCTGTAGCATGGGACCCCACAGGCCAGAGGCAACTATGACTCCCTTCACAGCTTCTGGGATGGCCTGGGATTCCAAGCACAGAGCTACCACCCCCTCCCGCCCCCGCCACCTCGAAGGCTGCCAAGGCTCCCATATGGCAGCCCTGCCAGGCTCCAAATTTTTTTTTTTAACAGAGTTGAGGTCAACTTATTTATGCTAATTTGAGAAAGAAATAATAAATATCACAAATTATTGCATTATATCCTCTCCAACACTTGTAGTCTTCTGTTTTTTTAATAGCCAACAGTCTAATGGGAGTAAGATGGTATCTTTTCATAGTTTTGATTTGTATTTCCCTAATAACTAGTGATGTTGAACATCTTTTCATGTGCTTTTTAGCCATTTGTAATTTCTTCTCCGGAGAATTCTCTGTTCAAATCTCTTGCCCATTTTTTAAATGGGCTGTCCTTTTATATCTGAGATATAGGATTTCTTTATATATGTAGTTTATTTGTCTCCTATCAGATATATGGTCACCAAATATTTTCTCCCATTGGGTGGGCTGTGTTTTCACTTTCTTGACAAACTCCTTTAAGGGGTCAAAGGTTTTAATGTTGAGGAGGTCCCATTTATGTATTTGTTCTTTTGCTGCTCATGCTTTGGGTATGAAGTTCATGAAGCCATTTCCTATTACAAGTTCCTGTAGATGCTTCTCTACATTGTTTTCCAAGCTCTTTATGGTCTTGGCTCTTGTATTTAGGTCTTTGATCCATCTTAAGTTGATTTTTGTATAAGGTATGAGGTGGTAATCCTCTTTCATTCTTTTGCATATGGGTATCCAGTTATCTAAGCACCATTTATTGAACAGGCCATTCTTTCCCAGTTGAGTGGCTTGGTGGCCTTGTCAAATATCAGATAACTGTATATGTGAGGATCTATATCAGAACTCTCAATTTGGTTCTATTGGTCAGTATGTCTATCCTTGTACCAATACCATGTCATTTTGACCACTGTAGCCTATAGCTTTGTAGTATGTTTTAAAGTCAGGTATTATGATTCCTCCAAATTCATTTTCTTTTTCAATATGTCTTTGGCTATTTGGGGCCTCTTTCCTTTCCAAATAAATTTCACACTTAGTTTTTCTACTCCATTAAAAAATGTTGTATTGATTTGTATTGGAATTACATTAAATCTGGAGATCAGCTTGGGTAGGATACAAATCTTAATGATATTTAGTCTTCCTATCCATGAACAGGGAATATTCTTCCATTTATTTAAGTCTTCTTTGATTTTCTTTACAGTGTTGTGTTAGGGTTGGAAGGATGGGTCAGATAGCCCAAGGAATTGAGGGGAAGGTTGGGGGACAAATGAACATGGGAAATTGTTGGGTATGTGGTTGAAACTATAAAGTTGAGAAAACTCTTTAGAAAATATAGTAAGTAAGGGTTATTTGTTTAAGGTACTGCTTGTGAGGCATCTGGAACAGGGGCAGTTTTCTAGGGAGTGTGTGAGTGCTCATAGCATGTTTTATCATTGGGTGGAGACCCATACAATGAACGGGAAGGTGTAGCCCCATCCTGGGGAAGCCTGATGTTCTCAAACATAGGGAAGGGTGTCCTTCTAGAGAACTGGTGGCTCCCAATGGGGGAAAACAGTCTAGTGTGTCAAGCCCTCAGCACTGTTGCAAATATCTGTGAATCTGGTCCTTCAAGCAGTGAAGCTTGGTTGTCACTGTGGGCCCTGAGGGGAGTGGGGAAAGGAATAGAATAGATGGAAGCAGGCTTAACTGGGGGGCAATGGAAGTGTTCCACAAGATCGTGCAATGATGGATATAGGACATGTTAAATTTCACCAAAAATTTATAAAAGTGTATAGTCTAAAATGTAAACCCATAACGCAAACCATAATGTAGCTAAAACCTAGAAAAGTATACAGTCTAAAACATAAACCATAATGGAATCATGTTTGGAAGCTATGTTTCAATATCTGTACATCAGCTGCAGCAAATACAAAATGAACATGTAAAAGGATCATTGCTGGGGAAGGGGGAAAAGGTTTTGATGTTGGATATATGGGAGTCCCCTATATTGTATATGTGACTTTACTGTGATCTGAACTTTTTTGAAGCCAAAATTAAAAATTAAAAAAAAAAGAGGATGTAGACACTGAGGAAGAAATCAAAGAAATTACCTTGCCACTGTACATACAGTGTAACACCTATTACAGTGATGAAAGGCAAACATCAAAAACAAAGCTTTATGATATTTTCCATTTTTAATACCCCAATGTATTTTTTACTTTATTTCAGTTTTTCTAAATTAGTATGTATTCTATTTCCAATTTTTAAAGCTATCACTACTATTTCATTTTCCTACTAATAGAATTTGGCAATATAGTAGGCTTCATTTTTGAAGATGTTTTGGACCACATTGGGGTTCAACTATGGCAGGAGAGGAACACTGATGTGGGGTGTTATTGATAGGGGACACATGGTTGGGAGGGAGTTCTCCAGGGCATGTATATAGGGTATATAAAAATGTTTGGATATTTGTTGGGTATTTTCATAGTGGTTAGAATTACAAACAACACCTGAGGGAATGCTGAGCTCCTAGCCAGGGGAATGCTGTCACATTCCCCAATAAAAAAGCAACAATCCCCCAAGTGCAAGGGCAAAGACCAGTGAAGAAGGATGGTCCAATGATGAGCCCTTTATACTGATGACTATACTTATAAGCCTGTGTGCCTGAAATTTCAACTAGGCCTAAGAGTTACCTCCTAGAGCCTCCATGTTGCTCAAATGTGGCCACCCTCTAAGCCAAACTCAGCATGTAAATGCATTACCTTCCCAAGAGTGTGGGACATGACTTCCGGGGATGAGCCTCCCTGGTGCCAAGAGATTACTACCAATCACCAGTTGGTGATGTAACTAGAAAAAGACCTTGAATAAAAGGGGAAGAAGGTAAAGACAAATGAGTTTATATGACTAAGAGTCTTCAAAATGAGTCAGGAAGTCATCAGAAGGGTCATGCTTAAGCATGTCTCATCAGCAGGATTTCAAAGACAGCCAAAGTAGATACAACCCCAAAAGATACAACATCAGCAAATTCTGATGCTTCTAAGGACTACAGAGACACACTGGTTCTATGGTCATGGCAGACGGCTCTGGAGTTCAGTGCCTTGTCAGTGGGCCCTACTTTGGAATTTGTTCTCCTGAGTGTGATGGAGTTGGACTCAGATGTGGCCTTACTACACACACCTCTTCTGCCACTTTTACTGAACCCTGTAGTTGGTGCTGGGGTTGGACACTTAGAAGACTTGAATCTCTGGACTGGCCATGTACCAGCTGGGCCTTGAGCCTCAGCAGAATTGCAATTCCTACTCTCTAATTCTTTGGACTTACACAGGCCATCTAACAGGGAGGTGAAGATGGTCAACCACCACACCAGGGAACCAAGAGTGCCTACAACAGCAAGCAGGAGAACTGCATCTATCAACTATGTGGGATCTAAGTCCCCTCTCAATTTAGAGTGGAGTGGGCATCAGCATCCTAGGGTCCACAGGATGGAGGAATAAAATATGGATTAGAGTGGACTTATTGGTATTCTTCTATAGAACTATTGTGACTCTAGCAATGGAAGAAATTGTATCATTGATGTGGAGACAGTGGCCACAGTAGTTGCTGAGGTAAGGGAGAAGGAAGATGTGGGGGCATTTTCGGGACCTGGAGTTGTCCTGAATGATATTGCAGGGACAGATGCAGGACATTTTATATCCTGCCATAACCCACTGAGTGGACTGAGGGAGAGTGTAAACTACAATGTAAACTATAATCCATGAGGTGCAGCAGTTATTCAAAATGTATTCACCAAATGCAATGAATGTGCCACAATGTTGAAAGAGGTTGCTGATGTGGGATGAGTGTGGGGGGGTGGGGGGTAGGGTATTTGGGAACCTTTTAAATTTTTTAATATAACATTTTTTGTGATCTATGTATCTTTAAAAAAAAGTTAAAAAATAATAAAGTGAATATTTCTTAGAAGTGATAGGAAGTAGTAAAGAGCTACAAAGAGTACTAATCATTTTATGCCTGAGAATTCTCCAAAAACCCATCTTGAACCACACACAATGAAGTTTTGTTTCCAAAGCAGCCTAAATAAACTAGGACAAATAAGCTGCATTCCCTTTGGACATAAAAGTTAGAACAAGGAAATCAATTCCTAACGTAAATCACATTCTTTGTAGAATCAGATTGCTTTCTTTACTCAGAGAACAAATATGGCAGTCAAATAAAATAGCCTTTCTTGGCAAAGTATATTCAAATAATATGTGGAAAACTGACCCATACATTCAAAGTTCTAAAGTGCGTCTCTCAGTTACGCCTTCTTCCCTCTGAAAAGCTTTAGAATTCAACAGAAATATAAACCTTGAAATTTTAAAATAAAGGAGATTGCTGTTTCTCGGCAAAGAATGGGCTTTCGGAAAGGTTTATAAGGACAGTAACAAATCTTGATAACTTACATCAAATCATAGCCCAAAAAAACTTGTAGCAAAAGTGAAGAGTATTGTGGGGACCCTGGCCTCCCCACAAGTCCTCAGTGACCTAGACATGAGTTAAAGGTTAATGACCCTCCCCAGAGGGGAGAGAATGCATATGGTATCATAAAGTATAATCTTCCTAAGGCAATAAAGGTCCTTGGTTAACGTCCTTCCTACAAGTGAAGTGTAAACATCACCAGGCCCCATGTGTGCTGTCATGAGACCCTAGCAGCAAATCTGTTCTCATACCCTATAGAATGTCCCTGTTCTGAAACCCCTTATGTCTCATATTCCTGTCTCTTTGCAGAGCACTATATCTTCATTCTCTGAACTGCCACTATCAGAGAGCCACTCCTGCCTGTAAGTCCCAATAAAGCTGATGCCTGACTAAGTATCGGGTGTATCCTTTGGTCTTGCAGCTATACCAACTTCTGCCCTTCAGGAGTTGGGATGCAACAAATAATTACCTTGGGACTAAATGCTCACTGCTCACCTCTGTATCTCCACAGAGAAAAGGAAGGAAAAAATTGATCCTAGATTCTTTAGACTCCTAAACAATGACAGGACTTGTCCGACGTTGTAGAACTAGAAAACCCAGAATAGCTTAAGCATTCAGACATTACATTTTACCTCTTAGTATTAGAAAATTTAATATAACTCTTATGCACATGTCAGGAGGCATGTAGAGCTACAGATTTAACATTTTACCCAAAATACCCAAAACTCGTTATCTATTATATCCTCACATTTGTCATTATCCTCACATTCATTATTATCTATACCTTCATATCTGTACCACCCAGTCATCCCTATCACCCCAGACCACCTGGCCATAGGTGACATAAACCTTTTAAAATTAACCGAGGAAGCAAAAAACTAATGAAATTTTCCAGACCCTTCTTAGAAATGTCACCCTGATTATTAACTTTTTGCTTCAACCTTTATAAAAGTTATAAGAAAAGCCCTAACACAGAGGCTGATATGAGATTGGTTACCTCTCCGGCTTCCCGCAGGTGAATAAAGCCATTTTTCATTCCTAGCCTTGTTCAATGTGTCTGTCTATTCTGCCACACCAAGTGGAGAATCCAGCCTGAGGATCCCCAAGTTCCCTTCAATTTAAGGGGAAAGAAATCAGAAAAGAACAATGTTAAACATGCTGATGGTAGGGTATAGGGCAGGAAGCACTCCAATAACATTCCAATTACATTACATAGGAATGTAAGCTATGGGAAAATATTTTGCTCTTTCCTTTTACTGTGCTTTCTAAAGTCTTTATTTATATATATGTGAGTCTCTTGTCTCTCTTTTCTGTCCCTCTCTGCAGAAATCTAGTACCAAAATTGGTAAATTCCAAACTTACTTCTGCCTCCATTTGTAACAGATTCCAGCTATAAGTAAAATAGGAGATAAAATATGAGGGGAAAATACTTTCTTCTTGATTTTTTTCTTCAAAGTGTGATTAGGACAAATATATAAAGCAGAAATATGCAAAGAAAACAGAATATAACAAAACATTTTTTGAAAGATATAGACTTCAAAAAGCCACATGCCTTTTTAAACTAGCTACACTGGCATATGATTAATTAATAAAGCAATGAGATAGCCTATTACTATTCAGATTTTTTCCCCCAAAGTTAAAAACAATCTAAAGATAGATTTTAAATAAAACAAAGAAAAACAAATCATGATAAAGCATAATTCCTAGTCAGATTCTCTATCACTTGTTTCCAAGGGATTTGAAGTATTTGGTTGTAAATGTTATTCCTCAAAATAAATTTAATGGGAAAAGTGAACCAAGGAAGGGAAGAAAATCTCCTTTGACTTCATTTAAGGATGAGAAATTTGAATAAGAATGATGTTAAGCCTTCGTTTTCAAAAATAGGGCACATATTTGATTCGTTCCATACTTTCTCTCTCTTATTCGGCATAAACACAGTAAAGTAAAATTGTTACATCTCAGTATAAAAAGAATGCTGCAGTGGCATAATTTTTAAAGCATAGATATCTAATATTCTCTGCCAAAAGAAAACTTGTTAAAGGGGCCTTCTTATTCTCATCTGATATTTTCCTCAGAACTATTTAAATATACTGACATAAGCTTAGAAAATTAGTGCCCTGAATTCTGCTGCTAGGCATGTAGTTAATAATATAAATCTGTTTTTGCAGCAGAAAAGCAAAGGTTCTGCATTTAAATGATAACTAGCTTCAAAGAATAAAACAAGAACAAAATGTCTCATGTGAATATACATTTCTATTTCACTTTGGGCAAACATAAAACTTTTTTATTAACACGACAATGATATCTAATTTTTAAAAAGTATGAACTCAATGTTCTATCTGGAAGATAACTGACAATACTAAGTAAGTTTTACAAATAAATGTATTATTTTTGTTGACGTTGCCTTATTAATGGTACCAAAATATTAACACAAGAAGGGTAATTTTCATTAAGAAGAAATTGTTATTTGATTAAAACACTGTCACGACTTCATGAAGTTCAAAAATTCTTAGAGCCTATATTCTGAATGCCTGAAGGCCTTAATATGTTAGCATTACACTAATAATTAGCATTATGCTAAATATTATCAATAATATAGCAATATATTAAATAAGCAACACTAACGCAATAATTACATTAATTTATATACTGATTAATATGATTAGTATTAACTATCAACATAATTAGAACTATGTTAATTAGCTAGCATTATGCTAAAAATTAGTATAAGCTAATTATGCTAGCAATATGCTAGGTCACAATTATTAAGTTAGGATAAGTGGAAATGTTTCGTGCATGTTTTCAAGTTGGAGGGAAGTAGGAGAAGAAAATGGTATAAAGCATATATATGGGCAGGAGACAGGAGACAGAGTGAACTGCGCAAGTGATAGAACAACCAATGTGCTTAGAAGGTATTGTTTAATAAAGAAGGACTTAAAGAAAAGCAACTTACAAACCAGTCAGATCATACAGCATTTCTCTAATTACTAAAATCTACAGCTTCTGACTCTGAGTTTCCAGTTTAACTGAGGTTATACCATCGAAGTATATTAAATTACGAATTGGTAATTCTTGCAAATATTAAATATGAAATAAATTTATATTCAAACGGTACATGCTAATTCACACTGGGAGAATAAACCCAGGGAGTATGATGTTCTGTATACATTACAAAAATTAAGAATGAAGAAGAAAGTAATTAAGATTTTCAAATGCTACCTACAAGTCCAGAGAGATAGTTCAATGTCACTGGATTTGCTAACACAGAAGTTACTGGTGACTATGACACTAAAAGTTTGATGGAATGTCAGTGAGGAAAGAAGCACAATCTTCACAAGGAAATCTGGAGAAAAGTACTTTCTCATTACCAATATGTAATATGTAAAATAAATTTGTAAAGAAACATTTCGAGTAAGAAAATTATTCTGCCTTTAGCTTCTTAGTTTATGTTCTGAGCCCATTAATGTTTCACACTTCATGTTGATACCTAGCACGACTTGGTTTCTCAAAATATATTATAGCCTCACAATTCAATTAAAATATTAACTCTATCCATAACTTCAGTACTATAAGAATGCATCCTGGCAGGTCAATGCTTGCTTGGCATCATACTCCAACATAAGAAACTATGCTGATGATCATAAGCCACCCTAAGAGTTTCAAACTAAAATTTGTTGGCATTACTTAATGATAAGAATTACATGACCATATAGGAATATCTGGCTTGAATAAAATTACAGTAGATTATACTAATTAATTTTCTGTGGCATATTAATATTTAATGATTCTTAAACACATTATACATGTGCATATACAATGGAAAATTATAAAAGTACTGGCACTAATCTTTAAAATAACACTGTGGTACTCTCAATTGTTAAAATACTATTTTTGAATGCCAAATTTGTAGTGTTAGAAGTTTTAAAATGTTCACCTAAAGTGGAAATTTCCCCCTATACCCACTGCATTATTAATCTAACAAATCATTAATTCCCCAGAGTATAGTTCAGATATATTATATTCTTTCTATAAGACTGTTTAAAAGGATTGCATGCTTTTAAATGGGATCTGACAATAATTACGGTGCAGTAAGCCAAAAATGGTATAAGAAACTTACTCTGTTATTTCAAACAACCTTTCAAAAAGTTTCATTAATATTTTAGAAGGAAAAAAAGAACAACAGAATGTTTGGGGCTAACTAAATAGCAATGCTTAACAACAACTCACTTTGCAATCTTCAAGGAAAAATGTTTTCCCTGAATATTACATTTTGTATTCGACAGAATAATAAACTAAAATTGCTGTTGGCATATAAATAAAAAATCTTATGCACCACACACAATTTAAAGGTCATGTTGGGAACATAAGTCCTTCAGCTCTGAAATACATTATATGGAACCAATGTAGTTAGGTAATTTATAAAAGGCAAAAATGATGGGATGTTAATTATCATGTATACTTCTCCTTAATCCCACATTCTTAAGTGGTAGAAGGGCATTAGGGGATTACTGATAAATTTATTTATGGAGTAACTTTTATATGAAGGCACCCTCTAATACATGGAAAACATATCTTTGTGAGTGTGTTTTCTTATATCATGTTTCTCTAAAATATTTACAATTCATAAATCCAAAAAGCAAAGCAATGCACATTTCTTAAGTAGTTAAAAATTAAAAAGACATGGTGAGTGCTACATATACTTAACTAGATATGGTTCCAAACATTAAAGAAGCTTAGATTCAAAGTCAGATAGTACTATTTCTAACATATACTTAAGAGATCTAATGGACACTTAAAACAGTATTTAGAGCAATAATTTTAAGCTTAATGTACCTGTTTATAAGTTAACAAGAAATTTAATGAATATATATGCTTGAGAAAGTAGAAATGAGTAGAAAGTAAATGAGAGTGTACCATCAATAATGTGGGTGGGCATCCTCCACTCAGTTGAAACTCTGAAGGGCAAAAACAGGTTTCTTGAAGAAGAAATTGTGCCTCAAGACTACATCAACTCCTGTCTCAGTTTCTAGTCTGCCAGAATGCCCTAATTCCTCAAAAATTGTTCTTATGAACATTTTCTAGTGACACTGAAATTTAGCCTAGTATTTTTTTTTAGTTTTTATTTTTAAAGATTTATTTATTTATTTCTCTCCCCTTCTCCCCGTCCCGTCCCCCCCCCCCCCCCCCCCCCAGTTGTCTGTTCTCTGTGTCTATTTGCTGCATGTCTTTGTTCGCTTCTGTTGTTGTCAGCTGCACCGGAATCTGTGTTTCTTTTTCTGGCGTTATCTTGTCATGTCAGCTCTCCGTGTGTGTGGCACCATTCCTGGGCAGGCTGAACTTTCTTTCGCACTGGGTGGCTCTCCTTATGGGGCATACTCCTTGCATGTGGGGCTCCCCTACACGGGGGACACCCCTGCTTGACAGGGCACTCCTTGCGCACATCAGCGCTGCACATGGGCCAGCTCCACACGGGTCAAGGAGGCCCGGAGTTTGAACCACAGACCTCCCATGTGGTAGATGGACGCCCTAACCACTGGGCCAAGTCCGCATCCCCTAGCCTTGTATTATACATTGCCTAAGAGTGAACTCCCAAGAGCCTCCTTGTTGCTCAGATGCAACCTCTCTCTAAGCCACACTCAGCATATAAACTCACTACTTTCCCCCCAGAATGGGACATGATTCTTGGGGATGAGCCTCCCTGGCACCAAGGGATTACCACCAAGCACTGACTAACAATGAATCTGGAAAAAGACCTTGGCCAAAGTGGGAAATATTAAATGGAAAAGAATTTTTGTGACTAAGAGACTTCAAAGTGAGTCAGGAGGATATTTCAAAAGCTATCCTTACGCATGCCTCAGCAGGATCTCACTGACTGCCACAGCAAACATTGTCTCAAACGGAAGGGCTCCTGAGGGCTCTAGAGACATCTAGACACTATAGGCAGGGGAGACAATCTTAGGAATTCGACATCCTGTCAATGTGCCTTACCTTAGAATATATGCTCCCCAAAGTAACAAAGTTAGACTCATTTATATTTTCCCTATGCATGGCTTTTCTACCCCTTTTACTTGAACCTATAATTAGGACTACACTTGTCAAATATATGTCTCAGAGACCTAAGTCTTTGGTCTGTTCACATGCCAGTTGAGCCCTGAATATCAGCAGACTTGTAACACCTACTCACCAGTTCACTGGACTCACACAGGACAACAAAAGAATGATGATGGACAACACCCATCCCAGGAGGCAGAGAGTGTCTGCTCCGTGGATATAAGCCCCTTCTCAATGGGAGACAGGGTAGGTATCACTAAACCAAAATACTCAAGATTGAGGAATGAACAAACATAAGAAGGGGAATGCAACTATGTACTAAAGTAGACTTATTATTCTAGCTAAGGAAAAATTGTATTATTGATATAAAGGCAGTGGACACCAGAAGTTCTGAGGGGAGGAAAAGGCAAGAATAGGTGCAATATGGGGGCATTTTTGGGACCTTGGCATTGTCCTGCATGACTTGCAAAGACAGATACAGGCCATTGTATATTTTGTCAAAACCTACAAAATTGTACAGGGCAAAGTGCAAATTATAATGTAAACTATAGTCCTTGGTTAATACAATGTTTCAATATGTGTTCATCAATTGTAACAAATGTATCACACTAATGAAAGATGTTAATGTGGGAAAATGTGGGAAGGGAGAGGGTGGGCTATATGGGAATCCCCCATATTTTTAATGTAGCATTTATGTAATCTAAAGCTTCTTTAAAAATAAAAAATAAAAATAGAATTAAAGATATTAATAAAAAGATTTAACTAAAAATAAATAAATAATTTTCATCACCTACATATCTTATTGGTTCTGTTTCTCCAGAGAAGTCTGACTGACACAAGTGGTAGGAGGAATATAGGGACAAAATTATAAACAAGTATATACATGAAAGGTTTAATAACACATGACAGAAAGCAAAACATACATATCAATTATCAAACAATAATTGCTAAATATCCACTTTTAAAAGATATAGACTCTCAGATTATATAACATACAAAATTCTTTCTGCAGCCCACATGTTAACTGTGGATCATTTCATAATCTTCTTCAGGCACAACATATTCATCTCTTTTATTTATTATACAAATATACAAATTCCTCAAAGGACTTGGCAGAACAAAGGGGAAGGGGAAAGGGAAGGGGAGGGATAACAATTGCTATACAACTGAATGTTTTTAATAAGCAAAAAAACTGGGGAAAAAATTGGAAAAGTTAAAATTAAAATTACTTTCCATCAAAAAATATATTGGTATGTAACTAATGAAAAACTTTGCAATGTATTTAAGAATTCCAAGAAGATATTTAGGCCATTGATCTCTTTACCCCACTTTTAGGATTTTATTATGAGATATAAAATTTAAAAAATAATGTGAAATAGCCAACTAATAGAATATCATTCAGTCTTTAAAGTCCATTTTGAAGTAATAATTAATGGCTTAGAAAAATATTCATAATATACTATTAAGAGGAAAAACTGAAATATGAAACAACAATATACTATAATTCCAATGTTGAAAAAATTTACATATATGATATGTGATCTAAAACATATCTACTAAAACAAGATATTCTACTATAGAGATTATACTATTATTATATAAAGATATAAAGATATAATATAATGTGACATATGTGTGTGTGTATATATATTTTCCCAAGAGAAAATATAGAAGCATACACACACATAATTGGGGACGGACTTCTTAAAACTATGAAATAACAATGGCTATTTCTCAAATAAGGAGCCATCAGTGAATTTTATTTATTCTTCAAGATTTATGCATTTTAATTTGTCCATAATTTTATGCTTACAGGTGGAATCTAAATCTAATCTGTCTTTGAAATGTCATTCAGGACAGGACATTGTATTTCCTGTCATAACTTACAAAATTGTGCAGCAGAGAGTGTGAACTACAAAGTAAACTATAATCCATGCTTAGTGGCAATGCTCCAAAATATGTTCATCAATTGCAACAAATGTCCCACACTAATGAACAATGTTGTTAATGTGGGAAAATGTGGGAATGGCAGGGAGCAGGGCATATGGGAATCCCCTTTATTTTTTATGTAACATTTATGTAATCCGATCTTTTTTAAAAAAAAATTAAGAAGTATATTTAAAAAATAGAATATTGATAAGAAATAGTATGTATAAATAAATTATTTGTAAGAGTTTAATATGAAAATTAACTAAAATATAAATGGATCAAACAACCATGTAACCATCTTGCAAACATGTCACAATGGAAAATTATTTTCTAACTGATAAAATTAATACTACCCTCATATATTACCAGAATATTCCTTTCTATTCACCTCAGTTTTCTTCTACCATTTCTTTTTTTTTTTAAGGATTTATTTATTTATTTTATTCCCCCCCCTGCCCCCGTTGTCTGTTCTCTGTGTCTAATTGCTGTGTGTTCTTCTTTGTCTGCTTCTGTTGTTGTCAGCAGCACAGGAATGTGTGTTTCTTTTTGTTGTGTCATCTTGTTTCAGCTCTCCATGTGTCGGGCGCCATTCCTGGGCAGCCTGCACTTTCTTTCGTACTGGGCGGCTCTCCTTACGGGGAGCACTCCTTGTGGGGCTCCCCTACGCGGGGACACCCCCGCGTAGCACGGCACTCCTTGTGCGCATCAGCACTTCACATGGGCCAGCTCCACACGGGTCAAGGAGGTCCAGGGTTTGAACCACGGACCTCCCATATGGTAGACGGATGCCCTAACCGCTGGGCCAAGTCCACTTCCCTCTTCTACCATTTCTTAACCACCAAAACAAAGCAAAGCATAGAGGAAATGAAAGCAAGTACCTATTTCAAAGACATATAAACTTTAAAGAATTTTGACTAATTTGTAGTCACACAAATAATTCCTCTAACTTCAAAAATTTGATTTGACCAAATGATATAGAAAAAAAATTAAAGTGAAAAAAAAAAACTTTAACTCTATAGCCTACAATTGCTACTGTGCACTTTGTTGTGTCATCTTCCAGATATTTTTCTCAAACATCTAAAAATATATAATACATAATATATTTAATATATAATATACCATTAGTACAAAATGTAATACATTATATTTTTCTGTATAAAATATGATTTTATATCAAACTATTTTGTGATTTTTATTTAATAGAATACATTTTTATGCAATAAATGCCAATCAATATAATTATTGTTAATAGCAGAAACTATTTCATTACATGAAAGTATCATAGTTGTAATTACCTCCTATTTTTGTCCATGATGCCTGTTTTTAATTTATTTCATATTAAAAATATGTTAGGGACAATGAGGTGTTAGTGTTTGAAGGGTGTAGGATTCTCTTTGGGGTGATGAAAAGGTTTGGGTGGTGGATCATGGTGGGGGTAGCACAATACTGTGAATGTAATCTGTATCACTGAATTATGTACCTGCATATGATGAATATTATGTTATCTATATGTTGACAAAATAAAGATTTTTAAATTAAAAATACATAAATCTAACCAAAAAATTTTTATTAAAAATATGGTTTCCAATAGCAGAAAACTGAATTCTCCCAATTAATTCTAAGAGGGACATATAACCTCTATGCCTAGAGATCTATAAATCCATTTCATTTTTTTAAATCAATTTTATTGATACATATTAATAAGGCTTATAATTCAAACTCATCCAAAGTGTATACCAAATCATATTTGGTATAATCACATAGTTCTGTGTTCATCCCTTCAATCATTTTTAGAGCATTTTCATTATTTCAAGAATAATAAACAAAAATCAAACAAGAAAATTCTTCACCTCTAAATATCTTTATGTTTCCCCTGCTATATGTAGCTGCTATTTATGGTGATTCCTGCCAATTATTTATTTATTAAGCATTTTTATTGAGATATATACACATATCAAATGACCTATCCAAAGTGCATAATCAATGGCTTTTAGTATAATCACTATGTTGTACATTCATTCATTGCCTCAAATATTTTAGAACAATTTCATCACTTCAAAAAGAAAGACTCGACAGCTAGTAGCATTCTTCCCCCAGCCATACATAGTCACTAATCCAATTTCATCTTCATAAGCTGATTTAGATAAATGGAATCATACAATATGTACTACTATATTTCTGGTGTCCTTCACTTAGTATAATGTTCTTTTTTACTGATGTTAACATTTTGAAGTCTTAATGAAGCAGGCTAGTAAGATAGGGAATCAAGACAAGGATTGGAAATCTGGCAAGAAGTCCATGTGGACATCAATAATACCAAGATGGCACCTGGAAGACACACACACACACACACATACACACACACACACACACAAGCACACACAAGATTCTGCCATTCAGAACAAGATTTCTTCCGGAAGCCAGGGGAAACCCTGGGTACTCCTCAAGGACTTTATCAGGGGATTGATAGGTGGTGTAATCAATCAAAACAGCAAACAACTGGAACTCTTCTTGTGCCATTAGCAAAGGGGTGGAATAATTAATGGTTCAAAGGACAGGCATAAGGCCTGAACATGCTCCCTCACCTTTGAACCCCTGTTCCTGCCTTCTGCACCCTGCTTTTGCCATTTTTCCCCTGCCACGGTCGCCGCATGCATAAAACCTGAGCATTTAAAATGTGTAATGGAGAACTGCAGTCTGTAAATCAGTCCGTTTAATCACTTTTCAGTCCCTTCTTCTTCACCTGGGACCCATGGCCTGTTATTTTCTCCAATTTTTCATCCCTCCCTACCTTAATAAATTACTCACCCGACGTGCTCTTGAAATTCATTTCTGCAGCATAGTCAAGGACCTAGACAAAATATGGTAACATATTTGGCAAACCAAACCAGAAGCTTATTGGTGAGTAAAACTATGGCCTACAGCCATTTTAATGCCTTCCTTTGGTTCTCCATTTTAAAACGGTTTGCCTATGAGCTCCCACAGCACATAATCCCAGGAGGGAAGAGGCTGGGGCACTGGCATCACCGCGTCTGTGCTGCATGCCCAGGCTTGTGACATCTGACCCCACCGGGGAGGGCTGGGGCAGAGGAGGGCAACTCAAATCACGGCCCTGCTAAGACAGAGGTTCTGCGGCAGAGCGCCAGGTGCTGCAAAGCTTCTCTTTCAAGCTCTTTTAGGTGCCGAAGGCTTTGCCCTCGGGCCTGCCTGCCATTGCCTTCTCCTGACCTCTCCCCTCAGTGGCAGTATGGCAATGGCAAAGAGCTGGGCGCTTGCCCCTCCTGATGGGTCCACACCTTTGCAAGCGGCCTTCCTACTGACTACACTCAGCTACTGAGGGAGATAAAGAGGAAAGGCAGCAGGCAAAGCCAAAGATGGATACTGTGGGAGTTGCCTTCCACAGGCGGGCCACAGGCCAGGATACCATTGAATAATTAGCTTTTACCAACATTTTTACCTTCCTACTTCTTGCTACTGAATTTCTCTTTACAGGTTTGTGTTAAAATGCTTTAGACTGTCTTAAAGACTAAAACTGAAAATGCCTTTGCTAGGAAGGAAGTGATTGCCTCAGGGCCCCAAGACCTGTTAGCTAGAACAATTGATCACTAATCACTTAATGGCCTTTTGATGGTTAGTCTAACTGGGAAATTCCTAGAGAGTAAAGTCATAAAACTAGGACTGAGTCTAAGATTTCTGGAAGGAAAGGAGGAAGAAGCTTTCTGCCCCTTCTCCAAGGAGGGAGAAGTATTCAGCTTGGAAGGCATCTGATCTATTTGATCTGTCTTCCAAGTCCAGAATAGCCCTGGGAAAGCCCTGCAGCAGGGTTTCTGTGATTCCTGAGGTTGTGGGAACCAGTGCAGTAACTCTGAATGTCCACTAAGACTTGAAGGCTTGGACACTTTGATTCAGAGAGCAGACAAACATTCCCTGAAATTTCAGGTACAATTGTTAGGAAAACAGTACAGTCAGTCTTGGACCCTAGAATGTCAGGGTGCTGAGAATCAGAGCGGTAAGCTCTGAACGGCCTTCCATTCAGAGGGCAGCCAAATATCCCAAGACTTCTCAGGCACTTTGATTTGGGGTAACTGCTCAAACTGTTTCCCACCAACTCAGCTTGAGGCCAGGCAGGCTCTGAAAAGTAAAATTCTCAGGACACTGGGAAGACAGTATCAGCTCCAAATTATGCGGAGTAATGAACAACTTAGTCAGACTAGACTCTGGGATGCCAGATTGGTCAACTAAAAGGTGCTTCTTCATTCTTCCTTGAATAATGGGCATAGTGCTTAGCCCACCAGAAAACTCCCCATAGGAGTCTCTTCTCAGAAATTAGGAAATTCTGCCTACTGTTGGTCTACGTGGCCACAGTATAGTCAAAAGCAGACTCTATATGAAAACCTGAAATCTAGTTAAACCAGTGTACGAAAGGAGGACAGATAGATCTGAAGCACAGAAACCTCATGTTGTTTAACCTCCTTAAAGTAATGAAGAAAAAACTCTCAAACTTCGACTAACTCCCTTTTAGAAACAGCCTTCTCAGTTTAAACTCAGTTGTTCCTATGAAAGGTGTGAATAGAGATCAAGAGCCAGGCCAGTTACCAAACCTTTCCTGGAAAATAAGACATCTCATGTGCCATCAACTAAAATCACCAAGTTCCTAGAAATGCTAAAGGTATAAAATTCTCTCTTCTGTTTTAATCTGTGCTTAACTTTGTGTTCAACTTTGAAATCTCTGCTTAACTTTGTCAGTTTGCTTGCACCAAGGAAATCAGACTTGGGGCTCACCTGTTACAAATTGGATAATGGTGAAAGGTAACCTAAAAAAGAGTTTTAAATGTCAATACTTGTCTTGCAAGTGGATTTAATGTATAAATCACAAGTGGAATTAATTCAACTTCTAGAAAAGCAGGAAAACTTCACAAAGTTGTTTCTAATAAACAACCTGTAGCTAATAAAATTCTTGTAGCTTAGTTAATCAAGGTACCCAATTTACTTTAAAGTATAAACTTACTAGAAACTTTAATTAAGAGTTAAGATCATTTATAGATGCCTTTATATAATGAAAAAGAAGGATAACAACTAAAATTATAATTGGGTAGATTTGGCCTAAAGCCATTATTTTAAGTGTAAATTCTAAACTGACTTTACCTTTGTTTATGGTCACGTTAAGCTGAGTGTCACCCCTTGCCTTTGCTTACAGTTATTTCATAACAGCTTCTGTCCCTATGGCTCAGGGGAAACAACCCTGAGACATCCCTGTCTCCTGTCGTACTAGTATTAGTGACCCTGCTTTCTCTCATGGCTCCAAGTGTGGACTAAACTGCTGCCTAGTGGAATTTTTGACCCTTGGGGTTGAATGTCAATCTTCCAGTCCAGAAGCCACCAGAGTCCTGTTATCTCTGAGGACTGGGAAGTGAAGAGGCCTCCTGCCTTGACAGCTGGGGTTCCTAAAAGTGGCAATTCATGAGAGAAACCAGTTCCTTTTGAGGATTCAACATCCTCAGTGAATATACACAGAATTAGTCTTGCTCATCAAGGTTGGCTTGAGTCAATGTAAAAAATAAAGTTTTGAAGCAAAAGAAAATTGTATTAAAGAACTGAAGACATTTTGGTTATAAGCCAATAATTAAGTAATGAAATTCATGTGCATATCTGCATGGTCAAAGTGCAAATTGGAAAAGAACAAATAAATTAAAATAATAATTTAAAAAAAGTTCAAATTGGAGTAATTAAAGAGCCTTCAAAGAAATCTTTTAAATTTTATCTTATTGTTAAACTTATTTTGTAAGAGAATGAAAATTATAACAGTGAGTCCTATATTTCTGTGTCAAACTCTATTGTGTCTGCCTACTTATTCAGTATAATCATTTCACACATTAAGATGATATCAAATTAATAAATGAAAACTCTAAATTCAGATCTTATGAAATTAAGTTTAAAAAATTGTAGCTCTGCCCTCTTTTAAATGCATATAGTAAATTCCATTGGTTGCTCATTGTAATTTTAAGGTAAATTAACCTGTCTGTGTTTGTGGTCAATTATAAAGAGTTTGTAATACCATCTTCTAAAGTGAAGCATTTAAATGGCTAGTTCTAAGAAGCCATTATTAACTAGAAACCTAAATTGATACTAATGACAAAAAGTAACTTCATAGCAGTGAAACCTGTCTGGAAGTTGCTTCAATGTGCATATTCATGTGGTGGTAATGAAAAGTTACCTTGATTCCATTGGGAATCTTCCGTTATTTTAAAAAACAAGAGAAGTAGTTTTTCCTCTGCCACTAATGTAAAATACCTATTAATTAATGTTTTCATGGTAAAAGTATAAAAGTAAGAAGCAAAGTACGAAAAATTTCATTTCATATGTTACACACTGCATTAGAAGTGTTTAAAAAGTATATAAAAACCAAGAGATAGACTTCAGCATTGCCAACTCTTGTGCATTCAAACCAGGCCTTCAATACACTGCAGGTTGCCTCTCCATTTTAGTTATTGGCCAGCTTGGTCACTGAACCCTATAACAATAACAGTATCTACTACCTCTCTGATTGTGCTCCTAAAGTGTCAATGGAAACTACATTGCAATTTCAAACTCCAGCAGTAGCCAACAATGGCTCGATATAGCCAAATGTACAATGGATATCACCTCCAGACTGGCACTGCTTCATAGTGCTGAAAGGCGCTATGTACCAGGTCAATGGAATACTGGAACCTACCTTCCTAGCTTCTCTCTAGGGTCAATGGTGCTGCACTTTGCCGGCTGTGTGAAGAACATACCAAGTGCAGCAACAATCACCAGAGTACTATGAGTAGAACTTAACAACATTTGGCATTATGGCCTGCTCCCATGGAGAGATAACATGGAAAGTTTTGCAAACCTGAAACTTGAATCTATTAATTGCAGCTCAAAGAGAAACTTATGTATTGGGTACTACATTAATTAGTATTAAGTACTGTAGTACCTATATCCTACTCTAGATATATGCCTGATAATTATGGTGATATCTTTTCTATTCTAACCGATATGCAGAAAAATTGTGGATATGTTAAAAGTCTTTGTAAACTTCATTTTCTAAGTACTTAATGAACATGCCTAGCCCAGGTCTCCCTCCTAGCCCTTATTTCAGAAACTGTCCTACTCATTCCCTGGGGAGCACTGGCAAACCCACATGCCATTCGACCAGGGCTGAGTGTTTTCCCACCAGAAGGGAAACAGTAAATGTAGTGGCTAAGACCCCATTCAGCTTAGCCCCTTAGAGATTGTCCATGGAAAATCTTTCCTCACCGAGGACCTGGAGACCAGTTTGTAGTCATAAATTTGCTAGAAAACAGGCCTCACTAAAATAGAAGGAAGTTTACTCTGTAGTTCTGATTACTCCTACAGCTATTAAAGTAAAAGGAATTTCCAGCTTGGTGCACTAATCCTGAATGCAGCCACATGCCCAAGAAAGTGCTAGTTCACCAGAAGCACCTGATAGGATGCTCGAATGTCAGTCATTGGACAGCATGAAATAGCTCTTCAAGAGAAAAGCTAAGTAGTATCAAAGTCAGCTGTTCCCTCTAACTCTAGCCCCAATTCCTATTCCTAGGGGGAGGGCAAACCAGACATCTCTTTAAGGAAACTTGTCTGTTTTCATCTCCTTTAACTTAATTAAAAAAGGCAATGCCTTTTCCCATTCCTCTCTCCTACCACAGGAACTGGGATTGGCAATTTATACCTAACCCTGTAGTCTTTTGTAATTTCTCTCTAGAGTTAACCGACAGCATAAAATAACTCAAGGAAGAATACTGTTTCCCACCAACTTTGGGAAAATACATCCTTTGCAGGCACCTGGCCTTTTCTACTTAAGTGGTCCAGTGTCCTCTTAGTGGGACCATGTATTCTCAAAATCCTAATTAAGTTTATTTCTTCCAGAATCAAAATCTTGTTCACCATATGGGAACTTCATCCAGCTTCACCCAAGATGCCAGATCCATCTTCCTCCAACTGAGATAGAATAGCAGTAAGGTTTTATACCTTCTCAGGTAGGGCCTACTGCCCCTAACCAGCAGGAAGTGGCTACAGAAAAATGATCATCATCCTTCAGAACCCCTTTAAGAATAAAAGTGTAAACTCTCTGATGGGGAAATGAAGCAGGCTAGTAAGATAGGGAATCAATAGATGGAACTAGAAGCTGGCAAGAAGTCCATGTGGACATCAATAACCCCAAAATGGCTGCTGGAAGACACCCTCCCCCCCACACACACAAGATTCTGCCATCCAGAACAAGATTTCCTCTGGAAGCCAAGGGAAGTCCCAGGTATACCTCAAGGACTTTATTATTGGACCCTCCCAGGGGATTGATGGGTGGGGTAATCAATCAAAACAGCAAATAGTTGGAACAATTCCTATGCCATTAGCAAAGGGGTGGAGTAATTGATGGTTCCAAAGGCAGGTGTAAGGCCTGAACATGCTCTCTTCCCTTTGGAGTCGTTCCTGACTACTGTACCCTGCTCTTGCCATTTTCCCCTGCCATGGTGCCAAGCACATAAAACCTGGGCATTGATAATCTATAATGGGGAACTACAGTCTGTAAATCAGCCCACTTTATTACTTTTCAGCCCCTTCCTCTTCACCTGGGACCCATGGTATGTTATTTTCTCCCATTTCTCATCTCTCTCTACCTTAATAAATTACTCTTGAAATGCATTTCTGCAGCACAGTCAAGAACCTACACAAAATCTGATAATACTAACCTACATTATTTCAGCTTCAAAGAAAAAATGGTCCTATACATGCAATTTTGCCCATATTCAATTTTAATCAAAATAATGGCTCAATATTTTAAAGAATATTCTAAAGAAACTCAGTAAACTTATTCTAAAATATATAGGAAAGAAAAACATTTCAAGAATACCTAAGCCATTTTGAAAAAACAAAAAAACAAAAAGATCCTAGATTGATGTCTTGCTGTACTGATATTACAACATACCATAATGCCATGATAATAAAGTCTTGTGTACTCACACAAAAACAGGCAAATGGGTCATGAAACAGAATATGATTATACCTCAGAGGAAGGCCATGTTTATATGGGAAATAAATGTAAAGTAAATACCAAATCATGCGGTAATAGCTGGTCGTTCATTAGAAAAAGTAGCTTAACATATGAAGAAAAATAAACTGGATCTCTACATACCCTTATAAAAAGATTGATCTCAAAAGATAACTGATCTAAATGTGAAAGTTCAAACTACAAAGTTAATATAATACAGTATTAACAAATATCTTCAAAACTTAGGGCTGGGAAAAGACCTAAAGCACAAAGCAGAAAGTGCTAAGTTGATAAATGTGATTATATAATAGTTAGGGATTTTTTACTTAACAGAAGACCCCAAGGAAAAAATTCATGGATGAGAGCTCTGTATAATTATTTGTACCGTGTGCCCTGCCTCACTGGGATTAAATGGAAATATAAGGAAAAAATATTTAGATTTTATAAGGAACTCTTAAAAATCAATAATAAAAATATACCAGATGCATTACCAGTTGCACTTGGTAATAATTTCTTGGTGCCAGGAAGGCACATCCCCAGGAGTCATGTCCCATGCCAGGGGTGGGGAGTGGGAGTGGGTGACAAGGTAATAATACATTTATATGCTGAGTTTGGCTTAGAGAGAGGTCACATTTGAGCAACATGGAGTCTTTCAGGAGATAACTCTTAGACACTCTATAATACTAGGCTAAGTTTCAATTTCACAAGAAAAGATTCGTAAACATTATTATCAATAGCAATAGCAGTAGCAATTCATCTGGAAAAATACTAAAAACAAATGAGCTATTATGACTAAAAGATTTCAAAGTAAGTCAGGAGGTTTTTCCAGAGATTATGCTTATGTACATCTCAGCAGGATCTTATTGACTGCCACAGTAAACGTGCCTCAAACAGCAGGACTCCTGAGAGCTCTAGAGAAATCCAGACACTATAAACAGGGCAGACAAGCTCAGGAATTAGGTACCCTGTCAGTGGTCCTTAGTCTGGAATTTATGCTCCCCAGTATAACAGACTTACACTCATTTAGTTTTCCTACACTTGGCTCTTCTGCCCCTTTTATTTGAACCTGTAATTAGCACTATACTGGTTAAATATATTTCCCAGAGACTTAAATCTTTGGTCTGTTCATGTGCCAACTGAGTCCTGAATCTCAGCAGAGCTGCAACACCTACTCTCCAGTTCAATGGCATCCCACAGGACAACTAACAAGGAGCTGATGAACAACGCCCATCCCAAGGAACAGAGAGTGTCTGCAACTGCAAGCAAAATAACTCCATCCATTTGCCCCATGGGATCTAAGCCCCCTCTCTATTAGAAACAATGTGGGTATCACCATCCCCAAACCCTCAATTTTGGGGAATGAACAATGGTCTAAAGTAGATTTACTATTATTCTATTATAGACGTATTATTATTCTGGTAATTGAAGAACTTTCATTATTGATTAAAGGCAGTGGCCACCAGAGGTTCTAAGAGGAGGGAGAGGGAAGAACAGGTATAATATGGGGGCTTTGGAATTGTCCTGAATGACATTTTAGGGATGGATATATTATTTATTTTGTCATAACCTATAAAATTGTGTCAGACAGAGTGTAAACTATAATATAAACTATATTCCATGGTTAGTAGCAATGCTTCAATATGTGTTCATCAATTTTAGCAAATGTACCACACTAATAAAGGCTGTTGTTAATGTGGGAAAGTGTGGGAAGGGGAGGGGATGAGGCATATGGGAATCCCCTATATTTTTCATGTAACATGTATGCAATCTAAAACTTTTTTAAAAATTTTTTTAAAAATCCAAATAAATAATATACAAAGGATATAAGAACAATTTTTAGAAGAAACCTGAAATGTTAACAAATATATGAAGACATATACAAATAAAAAAATTGAAAGAAACTGAAACTTTGGAAAAACATTTGATACTTACTAGATTTGCAAAAATAAAAAAAGCTCTATCTTTTCAAGTATTTGGAGGAATATAGTTAAGTATGATACTTCATACACTGATGATGAAAAAGGAGACTCATCACTATTCCAGAATGTAATCTAGAGGCACTTAGTTTAAATAAGTAGATATATACCCAGTTTCATGTACACATGTAAACATACATACACATATACATAAAAGAAATTATCAACAGGTCTATAAGTATGTTCATCAGAGCATGTTCTGTGGTAACTGGAATTTGAAAGTAATCACTGGGGTAAAATGTAATGCAAGTAAACAATGAAATATTGCTGTACAAAATTTAGATCTGAAAAAGTAAATGTACATACAGTAAGAAAAACAGACTTTAATACACAAGACAAATGAAAAAACAGTAAGAATGAAACTGAGACCTCTGGAGAGGGACTGTGGGAAGACGGCAGAGAAGGAAAATTCAGAAATCAGTCCCTCCACCAGATTAACAGGGAGAAACTGTCTGAATCAACTGTTTCAAAACTCTGGAATCCAACTGAACCTTAGGCTGACCTTCCTGATATGAGGGCGAACACTTAAGAAAATCTCTCTCATATCACCAAAGAAACAGGAAATGATGACCAATCTAACAGTAGACTAGAAAATAACAACAAAGACAAGAATGTACACATAACAAAAGAGAGAGAACTAAAGGGTATCAAGAAAATAATGAACAGATGAATCTTAAAGAAAAGAAAAGAGATAAAGATTTAAACAGGAACCAAACAGAACTACTGGAGTTGAAGACCACAATAACAGAAATGAAAAATTCCCAGCAGCATGTCAATAGCAGATTGGAGCTGGAAGAAGAAAGAAAAGGCAATCTTGAAGACAAGATAATTGAAATGAATCAGGCTGAGGAAAAGAAAGAAAAAAAGAATTATAAAAAGTGAAAACAGCCTAAGAAACCTCTGGGGCACCATCAAGCATAATAGTATATGCACTATACGAGTCCCAGAAGAAGAAAGAGAGAAAGGGGCAGAAGGAATATTCAAAGAAATAATGATAAAAAATTCCCAAATTTAGGAAAAGATGTGACTGACTATACATATGCAAGAAATACAAAGAACACCAAACAGGATAAACTTCAAGAAATAAGCCCCATCACATACTGATCAAACTGTAATGCAAAGGACAAAGAGAGAGTTCTGAAAGCTACCAGCGAAAAGTGGTTTGTCATTTACAAGGGAGTCTCAATTAGATTCAGTGCCAATTTCTCATTAGGAACCATAGAGCAAGAAGGTAGTGAGTTGAAATACTTAAAGTGCTGAAAGAAAATTAATTGCCAATCAAGAATTCTATATACAGCGAGACTTCTTTTCAAAGATGATGAGAGATTAAGATATTCCCAGGCAAACAAAAGATGATGGAGAAATTTTGGTAATGGATGGTAATGTTTGCAGGACAACACTGTAAACATAATTAACAATGGCAATTTATATACATGAATGTGGTTAAAAGAGGAAACATTAGGACAAAAAATGGTACTATAATTTTTAAAAATCCATGAAATTGCATGCCACAATGAATCCTGAAATAAACCATGGACTATAGGTAATAGTACAATTATATAAATGTGTCTTCATCAATTGTAACACATTTACCACACCAATGCAAGTTGTTAATAATAGAGTGGTATATGGGAATCCTGTATTTTAGGCATGATTATTCTGTAAATCCTTCTCTAATAAAAAAAAATGAGACCTATGCAATATCATTTATGAAACCCCAAATAACCAACATAACACAATTCTCATTGTCTAAGAACATATACTAATTAAAGGTTTTCTCAAACACAATAGAATAGATTTTTATGATGAAAGAAAAGTAATATGAGTAGGAAATGGAAGGAAGGAAAGAAAGGAGGGAGTGAGGGGGGACTTACATGGACCAGTGATGATGTGATGACAATGAACTAAGCAATGAACATAAAAGGAAGCCATGATAGGATCTTAGAGCCTCTGAAGACCACCTTGCTTCCAGAAAGTGGCAAGACTAACTGGGTGTCAATTCTTGTACATGATTAAGCCATCCCAGAGATTGGAGATATATTTGGGAGAGAGCCATAGGAGAGAATCATATGAAAGGAAGACTAAGTTTCCTTTTAAATCTTGGCATATTGGGAGACAGGTTTTAATACCTTGAGGGTACTGTGATATTATTTTAAGCAAAGCATGAATTTTTATATACTGTTTACCACAGACATTGTTTTTTACTTTATATAAATATGTGTAGCAAAGATCAGTTTAAATCATAGTAGTTGTCCCCCATTACTTTGGATATAACACACATTTGTTTGCTTTTTTTTTTAATGAGCAAGAGAAAACAGAAAGAATGGAAGCATGACAGGTGATGTATTCTCTGGAAAAGAACTCAAGTTGTTTCCATTCTAGATACAGAAATACCCAAGCTCGTCTAGCAAATTGCTGGGCTCCTCAGAATTTTATTCACTGGATTTACTGTAAATGCTGTAAATACTGTTAGGGAATTTGACCAAAAGACAGAAAAAGCTGGCCCATAGCTGACTCAGGAACAAAGTTCTGAATATGGAGAGTTGGAAAAAGAAAAGTTTTGAATATAAATTCCAGAGATATCTGCAAGTGATTAAGGTTTGTAGGGGATTAACCTTCTTGTCTGACAAGATGAAGACCTGAATTGGCATAATTTCAATTACATAAGGTAACAAATAGGCAATTTTCCTATTGGTGTTATATGTGAATAACACAGCTATTGCTATATTAGTGCTTATAGTATGGAAACACTTTCTTAATTTTTACTACTCTTTTCTAAGCAGGTTTCAGACTATTCAGAGAAGTGCTCTTCAATGCTTCATCCTTTTTCATTTGTTTTTCTCTTTCTCATGTAAAATCTGCTCCTTTGTCGTTAGCAAACCACTACTGGGAATGAAGAATTTCTAAATGGAATTCAATGGGAGTGGACTAGGAAAAGTAGGCAAAGGTAATGTTGCCACTTTGTACGTAGAGCTGTCCTGTCCAAATGGGTCTAATTTGCTTTAGCTAAAACAAGAATATTTAAATGTAAAAGTGAAAATTTTCTGTGACTTTTAACAATGGAACAGAGAAAAGAAATCTTAGCAATATTTCCCTTCATACTGAACATGTTTCTCTTTTTTTTTTTTTTTTTGTCTCCCTAGTTCCCAGAGGCTTTATTGGTAAATATGCTTTAGAAAAGAATGATCAATCCTATTGTTTTCAAATCTGTGGGATGGAGAGCTGTGTTCAGGGACAATACGCAGTGCCCGAAAGAGAGAAAATTGCTTCTCTGTCCACCTCTTATTCATAGACCCAGGTGTGAACACAAGACTTGTACTCAACCAATTCTTTGTACTTAAACCATAGACTGATTTCCTTTTCAGCACTTTTTACTGAATCACAGTCATGAAAGATGTTCCTGCCAACTTGAATGCAGAATTCCCAACAAATGGTGAATCCACTGGATTAGTCTCCCCAAGCATCACTTACCCTGTCTTCACCACATTAAGCCCCTCCCAGAGGATGGCCACAACAGATCTTAGTTCATTTACTTCACCAGCCCTCAGTAGAAGGGTTGGTCTTTCAAGTCAATGTAGTGTTGCCACGGGTTGTTCCTAATTCTTTTGAAAATGAAAATTATTTTTCTAAATTATTATTGCTGGAATGTGCTCAGACTACATTCTCATTTAGTGAAGCCTTCTAAATAGGGCTTTAATATTACTACGGGGGGGAAGCAGATTTGGCTCAATGCATATAGCATTTGCCTACCACATGGGAGGTCCAGGCTTCCAACCCAGGGCCTCCTGACCCATGTGATGAGCTCGCCTACGTGCAGGGCTGATGCACACAAGAAGTGCAGTGCCACACAGGGGTGTCCCCTGCATAGGGGAGCCCCACGCACAAGGAGTGAACCCCACAAGGACAAGGAGAGTCGTCCAGAGCGTAAAAAGTGCAGCCTGACCAGGAGTGGCGCCACACACTTGGAGAGCTGACGCAGCAAGATGATGCAACAAAAAAGAGATGCAGTTTCCCAGTGCCACTGACAAGAATACAAGTGGACACAGAAGAACACACAGCAAACAGACACAGAGAGCAGACAACTGGGGTGGGGAAGGGGAGGAAAATAAATGAAAAATAGATCTTTAAAAAGAAGAAAGAAAAAACATATTACTATTGGGGATAGGTCTCAGTTAGAAGTGGAAACAGGAGGAAGATCATGTTATTATAACCTCCCCCCACCTTATGTCCTATAATGACCATAGGGTAACATAACTTTCTCATCTTACCTCTCCACAACTCAACCCAATTTAGTCTGTGTCCTCCTATATATCCTATGGGTCACTTCAGTGTAGCTTTCCTAAAACACAATTCTTATGTTAAATTCTTGCTCAAGGAAATTTTAAAGGCATCTCCCTGTGTAAAGAATCAGTTCTAAGCCTTTGTTGTATGCCTCTCAATACCCTCCATACTCTGACATTAATTAACTTTAATTTTACTTCTTTCTTGTAGCAGATGCTGTGGGTGTTGGGTGCATTTCCTCTGACTTTTTAGAGTATTCTGTCTAACATCAACTCTGTGTGTAACTGCTTTTATCCTCCAAACTGCAGAAGGCTTCTCTGTCTGTGCACACACCAGGTCTGTGTGCTAATAAACTAACATTCCCAGGGGGAAAGCCCTCAGGAAATAAGTCACGAAATTTAGTAAATGAGACATGTGCTTCATACCATTTCCCCAAATGTCCCTGTGGGATTAAGCTCCAGTTATCCACAGAAGTATCTAGCTTTAAAAAAGCACACTTTATTAGCTACCTTTACTTTTCTGTATCACTTCTCCTCCCCTACCTGTACTCCCAGGATCTTCCCCCAAAAAACTACCTGTATTCAAATTCTTGTCTCAGAGTCTGCTAACAGGGGAATCGAAACTAAGACAGTTTATACAATAACTAATTCTAAGAAGCAAACACCCTAGGTGGAATCAAGTAACTGAATTACTCACTGGCCAAACGTCAACAAGGTCTCCATAGCTGGCAGTAAGTGGAATGAATAGTGATAACCCCTGGCATACTGAATTATCTCAATTATTAACATTATTATCTGTGGCAAATCAGAATATCATACAGGTGTAAGGGTTATATAAGTTAATGTAATATTTCTAGGATTTCAGATTGTTACATCGCAGTACAAATTATAAGAACAGTAGCTACTTTTAAGTGCCATTAATGCTTCAGAGGAAGTAAAATGACATACTCAACTCAGCTAACTTCTAACTTAAGGTATGGTGTGAAACTGAAGGCTTTTATAATAGTTTCCATAGGCCTATTGGGATGCAAACTAACCTCAGGACCTGATTTTGAGGAATGAAATTACAAAAAAGGATTAATTCACTGCCAGCATATCTCCTTCATTAAAGTCAGGGATGAATAAGGAAGGATCTGAGACCTAGGACAGAGACAAATTGATGAATGTATTTCACCTCAGATAGACATCTGGCAAAATAAAATGTACCCTCTTCAAGATCTCTCTTTCCACACAGCCCCCAAGAATTGTATGCCAACAGCTAGGGTCAATTCTCAGCATAAAAACTAGAGAAATACTTTCCCTTCCTTGGAAGAAAAAGTGAAACTGCAGGCCCTGGCTAATATGTACAGTTAGGAACTATAAAACCATGCCAGGAATTGGATTTCAAGACTACTGGACAAGAGAGGGCAGAATATAAAGCAAGAGAAAACTGACTGATGTGGGATTCTCATCTGTGACCCTAAATGTAATGATATCTGGAGCCAGTCCTGATATTCTGTTAGAATGCTGCTTTGAATGCATGAAATTATGAACTAAGGTAGAAGAGGTACAAATGCCTGTGCAAAATTTGATGCAAGAGTCAAAGTTTAGGAGAAAGAAGTGTGCTAGAATGGATTTATTAAACAATAGAAGAGGACCCAAGAGCTGCCTATGCCCTGGGATGGCCTTGAAGACACATCCTTTTCTAAAACAATAAAGGTATATGCTAATGAGAACATCTCCATCTTGAGAATATCAGGGTGGTTGTCCTTTTTAAATTACATGAGAAGGTTGTGTTAAGAGGTCTGCTTATTAAACTGGTTCCCTAGTTTCATTAGCGATGATGGAATTTTGGAAGAGCAAAACCAGATAACAACTTAAATATGAGGGATGGTGGATATAATTGCTGTAGGTACCAAAATGGGAGCCAAGTTTGAATGACAACCAGGGGCAATGATATACAGTAATCAGTGGCTAACATCATGATATTTCTAAAAATGAGATAGATGGGAAGCCAAGAAGCATATTGCTGAACCTCTAAAACCAAAGAATTTCAAGAATGTGGTACATTTAAAGGTTAATATCAGCTGTGACAATGAAAAATCGTTATCCTAGATTGCCTTCTACATAATGGTCAGGGTCCTTAGTTTGATGTAGATCAATCAGATAATGCCTTTTAAAATTAATTAAAAAACAAAACAAAACATGAGATTGGGGGAAGAGTTCAGTGACAGCATCAGCTCTCATACTCTGAACCTATCACCTGATGAGCAGGTCAAGTCCCCATGAGTATCCACAATGCCAGAGTGAGTCACAAGTTCACAGGAATTAAAACACATCCCAAAGCAGTCTTTAACCAAGAAACTCTCAATAACTGGTTTATAAATATATCAGGTTATTTCGCCAAAGGGAGAGATAATTCCAAGACACCTTCCAAAGGTATTACTTGTGCTTGAATTGTTTTCTCAGGTTCTGTTTCTGCTTAACTTTTTAGTTCTCTGCAAACCATGCTATATCTAAGATAAAATAATTATTATAACATTTTTGCTCCTTTCTCTTTTCCATTCATACCTGCAATTCTCTTACCCTAATATTTATCTATCTATCCAAATTCTATTCACACTTCAGGAAACTAAAATTCAGCATATTCCAGAAATCTTCCCTAATCTCCCCAGATAGATTTCTTGTTTCATTAGCATGTATTTATTACTTAAAATATAATATTCAGAGCAACTGGATATCCAACATGCAAAGAATGTTTTAAGACCCTTTCTTTTCACCATATACAAATATTAATGTAAAATGAATCACAGACCTAAAGATAAGAGCTAAAACTGTGTAACTCTTGGAAGAAAACACAGGCATAAATTTTGTGATTTTGTATTAATCAACAGTTTCTTAGATATGACATCAAAGGTATAAGTGTCAAAAGAAAAAGTTTATTGTTTGTACTGTATTAAAGGACTTTGGCCTGCAAATGATACCATGAAGAAGGTAACATTCCAAAAAATGGTAGAAACTATTTACAAATCATAAATCTGATAAAGAACTTGTATCCAGAATATATCTCAACAATAAAAAGATAAATATCTCAATTGAAAATAGGCAAAGGTTTTAGACAAATATTTCTCCAAAGAAGATATATATATGATTAATAAGCACATGAAAATATCTCAATACCATTAATCATCAGGGAAACACAAATCAAAACCAAAATGAAATACCATAGCTACCAGGGTGGCTATAATCAATAATGGGATATTATTCAGCAATAAAATGAAATGTAGTACTGATACATGTTACAACACAGCTAAATCTTGTAAACATTATGTTAAATTAATTAAGGAAGTCACAAAATACCAAATATAGTATATGATCCCTTTTATATATAATATCTAGAATAGGCAAAAATAAAGACAGAAAGTAGATTAGTGGTTGCCTAGGGCTGGGGGCATAGGGAGAAAGAAGAGGAAGGGGAGTGGTTCCCTTGAGTATAGTGCTTCTGCCTGGGATGATGAAAATGGTGAAAACATTTTTGTGATGTGACGCAACACTATGAGTATAATAAAACCATTATGTATACTATAAATGGGATAATTTTCTAATATGTGAAGTGTATTTAAACTTTATTAACTAATAACATATTTGCTAATATTTTAGATAATAATATACATCCCATTTTCCCATGTCCATATATATCTATATTATTTAAGACTGTACAGCTGAAAATGAGCTTAGGTGACAAGTGCGACTTCACTGGTTTCCACAGTAGAAAAGGAAGGGGTATAACTATTTTCAGGGAAGAATCTGATTCCAGAACTAAAGTGCTGTTAGGATTTTCAGTCCTATTCTCTAGTTGTAAGGGAACTCAAGGTAGCTACCATCTCCCAGACCATTCAATGAAAGTAATATGGAAGTATCAAACATGAAGGACAGTGGAAATAACTAAAACCATCATGAGTTATGCTCACTACCTTTTTTATGCCTTCAATTATTTTTCCTACATGATGTCAATCAGTTTGATGATTTTTATGCAAATGATTCCCAAACATTTTTCTAGAGTCCTGACCTCTCCAGTGAATTCCAAATTCATATATGCAACAGCAGTTTTGAAAACTCACCTGGATTTCTAATAAGCATCACAAAACATGGTTGAAACAGAACTCCTGATTCTATCCCTTTACCTGTCTTCTCTTCTCCCAGTCATCCATCTTAGTAAATACAACCACAATCCACCAGATAGTCAGTGGAAAAATCTAGGAGTGATCCTTCATTTATTCTTCCCCAAATCTAACACCCAATCTAACACCTAGTCATGTTAACTTTACTTGTCAAATACACCCAACACACATCAATTTTCTTCCCTTTTTTGCTAAGAATTTAGTTTAAGCCATCATCTAACAAGTGAACTGATTCTACTCTCTATCATCATGATCTGTGTAATTATCATAGTGGAACCAGAGTGATCTTCAAAAAATGTAAGAACCAATACGGGGAAGCAGACATGGCTCAAGAAATTGAGCCCCCACCTACCACATGGGAGATCCAGGGTTATATTTCCCAGACTTCCTGGTGAAGGCAAGCTGGCCTGCATAGCAAACAGGCCTGTGCAGAGAGCTGGCCCACACGAGTGCTGGCCCGTGTGGTGAGCTGACTTGAGTGGAGTGCTGGCCCGCACAGCAGGCTGCCCTGAATGGAGAGCTGGTGCAGCAAGATGACACAACAGAAAGCGACACAGAGGAGAAACAATAAGAGACTCAGCAGTCCAGGGAGCAGAGGTGGTGCAAGAGATTGAGAACCTCTCTCCAACTCTGGAAGGTCCCAGGATTGGTTCCCTGTGCTGCCTAAAGAGAAGACAAGCAGACACAGAAGAATGCACAGTGAATGGTCACAGAGATCAGAGCAGATTGGGGGGGGGGGGGCTAAATAAATAAATAAATCTTTAAAAAAAGAACCAACATGAAGATGATGACTGAATTTTAGCAACAGATAAAAACAACAAATCTATACTTCCTGGTTATGGTTCATTGCCATCCATCTCTCTCTCCCAGCAACTAGGATACAAATTGAGAATGCCATCCAAATAGCCCATGCAAGAAAATCTAACTCATTCAATATATAATAATGCTAGAACCCATATTATTAGTATTATTTATTAATGTGTATAGCCAATGAGCTAAGGACTTTATGTATAATATCACCTTTAGTCATCACAAAAATCCTGTCAGGTGGGTAATATTATCCAGGTTTTACAAAGGACTGAGTCTTACAGAACTTGAATCATACATTCTAAGGTCACAGAACTAGGCAAAGGCAGAAGTTGAAATTCAAAATCTTAAAGGAAGCATAGCACAGTAGGGTGCATTAATCAGGGTTCTCTAGGGGAATAGAACCAAGAGGAGATATCTGCAAATAGTCTGAGATTTTATATAATTGTCTCATACAACTGTGGGCATGCACAGGTAAAAATTCCAGAGGGCAGGCAGCAAGCCATGACTCTGATGACGGTCCTTGATGTATTCGTCAACAGATGCTGCTGCTTGTCTCAAGTAGAGAAGGAAATTCTCACTCTGAATGCTGAAATTACTTCTTTTAAAGCCTTCAACTGATTGTATGAGACATCACTCATTGCTAAAGGCAATATCCTCAGTTGACTGTAAATGTAATCAGCCAAAGATGCAATCAACGCACTGATGATTAAAGTCCATGAGATGCACTTGTATTAAAATTAGCCCAGGGAAGCAGCTGTGGCTCAATCAGTTGGGCTCCCATCTACCATATGGGAGGTCCTGGGTTCAGGTCCCGGACCTCCTTGTGAAAGTAGGCTCATCCACATGCTGCAGAGAGCTGCTGGCCCAGGCGCCATGCAGTGCTGCTGGCCCACAAGCACTGCAGAGAGCCGACTCAGCAAGGTGACACAACAAAAAAGGGAGACAAGCAAAAAAACGCAGAAGAGTATGCAGCGAATGGACACAGAGAGAAGAGAGGAAGCAAACCACAAGGGGGTGGGGCAGATAAAATTTTTTAAAGATAAAATAAAATACAGACACAGTAGAACACACAGTGAATGGACACAGAGTAGACAGCAAGCAAAAAGCTACAAGGGGAGGGGTAGAATTAGCCCAGAACTTGCTTGACCAAACAACTGGGCACCATTACCCAGCCAAGTTGACACATTAGCCTAACCAACACAATCCACCCCTTCTCAACTTGGAAGCCATACACAACCTTAAAAACATACTTAATCTCTAAAAAAACCCCAATAACGTATATATATTTTTTCCACCTAACAATACTTAATTGTCCTGTGTAAAACTGGAAACACTAAATCCTTCCAGAACAGGGTATAAGTCCTTGGTTAACAGTTACTCTTAAACTTCCTATCCTTAAATATTGACATGAAACTAATACAACTTATGTCATATGATAAGGGGAAAGGATAAGGAAGAAAACAAATATATTCATTTTATGTACATACACAAACATAAAACAGGGAAGAAATATTCATGATTATTACAGTCTTTGTTTCTGTAACTTGTCACATGGTCAAAGTTCTTTATCATTATTTTCTTCCACTACCCATTCTTCCCATTATCTTCAGCAAGCACTTCAGATGACCAGGGCTCTTTGCCTGGTGAGGTAACCCAAACTTTCATTCCTGAAGATTCTTGGCCATTGTTAGTCCTGGCTGGATTAGGTGGTTGTGGTTTTCAACTGACTTTAATCACAAGGCATGGTAATATTAAAAGACGCTCTAGGGGTTCTCCTGTATTCAAGGCAAATTCTTCTTTACCTTCATTGTGTAAATGCAGTTCTATGTCCCCTTAATAGTCAGGATTAATTACCCCAGCCAGTACAGTAATTCCCTTCTTGGCCTGTTAATTTAGAGGCATGAGGAGTCAAAAGTGGCCAGGTGGCAGTCTTAATTTCCAGTTCAATGAAATTGTTTCTGTGTTTCCTAGAAGAAGCATTCCTCCTTTTGGAACTAAGACCTATAGCCCAGCAGAGCTTAAAGTTGCAGGGACAGGAAGAAACAATTTTCCTAGTGGATCACTGTGGGTAATAGTGAGTGGTGTCACTCCCATTTCCACTCCCTGATTCCTGGATCAATGACTCTTAGATTTGTGAGAAATAGCATAATTGGGTGGATGCTGATTTAAAGGATACACAGCCTCCTGCAGAATATAGGCTCATCCCTGCAAGATACTGCTGCCTAGTTGGAGCCATAATTGAGTCTTCAAAAGCCCATTCAATTCACCATTTCAAAAATTTTAGAACAGTTTCATTACTCCAAAAGGAAAGATTCCACACGCTTTAGCATTCCTGCCCCAGGCCTAAATTACCACTAATCAACATTGTGATTATATTAAAAGCCATTGATTGGGAAGTGGATGTGTCTCAGGTGATTGGGCTCCCATCTACCATACAGGAGTCCCCAGGTTCGATTCACAGGGCCTCCCAGTGAGGGCAAGTTGGCCCGTGCCACTGTGGAGAGCAGAGAGCAGACAGCGAGTGCAAACAACAAGGGGGTGGGGAATAAATAAATGAAGTAAAATAAATAAATTTTTAAAAGCCATTGATTATTCACTTTGGACAGATCATATGGTATATGAATATATCTCAATAAAATAAAACTAATAAACAAGTAAGTATGCAAGAATAGCAAGAAATAGCAGCTATGCACAGCAGGGGAAAGAGATTAAGAAGGATTGCTAGTCTGCTTTTTTTGTTTATTATTATTATTGAAATAATGAAAATGCTTTAATGATTGAAGTGATGAATGCACAAGTATGTGATTATACCAAATACCATTGATTGTAAACTTTAGATGAATTGTATGATTTATTAATATGTATGAATAAAACTTTTTGTTTAAAAAAAAAGGCCATAAAACATTTTTTAAAATTCCATTCCAAGGGAGTGTTCATAGCTGAAGTGGTTAAGTACCTGCTTTCCATGTATGAGGTCCAGGGTTCAATCCTCTGTACCTCCTAAAAACAAAACAAAACAAATGAACAAATAAAAAAAAAAACTCTCATGGGGAGCAGATGCAGCTCTGTGGTTGAACACCTGCTTCCCATGTGTGAGCTCCTGGGCTCAATTCCTGGTACCTCCTAAGGAAAAAAAAAATCCATTCCACTGTTTTATCAATCCAATTGTTTCAAGATAATTGGGAACATGGTAAGATCAATGATTTCCATGTACAGGTACCCATTCCCACATATCATTTGCTGTGAAGTGGGTTCCATGATTAAAGCAATGTTTTGAGGAATGCCATGGTGTTGGATAAGACATTCAGTAAGTCCATGGATGGTAATTTTGGAAGAAGCATTGCATGAAAGCAAGGCAAATCCATATCCAGAGTATGTGTGTATTCCAGTTTGGACAAATTGCTGCCCCTTCCATGATGGAAGTTGTGCAAAGTAAATAACCAGCCACCAGGTAGCAGGCTGATGACCTCAGAGAATGGTGCCATATTGGGGACTTAATATGGGTATCAAATTTCTGGCCATTGGGAGGATTTCCCCTCACCCTGTCCTTCAGGGATGTCCCAGAAAGGAGCTACAGTGCTGACACTGCCCACTTAAGGACAGTAGCTGTATATCATGCAGAATCATCTCTAAATCAGGCCTGAGAGTCTTCTCTTCCTCAGTCAGCTGACTGTAAGGAATTCCCCATGAAACCATAGTCATGGACTGGGAAAGAGAAGGTAAGGTGGCAGCAGTGTAGGCAAAGGTCATTTGGGCTTCTTCCTCATGTAAGTTACGCCTTCAGGACTCACTCAAGCCCTATCTTGTATATATAACTTACATATTATGAGGGAGTGGTGCTGTGCACCCTAACTTTATGGTTGGGCAAGTCAGATAATACCCAGATCATGACAAGCAAATAAGGCTTCATGGTAACTTGGTGGCCCATGGTTAAGAGTTAAGAGCTCAGTCTCTACTAAGGCCCAGTAGCAGGCCAAAAGCTGTTTCTCAAAAGAAGAGTAGTTATCTGCAGAGGATGGAAGGGCTTTGTTCCAAAATCCTAAAGGTTTGCATTGTGATTCCCTTATAGGGGCCTAGCAAAGGGTCTAGATGGTATCTCTATTTATCACTGACATTTCTAGAACCATTAGTTCTTCTGGATCATATGGCCCAAGTAGCAAAGGGCCTGTTGTAGAGCCTTCCCTTCTTCCAGTTCACACTCAAATCTAGTAGCTTTTCTAGTCACTTGATAAATGGGCAAGAGTAGTACACCCAAACTGGGAGTATGTTGTCTACAAAATCCAAAAAGGCCACCTAAACGAGGCATCTCTTTTTTCAGTCATAGGAGGGGCCAGTGCAACCACTTATCCTTTACTTTATAAGGCATGCTCCACACCACTGGACACCTGGAAATTTCACCAGTAGGGAAAACTCCTGTATTTTTATTGGATTTATCTCCCATCTCTCTCTCAAATCCCTTACCAAAAAGTCCATAGCAGTTGGTACTTCTTGCTCATTAGGTTCAATCAGAATGATGTCATCAATATAATGGACCAGTGTGATGTCTTCTGGAAGGGAGAGATGATCAAGGTCCCTTTGGACAATATTATATCATAAGGATGGAGAATTGATATCCCCCTGAGGAAGGACCGTGAAGGTACATTGCTGGTCTTGAAAGGTGAAAGCAAACTGCTTCTAGTGATCCTTACTAACTACAATTGTGAAAAAAGCATTTGCCAGCGATCAATAGATGCATACCAGGTACCAAGGGATGTACTGATTTGCTCAGGTAATGATACCTCATCTGGAAGAGTAGCTACAGTTAAAGTCACCACATGATTATGTTTATGATAATCTACTGTCATCCACCAAAATCCATCTGTTTTCTGCATATGCCAAATAGGAGAGTTAAACTGGGATGTGGTGGGAATCACCACCCCTGTATTCTTCAAGTCCTTCATGGTGGCACTGATCTCTGCAATCTCTCCAGGAATCCAATCTTGCTTTTATTTACTATTTTGCTACATAGGGGCATTTCTAGTGGCTTCCACTTGGCCTTTCCTACCATAATAACCCTCATTCCACATATCAGGAAACCAATGTGGGCATTTTGCTAATTGATGTGTATGTCTATCCCAATTATTCATTCCAGAATTGGGAAAAGAAACATATAATGGGTCAGGGATCCACTGGTCCCACTATGAGATGGACTTGAGCTTAAAGCACATTGATTACCTAATTTCCTAACCCCCAACTCTGACTCGTGGACCACAGTGAAGTTTTGGCTCTCCTGGAATTAATGTCACTTCTAAGCCAGTGTCTAATCATCTCTGAAACGTCTGATCATTTCCTCTCCCCAGTGTAGAGTTCCCTGGAAAAAGGCCCTAGGTCTCTTTGGGTGAGGCTGAGAGGAAGACTAATAGTATAAACTTCCCCTCCTTCAAGGGACTCTAGGTCTATAATGTATCTCAAGTTTGGGAAAGGATAAAGGAGCCATGCCTCTCTGTTTCTGTAATTTAAGTTAGGCTTTTGTTCACTCAACCTAGAAACCTAGAATGCTTCTTCTTATATAGAGCAAGGAGGAATTTAGTAGACTGCCATCCATTTTACTTTTAGGTACCCCATGCACTACTAGCCAATGCCATAGGTCTATGTGACTCAGACTTTTTGACTGCTTCTTTGATTCTGCTTTCCATTGTGGTAGCCATGACCTCCTTGTCTTTGGCAACTAAGTGCTACCACTTGGCTTCTGCTGACCCAGGATCCAATCATCCTCACAGTGTTTAAGGATCCCAGTTTCATGACAGCAGTTTCACAGTAGTATCTAGCCAACATAGGATAATAACCACAGAGCTCTTCAGGGAAGATTGAGCTGGTCTCACAAATTTATTCTTGACCTAGTAAAATGTGTGTCTTCTGGACATTGCTGGGGTGGGTGGGCTGGTCTTGGATGGTTAAATCATTCTAACATTACAAACTCTGTAAGCCTTTGGAACCCCTAACCTATACTATACCAGGGCAATTCTAGCATCTTGACTTCAGTAAGTGTCAGCCATTTTTTGGCCCAGGTTTCAACCAGACACAGTAACAAACTCAGAGAGATTTTTCTAACTATTTGAACTACAACATTGAATCAGAATCTCTGCTTAATGGGCCAGTACCAATAAATTCAGCCTATTCCAACCTTATATTTGTCCCACTATTTTCTCTCACCCTTAATATCCATTCCCACACATATTCCCCTGATTTCTGTCTATATAAATTGGTAGAATGCTTCAGTTCTTTTGGAATATAGCATACTTCCCTGATGGGTTACATTTTGTACTTCACCTTTGGGAGCATGTTGTGACTTAAATCTTGTTATAGGCCTGTAAGTAAAGAAGGACAGTGGGGTGGGTATGGACAAGGATTAGAAGTGTCTTACAAGCCAATTACTGCAGGACATTCCATGGCAGTTTCATCTGATGAGATAGAATTAAACTTTTCAGGTTGGGGTGGTATGGTAGACACCTTGGGGTAGGCTAGAAGATGGGTGGCTTCTGAGGGCAGGTTGGAGGTTGGGGAGACATCTCCACAGGACAGGAAGAAGATCAGGACTCTTTGGAGACATGTTGGAGATTGGGTGGTGCGTGCTTGAGGTTGGATGATTGTATCCTATAGGCAGATGTGGTCAGGACTCCTTGGGGTGGATAGAGGATGGGTGGTGCAATGTTGAGGTTGCTGGTCCACTCTTCAAGGCAGGGGTGAGGATGGGAGCTGTCTCCCCAGAGCAGATCATTACTGGCTTATCTGAAAATGTCTCAGCAGAATTTAGGGTTTTAATTCCCCCACTGCCATTATCATCAACCTGTATGTCTCCGTCCCAATCCTCAGGATCCCACTCCTTTCCAATCAGTGCCTTCACTTTAACAGCAGACACCCTGCAAGGTTGAGATTTTAGGTTCTGTTGTAACTCTGCTATATGCATAATGAGACTCTAAGTCTGTTTTTCAGAGATCTCAAGTCTACAGCTCCAAAAAACAAGATTTTCTTTCAGGTCACATGTAGAAACTTTCACAATACATAAGTTGCAGATTTGAAGCCTTCAGCTCTTCCCTTTCTTTTGTAACTGTATCCAGCATATTTAGGAACAGTCAACAAACATCGCTGTACCTTTTAACTCCACAAAAATCTGTTATGGTATTAAAGACAGTCTCACCCAGAATCTTGCCTCTTATAAGCATGGATACAGTTGTATCCAGAACTGATATTATGCTTATCACTATTGCCAGCTCATGCCATGCGACTGTTAGTGGTCTCTTGGTTATTAGAACAGAGTCATTAGTGCCCTTGAATCTATCAGAGTAGAGAGGCAATAGCAAAAGACCCAGAACCAATTCAGAAATCCCATTTTTAAGATTCTTTTTCTCACAAACCATTTCAAGTTCCAAGCTATATTAATCATATATACTTAGTCTGCTAATTAGTCTCCTAGCAAAATATAGAGAGAAATGATGAAGAGAAGAAAAAAAAAAAAAAAAAGAAAACATAGATCCTGGAAAAGTTCAAGTGAAGGATAAAGACAGAACAATAGTACATTAGTCAGGGTTCTTTCGGGAAACAGAATTGACAGGAGATACCTGTAAATAGTATGAGATTTTATAAAATTGTCTCACAAGACCATTGGGATGCACAAGTTAAAATTCCATAGAGCAGGCTAAAAGCCATGGAAAGTCGTCAACGATTTCCCCAGGGCACACCAACTGTTTGAAGTAGAGATAGAAATTTTCTCTCTGAATGCTAAAATCACTTCTTCTTTTAAGGTCTTCAACTGATTGGATGAGATATCACTCATTGCTGAAGGCAACCTTCTCGGGTGATTGTAGATGTAACCAGCCAAAGATGCAATCAACTCACTGATGATTAAGTCTATGAAATGCCTTTGCATTACAAATACCTAGCATTTGCTTGACTAAGCAACTGAACACCAATATCTGGCCAAGCTGACACGTTAGCCTAACCATCATATATGGCATGGAGAAAGAAATTGATATTCAGTGATTAATTTAGTCACATTATTGAAATACAGTAGATTATAGACCTACAAATTCCCATGAGGCAGGCCTTGTGGGGCTGAAGGAAAGAGGCAAGGCAGCTTATGAGGGAATCCTTGCCAGGTACAGAGGGATAAGTGGCACAGGTGCCTTATGTGGGAGGCTTCATTGGCTGTCTTATGTGACAGGCATAAGGGGAAGTAAGATAGCAGTGCTGGACGCTGGAAGACAGGGCACCACAGTACACTATCAATGAAGCAGGGGGAAGACAGAGAAAGGCTATCTTAGAGAAACTGTCTCTTTAGAACTGGTCTGTGTCCCCTCTGTGCATCTCTGGCCAGGATTTAATCAGTTAAACATGGAAAACCCTAATGATTTAGAATATGCTAAAACAAGTATCCAAGAAGAATCTTAACATAAACCAAACAACAATAAAACCCTAGGCAAAAGTTAGAAACTGATCATCAGAGTAAGCTCATCAAAAGAATCAGATGTTTACAAATCAGCAAAAAATCACAAGCCATACTAAGAAACAGGAATATATGGCCCAAAGGAACAAAGTAAAAAGTTTAAGGAGACAAAGATTTGCAACAACTAATCAAAGATATCCACACTAATCTCCTAAATCAGTTCAAAGAAATGAGGAAGAGATTAAAAATATTAAGAAGACACTGGGTAAGCATGCAAAAAGGAATTGAAAACATACATAGAATAACAAAACTTATGGTAATGAAAGGCAAAATAAAAGAGATTAAAATACACTATAATCACACAGATTTGAACAGGCAAAGGAAAGAATTAGCAAACTGGAAGATAGGATGTCCAAAATCACAAACATAAGAACAGAGAGAAATAAAATGGAAAAAATTGAGTAGAGTCTCAGGAAATTAAAGACAGCATGAAGTACACATGCATACACATTATGGGTGTCCCAGAGGGAGGTAAAGGGAAAGGGGCAGAAGGAGTGTTTAATAACTGAAAAAATTCCAAACTCTTATGAGGGACATGGATGTACATGTCCAGGAAGCTCGGCATACTCGAATCAGAAAAAAGTCCTAGTGGAAATACTCTGAGACACATACTAATCAGACTGTCAAATGCCAAAGAGAAAAAGATAATTCTGAAAGCGGCAAGTGAAAAGTGATCTATCACATACAATGGCTGCTCAATAAAGTTAAGTGCTGATTTCTCATGAGAAACCATGAGGTGAGAAGGCAGTGGTATGACATATTTAGGGTATACTGAAGAAGAAAAATTGCCAGCCAACACTTCCTTAACTAGCAAAATTGTACTTCAAAAAGATGGAGAGATTCATATTTTCACAGATAATAAACAGAAACTAAGAGATGTCATGAACAAGAGTCCTGCCTTATAAAAAATACTAAAGGAAGTTCTGCATGCTGAAAAGAAAAGACAGGAGAAAGAGGTTTGTAGGAGAGTCTTGAAATGAAGATTATTAGTAAAGGTAGCTAAAAGAGTGAAAAGAGAAACAAAAATAAGGTATGAAATATAAAAGTCTAAGGATTAAATGATTGAAGTAAGCACTGCCTTTATTGTAATAAAAGTGATTGTGGATGACTCTAACTCCCATATTAAGAAAAACAGACTGACAGAAGAATAAAAAAAAAAGATACATCTACATATTGTCTACATGGCACTCAATTTAGATCCAAGGACACAAATAGGTTGCAAGTGAAAGATTGGAAAATGATATTCCATGGAAACAGAAACCAAAAACAAGCTGGGGTAGCTATACTAATAAGAAACAAAATAGACTTTAAATGAAAAACTGTGATAAGAGACAAAGAAGAAACTATATATTTATAAAAGGGGCAATCTAAGGAAAAAAGAACAAATATAAATGGTTATGCACCTATACAAGATGCCCCAAATTACATCAGGCAAACACTGGCAAAAATGAAGGGAGAAAGAGATGCCTCTACAAAAATAGTGGGGATATCAGTACACTACTCTCAGCAATACATGGAACACGAGAAGATAAACAAGGAAAGAGAGAGGCCGAATAATATAATAAATGATCAAGTCCTAACACACATATACAGAACACTGCACTCCAAAACACCAGGATACATATTATTCTCGAGTGCTCATGGATCATTCACCAGGACAGACCATATATTAGGTCACAGTACAAGTCTCAATGAATTTAGAAAGATTAACATTATACCACAAGCACTTTCGCTGGCCAAAAGAGAATGAAGTTGGTAATCAATAATGTGAAGAAAAATGGGAAGTTCACAAATATATGCAAGGTAAACAACATATTCTTAAACAGTAAGTGCATGGCAGAATAAATTGCAAGAGAAATCAGTAAATATCCTGAGAAGAATATAATGAGGACACAACACTTCAAAATTTATAGGATGCAGCAGTGCTGAGAGAGAAATTTACAGCCCTAAACACTCACATTAAAAAAAGAACTAAAATCAAAGACCTAACTGCATGGAACTGGAAAAAGAAGAACAAAATAATACCAAATCAAGCCAAAGGAAAGAAATATTAAAGATTAGAGCAAAAACATTGGAATTGATAGTAAAAAAAACAACAACAACAACAATAGAAGTAACAAAACCAAAATCTGGTTCTTTGAGAAGATTAATAAAATTGACAAATTGTTAGCTAGAATACAAAGAAAAAAAAAGAAAAAGCAAATAAATAAAATCAGGAATAAAAAGGTGGGCATTATGATGAACCCCACAGAAATAAAAAGAATCATAAAAGGATATTATGAAAAAATGTGTTCCAAAAAATTAGACAACTTAGATGAAAGGGCCAAATTCCTAGGAACACATGAACAACCTACAGTGACTCTAGAAGAAATAGAAAACTCAATAGACCAGTGACACGTAAAATTTATTGAATTAGTCTTCCAAAATCAACCAACAACCAGTGCCAGATAGCTTTATAGGTAAATTTTACCAATCATTGAAAAAAAAACTAATACAAACCCTGCTCATATTCTTCCACAAAATGAAAAGGAGGGAACACTACCTTATTCATCCTATGAAGCCAATGCCACCTTAATATCAAAGCCAGATAAAGATACTACAAGAAAAGAAAATTACAAATCAATCTTTCTAAAAACTTTACATGCAAAAATCCTTAACAAAATAATTGCATATCAAATCCAACAACACATTAAACAAATTATATACCATGATCAAAAGATTTTATCACGGGTATGCAGGGATGGTGCGACCCAACAAAATAAACGTAATACACTGCATTAACAAATCAGAGGAGAAAATCTACATAATCATCTATTGAAGCAGGAAAGACATTTGATAAAATTCAGCATTCTTTCTTGATAAAAAACAAGAATAGAAGGAAACCTCCTCAACACAATAAAGAACATTTATGAAAAACCCACAGCTAACATACTCCATGGTGGAAGACTAAAATCTTTCCCTTTAAGACATGATAGAAGACAAGGATTCCTAGTGTCACCACTCTTATTAAGCACTCCTTAATAATTAGAAATTCTTGTTAGGACAGTAAGGCAAGAAAAAAAGAAAATAAAAGGCACCCAAATTGGAAAGACAGAAATAAAACCTTCATTATTTGGAGATGACATGATCCTACATATAGAAAGTTCCAAAAAATCTACAACAAAGATACTAGAGCTAATAAACAAGTTTAGCAAAGTAGGGGATATAAGATCACTACAAAAAAAAAAATCAGTAGTGTTTCTATACACTAGTAAATGAGCAATCTGAGGAAAACTCAATTAAAAAATTCTATTTACAGTAGCAACTGCTAGAATCAAATATCAAGCAATATATTTAACTAAGAATGTAAAGACCTATACACAGAAAATTAAAGAACTTTGCTAAAAGAAATTAAGGACAACTTAAATAAATGGAAGGACATTCCATGTTCACGGTTTCAAAAATGTATTATCATTAAGATGTAAATTCTACCTAAATTCATTTACAGATTCAATAAAATCCCAATGAAAATTCCAATAGCCTTTTTTTTTTTTTTTTCAGAAATGGATGTCAATTATCAAATGTATTTGGAAAGCTAAGGGGCCCTGATTAGCAAAAAAAAATCTTGAAAAAGAAGAATGAAGATGGAGGACTCACTACCTGACTTTAGAACATATTAGGGGAAACGGACTTTGGCCCAGTGGTTAGGGCGTCGGTCTACCACATGGAAGGCCTGAGGTTCAAGGCCCGGGCCTCCTTGACCCGTGTGGAGCTGGCCCATGCGCAGTGCTGATGCGCGCAAGGAGTGCCGTGCCACACAGGGGTGTCCCCCGCGTAGGGGAGCCCCACGCGCAAGGAGTGTGCCCCGTAAGGAGAGCCGCCCAGCGCGAAGGAGAGAGCAGCCTGCCCAGGAATGGCGCCGCCCACACTTGCCGTGCCGCTGACGACAACAGAAGCGGACAAAGCAGAAGCAGACAAAGAAACAAGAGACGCAGCAAAGAGACACAGAAAACAGACAACCGGGGGAGGGGAGGGGAATTAAAGAAATAAAAGTAAAATCTTTAAAAAAAAAAAAAAAAAAAAAAAAAGAACATATTAGAAGTCTATAGTGGTCAAAAACAGCATAAAATTGGCACAAGGACATATTGCCAATGGAATCAAATTGAGAGTCTAGAAACAATTGTGCACATCTACTGCAAACTGATATTTGACAAGGCTGCCAAGTACACTCAGAACTGGGACAAATAGTCTCTTCAACAAATGGTGATGGAAAACTGAATATCCATATCCAAAGTATGAAAGAGGAGCCCTATCTCACACCCTATGCAAAAATTAACTCAAGATGGATCAAATACCTAAATATAAGAGTTGGGGCCATAAAATTCCTAGAGCAAAATGTAGGAAAGCATCTTTGAGATCTTGTGGTAGACAATGGTTTCATAAATTTTACACACAAAGCATGAGCAATCAAAGAAAAACTCGATAAATGGGATCTCCTCATAAATAAAAAACTTTTGTGCTGGTTCATATTTACTTATATATTCTGCTGATCTGAGCCTCTTGATTGGGTAGTTTAACCAATTAACATTGAACGTTATTACCATCAAGGCATTACATTTCAACCTTCAGAACACCCTTTAGTTTTTCAGGAAGGGCAGGTTTCTTGTTAGCAAACTCAATTTCTGTTTATCTATGATATTTTGAACCTTCCCTCATTTTTTAATGCCAACTTGCTGGATACAGAATTCTGGGCTGACAGTTCTTTTTGTTTTAGCACCTTAACTATGCCATACCACCGACCTCTCACATCCATGGTTTCAGATGAGAAATCAGTGCTTAATCTTATGAAGCTTCCTTGTATGTGATAGATCTTTTGAAGGTTCCAAAGATATCTAGACCCTATAGGCAGAGCAGAACAATCTCAGGAATTTGGCACCTTTTCAATGGGTCTTACCTTGGAATATACACTCCCAAATGTAACAGAATTAGACTCACTTATAATTTTCCTACATATGGCTCTTCTACCCTTTTATTTGAACCTGTAATTAGCACAATACATGCTAAATATGTGTACCAGAGACTTAAATCTTTGGTCTATTCATATATCAGCTGAGCCCTGAATCTCAGCTGAGTTGCAACACCTGTTTATTGGACGCACCAGATCATTGGACTCACCCAGGACAAGTAATACAAGGATGATGATGGACAACGCACAACCCAGGAAATGGACAGTGTCTGTCAATGCAAGCAATACAGTTCCATCCAAGTCCTCTCTCAATTGTAGACAGGCTGGGTATCACCATCCCAAAATCCTCAAGATTGGGGAATGAACAAACATAAGGTGGCAATGCAACTATGGACTAAAGTAGACTTATGATTATTCTAGCAATGGAAGAACTTGTATCACTGATATAAAGGCAGTAGCCACCAGAGGTTCTGAGGGGAGGAAAAGGGAAGAAGATGTACAACATGGGAGCATTTTTAGGACATTGCAATAATGGATACAGGCCACTATATATTTTGTCAAAACCTATTAAAGTGTGTGGGGAAAAGTGTAAAGTATAATTTAAACTATAGTCCTTGGTTAGTACAATACTTCAATATGTTTTCACCAATTTTAACAAATATATCACACTAATGAAAGATGTGGTTAATGTAGGAAGTGTGGGAGGTGGAGAGGATGGGATATATGGGAATCCCCTATATTTTTGATGTAAATTTTGATATATAAAGTTTCTTTAAAAATTATAAGTTAAAAAAAACCTTTTGCACTTCAAAGGAGTTTTCCAAGAAGTGAAAAAGCAGCCTACTCAATGGGAGAAAGTGTTTGGAAACCACATATCTGATAGGGTTCTAATATTTAGCACAAATAAAGAAATACTACAACTCAACAATAAATAGACAAGTAACCCAACTAAAAAATGGGAAAATACATGACATTTTTCCAAAGGGGAAACACAAATGTCTAAATTGCACATGAAAAGATGCCAACATCATTGGCTATTAAGATAATGCAAGCCAAAACCACAATGAGATATCATTTCATGCCTAATAGGCCACTATTAAAAAAACAAGACAGAGAACTACAAATGTTGGAGAGGATGTGGAGAAATAGTAACACTTATTCACTTTTGGTAGGAATTTAGAATAGTGCATCACTATGGAATACATTTCAACCATCCCTCAGGAAGCTAAGTATAGAATTGTCATATCATCTGGCAATCCTGCCACTAGGTATATCCCAGAATGACTGAAAGCAAGTGGATGAGTACTGCAAATTAATAATACAAATATCAGAATGTTCTTTCAGGATCTATAACAAAATTATGTCACTAATACAAGGTATTAATAATAGGGCATTATATGGGGAAAAATGCACCTAAAGCAAAATATGGACTATAACAGTAATATTTTAACATTCTTACATCAGTTGTAAAAAGGATGCCACACACCAATGTTAAGTGTCAACAATAGAGGGGTTATAAGAAAATTCCATTTTTTATTCTAGAAAAATGTCACAGAAACAACCAAATGTCTTTGCTAGTTATACTGTTTTACTCTGAGGCTTCTCTGAAAGTACATGCAACCATGTAGGTCAAAGCCTCTTCCTCAGGAAAAAAAGAAAAGAACTTTATAGAAGAAGTAAAGCAAGTATATAATTATGTTCTACTTGTCAATTAACATAACCCTGGTAAGAAGGTATAGGTGGGACACAGTCAGATGTTTTAATAGACAAGGCCTTTTGAACATCTTGAACTTTACATCATTGCCATAGGTATGTTTTCTGAATAGAAGGAAGCTGTGGCAGTTTGGCATTGTTTATGGATTCCAAAAACAGTTATTGGATTATGTTTGTAAACTGGTCTGTTCCTCTGGGCATGATTAAATTATGATTTGGGCTTTGATTGGACCACATCAGTAGGATTTTGAGTCCCCACCCCCTTTGTAGGTGGGGACTCACAGAGAACTGCACAGCAGAGAAGGGAAGTTGGAATTCTGAGGTGGCACCCAGGAAGTAAGCACACAGAGGAGCAGAGTAGCCAAGCCTAGAGAGAATGGAGTCCTGGGAAGAACCCAGGAAGCCTGAACTCTTTGCAGATGTTGGCAGCCATCTTACTCCAACACATGGCAATACATTTTGGTTAGGAAGTAACTTATGCTTTATGGCCTGGTAACTGTAAGCTTCTACACCAAATAAGTATCCTTTATAAAAGCCAACAGATTTCTGGAATTTTGCATCAGCACCACTTTGGCTGACTAATACAGAAGTTCTCACAGTAACTAGCAAACTATTAAACTTCCCACGTGGGAAATCCTACTTTCTCAAATAAGATGATCAAAAACTCTTGAATATATAAGCCATGCTTAATAAAAGATAACAGACTAAATAAGCTAAGCCCTTGAGCTTAATGCTTGCATTTATGAACCTTATTCTTGTAATAGTGAAACTAAGCCTAATGATAATTAATGCCTAAAAGTACAAATTATACCTCCTTGATATTCAAGTGTGGCCTCTCTCTAAGTAAAACTTTGTGAATTAACTCACTACCTCCCCCCTGACATGGGACATGACTCTGCAATAAGCCTTCCTGGAACTGAGGGACTATTACTAAGCAATAATCAGCAATGCATTTCAAGAAAGACCTTGGTCAAAATGAAGAAGTGTTAAATAAAACAGAGTTTTTATGGCTAAGAGATGTCAAAGTGAGTTGGGTCATTCCATGGGTTACACTTATGCAGGTCTCAACAGATTTCACAGATTTCCAAAATAAAAAAAAAAAGCCTCAAACAAACATTCTTCTGAGAGCCCTATGGACATCTGGTATGAGGGGGTATGGTATCAAAACCCCTCAGGAGGCTCTATCTGGGAATATATGAATAGATATTTCCCTAATATGACATAGTTGCACTCACTCATAAATCCCCTAATCATGATTCTTCCACTTATTTATTTGATCCTATAATCTTTTTTTGGTCTTTATTTATTTTTTTAATATTACACTCAAAAAATATGAGGTCTCCATATAACCCCCAACCCCCTCACCCCACTCCTGCCCCCCTAGCAACAATCTCCTCCATCATCATGAGACATTCATTGCATTTGGTGAATACATCTCTGAGCACCACTGCACCTCATCGTCAGTGGTCCACATCATAGCCCACACTCTCCCACAGTCCACCCAGTGGGCCATGGGAGGACATACGATGTCCAGTAACTGTCCCTGCAGCACCAGCCAGGACAACTCCAACCCTCAAAAGTGCCCCCACATCACATCTCTTCCTCCCACTCCCTACCCCCAGCAGCCACCATGGCCACTTTCTCCACACCAAGGCCACATTTTTTTGATTACTAATCACAATAGTTCATGAATAGGATATCAGTAAGTCCACTCTAATCTGTATTCTATTCCTCCATCCTGTGGACCTTGGAATGCTTGTGTCCACTCCACATCTGTATCAAGAGGGGCTTAGATTCCACATGGATGCTGGATGCAATCCTCCTGCTTTCAGTTGTAGGCACTTTTGGCTCCATGGTGTGGTGGTTGACCTTCTTCAGCTCCATGTTAGCTGAGTAGGGAAAGTCCAATAAACCAGAGTGTAGGAGCTGAAGTCTGTTGAGGCTCAGGGCCTGGCTATCATATGGTCAGTCCAGAGATTCAGATCCCCTGGGTATATATTAAACCCCAGCACCACTATAGTTCTGGTAGAAGTAACAGGAGAGGCTTGTGAAAAAAGATCACATCTGAGTCCAGCTCCATCACACAGAAACACAAACTCCAAAGAAAGGCCAACTGGCATGGCACTGAACTCCATCTGCCATGACCACAAAACCTGTGGGTCTCTGTAGTCCTCAGAAGAACCAATACCTGGGGTTTTATCTACTTTATCTGTCTCTGGGACTCTGCTGAGGTGTGCATAAGGGCAACCCCTCTGATAACCTTCCGGCTCTTTTTTGGAGACTTATAGCCATATAAACTCATTTGTCCTTTCCATTTCCCCCTTGATTCAGGCCAAAAAGCATTTTTAACTCCTGGTATTATATGTAGACTGAGATATTCTGCTGGTCTGAGTTGACCCTTTTATTCAAGGTCATTTTCTAGTTACATCATCAGCTGGTACTTGGTAGTAATCTTTAATTTACCTGCTAAGTATATTTTTTCAGAGACTTAAAGTCTTTGAATTGTTCCTATGTCAGTTAAACCCTGAAACCCTACAGGGCTGTTGCCAACTCCTATTCTCCAGTTCTTCAGGTTTGCCCTGGACAATTAACAGAAGAATGATGATGGAACAGCCCTATCCCAAAAGAAAGCAGTATCTTCAATTGCAAGCAAAAAATTTCCATTCCTCTGCCCCATAACATCTGTGACCCTTCTTGCATGAAGCAGAGAGGACATCATACCAAATCCGTCATGACTGAGGAATGAACAAAAGTAAGAGGGAGTATAACCACTGACTAGGCAGGTTTATTATTAATATTATTGTAGTTATTATTGTATGTTAACTAACTTGTAGCATTGATATAAAATACATTTTTAAATAAAATAAATATATAAAGTAAAAAAAGCAGGTAAAGTATGCATACTGAAAAGATTTTCAGGTATCAGAGTCTATATTTTGTAGCTTTCTTTGGTTTCAATTTCCAAAATTAAATTCAGAACCTCTTTGTATAATATGGTAATGTCCTTAGCTATCCAACATTGTCAACACTTATTCTTCCCTTTTATATTCCATACTCTGCAACTTGTTTACAGATTTCTCTTTTTCTCTTAGTTTTAATCCACCAGTGCCACTGCATTATTTTTATCAATTTAGAGATTCCTTTTAATGATTCTTTGTTAATATCTACTTATTTTAAAACATTTCCAAATCACTACATACACTATTCCTGCTTTGTTCAATATATTGGCAAATAAGTCCATAATTATTTTACTTCATTCAATTTCTATTTTTTGTGTGTGTTCAGATTTTCCATGCCATTTATTTTTTGTGTGTACAGGGTTTGTGGAATTATATGCATAATGTTTTATCCTCTTTTATTAAATTTCATATTAATGCCTTCCTGAACAGAGGGATAATTCTCCTGCCAAATAAATTCATCCAAGTCTTTGCAAATTGTGTCTTGGAGCTGGCCAGGAGCATCTCTTTATGGAATTCTAAACTCTGTAACCTGCTATTTACTTCACCTATCTTTTTTATTCTAAAGTCATAACCTTCACCTAGAAGGAATCAAAATGTCATCTATGCACTAAGTCCACCCGTTTTTCTCCAGAACCTCAAAGACATAAGAGTTGTGTTTCCGCTTTGGGATAAACGCATTATTTAACTTCCATTTGAATTAAATTGGATTAGTAGCAGTTTAGTCAGGTTAACAGGTCATAGTTGGCTAGGCATGGTTTAGGTACCAAACTTTCTAATTCAGTTCATCAGGATTAGTTAATATCACTTATGTATTATTAGAAATTTTTTTAGTAACTTTCCAGGAGAGAGAGGAAAATGTAAAGGAAAACTTTTTTTTCTATTTACCAATCTAAGCCACTTCTCTAAATGTATGATTCTTTAGAAAGTTTAACAAGACACTTATGAAGAGATTCATTCTTATTGAATAATGATCTAAAATTACTTTTCAGGTACTTTTCACAGCATGGCATATTTTTATATTTAACAGTCTTTTGACATGGACCTGCTAAAACATTTGGTCAAGAATACAGAGGGTATGTTTACTCCATTTTCTATTGAATACTGATATATGTAACTATGAGCAAGGAGGGTGTTTTCAACATTTTTTATCCTTCAGAGCTACCAGCAAATAATTCCTCAGCTGATGTCTTCAAAGAAGTTTTCATATACAAACCACTGTTTCTATTAGTTCTTATTTGTGAATAACAATTTTCAAATGACTTCAGAAAAGTCATTAGTGTAATGCATAAAAAGGTGGAAGATATTAGACTTCCTGACTTGGATAATAAATGAATTTTTATTGGTTACACATTATATTTAAATCATTGAATTCCATCATTCCACCTGTGAAAGTTAAAATAAAGATTAGTTAGTAAATTAAAAATACCAACCTTGCTCATATTTTTAAATTTTCTGCCTGTTTCTACATGCTTCAGCATAAAAACATTTTTCTTTAGATTATACATTCCTTCTTGTCATTAATCTTAAAATTTCCTCAAATAGCATTAAGAAAACACTAGGACTACTAATATTAGCAATAAACAGAAACAAATCTAATTTCCACAAATTTGTGGAAATTATTCACATACTGGAAATGGTTTTCCTTCTGACTCCTTGAAAGGTATACATTACTGAAAATGCCTTAAATGTTCCTTGAATAGACACTGGAGAAGAACAGTATGATAAAAATATCAAATCTATTCATACACAAAAACATATATATATGTATAGAAATATATATAACATGCCTATGGATAAAACCACTTAGTATTGTAAAGATATATATGCTTGATTTTTTTGGAGGGCACCTTTTGAACAAATATCACATTTAAAATTTTTGTATCAAAACAATATTTCTGCTATTAGAAATAAGTGCTATAGAAACACTTCAAAGGAATGTTCATGAAGCAACATTTCCAATACTGCAAATTAAAGACAAATGAAATATTTATCTCTTATAGGTGAATGGATAAACTATGATTGAACTGTGTTTTAGAATACAGTACAGATGTTAATATTACTTAATAATCATTTAAATAATCCAATGATTCATTCAATAAATATTTATTAAGGCCTATAATGTATTAGACAATGTTCTAGACTTTGGACACAAAGCAAAAATAAGTCAAATTCTCTGGTTCATGGAATTTTTATTGCATGATAACTTGTTAAGAAATAAAATAAATAAAAAAACAAAATATCATGATTATCAGTATTATAGAGAAAATTAATGTCAATTAAAGTAAGGGGGCTACAGGTGAATGAGGATGTGTTTTTTTTATATGAAGTAATCAGGAAACACTTTCCTGATATTCTGATATTTGAGACATGGTAGAGGGTGTAAACCAAGGAGATATTTGGCATACAGCATTAGAGGAAGAGGTAATGTTAAGACCAATGGGCCTAAGTTGGAAGACCTTAAATGAAAAGGATACATTTTAGGGAAAGCAAAGGACACTCATTTGTACATACAAAGGGTTTACTGTTAAGACTTGAATTTCCAGTAATCAATTTGGATTATGGTGCTGTTACTCAGGCAAAAGGTCTAGGTTATAGACAAAATTTTGATAAGTTATCCAACCCTTTTTGATCACGGTAGCCATAGACGAGATGTCTCAGAGAATATAAGTTTAATCATTAGAAGAAAAGTAGTGAAAACACTGACATTTAAGTAGCAAGTAGAGAAAGGAAAAATATGATTTCAAATCATATTTGCATTAAATCCAACATTTCAGGAATAAAATAAATTCACCAAGTTCTTCTTTTCCCCTTTTTTAATATCTTTCATTCATTGAATTTCTTACTATTTAACCCTCTGATCCTTATTAATTACAGAGGTTTAATTTTCTGTACTATTAATAACTTTATATAGCACTATACATACACTTTTCATAAAATATTTCATTTAAGTCTCACAACAATCCCATGAGGTCAGTAATTATTATTAATCTAGATTTTTAGAAAAGTAAACTGAACATATAAAAATTAGATAGCATGCCCAATGTTACACAGAGAGTGAATCATGGTGCAGAATTTGAATCCAGAGTCCATATTCTCAGCAACATTATATTGCTTTTCTATACACTGTATACTTTTTACTACCTAACATCTACTGTGGTAGGTTGAATTATGTACCCCAAGGTAAAAATGTTCTTAATCTTAATCTGCATACCTGTGGATGTGAAACCATTTTTAAATAAGAACATTTTGAAGCTGTTATCTTTATTTAAGGTATGGCCCAATTGAATGTGCTTGGGCCTTAATTCATATTAGTAGAAGCCATATATAGAGAAGACACCAGAAGTTAGGAGTCAGGGAAGGCCACGTAAGAGCCAGCAGCCAGTTGAAACCAGAAAGGCAACACAAAAAGAGGGAGATTGCCAAGCGATGTGAGGCAGAGACACAAACCCAGGAATTCCAAAGATTATGGCAAGCCAATACCAGAATGCTAGTCTCCAGGGAGAAAGCCAGGCCTTGCTAATGCTTTGATTTGGACTCCTCTAGCCTAAAAACTGTAAGCCAATAAATACATGTCGTTTAAACCAATCCATTGCATGGTATTTGTCATTAGATAAACAGATGGCAAACCAAGGAGGCTACTTTTCTTTTACATTATCATTTTCATTTTAATAATTTCAATTACATTCCATCTAAATTTAAAAGAAGTGAAAAATTACCTACAGTTTCTGTGTCAGTCAGCAATAGTTTTCTTGGATTTGGATTAATAAATGCGACAGACAAAAATAGCCTTAATCTACCTCATGTTTACTAGGCTTAAGAAAGGATATAGGGAACACAAAAAACACCATGTAAGGCAAGAGCACAGCAGAAGACTCCCAAGCATGCCATCTAACTGCTCCACTCAATGAGAACTTGGGAAGCATGTAATTTAGTCAAAATAGGCAATATAGGATGAGTGAAGACTATTTAACTACAGGAAATCTATCAGCTCTGGGGCCCCTTCAGATTTTATACCTTGCTCCAATTCTCTGGCATATAAATACTGATTAATTATTATTCAGTAAGCCATCATGATAATTAGGTATAAGTGTTTCAATAATAATGTCAAATTCTCATTTATCTTGGAACATATTTACCTCTATAAATTCTTTGAATTTGTTGTGCAAGCAGGCTATCTCTGAAGATAGAGGAAAGATCACTAAGTGGCACTAATCCTTTCCTTCTGCCATTTATTTATATTATAACATTAAATGAGTCTCCAAATTACCTTTGTCAAAATATAATTATATTTTCAATAACAGATGACATTTTGTTGTTAATATTTGATTTTTAAAAATATCTAGTATCTCTTCTCCTAACTTTCAGAGAAACAAAACATCATCCCTACTATCTACTACAACATCTTCCTAGAGTTTAAACATTTTGAAACATATTATTAAAAAACAGACTTACATCAAGATTAGACATGAACCATAACAGAATATAGATTGAAGAGTTACAAAGAAACTTCAGTTTCCTTTGTGTGATATAACAGAAAATTTTCTTGATGACTTACAGGATATAAAAAGCATATAAGGAATACATAACTATTAATCCAATTTGAAATGGTGTTTCTGTCTATATTAAAAGTCCTAGATAGATATACTTTGCCAAAGTGCAAACAAAAATCCTGATTTTTAATAAATAGCAGGGAGAAACAATCTATCCAAAATGTACTGGTTTTTATTTTTCAAAAATTCCATGAAGACTGTTACTAAGAAAAGAGAAAATTATAGTTTTACCGTATTTCCTTTTCTCCACATACTTTTTGAGGGCTGATATTACTTCCTATGTACAAGAACTATAATGGTTTTAACATTGCTTATTTGTTCTGTTTCAATTTTCTGTAGCCTTTAAGACATCAACTTCATTCCATCAATTCTATTAGTAATTACAGATTTATATAAGTTTGTCATTTAATTATGGATATAAATCTATGATTAATTTTTTGTTATATACTGGTACATGTTTTAAATGTATTGTTTTACTTAACCCTCAAAAACATATAAAGGTAGGCTATATTATTTTACAGATGAGGAAACTAAATATGGGATTCTTAAGTAATGTGTCCAAATCACACAGATGTACATTTTGTTTTTAAGGGCTAGAAATGCATGTTACTTATTAGAATAGGCTGGGAATCTATCATACATACAATATGTGTCTTAAACAGCCTTACTACCCTTGGTGATACTCATGTTGGTTACATGTTAAATTGCCTGACTCTCCAATTCGGACAATAATGGGGGAGTGAAGACAATTTCATTTCAGGGAACCCATCAACTCTAGGGTTCTATATTTGACAGCCCAGTTCCATGAACAAAAATAAACTACTGGGAAATGGACAAGACAAAGTAGGAATCACAGACTGAATTTAGGAGTCTTTTACTCCAAGGGGAAAATGATGGTATCATGCACCAGAGTGGTTGCAATATTGATGGTAAAAGTTCCCAAATTCTGTATATATTTTAAAGGCAAAATGATAAAGGTGTGTCATTGAATTGTTTACAAAGTTTAAGAAAGAATGAAGTCAAGCAAAATTTCAAATTTGTGTTTAGGGTAACTGGAATACTGGAATTGCTACTTCTTGAAATGATGAAGACTACAGAAGAAACAGGTTGAGGTGGGTGTATAAGGAGTTCAGTTTTGGATATGAAGTATAAGATGCCCAACAGACATCCAAGCTGAGTAGGTACAAGTCTGGACACACAAGTCTGAGTTCAGAGAAGAGGTCTAGGCTGAAAATACAAATTCAAGAGTCAATAGAATGTTTAAAAGTAATGAGACTGAATAAGATCATATAGAAAGTAAATGGTGATAGAAGAGTCAGAGTACTAGGAAGAAAAAACGGTTACAGAAATGGAAAAAGTAGGAGGCAAAACAAAGTGGTATCATGAGGTAGCTATTATGTGTGATAAATTCTGCTGATAATCTGATAAGATTAAGGCTGACACTTGATTTCTGAATTTGGCAATGTGAATGTGTACAGATGATCTTGAATTGAGTTGGATTGGTGGAGCAGGTGGACAAAGTCTAACTGGAGTGGTTTTGTGAGAGAAGGTGGAGTGGTAGTAGAGACCGAAAATATAAATAAGTTTTCAAGAAATTTTATAGAGAAATGGGAAGTAGCTGGAGAAGGACAAACATACTGCAGCAAGCTTGTATGCCAGCAGATATAATACAATTGATGATATATTAGAATAACTATGAATATGAGGATATGTATTATCAGAAATTGTATAATTGATTTTTCTTACATGTCAATGATAATTTCCAAAATCACAAGTTCACTTTATCTGCTTTATTTTCATTTCAAAGACAATTTTTACAGCTTTATTCCCCAGGAAAAAAATAGGTTGCTTGTCTGTCTTTCACCTACAATTTTTATATCATTTATATACCAATTTATGTATATCATAAACATTGTCTCTATTTGCCTAAGTAAAATGAGAGAACTGAACTAAATTATCTCTAAGTACCCAAACTATTCCACGGAACAGAGATTCATCCCTGTTGCCTCTCTGGATGCTTGCTTCAATCCTTAGGAGTAGGTATTTGCAGTGCTATTACTTCTTTTCAACTACCACTATGTACCCCTTATGCTGATCTATTTATGACCCTTTTGTTTTCACTGAAAAATAAATTTAACACATTAATTCAAATTATTTACTGATTAACAGGTTATTGAGATTTGTTTTCTTCTACCTAAACCTGCCAGAAATTTTGTTCTTAGGCCCATTTTCCCCTTAACAATTTCCTCCTTGTCCCTTTTCAATTTGGCTGAACCACACTATACAGAAACTAAAGCAGTCAAATTTGTCAGAGACATTCTCATTACAGAAAGTAAAGAACATGCCATCCTTCTTACTTTATGTTTAAATATGGCTAAAGACTGAACTGTTCAATCTCACAAGAATTTAGTCAATGCAATGTAGAAGAAAAGTTATCAAAATTAAAAAATATAATTTGGGCCACCATTCTATGTCTGTCCAAGTGATTCTCTCATTCTTTGTCTGTCCAAGTGATTCTCTATCTTAGACCCTTAAAAAAATAGAGGAGTCATATATGCCAAATTTGCTTTACAGTTTCCTGGCAGATGGACTGATAAAAACTTTTGAATTAATAAATACAAACTGTTAGGAACAAATATCCTATTTTCAAAAAAGTATTTGTTTTTTATTGTTGACTTTGTGCATTTAGACATATCAACAGTTTTCTAAGTAATATTTGAAAATCAAATATTATTTGAAAATCAAATATTAATTCTGTCTCATCGGAGAAAGAAAAATAAATGGGTCTCAAGACAGTGTCACTTCTCTCAAAGAGTTAACAATTTAATGTGAGAGAAAGAACAACAAAACCCTATCCTTGAAACAATAATTGTAATACAAGGCACAATTATCTATATTTTTCTGTTAAAAAATTAATGAGAGAACTGTAAACAATTCAGGAGCTGTTCTAAACTTTGAAAGTGCCAATTTTCCTTACGTAGAGATGCAGATATATCCTATTAACACCTGCCCTCATACACATTCAAAGATGATTCCTACTTTATATATACCTATTATTTCAGATTAAAAAAATGTAAGAAGTGTTATGCATTGTTTTTTTTCTTTTATTTAAAAATTCACTTCATTTATTAGTTCTTTAATTATGGCCCCAGAGTTAAGTTAAATTATTTTGTCTACTTTTCATGTTTATACTTTTTGATTACTGATATACAATTACATCCTTTAAAAGTCTTGACTGTGTAAGGTTTTAAAAACATTATTTATACTCATAATTATTATGTACAATTCAGTTATAGAATAATTATCAACTCTCTGTATTGTAATGCATTTCAGTATTCTGAATTCACTACAGTTTCAAAAGTATACAAGACCTGAGATTTAGGTTTTAAGATAAGTCTAAGAAAAAAATTCCCTTTCAACATCATTTTGTTAACTCACTGGCTTATATCTCTAGGGTCCTCCCAAGCTTAGGAAATGAACAATGTTATTTGAGTAGTTATTAATTTTAAAATTTCACCTTAAAATTAAGAGCAACAGTATAACTTTCCTTGAGCTTGATTTTAGAAAAAAGAGCACTGTAGAACCAATATACTGCCATTTATATAGTATACAGAGAAGGGCTTGAAAAAGGGTTGATATAAATATTTATAAAAATTTAACTTCATATTCCATCATTACAATGAAATAATAACAGCTTGATATTCTTTAAAATAAAATTGTGTAAAAGAGAATGACTTTTTCAACTAATTTTGCATAGTTTAAAACCATAAACTTTCAAAATTATTTTGAAAAGTCAGTTTTTCTGTTATTAATTAAAAATAATAAAAATTAAAAATAAATGTTAGGTTCAAACTAAAATGTGGATTTTTTAATGTATATATCTCTGGGCCTAAAAAGAAAACTGCCACAGAAAAAGGATATTTCTACTTAAAATATATATATTAAAAAATATATTGTTTTCCTAGAAACTTTTCCAACCTGGCTCCTATGGAGCTGCAGCATGTACATCCAGAGGAGAAGTAACATCAGGGTCTGGTGAGGCGGTCTCTTCAGTGCCTTCTTGAATTTCCCCCCTTTTAGCAGTGTTGAAAATAGGTCTGGAAAAGCATAGGAAAGCTATATCAAATTTTCCTTAGGAGGTTTTATTCTCATACTGTTTTAGCAACTCTGAATGTTAGAGGAATTATATGGTATGGCATTTAGTATTCATTTTCACTAACGAGTCCTCCCATGTCAAATTAATATCCTCGGGAAAAATATAATTGCATAGTACTAACAAATCAAGATATATTTGAAAATATTAATGTGTGAATTATATGAGAAACGTCATTAGAACCATACATACCTATATATGATTTCTAAGAAACAGCTGGATATTCAGGGATGGTACCTTTTATACAAAATGATATATGGTGCTTCAGGACAATCTGTGACTTTTGGTACACCATCTTTACTAGTTGGATTTTCAAAAATATTTATATATGATATGTTAATACTCAAGAAAATATGAAATCATCTAATAATAATAAATAAGAATTTTTCCATGTGTACTAAATAGCTAAGAATAGTTACATAAATATATATATGTAAGTGTATATACAAAATGAAAGTATCATTACATTTTTAACCTTCAATGAAAAAGATAGCATTGTATACTGTATTTTGATAGCTAATATTATCCTAAATTTGGTCAAATAATCAGCATAATTAGTAATAAAAATATTCTGACTTGAAATTTTCCTCATTACTAATTGACAGGTGTTTATTGATGATTTAGTTACAGCTGTTTTCTAAAAATATGAAAATGTTGTTAGTATGAGTATATTGTCTTCATGTTTAGTAAAAATGAACATGGTAATAAACATTTAAAGAAGAGAGATTGCTAAAACAGTAACCATTCATCTAAATGCTCTTAGTGATACTGGACCATTTAAATTTGTACAATGTTTGTGTACACATTAAAGAACCAATTCTATCTGAATCCCTATATTATGATTGAAAGTGAATATATATTATAAATAGTATCACTTCCACACTTCTTTGTAGTGCTAGTATATGAGAAGCAAGTAACAAAAAAAACTAAATATTATTAGGCAATATTATATTAGCAAATATAATATTTAGAGCTATCATATTTAAGGGACATTTTTTTATTAGCCAATGTTTCATATTTAGAATTGATAGTCCTTTAGGAAAATAGGCATTTGAATATGTAACTATTTATGGTACTCATTTTTTAACACATTTCAATTTCATTTATACTAATTGACCACTCTCAAATTCATGATTTGTCTAAACTTCAATAATACTCAGAAACACTGAAAAATAATGTAAATATTATAAATTAATTTTAAAATATTCTCATACCCATTTACCATAGAAATATATTTATCCATATAGTAAAATCATAGTTATTCAATATGAACTTTAACCAAAAAATGTAGAAATATTGCTTTCTCCTTGATACATTTGATCTAATTATTCTAGCAGTCTATATTCGGTTATTTTAAAGCAATGGTTAATAAAACAATAATGAATTCTGAAAAAAATTAATTCTGAAAAATGAATAATTATTAGTTATGGAAATTATTTATAGTTAAAATTATAAATCCCAAATATGTTATTATAATTTCTTTAATAGTAATGGCAGATTAAAATTAAATTAGAAATTAAACTTTACAAATAGGATCATAAAACCAGAAATGAAGAGTAAGGCTGCAAGTAAGGGAAATCTGATAGAAAATAACACTGATTCCCAGGACTTTTAACTTAAAATCAAAATAACCCAGTCAGAGTGGAGTATTGTATTTATCACAACTTTCTCTGTGGCTTAAATATGTGCAAATTAATTTCTTCCCTTGAATAAAACCCATTAAAACAAGAAAATATATTTCATATTTTGAAAAAGAAACTCTCTTAAAACTCACTTTAGCAAAAAAAAAATACAATGTTATGAAAAATGCTTTTGATTTAATAACAACCTACTAAGGTGAACATGATACTGCAGATATTTAAAGAAAATAATTTAACATGAATAATCAGAAAACCTGCTGAATTGAAACTGTGATTAGAGGTTGCTGTTGGAAACAAAAGCCTATCAAATAGGAAGCAGGATGATTTAAAGATTATGTAGTATAAGCAAATGAAAGTTTCCCAACTTGTCTAAAATATAAGAGTTCATGAGTTTCACAAGAATTCGTAAGAGGTCACAATAGTTCAAAAAGGATTTCGTGGTTTAAATCTTTTAAGTTTGACAGTATCAGAACTAAAACACAGAATAACAGTAACACTAGGTTAACATGATTTTTTAATAGGGTTTTGATAGAAGGGCCACAAACCAGTGTGATAACTTTGGTACAATGTTTTTCTGATTTAAAAAATAAAGCACAAAATGTTCTAAGATTACATTTTGTTTGGTATGGGGCATGATATTAAAGATATTCAAAAATGGCTAGAAATAAGAAATTAGAGGAAATATATAAATAAGAATATCTACATATGATACTGGCAGAAGATGAAAGTAGCATATAAAGCCATAATCGGATAGCAATTCTGGAGATCAGAAAGCACTCCAAAAACAAAGCCCCAAGGGGTCACAAAAGAAATATAAGATAAATAAAATTTCACAGCTCATTGGCTTTAAATGTTACTATTAGATTTTAATTATTTAAAAATACTCGGTTGAACACCCTTTCAATGTTTCCAGCTTTGGTGATGGTAGAATAGTTTGTATTGGACTAAGTCTCCTGCAGATAATAAGGATGCATTCTGGGTGCAAAGACAATTAAAGGAGGTAGAACCTAAAGAGATAGGTCTCATGTATGAATGATATACTTCAATTTAAAAAAATTATACAGAAAAAAAAAAGATAGACCCTTGAAAGAAGAGAATCACGTTGGTTGAGTTTTATATTTTTGGCTCATCCCCAAACCTAGGGCATTCTCCTGTCCAAAATGTCCATGGCAACCAGGGGATACAGAAAGCACGCAGGCAGAAAGCTGCAGTTTTATTTACCTCTTATTTCAGACTTAAAGGATTGACGTTTTGACTTTCCAAGCAGCTAAATTTGGAAGGGGTTGTGAGGATCCATAAAAAGGGAGATCCAAAGGCTGCATATAAATTGTCCTCAATCTCACTTGACTCTTAAGCTGTTCTTGTGCAGGGGAAAACTTAGAGGAAATCAGCTGAAAGCATGAAGGGGGTTAGCAGAGATTTTAGCAACCATCCACCACAAGAAAGACAGGTTTCAGTTCAAGTTTCAACAAACTGAAGAGGCTTTGTAAATACTCTGGCTTTCCACTGAAATACCAATAGAGCTATGCCTTAAGAGAAAAGGCCATGTATCATAACTAAGGGATTTTCTCTATACCGAAGTTCAAAACCAAAATAGTTAGGCATAGCCCTAAGGAAATCTAAACGAAGCCTCCAAAAAATCGGTGATCTACAAGTAATTTAACTGCCTGCAAGAAGAAAAATTCAGTCTAATTTACAGACATAGTTAACAGTAATATTGTAATATTTCTGCAGCAAAGGCAAAGAAAGTACTATGTCAATGCTAAAGGTACAAAAAGAGAAGAAAATGCAAATGCTTTCAGAGAACAACTATATATCCAACCTAACATACAGAATCCATAATGCCCAGGACACAACAGCATTTTACTATGCAAGTAAAGAAACAGCAATATGTGCCCTGATATTGGAAAAATCTTTCGATTGAAACAAATATAGAAACTAGCTATTGAAGTTAGCAGAGGGGATTTTAAAATAGCTATGACAAATCTGTTAAAGGTTTTGTAAGAAAAGAAGACTATAATGAATGAAAATATGGAGAATTTTAAGAGATGAAAACGTAAAAAAAAAACCACTGAAATTCTTGAACTGAAAAATGCCATATCTGAAAACCAAGCATCCATGGACTGTGGTTAACAGAACAAATAAGAGAACATTCTCTCATGAACTATAATAAACATACAAGACTAGTACAGGGTGTCATTAATCCAGTGGGTTGGGGGAAATTACATCAAACTTAAGATGTTGGCTATAGTTAGTAGTGTTTCTTTTTTGTTTTGTTTTGGTTTTGGTTTTTTAGGAGGTACTGGAGATTGAACCCAGGACCTCAGACATGGGAAGCAGGCATTTAATCACTTGAGCTACATCTGCTCCCCAGTAGTAACGTTTTTTTGTTTTGTTTTTGTTTTATTTTTTTTGAGGTACCAGGGGCTGGTACTGGGACCTCATACATGGGAAGCTGGCACAGAACCACTGTGCCACATCAGCTTCCCTGAGTTGGTTCTTTCATCTGTTTTGCTTATTTGTTTCTGATTTTAAAGGAAGCACCCAGAACTGAACCCAAGACCTCCCATGTGGGAGGTGGGCACTCAACCACATCATCTCCCAGAAATGTTTTGACAATGATCTTTCATAGTTTGTAACAAATGTTTCACAACAATTCAGTGTTGGTGGAGTAACGTATGGGAGCCCTATATGATGATATGCATGTTTGTTTTGTAAGTTCACAATAACTTATGCTATATAATTACTGTCTATGGATGTTCATGTATGAATGATAAGCATCAATACGAAAAGTTTAAAAAACATATACAACAAAAAGGATCAGTGAACTTGAAATGTAGGTTAACAGAAATCATCTACTCTGGAGCAAATAGAGGGGGGGAATTTAAAAATTAAAAAGGAATAAAACATCAATGATTTAAGGGCTTATATGAAGGTGTCTTGCACACATGTATTTGGAGTTCTAGAAAGAGAAGGGTGGAATTTGGAGATAAATATTATTTGAAAAAAATAACAACTAAAATTTTTCTAAATTTCCTAACTGAGCAGCTGAGAGATTCAGGAAGCTCAATGAATTCTAAAATGAACAACAATAATAATAAACCATGCTTCTTTTTAAATTATGGATTCAGGAGTTATTTGAAGGGTCTAGGGCTCCAAATAAAAAATATAATAATAACCTTAAAATAATTATTGAAAAGCATAAATACTGCAATTGACTCAGTGATGTTCATGAAGTAGCTTGTTTCTTTTGTTTTATACATTCTATAAATTAACTTTTAATAAATCTGTATTGGAATATGCCATTTCTTTTTAGAATTGATTAATACACTGCATTTTTTTCTTAGTGTCACAGTGTGATGAAGATATGGATCTGTCTTATAAAAGGAAATATTTAGCTAGTGATAATTTAAAATTTTATGGAGCACTGACATTTCTATTTAAAAAATACACATGGTAGACATTTAAAAAGTAAGAGCCATGAAGAAGTTCTCAGGACTGTAAAAGGGATGATCAGTCAATTTATGAAAAAGAAATACCTATGGCCAATATCAATAATCAAATGACCAAGCAAATAATTGCAAATCAAAATATTTAATAATAATTTCATGATCACTATTTTCCAGATAATGTTCTAGGTACTTGAGAGAGTCATGAACATAGTCTATAAAGATCTCTGCCCTTGTGCAACTTCTAGCAATAATAAGCATCAAAAACCATACAATTTTGCAGATTATTTTGATGTAAATAAAATTTATTTTTGAGGCTTATTGAGGAAAATAACTTATTATGGGTCATTATAGAGTTCATGTGGTTGATTTCAGACAATTTTTTTGCAAAAAGTTCTTTCCTTTCAAGAAATTACATACAGAAGTTCAGCTAATACTTCAAAGAAATTAAACGATCAGGCAAAGGGTGTGTGCGTATGTGCACACACAGCAATTTGGGACAGGGAATGTGCGAAGGAAATAACACAATTTTCAGATATTTGTAAAATTCTTAGTAATATTATTTTTAAATGTTTCATTGAATTTAATCATTCATACATGAGCATCCATAAACTGTAAGTATATAATAAAAATTGTGACCTTACAAAACAAACATGCATATTTTCATACAAGACTACCATACATTATCCCACCACCAACACTAGCATTGTTATGAAATATTTGTTAAAAACTATGAAAGAGCATGGTCAAACATTACTATTGGGAAGCAGACTTGGCCCAATGGATAGGGCATCCACCTACCACATGGAAGGTCCGTGGTTCAAACTCCAGGCCTCTTTGACCTGTGTGGAGCTGGCCCATGCGCAGTGCTGATACACGCAAGGAGTGCCCTGCCACGCAGAAGTGTCCCCTGCATAGGGGAGCCCCATGCACAAGGAGTGCGCCTCGTAAGGAGAGCTGCCCAGTGCAAAAAAAAGTGCAGCCTGTCCAAGAATGGTGCTGCACACACAGAGAGGTGACACAACAAGATGATGCAACAAAAAGAAACACAGATTCCCGGTGCCGCTGATAAGGATAGAAGCGGTCTAGCAGAACACACAGCAAATGGACAGAGAGAGCAGACAAATGGAGGGGGAGAGAAATAAAAAAACAAATCTTAAAAAAAAACATTACTATTAACTGTAGCTACTATCTTAGAGTTGGTATATTTTTCCCCCAACCCACCTGTTCATTGACACCCTGTATTAATATTATATAATTGTTATAGTTCATGAAAGAATGTTCTTATATTTGTTCAGTTAACCACAGTCCATTTTCCACCACAGGATCCATTGTGTTATACAGTCCCAGGGTTTGTTCAGTTCATTCAAAGTGTGCAGTCAGGTGCTCTCATTTTCATCATATGTTGTGCTGTCATAACCTTAATCAATTTCAGAACATTTTCATTATGCCAAAAGGAAAATCTCCTACCCTTATACCACCCCACTGTTGCCTTAGAATTGAAATATCTTCTGTGCCATTGCTGCAAAATTATTACAATATTGCTGCTAATTATAATCCATAAATTATATTACTTTTAATTTTCCCATGCATCACCATATTCTTAACACTTTGAAAAAGAACATTCGTATACTATTAACCACAATCTTGTTCCACCACCGAAATCACTGGTATAGTCCCTATGTTATTCTCTAACCTTGCCTTCAGTTGAAATATAACATCCGCTGACTACCCCATTCAATCATAATCACATTTATAAATCAGCATTGCTAGTTATACTCACTATAATGTATTACATCAACTCTATTCATTTACAAAAATCCTATTAAAAATTCCACATACATTAAGTATCCACTCCCATGCACAACCCACATTCTATTTTCTAGTAAATTATACTCTAGAGTTTACTTCCACAAGTTATCATTTTACTTCATATTAGTGAGATTTTTAATAAATAAATGTTAAAATCCTCTGTTCTCCATTTTAAAAATTATATTATCTCAACTCACTTTCGAGCCTTCTGAAACAATTGCCATAAAAGAATTTTGGCATAAAACACTATGGTCGTGAATCCATTTCTTACAAATAATGACAACTACCGTGGTTATTTCCTGTTGCAGGACAGGACAATCATCATGGTGGTTTATGGTAGCCTAAAACAGAAACAAGTTAAATGTTTATACTCTTTCACTCTTCTGACCCCTAAATCCACATCTAGTTGTTTGAAATATTTAATATCCTCCTGTTTCAACTTAAAATTTATAACTCCCTTTATATCCCTATAATTTCATACTAAATTATTCTGTTCCAAAAAGTTCTTATATACCTAACCGTCTTGTACTTTCACAAGGATTTGTGATGGAGGGTGCTGATTCTTTCCTATCATTTCATCTCTTGCAAGGTGCTAAAGGAATTGTAGCAAAATATTTCTATTATAATTAATTTAATTTGGAGAACTATGGAAATCATGGTTCAATTAGGGAAATCCTAAGAAGCTAGATTATTTGTTACCTAGGAGCCCAATGACAAAGTCTGCATTGTAAAAGCATGAAAATATTTAGACTAAAGCTTTCGAAAACTTCTTTAGCTAAAATAATTTAATGGTAAAGATAATTTACTTCAAATAACAAAGTAAGGTCTATAGCTTTTGACAAACAGAGATCCAATAATTAATTATAGCATTAGTAAAAGGGAGACATACTAAGGCAATTAAATTTTGTCGTAAATGCTCCAGATTAATCCTATTAAACATTCAGCATGTCTTAATTATTTCTAATTTGTGTGGCATATGTAAGGTGAAAATATATTAAATACAAGAAAAAACTTTCTTGCTACAGGATTTTGACAGCAATAAAATGCAAACAATAAGCTAGATAGTTGAAGTGCATTTTATGAAACAGTCATTTTAAAATATTTTATTATGAAAATATTTAAAAAATAGAAAAGGATATAGGAGGATATAAATTTGGATGAACTGTATCACCTAGATTTAATAATTCCAAATACTGGGTGGGGGGTCTTTTTTAACATTTAAAAAATTTTTAAAGTAAATCACAGACATCATAATATTTTACCCCTTAGTCTGCCTCTTTGAAAAATAAAGTCAGTTTCTTATACAACTATAATATCATTATCACACCAAACAAAACTGAGTGATTCCTTATGTTACCTAATTAGTTTGTTTTCAAATTTTACTTATATATCCAAGCAGTCTTCATGTTGCATTTAGTGTTTTTTTTCTTTTTAATCAGAAGAGTCCTCTGCCCCAAATATTTCACCTTGTGATTTTACCATCTTTTGACTACCTTTGCTGAGTGAATTACTCCATTATGTAGTTGAAAGACAGTGATTTTCTAATTTTAGCACTCCTTCTGTATTTAATAGGAGGCATTTACCGGGACAATTGGCTTGCCTAGAAATAGAGTTCCTACTGAAAGTAGATATAAGCTTAATTCTTTCCTTTGTCAACTTTCAGAGTAAGAATTTTGAATAATTACAACGATTTCAAAAGTGAAATACTGCACCCATTAAAACAGCTGCTATTAAAAAACGGAAAGTAACAAGTGTTGGGGATGATGTGGAGAAATAAAAACATTCATTCATTGCTGGTGGCAGTGTAAAATAGTGCAGCCATTGTGGAAGAAAGCTGGGTGGTTCCTCACAAAGCTGAGTATAGAACTGCCATTTGACCCAGCTATCCAAATACTAGATATATACCAGGAAGAATTGAGAGCAGGGAATCAAAGAGGTATTTGCACACCAATGGTCATAGCGGCATTAATCACAATTGTCAAAAGATGAAAGCAACCCAGTTGTACATCAACCAATAAATGGATGAACAAAACATGGTATCCATATAATGAAATATTATTAAGCTGAAGAAAGGAATAAAGTCCTGATATAAGCAACAACATCGATGTACCCTAAGACATCATGTTGAATGAAACAAGCTAGACACAAAAGGACAAATACAGTATGATCTCACTGATGAAATGATTAGAATAAGCAAACTCACAGAGACATAATCTAGGATACCAGAGAAGGAATAGGGAATGAGAAATTAAGACTTAACATGTACAGGGCTCCTATTTCAAAATATAGAAACGTTTGGCAATGAATAGTGGTGATGGCAGCACAATATTGTGAATGTAATTAACAGCACTGAACTATATATCTGAAAGCAATAAAAAGGGGAAAAGTTAGGTTGTATATATGGTAACAGAATACATTAAAAAAAATCCATGAAGGAATGGATGTAGCTCAAATGGTTGAGTGCCTGCTTCCCATTTACAAGGTCTTATGTTCAGTCCCGAGTACCTCCTGAAAACAAATCCAACCAACAACACTATATACTTATATTTATATAGATATATATAAATGTATATATATCTATATAAATCCTTGAAGCTACATTATACAAACATTAAATCCTAAGTTAAACTATGGACTGTTAATAGTACAATCATAAAAAATGTGCTTTTATCAATTGTAACAAATGTTCCACACCAAAACAAGGTGTTAATAATAGAGTAGTATATGGGAATCCTGTACTTTATGCATGATTGTTCTGTAAACTCACACCATCTCTAATAAAGAAATAAAGTGAAATGCACAACTCACACCATCTCTAATAAAGAAAAAAAGTGAAATGCACACATTAAAAAACAGTTTTAAAATGTAAACTCAAAGAAAATTTTCTGCAGGGGTATATTCTGATCAGCAATATGTTGCAATAAACAGGTTTACAATGTAAAAAAAATAATTTAAGTGATAAATGAGGTTTTTCTTGTCCTCCTCCTTTTTTCCTTTCTTTTTAAAATTTTGGTCAGATATCAAATCGAGGTAGCCTTATGGATTTTTAATATACTTACTATGTTTCAATCAACTGTACTCACGATTTTTTGATGCTCAAATATTCTCAATCTTGGCTAACAATAGCCCCTTCAATAGCTGTCTTCTTTATTATCACAAATGCATGTAATGGATTAAACATTATTACTTGCAGATGAATTTCAAACTACCTCTGAAAATTAATTTATTTAGTACTTTTCAGTATTCTAATTCATAGAAAGTTTTATGAAGTCATTGAGAAATTATCCATTCCCAATTCATGACAATTATGAATATGTTAATAAACTAATTTTAGAAGTAAAACAATTATCATAAAAATGCATGATAAAAATAGTTAAGTTTAAATTTCAAAAGAAAGGTCCATATATCTAGTCAAGGATAACTTATCTAATTGCAAATACATTTGCCTCTTATTTGTTTCTATATAAAGAACTTAACTGACCAAGAGAATTTTGAGAATTTTGAGCTTTTAAGAATTTCTGAAGAGCAGGTGTTTAGCCCTACTCAGGCATTCATTAAATATTGTGAATTGTGTACAATAATAAATGAAAATAAAATAATAAAAAAATAAAGGAAGTTTATTATTTTCTGTTGCTGTCTCTTCACTGTAGTCTAATCAAAGGGGATTTTTTCCCTAAGGTATCTATCTAATAGTTACACATTAGAATTATACCCTTAAATTCTTTGCACTGTATAAAATCACTTTCTCTGTCAATTAATTTGATTTTATTTCAAAGTTCAAACTTAAACATCTTTTGTTGTAGGAAGAGTTATCAATCACTGATAAAGAAAACTCACATAAGCCTTCCATTTGGTAAGTATTTTTAATATTTTCTTCCCTTGACCATTTTTATCATTAGAAGTAAAAGATAATATTGAAGCATTTTGTTTTTCCCTTGATTCCTTAACTTGACCTGTAATATAAATATTTTGAAAGCTCTTTAGGAAATCTTTGCCTACTCCAAGATCATGTAGGCTCTGTGAATTTTCTCCTGTAAGGTTTATGGCTTTAGATTTTACACATGCTACTATATAAAAATTAGTATTTAAATGATTACTTCAGTAAAATAAGTGATTGGCTAAGGAGAATTTTACAAATTTCAGCTACACTCTATCAGACATTTAGTATTATTTTTATTCACTCCTTTCTCCTCCTATAAGGTAGGATGATACTTGGATGAAAGTAATGGAAAATGAAGGGGAATAAAAACTTCAAACTGTACTTATTAGTACAAGAAACTTGCAGCAAAGTGATTTGTCAAATGAGGAAATATCAGAAAAAGTATTATTAGAGACATTTCTATTTGACCAAAGGCATAGATTTTTATATTTATGAAACTTTAAATAATATCCAATACCTAAAAAGTTATTACAGTCGATTATAATCTCTGCCAGAACAGACTGAAAAAGGATGGTTTCCCTTATTGAAGTGGACATACATATAAAAAAAATTCCCTAAGGCAAGATTAAATGAAGTGCCAAAATGAGTCATTTTAAGCAAGATACAACATTCCTTTATAGATAAAATTAATGTGCTTTTGTGAATTTCTATGAAATCCATTATCCTGTCACAAATTTTAATTGAATTCTTCCTAAAAAATCATTTACTATATATTTTATGTATAGATATATAAATTTAATCTTTGTTCTCAAACCTGAATCTGTAAGTTTTTGCTATTCCCAAAAAGATTCCCCAGTTTTCAATAATGTTGAGAACACTTCTTTTTTCCCTGGTTTGTGGGGTAGTATACTAATGAATGATTGAGGAGCAAATAATTTAACGTTAATATTAATAAAAAGTCAACATATCTTTAACTTTGCAAAATGTAGGTATTTTTCTTTAATTAGTTATTAAACATAGCTATATTTTATATTTTTTTGTTGCCCATATTTTATTCATGAATAATATATTATGGTGAATGAGTAATAATTTTTATTTGCTTTTATATTAACTATCAAATTTGCCATCCATTGTAAGAAATTGGGATAGGGATATTTAAAGAAAGTAATATTTCCTTGTTAATTTTTTGGATTTACTTTAACAGTAGAACTTAAAGAAAGAAAAAACATTAAATTTACAAGTAGTACTATGACAAAGGGACAAAAAACGTTTTTATTAGTCAGAAACCCAAGTACTTAAAATATAAATAAAATAATGAATTAAAGTCATATACTACATTTTCAAATCACTACAATTGCTTTTTGGTCATCCCTCATATACAAGCTGGAATCAAACATTTCTTAAGAAAAAACTAATAAGAAGTATTACTGGTTAACTGGCTATACAATTATGATAAATGGTGGTATAACAGATTGAGGTAAACTATCTCTAAAAATGGTAAGTAAACCTAAAAGCACCACATTGTAAAATCAAGACAACTTATGCTTAACTCTAAATAAAATAATCAGTCATGTCATATCATTACCAAATAATAAGTTACCTTTTTTCTTGCCTGGTTAAGGATATTATCATTATTATTATTATTATTTAAAAGTTTTACACCATAAAACATTTTTTCCTTGGAAGTTAGAATTGGAATTGCATGGTAGGATTTTCAAATTACATGGTTTAGAGCTTCAAACATTAACCTTCTCTATGGAAGTCCATATAAAGAACTCTTTCGGAATCCCTATGAAAGAAGAGGCTAGCATATTTTGTGCAAACTTTTTTTGGTTCCATGAACACACCTTAAATATCTGATTGTTTTTAATTAGAATGACACCTTCCCTCTATGTTTTATACATATCTTAAATCCATTTTCAAAATGTAAAATTCATACTAGTTTTCACTAAAAAGAACAAAGGCAATTATAATTACTTTTAATAAAGTATTATTCAAACCTAATTTCAAAAAGCTTTTACAGCAAAGTCCAAAGGTATTAAATTGCACTATACATGATTTATTATTATTTATTTAAAAGAATCTTTAGATTACATAAATATTACATAAAAAATAAAGGGGATTCCCATATGCCCTACTCCCTCCCCCTCCCACCCTTTCCTACATTAACATCCTTCATTAGTATAGTACATTTGTTACAATTGATGAACACATATTGAAGCATTGTCACTAACTGCAGATTACAGTTTATAGTTTACAGTTGGTCCTGCCCAATTTTCTAAGTTATGACACAATATGTAATGGTCTGTATCCATCATTGCAATGTCATGCAGGACAATTCCAATGTTTTGAAAATGCTCCCATATTACATCTGTTTTTCCCTCTCCCTCCCCTCTGAACCTCTGGCCGCCAATGCCTCCAAATCAATGGTAAATTTTCTTCCATTGCTAAAAAAACAAGAAGTCTATAGTAGAATAATAGTAAGTCTACTCTAGTCCATCATTCATTCCCCAATCCTGAGGATTCTGGGATGTTGATATATACTACGCCTCTAATTGAGAGGAGGGTTAGATCCCATGGGGCAGATGGATGGGATTGTCTTGCTTGTAGATGCAGACTCCTTAGCTCCTTGGGATGGGAATTGTCCGTCATCTCCTTGTTAGTTGTCCTGGGTGACTCCAATGAACTGGGGAGCAGGTGTTGCAACTCTGACTCAGGGTTCAACAGGTAAATGGACAGCCCAAAGATTTAAGTCTCTTGGACATACACCTGTCAAGTATAGTACTAACTATAGGCTCAAATAGAAGGGGCAGAAGAGCCATCTGTAGGGAAACCACAACTCAGTCCAACTCTGTCACAATGGGGAGTAAAGATTCCAAGGTAAGGCCCAATGGCAGGGCATCAAACTCCTGAGCTGTCTGCCCTGCTTATAGTATCTGGATGTCTCTAGAGCTCTCAGGAGCCCCACATTTGAGGCAATACTTACAGTGGCAGTAATCAATGAGATCAATGAGATCCTACTAAGATGTGAATGAGCATAACCTCTGGAAAGTTCTCCTGACTCACTTTGAAATCTCTTAGCCACAAGAACTCATTTATATTTGCCATTTCCCATTTATGGTCAAGGTCTTTTTCCAGGTGCATTGCTAGTTGCTGCTTGGTAATAATCCCTGAAGTCATGTCCCGTGCTGGAGAGAAGATAGTGTATTTACATGCTAAGTTTGGCTTAGAGAGAGGTCACATTTGAGCAACAAGGAGGCTCTCAGGCAGTAATGCTTAGGCAACCTATAATACTAGACTAAGTTTCAATTTCTAAAGAAAAGATTCATAAATACAATCACTAATATCAAGGGCCAGTCCTCCTTCACTATATACCAGCCCTGTACTCAGGGGATTCTTGCTTTCCCATTAGAGAAAGTAGCGTTACTCCCCAGAATGGGAATTTGATATTCTTTCAGTTATTCTGTGGATCTCCACCCACCATGACAATGTCACAATGCCCCATGAACACTTGAACATATTCATATGCCTTTGAGGCATCCCCCATCACCAAAACCCCACATCAGTGTTCCTCCCTGGCCAAAATTGTGACCCTTCTATGATCCAAAATCTCTCCAAAGATGAAGCCAAGAAAATAACCAAAAAAACAATAAGAAAATGAAATAATAATAGTGTTAAAAATATCAAATAAAAACAGAAAATAGCAAAAAATTTAAATGAAAACTTATTTTAGACAATATGTCTTTCATTGCTGTAACATCTATTGTCTTTTATGTACAGTGAGATTTTCTTTCATATATTCCACCAGTGTCTTTTTTTTTTTTTTTTCACTCTATCTTCAAAGACACTTTAGGTTTCAGGAAAGTCACACACAGAATATAGGAGTTTCCCATATACTCAATGCCCTTCCCCTTTTCCCCTCTCTCCTATTAATAACATTTTATAATCAGATGGTATATTTGTTAAAATTGATGCACAAATACTGAAGCATTGATTTTGACCATAGTCAGTGGTTTACATTATGACTTACATTTTGGACCATACACTTTTATAAATTTTGATGAAATTTAAAATGACTAGGGAAGCAGATGTGGCTCAGGTGACTGGGCTCCTGCCTACCACATAGGAGGTTGCTGGTTTGAATCCCAGTGCCTCCTAAAGAAGACAATGAGCTGGCACAATGGGTTGGTGTGGCAGGCTGACACAACAAGAGACACAAGAAGAAAAGAACATATGGGAGACACAACAAAGCAGGGAGCAAAATTTCCCAGTGCCTCCTAAAGAAGACAGTGAGCGAGCTGTTGCATAGGGCAGGTGCGGTGAGCTGATGCAACAAGATGATGCAACAGGAGATGTGGGGAGGAAAAACAGAATGAGAGACACAACAAAGCAGGGAACGAAGGTGGCTGAAGTGATTAGACAACTCCCTCCCACATCGGAGGTCCCAGGTTTGGCTCCCAGTGCCTCCTAAAGAAACAAGAAAGACAAATAGACTCGGCAAGTAAAAAACAACAAGAGGGTGGGGAGAAATAAATAAATAAAATTAATCTTTAAAAGAAAAATGGCCTGTATCCATTATTGCAAGATCGTGCAATTCTAATGCCCTAAAAATGCCCTGTGTTCCATCTATTCCATTCTTCCCTCCCATCCCCTCGGGACCTATGGTAACCACTAAGTTTCACTTTTTAAAGACTAAGATTCATAGTTACTTGCAATAATATTGAGGGCTTGACATATTGGTCTGTTTTGGTCTTTCCCACTCTAATATCTCTCTGCAGTCTTACAAGTTGCTACCCATAAATGAAAGGTCACAGCATTCTAAAATATGAAGAATTCTTAACCATAAAGCAGCCCTTTCAAATATTAAGTACCATTGTTTGCAAAAATTCTCTTAATTTATTATAGTGTAACTCTTCAAATCTTAAAGTTAGCAAATTTAAATATTTTCCATGTTTAAATAACATTAGGTTATAATCATGTAATATGTAGAAAATAAAATGTAATATCCAGTTGGAAAAATATACCATTAGTTGCATTCCCCTTCAAAACTTACTTTAATCACTAATATATGGGTAAATTTAGGGATATTATCTATAATATATAATCATTTTTTTGTGCTCCATTCTCTATACACTGAACATCTCAACTATGACAGGGTCACAGAAATAATTTAGTAGGTAATTATTGCAAAGAGAGAGGAGTGAGGTGGTACAAAGAAATGAGACTAGAAAAAATGAAATAAGAAATAGAAGGGTAGGTATTATTACCAAGATTTTTTTAAAAATGAGTCTGTGTGTGTTTATGGATACAGGATTGCAATGTAAAAATTCTGATTATGGAACACAATCAAAACAACCAAAAAACTTTGCAAGATCCTGCATAGATGGATTAAAGGACTCCCTAAGGAAAAAAGTTTAGTTGTGATTCTAAAATTGAAGACTACAGAATATACTGTAATGATTCACGAATACCTCATATCCAACATTTAAAGAGGTTTCCAGGTATTAGGTTACAATTTCAATAAAACTCACTGATTTCTCATTTTGCAAATTTCATTAAAGTCATTCAAATGAAGTCTTTGCAATTTCAGGGCATTTCTTGCATTTCCTAATGGCTTGGTATTTCAAATTCATTAATTCTGTGTTTTGGAGAATAATAATAATAATAAGTCTCCTTTGGTGGTAATAAGCCTCAATCAAATAAACAGGTTTCTAGGCATTCTGCCATATTAGACCCAACTTTCTTCCTACTTTTTTAGAACAGCACTTGCAATCTCCTACTCATTACTCACTAAACACTGTAGTCCCTCTCTGTCCTTTCCTTCTCTCTCTGATTAATTGATTTCTCTATGGCTCCCTTTAAGACCACTACATATTTTTTTTCTCAGATGGTTACTAATTACAGCAGAACCTTGATTCTATTATGTTAATATTAGCAAAAAGAGTAAATACAGAAAAAGGAAAAGCCTAATATTCCAACTAGTCCCTGCATTTACAATCCTGAGAATTGTCAATTATGTCTTTTGTAATATATGTTACCTAGGACATACATTGAGAGTCTCCTTGTTGCTCAAACGCGGGCTCTCTAAGCCAAACTCAGCATATAAATGCATTACCTTTCCCCCAGCATGAGACATGACTCCCCACAGGGATGAGCCTCCCTCACACTGAGGGATTATTAACTTACTTTATGTATTATTTATTTAAATGAAGTGTCTTATTAACATTTTACTATATTTAGTTAATAATTTTATGTATGAACAAAGGGTTTCATTACTTAAAACAAGTGTAAGGAGAAAAGTATTTTAATAAATGTGACAATTTCTTTACACTGAATTTTAATTATTTTCTGTCGCTGTTTAACTTACTTTTCTTTTATTCACATTTGAAGACAACACATTTTATTTCTTCAAAGTCCTTTAGCATTTAAAAAGTCCATGCTTTCACATGCACCTGATATTGAATAAGCTTGAAGTATCAATTCATGGTACTCTGGATTTAATGTTCAAATACTGCTGACAAAGAAAATATTTTATTACCTGTTTATAAGGTTTTCTTCTCAACACTAACCTTTTTCTCCATATATTAGTGACTCATCTGCATGTGTAATTTTTCTGAGATAAGTTTTATTTCCTTCCTTACCACTTTCTCCTAATCTTACAAAAGAATTCAGATGACCTTCTTTAACATGTATAATTTTGGTGGCTTTTAGTTTCAGTTCCAGTAAGAGAAATAGTGTAGAATTAATCAAACAAGGTAACTTTACTCTAGAATCTATGTGCATTTTCATGTTTCCCTGGCAAGCCAAGAATACTGTCAACTTTATTACTTTTCTGAGGAATACCTTATTTCCTTTGATGGGAGTGCCTTTACTAAACTGCCATATTTTCATTTAGATTTGCCAAAGATCAAGTAGTGCCCTCCTATATCGCACCATATTTAACCAAATTGGGCTCTCTAGAACTCCTATTGTTTTTGATCCACAAATCAAAATTTGAAGATCTGAAAAAATTCTGTCAAAAAATTTTAAGTACAATTGTTTTGGAAGCCAGAATTCTAGATTCCATTCAAATGCAGGTACTTTTATCAGTACATTTGAGGCTGATGTACATAACTAGAACGACTTTTTAAAAACGCCATAATGATTAAACATAAGTAACTAAAATCATATTCACCTAAAGATATATTTCATTTTCATATCTTGAAACTTTCCTTAGCAGAGAAGCACTCACTTTTTATTGATCAAATAAACTAAGTCGATTTTTAAGAACAGAAAAAGGTAGTCATTTCTAATTCATCATTATGTCCTGAAATTTACAGATACAGTGTCTTTTTTTTTTTTTTAGGAGGCACCAGGGATTGAACCCAGGACCTTGTACATGGGAGGCAGGCACTCAACCACTGAGCTACATCTGCTCTCCAACAAAAGTTGGTTTTCCTATCTGTTTGCTTCTTTTTGTTTATAGGAGGCACTAAGTATTGGACTTAGGACCTCATACATGGGAAACTGGTGCTCTCCCAATTTCTCCCTGGCATGCATCTTAATAAGGACAAGGGATCCATAAAAGATGAAACTTTAAAAACTATAATTAAGAGGGAGAACTCTAAATCACTTTAACTGCACTGATTATTCCCCTAAAACACACATTAACTGAACTGTAGTTATTATTTTTAAAAATATTCATTATTCACATACCACATTATTAATCTTCCTTATTTTCTATCACAATACTTGATGTGGAAACTATTTCAATAAATTTTTATTGAATGCATGAAGGGGTGTAAGAATGAAAAGTAAAGAGACTAACAATCAATAATGATTTGGGTTATATTTGGCTAAATTATTAATCTTGAAAATTGTCTTATTCAAGACAATTTAGAAAATGATCGCTAACATCATTTTCAATACATATTTGTTGTATACCTACTGAATAAAAGCAGAGATGCTGAGGAGAGAGCAATAAATCAGATAGTCAGAATCTGATCTCTACTACTGTGGAGATTACAACATAGGAGAGCAATCTAACATTAACTATCTAATTGCCTAACTTATTAATTTACTATATTTACAACATGTGCTCTGAGGTTAAAGTGCAAAGTGCCGAAAGAGCATAGAAAAGGAGGCATGATTAGGTTTTGGAAATAGGGAAGTCTTCCTTAAAACAAAATGGTAAAGTAATCAATGAAGAGCTTTAAGAGTGAGCAGGTTTTACAGTCACAGAGCTCTTTCTCAAATATAAATATCATTACATCACTCTATTATAAGAAAAGTCACATTTCTTATTGTGGCATATATGAGGCCTTTCAAAATTGCTCTTGGATATTCCTCCAGTTTCATCTTGCAATACTTCTCCCTATGTCAAAAATCACACTACTAGCGTATGAAACCATATTCAGTTTTTCTAAAGTTACTGTGCTCTCCCTTGCTTATAGACTTGTAATTAAGTCTGAAAAATGCCTCCCTTCCCACTGGTTGCCTAGCTAAAGGCTATTCATCTTTCAGGTCTCTGATTAGATGCTGCTTTCTTTAAGAAGCTTTTCTTAACGTCTGTGTTTGCAATAAGTACCTCCTCTATTATTTTACAGTACTATGGAACGAGTTGCTACACAATATTTCCTGGGAATATAGGTTTAGGCACAACAAAGACTTTCAGCAAATGACTCCTTTATTACTTACATACCCTAGAAAGACCAATTGCTCAGATCAAGGTCACAGAATGATAGTTTCACACAACAAAGGGGAAGGGGCCCTGCCACTGAGACTTTCTGCCCTGTTAAGCAGTTGGATTTGGATGTTTCTGATTTTGGTTTCCAATATGGTTTTGGACTGTTCCATTAGACCTAATGTTTCCCCCAGACTGTGGAAACATATTAAAACATCTGTACATACTAGAAAAGGGGTGGAGTGTAGGCAAGGGCTGGGAGATAGCCTCTAGGCACGTCAGTGACTGCCCCAGCAAGATTCCAATATTTCTTGCATCACAGCACTTTTCTCACAGTATAAGGATTTCCCTTTTGCTCTTATCTATATCCTGATAAGCTGTAAATTTCATGAAGTCATATCTGTGCTTTCATTGTTGATTGGTAATTGGTACTTGAATTACTCAGAAGATTCACTCCTCATTTTAATCACTTCAACATGACAGTACTCTGTATTAAGGCAATGGGATTTTAGAGCATACTTAGAGCACTCTAACAGTGATACATTTTATATATTGAATGACTGATTTAGGGTCAGAAAGAAAAATATATTTAAATTATTTAAGATGGCTACTTTCTGTTTTTGATTTCTTGTGTTCCAGTTCTTAGGCGTCTAAATTGAGGTACCCTATATTCAGTAGACATAAGATAATAAAGTAGAAAAGCAAATGATTTTAGAAGAAATAATTTTAAGAATGTGTAAGGGACATTTGATTTTATAAAATAAAATGGGATGATTACAATCTGTAAATAAGTAAAGAAAAACTGAACCAGCTCTAATAGTATATTTATTCAAGTTATACATAGAGGCAACCATTATCAGGTCACAGATTCACTTAAAGGACACAGTGTCATTGATTTTCTTATTTTTACTATTTACTTTTTATTATGAAATATTTATACTATATCAAAAATTACAGGAAGTAATAGGAAGCAGACAAGGGATTACACAGTAACTGAACAAATGTTAAAGTTTGATTTTATTAACTCCATCTCTTTTGCTTTAACAAATAATAAAATTTTATAAATACCATTAAAGGTCATGTCCCCTGCTCCATTCCACAGATGTGCTCAGAGGTAGCTGCTGTCTTAAAGTGGTTGTACATTTTTCATATTTTACTACTTATATTTGTAATTTTTCAATTAAATAAATGTCTGAAGAAGTTAAGTCCTTCCACATTTCTTAAAAAGACTATTTTTAATTAAAATGGGATTAACTTGAAAAAGTGATTATGTTATGCCTTTGATTTAAAAAAATCAATCTGTGCAAATAGAAATAGCGTGCACTTTCTGACTTACAGTAACAAAATAAGAGTTTTAAACAAAATATTTAAGCAATTCCAGATATTTTAACTTTTGTGAATACAATCTATTCATTAAATTAAATAGAAAGTTTCAAAAATTATATCTAAATACGTATTTCCAATGGCATTTTGAATGTAAGGTTAAAATTTTAATATACTAGCCATTTTAAAGAATCTGATTTGAACATCATAAAATTGAGCAAAAGAAAAACTAAAATCAAATACAACTTGATTTTAAGACAGAAGTTGAAATATCACCATAAAAATATAAGCAAATATATCAAAGTAAAGTGATCTGTATGGTATTTAGAAGCACAGAGTGTTATAAATGCTATGGAAATGAGATCATATTTAACAGAAAAACAATGATATTTCATTCAACAAATAATTATTGCGCTCCTCCTACGGCACAGGAATAGTTCTATATATAGTGATACACAAGATGAAATTTCACAGAAGCATATATTCATCTGGGAAATAATAGACAATAATCAATGTTAGGAAGAAAAGGAATGGGGAATAACAGGATACAAAGTGACTTACTGGGAAGGTTATTTTAGACAGGGTGGTTGGGTTAACCTAATCATTTTGAGGCGGTGACATTTGAGCAGGGACATCAATAGCATGGGAAAGAACCATGTGAAACCCTTAGCATGGAGCATCCAAGTCAGAGAGAAGAGCAAGTTTAAAGGAACATTCAAGAATCAATAAGAAGGTCATTAATGTAGAGCACAGTGAACAACCAACAGAGTGTTAGACAGAGCTTGAGGTAGACCAGGGTCTGATAATTTGAAACATTTCAGGACACATTAAATCCTTTGAATTTTACTCTATGAATTAAAGGAAGGTACTGCAAATTTTGAGTAAAAGAATGATACATTATAATTTTAAATCATCACTGTCACTACTATGGGGAGAAAAGACCATAGGGCACAAATATTATTATTAGCCAATTTGTGGGCCAGGACTAAAATGGTAGTGAAAAAGATGTTAAGAAGTGGTCAGACTGAAGTTTTGATGATAAAGTGGGATGAAGGATGACATCTATGTTTGTTGCCTGAACAAGTGGATGGATTGTGGCTCCAAGGTATTGAAACCAAGAAAATGTTTGTTTTGGTTTTGGTGGGTGAAAGTAATCAATAATTTCCTCTTGCATAGAGTTAGAGATCCCCATTGGACATCGAAGTGGATACGCCAAACAGGCAGCTGGATACAATAGTTTGAAGTTCAGGGGGGATACTGGGAAAGTCCCCCTTACATTAGTATTATTTAAGCCATGGACAGGACAGTAAAGGAAGGAAAAACTCATAGAGTATAACAGCCTATAAACCAAGTAAAGAGAGTATTTACAAATCAGAAGGGTAAAGCACTGATCAACTCTGACAAATCTTCCAGCAAGGGTGTGGAAAATGCAAATTAACCTTGATATTTAGCAAAATGAAGTTGGTGAGGTTAATAGTTTCAGCGGAGTAACAGGTTAGAAAGAATGAAACTGTGAGTCAAAGAAATGGAGACTGGCTGTAGAACATAGAGGATGTGATAACAGTAGCTTTTAATGTCAAAGAATTATTGCTTTAAATATGGGAGATATTACAGTGTATCTGGTGGAAATGCTTGAACACATGGAGAATGTGATGTGGAGGGAACAATATTGGCAGAAGCAAAACCCTTGAATAAAAAAGAACCCTATGAAGTCTCTATTAGCAAGGCTACGTAAACTCTTCCTCCCTTCCTTGTACCCTTCTTTCCCCTTGCCTTTCCTACCTTTCTTTCTTCCATCTCTTCTTCCCATCCTCCCTCTCTCTCTTTCTTTAAACTATGAAAATACAGTCATCAAGCTATATTAGGACTTTGTAAGGCATCTGTCAAATCTCTGCGATGACTGTGTTTAAAAGAAAAAAATTGGCTTAATTATAAGGACAATTAAATTGATTATTACTAACTGAATGGCCATGTACAAAAGGTACAAATTTAAAAACGGATTAAAAGATTTATTTTCAGTGCCTCACCATAACACAGTGTTCTCTCCAGTCTTGTATAACACTTTAATCAGTAATTTCAATGAATATACCAAGGGCACACTTAGCATATTTATCAACAACCACAAAATTTAGGAAGACAGATTTTACACTCAATATAAGAAAGAATTTATTACCATTCAGAATAATCTGAGATGGACTGAGTATCCTCACCAATTAATGAGCTAACCATTTATGGTATTGTACAAGCTCAAACTGGCTATTCACATACACCAGATGGAAGGGGGAAGCTTAGATTCTATCTAGGTCACTTCCTTCATTGAAGAGTTGAAAAAATAGATATCCAGTGACACACAGGGCCTTCGAAGTAAAGCACAAATTTAAAAGCAGAGTCAGCATTTATGACTTACATCCAGAGTTGCATGTTATGAAGGTTGAGGTTTTAGGCTAAACTATTCCAATAGGTCACCCAAATATAACTACCAAGTTACACAGTTCACTGACATTTGTCATATCTTTCAGCTTCATTCATTCATATACATAATATATTCATGGAACACTTTGAACATAAAAGAACTTGTGAAGGCATATTCATAAGATGTAAAATTTAGAATACCTTCAAGTTATTCCAATTTTAGTTTTAAAATAATAAATTAATTTACACAAAAATACAATGTTATGACCACTTGCCTCATATTTTTTGGGGAAAGATATGACATATGAATAAGTTCAGTAAGTGAAATCACAAATGGATATGGCTATTTTTATTATAAACATATATATATATATATATTGAAGGCTGTTTGGTATCTCTTATATGCTTATCAGCCATGACCAAATGTAACTGTGAGAGAGAGAAAAAGCAGAAAGGAATAAAAATCAATATAACTAGTAGTGAAAGATATTTTTAAAACAAAATTCTTACTATGTTTTACTTTATTTGGACCAGAATTATTCACTAATATTTATTTTTTAAAACTATTCCACAGATTAATAGTCTTTTGGACTAGATTATGAAATTAAAATACTATTATTTTTTCTTGATTATCTGAGATATGAGCCCAAATATCCTCATGTTTACACTAATTATATTAGCTTATAAATTATCTAGAAAGTTAATATGCCACTTACTTTTGTCTTGAAAAATCGTTCCAAACTATTTTATTTCAGATAAGGACAGAGCAAAAACAATTAGCTAAAAAACATTAAAAAAATCTGCCATCAAGACTTTATCTATAACTCTTTGCTGAAAACCCTAAAGACTATATTACTCACTAATTGATTCAATATAAAGCAAAAGAAACCTTCAGCCTCTGTGCTTTATCTTTCCCAACTGCTTTGCTTACTTATCAGATCTCTGAAAACTTCACTTCTGGTTCATAGTAGATTAATGCTAACAAAGCCATTTTTTCAAACCAGATTAGGATGATACTTCCATCTCACAGGACCTCCAAATCAACCCGAATAGTTTCTGTTTTCAAAGTCATCAACAGTTTACAATAGGAAAGTAAATGGTTTTTCTTATTGAAAAAGAAAAACTCAAACACTTCCCTCTCTTTACAAAAATTTCCTATTCAACCAACCTGTTTACCTAGATGTCCCTCAATTCCGTTATGCTCTCATTTTGCAACACATAGAATGTGTCTCAGAATGAGAAACGAAACTGCTGAAATCTGCATGAAGCAAATTGAGGAAATAAAATTTTTATCCTACTGAGCTCAGATAGCAAATAATTGTAAGTGATCCAAGTATGCAAAATATAAGAAACATACAACATAAAACTGCAAGTTATAAAAACACTTTAAAATAATTCAGTATTTCTTTGTGCTATCATTATGAGAGAATATGGTGAAATATCTGAGAAATTTTTCAGAACTTTGTGATTTCTCAGCTTAATTTATAAAATGATGAAAACTAGTTAATAAATGAATAATTAATAAGTGAATAAGGATAAACAGAGCTTTGGAATGGAACTATATATTAATATGTAATATGGCCTCATAGAAAAAATTCAGAAAAGCTGATCTTAATCTATTTGTTTGAATGTTACTCAATTGTAGTTAGGCGATTTCCTGAGGTTGTATATCTAAGATATATTATAAATTATTTTGTTAAATTACCCACATTATATAAGAGTTTGGGGAGGTACTGCAAGATCTATGCAAATCAATAGTAAAATAACCAGTAATTACCAAAAGTCAATCACATGAAATATCACTGTACCTGTATCCCTAGAACCTGACATCATTTTACTGAATATTAAGAGCAAGTATAAATTCATACAAAAGAAAAAAAAATTATGACAGTCACAAAACAATAGCAAAAGATAAATACCAAAATAGGTTTTTTTTTTTACCAGTTGTTAAAAGGGTCTAGAAATAGCTAGAAGACAACAGGAACTAATAACTCATAGTCTATAATTTTTCTATCATAACAAACAGATAAAATAATAAAAACAAATAAAAGTAAACATTTCCCAAGATATCTATAATAAAAAACAGCTATAACATTTCCTCAAACATATTAAACACACTACAATATTTAATGAGTAAAGAGATGAAGGAATTAAGTTTACATGTTTAAGTCATCAATTGTAAAATATTTGTATTCAAAGAAATCTAGAGTAAATTTTGAAGAAAGTGCTAAGCACATCTTAATGAACAATATAATGAAAATCAAAAGGATTCCCATTATTTACAATTTCATTATTTAAATTTAATTAAATTTCTATGGCTTCTTTAATTATGTATTTCCATGATATTTCATCAGGAGTATAGCACAAATGACAGAAGTCATTTTTTATAAATGCCAACTTATGGGCCTACTTTTGTCCACTCATATCTCCATTTCCTTCTTTTTTCCCATTCTCTCCTCCTTCACAGATAAATGATCCTGATTCCAGGGATCATTTCTCTGGAATCTCAGTGACCTGCAAAGATCCAATAATTTTTTCCTTGCGGAACCTTGTGGCTTTCTCACATTTTCCTCCTTCCCCATCTTCTAGTTTATCCTATTTACTTCCAGTGACTCAAACTCTACAGTAGTTTATCATATTTCTAGTCTCAATTTTCTAAAGAAAAATGTCTTGCACATTCCTTACTTTCTAACACTCTACCATGGTATTATGTTGCTGCTATAATTGCATGGAACTCAAAGAACAACAAAGAAAATTAAGAAAATGAGCAAATGTTGTGGGTGGAAATTGTGAACAAAGGTGCAGGGATAAAAAGATATTCTAATCATATATGACAGGGTACAAGGACACAGGGCATATTACTATGTCTGGACTGTGGTCACTATGATATGAGCTTCCTTGTTGGTAGAGTGTTTTGAATGCTCAATAGGCAAAAAAGTGTGATAAGAGGGTCAAATGCATTGTGCATCAGGTGGTAGAGGAAGAAGAGGAGAATTCCAAGAGGAAGCAACAACTGGGAGCCAGGGAAGATAAAGGCCTAGGCTTAAGTGAAACTTACCAAAGATGGTTGACACTTGAGCCACTTCACATACAGTGTAGGAGTGAACACTGTGGAAATCTGAGACTGCAGGATCTGCAGAAATAAAAGTAAAAAACGAGAGAGAGAGAAAGTAGGGGAATGGAAGTATTCTTATCTGCTATGTCTCTCTTGCAGTATGCTTAGCAATTTCTTGCTAAATGGTAAATGAATGTTGATAATTGTTCTTTTAAAAAAGAAAAAGAAAGGGAAAATAACATTTTTGCTAATTCACTTGGTTTCTTAATATGCTCTGTATTCAACTGACCTATTATATTTAGATTTTGAGTTGTGAACTACTAAGCCATAAATACACATACACACAAACTCCTATGTTATTTAGATATGTAATTATCAGTTTTTCCAAAATTTTTAAAAAATCATAAATTATGAGATTCTACAATGTGTAGGTACTTTATGATAAAATTCATTATTCTTAAAGATTAAATATATACTATATTTAAAAGATCCATCTATGGCAAATTAATACCAATATCTCTTCTCAAACATCTGTAGTGTGTGTTGCTCTTGGCTATTCTTACAATAATAAGAAAAAAATGTTGAAAATTATTGAAATGTTGAAAATCTAAAGTGACAAAACATATGAGATATTTCAGTTCAGGTACATTTACCTGAAATGGATTTTAAAATCCAGTGAAATAGAATTGTGAAGTATTTAGCTTGGTTGAGATAACATTTATAACTTATAGCTCAATTTATTTTCTTTAGAGAAAGATAAAAATATTCCATATGATTCTTAAAGATTTGCATTTTCACACATGATTAGATGAGAATTCAGGATGTTGGATGATTAATCCATGTTCCATAGATTATCTGTGTGCTCAGACAAAGAAATCTGAATTTTAAAATCACAATCACAACAAATTCAAACAAAAGGCAAATATTCTATTGATGTGGGCTATGGGTGGGAGGCTCTTTGTCTCTTCAGAGATAACCTAAACTATCTGTGACTTGTGGGTGTGGGGTGATAAAAGGCTGCAGTCCTGCCCTTGGTGACCATGGCGAGGACTCCAGTCCCAGGAAACAGTTTAACAATGCAAGGTCTATAACTTTAAGTATTCAGGGGAAATGCAAACCAAATATGCTAAAAGCTTATCTAGAATGCCTGAGGACCATGCTAAAAGCTTACCTAAGATGTGGAAGATATATACACTAATTCAAGCCTATTGAGAACTGAAACAAAAGGACCATTTGGCCTTTCCTCTCTGAATAAAGGGGACTCAAAAATCTTGTTCTGGGCTCGGGATTGAAACAGAAAGCTCCAGAGTACAGCCGGCCATCAATAAACCATTTTTCCTTCTCAAAATTATTCCTGAGTCCTGGCCTCTCTATACACAAATAAAATTGAACCTCTATCAAATTCTACAACATTTTTGGTGGCCACGAAGGGACAGCAAATGAAGGCCAGAGATGGAAGCATTTTGCTGCCCCTTCCAAATCCCCAAGGAAGCTGGGAGGACTTGGATAAACTGCAAATCTGGACGCCCCTAGATTAAATTTAATCCAGAAAAGATGTGGGCTCCACCAGAATCTTCCCGACAAAAATCGAGGGCAATGGAAGGTCTGAAGAGAAAGATTCTGGGAACGAAAAAGAACTTTGAGCATGGAAGAAGGTAAGACTCCCCGGGTGAGCACAGTGTGGAAAACCCTAGCTTTAATTGCTAGGAAGGGGAGGCTGATCACCTCCCGAGAGAACCCTAGTAGACCCAGAAAACTGGGGGGAAGCTGTTCTGTCTAGGCCTGGGAAAAGGAGAAAAACCGGGGAAAAGCCCTGGTGTTTTAGGTTTGTCTAACTGCGTGTTAAAAGCTGGTACTGGTCTCACATCCACTGAAGGAGTGGAGTCTTGATTTTAATAGGAAGGGTTGTTTATAGGTTTGAGTCCTAATGTCCTGGAGAAAAACCGAGAAAAAGCCCTGGTGTTTTGGGTTTGTCTAACTGCATGTTAGAATCTGGTACTAGTCTTATATCCACTAAAGGAGTGGAGGCTTGATTTTAATAGGAAGGGCTCTTTATAGGTTTGAGTCCTAACATCCTGGAAATTGGTCTGGATTAAAAAAAAAAAAAAAAAACTTGGTTACAGGAAAATGGATCGGCTTTTCTAGTGAAGCTTGGTCTGGGTGTAAAGTTAAACAGTGGAAAAAGTCTAGCTGAAATCTTTTGTTATAGTGCTAAATTGTGAATGGATTTGCTTTATACCAAATGTTAAGTGTTCCAAGGTTTGTGATGGCTGTAGGGGCAGCCATGCTGAAAATATATACATAGAACTTGTGTTTCAGATTAGTGACCCTTGTGCTTCTGTCTGTGTCAGCTCAATGCTAGTGTTGGAGTTGTGTGGTTATATAAAGTAGAATTCAGTTGAGCTTGAGCCCTCCTTGCCATTGGCAAGGGGGTGAAATGATTATGGGGCAAAAATGAGGAATCTGGATGTTTGCGGAGTCTAGATGTTTGTGCATGCTCTGCTATCTTGTCTCTGGTCTGCCCCTTTGCTGGTACTTGTAGGCCATCTGTGTACGCACCAAGCACCCAAGTTTGTTGGGGCTGCCCCAGTCAGTGTGGCTGGGTCCCTGGGAGAGTTGCTGAATTTGAGTAGGTTCTGTCTGCCCATTTTGACTGAAAGCTGGAAAGGGGGGAGCAGCTTGCCCCTTTCCAGTGAGTCCACACCTTCTATTCATAAGCTGCAATCCTGTTTGATTGTTGTGCACCCGACTGCCTGGAAGGGGGGAAGCAAAGGGGGTGAAAAGCAGAATCAGAATAAATGCAGTAAAGTTCCCTCCATAGGGTGTCAAAGCCAAAATACGTTTGCATTCTGCCCAGGTTCTTAGAAGGTATTGTAGTAACTTTAAGTAAGAGAATGTGTTCTGTGAAGGTAAAATTTGTCTTAAAGGTATAAATAATTATAAAAGTTTAACAAAGCATTGTTTAAATTAAGGTATTTAAATGGCTAATTGCAGAAAGTCATTATTAAACAAAAACTGAATTGATAATAATAATAATAAAAGGTAATTTTATAACAAGAAAACTTTTCACCGGCAGCCAGCCTCCCCTGCCAACTTGCTTCCAAAAAAACTGTTTCTGGTATTACATGCAACTAAGTATTTAAAATGAAGAAAAGTTCTTTATTTTAACAAGCTTGTTTAGTATTAATGGCAATTATATGTTGTAAGAAGTTTGCCTGGTAACTTAGTATGTGGGATATATGGAATGTGATTTTATTGTTAAGGAAACAGAAGATGATTTTGTCCTAAGATAAAATGATTGATTATTGGAAAGAGTAGAGTGTGGGACAAAACCTGAATGAATACTGAAAGTGTAGAAGGTTTGTGGAAGGAAAATTTTTATGATTAAAATTGAGTAAGATCAATATACAAAGAAAATCTTTTATCAAAATAGCTTCTTGTGCTTTAACCTCATCATTTCCTTAGTGTTTGAAGAAGAAAGGGTCTTATCTTTTTTTAAAAAAAGAACACTATGTTCTAGAAATCAAATCCTGAAAAGTAGCTTTTTATTTCAAACTAACTGCAAGAGATTTATTCTTTTACCTTAAAAGAAAAATTAAAGTAATGGTTAAGTTCATTTAATACATTATAAGTCGAATGAAAGGTGTTTAAAGGTGTTATAAAATTAAAAGGTTTTTAAAAAATTAACAAAAACTGTAACTAAGAGTTCAAATCATTTATAAATGCATTTATATTATAAAAACAGTAAAAAGATAATAACTGAAATTATAGCTGAGTGAATTTAGCCTGAAACTATTATTTAAGTGTAAATTCTAAACTAACCTTTCCTTTGTTTATGGTTACTTCAAGCCTAACCTCTCCCCCTTGCCTTTGCCTATGGTTATTTCATAATAGCTTCTGCCCCTACAGGCCAGAGAAGAGCTGGGACATCACTGTCTCCTGTCCTGGTATTAGTAACCCTTTCTCTCATGAATTCAAGTGTAAACTAAATAAATTGCTGCCTGATGGAATAAGGTTGAATGACCACTGGAGTTTTATCTCCAAAATCAAAAAGGGGGGTGGAGGGGAAGAAGTCTCCTGCCCTGATGGTCAGTGTTCCTAAGAGTAGTAATTCATGAGAGAAACCAGTCTGTCTCCCTGAGGCTTCAAATAGCCTCAGTAAATATATATAAAATGAATCTTGTTGTTTACCCAAAATTCTGCTAATTTCAAAGTAAAATATAAAGTTCTAAAACAAAATGGTGCTAAAGCATTGAGAACATTTTAGTTACAATCCATTAATTAAGAAAGAAAATTCTTGTGTAAAACTGCATGGTCATAGTGTAAAACTGCACAGTCATAGTGCAAATTAAGAAAAGTTTCAGGAGTCTTTGAAATGTTTTGCAGTCACACTTGTTTTGTAAAAATTAGAAGTTTAAAGTAACAAGTTATGTTTTTGTGTCAAACTATTCATGTCTGCTTATTTGCTCAAATTGTTGAGGTTAAATATGCAGTTATATAATTAATATATATTTCTGGACCCCAAATTAAGCTAAATAGTATATAAAATAATGCAAATTATAAGTAATATCAATGAGTTGTGTTTCTGTGTCTAACTCTTTGTGTCTGCCCATTTGCTCAGTGTATGTCTTCATACATCAGGATAATAATATCAAATTAACAAATGAAAATTCTTAAAAGAGCTCTATTCAAATTGTTAAAAATTAAATATGCAGTTATATCTGTAAATATTCTTAAAGCCCAAATTAAACTAAGCAGGATGAAAAAGTCATATAGAAATCTGATTATAGAAACAATTGGGAAAGGGCCTCCTCTTTGCAAAAGCTTTAAAGGCAAGACTAGGTGTGGCAGATTAAACCTATCTACTAGGCTAGGGAATTAAGAATCAGTTTGCCCGGTAATTTCCCAGTTTAAAACTTTTGTCAGCCATAAAATGTAAAAAGATTAGGTTAGTTTTCACATAAAGAAAAAATGTTGATTGGTGTAACCTGATGGTCTGCTGCCTCAGTCTCCCACTCCCAGGTTGGACAGCAGTGGAGGAGACCAGTTTAGGCCAGTCCTATGGGCAGTGAAAGGATGCCCAGAAGGAGCTAGGTCGGTGCCATTTCAGCACTAAATTCTATTCCTTATTTAACAAAGGGGAACAGGTAAAATAATAAAATGGTTAGAATGTGATAGAGGAAGCAGTTAAATCACAAACTTTTGCACGGGAAACTTAGATCTTCTCAGATAAGCTGTAACTTCTGAAGTATCGAATCTATGGAGAAACAGAGGAAGACCTTGCGTGCTAGGCTTAGAGGTATAAATTGTGTCATTTTTCTTTATTCGGGGCGCCAGCCATATGTGGCTCTGCGCCCCTTCTTGCAAGATTGAGAATAAATTATTTTCTTCTTCTCCATACAATCTGGTGAGCCTTATTTTCTTCCAGAAGATTTCTTTCCAACAAAATAAAGGTACTTAGTGGCTCTATTAACAAATTTCAGTAAGTAAAGAAAAGTCCATAAAAACTATGGAGAGATCTTCCTGGATTATGATTAAACAAATTAAGTAATTGTGTAATGTGTTTTAAAACCTGGTAGACAGTATGCTTTTAAATTATTCATTTTCATAACTTAAACAAAGAAAAGAAGTTTTTAGCTTCCTATAAGGGAAAAAGAGAACATTCCTTGCATAAACTATAATGGTTTCAATTTTATTTAACTTAAGTGTAATCTCCCATAGTTAATTTATAAACTAAATTAACATAATATGTATGAAATCTTTAGAGTAATAAAATTATAAGTTCACATTGGTAAAATTAGGCTAAAAGAAAAAATTGCAGATATGCTCTCTTAAATAAATAGAGTAAAATTCTTTGGTTGGTAATTGTAATTTAATAAGTTTATTTAAACATGACGTGTCTAGTCAATGTGGTTATAATCAATTATAAGGAGTTTGTAAAATATCTTCCAAACTAAAAATGTTTAAATAGTTCTAGTTCTAAAAGTCATTGTTAACTAAAACTTAGATTGGTATTGGTTGCAAAAAAATAAATTCATGATAATAAAACCTGTCTGAAGGCCACCGCAAGGTACATATTTAAGTAAATGGTAATAAAAAGTTATCTTGATTCTATTGGAAATATTCTGTTTTCATTTTAACAATGAAAAATAATTTTTTTTTCCTCTATTACTAAAGTACCTACTGTTACATTCATGGTAAAATTGTGTAAGTAAACAGTCATTTGATACATGATATGTTGCATTAAATTGTTTAATATATATATATAAAAATAAGGAATAAACTTTAACATTATCAAACTCTTTTGTGCATTCAAACCAGGCCTTATATACATTGCATTTTGCCTCTCCATGTGAGTTATTGGCTAGGCTGGTCACTGACTCCTCAATTAAAATATTTGCTATATCAGCCTCTGGTTCTGCTCCTAAAGTCAATGGAAACTACATTGCAGTTTCAAGCTCCTGCAGCAGCCAATGATGACTCAGTACAGCCAAGTGTACAATGGACATTGCCTCCAGACTGGCACTGTTCCATCGTGCCAGAGAGCACTATGCACCAGGCTAGTAGAATACTGGAAAATCTCTGTAGGATCAACAATGCTGCCACTTGCTCACTGCATGAAGAACATGCTAAGTGGAGCCATGATACCAGAATACTGTAAGTAAAACTTAAACACAATTGGCATTATGGCCTGCTCTCATGGAGAGAAAACATGTAAAGTATTATAAACCTGAAACTTAAAACTAATAATTGCAACTCTGAATCCTTATGCATTAAGTAATACATTAGTTAATATTAAGTGCTGTACTCTTACCCTATACTAAATATATGCCTAATAATTATAACATTATCTTTTCTATTTTGGATCAAGTGCGAGAGTATATTGGACATGTTAAATTCCTAGTAAATTCATTTTCTGAACAGTTAATAAACATGTCTATAGAATAAGGTGGCAGTCTCAGCCAGGCTCAGTCAACTTACTATATTCTGCTGTACCTCTACTGTGTAGACAAGGTGAGGCTTGCTTGCTGATGGTGAGTCATCTATTGAACAAGTCAAAATTGCTAGAAATTGTACAATTAAAACCAAGGTGAAAAAAACCTTTATTCTGTAGTTCTGATCACTCCCACAGCTGAAAACTAAGAGAATTTCCAAATTAGTGTTCTAATCCTGAATGGAGCCAGTTGCCCAAGGAGTGCCAGTTCACCAGGAGCATCTGACGGAGCAAATGAGTGCCAATCATTGAACAGCTTGGAATGTGTCTTCAGACAAAGCTAAGTGTCTGTTGCAATTTCTCTCTAAAGATAAATAAATTAAAAACGAATATATATGCTGTTCCCACTAGCTTTTTAAGAAGGAGTGCCATCTTTTATAGGCACCTAACCTTGTCTACCTCTGTAATCCAATGTCCTTTTTTAAAAACAGGTATTCCAAATTTTTAATTAAGTTTGTTGCTTTCAGAGTGAACATCTTATTAACCATATGAAAACTTCATCCAGCTTCATACAGAATGCCGGATCCATCTTCCTCCAGTTAAAATAAGAAGTTTACACCTTGTTAGGCAATGACTACAGCCCATGGCCAGCAGGAAGCAGTTACAGAAAAGAGCTCATCTCCCTTCAGCATCCCTTTTAGATTAAAGGTGTAAACTCTTTAAGGGTAAAACAAAATTAATAGATGGATCTGGAACCTGAATAGAAATCCACGTGAGCACCGGTGGCCCCAGGATGACTGCAGGGGGCCCCCGCCCCAGGATTCTGCTGTCCAGAATAAAAACTTCTAAACTTCTAAAAACAGTCCTGGATGCTACACTAAAGATTGATAAATAATCAATCAAAACAACAGCCATTCACCTCACAGCTCCAACAATAATTACACCAAAGCTTAGCAAGTTAAACTTTGGCAAAGGGGGGAAATGATGTGGGCTATGGGTGGGAGGCTCTTTGTCTCTTCAGAGATAACCTAAACTATCTGTGACTTGTGGGTGTGGGGTGATAAAAGGCTGCAGTCCTGCCCTTGGTGACCATGGCGAGGACTCCAGTCCCAGGAAACAGTTTAACAATGCAAGGTCTATAAACTTTAAGTATTCAGGGAAATGCAAACCAAATATGCTAAAAGCTTATCTAGAATGCCTGAGGTCCATGCTAAAAGCTTACCTAAAATGTGGAAGATATATATGCTAATTCAAGCCTATTGAGAACTGAAACAAAAGGACCATTTGGCCTTTCCTCTCTGTATAAAAGGGACTCAAAAATCTTGTTCTGGGCTCACATTGAAACAGAAAGTTCCCGAGTCCGGCCGGCCATCAATAAACCATTTTTCCTTCTCAAAATCATTCCTGAGTCCTTGCCTCTCTATACGCAAATAATTGAACCTCTCTCAAATTCTACAACACTATATCCTACTTAAAATAATTTGCAAAGAATTTTAAAACAATATTTTCCTATAAAAGTAGACTTCTATTCATAGAGAAGGAAAGAGCTTAAGAACTTGGAGTTTTTAAGCAGACCAAAGTCATAATGAAACAACTATTATTTACTGAAATTCTATTTATTTTCACTATGACAAATATCTTCCGTTAAGTACATACTTAAAATTCTTAAGTCAGTTTTTTTTGTTCTCTTAGAAATTTTAAATAACTAAGCAATTAACATCTTCAAGCACATGTGCTTTTTGCAATCATGTAAGATTATAAAATATCATATATTAAGACGCAATACATAGTTGTTTTTATACTTTGCGGTATATATTTGCTTTCCAGTATATACACTGCTGTCAGCAGGAAGAAGGACACTAGTTTGCAGTTCGTCAGTATTATCTTTTAAATTTTTAATTTGACAATAAAATACTATAGTGTTAAGTTCTTTGATAGCTAGTTTTCTGACTGCCTGAAGCTTCAAGCATATTATCATCCTATATGTAAAATTTAGGAGGAATGCCACTTGTGGAACCATGACAGGTATCTACCAAAATCTATCCTACGTTTTTTAACACTGTATCTCAAAGAAGGCATCACAGACTATTTGAATCAAATGGATCAACTCTCTCTTTGGGACTTTAAACTATTATTTTCAGATGGTTTATTTTAAGCATGCTAAAGTTTCCGTGTACCCAAAAGCTTACTCCTTTTAAGTCAAACAGTCAATATTCTTGATAAAGACATCAATGTGGCTTTGTTTTCCCATGTCATATGGCATGGAGTATCATCATACACCTAATTTCCCCTGATTTTACACTTGCATGAATTTCCCAATTTGCCAGAGAAACTTGCCCATAGATGGCTATATCAGAAATTACATCAAGTTAAACATTTCTGCATATAAAGTTAGTTATCTAGTCATTCTCAGAAATTTGCACCACAAATATTTATATTTGGGTATATCAATTTATAGTTTCTTGTAAATTATCTTCATTGAGACATAATTTGTCCCAATTCTATTTTATAAATCAATGCACATCCAAATTAACATCTTTAAAACTTTTAATCCAAATCATAAATAACAAACCTTTATGTTTCTGCATACAGGGATAATCATGATAATATTCTATTAGAAATGATTCAAAGTTTAAATTTTATATATTTTTATAGAAGTAAAAGCATCTGATGTTAAAATGAAGGAATTACTGAACTTCAAATAATTGTTTATTACCAAGGGTTTTTTTTCCCATCAACTCTCTAAATCATAATAAAGTTATTGAAAATACTAAGATGTTATGATGTTGTAGAATTTAAGAGAAGTTCAATTATTTGAGTATAGAGAGGCCAGGACTCAGGAATGATTTTGAGAAGGAAAAATGGTTTATTGACGGCCGGCCGGACTCGGGAACTTCTGTTTGAATCCCGAGCCCCGAACAAGATTTTCAAACGTCTTTTATACAGAGAGGAAAGGCCAAATGGTCCCTTTGTTTCAGTTCTCAATAGGCTTCAATTAGCATATATCTCTTCCACATCTTAGGTAAGCTTTTAGCATGGACTCCAGATATTCTAGATAAGCTTTTAGTATATTTACTTTTTGCATTTCCCCTAAATACTTAAAGTTTATAGCCCATGCATTGTTAAACATTTCCTGGGACTGGAGCCTGTTGCCATTTTCCCTAAGGGCAGGACTGCAGCCTCTTACTGTTCCACACTCACAAGTCAAACAGCTTAGTTATCTCTGAAGAGACAAAGAGCCTTCCACCCATAGCCCACATTAATGATAATTTTTGAAAAAGATATTTCTTAGTGAGCACTTCTAAATTTTCTAAGTAGTAAAAATTCAAATGTTCCATGAAATGAGAAAACTCAGTTCTGATATCTAAATTAAACAACTACCCAACATCGCATTTTATTTAAAATAAAAATTAGATACTTTAAAGTTGATTTTCTCAGAAAAAAAATACCCATAATAAATTCTAATCATTTTCAAGAGCAAAGGAGAGAGGAATGTTACCTCTTTGTCCTCAACTCATACCACTCTTCCTCTTGTTTTCTCTGTGCTAGCCTCTCTGACTCACACATTATTGCTCATTCTTGGCAATCACATATGTTTCCAGAGCTTTCTGTGCCCTAGGGAATCCCACTTCCAAGAACACTCTTCCCTCAGATACCCACAGGGCTTGCTATCCATTTTCTTTGAATATTTGTTCAAATGTAACTTTATCAGAGAGATCTCCCCCAATTCCAGCCCCACTTCACCATCAGTCTATCACTCTTATCTCAGTGCCTTACTTTTTCTTCTTAGCACTTATCACCACATGACATTATAGTTATTTATATGTGCAATTATTTTCTTTCTCTCCTAAAATGTAGACTTCATGGAGGCAGGAGATGTCTTTTTTCTTTATTGTTGATTCCTCAAAGTCTACAACAGGACAAGCACATAGTAGATGCTCATATGTACTTGCTGAATAAATGAATATAATTTGTACAGGTAGCTGGAATTTTTCAAAAACTGTTACTTCTTAACTTCAAATTAGGTTAAGGAGAAACATCATTTTTCCCTTCTTCTGCTTCTGGCTCTGGCAGCAGAGGCAGTGCTAGGTTCAGTATTCTCAGTAGCACAGCACTGTTCTCTGGACCCATGAAATTCAGCAGCAACAGCAGCAGCAATGGGCAATGTTTGCTCTAACAATGGCATAGATTAGTCCAAGAACTTCAGCACACTGTGGGGTCTAAGATTCCTGCAGCATCAGTAGGTCTGTGAACTCCCAGTTTACTAAAAAGCTGAGAATTAATAATTTTACAAACAGAAATGGCCACAGTACCAGTCCATTTATTAGGTAGGTTTTTGTTTTCCAGACTAGATAAGTCTGACACATTGTTTTGAAAATAATTTTCTTCCAAATATCTCTCTAACTTAATGCTAAGTATGCCCACCCTACACAATGCAGCAATGTCACAAGACGATAAAGAATGCCAACAGGCGTTCACTGCATTTAGTCTATCTTCCCATGAGCTTTTCCCCACCTTTTCATTGTATTTCTTATTGGTATATTACATTACCAACAAGTTTTGTGACACTGGTATAATTATTTCCACTTTCTGTAGTAAGTTAAAGTAATGTCATTTAGTAACAGAACTTTATTTGTAAGTACAGTAGATTAAAAAAATAATTTCTAAGACAATGCTTAATCTATCTTATACTATGAAAGCTGCATTTAATATATGTCTGACAGAAATGACACATCAATGCATAATATAATTCTATCCAAATAGTTCATAATGCCACTATTTTTATGACTTCTTGAATGGTAATCAATAGCCCTAGCAATCTCTCTAATAAACTATATTAGTATAGTCTTAGACAGAAAACAAAGCCTGGATCATCTTTGTTCTACTTGGCCATTGGAATTTGGTAATGAAACCACCACCTCCCAACCAATTTTGTTCCCTAAGGATAAAGACACCATTTTGATTTATTTGGCAACATGGGAAGGCTGTTGTTCCTTGGAAGTGAGATTAATTTCCAAATCATATGCTTTTATTTTTATCTGGCCTATTATAACAACCGATATTTTAATGATTCTGTCCCTTTTTAGAGATCCAAGCATTCTTCTGGCTCATAATAAAAGTGTAAAAATGAATATGACCCATAATTTTCCTACTACTTTTAAAACAAACTTTATGTTATGTATTAATTTCAAACTTACAGGACATTTGCAACAATAATGCAAAACCCATACACAGAAGTCCAACATTCTCCCCTCCTGCTTTATACACAGGAACCACCAACTTTTCACATTTTGGCACATTTACCATATCTTCCTTCCTCCTCTTCCTTTCCCTTCCCTTTGTTTCCCTTCCCTTCATTCCCTTTTCCATCCCTTTCCTTTCCTCCCATCCTCCCATCCACCCATCCATCCATCCATCCTTTTTCTAAAGTTTTAAGAGTAGGTTTTATAAAACATGCTCCTTAAACACAATGCTTTCATGCATTTTTCTTAAGAACAAGGATATTTACTTATGTGACCATAAGCAAATAAAGTATCAAGTTCAAGAAATTTAACATTGATATAAAGCTTACAGTCTATATTCCAATTTTTCCACATGCCCATTAATGTCCTTATAGGCATTTTTCCCTCCATTATTATTCCCTTCAGTCAAGGACCATATATTGCACCTAGTTGTTATTGTCATTTTTCATATGCCCCATTAATGTCCTTATAGGCATTTTTCCCTCCATTATTATTCCCTTCAGTCAAGGACCATATATTGCACCTAGTTGTTATTGTCATTTTTCATATGCCCCATTAATGTCCTTATAGGCATTTTTCCCTTCATTATTATTCCCTTCAGTCAAGGACCATGTATTGCACCTAGTTGTTATTGTCGTGTTAGTCTCTCTCTTTTTTTAATAGTGAAAACATATACTATACAACATGAACTTTCCCATCTCAATCACTCCCACACATAAAATTTACTGGATTAATCACATTCACAATATTTTGCTACCCTTACCACCATCTATCACCACCATCCTTAAAGAATATTAAGTAAAAAATTCAAAGTCTTCTTTCAGAGTCTTCTTAATTCAATCCCAGGAGGCAATCAGAGTATCAAATTTAACTAATTGGGTAACACCTACCAAACATTTTTCAAAGTGCCAATAATTTTTATACGTATTGTTTATACAAAAATAAGGTCGTGTTATGCCTATATCCCTGCAATTACATTTTTCATTGAACCATATGTACATTGTGGCTATCCTCACAAACCTACACCTATATAATTATGTAATTTTTCCTCCTTTGACAGTTTGTATATGTGCTGTTTCCTAATTCATATACTCAAATGCTGCGCCTGCTGCTCTTTCATCTGCATGCACGTGGTTAGCCTAATGCTAATGCATAGCAGAAAACTTCGGAATTCCCTGGCTGTTGGGAATTTGTTGATTGACAAATTGTTTTTTCACTGAAGTCCCATAATCCTTGTGTTATAGCCTTTCCTGATATGATATGCCTGGCTATCAGGTGTCAAAATTTATGCAACAGAAATGTTATTAGATCTTTTCTACTCCCAGCCACATGTATAGTCATACCCAAAATGGACCACTGCTTTCTTATTAGTCAGGAAGTCAAGTTTAAATTCAACTTGTGGCTTGCTATATCAATGAATTTTTTGTCAAAGGTTCAGGATGTGGCAATCTGTGGCTATTCCAATTTTTCCTTTATTCATACAAACATTGTAGATTTTGAATAATAGCTTCAGGACTCTGTAATGATGCCAATTAATCACTTGTTCTTTCAAATGTTTTCTCATGTCCTCCCTCTCATAATGAACAACTCTTTGAAATTAGTCTTAAAGGGCTATGACTGACAGAGATTAATAGAATGCTTAATCATCTTGGCACACGCCAAAGCCCATTCCTGTTGCAAAACACTTCATGTAAAGTTTATTATTCAGTTACATTCTATAGATAATGAAGAATTTCCAAAATCAAACATCTCTTTCCATATTTTCTGTCATAAGCAATACATTATAGAATAAATGGACTCAAAGACCTCCTCTGCTTCCTTTGTCATTTCCAATATTTTTTATTTGTTTTATCTTCTTCCTTTTTCCTCTATTTTCTTTGTTTTTTCTTGTAACTGAGAAATATATCCTGAAACATTATCTGTCCGTATACCCTTTATTTTAAATGACATTCAACAGATGATCTTATATAACTGAATTTCCTATTACTTGAAATCAAGATTCCAAAAAAGCAAACTCTGTTCTTTTCCCCAACCAAAAGTTGTTATCAGGATTAAAAGAACTGGTTTTTAAAAATTAAGTTCACTTTCAGAATATTTTCAGAGACATGCTGAATTTCTTTGCTATTTAAATTCATTGGCAATAATCAAAGCAAATGCAATAAAAAAGAAAAAAATAATTATATATGAAATTTTAAATTAAGTAGTATCTTTTAGATTTTCTTCCAGATTACATATGTAATTTATCCCCTTTGTGAAATTTTACTAAACAGTTAACATCAATTTGCACAATCACCTAACTGAATAAGTACCTCCCTCCTTGTTAGTTCAATGACTAGGAAATATTAATCAGGATTGAGAGAAGTTATGTCTGATCATTTATTTTTTTCAATATTGAAACACATGGGAAGACAAATTATCACAATTACCAATTAAAAAAAATCTGCAAATTGATAAACGGCTAGCACAACAATGTCCTGTTTAAACATATTGTCCCAGAGTAATGATGTTCACTTTCATTATCAAAAGGGAACCAGCTTGGATTAATAACTTTGTTTAATAGTCCATGATTCCCAGAATAAAAATGATCAAATTCTGACAGTGGGAAGAATCTGTAAGATCACGAGGAATTAACAGAAAATGATTAGATGCTTCCATGATATCAGAAACTTTTCAAGATCTATTAAGAGATGTCAGAGGCTGTATCTAAATTGTTAATTAAAATTACTTCCTGAAATTAGAAATATTATATGCAAAATTTCCCAAATGCCTTGGTTTCCATTATTCAACATGTTGTATTTAACTGCATTTCTCCAAATTTCACTAAAAGCAGTGAACTCCATGACAACAGGACAACTGCTTATAATGAAATACTAAAAGAAGACACAGAACAATTCATTATTTTACCAGCACATAACTATCACTTGTTTTTAACTAATGCTTATTTATTTAAATCTTAGCTTTTCAACTTCTCCTTGAGAATGAGTTTACTCAAAACTCTAAGCGTTAACATCAAAGAAAGACATAAATATACTGAAACACAATGACTTCGTAGAGATGCTGTATTTGATTTGCACATTGCTCTATTTTAAATCATGAATATATATTTTATGTCACTGAAAAACATATACTGATAAATAATATTACATGTAATGATTCCCACTACTTTATAGTTTTAACTAGTAATAATGGGACACTGAGTTTATCTACAAATTACTTTTCTTACATAGACACATAAATAGATTTCATTTGTTATACATTATTACTTAAACTTATGAATGAAAAAACCCTACGAATAAAAGACTCCTTTGAAATTTTGTGTTATTACTCTGACTACCCAAATAAGATAAGGGACCCATGACAGTGAGGTGATAGAGAAGGCAGGAACATATTGCTAAGGAAGTAAAACTATTGTTCTCTATTATTCATACCATAACAGACTTCTTTCATCAACTACGTTTTTCCATTTCAATATAAATCTATTTCTCCTTCTTAGCATGACTCCCAATAATAATATATATCACATTAATAAATATTCCAAATAATTATATAAGCAGAGTTCATTACTTTAATATTTTGAAGACACTGCACATAATGACTATAAACAAAAAAGCTTAACATATGTAAAGTCACACTTCATTACTGGACATTGTCTTAGTTAAGGGTTAAATTTCAACTGTTTATCAATAATCAATAGTTGTTTTCCTTCCTTAGCAATATTTATTTCCAAATAAGGAATTACAACATTGATTTTATTAAAACTAAAGTAAGGTAAAACATAAAATCAATGGTTTTAGTTTTCTTTTTTATTTCTGATATCTTAAGGTTGGAAATGAAAAATTTCCTGTTGAGTGATAAATGTTTTACCTTTAGGACTGTATCTAGCACTAAGTAGCATTAGCTAGTTCACCAGAGGATAGTTCAAACTCCCATAATATACTTTTCATGGGCAGAAGGAGAAATAACCAAATTTATATATATTGAGATGCCGAGATTTGCTGTGAAGATTTCTGTGATCATTTGCATTGCCAACACACTCACAAAATAAATTTTGGAACCCATTTTTCAAATTCCTTACATAAAGGAAGTCACTGAATCACATTTTAATTTTATTGAGCAACCTCTTTCCCTTTATTTTAGATACATGGAAACTCTAATACAGTTATATATATGTGCATATTTACAGTTATATATAAATATGTAACTACATTAAAGTTTCCGTTTATATTTGTTAATCTGCTCAGGGGCAAAAGACACAGTTTTATACAGAAGTAGCAGATAACAGAAGAACAAATTTTGAGGACAATGGATGCAGAGTGCATTTCAAAACAGTGATTGAGTCTCTAAACAGAAGGGACAACCCAAGGCAGAAAATTCACACCAAAAAAAATACATTTTTGATTGAGTAACATCCTCTCTGTGACCTAGGTAGAAACCTGAGAGAAGAACCAGGAACAAATGTAACTTACCTATGTCATTATTGGATGTGGTCAAGTGCTAGCACCTACCAAGATGCACCTGCCAGCAAATAAGATGAGTAGAAATGGCTGCAAGAAGAAATTTGGTCTGCTAATACACACATAGCAAGCTAACTACTTGGCTTTAAGGGATCCTTGATAAACATAGAAAGTATGCATTTGCATGTATATGGGAGTGTGTGTTTACCTGAAGCTTAGAATAAAACACAAACAATAAAACCATGTAAATGGCATCAAATGCCCAACAGGTGGTTGCTCAAAAACTCTAATACCAATGCACTGATATTTGTAGAGAACTTAACAGGGAATGACAATAAAATATATTTCTAAAAGTCATAGTATATTCTTTATTACAATAAAACCATAACAACTATGTGTGTAAAGAATTTTTTCTGGAAATGCTATGAAGGACATTGGGTAAATAGTTTTGTTTACTTTTAACTAAATAACTATTGTTTTAATGATTAAAGGAATAAACGATATAAATAAAGCTCACATCATCTTTTTTAAAAAAGTATCTTGAATGCTTTTTTCCAAAAGTACTGATTTTAAACATTTATATAGATGGCTAGCACTTGAAATCAAATTATTCAAACTTGGTAGAAAAAATGAAAAATAATAAAAACAGGTATATAAAAAGCCCCCTATCCAAAAGATAGTGAAGAATCAATTTTTATGTTGAATTTCCCATCAAGGTGATGTTATAATCCCCTGCTTTGATGAGCGCCTCTGTTTAAACAGGGAGAACGAATACATAAAATGTATAATCTGAAAACACAGCCAGGATAAAATCAAAGTAAGAACTCCAAGGAAAAGCTAAACACAAATACAGAGTCAAAAGGAGACAATCAAGGCAATCAAGGCCTGCTGAGACCTTGACTTGATCAAAAAGATGAGACAGATTTGGGAGACTGGCTTAATGCTTGAAGCCAGGGGGTGGGGAGGTGAGTGCACACCACTTAACTGCCCATTTAGCATGTGAAAGGAAGCTTAAAAATTTAAAATATAAAAGGGCTGAGCAATCTGCAGGCCTAGTTAGGCAACAAGGAATTGAACCATGCTAAAAGAATTTAATGCTAGGGAAGTGAGCCACTAAAATCAGTAACTGAAACATAAAGTGAACATGTATGAAAATAGTTTTATAACACATAACATGGAAAAAGGAATAAGTATAAATAGCATATCAATGATACAAATGATGGATGCAATGATACAATGATACAAGTACCTTCCTGTATTAAAAGAGCAAAAGAGAACAGTGTGGGTAGAGGAAGTTAAAAACAAAGTGAAATGAATCAGAAAAGGAGAGGATATCAAAAAAGAACCAATTAGAAATCTGAGAATTAACAATTATATTAATATATACAAATCATATATACTAATACACATATTAGTTGTAATAATATCAGCAGAACATATACTAAAACTAGACTGGACCAAATGTGATTAACAAATTGGAATATGGACTACTGAAAGTCTGTAAGTCATATCTTGAACTAATAATGGCTGAGAATTTTCTTGTATGAGAGCTTCATTTACTCTATACTCTCGCCAAACCTTGCGTATAGTGAAATCTCATTCTGTTTTTATTATTCCAATATTTGTATACAAAAAATTTTTAAACATACCCAAAAGTTCAAAGAATTACAATGAACATTTATATATGCTCCATTTAGGTAATACAGTTAACATTCTACTTTTTAAAAATAGCAATTACCTATGAATCACTCTATCCATTAATTTTGTTTTCTTACGCAATTCAAAGAAGTTGAGTTCCTTTTCTTCCGTCTATTGACCATATGGCTATTCTATTTTCTCTATTATCCATTCAGGTCTTTTGTCTATTTTTCTGTTTTGTTGCCTGTCTTTTATTGCTTTGTAGGAGTTCTTTATAAATTCTGGATATTAATCTTTGCCAGGTGAAAGTACTATACATATCTTCTACTAATCTCTATGGCCATTTTCCTTTCTTAATGGTTTCTTTTGATTAAAAGAAGTTCTTAATGTTGATGTAGTTTCATTTACAATATTTACATTTTGTTATTTGTTTTTTTAAAGATGCTTTCCTATATTTTCTCCCCAAATCCTCATAGTTTTACCTTTCATGTTTAGAACTCCAATGCACTAGAACTGATATTCTGCTTATGATGTGATGGGTCAAAATATGTTTTTCCATAGGGTATACAATTGACCTCAGCAACATACATTGAAAATATATATATATATATATTAATATTTATATGTAACTATCACCTTATTATAAATCAGGTGACTTAAGGTAATTTAAATAACATGAGAATGTTGCCCCCAAAAATATTAAGTGAAAATATTGAAGGTGGCTAGTAAGATAGGGAATCAATAGATGGATCTGGAACCTGGCAAGAAGTCCACATGGACATCAATATCCCCAAGATGGCTGCTGGAAGACCCAGCAAAATTCTGCCATTCAGAACAAGGATGAAGCCAGGAGAAGCCCGGGATATTCCCCAAGGACTTTATCATTGGGACCTCCTAGGGGATTGATGGGTAGGGTAACCAATCAAAACAGCAAACAGCTGGAACTTCTTCCCTGCCATTAGCAAAGGGGTGGAATAATTAACACTTCAAAAAGAGGTGCAAGTCCTGAACACTCTCTTGTCTTTACCATGTCCTGGTACCTGTTTCTGCCTTCTGCACCCTACTCTCACCATTTTTCTCCTGCCATCGTCACCAAGCAAGTAAAACCTGGGCATGTATAATCTATAAGGGGAAATTGTAGTCTGTAAATTAGCCCGCTTTATCACTTTTTAGCCCTTCCTCTTCACTTGGGACCCATGGTCTGTAATTTTCTTCCATTTCTATTCCCCCCCTACCTTAATAAATTACTAGCCTAACTCACCCAACATGCTCTTGAAATTCATTTCTGCAGCATAGTCAAGAACCTAGACAAAATCTGGTAACATATTTGGCAAGCCACACCAGGACTTTATTGGAGAGTGAAACTATGGCCAATAATACAGCTTGTTTAATGCCTTCCTTTGGTTATCAATTTTAAACAGGTTTGCCTACAAGACCCACAGGATGGAATCCTGGGAGGAAAGAGGCTGGGGCCCTGGAATTCTCTGCATCTGTGTCACATGTGCAGACTTGTTAGATCAGGCCCAACTGGGATTCCTAGGGCATAAGAATCAAATCACTGCTCTGCGAAGACAGAGGTTCCCCAGCATAGCCAAGGGCTACAAAGCTGCTTTTTCAAGCCCTTTTGGCAGCCCGTGGATTTGTCCTCCGGCCTGCCTGTCATTGCCTTCTCCTGCCCTCTCCCCTCAGTGACAGCATAGCAATGGAGGAGAGCCAGGGGTTTGCTCCTCCCAGTGGGTCCACACCTTTAAGAGCAGCCTTCCTATCTGACCACACCCAGTGACCTGGGGGAAGAAGTGGAAAGGTAGCAGGCAGAGCCAAAGAAGAATGCCAGGGGAGTTTGCTTCCCCACGGGGGTCACAAGCCAGGACAACCCTGCATAATTTACCTTTACCCATGTTTTACCTTCCTAGTTCTTGCTACTGATTTTTTCATTACAGGTTTGTGTTAAAATGCTTTAGAATGTCTTAAAAATTGTAAAACTGAAAATGCCTTAGCTAGCAAGGAAGTGATTACTTCAGGGCCCCAAGGCCTGTTAGCTAGAACAATTGATCTCTAATTACTTAATGGCCTTTTAATGGCTGGTCTACTAGGAAAACAATCCAACAGTAAAGTCTTAAAACTAGGACTGTCTAATACCTCTGAAAGAACAGGAGGAAGAAACTTTCTGCCCCCTCTCTAAGGAAGGGGCAATATTCAGCTTGAAAGGCATCTGACTATTCCGTCTGTCTTCCAAGTTCAGAACAGCCCTGGGAATAATTCCTGGGGTGGCAGGAATCCGAGAGCAGTCAAATGTCCCCTGAGATTTCAGGCACTTCTGTTTGGGTAACAGTGCAGTCAGTCTTGGACCCTGAATGTCAGGGGTGCAAAGGACTAGAGCAATAAACTCTGAATGACCCCCATTCCTTGGATCCTTCCCTTCAGAGGGCAGCCAAATATTCTGAGACCTCTTAGGAGCTTTAATACAGTGTAACTGCTCAAACCATCTCCCACCAATTCAGCTTGGGTGCATTGGTCTGATCTCCAGAATTAATCAGACATCCCCCAGGACCTAGGCCACAGAAAAGGGACACCTATAGGCCAGGCTCTGAAATTTAAAATTCTCAGGACACTGAGAACAGATCATCAGCTCCAAGTTACTTGGAGTGGTGAATGTTTTAGTCAGACTTGGATTCTGGGATGCCAGATCAGTCAACTAAAAAGTGCTTCCTCATTCTTCATAGAATAAGGGGTACAGCCTCTAGCATACCAGCAAACTCCCCATAGGAGTGTCTTATCAAGAATCAGGAAAATGCCTACTGGTGGTCCACGTGGCCACAGTGTAGACAAGAACAGCCAGAGTGTAGACAAGAACAGCCTCTGTGTGAAACCCTGAATTCCAGTTAAACCAATGTAAGAAAAGAGGACAGATAGATCTGAGGCCCAGAAACCTCATGTCATGTCTCCTTAAAGAAATGAGGAAATAAACCTCAAACTTCAACTAACTTCCTTTTAGAAACAGCCTTCTCCATTTAAACTCAGTTGTGCCTATAAAAGGTGTGGATAGAGATCAAATTCCAGACCAGTTACTAAATCTCTCCTAGAAAATTAGAAACCTCGTGTGCCATAAATTAAAATCAAGGAGTTCCTAGAAATACTAAAGGTATGAAAGTCTCTCTTTGGTTGACTCTGTGCTTAACTTTGTGTTCAACTCTGAAATCTGTGTTTAACTTTGTCAGTTAGCTTGCACCTAGGAAATCAGATTGGGAGTTCACCTGTTACAAATTGGATAACAGTAAAACCTAAAAATGAGTCTTTAAATGTTAATACTGTCTTGTGAGTGGATTTAATGTATAAATCACAAGTGGAATTGATTTAACTGCTAGAAAAACAGAGAAATTTTGCAAAGCTGTTATTATTAACATTCTTGTGGCTTAGTTAATAAAGGTACCCAATTTACCTTAAGGTAAAAACTTACTAGAAACTGTAACTAAGAGTAAAGATCATTTATAGATGCCTTTACATAATGAAACAGAAGGATAATTGAAATTATAATTGGGTAGATTTAGCCTAAACTACTATTGCATAAGTGTAAATTCTAAACTGACTTTACCTTAGTTTACTGTCACTTCAAGCCTAGCCTCACCCCTTGTCTTTGCTTATGGTTATTTCATAACAGCTTCTGGCCCTATGGCTCAGCAGAGAGCAAACTTGAGTCATCCCTGTCTCTTGTCCTGGTATTAGTGACCCTGCTTTCTCTTGTGGCTCCAAATGTGGACTAAATTGCTGCCTGGTGGAATTTCTTGGCCCTTGGGGATGAATGCCTACCTTCCAGTCCAGCAACTGCCAGAGTCCTGTTATCTCTGATGACTGGAAGTGAAGGAGGACTCCTGCGTTGACTGTCAGGGTTCCTAAAAGCAGCAATCCATGAGAGAAACCAGTTTCCTTAAGGCTTCAATAGCCTCAGCGAATATACATAGAATTAGTCTTGCTCATCCAAGGTCTGCCAAAGTCAAAGTGAGAAATAAAGTTCTGAAGCAAAGGAAAATTGTATTAAAGGATTGGGGACATTTTGGTTATAAGCCATTAATTAAGGAATGAAATTCTTGTGCAAATCTGCATGGTCACAGTGCAAATCAGAGTAATTAAAAGGGGTCCTCAAAGAAGTCTTTAAAACGTTATCTTAAACTTATAAAAGAATGAAAATTATAACAGTGAGTCCTGTGTTTCTGTGTCAAACTCCATTTGTGTCTGCCTACTTGTTCAATATATAACTTCATACATTGGGATGATAACAAATCAACAAATGAAAATTCTTAGATGAGCTCTATTCAAGTTGAAAAATCAAACGTGCAGTTATACATGTGAATAAGTATTCCTGGAGCCCAAATTAGGCTGAGCAGGATGGAAAGGTAATATAGAAATCTAAATATAGAAACTTAGGAAAGGAAAAAGTTCTTTAACCTACCCTATTCCCAAGGCCTTCACTTTGCAAGAGCTGTTGGGGAAAGACAAGGTATGACACACTGAAACTATCTTCTAAGCTAGGGAATTAAAAATTGTAGTTTGTCCTGTAAATCCTCAAGTTAAAATTTTTAACAGCCTTAAAATAAGGGTGATGAATAATACCATTACCAAATATCAACAAGTGAAGAAAAAGTCCTTGAAATCTTTGGAATAATCATTAAAAATACAGTTTTCCAGAACCTGGTAGTCAGTATGCAATCCTTGCATAAATTATAACAGTTTTGATTTTACTCAGCTTGGGTGTTATCTCCCTAGGTTTATGAAATACCAAGTATATAAATTGGTTAAATCTTTAAGGTGATGAAAGTTAAGTTCATATCTAATGAAATTAAGTTAAAGAAATATAAATCTGCCCTCTTTAAAATAAAGTAAATTTTATTGGTTGCTAATTGCAATCTAAGTAAATTAACCAGTTTATGTGGTTGTGGTCAATTATAAAGTGTTTGTAAAAGCATTTTCTAAACTGAAGCATTTAAATGGCTAGTTCTAAGAAGCCATTATTAACTAGAAACCTAAATTGATATTAATGGCAAAAAGTAACTTCATAGCAGTGAAACGCTGTCTGAAAGCCACCTTAATGTGTATATTCAAGCGGTGGTAATGAAAAGTTACTTTGATTCCACTGGGAATCTTCAGTTTTCATTTTAAAAAATGGGTTTTTTCTTTTACTGCTAAAGTAAAATACCTGCTAATTAATGTGTTCATGGTAAAAGTGTAAAAGTAAGAAGTACTAAAAGTTCATTTGATATGTTATATATTGCATTGGAAGTGTTTTAAAAGTGTAAAAAAATCAAGAGATAGACTTCAGCATTGTCATACTCTCTTGTGCATTCAAACCAGGCCTTCAATATACTGCAAGTTGCCTTTCCATTTTAGTTACTGGCTAGGTTGGCCACCGACCCCTAAAATGATAAAGGTATCTACTACATCTCTGGTTGTACTCCTGAAGTTGATAGAGACTATGTTGCAGTTTCAAACTCCTGCAGCAGCCTGCAATGGCTCTGTATAGCCAAATGTACAATAGATATCACCTCCAGACTGGCACTGTTTCATACTGCTGAAGGGTGCTATGCACCAGGCCAATGGAATACTGGAACCTACCTTCCTACCTTCTCTCTAGGGTCAATGGTGCTGCACCTTGTTGGCTGTGTGAAGAACATACCATGTGGAGCAATGATCACCAGAGTATTATGATATGCACCAGGCCAATAGAATACTGGAACCTACCTTCCTAGCTTCTCTCTAGGGTCAATGGTGCTGCACCTTGTTAGCTGTGTGAAGAACATACCATGTGGAGCAATAATCACCAGAGTATTATGAGTAAAACTTAAACACAATTGGCATTATGGCCTGCTCCCATGGAGAGATAACATGGAAGGTTTTGCAAAACTGAAACTTGAATCTATTACATGTAGCTAAAAGAGAAACTTATGTATTGGGTACTACATTAATTAGTATTAAGTACTGAACCTATATCCTACTCTAGATATATGCCTGATGATTATGGTGATATCTTTTCTATTCTAGCCCATATGCAGAAAAATATTGAACAAGTTCAAAGTCCTTGTAAACCTCATTTTCTAAGTAGTTAATGAACATGCTTAGCCCAGGTCTCCCTCCTAGCCTTTACTCTAGAACCTGTCCCACTCATATTCTGGGGAGGACTAGCAGATCCAGAAGCCATCATACCAAGGCTAAACATTTTCCCACCAGATGAGAAACAGCAAATAAGGTGGTTAGGACCCACTTCAGCTTAGCCCCTTTGAGGTGGTCCGTGGGCAATCTTTTCTCACCTAGGACCTAGAAATCAGGTTCTGATCAAAACTTGGCAAAAAAACAAGCCTCATTTTCAATCAAAGCCAATATGGACGGAACTTTACTCTGTAATTCTGATCACTCCACAGCTATTAGAATTAAAGGAATTTCCAACTTGGTGCACTAATCTTGAGTGAAGCCAGCTGCCTAAGGAAGTACCAGCTCACCTGACAAGACATACAAGTGCTGGTCATTAGATGGCCTGAAATCCCTCTTCAAGAGAAAAAGCTAAGTAGTGTCGATGTCAAAGACAGCTGTTCCCTCTAACTCTAGCCCAAATGCCTATTGCTAGGGGGACGGCAAACCAGATACTCCTTCAAGAAATCCCTTGTCTGTTTTCAATTCCTGTAATTTCTCCCTACAGTATAACTAAAAGGGCAATGCCTCTTCTTATTCATCTCCTCTATCATAGGAACTGGATTGGCAATTTATACCTAACCCTGGTGTCTACTGCACTCTATCTATATAGTTTACCAATAGCATAAAATAACTGAATGAAGAATACTGTTTCTCACCAAGTTTGGGAAAATGCAGCCTTCGTAGGCACCTGACCTTTTCTACTTTTGTGATCCAGTATCCTCTTGATGGGACCATATGTTTTCAAAATTCTAATCAAGTTTATTTCTTCCAGAATCAACATCTTATTATCCATATGGGGACTTCATCCAGCTTCACCAGGATGCCAGATCCATCTTCCTCCAACCAAAACAGAATAGCGAGGGTTTAGGGCTTGTCAGGTAGGGCTTATTGACCCTAACTGGCAGGAAGTAGCTACAGAAAAATGATCATCTCCCTTCAGCACTCCTTTAAGAATAAAGATATAAACTCTCTGAGGGGGGGATGAAGCAGGTTAGTAAGAGAGGAAATCAATATATGGATCTGGAACCTGACAAAAGGCCATGTGGACATCAATATCCCCAAGAAGGCTGCTGGAAGACCCTTCCACAAGATTCTGCCATTTGGAACAAGATTTCCTCTGGAAGTCAGGAGAAGCCCCAGATATTCCCCAAGGACTTTATCATTGGTCCCTCCTAGGGGAATGATGGGTAAGGTGATCAATCAAAAGAGCTGGAACTTCTCCCCTTCCATTAGCAAAGGGGTAGAATAATTAACAGTTCAAAAAGCAGGTACAAGGCCTGAATGCTCTCTGGTTTTCACCCTGTCCCAGTGCCTGTTCCTGCCTTCTGCACCCTGCTCTCACCATTTTTCCCCCGTCATGGTCACCACACAAGTAAAACCTGGGCATTTATAATCCATAATGGGAAACTGTAGTTTGTAAATCAGCCTGATTTATCACTTTTCAGCCCCTTCCTCTCCCATTTCTCTTCCCTCCCTACCTTAAAAAATTATTGGCCTAACTCACCCGACATGCACTTGAAATTCATTTCTGCAACATAGTCAAGAACCTAGACAAAATCTGGTAACAATATGAGCAAAATATGAGCAACAATCTTTTTTTAAAAAAAAGTTGTTTATGCTATAAAAGCAAACACATATGAAAGGAAATATACTTATTAAGAATGTTTTCTCTAGGTCATGAGAATATGAATGATTTGTTTTTTGGTTAAAAAATGTTTTCTAAAATAAGAATCTATTAATTTGTCCATTTGTCTAACAACTATTGAAACCTACATGGTTAACTCTAAGATAAAATAATTAGCAAAGACATGGTCTGTATAATAGGTCTAAAATCGCAAATGTGGCAGGTACAAGTTTTATGAAGGAAAAATGTCACTGGAGTTTAAAATAAGGGATTTGATCTAGTCAAGAAAATAAAAACAAAGCACCTCTTACAGAGGGGAGACAAAGGATAAGTATGTGCTAACAGTAGAAAACCAGGGAAGTCCCCTTTTTAGGAAATGGGTACAGAATTTTCAATGCACTTTAGAAGATATGCATAGAAGACTATATGACTACAGATCAGAGACAGGAAGAGAAGTTAAGTAACAAGAGATACAAGGTGAAAGAATGAGGCATATTAACAAGGGCCTTGGAGGCAGTCATGGATAGACATGTATGTTTATCCCAATCTCAGTGCAGTCATTGGAGAGTAATAAGTATGCTTGTATTTTGAGGTCCTCTCTTTCAATGCAGGTAACACAGTTAGAAAGCTTCACCCAGAGACGGGGTGTTAATCACTACTTCCACTCCAAAAATATTATGTATAAGGGCAGCAGCAGCTATAATGATTTGATGGTATTAAATATCAAATGCGCCTGCTCTGATTTGTCTGTCTATATATATATGTGTGTGTAGTCCTTGTTACAATTCGATCTTCAATATCTAACATCATGCAGCAAACAGTAGGCAATCTATAAACATTAGTTTCCTTAAATGAAAAATTGATTAAAACTGATTCTTTTTAATAAGTATTAGTATTATAGAAAAAATACTTTATAAATTATTCACTTACAGAGCACCTAATATGTTGCTAACAGTGTGTTTTATTAAATTTTGATATATTATCTGTCCTTAAGATAGGACCTTGTAGGATTATGTGTTTTAATTTTTTACTAAAAACCTGAAAAGTAGACAAAACATAACTCAGAGGAAAATTATGAGTATTGCACTTAAAGTACACTGCCTTTATTTCCTTATTTAAAGATTCATTTCCAGCATTTTTCCCTTTATTTGTAAAAATGAAGAAATGATAAAAGTCAATGGACATATGATCAAGATTAATACAAAAAGTTCAATTTTATTTCTGTATACTGTCAACAAAAAATAAATAAAATTTTAAAGTGTACCATTTTCAATGACATTGAAAAACAAAGATATAAATCTAAGAAAATATGAGCAAGAAGACTTTGCATTGGAGACCACAAATAGTCTTGAGAGAAAATAAGGACTTACAGAAAGGGACAGATATATGTATCTGTGACTGAGAGATCACTATTACACAGTAGTCAACTCCCTCACACTGTCCTATAGATTTAATTAATGCAATTTAAACCTCAGCTGTTTTTCTTTTTTGTTTTTGCAGAGATTGGTGAGCTGATTCTAAAATGTTTATGTAATTAAAAGCCAAGGAATTCTTAAAGAAGAATAGCAAAACTGAGGCATTTATGCCATGAAATATCAAAATTTATTATAGAGCTATTGTAAATAATACAGTGTTATACTAGTACAAAGATAAATCTAATCGAACAGAACTGAGAATTTCAAAAGAGGCCCTCACATATCATAAATATAGTTTAATTGTTGTACAATAAGGAATTCTATCATCCTAGCATGTGATTTCATACTCAAATTTACCTTAGGGTCCAAAGGGCTGCTGGAGATTTAGACATCATATCTGCATTCCAGATAGCAAAAGGAAAATTATCAGGCAAAAAGGTTTTTTCCCTAGTTAAGAGAGCTCACTTTAAACAGTTTCCTGGAAGTTTCACAGAGCACTTTCATTTGTATCTCTTCAGCTAAAACAGAAGCTATTGGTTACAACTAGGTGCACATTAATCTAGAAACTGCTGTTTTTTGTTTTGGACACTCTGCTGACTCAAAACCCAGTTTCTATTAATGAGGAACAAAAAGAAGACTGGATATTTGGTAACAACTAGTAGTTTATTATATTCAGCTAAAATCTATATTCTCTTCTTCCCAGGCTAGCCTACATTTTCCAGTCTCCCTTGCAGTTAGGTATAATGATATGAATTGGTTGCAGCCAATGAAATATGAGTAGAAATATTGTATGTCAATTCTGAAACAAGGCTTTTAAGACGTAGCCCTTTTCATGTATCTCATTCTCTTTGCTCCCTGAAGTATCACATGAATGAGAACTCTGGCCAACTGAAAACATTCACTGTGATCTATTGCAAGAATGAGTACTAAGCATCCTTTGTATTTGAGTTATGATCTGTTTGGGGTTTATTTATAGTAGCAGTTAGTATACCTGAACTGATATCAGAGTGACCAAACAATTTATCATTCAAACTTTTAAAAGTGAAAGGAGCACTACTAATAATTATACCAGGACAAGACAAATAAGCCTGTTCAGGTCAAACCAGGACTTAATAGTCATCTGAATAATTAAATTAATAATATTTATAAATAGAATAAGCAACAACATGTTTGATGTCCCTATTTCTTTACTGAAAGATTTATAATATAGGTTATTTCTTAGAGCAATTTTCAATAATAACCAAAAAGAAAGCATTTCTAATGTGATCCAGAAAGCACTGCATTTAAGAAAAGCATATATTTTGATTAAATAAATAACATTATTAGTTGAGGATCTAAATCAACAGTATAGATTTAATTTTACCTCCCAATCACATTCTGTAGGATGTATGAATATGCAAAGGATAAAAAACAGATATATGGAGTTAAAACCCATTTTCATGCTTGGATTTTAAAGAGTTTTTAAAATTTCATTAAAATATTTTTATATAAATTGCTACCTAATTATAGAGGAGATGAAGGCCAAGTTAAGCATTACACATATTAGCAAAAAAGGTTTTGCTTTGCTAAAAAAAAAAAAAGTCAAACCATTTTATGAGTAATATGGCACATTAATTCAAAATACTAATTACATGGAATACAGATGCAGAAAACAATCTAATATTTAATGCTGACCTATGCTTTTTGAAAGCTTGACTGGTTGGTATAAATTCTCTAAAATTTGAAGGATCAATCTACAGACCATTAAAAATCCGTATGCTCTAGTTTTTATTCTCATCTTAATAATGAGATGCAGAATTAATAACCATTTGAGGTTAATATTTCCTAGATGTGGTTCACATTATCAACTATTCTAAACTGGTCATTAATTCTTTAGAAGTGTTTTATGTCTTGATTGGCGTTGCTTAAACAGTTTATAAGCTTTTTATAGACTTTTTTATTTCTTAAGTAAATATCTTGTCCTTCCACTTTTAAACTTACTCTTTAGTGAGAAAATTAATATGAGTAAATGAATTCGCTTGTCTAAAAGAGGAAAAATGAGAACAAATGTTTAAACTTTTCTACCTATACTCAAGACTAACAATGAATAAGAACACAGTTTAATATTCACAGCCATTCATTCTTTTTCCACAAATGAAAATCAAACTTTGTTTAATTTTTCACAACTGACTCTGCCTAAAGTTGGTAAAAAACTCTTCCCACTCCAATGAGAAATGAAAAATGTAGTCCTTTAACCCATATCTTTTCTAAAATAATTGGTTACTTGTACATCTATTTAGCTAGTCGACAAACTTTTATTGAGTCTCTATTGTGTAAACTGCTTAATTCAGAAGGTGATAAAAGATCAAATCCACTCATTCAAGGGTTCACAATCTAGTGAGAAGACAACATTTAAATATTATGGTATAAATGCTATGATAGACACTAATTTCCAGGTGCCCCATAAAAGGAGTTTTATAATTCAGCCTTTGGCAGCCTACATCTTCTTCCGTAATAAGAGGTGAAGACTCTTCAGTATCTTAAAGCATCAATAGAGAAAGCCTTGCAGAGAGGGTAAGAGTTGGCATGAGAAAAGATAAAGAACACTTTCCAGATAAATCAGACAGAATGGTCCCACATTGAAAGAAAAAAGGAAGATATTTGCATTAAAGACATTACAAAAAAAAAAAATACCTTTTGAAATGGCTAGAAGGAGTGAATAGCTGAAGGTCAGGGAATGACAGAAGATAAAGATGCAGACTACAGATGGAGCCAGGAGTCTTAAGTTAAAGTTATTTATATCACCTATATTTGAACATTTCCCTGCAAGTTAAATAGTTGGTAGGGGGCAGGGGTGAGTTAAACAGGATATGGTCATTACTAGAACTTCATTTTAGAAAATAAGTCTGGCAAAAGGATAAAGGATAGATAAGAGAACTCTGGAAGGGACTGGATAAAGAACTAAAGCATAGGAATATGGAGGAGCAATATGGAGGAGAAATTATGAAGCACCAAACTGATGCAATGGTGGCAGAAATTGATTTGAAAGAACTTTAAAAGGTAAAATCAAGAGATTTTGATTATTGTTGTGGTGGAAAAGAGTGAATTAGTCACTTAAAATAACAAACTTAAATGTTCAAAAGCATCTATACTGTATTTATCTAGTTATTTAAAAACTAATTAATAATTAAACTTTAATTGTAATTTAAACTACATTTTCCCTCTCAAAACAAGTGTTCAAAAAGTACCAACACATCTAAACTTAAAAACACAAGTACAGGGAAGCGGCCTTGGCCCAATGGATAGGGCGTCTGCCTACCACATGAGAGGTCCGCGGTTCAAACCCCAGGCCTCCTTGACCCATGTAGAGCTGGCCTATGCGCAGTGCTGATGCACGCAAGGAATGCCATGTCATGCAGGGGTGAACCCGTGTAGGGGACCCGCAAATGCAAGGAGTGCACCCTGTAAGGAGAGCCGCCCAGCACGAAAGAAAGTGCAGCCTGTCCAAGAATGGTGCCGCACACCCAGAGAGCTGACGCAGCAAGATGATGCAACAAAAAGAAACACAGATTTCTGGTGCCACTGATAAGGATAGAAGCAGTCACAGAAGAACACACAGCAAACAACTGGGGGGGGGGGTAAGGGAAGAGAAATAAATAAATAAATCTTTAAAAAATAAATAAATAAAACACAAGTATAATCAATGGTTTCTGGTTTAATAAAAATGTTGTAAATTCATCTCAAAAAATTTAGAACAATTCCATTACTCAAAAAAAAAAAGATTCCACACCCTTTAGCATTCCTTTCTCAGCTCTACATAACCACTAATCTAATTTCATCTTTACAAACTGATTTATATTTACATTTTATATAAATGAAATCATACAATATGTAGTACTCTGTGTCTGGTCTCTGTCTGTCACTTAGTATAATGTTTGGGTGTTTTTTTTGTCTGATATTAACTTTTTGTAGTACTAAACTATAGCTTCAAAGAAAAGCGGTCTTATATATGCAATTTTACCCATACTAAAAGCCACAGATTACACACTATGGATAGATCCTATGGTATATGAACATATCTCAGTAAAACTGATGTGGGCTATGGGTGGGAGGCTCTTGTCTCTTCAGAGATAACTTAAGCTGTCTGTAACTTGTGGGTGTGAGACAGTAAGAGGCTGCAGTCCTGCCCTTGGTGACCATGGCAATGACTCCAGTCCCAGGAAACAGTTTAACAGTGCAAAATCTATAAACTTTAAGTATTCAGGGGAAATGCAAACAAAATATGTTAATATCTAGAATGTATGAAGTCCATGCTAAAAGCTTACCTAAGATGTGGAAGATATATATGTTAATTCAAGCCTACTGAAAAGTGAAATAAAAGGACCATTTAACCTTTCCTCTCTGTATAAAAGAAACTCGAAAGTCTTGTTCGGGGCTCTGGTTTGCAACAGGAAGCTCCCAAGTCCGGCCGGCTGTCAATAAACCATTTTTCCTTCTCAAAATCATTCCTGAGTCCTGGCCTCTCTATACACAAATAATTAATTGAACCTCTCTCAAAATCTACAACAAAACTACTTAAAAAACAAATAAATAATTGTGTAAGAAAAGCCAGAAATAGCAGATATGTATAGTAGGGAAAACAGAGAGATGGACAGTTGGGGAATTTTCTTGTTTGTTTGTCTGCTTTGTGTTATTATTGTTGTAGAATTTGAGAGAGGTTCAATTATTTGCATATAGAGAGGCCAGGACTCAAAAAATGGTTTATTGACAGCTGGCTGGGACTCCGGTGCTTTCTGTTTCAAACCCAAGTCCTGAACAAGATTTTCAAGTTCTTTTTATATAGGGTGGGGAGTCAAATGGTGCTTTTATCAAAGAAAACTACTTTCTTTGTTAGTTAAGTCTTTGCCTGAGTACCAGGTAGGTTTTGAATTAACATATCACCCGCACTTCAGATGAGCTTGAATTAGCATCTTGCCCACATTCCGTCTGGATGCAACTTTGAATACACGTTCAGTCTTACATCCTTTCTGAACATTCAAAGCCCATTATCACTTAACTGGATTTCTAGAGACTAGACACACTTGGATATAGAACTAGATGATTTTGAATTTATGCACAGGCTATATTATATTTCTTACTCAAGGCCAAGTCCAGGTTCCCTTAAGTTTTGGCATTACCACCGTCAGAGTTCCCTGGACTGACTGGTATGTATAGAGTTTGCATTGCTAAATTGCCTCCTGGGACTGGAGTTGTTGCCATGGTCACCAAGGGCAGGACTGCAGCCTCTTAATTCTACATCCACAAGTTAGGACAGACAGTTTAGGTTAAGGCTATCTCTAAAGAGGCAAAGAGCCTCCCACCCATAGCCCACATCAATACCAGCTAGCATGAGATGGCACCAGGAAGAGGGAGAGGTGAATCTTTTGAGGCAGCCTGATTTACCTAACTGCCCTGGGAAAGGGAAACTTGGCCTGGGAGAGGGCAGAATGAGGTTATTGACTAGCCCAGTGTAGAAGACTATCAAATTTTCAATTCCCCTAAGGGAGTTAGGCAGTAAGAAGTGCTTAATAAGTTTCCAAAAGCCTAGGTAGGTTACCCTGAAAGAAGGGGGTGGTCTGGAAGAGGGTTGACAGTCAATTTTTTCTTTGGTGAGTTCAGACACCTGGGTGCCCCTTGAATTTCAAAGGGAACTTTACCTGACAGGGAGACATGAAGGGGAATCCTACTGTATCCTGCTGCCCTGGGAGAGAAAGCAATAAGAATAGAAAGGGGGCAGGGACAGACTCCTAATCAGCAAGAATCTATTCAAATGCAAAAAGTCAAATCGTGTCCACGGAAAGTGACTAGAAAGCTTTTCAGAGAGCTAATTGACCCAATGAGAACATTTAGTTCATTGGAGGAGTTTTTACTTTAAATATACGAGGTCCCTAGTTGGATTCCCAGCTCCTCTTAGAGTAGTGATCCATCGGGATATCAAACATCCAACTGATACTTTAGGACAGGGAAAACATAGACTTTTTTTTGTATTAGCTTCTCTTGGGTCTCTTATTTTTCCTAAAAAAAAAGGTTACTTTTAAAACAAAATTTAACTTAGTTTACCCGATAAAATCTGCTTCAAAACCTGCAGAGAGAAGTCTACAGGATAATTAATGAACACCTGCAGCCCGAGAAGCTCCGCAGGGGTCTAAGAGGGAAGGCTATTCTTCCTTAGTTTTTGTTTGCTTGCTTGTGTGTTTCTCTGTTTGTATTGTTTTCTTATTTCTCTTCCCTCTTTCTCTCCAGCGCCCCGAATTAAAATTTTTTAAGTTAGGTGCTGCTGGCTTCTTTCTTGTAGGCTATGTTTCCTCTTCCTTGATTTCCCCTTCTCTGTGTATACTGATATTGTCTACCAATGCTATCTCTTTCCCTTCCCTCATCATTCTATCTTCCACTCTCTGCTGTTGTTCTTACATTCCACTTCTCTTTGTTTAGTCCTCAATTTTTCTGGTTTTCATTTCTATCTTGTCTATACTGTTTTCTTTTATCAACTTTTTTTCATTTTGCCTTTCTTTTCTCTTTCCCTCTCTCCTCATCATTCTGGCATTCTAATTCATTATATTTATTTTTCTCTATTTGGTATCCCATTTCATTGTAGGCACTCAACTCTTTTATTCCTATTACTCTACACTGCTTACAGGAGTTAAATATTCATTTTCCTAAGTCTTATACAGTTTCACCTCTAACTTATACTATTATTACTATTATCATTTGGTTTTTCTTACCTCTTTTGCTTTCTCTGGCTCTAATCTTTTTTCTTCAAAGGAATAGAAAACAGCAAGGGAATAGAACAAGAATTAAGTGTCAAAGAGAAAACTTAACAAACACACAAAAATAGCAGACAAAACCCAAGATAGAGAGAGAAGATAATCAACAGAATAAAAGCATCAAGAAAAAAAGATGTCCAAACAACAACAAAAAATTACAAAACATACAAAGAAACAGGCAGACATGGCCCAGTCCAATAAACTAAAAACTAGGAAGAGATGCAGAACATTGAAAAACTAATCAAAGCTGTCAAATAAATATCATGGAGCAACTTTATGAAGTGAAGGAAGAGACTAAGGCTATTAAGAAGAAATGGGAGTACATACTGAAGAAATTGTCAAAATGTATAAAAAGATAACAGATATAATGGTGATGAATGGACAATTCAAGAAATTAAAAACACTGGATATACATAACAGCAGATTTGAACAGGCAGAGAAAAGAATTAGTGGTGTGAAAGACAGCACATCTGAAATCAAAACAGATAGATAAAATGATAGAAAGAAATAAGCCGGGACTAAGGGATTTGAACAACAATACAAAATGCATAACATATGCATTATAGGCATTCCAGAGGGAGAAGAGAAGGGAAAGGGGACAGAAGGAGTGTTGGAGGAAATAATAGCTGAAAACATCCTAACCTTATTGAGAGAAATGGGATGTACATGTCCAGGAAGTACAGCACACCCCAAAAAGTATAAAACTGAATGGGCCTATGTCAAGACATATACTTGTCAAACTCTCCAATGCTCAAGACAAATAAAAAATAACTGCATGGTTTTGGGCACAAGGATGGACATAGTAACCAATGGTATCAAATTGAGAGTCTTGGTATAAATCCATGCATATACAGCCATCTGATATTCGACAAGGCCACCAAGCCCACTCAACTGGGAAAGAATGGTCTCTTCAACAAATGTTGCTTGGAGAACTGGATATCCATATCCAAAAGAATGAGAGAGGAACACTATCTCACACCTGATACAAAAATCACCTCAAGATGGATCAAAGACCTAAATATAAGAGCCAAGGCCATAAAGACCTTGGAAGATAATATAGGAAAGCATCTACAGGAACTTATAATAGGAAACGGCTTCATGAATTTAACTCCCAAAGCACAAGTGATGAAAGAAAAAATAGGTTAATGGGACCTCCTCAAAATTGAAACCTTCTGCACATCTAAAGAGTTTGTCAAGAAAGCAAAAAGACAGCCTACCCACTGGGAGAAAATACTTGGTAACCATAGAGGAGCCTAATATCCAGCATATATAAAGAAATTCTGTATCTTGAAAATAAAGACACCCAACTTAAAAAATGGCAAAGTGATTTGAAAATACACTTCTCCAAAAATCTACAAAGAGATTAAAAACCACATGAAGAGATGCTCAATATCACTAGTTATTAGGGAAATGCAAATCAAAACTACATTGAGATACCATCTTATATCCATTAGACTGGTGGCCATTAAAAAAAAAAAAAGTGGACTACAAGAGCTGGAGAAGATCTGGAGGAATGGGAACCCTCATCCACTGCTGAAGGGAATGTAGAATGGTCCAGTCATTGTGGAGGACCGTTTGGCAGTTCCTCAAAAACTAACTACAGATCTACCATATGACCCAGCAATTCACTGCTGGGTATATACCCAGAAGAATTGAACAAAGGACATGAACAGATATATGTGCATTAATGTTCATAGCAGCATTATTCCATATTGCCAAAAGCTGGAATCAACCCAAATGCCCATCAATGGATGAATGGATAAACAAAATGTGGTAAATACATACAATGGAATAATACTCAGCTGTAGGAAGCAATACAGTACTAACACACAGGATAACATGGATGAATGTTGAGGAACTTAGTTTAGGTGAAGCAAGCCAGGCACTGAAGGACAAATATTACAAGCCATCTCTGATATGAATTAAGGAAATCGAGCTGACTCAGAGAGCTGGACTGGAAGATAAGTTCATAGGATATAGAAAGGGAGAAGAAGGTTGTGAGCCAATGCCCAAAGGGGTGAAATCTATAATAAGGTGGAAGTGTAAAGGGATATGACTGGGGTATAAGGGTACTACTGGGGTATAAGGATACTACTGGGTTGGGGGGTGAAAGCTTCACAGGGGGCTAGGGTGAGAAGGAGAGGTTGGATGGCCCATGTCCCTGGGGGAGTGTTGGGGGAGGGAGTAGATGAACACTGGGGATTGGCAGGTACTTGGTTCAAACTACAATGTTGAGAAAAGTGTTTTAGCAATATGACAAGGAAGAATTACTGTTTTAAGGTATTGGAAGGGGAGGCGTTCAGCACAGTGTGCACCTGGGGTGGTAGTCTAGAGAAAGTGCGAGTGATCATTTGGTCCCAGTGTACTCTATCAGTGGGGGGGAGATGCAGATGAATGGGAGGGAGTTGGACTCCCATAATAGGGAGACCAGTTATGTTCTCAAACAGAGGGAAGAGTATCTCTTGAGAGCATGGGCGGTTACTAATAGGGAGGTCAGACTAGTGTGTCAAGCCCTCAGTGTTGTTGCAAGTATCTTTGGATCTTGTCCTTCAAAGACGGAAGCCTGGTAATCACTGCGGGCCCTGAGGGGAGGAGGAGATAGGAAGAGAATAGATGGAAGAGGGGATAGTTAGGGGGCAATGAAAGTGTTCTGCATGATCTTGCAATGATGGATACAGGCTATGTTAAATTTCATCTAAAATCTGTAAAAGTGCATGGTCTAAAATGTAAACTATAATGTAAACCACTGGCCATGTTTAGTAGATATGTTTCAATATTTGTACATTAGTTGTAACAAATGCACCATCCACATGTAAAAAGGCAGTTAATAGGGAAGGGGGGAAAAGGGGAACATTTTGTGTATAAGGGAGTCCCCTATATTCTGTATGTGACTCTACTGTGACCTGAAGCTTCTTTGAAGATAAAATGAAAAAAAGTAAGACACTGGGGGAGAAATGGAAGAAAACGCCATTGTATATATAGGACAAAAATTATCACAGTGATGAAAGGCAAAACCTCAAAAAGTTCTTTTTAATATATTTTTAATACACCATTTTTTACTTTATTTTAGTTTTAGTTTTTCTAAAATATTACGTTTTTTTATTTCTTATGTTAAAACCTATCATTACTATATCATTTCCTATTAATTGAATTTGGCAATATTCTTGGCTTCATTTTTGAAGAAGTTTCAGATCACAAAAGGGTTACAACTATGGTGGGGAGGATCACTGGTGTGGGGTGTCAGTGATGGGGGATACATGGAAGGAAGTTCACCTGGGCATACATATAAGGTATATAAATATGCCTACAGCTGGAAGCAGGAGAGTTGCATCCAGCATCCATGTGGAACCTAAGCCCCCTATTGATATAGATGTGGAGTGGACACAACCATTCTAGGGTCCACAGGATGGAGGAATAGAGTATGGGTTAGAGTGGACTTACTGATATTCTATTCATGAACTATTGTGATTAGTAATCAAAGAAAATGTGGCATTGGTGTGGAGAAAGTGGCCATGGTGGCTGCTAGGGGTAGGGAGTGGGAGAAAGAGATGTGATGTGGGGGCATTTTCGGGACTTGGAGTTGTCCTGGGTGGTGTTGCAGGGACAATTACCAGACATTGTATGTCCTCCCATGGCCCACTGGGTAGACTGTGGGAGAGTGTGGGCTATGATGTGGACCACTGACCATGAGGTGCAGCGGTGCTCAGAGATGTATTCACCAAATGCAATGAATGTCTCATGATGATGGAGGAGGTTGTTGTTATGGGGGGAGAAGTGGGGTGAGGGGAGTGGGGGGTACATGGGGACCTCATATTTTTTTAATGTAATATTAAAAAAATAGACAATAAATAAATAAATAAAATAGAAGACATTCAAAAAAAAAGCCTCAGTGTTTAAAATCTCAACATTTCTTTACCATTCATGAAATAGTGAGGAAATAAAGCCTTTGTGAACCAAAAATAAATAAATAAATACATAAATAAATATGTTCAAATGTTCATTGGGCATTGCCACAGTGAGTAGAGATTCATACAACAACCAAAAGAATACTGAATTCCCATCCTGGGGAACTCTGCCATATTCTCTAATGGAACAGCAACAATCCCTCAAGTACAGGGGCAATGACTATTGAGGAAGGATGGTCCACTGATGGGCCCTTAATATTGATGATTATGCTTTTGAGCCTTTTGCTCCTGAAATTGCAACTTAGCCTACTGTTGTAGGGTGCCTAAGAGTTACCTCCTGGGAGCCTCCATGTTGCTCAAATCTCACCACTCTCTAAGCCAAACCGAGCATATAAATATATTACCTTCCCCCCAGCATGGGACATGACTCCTGGGGATGAGCCTCATTGGCAACAAGGGATTACTACCAAGCACCGGCTGGTGAGTCAACTGAATAAAGACTTTGAATAAAAGGGGGGAAAGGTAAACATAAATGAGTTTATATGGCTAAGAGACTTCAACATGAGTCAGAAGGTCATCAGCAAGGTAATACTTAGGCACGTCTCAGCCAAAGTAGATACTACCCCAAATAGTGGGGTTCCAGAGGGTTCTGGAGATACACACATCCTACAGTCATGGCAGATAGCTCTGGAGTTTGGCACTTTGACACTGGGCCCTACTTTGGAGTTTGTGTTATGAGTGTGGCAGAGTTGGACTCAGATGTGACTTCTCTACACATGCCTCTTTTATCCCTTTTATTTTAACCTATGGTTGGTGCTGGAATGGACTTGAATCTCTGGGCTGTCCATGTGCCAGCAGGACCCTGAGCCTTAGCAGATTTGCAACACCTACTCTCCAGTTCATTGGACTCACCCAGGACAAATAACAAGGAGGTGAGAATGGACAACCTCCACACAAAGTCACCAAGAGAGTCTACATCTGCAACGAAGAGAGCCCCATCCATCAGCCATATGAGACCAAAGCCCCTCTCAGTATCCCAAATACTGAGACCAAATACTGAGATCAAAGCCCCTCTCAGTATCCCAAATACACCATCCCAAATACTGAGATTTGGGGAGTAAAATATGAACTAGAGTGGACTTACTGGTATTCAACTATAGACTTATTGTGATTCTAGCAATGGAGGAAATTATATCATTGATATGGAGACATTGGCTATTGAAGGTGCTGAAGGCAGGGAGAGGGGAAAAAGAGGTGTAATATGGGGGCATTTTCAGGACTTGGAATTATTCTGAATGACATTGCAATGACAGATACAGGACATTACATATCCTGCCATAAGCTACAGAATTGAGTAGGAGAGCATGTAAACTACAATGTAAGCTATAATCCATGCTGTGTGGCACTGCTCCAAGATGTGTTCGTCAATTGTAATGAATGTATCACACTATTGAAAAAAGTTGTTTATGTGGGTGTATTAGTCAGCCAATGGGGTGCTGATGGAAAATATCAGAAATTGGTTGGTTTTTATAAAGGGTATTTATTTGGGGTAGAAGATTACAGTTACCAGGCCATAAAGCATAAGTTACTTCCCTCACCAAATGTCTATTTTCACGTGTTAGAGCAAGATGGCTGCCAACATCTGCCAGGGTTCAGGTTGCCTGGGTTCTTCTCTTCCTAGGTCTTGCTTCTCTCTGGGCTCAGGGCTCCTTTCTTCCTGGGACTTGCTTTTCTTTCCTCTGTGTGCTTACTTTCCAGGGCTCCAGTAAGACTTCAGCATCAAACTCCACCATCAAAAGCCTACAACATGGGAAGCAGACTTGGCCCAATGGATAGGTCATCCGCCTACCACATGGGAGGTCTGCAGTTCAAACACCAGGCCTCCTTGACCTGTGCGGAGCAGGCCCGTGTGCAGTGCTGATGTGGGCAAGGAATGCCCTGCTACACAGGGGTGTCCCCGTGTAAAGGAGCCCCATGCACAAGGAGTGCGCCCCATAAGGAGAGCTGCCCAGCACGAAAGAAAGTGCAGCCTGCCCAAGAATGGCACCACACACACGGAGAGCTGATGCAACAAGATGATGCAACAAAAAGAAACATAGATTCCTGGTGCCACTAATAAGGATAGAAGCTGTCACAGAAGAGCACACAGCAAATGGACACAGAGAGGAGACAACTGAGGGGAGGGAGGAAGGGGGGAGAAAAAATCTTAAAAAAACAAAAAAAAAAACCCTACAACTCTGTCCTTTGACTTGTCTTTTATCTGTGAGTCTCCACCCACCAAGGGGCAAGGACTCAATGCCCTACTAGCACAAGAGGTTTACATAATTATGTAATGAAGTAAACCTCTGAATCCAATATAATCTAATATGCCCAGATTATAAACATAATCCACTATTTCTTTTTGGAATTCATCAGTAATATCAAACTGCTATAGTGGAGAAAATTGTGAAATATGGAGAGTGGGGTATATGGGAATCCCTTATATTTTTAATGTAATATTTTATGTAATCTCAGTATCTTTTAAAAATAAACAAAAAGTATATTTAAGAAAAATAAAACATGCTGCTTTTCTGTAAAAAGAGGGCAACTGGAAAATGTTATGCATGTTGTTTTAAAAACGTATTATTTTTATTTGACTGACTTCATATTATATTCTATATAATAAAATTTCCACAAGGAAAAAAAACAACACAGGTTTTTAGCTTCAAATAAGCAAATAATTTCTAAGGTTTTTATCTTATGTTGAGAATTTAACATTTGTAGGGACTGGTTTTTGGTTTAGATGTGAACTTTTTCACTTATATTTGAAATGGCTTATAATCATTTTCAATGGCTCTAGCTAAATCAATCAGAACTTACTGATGAAATAAAAAACTTAGGGTAGAGCTTAGATTTTACAATATGAGAGTTCATTTTAAAAGAAAAATATTGTAAGATTCTCTTGGAAGCAGGAGGTGAGAAATTAAAATTTTCTAGGAAATGATGTAAAAAATGGAAGGCATAAAGAAGTCTAGATTACAAAAGTCAAGAAGGATAGGCTTAAAGAAACCCACACTATTTTAAAACTATTCTGAAGTGATACACATCAACAAGGCTATACATGAAAGAACTGCAGAGATACTAGAAAAATTAAATCCATATATACCTATTTTCTAGCTTCCCAGTGAATATGAAACTAATTACATATTCACAGACAACTGGGTATAAGTAAATTCTTCACACATGATTTCCTAAATCAGTTACCTCTTTTTCTGTTTCTTCTCTTTCACACTGCATAGGATGAATTTCATCATTATCTAACATACCATGTTCTTTTAATTGGTGAAAAATGAGGCAATAATCTATTTTCTTTGCAGGAAATTCTATAAAAGAGGGAATATTCTGAGATTATGGAGAGAGAAGTGACACAAATTATACTTGTTCAGGTATTAAATGTTTTTAAATTTACGGGCTCTAATAAACTATGCATATTCATTCACCTGTTTGTCTACATATAGGAGAGGTCATTTCCCCAAGTGTGAGTTGATTGAAGAAGTCCTGCAGCTCTGGATGATTCATGTTCCTGTGGACTCCTCCTCAAGGAAATTTCATACATGTTCATGTATCAAACACTGTCATGTTTCCTACCCTGCCAGCAAATAGTGTCAGTGGTTCACTGTTTTCTAAGACTGTTTGGGGAGGGTGTCAGGGGTTATATTCTGACAACTCAAGTGAAAGGAGTTCATTTTAATAATATCTATGAACTGAACCTGGAGACTCAGCAGTGACCTGAACAGTGACTTTGGCAGATCTAGGGGTGCCAACTACCCCAATATTTCCTTTTTTCATGGCTGGCTTTCTGCATCTGCTATGTTTTCCTCTTATCACTGACTGCCCTTTATCTGATGCATTTTTCTGCTCTTACTTTAACTTGTTCACAGTTTGGTTTATAACAGTGCTTCTGCTTTAACCCTTTCCCATGTACAGTGCAGGGTATCTTTATGGCAGTAGTTTCTGATTGCTATTTCCCCTAGACATTTAACTTAAAAACCCTAAATACTAAAAGAGGAATCTGATTGGCTTAGCCATTTAAGGACATGCATATATGAGAGGTGGCAGATAGCAGATTAGTGAATGAATTGGTTGTTTTTAGCTCGGGTGCCCACCCTTTTCCCAATAATATATGATTAAGCAAGCAGGACTTTGTGGCATTAAACATTACTGACAGACTTTAGGAAGCCAGTGGACTAGAAAAGATGATGGTTTGAGAATGGCAGACACTCTAAGATTTCTGTCCCCGTCTCCTTCCCGCCCAGTATTGGCAGCCGGCGCTGCCCCTCCTTCTCCCCCTCTCCGTCTTCCGCCTAGCCGTTACCTAGACAGCCCACACTTTCCCCTTCCCCTCCCTTGCTCCTAACCTCTTAGCCAGCTTACTGTCCAGTAACCGCCTACGCAAGCAACAGCACCCGCCGGCACCAATCAAGTCCCTTTACGTATCCCTAGACCCTATAAAACCATGTCCCCTTCAACAATAAAGTAGACTTGTGCCTAGACCTTGTCTCCGTGGTGTTCTTGCTTGCACCGCACGTCCCCCGTGCCTGAGTGGAGAGAGCGAGGGCCCAACGGCTTCGTGCCGAACCCCCTCCTCTCCTTCGACCGCGAGACAGCCCCCGTCTGGAGAGCCCGCCCGGCCAACCGCGCCGACCCTCCCGGAGGCCCGCCGCTGCCCGCAATTGGCGCCCGACGTGGGGGCCCGCTTCTGACGTCCCCCCCACGTTCTGCTCAAGGTAGGGACTCTTCGGCGTCCAATACCTGACATGGGTGCTTCGCTTTCCTCCCGGCAGGTCCCGCAGGTTCGGGCCCTGGACGCCCTCTTGGAGACTAACCAAGTCAAAGTCTCCGTCAGACAGCTCCAGCGCTACTGGGACTTGCTCCTCCCGTTCAATCCCTGGCTCACTACCTGCCCACTCTGGAGCCCCCAGACTTACGCTAAACTAATTGACCGGGTCACCTCCGCCATGGAACATGAGGGGAAAACGTTTCCTCCCGGTCTTCTACCTGCCCTTGTGGCCATTCGCGCCTGCTTGCAGGGCGTGCCCACTCCCGCGGCTGAGACTTACCCTTGCGACTCCCGCAGAAGCGGTGCCTGTGCCGAACACGATTCCCATGCGGACAGTGACACAGAGTAACTCTCAGCCCAGTTGGAGGCCGCGCTCGAGCTCAACCCCCCACGTGCGGTGGATTCTGACTCTGACCAAGACGGCGAACTTCCGCCTTCTTCTTCGTGGAAGAAGGGGAAGTCGGCTCAAAATGGCGCGAAGTCCGCCCGAGATGACGCACTTCCCCTTCTTCTTCGAAAAAGGGGAAGAAGCCCAACTCCCCGCCCCTTCCTGCTTCTTCACGGAAGGAGCCTCTGTCTCTATACCCTCCCCTTCCTTTCTTGGTGCCATCTTACCACTACCCGCCTAACCCAGAAACGGAAGTGCCATGTCCGCCATCTTCCGACGATGACCTAGATAACAAGGGTGACCGGCCGCCATCTTATGCGCCGCCACAGCCCCTCCCCCACCGGGACTATCCTTCCCCGCGCGCTGATGAGTCCTTCCTGAAGCCTCCCACCGCCCCGCATGCTGATCTTTACCCACTAAACCCCAACCGCTCTGCGGCTAATCCCCAAGTGTGGGTCCCATTCTCGCCCAAAGATATGCAGGCCCTCCGTGCCGCCATCCGAGAAGACGGGATCGCCAGCCCCCACGCGCAGGACCTGCTCGAGCACATGTCTGTTGCTCGCTGCCTCCCATACGATTGGATCTCTCTTGCTAGGGGCACCCTCCCACCGGGGCAGTTCATTGACTGGCGCGCACACTTCGCCGCTGAAAACGAAAGGCAAATCGCCGAAACGCCCGCGACGGCACCCCCTACCCTCCCAACGCGTTCCTTAGACTGGGGCATTACGCCGCGCCCCTGAGATACACAGGCCTCCCACAAGGCTTCTTTCTCCAACTGAGGGAGTGCGCCCTTCGGGCTTTCCGTAATTGCGCAGCCTCCGCCCCGGAGCCGCTTACCCGGCTCTTTCAAAAGCCAGAGGAGCCCTTCACCGATTTCATGGCGCGTGTCCAGGCCGCTGCCGAGCGCAAGGTAGTCGGCACGCAGGCCCAAACATCCTTCATCAAGGACCTCCTGCAGGAAGGCGCGAACCCAACATGCAAGGCAATCATCAGACCGCTGAGGGACAAACCCCTCCACGATTGGGTCCTAGCCTGCTCCAGCGTCAACGTCCCAGGCCTCCGCCATGGCCCAAGCCATCCTTGCCGCTGTCTCAGCCTCCAACGAGTGTTTTCGCTGCAGCGAGGTTGGTCACTACGCCCGCGAGTGCCCCAACAAGTCGCGACCTCATCCAGGCCCGCCTGAGACGAGCCATCCACCTCGGCCGCCTTCTACCCCGTGTCTGCGATGTGGAAAGGGGTACCATTGGGCCCGCGACTGCCGCATCCCCAAAGTCACTCGCAAGCCTTTAAACGGCCGTGGGGGCAAGCCTCAGCCCCGTGACAAAGAGGCCACAGCGACTCAGCCTCCCCGCCCCTGAAGGTGCTCTGGTCCGTTCCCATTGCACCCTCTACCAAACCTCTTCTCTCCATTCAAGTTTCGGGCCGCTGGCTCACCGGGTTGCTGGATACGGGTGCAGAAATCTCCTGCATCCTGCTCGAACAGTCCGGCCACCTTCCCCTCACCGATGGGCCCCTGGTGGTCGGAGCCACCAGTCAAGCACCCTCCCAGCAGGTCGCCCAAGACATCGCCTGGAGAGACGCAGAGGGTCACCAAGGAACCTTCTGTCCCCTTGTCCTGAAGGAAATATCACAAGTGCTTTGGGGCTGTGACATCCTGCATCAATCGGGGGCCGTTCTCACCACATCGCCGCCACAGCTGCCCCCCCAATAGCTTTGGCCATTGTTCGCGTTCAACCTCCGGCACCCATTCCTCTGCAGTGGGATACAGAGGAACCCATCTGGGTGGAACAATGGCCTTTCTCAATCCCTAAGTTGGACATTCTCAAGGGACTGGTAAGCGAACAGCTGTGAGCTGGGCACATTGAGCCCTCCACCAGCCCCTACAATACACCAATATTCTTCATTCAAAAGAAAAGTGGCAAGCCTCGCCTGCTACAGGATTTGCGAGAGATCAACAAGCACATCAAACCAATGGGGTCACCACAGCCTGGCCTGCCCCATCCCACAGCCGTCCCTCGGCATTGGTTCGTCGCTGTCCTGGACATCAAAGACTGTTTCTTCTCTATACCGCTCCACCCGGCCCATCAGCCGAAGTTTGCCTTTACGGTCCCTCAAACCAACCATCGGGAACCAGCTCAGTGATATCAGTGGTGCGTGTTACCTCAAGGCATGCGGAACAGCCCCGCCATCTGTCAGTTATACGTTCGGGAAGCCGTCCAGCCGCTCATGCAATATGCCAACATCATCCACTATATGGACGATCTGCTTGTCGCGCATCCCTCCGAATCGGGATTGCGCACCGTGCTCGACCGCCTACTGAGCCACCTGGAAGACTTGAACCTCAAGGTCAATCCACAAAAACTGACCACCCACCCACCATATCAATTCTTGGGGTTCTCCATCACCTCCACCGTGGCACCACAAGCGCCCAGCATCAGGATCCCCGATGTGCTCACGCTCCACGAGCTACAGCAACTTTGCGGTCAAGTCAACTGGCTGCGCCCAGCACTTCCTATCACCACCCAGCAGCTCCAGCCTCTGTTCCGGCTCCTGTGCTCCGGTGGTCTGTTCTCATCGGTCCCCAACAAAAGAATCCACCTCACCGAAGAGGCGAAGGGAGCTTTACTACAGCTCAACCAGGCCCTCGAGCGCTGCCAACTTCAGCGCTACGACCCCGATAAGACATTGCTGGGAATGGTTCTCCCCACACGGGGCATGCCCACTGGCCTGCTCTGGCAGGATGGGCCCCTCCTCTGGGTACATATGGCAAAGAGCAAGCTTAGAAAGATCTGCCCACAAACCACCCTCTTTGTCCAGCTCACTACCGCCCTGGTCGATCAGGCCACCCACCACTACGGCTACCCGCCGGACACTCTCATGTGGCCACTGACTGCAACAAACTACCACCTTGCTGCGGGAGTCTTCAGATATGCAGGAGCTCATGGAACTCTACCGAGGGGACTTCGATAACCACTTTCCACAGCATCGGTCACTGCAGGGCCTTCCCCTGCTAGAAATCGCCGCCCCCGGCCATTTCCCTTTTCCGTCCAGCAAGCCTCTTCCAGACACCACCATCATCTTCACAGATGCCTCCAAGACTAAGTTTGCCACCGTTGTCTTCGCACCCGGCGAGCACCAGCCACGTTCACATGTGCGCCTCCAACAATCCTCTGTGCAAGTGGCCGAACTGCGTGCTGTCATCTTAGCACTCCAAACTCATCCCCACTGTCCACTGAACATCTTTACAGACAGCCTCTACTGCCTACAAGTCTGCCAAGTCATCGCCTTTTCTGCGTTTTTTCCGCCCGACAACTCAGCGAGTGAAAGCATCAACGTCGCTCTCCTGGACCTTCAAGAGCTCATAGAGAACCGCCGACAGCCTTGGTTCATCGCTCACATCCGCAGCCATTCCGGCCTTCCCGGGCCCCTGGCCCACGGCAACCACCTTGCTGATCAGGCCGTTCACCTGCTTCCAGCCGAGACCACCGTCGCAGTCGGAGACCTCATCAATCAGGCCAAGCTGCTGCACGCCAGATTTCACTTCTCAGCAGCTGGCCTCCACAAACTCTTTCCAGACCTCCCAATCCATACCTGCAAACACCTTGTGCGGTCATGCCGAACGTGCGCTCCATTGCTGCCCTTGGGGCCGCTCCAACCACAGGGAGTTAACCCTCGTGGGCTCCGCCCCAATTCCAGATGGCAACTGGACGTCACTCACGTCCCCCAGTTTGGCCGATGGAAATACCTCCACGTAGCCATCGACACCTTCTCTCATCTCTGCTACGCAACCGCACTCACCGGAGAAACGGCCAAGCACGCCATCCAAGCGCTCAGAGAATCTATTCTTTTCATGGGCGTTCCATGGGACATCAAGACAGACAACGGACCTGCCTACCGGAGCGCCTCCTTTGCCGAATTCCTCAAGCTCTACGACATCACCCATCACTTTGGCATTCCCTACAATCCGCAGGGACAAGGCCTAGTAGAGCATGCTCACCAGTCTCTCAAAACCCTCATTCTCAAGACATCTGCCGACCAGCCGCGTCGCACCCCTCGCGACGTCATCACAGAGGCCCTGATCCGACACAACCTGATGACCTTCAATGCCCAAGGCTTTTCACCGGTCCACATGCACTGGGGGCCTACCTTCCGGCCCACCCCTGCACCGCTTGTCCTCTGGCGTGACCCGCAGACCACCCAATGGCATGGACCTGCCCCTCTCTTAGCCCAAGGATGGGGATTCGCCTGCGTTTTCCCTGAATCAGAGCCGCAGCCCATCTGGTTCCCAGGACAGCTCATCAAGCCCCACACTGCCGAGGCTTCCGCTAACGCTGATACCAATGATCCTCCTAACGAGTTGCCTACCTAACTTGCCTCCTTCCCATCGCTGTTTCCTTTGTAGTTCTCTCTCTCTCTTTTGTCTCCACAGATGATTCGCCGCCACACGGGTAGTTCCATTCTTCCCATTGATCTCATCGTCATGCTTCCCTTCATCTCCCCGGCCGTTGTCAACTCGGCCCATCAACGCTCCAATTGGACCCTCCAGCGCTGGCAAGAGGAAGCCTTCCTCATCATCAGAAAACTACTGCCCACGCCTGAATCCCCACCCCTCGCCATTGGCCCCAATAAAGTCCTCAATCCCCCCGCCTCCCCCTCCCTTCCAGCAGCAGCCCCCCCTCGTCCCTCGCTCCCCAGCCATGGCCCCCCTACCAAGTATTCCAGTCCCCTTCTCGCGTTAATCTATGCATCCTACTTATCTCTAAATTCTTCTCACCCCAACCTCACCAAGAACTGTTGGCTCTGCCTCTCCCCCTCCCTTCCTATCTATGAGCCTGTCGCCGTTAACTTCACATTCAACGAATCCACTTCAGTATACCCAGCCGAGTGCAACTGGAACACTTCCTCCGTCCCCTAACCTTTCAATCTGTTTCCTCCACAGGACGCTGTGTTCATTCTCGTCAAGGTTCCCACCCCTCCCTTAGTGCTTGCTCTAACTAGTCCTCTCCCAGCGCTTCCGCCAAGTTCTTAATTCCCCTTAACACCTCCCAATGGCTTTGCACCTCCACCGGGCTAACCCCCTGCCTCAATGTCGCCACCCTCAATGCTACCCATGAGACTTGCCTGCTCATCCTTCTCGCTCCTCGAGTCGTTTACCATTCTGACCACGAATTTTTCCGCCGTGTGCTGAGCAGACAAACCTCCCTCCACTTACAAAGGAGAGAGCCTGTCACCGCAGTCCTAACAGTCGCTACCCTTCTAGGTCTTGCAGGGGCAGGCACAGGGATCGCCATCCTCGCCACACAGTCCTCTGCCCTCTCCTCTCTCAGACAGGCCGTCGACGAAGATATCACCTACCTTCAAAATGCTGTAAAACATCTAAAAAATTCTCTCAATTCTCTCTCTGAGGTAGTCCTCCAGAACCGCCGCGGCCTCGACCTCCTCCTCCTTAAGGAAGGGGGTCTCTGTGCCGCCCTTGGAGAGGAGTGCTGCGTATATGCCAACTCCACCGGCTTAGTCGAGGACAACCTGAGAAAGGTCCAGGAGGGATTGGATAAGCGCCGCAAAGAGCGAGAAAATGCGAACTATTTTTCCAGCGTTCTCCATACCCTCCTCCTATACCTCCTTCCATTTTTAGGCCCATTCATCATCATCATCTTAGCCCTCACTGTAGGACCGTGGGCCGTCAAAAAAATAGTCCGCCTCGCCAAAGACCAAGTCAATGGGGTATTCAGCTCCTTTGTGCAGGTTCATTATCAACACCTCGCCACTAAAGAGCCACCACCAAGCCATCTGCCGCGCTCCTCCCGCCCCCGCCGCAAACACCGAACCGCACGCCTGTAACCTCCTGTCTCCCTTTCCTCACTCATCTCCCTCCTTCTCCCCCAATCGGGCGAGGGGTTCAGGAACATCACGACCCCGTTTTGCTGGCAGAGCTCGGCGCGCACCAGGCGCCGGCGTGCGCCAACCCCAGCAGCAGGCACATGCGTCCTGGCCAGATGCTGTGTCCTCTGCAGCTGAGAGCAGCTGGGAGGGCCCTCTGCTTCTCGCCGCCAGCCGGTCCTCGTGGTCTCCCTCCTCCCCTCGTCTTATCCCAGTGCACCATCCCATACTGCCTCTGCTGCCACCAGTTCACCTCCCCCGAAGCACATACTTTTAAACAAAAGGGAGCAATTGTCCCCGTCTCCTTCCCGCCCAGTATTGGCAGCCGGCCTGCCCCTCCTTCTCCCCCTCTCCATCTTCCGCCTAGCCGTTATCTAGACAGCCCACACTTTCCCCTTCCCCTCCCTTGTTCCTAACCTCTTAGCCAGCTTACTGTCCAGTAACCGCCTACACAAGCAACAGCACCCGCCGGCACCAATCAAGTCCCTTTACGTATCCCTAGACCCTATAAAACCATGTCCCCTTCAACAATAAAGTAGACTTGTGCCTAGACCTTGTCTCCGTGGTGTTCTTGCTTGCACTGCACGTCCCCCGTGCCTGAGCGGAGAGAGCGAGGGCCCAACGGCTTCGTGCCGAACCCCCTCCTCTCCTTCGACCGCGAGGCAGCCCCTGTCCGGAGAGCCCGCCCGGCCAACCGCGCCGACCCTCCCGGAGGCCCGCCGCTGCCCACAGATTTCTAATATACTTATTTATTTTTTGAACTAGTCCATAATTTACACTTAACTAGCCTACAATCAGACATACGTATACTGACATAATTATAAGTGATGCACAAAGGCATTAACCTCAAAGAGAGATGTTAAAGGACTGTACTCCTTTCTAGGAGAAACAATATCAAAACAATAAAAACATGCACTGAACATTTTTATGCCACTAGCTAAACAACTGTGCTTCATAATTAAACATCCTCAGCTTGGAAGTATCCTTTTGTCCTCAAAGTTGAATCATCTTCAGCACTTTTAAATAACCATGTACACTTTTATACAACACTTCTGTTGTAAGGCTGCATTCAAGCAGCTATGTAGGTTATTTTATACCATCCACAACATCAATAAAAATTTTGAAAATCAATGCATGGTTATAGGTTCTGAGTGAGATGACTGTATTTTTAATACTAGCACCATTAATTAATAGCCCCAAAAGTTTGAGCAGGTTATGTACTTCTCTCAGGCTCTGTTTTTCCTTCTATAAAACGGTGCTAATAATATTTACTTCACATAGATGTTATTAGGATTAAATAAAAAAATACATAAAATACTTAAACACAGTTCTTATTACAGAGAAAAAATACTCAAATTGTAGCTGTTAATATTACTTTCATAACAAATTCCTTTATCCCTTGTTTATTTTACCTTAATTTTAGAAGATTTCCTTTGTACTCAAATAAATTATCTATTTATCCTTGTTCCTTTTAAATTATCCCATGATAGCAGAATCTTTTACCCCCTTGTCATAGCAAGAGAAGGGAAAGAAAGGTAAATTTATCTCTTTGTTCATTGTGACCAAAAAAAAGGTTCATTAACTCATAAAACAATATAATTAATTGATGTGTGGATGACACCTTTATCTTTTGTAAAGAGTAATCTCTTTGTATTCAATCTCCTAGAACTTGGTTGAGGTTTTCCTCTTTGTTTCCCATGAAAACAGCATTTATCTTGAAACTTTGATTTCACTAAGTTTGGAGTTTATTTGTGCTTTGGTTTATTTTTTGTGCAACATACATTGTTGTAGGACAGTAACTGTTTTTGTTATGTTTTGTATACTTTTAGTACAGACTGACATATGCTTTCAGCAAGAAGCATTTGCACATTGAATTACAGACCTTGCAGGCAAAACATTTTCTATTTTACAAATCATGAATGAAGTTTGTTCTGAAGCACTGGGACAGTTTAAGATTATTTTTGTAAGTTCCATAAAGAGAACTAATTTGTTCCTCTGGGTGTAATACCCTTTGATTTATTAAATTCAGTGAGGGACCTCTGATTAAGCCCTGAGAGACAAGACCTAATGCCAGTCTACAGCTGAGATCAGGAAGAAGCTGTGGCCATGGAGCCTGAAGAAGGCAAGGAAGCCCAAGAAGGAGAAACCAAGTAGAGATCAGTGACCATCTTGCTTCAAAATGTGGCAACTTTGATGAGAAAGCAACCTTGAGCTGGACTCTTTAGGATCTTGCAATGGTAAGCTTTTACCCAATTAAATAGCCTTTATAAAAGCCAACAGATTCCTGGTACTTTGCATCAGCACCCCTTTGGCAGACTAATACAGAATTTGGTACAGGGAGAGAGGGGTACAGTCTGATGCAATTACTAAAAATGTTGGAATGGTTTTATCAATGGGTAAGGGATGTTTTTTGGAGGAATTGTGAGATTCTTAATGGAAAACGTCTAAATTGCTTGGAAGAGACTGTTGGTAGGAATATGGAGTTATTTCTGATAAGGAATTAAAAGCAAATGATGAAACTATTATTTGAAACTGGGGGAAAGGCAATTCATATTTTAAAGTTGCAGAGAACTTATTGATAGAAATCTTCTTCTGGAAGAAAATAAGGCTCACCTAATTGTGGAGAAGAAAAGAATTTATTCTCAATCTTGCAAGAAGGGGCACACAAGCAGAAAACACGGCTGGTGCCCCGAATAAAGAAAAATGACATAATTTATACCCCTAAGCATAGCAGCAAGCCCTTCCTCTGTTTCTCCATTGATTGGATACTTCAGAAGTTACAGCCTGTCCGAGAAGATCTAACTTTCCCACGCAAATTTTGTGATTAACCGCTTCCCTCATCACATTCCAACCATTTTAGTTTTTACCTGCTCCCCTTTGCCAAATAAGGAATGGAATTTAATGCTGAATTGGTATTGACTTAGCTCTTTCTTGGGCATCTTTTTACTGCCTATAGGACTGGCTTAAGCTGGTTTCCTTTGTTGCTGTTTAACCTGGGAGTGGGAGACTGAGGTGGTAGGCTGCCAGGTTACATTAATCAATATTTTCTTCTTTTATGTGAAAACTAAACTAATCTTCATTTCTTACAATTGCCCCTCTTTCTTTTAAATTCTTTTTAGTTTTCACATTTCCGTTTTTCAAATTTTCTAAGCACTATCTCACACTCTTCATCATAAGAATCTCCTTCTTTAAGGGGGTACAGATTGTTTTGCCTACACTGTATGGGCATTTGTTTGGTTAGGGCAGTTTGAATGAGTCTTTGAACTAGCCCTCGGGCATATGGAATGATACAGCATCCGACTGTGGTAAGCACCCCAGCTGAGATAATGAGGGAAGTTAAGATGGACAGTGCAACCCCTTTCCATTTTCCAAACCAATTTTCAAGCCATCCTGTGAGTGAATTACTAATGCCAGAATTCTCTGCTAATTCCTCAGATAGGGTTGTTAGGCCTTGTAAATCTTTAGTGATAATTCCATCAGGGGCAGTGTTATTGGGGATGAATGTACAGCAACTACCTCCAATCATAACACAGACTCTCCCTTTCTCAGCTAGCATCATATCTAAGGCCATTCTACTTTCCCATGCCATTCTGCTAGTAGCATCTAATTGTTCTGCAATTCCCTTAAAAGCATTCCTGGTGTAATTAATAAATCTCGTTGATTATAACAGATACAATTAATCCAGTCTACATTTTTATTAACGGTGACCCACCAGAACAAGAATGACTCAAATCCAGCTGCTACCTGATTTCTAGCCTTACACTCATCTGGGATTCTTCGGGGAACTCCTATATTGTCTAAATAGATCCGCTCATCAAAAGAACCAAGTAAACTTCTTTTCTTCCTCCCTGAGATGATATTCTCACTTCTTTTTCAAATGTCAAGGTGAATGGGACAGCCAATTGGACCAGAGCACAGGTTCCTCCCCCCCTCTCAGGCAGTATTGGTCGAAGAGCACCCTTTCCACAGTACCACCACAGGTCTGCTCGAGGTCTGACCAAACTGGAGAAATTGTTAGTATGATCACTGCTTACATTCCACACTTGTGTACACGAGGCCATAGTTCCAAGGTCCGGGAATCCTTTGCCCTGTCTAGAGAGACAAGCAGAGTGATTCCTTGGGCCCAGACGGGAGGCAGGCATGGCCTTGATGTTTCCATTTTTGACTGGTGGGAAGAAAGAGGACAACGTACTACAATTTTCACCAGGAGTAGCATTTTGAAAGAGGAGTATCATGCACTTAAACTCCTTTTCATACTTTTCCATACCAAGTGGAAAGGGTACAATACGAGCTGTGGGCCGGCCTGTTGCACAAGCATAACAGTTGCTTTTGTTTAGACTCTGGACTGTACATTTGTTCCATTCTACCCAGGCATTTGTGTCCCCATATCCTCTTTTTTTTTTTTAAGAAATTATAAAAGAATTTTTTTTTTTTAATCTGTTTCTATTTGTAAGGTTTGCTTTAAATCTTCTGTCTTAAATATCCTAACTGCTTTGGGATCATTTTGAATTGGGGAACTGGCCTTTGGTGGGTTTTCCTGTGGTATTTCTGAAGGGTTAGCTGGAGAGGGCATTGTTGATGTCTTAACTACAGGGTGAGGAAAGACTTGGTTATGGAACCTTCCCGGAGGATCTTTACCTGTAACATCTGCTCCCATTCCATATACTCTATTGACCACTTGGTCCCTGCTGCCGCTCCTAGTTTCTAATTTGTCTGCTTTCTTAATAATTATTACTACTGGATTGCACTGAAGACTTTTGCAGTCTGGTGGGGTATTACCTTTATAAAAGGTTATCTTACCCTTTAATGGCCTTGAACTTGGTGAGACCCATCCCATATTCACGGTCCATCCCTTATACTGGGTAGTCCACCATACATCATCCCAGGAGGGGCAAGGAGGGGCTCGACAGTAACCATTTCCCACTGGCTCTGGACATAGGTATTTATTTTCCCCACTCAGCCATCACAGGTGCTCTAAATTCCCACAGTCTATTAATTGGCAGGCATCATACTGCACCGTCTGGGACTCCAGACCTTCAGTCACATTTATAACTAATTTGATGGGGCTAGTTGCTTTTCGGTTTGAAACATCATGGCTACTAATATTATTTTCACCTATAATTTAAGATCTGCATTTCTCCTTTGGTATTTTGATAGGACTAGGGCCATTGTTAATTAGGACAATACACAGCTCAGCCCCCTCTTCCCCCCAACCCCACTTATTGTTTTTTCAGTGTAATCTTTAAGGGACCCGGGGCTGAAATTATTTTCCAAGACTCAGATGAAGTTGTTGCGTACTTATCGTCCAGTTCAGGTACTGGTCCCTTTAATCGAGTGTAATGAGTTCAGCCTTTTTCTGCCATTTGGACTGCTGTTTCAGTTGTCAGCAAGACTTGATAAGGTCCTTCCCAGTTCGGTTGGCATTTGGACTCCTTCCATGACTTGATTAGAACCCAGCTGCCAGGCTGGTGTTGGTGGACTGCAAATTCAAGAGGTGGAGTCTGAGCCAGCAAACCCCGATGTCTAAGGGATGACAAAGTAGAAGACAGGGCCAGTATATAATTTTGAAGAAAGATCCTTCGACTCAAAGGAGGGTAGTTCTCCAGACTTCCCAGGGAAGGGCAGACCAAAAAGCATTTCATAAGGAGAAATTTCCAGTTCCCTCCTAGGGGCAGTTCAGATTCTTAACAGAGCAATAGGTAAACATTTAACCCATTGTAATTTGGTTTCTAAGACCAACTTTGATGTTTTTTTAAGGTTTGGTTCATTCTTTCCACTTTCCTTGAGGATGGTAGGTGCCAGGATGTATGGAAGTTGGGGGAGTGTGAGCCACCGTTGCTAAGCCGGCGCGGCAGCAGGCGTGTGCACAGCCTGAAGCCGCAGTTCAAGGTGGCTGGAATGGGCGACCACGCCCTCAGCCTACCCGGGCAAACTATACCAATAACGGGCGCCTCCTGCTATCTCCCGCCTAGCCTAACATCTGGTCAGCTCTCACTTCCCCTTTCCCCTCCCAAACTCCACCTTCCAATCTGCCTAGAACCGCCCAGCCGATAATCCTTGCCCTTACAAGGCGAAGTCATCAATCCTAGCCTATCACCCTTCGCCCCATCCCCCAGTACTGCTCTCAGCCCCGCCTCCCTCAATACAGTATATATGCCTTGTACTTCCCCAATAAAATTAGACCTGTGCCATCAGCCTTGTCTCCGCGGTCGTCTCTCTGCCGGGCCGCGTCGTCCTCACCTCCCGCGAACCCCACGAAGCCCCGCAGAGGCTTCAGAAGTTCTATGTGATACCTAGACACTGCATAATATTTTGCAATACTCTGGATGTAAAGTGACTACCATTGTCTGAATTTATGTTTTCTACTAACCTGTGTTGGGGAATGATTTGTTCAAGGATAATTTTTGAAGTCCCTGATGCTGTAACTGAAGCAAGAGTGTATGCTTCTACCCACCCTGTCAGGTGATCCACAATAACCAGAACATACTTTAATTGACCTACAGGGGGCATTTCAGTATAATCAACCTGAATGCTCTGGAATGGTCTGAGGCCAGGCTCCCTCCCCACTGGCACTTGCTTTCTTAAAACTTTCTTATTAACTTTCTGACAGAGTATGCACCATTCATTTATTTGTTTGGCTATAGTATAAAGGCCCACATACCCAAAATGCTTGAGGACCAGATCACACGTGGCCTATATGCCCCAGTGACTCCCTTGGTGCAAAACCGCTAGTATTTCCCTCATTTGCTTATTCAACATGTGCCTGCCATCTGGGAGGAGCCACTTCCCTTGGCTATCTAAGGTTGCCCCCAGTTGTTCTAGTTCTTTTACTTCCTTTTCAGAGAATACAGGGATTCCAATTTCTTTGGGGATGGAGGGTATCAGGACCATTAGTTCCAGAGGGGAACAGAGGGAAGCCTCTTTGGCCTTTTCATCTGCCAATCTGTTGCCTTTTGCTTCAAAAGTGTGACACTTCTGATGCTCATTTATAGGTACCACAGATATTTCCCTCGGTGAGAGAAGACTAACACTTGTTTCACCAGTTCCGCATGAACTAATTCCTTCCCTCTGCTATTGATCAATCTCCTTTCTTCCCAAATTTTTCCAAAGATGTGGACCACGCCAAAAGCATATTTGGAATCTGTGTAGACTGTACCATCTTTTTCCTCTAACAATTTAAGGGCTTGATTTAATGCATACAGCTCATAAGTTTGAGCTGACCAATAACTGGGCAGTCAGCCAGCTTCTATCACCTCACAAGTTAGTCCATCAATAGCAGCATAGCCATTATGCCTTTTTCCTTTCAGGACCCTAGAAGACCCATCTATAAACAATTTTTCCCCCGAACGTAAGGGAAGATCCCTTAGGTCAGGCCAGATTTGGATATGGTATTCAATTAGGTCTAAACAATCATGTTCAGGAGTTTCTACTTGGTTGGGGCCTTTCCAAAGGAAAGAAGTTGGGTTCAGACTATGATCAATTGTCAGTATTTTATTAACCTGTCTTTTTCCATTAGAATTGCCGCATATTTCAGAATTTGGGAATCCATTAACCATCTTCCTGCTTTTTGAGACAAAATAGTCCTGACCTAATGAGGGGTACTAACAACTAAGGCCCCTCCAAAGGTCAGTTTCCTGCTTTCTTCTACTAAGAGAGCAGTTGCTGCCATGGCCTGAACATAGCCTGGCCATCCCCTGGAGACAGGGTCCAGGATTCTGGAAAGGAATCCTTTGGCTTCCCCAGATCTGGGTTAGGACTCCCAAGGCTGTCACAAACAGATGGAAAGGTTTCTCGAGGGAGGAGAGGGCTAGAACAAGGGCTTGCACCAATGCCTGTTTGAGCTCCTCTAAGGCCTTTACTTCCTCTTCCTTCCATTCTAACTTGTCAGGCTCCTCCTCCAACAGTTTTTGGTATAACCCTTTGGTTTGGGATGCATAAGAATCTATTTATAATCTACAATATCCCACCAATCCCCAAAATCTTCTTAGTTCTATTTTTGTCCGGGGAAGAGGTAATTCAGTAATGGCCTGAATTCTTTCTGGATATATCTTCCTCCTTCCCTCACTAATGATTTGACCCAGGTATTTGAATCCCTTTTCTACAAATTGTAACTTACTTTTTGACACTCTTAGCCCTTGATCCCCTAGGAAATTCAATAAGCTCTTTGTAGTTCAGACCACTATCTGCCTTTCTTCACCTGATAATAGCATATCATCTACATATTGCAAAAGGGAAATTTCAGGTGGGACTGCAAATTTCTCCAATACTTTTTCCAGTTCCTGCCCAAAGAGGCTGGGGGATTCTGTGAAGCCTTGGGGTAAAACTGTCCACCTATATTGCTGTTTTCTTCCTGTAGAGGAATCCTACCACTCAAAGGCAAACAAGTCTCTACTCTGGATCAAGGGGACAGGCCTAAAAGGCATCCTTTAGATCTATTACACTAAACCATTTATGATGGCAGGGGATCTTACTAAGGAGAGTATATGGATTTGGCACTACTGGGTATCGAACCTGAATGATTTGATTAATAGCCCTTAGATCCTGTGCCAACCTCAAACTACTGTCTGATTTCTGAACAGGCAAGATAGGAGAATTGAAGGGAGACATGCAGGGCTTCAAGAGTCCATTCCAAAGGAGGTCTTCGATGATGGGTTCAAGTGCCTGCCTCCCCTTAAGGGGAATGGGATATTGTCTTTGACAAATAATTTCCCCTTCCTTTTTCAATTTGATTTTAATAGGGTGTACCTGCAAACCCCCTCTATTCCTTTCTCTTACCCACACTTCTCTCTGATACCTTTTTCAACTTCTTCAGTGAGCATGGCTAAGGCTACTTCTAACTGCCCATCCCTTACTTCCAAATCCAAACCCATGAATACTATTAAGTCCCTTCCCAACAAATTACTACCGGCTTCGGGGATGTACAACAAAGGGCTTACAATTTGATAGTCTGCCCAACAAATATTAGTGGGAGAAAGAATGGGGACCTCAAATCCTTCTCCTTTTACTCCTGAGACTGTAAGGGAACTTCCAGAGAATTTGGTTCCTCTGGGGAGATGAGTCACAGAGGATCAGGCTGCACCAGTGTCCACTAGAAATGTGGACCCACCCTTAGATTTACTAAAGGCTCGCAGTGGGCTTTAGAAGTCAGAAGCCTCAGACCCCCCTAATCCTCTACATTAATGAGAATTACCTGACTCTTTGTATTTAAACTAGGGCATTCCCTTTTGAAATGATCAGGCCTCTTACAGTGATAGCACCCTGCAGAGCCTTGCATTCTCCTTGTCCCCTTATCTAAATAAGCCCATTTTGCATCTTTATCTCACCTCTGCCTGTTCCCTCCCTGACTCAGTCTTCAGTCTTTTCCTAACAATTTGATCCACTGTGCCAATCATAACCTTTGCTTTCTATTTCTGCTTTTCCTCCTCTCTCCTTACAAATACTTTCTGGGACTCAGTAACTCTTCCAATGGCTTATCCTCCCATCCTTCTATTTTCTGAATCTTCTTCTGAATGTCAGGCCAAGACCCTTTCACATAGCTGACTTTTAACATTCCCTGAGCCACAGGATCATCAGGGTCCATTCCTGAATATTTCTTCACTTGGTCCCTCAATTGTTGCAGGTAAGCAGAGGGAGTTTCATCCTTCTCCTGGGCTACTTCAAAGGCCTTATTCAAGTTTTGAGACTTGGGTACAGCCAATTTGATCCCCTGTATAATGAGGTCTCTAAGATCTTTCATTTGTGCTCTGTCCCCCAGGTCATTATTATCCCAATTAGGGTCTGTGTTTGGGAACTTCTGTTCTGCTGTCATTACCTCCTGTCTGGGTGGATGCTGCCTTTCCCACTCCTTCATAGCTGCCCTCTGCACCATTCCTCTTTCTTCTCCCATTAAGAGGATATTCAGAATGGACATAAGTTCAGGCCAGGTGTATAAACTAGGACCTAGGAATTGATCTACTTGTTCAGCCAGCCCCACTGGATCTTCCATTAGAGATTTCATCTCCTTTTTGAAGTTCCTTCAAACTTGGCATTTGTAAATTGGCATTTACATAGCCAATTTCCCCTGGCCCCATTGGTACTTCTCTCAGCCAATACAAAGGCTCAATGGAGTTTTGTTCTTTCACTCTCAATGGAGTTTTGTTCTTTCACTCTCTTTTCCTCAGATGCTCTGGGGAATGGAAAATTTTGTATATGTATATCTTTCTTACACTGTTCCAATTCTTTCCTCAGCTTTTGGTGTGTTGTAACCGGTGGGGCTGTTGGCCCCACTTGATTCTCCAGTTCCCCAGGGCTTACTATTGGGCCTTCCAAGTCTAATGGCCCTTCTCCTGGGAGGGGAGGGGGAACATAAGGAGGAGGGAGATTAGACAGGGGGTCCCAGGGTTTAGTTTCTACAGCTTTTGTTTCTGCAGCCTTAGTTTCTGCAAGCTTAGGCTTGGGGCCTGGATTCTCAGCTTTATAGGATAGAAAGTGGCTCCCTTTCTCTTTAACCAGCACATGGTATAGTCAGACTCTTCTCTGGAGAAGGGTGTTTTTCCATTAACATACAGTACAAGGTCAACACAAAGCCAGTCCTCATCTGCCCCGTATTTTGGCCCCGTATTTTGGCCAGAATACGTCAGGCAGTAAAATACTTTCCTTGGTCCAGATACAACAGCAATATTTAATCATTTCTTCTTATCTCTTCCCTTGGTCCGATCACTACCGGTCCAATGCCTTAACATCCTCCCTAGCGGACTACCTGGAGGAATGCCTCCTGGGGATCCTACAGATACCCCCTTCCTCTTTTTCCCAGTCAACTGACTGCCTCTATTTCCCATTCTGAGTCTTTTTTTTTTTAAAGATTTATTTATTTATTTAATTTCCTTTCCTCCCCCAGTTGTCCGTTCTCTGTGTCTATTTGCTGCGTCTTGTTTCTTTGTCCGCTTCTGTTGTCGTCAGCGGTACGGGAAGTGTGGGCGGCGCCATTCCTGGTCAGGCTGTAGTTTCTTTCATGCTGGGCGGCTCTCTTTATGGGGCGCACTCCTTGCACGTGGGGCTCCCCTACGCGGGGGACACCCCTGTGTGGCACGGCACTCCTTGTGCACAGCAGCACTGCGCATGGGACAGCTACACACGGGTCAAGGGGGCCCGGAGTTTGAACCGTGGACCTCCCATGTGGTAGATGGACGCCCTAACCACTGGGCCAAGTCCATTTCCCCCATTCTGAATCTTATCTGAGTCTTTTTCTTTTGAATCTTTTGCTTTGTCCGTACCCGGCCCTTTCCCTCACGGGAGAAGGGAAATGCGAATTGGGACTCCGCACTCACTTCACACTGTATGTCACGTGTCTCATGCACACACAGTGAACCTCAGACTCATCAGAATTCCCGACCACCAAGGTAATACTTAATAGCCTTTGTTCTTACCTTGGTCCATGCATGGAGTCACCTGGTCAACAAGAGGCAGATTTTCCCTTCCCTTTTTCTTGCCCACAAACAGCAGATCTAAGCATCTGTTCTCGGGCCTCTTGGCTGCCACAGAGGAGGCCCCGGCCAGTGGAATTCAAGACCACTTAAACAGCAGGGCATGCCTCCCTGTCATCCACCCTAGGGGTTGACTCTCTGAAGTCTCAGAATCCCGGGCAAGCCCCCAAAGCTGTTAGAAAGAAATCGTCTGGAAAAAAATAAGGCTCACCCAATTGTGGAGAAGAAAAGAATTTATTCTAAGTCTTGCAAGAAGGGGTGCACAAGCAGAAAACATGGCTGGTGGCCCGAACAAAGAAAAACGACACAACTTATCCCCTAAGCGTAGCACACAAGCCCTTCCTGTTTCTCCATAGATGGGATACTTCAGAAGTTACAGCCTATCTGACAAGATCTAACTTTCTCATGCAAAAGTTTGTGATTAACCACTTCCCCCATCACATTCCAACCATTTTAGTTTTTACCTGCTCCCCTTTGCCAAATAAGGAATGGAATTTAGTGCTGAATTGGTATTGGCTCTTTCTTGGGCATCTTTTTTACTGCCTATAGGACTGGCTTAAGCTGGTTTCCTTTGTTGCTGTTTAAGCTGGGAGTGGGAGACTGAGACGGTAGGCTTTGAGGTTACATTAATCAATATTTTCTTCTTTTATGTGAAAACTAAACTAATCTTCATTCCTTAAATTATCAAGACTGACTCCTGATGTTAATGGAAGTCAGAATTTGAAAGTTACAAGCTTGGACATTTAGGCAAGGAGATTTCAAAACTAAACGTGGAAAATGCAACCTGGCTTCTCCTTTTAGCTTATAGCAAATGCAAGAGGAAAGAGATAAGCTGAAAACTGATTTATTAGGTACAAAGGAACCAGAAACTGATTCCAGAAATTCCAAGCTTCTAGAAATCAGGTCCCCAGAATATAGTGTCCCATTTAAGGAATTAACTGAACTTAAAACTTGTAAATCAGGATTGAAAATGCAGTTGTTCAAGAAAGATTTGTGGAAGTATTACTGTCTGATGGCTTGGACCCCTTCTTCCTGTATGCTAAACCAACAACCTTTCTGTGAGTTCTATATGAACAATACCACTGTCAGTCTGTACTCAAAGGGATATGGAGGGGAGAGATGGAAGGAAAAATAGCTTTAAGCAGAAAGCCATGGAAGCTGAGGTCTGTAATTAAGACATCTCTTTCGGCCAAGAGAGGGACCTAACCCATGTGTAGGGAGAAGGTGGGTTTGCCCTGGCATTTGAAGATGATGTTCCCACCTGCTATTCAGGGATTGTTTTGCTGCCCAAGGCTGCAGAGGGGATGAAGCATTTTCCCCATGGGTTGGTAAGAGGGAGGACACTACTCCACTATTCTGAAGGGGATGAGACTGTTCCCCATAGGTTGGGGAGAGTTAGGTTGCCACCCTACTTCTCTGAGGGGGGTGGGCCTGTTCCCCATAGATTAGGGAAGGCCAGGTCACAACTTCACTGTTCTGAGGAGGTTGGGGCTGTATGCCAGAGATCAAGGAGAATGTCATCACCACCTCACTGTACTAGAGGGGTTGAAATTGTACCCCAGAGATTGGGGAAAGTGTGGCCATTATCCCAATGTTCTTGGAGGGTGAGATCTGGAACTCAGTTGGCACCCAGATGCTTGATGAGAGTGAAACAAAGAAAATGCCCATTGGGCAAGACTGTGGAATGGGTGGGCCCCTGTGAGGCCCAAGAAGAAGAAACCATCATCTTAAGAATGACTCTCACCATGTGCCAGTTGAACCCTGAGCCTCAGAAGAGTGGCAACTCCTCTCCTGTTCACTGTACTTACCCAGGTCAGCTAACAGAGGTGAAGATGGTAAACCATCACACCAGGGAACCGAAAGTGCCTACAACTGCAAGCAGGAGAATCACATCCATCAGCCATGTGGGATCTAAGCCCTATCTTGATTTAGAGGTGGAGTGGACATCACCATCCCAGGGTCCACAGGATGGAGGAATAAAATGTAATAAGAGTGTACTTACTGATATTCTATGATAGAACTATTGTGACTCTAGCAATGGAAGAAATTGTAGTTGCTGAGGGCAGGGAAAAAGAAGAGATGTGATGTGGGGGCATTTTCAGGACTTGGAGTTGTCCTGAATGATATTGCAGGGACAGATGCTGGACATTATATATCCTGTCATAACCCACTGAATGTACTAGGGGAGAGTGTAAACTACAATGTAAATGGTAATCTACGTGGTGCAGCAGTGCTCCAAAATGTATTTACCAAATACAATGAATATGCCACAATAATGAAAGCGGTTGTTGATGTGGGAGGAGTGGGCTGGGGTGTGGAGTATATGGGAACCTCTAATATTTTTCAAAGTAACATTTTTTGTGATCTGTGTATATTTCAAAAAGACAATTGAAAAAAGAAAGGGAAGGAGGGAGGGAGGGAAGGAGGGAGGGAGGAAGGAAGGTCGGTCTCTGGAAAAGACAATCAGGCACTTGTGAAAACTAGCAGGTTATATTAAAAATTTAGGCCTGTGCACACGGAAAGTAAATATCCCTGAAAGACAAAATAAAAAATACAGATTTTAGTGTCTACAGATGCACAGTCAAGAAATGAAGTGTAAAGGAATGTGAAGAGTTCTGACTCTAAGCACCAGGGTAGGAGCTGCTTCTCGAGGGAGGAAGAGGCTGTAATTGTGACAATGCTTATGGAGTACTCAGGGGAGAGGACAAGTTCTATTTACTGACCTTGTAGGAGATACAAGTTTGGACAATTTATAGTGATTCACTAAGCTGTGAATAATTCTTTGTATATTTGTGCTCAGTCACAGTCAAAGGATAATAAAAAATAAAATAAAAACAAAAATAAACAAAAAAGAATGACTCTCAGACTTTGAAATCTAATGGAGTAAGCCCTGCAGGTTTTGGGAACTGTTGGGGACTGAAACATGTTTCCCTCCCAAATTCTCCTTGTGGTAATGCAAATGTTTATCCTACGTCTGTGCCTCTGTATATTAGAAGCAGATGTCTTATTTTGTAAGTTTCACACATCGACAGGTAGAGGGCTTTCCTCCAAGATAAATTTTAGTTCTGTAACTGACTGTGATCCGATTTTGTACTTAGCAGTGCTATTGAAAGGATTTAAGATTTTTTTGGAATATTGTAGTATCTTTTTGGGATTCAAAGGGTAGATTGTGACAGTTTGAGATTATTTTTGTGACTCTCAAAAAGAGAAAGATTAGGTTGTAAACGAATCTGTTCCTCTGGGTGTGATACCCATTGATGGTATTAAATTCAGTGGGAGGCCTCTGATTTAAGTTTACTTGATAAAATCAATTTAGGGCTTCTGATTAGGTTACATCAGTAAGGTGTAACTCAGGTCCAGTCCCCGCCCCCTTGGTGGGACACTCACTCAAGAAGATACTGGAAAGAGGAGAGAGCCGTTATTTTTTATTCTCCTGGGGTCCCAGGGAGAAATGAGCCATTTGCCTGATAGTATGCAGCTGAGAGAGAGGAAGCCTTGAGACACAGCCCTAAGCCAGCCTAGAGCTGAGATTAGGAAGAAGCGAGGCCCATGGAGCCTTAAGGGAACAAGGAAGCCCAGGAGGAGAGATGGGGCAGATCAGTGACCATCTTGCTTCAAAATATGGCAACTGAATTTGAGAAAGCAACCTGGACTGTTTAGGGCCTTGTATCTGAAAGCTTTTACCAAATGAATACTCTTTATAAAAGTCAACAGATTTCTGTTACTTTGCATCACCTCCCCTTTGGCAGACTAATACAAACATCATTGTAGCTTCTATTTCCACTATTTATTTTGTGTTATGTGAACAATTTTGATAGAGGTTTGATATAGATTGTGTAACAAAATGTGTTTAGTAACACTGACAGCAACAAATCAAGGATAACATCAAGCTGTTAAAAACTGGTATAACAGGTTATCAAATAAATGGCTAAGGAAATGGAAGGTAAATATGTGTATATATATTTTATATATAAAATATATGTATTTTGTATTTATATTTTATTTTCTTCTTTTATCTTATATTGTGTTAATAAAAATTTCCAGCATTTTCTTTCAAAATCTTTAGCTACTTGGACAAACAACTTTTTTACTAAACAAATATTTAATGCCCCATTTAGTTGAATAATTATTTCTTCACGTATTTCATTCTTATATATGTTCTTTTTTTCAGGTTCTGGTCCATTGGTTGGTCAATTTATCCTTTTTCTTGTATTTACCATGCAATTTTTTGACTCTAAAGTATCTATGATTTGGTGTGGTTGACTGATTAGAACAATTACCCAGATTCTCCACCTTTGCAACTTGATTTTTTTTTTTTTTTCACGTACCATGGCCAGAAATTGAACCCTGGACCTTGTATGTGGGAAACTGTCACTCAACTACTGAGCCACATCAGTTCCCCTAAATTTTTTTCTCATTTGCCTTGTTTGCTGTTTTTTTGTATTCTTTTTAGGAGGCACGGGGAACTGAACCCAGGACCTTCCACATGGGAAGCAGGTACTCAAATGCTTGAGCCACATATACTCCCCACAATGTGATTTTCCAGTTCTTCCCATCAAGTGATGGATTCTTTATTTTTTAATACCATGACTTTTATTTATTTATTTTATTCATTTCTCTCCCCTTCCCCACTCCCACACCCCAGTTGTCTTTTCTCTGTGTCCATTCGCTGTGTGTTCTTCTGTGTTCACTTGTATTCTTGTCAGCGGCACCTGGAATCTGTGTCTTGTTTTGTTGCATCGTCTTGCTACGTCAGCTCTCCGTGTGTGCAGTACCATTCCTGAGCAAGCTGCACGTTTTTCTTTTTGTTTTTTTCGTGCTGGGCGGCTCTCCTTATGGGGCACACTCTTTTGCCCGTGGGGCTCCTCTACACAGGGGACACCCCTTCATGGCACAACACTCCTTGCATGCATCAGCACTGTGCATGGGCCAGCTCATCACATGGGTCAGGAGGCCCTGGGTTTGAACCTTGGACCTCCCAGGTGGTAAGTGGACACCCTATCCGTGGGCTGAATCTGCTTCCCAAGTGATAAGATTCTTTTTCCTCATCCTTTTAAATCCATGTTGGCCTTGAAGACTTTCACTTTCTATCAGATCTCTGCCATCACCATGTGAACAAGTCCAGAGGAGCTTCTGTAGGCTGTGAAGAAGAGCCATCTCAGGGAAGACCATTCTAAACTTGTCTGCCCTCACTAGACATGCCAGCTCACATAGGGCAAACCCAATTAGATCATCCTCACTTGGCCCAAGCTAGAAGGATCACCTAGGCCTAGACTATCTATAGACTTAGAAACAAAAATACATGTGTTTTAAGTCTCCAAATTTCAGGCTGGCTTGTTTTTACAGCAATTGATATATCTGGGAATAACCTTAATTATTCCTCTGTGTCCTCTCTCTTTTTAAATACACTCTTCAGGTATACCTCAAAATCAACTGGAAAAGAAAAATATGCCATTAAGTGCACAAATAGGAATATATTAAATCTAGAAATTATTTTCATGAAAAATTGACTAAGAACATTTGCCTTTTTGAGATACATGACACATGATAATTTGGAGTATTCTGCGGCAGAAGTTTATAAGCTGCCTTCTGTAAAGCCAAGATACATGGAAGTGAATTTCTCAGAGTTCCGATATTGGAATATCGGAACTTACTGCTCAACTTGTACACTATAGAAAAGGTCTAAAGGTCCCCTTCATGATTTGTAAGGAAGAAAAGCATGTAAACAAAAGCATAAATGATTTATTTTCTAGATTAAATGGGCTTGAAATAAAACCAGACTACTGATAGCGACTGAAATGAAGAGAACGTGGAAATTTCAAAGAGCATTTACTGCAAAAAAAAAAAAACCCAAAAAACAAAAAACAAAAGTTTAGGGGAAACTAATTAAAAAATCATGATTTGTGAAACTTTTAGCAAATGTTTTAGCCAATCATGTATCTGTGACAGTTGAAAATATACTTATTATTTATGGATCTGGAGAAAACATAGGTGATGAAAATGTGATTCAAGAAAAAGCAAGGAAGCAAAATGCCTATATGAAAATACCTAGATACTTCATTTCTTCAAAATATTTAATGTCATCAGAGTACCCAAAATAATAATAGCAATAATTATGACATAGCAATAATTATGGCATGACAATAATAATTTCTGTAGTGCTTATTTTGAGTCAGGCACTGTTTCCAGTTCTTTACATATATTAAATCACTAATCCTCACAATAATCTAATAGAATGAGTACTATTTCCTCCTAATACAGATGAGCATTAATGTTACACACCTATCAGATGGCTTGTTTTAGTTTCCTAGGCTGTTCCAGCAAATACCATGAAATAAATTTGGTTTAAACAATGGAAATTTATTAGCTTACAATTTGAGGCCAAGAACATGTCCAAATTAAGTCATCATCAAGGACTGCTTTATTGCAGAAGACCAGCTGCTGGCAATCCATGGCTCCTCTGTCACATGGCGAGACACATGGTGGCATCTACTGGTCTCTCCCTTCTCTTTCAGGTTTCTTTGCTTTTAGCTTCTTGCTTCCTTGGATTTTTTCTCTCTCTGTCTGAATTTCATCCGCTTATAATGGACTCCAGTAACATGATAAGACCAACCTTGATTGAACTGAGCCATTACTTAATTGAAGTAACCTCTTCAAAAGGTCCTTCTTACAATGGGTTCACACCCACAGGAATGGATTAGATTTAAGAATGTTTTTATGGGTACATACAGCTTCAAAACACCACATGGCTTATAAACACCAAGTTTAAAGAGAATGTGCATTTAGAGCCCTGCTTTGCTAGTCATATGTATAAAGTAGATATTCAAGTCCAAATCAATCTATGAAATTTTCAAATAATGGCTCATTTTTCAAAAACTAAAGCATTTCTTTCAAATATGAACTAACACTTGAAATTAATCTAATGGATACTTAAAATTACATTTTCTGAAGTTTCTCTGAGGAAACTATGATAAATTGGTGCTTACCATATGAAACACAGAAATAACAATACAAATACAGGAAATATTTATTTGTAGTTATTCCATTCTCTACCATATATACATACAATTTTTAAAAAACCTTTGTAAAATGATATTAGGAAATGATGTACTCTGATTTATTGAACGAAGTATCTTTCTACAGAGTTTATAATATGTTCCTCTGTTATAAAATTCATTGGTTACTAAGTTCACTAACAGCTTTTAATTAGACATGTATTTTTAAGTTATTTAGATATGAATCCCTATTTTCTTAACTATCTCAGGGTGAAAGTCATAAAAGCAATCTTTCTTGTCTAACAGACGTCATATATTTTGTGTGATCTTACTTTACTCAAGTCCTAATGACCATCTAAATCATAGTATGCAAAAAATACATATAAAAATTACATGATATTTAAAACCATTATTTGGCATCTGAGAGACACAAAGTTTTCCATATCTAATTGTCATAAAAAATGCAACCTAATATTAAATAGCACTTTTTTCTAAGATTCAATTTTCCTTTCATTTTTGATAAAGTACACTATACTGCTGAAAATGAACTTTGCATTTTGAATATTGGAGTACCTTCATCTATGTCCATTACATTTATGAAATAGAGATATGAACTATCATATATACATTAAAGATGAACTTTTAAAATGTAACTACTTGCTAGTAGGAAAAAGAAATGAATGGGGGAAAAGTATCTGGGACAAGAAAATCTTTCATTTTCTTGCTCAAAATATCGAGATTAGGGAAACAGATGTGGCTCAAGTGATTGAGCTCCTGCCTATCACATGGGAGGCCAGGTTCCATTCACAGTGCCTCCTAAAGAAGATACAAGCAAGACAGTGAGCTGATGTGACGGGCTGGCATGGCAAGCTGATGCAACAAGAGACACACGGATGGAAAGCATAATAAGAGACACAACAAAGTACGGAGCAGAGGTGGTTCAAGTGATTAGTTGCCTCCCACCCATACGGGAAGTCCCAGGGTCAGTCCTATGCCTCCTAACAAAAAAATAGACCAGCACACAACAAACAGGTACAGCAAATGCAAACAACAAGGGGGTGGAAGAAACAGATGACTAAAATCTTAAAAAAAAAATTGATTAAAAATAAATGTTTAAGTTAATCTTTCACATTAGTTGACAGAGTACTTAAAATCAAGTTTGATCAATTAACACTGATTATATGTAATTTTAATGATAAATTAAGCAATATTTTGTGGAATTATTGTTATTATGAAATGTTATATTTTAGCTAGTAGCTTTTATTCAGGTAGAAGTACTCTTAATTACCATTATTACTATTATGTGGCTACCCAAATAAATCATTTATACATTTAATTATAGCACCAAAATAAAAAAGCCACATAGCTTTTAAATTTGAAATGATATCAAACATAAATAATGAAGTTTAAACTAAATAATAGGCTTTTAATAACAAAATTCCTTTGTTTATACTCTTAAAAACATTTTAAAAATAATTATCAACAGTGACTTATTATTAGTCAGAGTTACTATTAAGGCAGGATGGCCCAATATGGCATTTTGACTGGTATATCTCATTTAATTGGGCCCAATCTGTAATATTAACTACTTTGAATATCACACCCAAATACAGGTCATCCTAATATAAGCATACTTTTCCTTTACTTAAAATGTTATATATTGGCTAAAATACACTGAATTTTTTAAAAAATATTTTTTAAAAATACCAAAAGGTAAGGGGTAACATGAAAATTTAATGTTTTAAGAACTTTTCTATGGCTTCTTTCATAGAATTTTCAATTTAGAATAAACCTAGGAGACTAACATTAAAAATTTTTTTTCTTTTATATAAAGTTGCTAAATGAGCAGTATCTCATAGGTTTCTTTGTTTTTATTAGCACTAAAAATGATATGACGTCTTTTTTAAAGACTACCCGACCTTCCCAGGAAATTTTTCAAATGGAAATGTGTCCTTCAGTTTTCAGAGTAAGATTAATAATTAATCAAGTATTAGTAATCCACAGCAAATAGAAAAGCCAAAGAATATGCCTATACTTAATGTTTGTCAAAAAAACGTATAACTTCTATAGTGCTATGTAAAAAAGTTATTCAGATGACATCATTTCATTGATTATCATGATACTTGGCTACTCTGCTAGATGATCATAATTTTATTATATTAGTATATTATGTTGACAAGTAAAGGATGGATGGGATACTCAGGGGATAAAGTTCTTAAGAGCTGTCAATTATGTACATACAAAATTCTTGACATTAAGAGCAGTGTTAACCTAAGAACTACAACCACTAATTCCCAAATTCTCTGATGTATTCAATCATATCTAAAACCAAGCTTCAACCTCTATTCAAAATGTGCAATTTCATTCTGTTCAATTTCACTATTCAAAATGTTCAATTTCACTCTGATATAATATCAATTATATCATGTTGCCTAAATTTTGAGCATCCTTTCCTTTCAATCTTCTAAGGGAACATAAAATAGAAGTTTGTTAAACTGAATTCTAGACCATGCTTTAAATAAAATAAAATAAATTTTTAATGTTGGCACAAATGAGAGTTTAGACGCAAGCCTTTTTTCAGAAAATTAATGTATTCTGTTTTTGTGATTTCAAAACAAAAATGTCATTCATCCATATTCATTATTTGCTAACTATAGATGTTTGCTTCCTACTCAAAACAACAAGTAATGGTTTTGTCTATAGGCATTCATTAATGCTTCTTCTGTAAATACATCAGCATGATATTACTGGTGAAAAAGCTATTTTAAGTTAAAAAATATGGAAATAAATACTTAGTATGTCATATTTTATATAGTACATTATATAATTTCAAAATTAAATCTCTTCATTTACAGAAAGAATATCTTAAAAACTAAAAACTTTTTCCTAGGAAATACTAAGTTCACAGAAATATATATACTTACTGCATAATCTGCTTATCTTTTCAACCCATGTTGTATTTGTAAAACCAACTAAATAGTGTCTCTGAAAAAGAGTAACTGTCAAAATGATCATTCTAATTAGCTTGTTATAAACTAAGCTTTGGTATATCTAAAATTATTTAACCAATATTGCTGTTAAAATTATTTTCATTCTTGCCATTTTGGGTGACCACCTTTCAGGGGTTTTCCTCCTTATTACTTCCTTACTGTTAAGCTTGTAATAATAGCATTAAAGCTCCACTCGTACTAGTATCTATTCTTCATTAAAAGAGAAAAAAACTGAAGTTTTATATTTGCTTTCAATCGTATGTATGGTGGTTTATTCACTTTATTGCTCCCTTTGATTAAATTTTATCAATTTCATATAGCTTTAACTACATTATTATGAAATATATCCATGTGTTCCCGTTTTCAAATATTTTTATTGCTTACACTTGTCATATATACATTATTATTTAGGGTGTAATCTAAAATAGTATCTAAAATAGTAATATCCTGTGCCAACAGTAATATTCCGAGGTAATTAAATTTACATTTTAAAATCTGAATCCATGTGCTACTTTTCCCTGTGTAGTCAATGCTCATTGGCCTTTGGCCTTTATCTCTTCATGGTAGGACTTTAGAAAAAACAAAAAGCACTAGCTGGGGAAACAACCATTTCTAAGAGTCAAGATTGGGATTTATTTGGATTATAGCCTTTGCTGTACTACTTAAATACTCTAACCCTGTAAAAATTGTTTAACATAACTGAGTCTCAATTTCCATGTTCCTCAATGGGGATAAATTATACTTGCTTTATAAGTCTACTGTGAGTAAAGTGCTTTTCACAAAACCTAATGTAGTAAATTCTCAATAAATTTTAACCATACTCATTTTCCACTGTATTCTTATAAATTCTTTTGTATACTGAGGAAAACACATCCTTGTGTATTTGAAGGATATTCTAGAAAAAAAACTTGATTTCTTCAAAGTAATTATGATAAACATGCCCTACTTGCTATATAAATAAACACGTTTATTTGTTTGAATATAAATAAGATAATGAAGATGAAAGCATAGCTTTAGTTTTAAAAGATATCTTTCTCAGGATAGTTCCATTAAAATAAAATGAAACCTTTAGAAAAAAAATCATAATACATAAAACAAACATAACTAAATAAGCAAATAGCTTGTTAAAAGGAATCGAGGAAAGGTTAACACTTTGAAATAATTTTTATTTGAAAATGCACACATTTACAAATGATGTAAAATTTCATATTCAAAGAGCAATATTTTAAAGATTTTAAAAGAACAAAACATGTTTGGGTCAACTTCTTTCATATTTAAATTTATAGATATTATGAAAGATGCAATTTAAAAATATCAATCCATCTTCCTAGACTACTCATTTCAGCCACAATCACATCCATAAATCAACAGTGTTCGTTAGATTTGTTAGATTCCTTATGGGTTACCCTCAAGTCCAACGGTTACCACATATTTGCATATGACCTTATTACACTACATAGATCCAGCATCTTCTTCCCCTGCCTGAGATTAATGTTAGTTGGAGGACAGCTGGAGGATAATATTGGGAATGTATAACAATGATTTTGGAAATAGAGGACAATTACAGTCAATAACATAAATAAAGGAATGTTCTACTACAGGGTATTAAAAATGTGATAACACATAGGAAAAATATTCTAATATAATTCATGAACTATAGTTAACAACAACATTGTAATGTTTGTAGAAAAAGCAAAATTGGTATTATATTAATTCTGAAGGTAAAATAAAAGAATACGGGGTTTTATTTTTTGAGATATGAATACAGTTAGGCATTTTTTTCTCTTCATTTTTTATCATTAATAAAGAGACCCTGACTATATCATTCAAATAATCTGTGTTCTTCTGTGTATTTTTCTGAACACTAGAACAACAACTAAGTTAGCAGCTGGAATTAGATGAGATAAAAGTGCCTGAAAAGGAAGTTTTTAGGAGTAATATTTCCATAATTTGTTGAAATGCCTTTTTCTATTTTTTTATTTTTGTGAATTTGAAATAATTGTAAATTTTAAAAATTAAAATATCAATTAATAAAGTGATGAATAGGAAAAATTTAATTTCAAGAAAAAGACAACTAACCCAAATTTATTTGAAAAAGGTTGACGATTATTGAAGATTGTATTTAAACAGACAAAAATCAATGCAAAAAGTTTCACAAAGCAACCTTTTATTTTAGCATGAAAAGAAAAAATTAGAAATATACTGCAGTGTGAAAATAATGCAAAATATACCAATGCATAAAGAATAAGTGCAACTACAGCAAAAATGATGTCAATAATTGAAAAAACAATAAACTATACAGCCTCATAGGCCTTCAAAAACAACTACTGGTAATCAAAGCCAAAAAATTCTAATCACAACATATCTTTTTGTCAAGTTAAAAAAGTATGTGCTGCTTCAGTGGGCTCAAAGTTTCTACCATTAATTCCGTACAATCCACCTAGGTTATGAAAATCTAAAGTTTGTTTATACAGAAATACCCCTAGATGTAAGCAAATTTAATACTTATACACAAAAATGTCTTTCAATTGCCCATAGAAATTTACTTTTAAAAACACTTACATGGGAAATATAGGATGGTATTAAAGAATAATTACTAACTTGGAAGAAAGCCAGGATGCTTAATTTACTTATCAGTCCCTTGCTCACCAATGATGACTGTATTTAAACATTTTTTAAGGAGGTTAAGTTAAATGCTAAAATTAACCAAAATCAGAGCTCCAACTCACTATTCCTTTAGCTATTGCAACAGGCCCTAAAGACCTAATAAGAATGACAATTTTCAAAAGACATTTAAACTTACCCCATTTAATGGATATGTTTTCCATCCTAGCTCTCCCAGCACAGTTGTTGTATCAAGCAACACAACTGAAATTAAATAAATAAAAAAAAACCTGAATGAATTTCTCAATTGATGCAAAAAATGTGTTAAAGTTATTTAGATCAGTAATGTCAACTACTCTTAATATTATTCATTGCATTAGCTTCAGTAAGTTGCATTGCTTATAAAAATTATATTATAAACAGTGTATAATGTTTAATAATATTAAGTATTGAAAAAATGCATGAGATGGTTGCAAGTTAACTTTTAACATATATACTGTTGTACTTAATGACAATTAATGAGATAACTGAATAAGAGAATTAACAGTCACTTTAATAGACTTTTAAAAATAATGTAGTAACCACCTTCACTTCCCCCCCCCCACCCCGACTTTCATAGATAGTCTTTTTGTACCAAACTAAGGGGAAAAAAACTATATTAAAGCAGGATTCTTTATTTTCTTTTTGTGTTATTTCATGTCCTTAATTACTGGCAAAGTATGAAAACAACTCATTCTTCATAAACCTACTATCTTGAAAGCATAGATTATCATTGTATGTGCTAGGTAGTATATTTACTGTTAGATGCAAAACCAAAAATAAAAACATGTATTTTTTTTTCTGTCCAAAAGTCATTCATAATCTGGTCAAAAAGGCAGACATGTAAACAAATCAATATAATATCTGTTAAAATCTAAAATAGAGTAATACACATTTCTGTAGCAATAAATTAGGCTAAAGTTGGGAAAGAAAGTCTGCAAGAACTTCAGAAAGGAAAAGGGCTAGGCTAGAATGAGGGTGTTTTCAACCAGATGTGATGAGAAATAGTTTCATTCTTATGTTTCATTTTAGAAGTGACTTCTATAAAGTTTAGAAGTAATTTATATAAAATAACTGAGACATGACTAGGCAACTAGGTGTGGTGATTTTGTTTGGTCAAATAGAAGGATAAAAATTAATCTGGAAAGGCAGATAAAAATCTATGGGGGAGATTTTTATAGTGTCCAGCATGTAAATCTGTAGGGCCCATGATTCAGTAGATCTTTATTTTTAACTAGAATTCCTAAATGCCAAGGGGCTATGTACCATACTCTAAGAAAGAATGCTTTAATAACTCTTCATGAGATTTAGTTCTTTATCTTGTTAATAAGGAAGTGGGATTTTTGTTTGTTTTTCATTTTGTGTTTAAGGTACTGGGGCCGGGGATTGAACCCAGGACCCCGTATATGGGAAGTTGATACTCAACCACTGCACCACATTGAATCCCCTGAATTGGTTTTTTCATTTGTTTGCTTGCTGTTGCTTTTTTTGTTCTGTTTTTAAGAGGCACCGGGAACCAAAACTGGGACCTCCCATGTGAGAAGCAGGCACTCAACTGCTTGAGCCACATCCACACCCCAGGAAGTATTTTTTTTTTATTTGTAGTTTTAAAAATATTTTGGGAGTATGTTATTAGGCATTTGCTGTTTAGCATTTATTGTAAAGACTATAGTTTTCGTATTTGAATCACTATGATACATATTATCGATGTATTTTTTTAGTGTGAAACCATCCTGAAATTTCTGGGATACTCTACTTGTTACAGAATATTCTTTAGTACTGTTGAAATCTATTCGCTAAAAGGCATTTTGTGAGACTGAGCTACAATTCTTTAGTTTTGACTGTGGAAGACCCTCCAACTATTTTTAAAAAGTAGAGAAAATGGCGTAATGAACCCTTATGTAGTAATCACTGAGCTTCAGTAATTACCAATCTCGTTTCATGTACAAAAGTTTACCTATTACCCCAGTGCAAAATTCTTGAAGCAAATTTCAGTCAAATCATTTCAGCTGTAGAAAATTTAGTATGTACTTCTAAGATAAAGACTCTAATATAACTACAATATATTAATTCACTAATATAACAGTAATCCATTAATGTCATCAAATATCTACTTAATGTTTACTTTTCCTTATTATCTCAATATATCTTAACGGGAAATCAGATTCCAAGTAAGTTCTGTATACCACAGTACATTGGGATTTAGGTGGTTTTTAAACTATAGGTTCCTTCTATTATCTTTTTTTGTTTATTCAGGTATTACATAATTATAATAAAATTAGCCCTTTTTAAGCATACATGTCTATAAATGTTGAAAACCTCGTGGATCCATGGAAACATTCCTCAATCAAGCTATAGAATGTTTCCATCATCCCAAAAAATTTCCTTGTAACCCTCTGTAGTCAATCCACTTCCCTACTTAACCCCAGGCAATCACTAATCTGATTTATGCCCCTATATTTTTTGTCTTTTCCAGAATGTCAAATAATTGAAATCTCATAGCATATTAACTTTTGAGTCTTTCTTCTATTTAGCATAATGCGTTTGAGATTCATCCACATTGTTGCATGTATCAATAGTTTCTTTTTATTGCTGAAATGTATTGCACTATATGGAATCCACTAGCTGATAGACATTTGGGCTATTTCTAGTTTGAGAACATTATGAATAAAGCCACCATAAGTTTTCATATAGATTTTTATGTGGATGTATGTTTTCATTTCTCTAGGGTAAATAACTAGGATTGGGATTTCTGGATCATATAGTGAGTGCTTAACTTTAAAGGAATCACCAAACTATTCCTATTAGCTGTGCAATTTTTACATTTCCCTAGGAATGTATGGTTTTTGAGTTGCTAAATATTCTCACTAGGAATTGGTGTTTTCCAATTATTTTCAAGCCATTCCAAAGGGCCAGTACAACAGTATCTCATTGTTTTAATAGGCATGTACCTAATGACCAACATTGTGTTTTTCACTAACTGAGGTTCATTTGTTGCAAAAATAAAACTTGGTTGTTTTGTCCAATATTCTAGATTTTGCTGATTGTATTCATGAGATATCACTGAATATGCTCTCCTATCCCCTGTATTTTCTTTAAACTGGTAGATATTTCTAGGGGCTTGATGAGATTCATGTTCCTTTTTTTGTGAAAAAGTAATATATTGTGGACCTTATTATACCAAAATAGAGAAGCTCGTATGGTCAATGTCTACTAGGGTTGTGCCAAAAAGACTCAGGAGTCAACTTCCATAAACTTCCACAGGCCAAAAATAATGTTAACAACTGTAGAGACTGAAAATACTTAAAATATATTTAAATCCATGAATTCATGGTAATAAAATACACTTAGTGTTCACTTTTGCATATTAAGAAACCATTGTTTTTTTAAACTGGTAAATAAATGGAAAAGAATCAAACATTTATTTTGCTTTTACTATATGACTATAGACTTCTGAGTAATAAAGTAATTAGTGAAAGGGCATTTCTCTGTATTGAAATAGTATAGCTAAAAAATAAAGAGGAACGACTGAACTAGGCTATGACCATTTGCTTTTCCTAGTGAACTATCTAACAGCTTCTACTGACTGCTAACAGGGCAAAAAGAGACTTAAAGGGTTAGAGCTTTTTAAAAAGGCTTTCTTTATGGTTTCATTTAATCCATGTTAACATACAATTCTAACCAACCCAAAAGAAACAGATTAGAAATTCAAATAAATAATTCAGTAAAGTTTGTATCATATATATATATATATATATATATATATATATATATATATATATATGTATTTGATATACAAGTAAAACACAAAATAACACCAGGATCCATTTGATTCTAGACAAAAAGTTAAAGATGAAATTATAATAAATATTAAAATGTAAATTTAACTTGGTATAAAATAAAATTTCTTTTATTTGGGAGGATATACCATTTACAATAGCTCACAGAATGTAATATCAATATCTTCCTCCAGGCTATAAAAATTTTAATGTCAGTCATCTAATCTAGCACATTTATACATTTAGAATACCTCATTATTTCCTGACAGGCTGCTAAAGTAATGATACCAATTCACAGTCACTATCATAAGGAAAAATAATCTTCAAGTAAGCTCCACACTGTCCTATGAGGTTGTCTCATTTTCCTTCTCCTTTTTCCCTTCTCCTCTTCTTTAGGACCCAATTTACAGAAGAGGAAACTGAAATTCAGAGAGGCTGAATTATTTTCCTTGAAATAAAAGAATGATATAATTTGAATTCCACCCCAGGAGACCAACTCCAGAATGCCCTGCTAAAAATCTTTTTTAAAATGTTGGAGTTTTTCCCTACCATTTTAATTTCTAACAACAACAAATATATTTGTTTTCTCTTTTTATTTTCATTGGTGCAGAGAAACATCACTATTTCTTTTGCTTATTCCAAATATTTATTTTTGATCCTAGTTTTCTCATCAGTGCTTTCTACAGAAATCTCTTCAGAACTACCTACATATCACCACATTTAAGTGGAGGGATTTAGCGGAGTACAGTATTAAAAAATGCCACATTATTATATACTGAAGTCTATCAACGGAGATTTCTATTTTCATAGATTGTATATAGAAATTATTTTCAACAAATTATTCTTTCTAAAACATATTTAGGCTACTTTGTTCTTGATATTTGAACTGCAAATTTTGAAATATATTCAGTTCAAGACAAGCAGAAAAGGAATAGGTATATATCCACATCAATGTAGCTCCTTAGGAAGAAATTTTTTTGTTTCTTTGTAGCTTCAAGAAACAGGATTTACCTAATTGCTTTATTTTCCTCCTTACATTGTAATAATACCTTTTAAAAATTCATAAAAATAAAAAAAATTTAAAATTTACATTCCTAGCAGGGAAATTATATCTTGAAATTAAAAGGAAGTTGAAGATATTTGATATTTTTAATACCATTACGTGTGGGAAATGCCTTAATTTTATCATTTATTTCATACACAAAACCCCCACAAATTCAGGTTTTTCTGAATACTAATTACACTAACCCAGCAAGGTAAGAGCTCCTCCTGCTGGTTTTAAACAAAAGTTATCTAGCCTCTATGAGAGTCCAAAAGATTGTATCAACATTAACTTCAGTAAAAAAATCAGTATTATTTTATTTTTAGTTTAATTGCATGGCTTTGTATATATTATCCCTGTTATTAAAGGATAAAAATGAAAAGATAATTATTTATTCATATCATAAAACTAATAAATGAGAATGCAGATACACCAAAAAAAACAAAAAGGGTAGGCTGTAAATGTGAAAATAAAACTTTGAAAATACATTTGTCCAGAAAAGAGCATAATGCATATGTTTGTAAAACTAAGTGCAATTTCTCTACTAACATTTAGAAATTAATCTCCAGGCTATTTTATTTCTCTCTGCAAATATCTCTATTAGTGCTTCATATACTCATTCTTTTGGAGATTATAAGAAAATGTTGTGTTCTAAAAGAAAGTTATCAAATGATAAAGACAATTTTGATTGTATTAGATTAAATATGAGAAAATGAGTACCTAAGATTATGAAGCTCAATATTAATCTCTTGCCTTTGAATAATTTATTAAGTCTTTATATTCCTTTTAGTAAATTTTGGGGACATTAGTTTAAAACACTTAAAATATTTTATAATATATAAGAGATAATTTTATTCAAAATGAGTTAATAAAAATGTTGAGTGTTTATTTTGAAAAATAATACAAGGAGTTAAATCAAACTAGTTAGAAATTCTTTCAAGATGATTTCATTGTACAAATTCAAGTTAATGACATGTGACTCAAGTCTAAAGATTTAGCAATATTTTTTAAAAGTACAGGCAACATTTTGATTTTGTTGGTGGATGAAGATTGTGGTGAATAGTATAAATATAAGAATATTCTTCTTTTATAAAGTGTTAAAAATATGATAATATATATGGAAATTAGAAACAAAGTAACTCATGGATTATAAATAATAATATTGTAATATTTTTGTGGCAATGGCACAGAAGACATATCAATTCTAAGGGACAACAAATAAGAGGGTATAAGAGAGTATGGGATTTTTCCTTTTGGAATGATGAAAATGTTCTAAAATTGACTGAGGTGATGATAGCATAATTCTGATGAAAATGAGAGCCATGGAGTGTACACTTGGAATGGACTGTACAAAGCATGGGTCTGTATAACACAAGGAATCCAGTGGAGGAGAAAGGACCACGGTTAACAAAATATAAGAACATTCTCTCATGAACTATAACAAATATTAACACTAATATAGGGTGTTAATAATCAGGTTGGTTGGGGGAAAATATACCAAATGTATGATATGGGCTATAGTTGGTAGTAATATTTTGATGATGTTCTTTCACAGATTGTAACAAATGTTTTACAACAATGCAAGGAATGGGTGATGGGATGATGTTTGGGAGAGCTGTATGATTATATGCATGTGTGTTTTATAAGTTCAGTTTTTACTATATACACTATTGTTTATGTATGTGCATGTAGGTATTATATGTCAGTAAAATTTTATTTTTAAAAAGTACAGACAATAGGAAACACATGTTAGGGAACTTTGTCCAACAGATTTCATGCAAAAAAAGACAATATAAGTAAATTTCCTGACTCACTTAGTAACAACATAAAATTAGAGCTTCGACAGTTCCATGTTCCAGTAGCTATAACAGCACTACCATCTACCAAACCTCTAAATAAACAAGCAAATAAACGCAGTCCTTCTGAAATCATGGCCACAGAGAAAATACTTCCTATTATAGGTATATAAACAAACACATATAGTAGTATATTTTAGCAGTATTATGTTCAAGTATCTTATTTAGATCCTACTATAATCTGACATTTTATCACATTAACTAAAGTTTTGACATAATTGAACATTTCTGACTGACCAAAACCAAAGCTTTTGCTTCAAGATCTGTATATTATGGTATATACCCTCACATCAGGTCAGAATAAATATTTAATTCCTAAAATGTAATTTAAGACTAGATTGCTTTAAATAAACTTATATTATTATTTTTAAAGCAATATTTTCCAAGGAAATGGTGGTAAAGCTACTTTTGTCTAGAAACTGAGTTCAATATTTGTTCATTAGTTACAGCATTTTGTTTTGTGGTAGTGGTGGTTCTTGTTTCTATTGTTGCTTACTGACTTGTTTTTAAATATGGTGGTATTCATGATTAATTGTATTTACACCTTCAGTTATATCTGAGAGTTTGGAAGTCCTATTTTGATAGATAAAGCAAGTTTTAATTTCTCAGCTGCTAAATCAAATATCACACAATGGGTTGGCTTAACAACATTAATTTATTGGTTCACAGTTTCAAAGGATAGACATCTTGCTTCCTACTAAGGTCGGTATCTTATTCCTGGCCAGCAATTTTTGAAGGTCCTTAGCTTTCCTGTCACATAGCAATGCACATGGTGGCATCTTCTCCCTTCTCTTCCAGGTTCCACTGCCTTCAGGTTCTATCTGCTTCACTTGGCCTCTTTCCCCTCCGTGTCCAATTTTCTGTTCTTATAAACACTGCAGCCATATTGAATTAATACCCACCCTCATTCAGTTTGGACACACTTTAAACAATAGCATCTTCAAAGATCTTATTTACAAAGGGTTCACACACCCAGGACAAGACTGAGACTTGAACATGCCTTTTTGGGGGAACATGATTCACTATCCAACAAGTTGATATGAAATCAGTAAGGTTAAATAGTTTTCTCAAAATTAATGAATAAAATCAAGTCTAGAACTTCTGAAGTCATACTCTTTAGCTTTCTACTCTAAGATAATACCTTTTTCTAAATTCAGGCTCAAAGCTGTGTCTTTGTTCCTGAAAAACAGATCATTCCTTTTTGTTCTGATGGATAAATAAGCTAAAAATTCAGAAATTATTTTCCTTCACTATAACTTTAAATAGAAAAAAGCGAAAATTAAAGCTTTATAACATTCTACCTAAAGAACGTGTTTTGAGGATATATCACATTAGCTTGCTTGTTGCTATTTAGAAGGCAGGTTATACTGTGGAGTAGTAACTGTCACTGACAACCATATCCAAATAATGCTCGGTTAATACTTGATCAAATATATAGCAGGTAATGCTCCTCTCTGCTTTCAAACCTTCCTATTTCAGTCTCTCCCACAGCCTCAATATCCTTAACCTGAGTTAACTTTATCTGTTGCAGGTTCATAATCATTCCCAAACTTGAGCTTAGACAGGAAAGATTATCACAGAGACCCAAGGAGAACACAGATGTGGATCCAATCTATCACAATTTCACTGAAATACAGGTTCACTCCTGTGCTCCTCAGAAAAGTCACTAAGAACTATTAGTATGCTTTCTCACAATTGTGATTTCTCCATCAATTTGTTATTCCTATGGTTAAAAATAATAATAATAGGTAAGCAGACTTGGCCCAATGGATAGGACATTCTTGCACCACATGGGAGGTCCGCGGTTCAAACCCCGGGCCTCCTTGACCCATGTAGAGCTGGCCCATGTGCAGTGCTGATGCGCGCAAGGAGTGCCCTGCCACACAGGGGTGTCCCCCCCATAGGGCAGCCCCACGCAAAAGGAGTGTGCCCCGTAAGGCGCCCACGCAAAATAAAGTGCAGCCTGCCCAGGAATGGTGCCGCACACAGAGAGAGCTGACACAGCAAGATGACGCAACGAAAAGAAACACAGATTCCTGGTGCCACTGATAAGGATAGAAGCGGTCACAGAAGAACACACCGCAAATGGACAGAGAGAGTAGACAACAGGGGAGTTGGAGGGGGCAAGGGAAGGGAAATAAATAAAAAATAAATCTTTAAAAATAAACAACAAATAATAATAATAAAAGGGGAATTTGGCATGTTTCTAATTTAATAGCAAGACATAATCCTTCCTGTGATGGCAGGTAATTGTGCCCAGTTGTTTGGTCAAGTAAGCACTGCGCTAAATGTAATACAAGGACATTTATGGGCTTTAGTCATCAGTGAGTTTACTGTATAGATGTTTGATTACATCTACACCAACCAGGGAGAGTTCCATCAGCAAAGAGTGACACTTTATACAATTAGTTGAATGCCTTGAAAGGGGGAGTGATTCCAGCATTCAGAGAGAATTTCCCAGCTTGTCTTGGATATCCAGTGTCTCCCAGAAACTCATCAAGGACCTTCATTGGGCTTTCATCGGAGCCCCTGGTTTGCCGTCTGCTTGTGGAACCAGGACTTGTGAATCCCCGTGGTCACATAAGATACTCCTACAAAATCCCATACTCTTCACAGATATCTCCTGTTGATTCTGTTTCCCTAGAGAACCCTGAATAATACACCTCCCTTTCAGCATCTTTAGGTCTTTCATCCTCAAATAAACAAGGTAGTTTCATTTACAAGGTATAATGTCTGCATTTGTTCCAATAACCCAAAGGTTAAACAGGTAGAAAAAATTATTTGGCATTAGTCTTAAAATAAATTAAATAAGTGGTGTGAGATATTTACCTCCCAAACAGAAGTTCCTTATTTATCGCAAACCATTGAACCTGCTCCCTAATACTTCCATAGTGTCAGAGATATTTTTATCTTTCTAGTTCTACCTCTTCTTATATTTCCCACCAGTGTTCCATAAGATTTGGATACTTCCCAATTTTTTGAAAGGCCATTATGAAAATCCAGGTTTGAAATGCACTTAAATCATGGCTTTTCATAGTGTTGGTAAAAGAAATTATGACTATTTATTTGAAAGTCTTATCTAGAAAGAATGGCCATCTCACTGTAAAACCGTCAGTACATAATGGACAAAAGGTCTTTAAAAAAACCCATTGAAATCATTTCATTAAAAAGAAACAATGGTTTTTCATTTAGAAGGAAAAAATGACTTTTCTATGAATCTAAGAAAAAATACACTAGTAAAATTTAGGGGTTTTTTTGTAAGTGGAAGAGAAAATTTTTTCAGCATTTTTTTCCTCCATTGCATTTACATGGACATAATGGAAATAGATTTTAACTTCCTTCACTAGGCATTTGGAGTCACAGAACTGTTATATGATTTTATATAAGATATTTTCATTATTATTTCATCAAACATTTATTGAGCCTATTATATTTAAGACTCTGTATTAGGACATTGTAAAGTACAGAAAAGTATATAGGATGAAACAACTACCCATAATACCAGCTGTTATTTTATTACTGCTACTTTTAGGATTTTTGTGTCAACCTGCCTGCCATAATTTATTTAAACAAGCAAACAGCAAAACATATTTAAATGCCCTCATTTAGAGGATATAGACAAGGAAAAACTGAAGTTATTTAGTAGAATGTATAGAAATGAATTCCTTCTCTAAAAGGGCAGACATCCAATTTCACGACATCTACATCACCATCAAAACTGTCAGAAGTTAGACCACTTATCTCAGTTTCTATAGAAGAGTCAAATGAAAAGATTGTAGAAATGCATCCCAGTAGTAAACAGAAAGCAACATAATAGTTTTTCAGTTGTAGAACTCTCCATAAGAATCCTAAAAATAAGACATAACTTCTAAATTTGCATAGATTTTTGACTTAGAATAGGAAGTAAGAAAAATGAATTAAATATTTATCATAAGTAAATGTTTTTCTAATCCAAGCTCTAGTCATCAGAAATAATAAATTACTAGGTAAAAAATCTTAAATTTGTTGTTACAATTTTCAAACAAATATCAAACAACTTTGAAATGAGAGAATTATCCTTTATCCATTGAAATATAAGCAAACCAAGAAATCATAATTATCAGTACTGAAGGGAAAGCTGGCCCAGCTAAAATTCAAGCCATGAGACTTGCCTTGGAAGGGATGGGACTATGAGTAAACTCTAGACCCTACAGGCCCTTGAGTAAACTCAGGGATAGCCCTCGAGAGCGCTGAGTCACTGGCCGAGAATAGTATGCATGCGCCAAGCTGCCTTCGTGCCTCCCCCTCCCAACCTAACCAAGTAATCATAAAGGCCACCTTATATGGACATGTCACAGTCCCAACCAATCAAGTAATGCTTCCGCGTTAGCCCTATGTAATCCCTGCTCACCACCCCCTCCCTGGACAGTGCGCATGCGCCGAGCAGCCGTTTCATCTCCCTCTGCCATTTGTCTAGTAAATCTATAGTTACCATATATAGACATATTGCTGTCCCAACCAATCAGATAATGTTTCCACGTTCACCCTATATAACTCCCGTCCACAGCCCCCTCCCCGGAATCGCTCGCAGATCGCGCATAAGCCCGTGCTCCCTGGCTCTCCTGCTTCTGCCAATAAAGCTGTCTACTTCTCCTGGCCAGTGGCTTGTGTGGTTTTGTAGCGCGGTCCCCCTTCGCTGACTAGCAGCCCCAGCCAGCAGTCTCCCGCGCACGGCAGGTGTGGTGCTTCGACAACCCGCAACTCACGAGGGCTGCGCGAGGAAGGCTTTGCCTCCCACCCGAGCGGCAGGGAGGCATGACCGCAAATACTATTTTAATTTAAAAATTAATTCTGCCAACAGAGTATGAGCTCCTAAAGGCAGGGACTCTCTGAGTGAGTGTATGTGTGTGTGTTTGTTGAACAAAATGCATGAAATAATTAATGAGGTGAATGGAGGCAAGCATGCATGGGAAACTCATTCTCATCATATAAGGATTCTTAACCAACTTTTGAAAAGGCAGTGCAGGATAAGTGGGGAGGGAGGCAATAAAAAAAAATGTAAGTGTTCATTATACTTAGTATGTAATGAAGAAGGCCAAGGGCTATTCACATGTGACCTCTCTGAGATATGGTAAGGAGCAACTAAAAGTAAGTTCTGAGCATGGAAGAAGTTGTGAGAAGGCACATTTCTGTATCTTTTGAAGTCCCCTGCTCCACTCCAATCCCAACCATTTCAGTACGGAGTGCTCTCATGCTGTTCACTTTGTCCAAGCCCTGTTCCTCCATCAACATCTATGTTACACAGTACACACTACTCAAATTTCTCCCCTCTTATTTTCTGCACTGGCGAAAGCATCTATCATATCAAGAAAATAATATAACTAAGTCCTTATGAATACCGATTTCCCTTCATTCCTTTTGCATTTGTCCAAGTCAAAATTAATTATAACATCCTTGAGATGACACAAACTTGTTACTTTCTCATGGCATGGCTTAAATCACATAAAGCATAAGGAATTCCTCAGAAAAATACATTGTAAATTAATGCCTAAAACTCCAACACCTTATGTCCCAAAGAATTGCCCACTATTTAGATTATAACTTCTCCTGCTTCCTAGGATTTGAACCTTGGTTTTACTAGTGTGTGCATCAGTGATCCTGATAAAGTCATAATTCTTTTTCTACCAAATATCGGGTGTTGCTTTGTCCTAAACTAAGTAATTCTCTGGGCCTTAATATCCACCCTAACCTGGCTCTCAATGCACTCTTCAAGGGTAGCATGGTTTAGTACGTAAATATAAAAGTAAGACACAAATGCTTGCTTGTTGTATAATGGGTCATGATTACCTCTTCTTCCCACTTTGAATTTCAATTGTTAATTGATCCACTCTAGAAGCCTTCAAGAGAGAAGTAAGGGCAATGTTGTTTTTGTTGTTGTTGTTGTTGTTCTGATTTTTGTAGACTGCCCCATCCTTTCCCTCCAGCTGATTCCAGCAATATCCTTATTCTAGTTCCTTTAGTGTCTAAGAAAGGTGAAAAGAACTGCCAGTATTGAAGTACTCTTCCCTAAAGCAGTTCATCCTGTTCATGAATTCTAAAATTACACAGCTGCTCATATAATATGGTTATAAGAAACTTGACCAGCAGTACAATAATATAAATTCTAAGGATAAGCTACAAAAGAATAATTTAAATAAATATGTAATTTTCAAACCTTTACCATAATTTTAATATCCTTGATTACCTTAGAATGTAGTGTCTTTTGAGGAGCTAAATGGAATTGTACTAGAATAGTCTGGTAAATAATTTTGCCTATGGAACAGAACAGTCTATAATGGGCAAGAAAAATGTGAAGATGTAAATAAAAATTAAGATAACCATTTGTCATATCATTCACACATTAACAGGTTTTAGCACAATTTTCTGATGAAGGCATGAGAATTATGTAGGGCACTTCCTACCGGAATCTACTGAGGAAATTACAGCAAATATGATGCCAGATTTAGAGGCACATGAATTGTAAGACAGCTGATCTTTTGCTGCATATTTCTATACTATGAAAGAATCAGGTGGAGGAATGGTTCAAAATGAAATACTTACAAAGGTGAACCATACCAAGACCAGCATGGCTTCAGTATATAGAAAAGAATGACAGATGGAAGCTTTGTTGTTGGCAGAAAAAGAAAGCAACGGGGATAAAAGCAGGCATTATTATCATTATCCTGGGTGGAAGGCAAGTTATTAAGTGTTATTTTCAAATTATCACCAGTATCTTGCCAAATAAACTAAACTGAATAGAAATGATAGTGGCATTTAAAATATTTACATAAATGGAGACTTTTATCCAACAAAATTTCCCAAGTGTAACTAAGCATAAGCAGATTATATGCTTATGCTTCATAAGAAATTAATCAGGTATTTTAATTTATTGATTACCATAAGAAATTAATCAGGTATTTTAATTTATTGATTACCAAAGACATTGCCTATATTGGAAGATAGGTATGATAAGAAACTCTTTTGGTAAAGTCAGCAGGATCCAAATTCTGTCCTCAGCTTTCATGGCTAAGTATTTTATCCTTTCAGGGAGGAGCGATCATAATTTAGGAGACTAATTCTTGCTAATCTGGCACATAGGAGACTAATTTATAAATGAGGACAATTTATTCACTGATGATTAGTATCCCCAGGGAATCTCTTTCCCTACAGGTAAGTCCATTCAAGAGACCAAATTATAGGTCAAAGATTTTGTGGAGAGTACTAAATTATTGGAAAGGAGTGATGCTGTGTCACTTTTTTAAAATCCTCTATTCTATTTCTGCCTGAAGAATAAAGAATTTTATCCACCCATTTTAAACCTCTCACCTTTAAATAGTGCTGAAGAAACACTGAAAAGTGTTTCTACTTCAAGAAATTGTTTTTCAAATGTACATACTCTTAACTATAGCTTTGGTATTTATAATATTTTAAGACATAGTTTCCATAGTTATAGCCTACTTTTTATGGGCTAAATTTTGGAAGGTTTAGTTTTGATTTTTTTCAGAAAGATAATTGATTCCATCTGTGGCCTTTCTTTAATCACAAAGCACTATGCATTTTTTCCCAAATTGGATTCTTATTGGGGAGTAAATCCAAATTACTATGGTGTCTTAATTTGTCAAAGGCTGCCAATGCAAAAATAACAGAATTGGGTTGGCTGTTATAAAGAGGATTTACTGAGAGTACTAAAGATGCAAAAATGTCCAAATCAAAGCATCATCCAAGATGCTTTCTCACCAAAGGTCGGCTGCTAGTAGACCCTAGAGTCTCACCATATGGTGAGGCAAGTTGGTGGGTCTGCTGGTCTAGCTCTAATTTCTCCTGGAGCTCAGCAGTGGGCGGATCAGGCATCTCTCCCTGGGTCTCAGCTCCTAGAGCTTCTCGGAGTTTCTCTGTCTTTCTGCAGTTATAGGTGAAGCTGGAGTCCTGGTGGGTCAAAATGGCAGAGCTCTCTTTTCTAGGTCTCTTCTTTCTCTCTGTGTGTTTTCAGTTCATATAAAACTCAGCAAGATGGCAGACACCCAACCTTGGTCATGCCTCACTGACATAGGGCAATCAAAATCCCTAAGTGATCTAATGATCTAATTGACAGTGATCCAATCTAAATTCTCTTACTGAATTTAGTGCAATCAAAGGTCCCCATATCCACAGGAATGGATTATTTAAAAAACAATCTTTTCTGGAAATCACCAAAGTCAAACTGCCACATATGGGTCAATTTTACACTGCTTCAAATTAATCAGTTTTGGGGTTTTGACTCCTATGTAAATGCTGTCAATGTCCAAAAATATTGTTTCCAGTATAAAACTCTCTTTTGTGTATCAGAATCAAATTCAGTAGTCCCTCAAAAATAACATGTCTGTACTTGAGTTTACCATTTTCTCATGAAACAGGCATCACATTATGTTTTCCCTGTTTTAGTTACCATGACTCAGAACTTGCCTAAACTCAAACCTGAAACTTGTGTTCCATTTTTGACTCATCCCTCAGCCCTCGAAATTAATCTACCAGTATATAAAACTAGATGTTGTAGGCAAAATAATGCCTCTCCCCTCCCCCGCAAGGTGTCCACATCCTAATCCCCAGGACCTGTGAATATATTATGTTACATGGCAAAGGGAAGTTAACGCTGAAGATAGAATTAAATCTGATAACCACCTAGCCTTAAAATAAAGAGATTATCCTAGATTATCCAAGTCGGCTCAATACAATCACAAAAGAAGATGTGACTATGAAAGAAAATAACAAGGACCTTCAATGTTGCTGGCTTTCAAGATAGATGAAGGGAGAGATGTGACAAAGAATATGGGTGGCCTCCAGAAGCTGGAAAGGGAAAGAAAATGGACATTGCTCTAGAGTTCTGAGATACACTGGTTTTAGCCCTGGGAAACCTGTATCAGATTTCTAACTTGCAGAACTATAAAATAATAAATTTGCATTGCTTAAGCCACTAAATTTGTTAAAATTTGTTACAGCAAAAGTAAAGAACTAATAAGCTACAAAAGTTGTAAATTAACTTCGAATCTATCTGTTAGGAGGTCACAGACAGCTGTTAAACAGCTATTGCACAGACCTCACCTACCCTCACCTCCCTCTCTGTAGAAGTCACAAATGTACACAAAGTGGTTATCCTCAGCCTTCTTCTACCCCCACCTCCTTTTCTACTGTGTTCTATTCCACAACCTGGAAGAGACATTTAGTCCAGTGAAAAGGTCTGTCCAGACCATAAACCTGGAAACTGGGAACAAGGACCAGATGCTTACAAAAACAGGAATTATCAGTGACAGAGCCCTGTATCCCGAGGTAGATAAAAACCATACTCAAAACATATAGATTTGGCTCTTGTCTCCAATGCAAAGTCGGACATGCAAAGTTGCCTTCTACTGACCCTGACACAAAGCAGCTTTCCACCAGGTTTGCAGGTAGGATTTCTTCCCCTGCTCTTCTTAAATGCAAACTGGGAAATGCAGAGCTGACATCCACAGAACCCAACCTGGAGTGGTTTAGGCCACTCTGGGAGAAAAGTCGTGATAGAATTTCTTTCCCTGCTCCTTTGGACCCCTTGTGCTATGTAAATAACAAGCAAGTTATTTGCCCTCTGGACTTTTCATACTGTGCAAGTAATAAAGAGATCATTTGCTGAAAGTTTCTGTTGTGCTCCAATCTACTTGATGCATCATTGTAGCAACCAGCTCCACACTATCAGTTTCTCTATCCTCTACCTAATCCATCTTCAACCTGGTCTTTCCTTATTCTCATCAAACTTTCGCAATGTGGGAGTTCTAGGAAAATGGTGCTGAGGTAGGTAGGCAGAGTGTGACTCTCACAGGAAAAGCAGAGAGAAGGGACCTATCCAAAGGAGGGGCTTTGGATATATATAGAATGGGAAGGTGCTCTGAGTCATCCAGGAGGATAGTGGAAAGATAAAGAAGGTAAAGGAAAATCATGAGTTGCTCTCCCCTGTGGCTAGAAATGGCACAAATACCCTACCCTCAGGGAAAATAGCTTTGGTGAGGTGGAGCCCCTGGCTCACTGCTCCCAACAAACTGGAAGGGGGCATTCCCTGGGAGGTCTGATGGATGGTGCAGAGTGGTTTCTTTGTGATGAATTTGACCAGCTGAGCCCCCTTGGATCTCAGAAAGGACCCAACAGGGAAATGGAAGGGGGATCTGCTCAGGCAGCCTGTCAATCCCAGCCACCCGGGGAGAGAGAAGAACTAGACTAACCAGAGGGCAGGGAATGGCACCTAATCAGCAGGACTCTAGCAAACTGTAGAAATCTAAAAGGCATGAGGGAAAGAAGGCAGTTAGCTTTATGAAGCTTAATTAACCTAAGGAGACAGTCTAGTTCAGTGTAAGAAATTCTGCCTTGAATATATGAGGTATCTGGTTCAATTCCCGGGTCTCCTTAGAGAAGTGACCAAGAAAGTGAGTCACTGGTTATCAGCTATCCAGTCAATGAATTATGACAGGGAACATATTGATATTATTTTTGTTTTAGGTTTTCTTAGACCTGTTTTTTTTTTTTTTAATGTTCTTTCTCACTCTACTTGCTAAACCCTGGTATATCAACTGCAGAGAACAGGCTGCAAGGTGATTGACTGATGAATGCCAGCAGCCTGAAAAGATCCTTAGGGACCAGAGGGTAGGCTGTTTTTCCTGGAGTTTTTTGTTTGTTTGGTTGGTTGGTTTATTTGGTTTTCAGTTGCTGCTGTTTTGTTTCTTGTTTGCTGTGTTTCCCCTTCGTTTCCTTTAATTCTTTCACCTATTTTTCTACCTACATTATTTATTTCCTGTACTTTTCTATCTTCTATTTTCTGTAGTTTTTCTGTCATTCCACTTCTTTTTATCTGGTCTTCCATTTTTTTGTTTGTATTTAGTCTCTCTCTCTTTTTCTCTATTTTCTTTCTGTTTTTCTTTGTTCTTTTCTTCTTTTCCTCTCCTTATCATTCCAGCATTTTAATTCATTCAATAGATTTTCCTCTATTATGTTTCTCATTTCATTTTTTCTATTTGACTTTTTTATTCTTATTCCTCTCTACTTATGATTTTTTACTCATGTTAATCATTTATTTTCCTAGGTCTTATACAATTACAATTCTACTTTCTTATATTATTACTAGTATTCTTTTTCTCTTCTTATCTCTTTCCTTTTCTCTGGTCCTAATTTATTTTTACAAGGGAATATAGACAACAGCAAGGTAACAGAATAAGAGGAATGAGGTGTCAAACTGCAACCTTACCATACACAGAAAACAGCAACAAAATAGAACACTGGGAAAAAAAGAGAAGCTAACCAACAGAAAAAACACATCAAGATAAACATATGTCTATTCAACCAACAAAAAATAACAAGCCGTATTAAGAAATAGGAAGACATGGCATAGTCTAATGAATGAACTAAAAAACAGGAAATGCAGAGCATGGAACAACTAATCAGACATGTCCAAACAAATATCATGAATCAACTTAATGAAGTAGACGAAGAGATTAACAATATTAAGAAGACACTGGGAGAACATAACGAAGAAATTATAAACATACATAAAAAGATAACAATATGATGGTGATGAATGGCAAAATGCAAGAAATCAAAAGTACACTGGAAGAACATAATAGCAGATTACAACAGGCAGAGGAAAGAATCAGTGATGTGGAAGACAGTATGGTTGAAATCAGGCAGTAAAACAGATAAAAAGAAAGAAAATATTCCAGCAGGGCCTTAGGGATCTGAATGACAACACTAACTGCATAAATATATGCCTTATAGGCATCCCAGAGGGAGAAGAGAAGCTGAAAAATTTCCAACTCAATTGAGGGACATGGACATATATGTCCAGGAAGTGTGGTGTACCCCAAGCAGTATAAATCCTAACAGGCCTACTCCAAGACATATACTTGTAAAATTAGCCAATGCTCAAGACAAAGAGAGAATGCTGAAAGCAGCAACAGAAAAAATATCCATCACATACAAAGGAAGCTCAATAAGATTAAGGCTGATTTCTCATCTGAAACTGAAGAGGCAAAAAAGCAGTGGTATGGAATAGTTTAGCAGCTAAAAGAAAAACACTCCCTGCCAAGAATTCTCTATCCAGCAAAGCTAACATTCAAAAATGAGGGAGAGTTCAACATATTCACAGATAAGAATTAAGAAAGTCTGTTCATAAGAAACCAGCTCTTCAAGAAATACAAAAGGGAGTTCTACAGGTCAAAAGGAAAAAAACAGGAGAAAGAGACTTGGAGGACAGTGTAAGAATAACTAGAAAGATAAAAAGAGAAATAAAAAAAACAACATATGGCATACAAAAACTTAAAGAAAATATGGCTGATGTAAATAATTCCTTGACAGTAATAACACTGAATGTTAATGGATTAAAATCTCCAATTGAGAGACACACATTGACAAAATGGATAAGAAAACATGACCCATCTATATGCTGTCTATATGAAACTCACCTTAGACATGGGGACACAAGCAGGCTGATAGTGAATGGTTGGAAAACAATTTTCCATGTAAACAATAACCAAAAAAGGGCAGGAGGAATTATACTAATATTGGACAAAACAGACATTAAATGCAAAGCTACTGAACCAGACGAAGAAGGTCACTATATATTAATTAAGGGGAACTCTATCAAGAAAAAAGAACCATCATAAACATTTATGCACCTAACCACAGAGCCTCAAAATGCATGAGACAAACATTGAAAAAACTAAGTGGAGGAATAGATGCCTCTAAAATTATGACGGGGGATTTTAATACACTTTTATCACCATTGGAACATCTCAACAGAGAATCAATAAAGAAACAAAGACCTTGAATAATACATTGGAGGAACTAGACATAACGGACATATAGAAAACATTACACCCAAATACAGTGGGATATAAATTCTTCTCGAGTACACATGGATCATTCTCCAGTATAAACTACATGCTAGGGCACAGAAAACTCTCAAGGAATTCAAAGAGACTCAAATTATATAAAGTAATTTCTTTAACCACAGGAAATGAAGCTGGAAATCAGTAAGGGGAAGAAAAGCAGATTAGGCACAAAGATATGGAGATTAAACAACACACTCAATAAGTGGGTCAAGGAGGAAACTGCAAAAGAAATCAGTAACTAACACAATGAAAATGACAACACAACGTATCAAAACCTATGGGATGCAGCAAAACTGTACTGAAAGGGAAATTCATAGCCATAATTGCCCACATTAAAAAAAAAGAGCTAAGGTCAAAGATCTAACTGCACACCAGGAAGACATAGACAAAGACAAAAACTTACCCCAAAATAAGTAGAAAGAAGGAAATAACAAAGTTAAGAGCAGAGTTAAATGTAATTGAAAATAAAGCACTAGAAAAAATAAAAAAAACAAAAGCTATTTCTTTGAGAAGACTAATGAAATTGACAAACACTTAGCCAGACAAAGAAAAAAAGAGAGAAGATGCAAATATATCAAATAAGAAAACAAAGAAGGGGATATCACCATTGAAATAAAGACTATCATAAAATGATACTTTGAAAAATTGCATGCCAACCTGATGAATAATTTAGAGGAAATGGACAAATTCCAAGAAAAACAAAAGGAGTCTACAATGATGAAATAAGAAAGTGATGGACTCAACAGACCAATCACAAGTAATGAGATTGAATTAGTCATCAAAAATCTCCCAATAAGAAGTGCCCAGAACCAGATGGCTTCAGGTGCATTCTACCAAATATTCCAGGAAAAAACTAACACCAATCCTGCTTAAACCCTTCCAAAAAACAAAAGTAGAGGGAACATTGCCTAACTCATTCTATGATGCCAACACAGCCAGGCAAAGACACCACTAGAAAGGAGAACTATAGACCAATCTCTAATGAATCTAGATGCTAAAATCGTCAAGAAAATACTTGCTAATCATATTCAACAACACATCAAATGAATTATACACTATGACCAAGTGGGTTTCATCCCTGGTATGAAAGGATGGTTCAACATAAGAAAATCAATCAATGTCATAAAGCACATAAACAGATCAAAAGAAAAAAACCATATGATCATCTTATAGATGCAGGAAAATACAGCACCCTTTTCTGATAAAAAACATTTCAAAAGATAGGAATAGAAGGAAACTTCCTCAACACAATAAAGGGTATATATGAAAAACCCACAGTTAACATCATATTCAAAGGTGAACTCTTAAAACATTTCCCTCTAAGACATGGAACAAGACAGGATGCCCATTGTCATTGCTCTTATTAAACATTCTGTTAGAAGTACTTGCGTGAACAACTTAGCGGACAAAAAGATATAAAAAGCATCCAAATTGGAAAGGAAGAAATAAAAATGTCACTATTCACATGACATGATCCTATACCTTCAAAGCCCTGAGAAATCTACAACAAAAAAATTCTAGAGCTTGTAAATGAGTTCAGTAAAGTGACAGGTTGTAAGATCAATGTCCAAAAATCAGCAGTATTTCTGTATACCAAAAATCAGTAATCTAAGCAGGAAATCAAGAAAAAAAAAGTATTTACAATAGCAACTAAAAGAATCAAATACCTAAGAAAAAAAATTAACTAAAGATATAAATGACTTGTACACAGAAAACTAAACAACACTGTTAATGGAAATGAAAGAAGACCTAAATAAATGGAAGAATATTCCCTGTCATGGATAGAAAGACTAACCATCATTAAAATGTCTATCTTACACAAACTGACTTACAGATTTAATGCAATCCCGATAAAAATTACCACAGCATTTTTAACTGAATTCGAAAAACTATGAAATTTATTTGGAAGAACAAGAGGCCCTGAATAGCCAAAGACATATTGAAAAAGAAAAATGAAATTAGAGGAATCCTGCTACTAGACTTTAAAACATACTATAAAGCTACAGTGGTCAAAACGGCATGGTATTGGCACGAAGATAGACATACAGACCAATGGAATAGAACTGAGAGTTCTGATATAGACCCTCACATATACAATCAACTGATATTCGACAAGATCCCAAACCCACTCAACTGAAAAAGAATGGCCTATTCAACTAATGGTGCTTGGAGAACTGGATCGCCATATCCAAAAGACTGAGAGAGAAACAGCATCTCACAAGTTATACAAAAATTAACTCAAGATGGATCGCAGATCTAAATATAAGAGCCAAGACCACAAAGATCTTACAAGATAATGTAGGAAAGCATCTACAAGATCTTGGATTAGGAAATTGTTTCATGAACTTTACACTCAAAGCACAAGCAATAAAAGAAAAAAAACAGATAAAAGGGAACTCCTCAAAATTAAAAACTATTGAACCTCAAAGCACTTTGTCAAGAAAGTGAAAAGGCAGCCTACTCAATGGGATATAAACTATTTGGTAACCATATATCTTATAGGGGCCTAATATCTACCATATATAAAGAAATCCTACACCTCAAAAATAAAAACACAAATAACCCATTTAAAAAATGGACAAGAGATGTGAATAGACACTTCTCCAAAGAAGAAATACAAATGGCTATAAAGCACTTGAAAAGATGCTCAACATTATTAGCTATTAGGGAAATGCAAATCAAAACTACAATGAGCTATCATGTAACAGCCATTAGACTGGAGGCTATTAAAAAAAACAACAACAGTGGACTACAAGTGTTGGAGAGAATGTGGAAGAATGGGAACCCTTATCCACTGCTGATGGGAATGAAGAATGTTGCAACCATTGTGGAAACAGTCTGGAGGTTTCTCAGAAAACTAAGTATAGAACTGCCATATGTGAAAGTGAAAGGCTGGAAAACAATCTTACAAGCAAACAATAATCGAAAAAGGGCAAGGGTAGCTATATTAATATCAGACAAAATAGACTTTAAATGCGAAACAATTGTGAGAGACAAAGATGGACACTACCTATTAGTGAAAGGGATAATCTTTCAAGAAGAATAATCATAAATATTTATGCTCCTAACAAGGGTGCCTCCAAATACGTGAAACAAACACTGAAAAAACTAAGTGAAGGAACAGATGCCTCTAAAATTATGGTGGAGGACTTTAATACACCACCATCAACTTTGGACAGAACATCTCAAAAGAGAATCAATAAAGAAACAAAGACTTTGAACAATATATTAGAGGAGTTGGACCTAATTGACATATACAGAACATTACACCCAAATACAGCAGGATATACATTCTTCTCAAGGGCACACAGATCATTCTCCAAGATAGACCACAAAAAAGTCTCAATGAATTCAGAAAGATAGAAATCAAACAAAATAATTTCTCTGACCACAGTGGAATTAAGCTGAAAATCTGCAAGGGCCAGAGACCCAATTTTGGCAACAAGATTTGGAAGTTAAACAACACACTCTTAGAGAAACAGTGGGTCAAGGAGGAACTCTCAAAGAAATTAATAACTACCTTGAAACTAATGGAAACGATAGCATAAAAACATATCCAAACTTGTGGTGTGCAGAGAAAGCAGTACTGAGAGGGAAATTTATAGCCACAAATAAATACATCAAAAAAGAAGAAAGTGCTAAATTTGAAGAACTAAATGCACACTTGGAGGAATTAGTTAAAAAATAACAAACTAACCACAAAGGAAAAAGAAAGAAAAAAATAACAAAGATCAGAGCAGAAATAAATGAAACAGAAAATAAGAACGCACTTGAAAAAAATAAACAAAATCAAGAGCTGGTTCTTTGAGAAAATAAAATTGACAAACCCTTAGCTAGATTAACAAAGAAAAAAGAGAAGATGCAAATACACAAAATAAGAAATGAGAAAGAAAGGAGATATAACCACTGATCCCACAGAAATAAAGACTATCATAAGAGGATACTTTGAAAAACTATATTCCAACAAAAACAACAATTTAGAGGAAATGGACAAATTCCTAGAAACACATAAACAGCCTACATTGACAAAAGAAGAAGTTGATGATCTCAACAAACCAATCACAAGTAAAGAGATGGACTCAATCATTAAAAACCTGCCAACAAAAAAGAGCTCTGGGCAAGACGGCTTTGCAGGTGAATTCTACAAAACATTCCAGAAAGAACTAACACCAATCTTGCTTAAATTCTTTCAAAAAATTGAAACAGAAGGAATATTACCTAACTCATTCTATGATGCCAACATTATTCTAGTACCAAAGCCAAACAAAGACACCACAAGAAAGGAAAATTACAGACCAATCTTTCTAATGAACCTAGACGTGAAAATTCTCAACAAAATACTTGCTAATCATATTCAACAATATATTAAAAAATTATACACCATGGCCAAGTGGGATTCATTCCTGGTATGCAAGGATGGTTCAACATAAGAAAATCAATTAATGTGATACACCATATAAACAGATTGAAGGAAAACAAATCACATGATCATATCTATAGATGCAGAAAAGCCATTTGACAAAATACATCACCCTTTCTTGATAAAAACACTGCAAAAGATCAGAGTAGAAGGATACTTTCTGAACATGATAAAGAGAATATATGAAAAACCCACAACTAACATCATTTACAGTGGTGAAATCCTAAAATCTTTCCCTCTAAGATCAGGAACAAGACAAGGATGCCCACTATCACCCCTCCCATTTAACATAGTCTTAGAAGTACTTGCTTGAGCACTGAGGCAAGAACCAGACATAAAAGGCATTCAAATTGGAAAGGAAAAAGTCAAAATTTCACTATTTGCAGATGATATGATCCTTTACATAGAAAACCCTGAGAAGTCCACAACAAAGCTTCTAGAATTTTTGAGTTCAGTAAAGTCGCAGGTTACAAGATAAATGCACAAAAATCAGTAGCATTTCTGTACACCAATTATGAGCAATCTGAGGAAGAAATCAAGAATCAAACAACATTCACAAAAGTAAATAATAAAATCAAATACCTAGGAATAAATTTAACTAAAGACGTAAAAGACTTATACACAGAAGACTACACAATATTGTTTAAGGAAATCAAAGAAGACCTAAATAAATGGAAGACTATTCCCTGTTCATGGACAGGAAAACTAAATATTATTAAGATGTCTGTCCTACCAAAACTGATCTACAGATTCAATGCAATCCCAATAAAAATCAACACATCATTCTTTAAAGAACTAGAGAAACTAACTATGAAATTTATTTGGAAAGAAAAGAGGCCCCAAATAGCCAAAGACATACTGAAAAATAAAAATAAAATTGGAGGAATCACACTACCTGACTTCACACATACTACAAAGCTACAGTAGTGAAAACAGCATGGTATTGGCACAAGGATAGATACACAGACCAATGGAACCGAATTGAGAGTTCTGATATAGACCCTCATATATACAGCCATATGGTTATTGAGAAGGCCACCAAACCCTCTCAACTAGGAGAGAATGGCCTCTTCAACAAATGGTGCCTGGAGAACTGAATATCCATATGTAAAAGAATGAAAGAGGATTACCAACTTACACCTTATAAAAAAATCAACTCAAGATGGATCAAAGACCTAAATATAAGAAAGCAAAGTAGGGAAGCATCTATAGGGCCTTGTAATAGGAAACAGCTTCATAGACTTCACACCAAAAGCACGAGCAGCAAAAGAACAAACAGATAAACGGGACTTCCTCAAAATCAGAGCCTTCTGCACCTCAAAGGAGTTTGTCAGGAAAGTGAAAAGAGAGCCTACACAATGGGAGAAAATATTTGATAACCATAGATAAAAGACTTATATCTTGCATATATAAAGATCTCCTCTATCTTGAAAATAAAAACAACCCATTTAAAAAATGGGGTAAAGAGTTGAACAGAAACTTCTCCAAAGATGATATACAAATGGCTAAAAAACACATGAAAAAATGCTCAAAATCCCTTGCTATTAGGGAAATGCAAATCAAAACAACAATAAGATACCATCTCACTCCCATAGGACTGGCAGCTATCAAAAAATCAGAAGACTACAATTGTTGGAAAGGATGTGGAGGAATGGAAACACACATCCACTGCTGGTGGGAATACAGAAGGATCCAGCCATTCTGGAGGACAGTTTGGTGGTTTCTCAAAAAACTACCTATAGATTTGCCATATGACCCAGCAATTCCACTACTGGGTATATACCCAGAACATCTGAAAACAAGGAACACAAACTGATATATGCACACGAATGTTCATAACAGCATTATTCACTATTGCCAAAAGTTAGAATCAACCCAAATGCCCATCAACAGATGAATAAATAAAATGTGGTATATACATACAATGGAATACTATTCAGCTATAAGAACAAATACAGTACAAACACATATGCTAACATGGATGAATCTTGAGATCCTTATGTTGAGTGAAGCAACCCAGGCATTGAAGGACAAATACTACCTGACCTCTCTGATATGAAATAAGTAAACCAAGCTGTCTCAGAGAGCTAGAGACTGGATGATAAACTTTAAGGTAGTTGGAGGGTAGAGGAAGGTTGTGAGCTGACAGCTACTTAGGTGAAATCTATGATAAGCGGGAGGTAAGTATTTGTACAGGGAAGGGATAAAATAGGGGCATAGGGATAACTTAGGGTGGGGCTGCATGGGCTTTAGGGGTGCTAGGGATGGGAGGATGGGTAAGATTGCCCAAGAAATTGGGAAAAGTGTGAGGGGAACATTTGATCATGGGAGAATGTCAAGTATGTGGTTGAAATTGTGGTGCAGAGAAAACTCTCCTTGACACTTGGCAAGGGACATGGCAGCATCTGCTGGTCTCTCCCTTCTCTTTCAGGTTTTACTGCTTTCAGCTTCTTGCTCCCAAGGCTTTTTCCTCTCTCTTGCTTCCACTTATAAAGAATGCCAGCAAAAGGATTAAGACCCACCCTGAATGAGGTGGGTCACACTTTAACTGAAGTACCCTCAACAAAAGGTAATACCCCACACCTAGGAATGGATTAGATTTAAGAATATGTTCTTCTGGGGTACATATAGCTGCAAACCATCACACCAAGGAATGCCAAAGACTGCTAGCCAGACAGAAGATATCGACCATGTGAGGAAGCAGGGCTTCTAGCCTCAGAGACCATGAGCTGATAAATTCCTGTTCTTAAGACAACCCATACTATGATATTTGTTTTAGCAGCTGGTAAACTAATATAAGTGTTATGATTGAAATATTTTTAAAATGAATAATAGAATGGAATAGCAACATGAAAATGAGCAGGTAAAGAATTTAAAATAACTAGATATAATGTTCCAGTTAATAAACTGCTCAAAATGTGAATAAAAATGGGTAATACAGAGCACACAAAGAAAAAAATATATTTTCTGTAGCCGCAAAATATTGAGATGACAATGGAGAGAACATAGTTAAGGTCCTGTGATTGTAAATCCAATGTCCCTATAGTGTTTATCAAAGGATTACTATAGCAGAGTAAAAGCACTGGCAAAGCCGTAACAATAATCCTAAAATCCTGATTATATAGGTATATTAGTTTTCTAGCTCTATAAAATGCCATAAAATAGGTTGCCTTAACAACAGGAACTTATTTGTTCATGGCTTCAGTGTCTAGTAGGCTTGCTTCCTCCTGGGATTGATATCTTCTGCCTGGCTAACAATCTTTGTGGGTCTATGGTTTTTTCATCACATGGCAGCAACTTTTTTTACTTCCAGGTTCTGTTGACTTCAATCTTTGGGATTCTTCCCACTTCTTCCTTCTCTGTGGACTTTGCTGAAAAATGATTAAGACCCATCCTGATTCAATTGGGCCACACCTTAACTGAAGTAACCTCATCAAAAGATCATATTTACAGTGGGTTCATACCCACAGGAATGGATTGAGATTAAGAATGTATTTTTCTAGAGCATGTAACTGCAAGTCAGCACTGTAGGGAAGAAGAAACAAAATACTATTGACAGGAAATCATAATGATTCAGGAGATTAGACAATTTAAGCAAAAGACATTTTGATGAGAACTCATTAGGGTGGGGTCACCCATACATATTCAAAACATACATATACACAAAACTATATTTTCATATTTGGAGCTAAAATGCTCAAGACTATTTAAAAACTAAACAAAAACTTACAAACAAGTGGAGCCATCTACCTAGAATAAAATCATGTCATGATCTTAACACAGACATTAGTTAATGTATTATGACCACCTCGGTTGTAAAAGGGCTAAGAAAATGAAGATCAAATGGCATTAAAAATAATTTTAAAAGAGCTATAGAAGTGAGGACAACATCTTTGAAGTTAAATATAAGAATCCTACTGATTTGCCACTTTCATCTTGAAGAGACCAGAATGATTCTATTCACAGTGTTTCCATATGGTTGGGTTTTCATATAAATTCAAACTTTTGGTAAAGTAATTTTTATTAAAGACCTAATCTACTGAAACATCAGAAATTAAGACAAATATTAATAAGTACAACTATTTTGTTATAAAATATAAATTTTTTTGTATCCCCCTTGCGTGCTGTCTGCTGTGTGCATTCACTGTGCGTTTTTCTGTGGCTGTCCTTACCTATTTTATTTCCCTTCCCCCCTTGTGGCTTGCTTGCTGTCTGCTCTCTGTGTCCATTCCCTGTGGGCTCTTCTGTGTTTTCGCTAGTCTCCCTTCTTTTTGTTTCGTCACCTTGATGAGCTGGTGCTCCGCAGTGTGCGGGCGAGCCTGCCTTCAAAAGGAGGCCCCGGGATGCAAACCGAGGGCTTCCCATGTTAGACAAGAGCTCATCTGATTGAGCCACAGCCGCTTCCCTATAATTATAAATTTTGATGACATGCCTTTGTGCCCTGGAAACCCCTATAGACCCAAGATTTCACATTTATTATTGAGAAAGGAGTTTTTTTCTTTTCTGAGCAAAGGAGGCAAAGGACACGAATTAGATAGATACAGTTTACACTATGGGACCAGTGACAATTATCTTATAATATCCTATTGTAAGGACTATACCATCCTTGTCACCTTGATTAGAGAGAAATGAATGTCATATCATCTTTAAAAAAAAAAAAAAGAGTTTTAGAAGCTAAAGGAATTCTGTAAAACAACTGTAAGAAGAACTATTAGATTAATAGTTCTGGCAAGGCCCCAATCCCAAGTAAGAAAGCTACCAATATGAGAAACACCAAATCATCATCTTTATATGCCACCTCATCATCACCTTCACCAACCATACATTAAGTACTAGTGAAAAAAAGGAACTGTGCTAAGCACTCTAATATATATGGATATAAGGAAACCAGTTGATGAATAGATGACCATAGTATAAGGAAGTGATTTTTAGATTAAAAAGATTCTTCAAAAACTGAATAATATACTGTACCATGAAACCTCCTTAAAAACAGATGGCTGAGAAAATTTAGTAAACTGACACAAACTCTTGGAATTAAGTGACTTACAGAGACTATTTTAAATCCTTCCCAAAACATTAAACTTCAATGCACAGCCTGTTGATATATTATTGTACTTAAATGGGTAAGAATTGACATTTATGGTTCTCTAGAAGATTAATACTCCATTTACTCCAAATTAACTCCACAGTTTTACCTATTATAATGTAATGACCCTACTATACCACCATTAATAAATAATGAAACTAAGCTGAAATAGCTGGTCAACTAAAAAAGCAAAACCAGACAACTTGTAAGTATGTATCTATTATTATGCCTTTATTTACTTTTATTCCTCCTGAAAATGGTGCTTTCCTCAGTATTACCAAAATTCAATATGATATTCTAAGCATCTTTTTCGTGACCAACACTATGCTTCTGTGGCCCTGCAGGATTCTTGACACTTATCTCTCCAGCCTTTTTTTTCACCACTCTATCCATCAAAATCTGTGTTCCATGCCCTTAATAAATTTATTTCAAAATCTCAAAAACAACAAACTCTTTGGGCTTTTTCACAAGTTAGTATTCTCTCAACTTGATTACTATTCGCCCACCTTCAGTCATCACAGTTCTTGTTGGAAGCCTCTTCTCATATCCTTTACCATACCACAATGTTGAGAGGTAATGGGCCTCTTTAATGTTCCATAGTCAAAAAACATGACTCTATTGTAATTATGAACGCAATTATTTTTCTCCAAAGTTTCATATGTTTAGGGACCTTAGTCACCTTGCTCATTTTTTTTCAATGACATTGAACAAAGACTGACATATATAGGTTTTCAACAAATATTTCTGGAATGAAAGAATTTATGAATAAATATTCAGACTCCTTATTGATTTAGGGTTGAAATTGATTAATTCTCAACCATAAAAGAAACTTTCTATACAAGAAAACAGAGACTCAAATATTATATAATACAAAAGGTACAAGACCTTGAATAAAGATGAGAACTGAATTTGAAAATAACAATTAGAATAACAAAGAATAATTAATTCTGAGTAAAAGCATCATAGAAATATGGAATGAGAATTATATCTCAAATAAAGAAACAATTTTAAAAACTGGAAGAAGAAAAAGGTTTTCTAAGTGGAGATCAAAACATAAGGTAGGGAGATTTGTAAAGAGTAAAGAAAAATGAGTGAATATGTTTGGTGGCTTGCAATTCAGTGTTTATAGACAGAACTTATGACACCTATCACAGCATACAAAAAGGAAGATTAGAATTATACTGTAGAAGGCCTTAAATAAAGAGCTAAAAAGTCTGGACTTTCAGGGCATCTGAACAGGAAAATGCCAGCTTGGTATGTTCATCTGTGTATTGAAGTGTTTGTATATGTGTGTGTATGTGTGTAGGTGAGTGTCTGTATGTCTAAAAAAAGGCTAGCTGCAGAGTAGAGAAAGAAATGATAAAAGAAAAAAAAAATAAAAGATGCTGGAAAAGCTGAAGTGAAAGGTAAAAACAAAACAACAGTGTATTAGTCAGGGTTCTCTAGGGAAACAGAATCAAAAGATACCCGTATTAAATAGTATGAGATTTTATAAAATTGTCTTATTTAACTGTGAGGATGCACAAGTACAAATTCCACAGGGCACATGGGCTGCAAACCTGGGGATCTAATGAAGCTCCTTGGTGAGTTCCTAGCAGATACTGGGTATCTGAAGCAGAGATGGGAATTCTCTCTCTGAATGCTGAAATCACATCCCCTTTAAGGGGATGAGATGTCACTCACTGCTGATCACAATCTCCTGAATTGATTGTAGATGTAACCAGTCTTCTATGCAATCAATTCACTGATGATTAAAGCCCATGAAATGCCCTTGCATTACAATTAGCCCAGGGCTTGCTTGACCAAACCAGTGGGCACTATTACTTGGCTGAGTTGACATATTAGCCTAACCATCACAAAAAGCAAGAAAAATAAAAAAGGAAAAAGTTCAAGAGATGGAGAGAAAGTGACACAAATTCTCTAACTGTTGGAATATGCATCCAATCCATTAAAAAAAATCATACCAAAGAATTCAACAATTAAATTAACAAAGTAATAGATCTGCTATGATATATAATTGGAAAAAATCTAAGCTAGGTGAAAAATATTGTAGTATGAGTAAAGCATATGGTTATATTCAGATCCATGCCATTCACTGCTGAAAAAGTAAAAATGATATGTATTTAAAATTTCCAGTTTATTAATTTTTACATCAAACTCAAGCTATCATTAGTATGGAATTACATAAATTAGATTCAAAATAATTTATTATTTCTAAATTTTCTTATTAGTACTGTTATAAGTTTAAAGAAAAAAGCATGTAAAAAACCCCTAGCATTCCCAAATACCTTGCCCTACTGTTAAGACTTTGCCTTAGAGTGGTACTTTTGCCACAACTGGTTAAAAATATTATAATTGTACTATAAACTATAGCTCATAGTTTAAAATAGGCTATAATTTTCTGATATATCACCATTATTCAGACCTTGCATTAGTGTGGTATATGTTATAATTCATGAAAGAACATTTTCATAATTATCCTATTAGTTATAGTTCATCAGTTAAAAAAGAGTTCACTATGCTTTTCCTTTTCATTTTTATTCTAATATCATACATACAACTTAACTTTCCCCAATTAACTACATTCACATATATAATTCAGTGCTGTTAACTAGTCACAATGTTATGCTATCACCACCATCCATTTCTAAGACTTTACAATGAACCCAAATAGAAATTCTATACATTTAAAGCATTAACTCCCCATTCCCTACTCCCAACCCAGCCCCTAGTAACCTAAATTCTAGATTTTAATTCTATGAGTTTGCTTTCTAATTAGGTCTTATCAGTGAGATCATACAATATTTGTCGTTTTGCATCAGATTTATTCCACTCAGCATGATGTTTCAAGGTTCATCCTTGTTGTCACATGAACAAGAATTGCAATCCTTTTTAATGTTGAATAATATTTCATTGCAATTATAAGACACATTTGGTTTACCCAGTCATCAGTTCATGGATACTTGGGTTGCTTCCATCTTTTTTTTGAGTCCCTACTTTCAATTATTTGTGTTATATATCTAGCAGAGGGATTACTGGATCATATGGCAATTCCAAATTTGGCTTTCAAATGGTCTTCCACGGTGGCTGCACCATTTTGCACTCCCACCCACAAGGAAGGAATATTCCTATTTCTCCACATCCTCACAGACAACTGAAATTTTCTGTATTTTTTTAATAGTAGCCATTCTAGTGAGTGTGAAATGGTATCTCATCATAGTTTTATGTGCACTTCCCCAATAGCTAATAATGTAGAGGATCATTTCATGTGCTTTTTTAGCCATTTGTATATCCTCCTTGCTCATTTTTTAATTGGCTTGTCTTTTTATTGCTGAGTAATAGGATTTTTTTATATTCTGGATATTAAGTATATTAGATATGTGGTTTGCAAATATTTTCTCCCATGTTTTTCTTTTCACTTTCCTGATTTTTTTTAATACACAAAAATTTTTTATTTTGATTAGTTCCCATTTATCTATTTTTTTTTCCTTTTGTTGCTTGTGCTTTGGGTATTAAGTAAAAAAAAGCCATTGCTGAATACAAGATCCTTCCCCTATATTTTCCTCTAGGAATTTTATATTATTAGTTCTTATATTTTAGTCTTTGATGCATTTTTACTATATTTTGTATATGGTGTAAGATATGCATTGTTTTGCATATGTATATCCAGCTCTCCCAGCACCATCTATTGATGAGATTATTTCCCAATTAAGTGGACTTGGCAGCCCTGTCAAAAATCAATTGGACACAGATGCGAGGGTCTACTTCTGAAGTCTCAAATTGATTTCCTTAATCTATATATCCATCCTTGTAACAGGACCCTGCTGTTTTTACCACTGTAGCTTTGTAATAAGCATTAAAGTCAGGTAGTGTGAGTCTTCCAACTTATTCTTTATTAAGAGGCTGTTGGCTATTCAGGACCCTTACCCTTCCAAATAAACTTGATCTAATTGGTTTGTAGATTTCTGCAAAGTTGTTTGTTGGAATTTTGATTGGGATTTCATTGAATTGGTAAATCATTTTGTGTAGAATTGATACTTAACAATATGTAGTCTTCCAATCTATAGGCTTGGAATATCCTTCCATTTATTTAGGCCATCTTTGATTTCTTTTGGAAAAGTTTTGTTAATTTTCCATGTATAAGTTCTTAACATACTTAATTCAATTTATTCCTAGATATTTTATTTTTATAGTTGCTATTTTAAATGGAATTTTTTTCTTGATTTCTTCCTCAGATTACTCTTTATATAGAAACACTACTGATTTGTATGTGTTGATCTTGTTCCCTGCCACTTTGCTGAATTCATGTATTAGCTCTAGTAGCTTTTGTTGTAGGTTTGGAGGGACTTTTTACATCATATGCAAATATTTAAAGTTTTACTTCTTACTTTCCAATTAGCATATCATACATTTCTTTTTCTTGCATAACTGCTCTGGCTAGATCTTTCAGTATATTGTTGAATAACAGTGGTAACAGTAGGCAACCTTGTTTTGTTTCATATCTTAGAGGGAAATCTGTCAGTCTTTCATCATTGAGAATGATGTTAGCTGTTGGCTCTTTATATATGCTCTTTATATATTGAGGAAGTTTACCTCTTTCTTGTTTTTCTAAGAGTTTTTATTTTAAAAAGGCATGTCAAATGACTTTTCTGCATCAATTGAGATAAGGTTATTTCTCTTTTTACATTAATGTGGAGTATTATTATTTATTGATATTAGGTTGAACTACTCTTGCATACCTGGGATAAAATCCAGTTGATCATAGTGCATAATTATTTATTGTGCTATTAGATTCAATCTGCCAGTATTTTGTTGAGGATTTTTGCATCTGTATTCATAATAGAAATTTGTATGTAATTTTCCATTCTTGTAGTATATTTATCTGACTTTAGTACTAAGGTGATGGTAGCCTCATAGAATGAGTTAGGTAATATTCCATCTTGTTCAAATTTTTGAAAAGTTTGAGTGGGATTGGTATTAATTCTTCTGGGGACTTTTGGTAGGACTCCCTAATGAAGCCATCTGGTCCACAGCTTTTCTTTATTGGGAACTTTTTGATGGCTCATTCAGGCTCTTTACTTGCAATTGGTCTGTTGAGATCTTAATTTTTCCTAATATCAGTGTAGGTTGTTCATGGTTTTCTAGGAATTTGTCCATTTCATTTAGGTTGTTGTTGTTGAACTTGTTAAATTTGTTTGCATACAGGGTTCATAGTATCCTTTTACGTTCCTTTTTATTTCTGTGGGATCAGAAGTAATAGCCCCCTCTCATTTCTGATCTTATTTTTATCTTCTCTTTTATTAATTTTCCTTTGTCAATCTAGCTAAGGGTTTGTGAATTTTATTGATCTTTTCAAAGAACTAACTTTTGGTTTGTTAATGTTCTCTATTCTTTCATATTCTTTATTTCATTTATTTTTGCTCTAATATTTGTTATTTCTTCCCTTCTGCTTGCTTTGGTTTAGTTTGCTGTTCTTTTTCTAGTTGCTCCAGGTGGGCATTTAGGTGTTTCAGTTCCTCCTTCGTTTAATGTAAGCATCTAGAGCTATGAATTTTCCTCTCAGCACTGCCTTTTCTGCATTTGAAAAGTTTTGATATGTTGTGTTCTCATTTTCATTCATCTCAAGATATTTACTAATTCCCCTTGTAATTTCTTCTTTGGCCCACTGATTGTTTAAGACCATGTAGGTTTTATTTTATAAATGCTAGTCTGGTTCAACACTCAAAAATTGATCAATCAATCCACCACATCAAGAGGCTAAAGAAGAAAAATCATGTGATCCTATGATTATAACAACTGATGCAGAAAAAAGCATTTAACAGAATCTAGCATCTACTCATGATTAAAAAAAAAAAAAAAAAAGACCAAACTCTCAGACACCTAGTAATAGATACAAACTAACTCAAATTGATAAAGATCATCTATAAAATACCTACAGGATGTATTATACCTAATGGTGAGAAATTGAATGTTTTCTCCCTAGAACTGGGAAAACCTTAAGTATGTACCCTCTTATCTCTCCTATTCAACATTGTACTTAAATTCCTAGCAAGTACAGTGAGATTTAAGAAAAGGCAAAAGAAGGAATAGAATACCAGAATGGAAGAAATAATAACTGACAAAAAAGGAACAAAATAATGTGTGATATGGGGCAAAAATTGGCAATACTTTTTGCCGCTTTAAAATGCATATAGTTACAATGGTTTTTTTATAGACTTCAGCAGAATTAATAATTTGGACCTGATAATTCTTTGTTCTAGGGGAAGCTACTCTATGCACTATAGGATGCCTAGCAGTATTCTAGTCTCTACCCATTAGCTGCCAGTAGCATCCCTTTTGCTCCCATTGTAAAAACCAAAAATATCTCCAAACATTGCACAACGTCCTCTGGGTGACAAAATCACTCCTGGGTAAGAACTACTGACTTACAGGCTATGTTAGAATCATGGAAACTGTATTAAACTTGCAGGGCAAGAATCTTATTTTCTCCAATTTATTTATGATGTGGTGATTTGGAGCTGCATGTACTCAAGAAAAACATATCCTTAAACTTAATTGATTCCTGTGGGTATGAATCTATTGTAAGTAAAATCTTATAATGAGATTACTTAAGATGAGGTGTAGCCCAACTCAACCAGGATGTATCTTAATCCCACTAGTGGAGTCCTTTAAAAACAGAATGAAATTCAGACACAGAAAAAAAATCCACCTGAAGCAAGAAGCCAAAATTCATTTAAAAGAGGTACAAAGGACCAAGGATCACTGGCAGACAGCCCCAGAATACCAGTCTTTGAGAAGAAGGCATCTCCTTGATGACTCTGATTTGGACTTTTTCCCAGCCTCAAAACCCCGAGCTAATAAATTCCCATTGTTTAAACCAACTCACTACATGACATTTCCTCAAGCAGCTGAGGAAATTAAAAGAGATGATGAAACGCAATTTCAGAGCAATTAAGAAATTTTATTTAACACTTAGGGGTCTTCATTTACAGGAAAACAAATCCAAAATCTGGCAAAATCAAACAAAAGAATTTATGGAGGTATCATTAGTTCACCAAATTGTCAAGAATCAAGGACAACAGGCTTGGATATGGAAGGAAACCATAAGGGATCAGTATGATTATACCACAGCTAAGTTTTATCTGGTACATCTCCAACACTGCATATTCACCACTGCACTTTAGACTACTCACCACTACTGTGCCTGTGTCTTAGGGTTATTCCCTCTAAATCTGAAGTTCCACAATGGAGTTTCCAATTTGCAGAACTGAGGCCATATGCCAAGATCCCATCCAGTGTGGGCAGAGAGAAGAAATGTCTAGCATGATCAAGGAATAGCAACAGGGCCAATGTGGCTGAAGCAGAGGCATACATGGATGATAAATACAGTTAGCCAGGATTAAAGTTATATATGCCTTCTAGGTCATATTATATTAATACTGTTTGTATTTTAATCATAGAATTGTGGTGAGCATATAAATGACACGATCTGTTTAAATTTTAAAAGATCAATCTGTGAATTGACTAAAGGTATCTGCGTTGGAAGCTGTAAGACCTATCCAGAGTCTACTGTAACAGCCCTGTTGAGAAATTATGGTGGTTTCAGCATAAAAAACTTCTCCCAACAGATTAAGGTCATAATGTACTCACCCTCCTCTAAACAGTTCTAGCAAGTCTAGTCTATCTTTGCTTCTTGTTGGAAACTTAGCATGTCTGTTCATCATGATAGTTTATATTCACTCATATTTATTGCTACCCTGATATATGTAAGACAACTTCATATTAAACCTGAAGAATATGGGAGCCAGAAATATTAGGAGACATAGTAAAGATCCATCAGTTTTCAAGTATTAGTGCCATATTAAAATCCATGCCTTATGTCTCCAGGTATATAGCCTTTTCCTCTATACTGTAGCAATTCTATTTCCAGCATTCATGTTTCTAGAGGGCAGCAAAATATTTCTTATCAACTGTAACTACGTTACAGAGATTTAAAGGCAGATTTCAATAAATAAGCAAGTATTTTACTGAATGTGTTGGTCTTTTACTTTTTATTATTTTCTATTTTATTTATATGTTTGATTTTTCTCATCCTCTACCTTGACAAATCTCTGAGAGCTAATTTCAGTTTAACCCTGATTGAAATCTTAGACAGGTGACACTAATATGCCATGACTTTTTAGTCATAAAATGCCTTATTTTTAAAATTGTAAAATATTTAGCCTAAGAAAATAACCAAAATGAAAAATTCCTATAAGTTTGCAATTTTCTCCTTCATCAAATTAATTTTGCTTAAGGCTTAGAAGCTTGCAGTCTGAAAAAGGCATGTGTGTAGATTTTACTCATACTTTGCCACTCATTGACTATTATATTTCATTCTACATGGTCAAGTTAAGGGGGTAGAGAGAAGTATATCAGTCAGCCAAAAGGGTACCGATGCAAAAGACCAGAAATAAGTTGGTTTTCATAAAGGATATTTAGTTGGGGTAGAAGTTTATAGTTACCAGGCCATAAAGCATGAATTACTTCCCTCGCCAAAGTCTTTTCCCACGTGTTGGAGGCTTCTTGGGTTCCTCTCTTCCTGGGCTTGCCATTCTCCAGGCTCAGCTGGTCTGTTATCTCCACAAGGTCAGGTGTAGACTATTAGGCGAACATCTTGTTTCTCTTCCCGGGGCCTTCTCTCTTTCCTTATGATGCAGCTTCTCTCCATGCTTACTTCGTGGGACTCCAGCATCAAAACTCTAACTCAGTCCTTTTCTATGTCTTTCATCTGTGAGTCCCCACCCACCAAGTGATGGGGACTCAATACCCTACTAACGTGGCCCAATGAAAGCCCTAATCATAATTTAATCATGCCCAAGTACTGACCAGTTTATAAACATAATCCAATATCTATTTTTCGAATTCATGAACCATACAAACTGCTATCAGGAGTACAGTTTTTGTGGCTGGTTCACTCTTGATCTGGCTACAGTGCTCTTTGAGATTAGAAGACACTGAAAGGCAATTCTCAATGTGCCAATTTCAAGGAAATACTACTAATGTTGGCAGCCTCCAACTGCAATTACCATGATAGAGGCAGTGTGTGCTCTAGGTTGTTATTTTCAACATCCTCTTCTACCCCTAGATCACATCATTCCTCCAGGAAGCCAGCTGAGCATGTGAGCTGGTATCTTTCTAAGGGTTCCAAGACAGTTTCTTTTCTTAATAGCCCACATCTAGTATATGGAATGAACACCTCTGTCCCCCAAGCATTAGATTATGTAGTTTCTTCTGGGTACAGCACTGTATACCCTAATGATCTCCAAATTAGAGGAAACATTAAGGTTTGAGTAGTCCCTGTATTAGCCAAAGGGGTGCTGATGCAAAGTACCAGAAATCTGTGGGCTTTTATAAAGGGTATTTATTTGGGGTAGAAGCTTACAGTTACCAGGCCATAAAACATGTTACTTCCCTCACCAAAGTGTGTTGCCAAAGTCTGTTCCCTCACCAAAGTCTGAAGCAAGGTGGCTGTTGACATCTGCCTTCTTCTTCCTCTTAAGGCTCACTTGTCCCAGCTTCTTCCAATATCAGCTGTAGGCTGGTATAAGTCTTGTCTCTCTCCTAGGGCTCGTTTCTCCCCAGGCTCATTTGCTCTGGTCTCTCCACAAGGTCAGCTATAGACTATAAGGCTCACTTTCTTCCTGGACCTCTCCTGTGTCTATGGAGCCATCTCTATTACTCCATGTTCTTCTCCTGTGTGTTTACTTCCTAGGGCTTCAGCTCAAAAAATCTCCAACTAAATCCTCTGCCTTGTCATTTCCTACTGATGTGTCCCAATCAAAGCCTTAATCAATATTTAATCAAGTAAAAGTGAAACCTCTGAATTTCAATCTAATGCATCCAGAGGAACAGACGAGTTTACAAACATAATCCAAAATCTATTTTTGGAATTCATAAATACCAAACTGCTACAGTCCCCTTGGTTCCCCCTACACTAAAGCATCACTACTAGTACCCCAAATGTAATTTCTTTCAATCTCCCCAAAATCAATCACAAAGAATAGGTGAAATTGGTCATTTCTAATGCTAGAGATGTGTTTTTTTAATAACTTTTTTATTTAATAGATCACATAGAATGTTACATTAAAAAAAAATGAGGTTCCCATATAACCCACACTCCCCTCCCTCACCCCCATCATTTTTGTAAATTGTAATTTTTTGAAGATACATACATCACAAAAAGTTTACATTATAAAAAACATGAGGTTGCCGTATACCTGCATTCCCCCACCCCACTCCTTCCATATTAACAACCTCCCCCATCATTGTGGCACACTCATTGCACTCAGCAAACACAGTGGTCATTTCTAACGCTAGAGATAAGTTTTTAAAACTATTAACTATGACCTGTTAGGGAATGGTCTAGTGCTTTACTTAAGAGTATGTGGGTATTGGCACATATATATTATTCCTGGTGTTGGGATTTCAGCTGAATTTGAGACTCTCATTTTGAAACCCTGTATTGTAATATAATAGCTTTGGCCCACATTTTTTAATGATTCCTGTGGGTCAAGCACTTTGCTAAGCATATTCTACATACCTTACATCATCTACTATTTATTTCAAACTTATATTAAAAAAAGGTCATATTATAACTTCTAACTTAGGGGTTAAAAAAGCAAATACTGAAAGGATAGAGAAATACACTCCAGGAAACACAGCTAATAAGAGGCAGAATTATTGGAATTTAATGTTAGCTGGGTCTTGTTTTAAAGCCCAAGAAACTAACTGCTATACTTAAGGCCTGTCTAATCCTGTGAATGACAAAGGAACAGGAAAGTAGAAGAGTAATGGAAGTGGAGCGACTTCTCATAGAAAGAATGAAAGGGAGAAAGTGATTTCTCAGATTTGAGATTTTAGAGAGATACTGTGAAGGACTGTAAAATGCAGCTAGAAAAAAATAATGCAAGACTTTAAAGTCTTTATATGGTTTTATATGGATCTTTTCCTAACATAATACCAACAAAATAATTACCTTAATATTTATTTAGAATTTTAAAAATATTTTAAAATTTGGTTTTAAATTAAACTGATTTTATAAGAAGTCCTATTTTACTGCCTAATCTCCCTCAGAGTGAAGTGAATAAATACTGAGTCAGAGTCATCCACATTTCTATTGGACAACAAATATTTCAGCTGGCATTTTTTAAAATGATTACCTTTAAATTTCATAATATTCACACCTAATCTGCTCAAATAGACCAAGGTAATGAGAAAATCTTACAACAGAAGGATATGAGCATTTGTATTTGGTCAGCAATTTCTAAATTAAAGCTGCAGGGAAGCTAAACTTCATGTTTTATTTGAGGGTTGCTCAAAAAGACAGCACTGACTTTTGATAAGCACGTATTTTCCCCTCAGAAATTTCCATTTTTTCAAATTGTTCTGCAAAAAGAAGTTACAGTTGGTTAGGTAGCCCAGAAAGCAAAGTCACTGTTATACCATTCAAGATATCTGGATGCCAATATTTTCATAGGTGTCCAACTGGATTACTAACTTTGGGAATATTATAAGAAATATTAACATTAAGCTTTGAAAATGATCTAATAATAATAAAAACAAAATATACTGAGTCTGGTATGAAATATAACTAATTTTTAAAGGTTATCAGCATGGAAAATCTACCCCATCTCAAGTGAGTCTTCAACTCTTTTTAAAAAATATCACTTAGTACTGTGTAGCACAGTAAACTGAACCAAGCAAATTTACAAATAAAACTTTTAAAATATGATGGCTTAAAATTATTTCTAATAATAATGTGACCACAAATAGCTTTCATAAAACCTTAACATGTTTTCTTGGGTTTTCTTATGAAAAAAAAATTGGACTTGAACGAATTTTTATTAAAGTAGAAGTATTAAAGAGAATTGAAAATTTAATCTAGGACCAGTATCACCATTTTAGAATTTAATACACATTAGTATTTCATTGGGGGAAAAGCATACTAATAACAATAGTAAAATCTGATTTGCATCATAAATTTGATGAAATTATCTGCATCCCTAATAACATGCACCCATACACAAGCAAACACAAAATCATTTTTAAAGGTGATTTGTTTATTGCAAGACCACATGGAATGAACGACTATATTTCCTATTGCTAATAATACTCCAAGTGATTATTATTTACTATGTTTAAGAAAAGAGTATCATGAAACAAATCCCAATATTTTCCATCTTTGTAATGCTGGCATCTGCTACAGGGATGATCTAATAAGGAATCAATAAAGTACAATGAATGAATGAACAGGGTTCTTTTAACATACCTACACCTATATTACCTGAACAAATCAAACTGTGAGTGATTTACAATAACTTCATTGTATAGCTTTTGGGGAAAAACTTTATTTTTTGTTCCTATGAGATTTTGTAGTTTTCAGATGTCCAACAATGTATAAATGAGCCATTCTCTCATATAATTTATTCCCTAATCTATTTAGTGAAAATAATGTATTGTAGAATTATCTTCTTAGATATTAAAATCCTAGACTCATAATTTCATGGATTATAATTCATCCCAATATATCTATATATTTAAGCATGATATGTCCAACCAATACTGTCAGTGTAAAATCCACTTAATAGATGAAATAATAGTAACAGGTTGAACAAGAATACTCTGTGCAATTCAACCTCTCCACATGTAGTTTCTTTAACAAAAATATTAAAGCATTGGCAGTTCTGCTCTGACAACAATTTGAAAATAATAGAGGACATACATCAACTTATACAAAGTAAATCCTACAGAGATGCTTAGTGGAAGATAAGGATGAATTCTGCCATAATGAAAGCATGTTATTAAATTGGGGTTCTAATAAAGAGTGCCACTTTATTCTGACTGAACCAAATTTTAAAGACATTGAGTTGAAACTGGAGAGAAAATCTGATATTGATATGTAAATACACAAATATGTATATATGTAAATAATCATCACACACAAACTAAATCACCCAAGATGTTAAAAAAAAGAAGGTGCTTGATCTATACTATTCCAGCCTGGACAAAGAGATGCTGCTGGTTTTATTTTCTGGGGAATATTTACCACTTATACTGAAAGAAAATGAGACATTGGGAAGGTACATCTTGAATAAAATTGAAGATAATCTGAAGTTGGAAAGTAAAACCAGTTAAAGTACAATAACTCCTTAAAGGCTCTAATACCCATCACTATAAGTAATGGATTAAATACTTGGAGAAATTAGCATAAAGTTGAAATTACAGATGTGGTTTTAAAGGAACAATGTAATAATATAAGCCTGGTTATAAGATTAAAATGCAGTGCTAAAGAAATAATTAAAGGTTATGGAGGACAGCAATACTGTGCAGGAAGACAAACCTTTTGTACCGACTCATATGGAAAGCAGCTACATCACTTAATATTTTTCTCTCATCATAGAAGACAACTGCAACCTTGTCTTCATAAAACCGTTATAAAAACATAAAAGACCAGGGAAACAATGGACTAGAGTAGGCTTATTATTATTCTACTATAGATTTATTATTATCTAGCAATGGAAGAACTCTTATTATTGATATAAAGACAGTGGCCACCAGAGGTTCTGAGGGATGGGATAGGAACAATAGGTATAATATGGGGCATTTTCAACATACTAGAGTTGTCCTGCATAATATTGCAGTGACAGATACAGGCCATTCTATATTTTGTCATAACCTAAAAAATTGTGAGAGAGAGTACAAACTATAATGTAAACTGTAATCCATAGCTAATAGTAATGGTTCAATATGTATTCATCAATTTTAACAAACGTATCACAGTAATGAGGATGTTGTTGATGTGGGAAAGTATGGGAGGGGAGCGAGTGGGACATATGGGAATCGCTTATATTTTTTATGTGACATAAATGTAATCTAAAGCTTCTTTAAAGTAAAATTTTAACAAATTAATTGATTAAAAAATAAAAATAAAATAAAGACCAGGGAAAGGGTAGCTAACACCTATCTTGGTATAAGAGTCACAATCTTGCTTCATGTAAACCATATTAATTCACGCTGAGGCCTAGGATGAGTCTCCCATTTTTCCTGTGTCTATGATCTCAAATCTGGAGTAGAGTCCTTGCCTGAACCATGTCTTTTTTGAGGGGAGAAATCTGAAGCTAGTCAGGAGGCTGCCTCTTACCAGAGAATTTGAAGGAGGGGAAATAGTCCCCCTCCTGGCCTCCTGCAATTGTAAGACAAATGACCTAAGACTACTTAATGAATGTTTTGCCCAGGACTTTCAATCTGGAGTGACTGTGTTAAGAATCATATGCAGAATTAGTCTCAAGTGCTGCAAAAAATGCAGCTTCAGGGTTCTTTGACAATACTCCCAGCAGCTGGTACTCAACCATCCTCATAAAGAAATGAAAATTTAAACACTAATAATACTTTTATTTAACACATTAGAAATACCAAAAAATTTTCAAATACATCCTATTGTTGGATATATCAGAATAGATTATATGCAAGTCATAAGGGAAATCTCTAAAAGTTTAATGGGCTTAAAACTATTAGATGCTAATTTTTCAGCTACATTTCCACTGTGGTTCTGCAGAGAGGCTTTGGTCACGGCAATTACTCAGAAACCCAGGCTGAAGGAGGAGGCACCATCCTGGTGATTTCTGGTCACCAGGGAAAAGGAAAAATGGTCCTCTCTAGAGTCTCACACTGGTCATTTCTGTTCTACCCATAAGTAACATATATATCACTTCTCATATAAATTTGTTGGTCTGAACTAGGCACAGTGACTTCACCCAACTACAAAGGGACTAGGGAATGCAAATCCTACCATGTGCCTGGAAAGCACAGAGCCAGAAATATTAGAAAAACATAATTAATAACTTCTATATTTTTTGATTTTACATTTATAGTTCAGGTAGGTTTCCTTGAAACTTTGAAGCAATAATGAATTGATCTTTTAAGTGCAGTATTTTGCAACTCATTTCATTGCTCCAATAAATACAAGGGAAGCACATATCCATTTCTCTCCTTAAATAGCCCCTCTAATGGCTCAACTTCTACAAAGTCAGATTTCTGTCCCACTCACAGTCACTAGCCAGTAAACAGGTTATACAATATGTTATAGATATATTAGGCAAATTTTGTTCAGACCTGAATTACAATGCTGTTGGCCATGAGTTCAGTGTCATAAAACACATTTTAAATAAGGTGTCTTGAAACAGAAACATACATAAAACAAGGTTATTCAAATCAGCTGTCAAATATATTGTAGCCACAGTCTTGTGGAACCTACCTAACACTGTATTTCCCAAGAAACAGAAGAGTTCAGTATTCACTAATTTAATGTTTCTGAAGCAACTTTACAGATCATATCCCCTGCAAATACCAAGAAACAATGGCATGTACAAATATGTACTCTTCTGGTACATAATAGGACTTCATTTCTTGTCCCCTTGTGGACATATGATTAGCTCTAACCAAGGAGTTATAAACTAAATGTCACACATTACTTCTGGGACAGAGCAATGAATGGCTGGTACAACAACCTCTCAAACCCATCAACTCTTTCAATCTTCATTTCCAGAGGATAGTTAAAATCACTTTAATGCCTTTTCTGAATAATAGCAACAGTTTCCCTCTATCAACTCTTACCCCATCGAACTTCTGGTTCATGCTGGGGCAAGAATGACCATTTCTAAAAAGGAATTGGATCACTTAATCCTCCTTGCCCTTAAAATCTCTCACTAGCATCACTGAGATGTCAACAAGTGCCCAGCAAGTACCCATAACATGAGCAACTCATCCAGCAATTAGAACCAAATTCTCAGAACTTAATCAAGCTTACAAGGTTGTATTAGTCAGCCAAAGGAGTGCTGATGTAAAATACCAGAAATCGGTTGGTTTTTATAAAGGGTATTTATTTGGGGTAGAAGCTTACAGTCACAAGGACATAAAGAGTAAATTACTTCCCTCACCAAAATCTTTTGTTATGTGTTGAAGCAAGATGGCTGCCTATCTCTGTAAGAGTTCAGCCGTCCTCTTCAGGTTCCATGGTCCCAGCTTCTTCTGGTCTCAGTTATAGGCTGGTATAAAGCTCATCTCTCTCCTCAGGGCTTGTTACTTCCCAGGCTCAACTGCTCTGTTCTCTCCACAAGGTTAGTTATAGACTATCAGGCTCTCTCTCTTCCTGGGGCCTCTGCCATGTCCATGGAGCCTCCTCATTTCCTCTGTGTTCTTCGCCTGTGTATTTGTTTTCTGGGGCTCCTGCACCAAAACTCCAACTCTCTCCTCTGCCTTGTAACTTTCTCTGTGAGTCCCCACCCACCAAAAGGGCAGGGACTCCATATCCTACCGACGTGGCCACATCAAAGCCATAATCATAATTTCATCAAGTAAAAGTGAAACCTCTGAATTTAATAAAATCTAATATGCCCAGAGGAACAGGCCAGTTTACAAACACAATCCAATATCTATTTTTGGAATTCACAAACAATGCCAAACTACCACAAAGGTACTTAGAAATATTTCTCTTTCTTATTCTTCTACAATGGACTTTTAACTGACATCACTGACTCTAATCTCCATAATATGTTTTTTACTTCAAAATAGTAATTACATTAAATATGCCTTATTTCTTAAAATCTATTAATGGTTTCTAATCAACGATTTTTGAAACCCTTGGGATTCTAGGGGCTACTAACAAATGTATAAATGAAAAAATTTTAATTTGGGCCTTTCAATTTATATTTTTAATCAATACATAAGAGTATTAAAAACCTCTTCCCTTTAAAAATGGAAACCATAGGAGTGAAAACTAATGACAGCAGAGATAAAGTGAGCACTCAGTCGGCCTCTTTCAATCTCAGTTGGGTACCACCAGTCAAGTGAAATTGTTAATTTTCAGTGATAGATTATTAAATATCTACCCATAAATAACTACTAAAGTGAGAAGCACAAAAAATACTGATGCAAAATTACATTGAAAAGATATAGTGAAGTTTATATGCAATTATTCATTAAATTGAAGGGAAGGGTTATTCAATGCACAAAATCACAAAATGTGTTAATTGCAGATAAGTACTTGAAGCTGGAATGTAACCACTTACTATATAGAAAAATTAGGACTAAAATATGAATGTTATAAAATAGAACTACTAAATATTTCAGTATAAATTTGATAAATTTCAGACTTCAAAATAGTAAGAGGTTTCTTTTTAATGCCATATCAAGTATATGAATTTTACGGGAGGGGACAGTCCAAGCACAACCTGCCACCTTTCCCTGTGCCAGACAAATAAACCTTATGTTTGAGCCAAAGTGTATTAGCCTTGTGTGTAGGATGAATGCGGGCTGACTCCGTTCTTGGTAGTGCCTTGAAGTAAAACACATCCCCTAGCAGAGAATGGAGTGCCTGAGAATATGTAAAAATTAACTGGATATAGTCCGGCTAAGATATGCATATTTTATGGCACCTGTTCATCCCCACTATTCCTGGAAGCAAGAGGTGATATCACCCCACTACCACACAAGCACAAGTATAACCCTGTGTTGGCTACAGAAAGAGATCCACTGCTAATGGGGGACTAACACCCACTAGTGAAGAAGACAATGCTTTGTCTCTTCTACAAGTAAACATTGTCCCACCCAGTGCCTGTGTGAATAGTGCTTTTGCTGGTGATATTGATACCTGCAAACCAAGGAGCAGGTTTGGGCCCCTAGGACTGCTGACCCTGTTGGCAGGCATTGGTATGCTCTTTGTTACCCTCTAGGTAGTAAGACTCCTCTCCTGGAGATGATAACAGGTATCTCTCCTTCTGACTGACAGGTTAGCATAGCAAGTAGGGTGTTGACACATTTTAAATGGTATATTAAATATATTTTTGAATTGTAGAAAAATCATATATTTTACTTAAATAACTTTAATTTAAAAGTATGCCTTATTTCTCAAATAAAAATGTGGAATTCTGCCTAAAATTTTATTTTAAGTTATTTTTATTACAATTTTAATGCAGTAATTGAAATAAAATATGCTTATACCAAATTGTTATATTACATCCAAAATGATTAAATTAGCTATTATTTAGAGGTGTTAAAGATATTATATCATAGTAAAAAGGTTTCAGAAGGAAAATATTATTGGAATATGCTGACCTGTAAAAAAATTCAGGGTGGCGTCATTTTTCAATTGTCCATCAGTCTTCAATTTCTCTAGCCCCCAAAGTGTCAGCTATACCCAATTAGTTGCTCCTCCACAGCCACACCAAGCTCTTTCACTCTGTGTCTTTGAATGACCTCTTCAATTCTTCAAATCTTTTGGAAAAGCCCTTTTCTGCTGATTGTTCCTTGCCACACACAATACAGTTCAATACTTTACGCAAGCATTATCTCCTATGAAAAAACTGGTCAACTCCTCCATGCAGCATAAGCCACCTATACTCTTCCTTATCTTTCTAGGAAATCCTGTGCATATTCCCACTATTAATAGAAAGCAATTACCACACTGAATTATAAATACTAGTATAAATATTTCTTCCCTCTGTGTTCAAGGAACCTGTGTCCTCTCATCTTAGAAAAGCTACCCATTTATTTTTAGGATTCATTTTGAGGATTAAGAGTACACTTCTATTTTCTTTACAAAGACTGATAAGAAAAGACACCATCATCTCCTCAACTGTCTATCAACGAATTCCTCTTGGCCTGTCCATCTTATTGGCCATTCTAAATGCACTCACACTTTGCCCTTTTCTTTTTATGCTCTTGTCCTATCTGAATGGTCTTGGGTAAATTATTTAACCCTTCTGTGCCTCAATATCCTTATTTATATAAAAGGGATAACAATGGTACTTACCCCAAAAATTGATATATGGATTAAGAATAATATTGTAATCTATTGAGAACCATATCCTTCCCTCCCTCTTTTATTCTACTCAAATTGGATAACCCAAGACCAGGCTATTTGTCTTGACAGCACAGACCAAGGCACTTGGTCGGATGCTGCAGTTGGGTGTGCACAATCACAGTGACCATGAGCAAAGAAGGTTCCCTCGTCCCTTCACTATCCCACTCTTTTTCTTTTTTTTTTTTTTTTTTTGACTTGATAGGGAGACAGGATGGCTCATCTTTTCATCTTTTTTACGCTTACATGACTCACAGATTTCTGGAATTCAATTAATGTTTGTTCAGTAAATGTGGAATGAATGATTAAATGACTTGATAGACAATGCTTAGAAATGCTCCAGGATTGCTGCAAAAAAGTAAACGAAATATGACAATTGGGTGAAATGTCACAATTTTCAAAACATTTTGACAAACAATTTTCCCTTGCTACAACAACTCTGTGAAATAGAACCTGCAAAGATTATCAGCATAATACCAAGAAGGAAACTGTGGCTCAAAGAGATGAAAGTGTTTGCCAAAATCACAAAAAACGTGATGTCAGCTGGCCAATCTAATTAGTCTGTCTGGTGCCCAGAAAAAGGATTATTACCTCCTTAAGCATTTTCATATGTTTCCCCATGATTTCAATAAATTAGTAAAATTAAGATTACTAATAGTTATTCATGTACCAGAACCAAAACTGTGAGAAGTGATTTTTGTGTCTCATGGAATCAGAGAAGAGAATACATGGGGATCCTGTTAGTGGAAAAATTTGCAGGAATGACAATGTTAGCTACTTAGTCAACTAAAGAGTGTTATTATATTTTTAAAAAATACAATCTCTAGTTTATATTTCAGAATTCCTTCCCATCAAATTTATCTCTATAGGCTAGACAATTTTACAGAACATAAATTTTTTACAAGTAGTATAAGAAATAATCATTGACATTTATTTCTCTTTGACACTATGGCATTCTTGGCAATGTTTTTTGTGTAAGTTTACTTGCCAAAGTTCATTATGTATCTCTAGTTAGAGATGAAAAGATTTATCCCATCACATTTAGGAAAATCAATTAAAATTCCATTTTTTATCTTATATGGAAGTTTCTGTGTGTTAATAGGAGTTCTAGTATCAATTCTGCCACTAACTGCTAAGTGACGTTGGAGTCATTTAATATTTTTCATCTCATTTCACTCAAATCAAAATTATGGAGTTCTGCTAATAACCTCTAGTCTTCCATACCTTTAAATTCCTATTTTATACACCAAATTGCCAAAATCAGAAAATACAAATAACATGAAAAACTGCACCATTACTATAAAAAATTAACACATCAGTTACTATCATCTTTTCACAAGAGTATCAAAAAAATCCAATTTTTAAAATTTCTCACTTCTTAGTAGAAAAGATTATAGTTTTATTAATTTTTAAAATAAAGTTAAAACTGAATATAAGTATTTTGACTCAGAGAGCTTTTCAAGTAAAAATGCAAACCTTTGCCCACCTAGTATGTTTGTATTATGATGAATAAAACAAGTCTCATAAATAATATAAAAATACAATATATTTCAGGATATGTGGGAACAAAGAGGTGATGCTATAATATTTGAATAAAAGTAGTTTTCCATTATGTCTAGGTAGAGTCAACACATGATTTGTGCCATAATTTAATCACTTTGTCCCCAGTTTTTTGTGTTATTTTTCAAAACCTTAGAAACATAGTTTAAGTCTTGGTTAAATTATTCCAGACAACTTTTCAGATTTTTATTATTTTTTTGTCTTTGAAATACTAATGAACTATTTCAAACATGTATATAACACATCTTCAATATAAATCAGGTAACACACACACATTCCAAATTATGAAGATAAAATAGGGAAATAAATAGAAAGCTTCAAGCTGAGAGAAAAAGTGCAATCAGTGTGCCTTATTTTAAACGCTAAAATGGTGGGGATGGAGTGATGTGTGAATGCAATGCTCACCAAATAATGCATTCTTTGGCTATTTATCAATAAACCATCAATATGTATGTCAGCATATTATTGATAGCTGTGAGTCATCATTTGAGCCTCAAAATTTAATCTTTATGTTGTATATCCTTATAAAACTGTAACATTTCAATAATAAAGGAGCCCCCCCCCCGCCCCCATATCACCTACTGAAATAACTAAAAACACTCTGAGGTAGCCATAGTAGTTAACTAAAGCTCCCAAAGAAATCAATCAACCAATATTTACTACAGGCTTACTACACACTTAATAATGTTAAAGTCATAACAAGAGTAAGAAGTGTTCAAAATTCATTGCAAATAATGTGTTTACAAAGGTAGAACTGGTTTGGTTTCAAGTATAGGTATTTTTAATTTTGAAAATTTTCAGTGATTCTAATATCCAGCCGAAGCTGAGAACCTCTGGCTGCCAAGATAAAGTGCAAATCACAGCATAGCATTCAAGGCTTTTCATATACATTCCAATTTTTCCCTTTATCTCTTGGTATATACTCCTTCTCACAGTCTGTTTCCACTCCCAACTATTTATCAGTACCCCCAAAATGGTATGTATTATCCATGCTTTTATACTTGTTACTCCCTCATCTGAACTTCTTATTCCCTCTCCCACTAGTCACGTGATGAATAGCTACTTGTGTTCCAACAATCAGATCAGCTTTCACTTCCTATATTGAAGTCCTTCTTGACACCCCAAAGCAGATGTGATCACACTTTCCTTCAAGGCATCTAGTAACCTGTACACATTTCCAATTACACTTTCCTTCTAGGTATCTAGTAACCTGTACATACTTCCAGTCACACCCCTGTAACGGTCGTCCCCATTTAACTGTCTCTTCCCATTTATTGAAGCCTACGCCAACGTCTTATTTATATTAACCCTGTTACAGAGCCAAGAGTAATTAATAAATGTTCTTTGTGTATGTATCTAAGTTTGATTCCCATATCTAGATAACCTACTAGCTTATAACCTTGGGTAAGATTACACTAGCTTATAACCTTGGGCAAGGTTACAATAGCTTACAACCTTGGGCAATTTATACTCCTCAGTTCCTTTAGTTGTTGAATTGGTATAAATAACATGACCTACTTCTTTGTTCAGATGGGAGGACTAAAGAAAATAATGCTATTGTATTTGGGCAGCTATTTCTGGGAAATTGTTCCATGGAGAAGTAACATTTTCTTTAATTTTTAATTTACTCTGACACTTTAGAATCTAAGCCCCTTGTGGTAGTTTGAGTCTTTTGTGGATGCCAGAAAATTATGTTCCTAAATTAGCCCATTTCTGTGGGTATGAACCTATTTTAGGTGAGACCTTGATTAGGTTAGGTTCAGTTAGGGGTCATTTAATTAGATTACTTCAGTAAAGCATAACCAAGGGTAAGTCTTAATCCTCTTACTGAAGTCCTTTATAAATGGGATGGATACAGACAGAACAGAGAGAAAAGACTAATTGTTCAAAGAAGAACCCACAGAAGTTGAAAGAGAAAGTCAGGATAGCAAGAAGTTAAGATCAAGGAAACCCAAGCAGAAATCAATGAAACCCAGGAGAGAGAAAGACACAGGAGCAGAGAGACACCTCAGGATGCCAAAAGCTGAAAGCAACAAAACCCAAGAGAACAGAAGTCAGTGATGTTGTCATTGCCCCTTGCTATGTGACAGGGTCCAAGATCACCCACAGCCTATCTTCAGGAGGGAAAGCATTGCCTCATGAAGCCTTAATTTGTACATTTTCACAGCCTCAAAATTGTAAGTTTCGAAGTTAATAAACATCCACTGTAAAAGCCAAACAATTTTTGGTGTATTGCCTTGGCAGCCTTTAGCTAACTAAAACATCCCTTTAATGTCAGTAACTGGATACTTCGAAAACATATGGCTTAGAAATTTATTGACTTTTTCCCTAGAGTTTAGGAATCATTTTATTTTTAAAAGCACAATAATTGTGTATGGAAACTGGATTATCATTGGCAAAAATATTTTATGACACACCTTTTCTCATGTTAACCAAACAAATGGTGTTGACAAGAATATTATACAATATTCTGAATATTCTGAAATTTCAGACATAAGTCATTTACAAAAATCAAATTTCTTGTAAAGGAACACTTAAATCTTCAGGCCACCTGTATTTTCCTCTTTTCCAGACTGCAGGGCTAGAGTTTTATCATGACAAAGGATGTCTCAAATTACACTGGGGAAAAGAAAATATACACTGTCATTTAAGAAGGTTGGCTCCCATGGTTCTACTATAATATGCCACTCATACTGTCAATTCTCTATGGAGAGTAGCAGCAAAATGAGTCCTCACTCCCCTGGCTGGGCTGCAATGGGAAACTTTATAGATTTTTAATTAGATAGATTCATACACACTTTTTTTTAATAATTATTTTATTTTATTTTTAAAGAAGCTTTAGATTACAAAAATGCTACATAAAAAATATGAGGGATTCCCATAGACCTTCCTCCCTCCTCCTCCCACACTTTCCCACACTGACAGCATCCTTCATTAGTGTGGTACATTTGTTACAATTGATGAACCCATACTGAAGCACTGCTACTAACCATGAACTACAGTTTACATTATAGTTTACACTTTGTCCTGCATAATTTTGTAAGTTATAACAAAATATAGGCTGGACTGTATCTGTCACTACAATGTCATGCAGGGCAGTCCCAATGTCCCGAAAATGCCCCAATATTACACCTATTCTTCCCACTCCCATCCCTCAGAATCTCTGACCATTGCCTTTACATCAATGACAAGTGTTCGTCCATTGCTAGAATAATAATTAGTCTATTTTAGTCCATTGTTCATTCCCCAATCTTGAGGATCTGGGGATGGTGCTGTCCACTCTGTTTGTAATTGAGAAGGGGTTTAGACCCCATGGAGCAAATGGATAGAATTATCTTGCTTGTAGTTGCAGACACTCTCTGTTCCTTGGGATGGGCATTGTCCATCATTATCTTCTTCTTAGTTGTCCTGGGTGAGTCCAGTGAACTGGAGAGTAGGTGTTGCAACACTGCTGAAATTCAGGGCTCAACTGGCACATGGATGGTCCAAAGATTTAAGTCTCTGAGGCATATATTTATCAAGTACAGTGCTAATTATGGGTTCAAATAAAAGGGGCAGTAGAGTCATATGTAAGGAAACCACAATTTAGTCTAATTCTGTCACACTGGGGAGCACAAATTCCAAAGTATGGACCACTGATTGGGTATCAGATTACCAAGCTGTCTGCCCTGCTGATAGTTTCTAAATACCTCTAGAGCCCTCAGGAGCCCCACTATTTGAGGCACTATTTACTATGACAGTCAATGATATCCTCTGATCTTGCATAAGCGTAACTTCTGGAATGACGTTCCAATCACTCTGAAATCTCTTAGCCATAAAAACTCATTTGTCTTTACCCTGTCCTCCTTTTTGTCAAGGTCATTTCCAGATGTATTGCTAGTTGGTGCTTGGTAAGAATCTCTCAGTGCCAGGGATGCTCATTCCTGGGAGTCATGTCCCACACCAGGGGAGGGGTGGGTAGTGCATTCATATGCTGAATTTGGCTTAGAGAGAGGTCATGTATTTGAGCAACAAGGAGGCTTTCAGGAGGTTAGCTCTTAGGCAGTATGTAATACTAAGCTAAATTTCAATTTCAGAAGAAAACGTTCATAAGTACCATCATCAATGTCAAGGGCCTGGCATAATGGTCTGTCTTAATTGAGTTATTAGGAGAACGGATAAAATTCTAAAAGTAGTTATTTGGATGACCATGATAAGTGATAGACACCTGCTGGTTTGGGCCACTTATTTTAGTGACAACATACTGAGGAGTTATGTGTTCCACATCATGTTCAGTCATGCTGAGGTGGTCAGTTAAGAGGCCCTACTCCTTCTATGATGCAGGGGTGCATGACCCAATGTAAGCCAATCATACTCTCTCTTGCAGGATTCAGATTGTGAGCTGACGAATACAAGGACTAGAATAAAATGGTTGAAATCAATTTAACCCAATTAGATTGATGATTATATTTTGAGGTCCACATCCTAGGTGCCTCCATGGTTATTGTCCTTTCCTAAAGTTAGTTCCCTAGGATTCCCTTTGATTCTTTAAATAAATCCATTTTTTGCTTTCATTAGCTAGCTTTAATTTCTATCACTTACAAAAAAAGAATTCAAATGAATACAGATGGGTAAATCTAAGACAGGCTTTCTCAAGTAGTCTGCATGTAATCATGTACAGTGCTTATTAAAAATGAAAAGTCCTAAAACACCACCTCAAACACATTGAATCCAACTCATTGATAGTGGGATGCAAGAAATCTGAAATTTTAAAAAGCTCTGCAACAATTCTTCTACATACTAAGTCTTGATAGTCACTGTGCTAAATTTGAATCAGGGGAAAATCAGAAGTAGCCTATATGAGGAGGGCCAGGGCTGAAGACAAAGACTGCATAGTTTACATTAAGTACTGTTTTCCTTCTCTTTATCTTATTTTAAATGTACATTCAAAAAATATAAGAGGTCCCTATACCTCTTTCATCATTGTGGCACATTCATTGCATTTGGTGAATACATTTTGTACCTCTGCTGTACCACATGGATAATGGTTTACATTGTAGTTTATACTCTCCCCCAGTCCACCCAGTGGGCCATGGCAGGACATACAATGCCCAGCATCTGTCCATGCAGTACCACCCAGGACAACTCCAAGTCCTGAAAACATCTCCACATCGTATCTCTTCTTCCCTCTCCCTACCCTCAGCAGCTACTGTGACCACTTTCTCCACATCAATGCTACAATTTCTTCCATTACTAATCATAATAGTTCCATAGTAGAATATCTGTAAGTCCACACTAATACATACTCTATTCCTCCATCCTGTGGACCCTGGGATGGTTGTGTCTACTCCACCTTGATATCAAGAGGGGGCTTAGATTCCACAAGGATGATGGATATAATTCTGCTTGCAGTTATAGGCACTCTTTGCTCCCTGGTGTGGTGGTTAACGTTCTTCACCTCCCTGTTAGCTAGCTGGTGTAAGTTCAATAAACCAGAGGGGAGGAGGGGCAAGTCTACTGAGGCTCAGGGCCTGGATGGCACATGGAAAGTCCAGAGATTCAGGTCTCCTGAGTATATACCAACACCAGCACCAACCACAGGTTCAGTAAAGTGACAGAAGAAGCATGTGTAGAAAGGTCACATCTGAGTCCAACATTAATCAAAACTGCTTGAACAGCACCTCACAGTTTAACCATAACATGACAAATTTGGAAATAAACAGAGAAATAAAGACTTACATTAAAGGGTCATAAAAAAGGGTCTTAAACCTAGAAAAAAGTATATATATAATGAATATGGGGTTAAAAAGGATAATGTTATTTAAAATCATAACTAATAACTTCTGATAACAAATAACTATATAAGCCAGGGAAAGATTCAATAAAGATCTTTTTTTCCAAATAACTCTTCTTTTTAAAAAAGATTATAACTATTTTAAAGGATATGGATTCCGTGTTTTACATTTTTCAATGCACATTAATACAGAGGGATAATATTTATTTGTAATATATTTGTATTTTTAATGTTCTATAAGTTGCACAAAATTCTGCTTCTCACTTAGAAAGCACACAGATCTAACAGGTTTTAGACATGCTTTCTTTTTCCTTTGTGGTTACTAATTTGCCCTATCAGCTATGCCAAGTAACTTAATGTCCATATAAATTCCATTAGTAAAATAAGTAATTTATTCTACTTACTTACCTTAGAAAGGTGGAATAAAAAAGATCAAGTAGTAGATTTACATACTAAGTTGAAAAGTATTTGGCCTTTTTCCTTATTTTTCCTAATATGTTGTATCATATATCAATGAAAGATATTACATTTTTTAAAATATGTATAATGGGAGTCTCCCGAGTGTAAATTCTGTTGAGTTGTTCAGAAATACCCTATGTAAGTACAAAGACCCGATGTTATCCATTTATTTTGAACTTAATTAGAACTAATTTTCCTAGTAACTACAGGCTCAAGCAAGCTATGGCAGTGCTGGGGAACTTATTGTTTATCATCCCGGAAACAGGAGATGGAGACAGAGCCTTGGTGCTTCACTTTTGTTTAGGAAATTCTCAATTTTCACTTGGGCTGGAAACCATGGTAAAATCTTGACTTCAGGGCTCATTTCCTCGAGCAAAGGATAAGTGGACAAGCTGTTCTAGACATACAGAAGAATAAAGTGAAACTTGCAGGTTTAAAGAATATAATATAGGGTTCCATATCAAAGTTTTCATTATCCATATTAAAGTTTGCTTCATCTCTAAAATTCACTTCTCATACATTTGACCTGTGTTTGCTGATAAAAGAGAGCATACATAGTGGGCACAAAGACTACTTTTTAAAAATTTCCTTGCCTTTTTAAAATTTTGTGTGGAAATGATGTCATGATAGGGAAACTATCTCCTCATGATAGGGAAGTTGCCTCCTCTGAATGAGTTCTGACTGGAACTCACCTTCTGACCAGAGGGAAATTCCTGATCCAGGTGTTCTTAACTGTCTCAGAGTGCGTGGCAAGGTCCTTGTAGAATCCTACTCAGCTATGCTCTGAAGGCTCTGATAAGAACATTGAATTTGTTTGTTTGACTGGTTGGTTGTTTTTGTTCTTTTGGGGGGAGGGACTTCTCTAGCTCATCTTCTTTCCCCTGAGAATTTTTACTCCATTTTTCTAGGTTTTTAAGTTTCTGGAGTATATCAGACTTTGATAAAACTTTGGGGTTGAAGATGAGGGTGCTGTAAACATCTGGACCATGCAAACAACTTCAAATAGAACAACAGTCATCACTTTTAAACTGTCCTAATGGCCATTCTAAACTATCCCCAGAATTCTTCTCCTGCAAGCCTTCTTTCCTTGTTCTTCCCATTCAAGAAATTGTCCCAAATAAATGAAATTATTTAAGATTTTCCTATATGGGAGTATTTACTTTGTCTCAAATTCCTCAGTTTTATAAATAACATTGAAAGGAAAATCCTTGTATAAAAATCATTGACCTGTCTTCATCAATTTATTTCCCTAGAATTTAAATTCATGAAAATGGAATTAATGGCTCAAAGTGTATGAACGTTTTTCAGCATTTTGCTTAACTGCTTTCTAGAATGCTCTGCATCTTCAAAAAGAAATGCTTGTCTTCATGGCATTCTCTGAGGTATGATATATTATCATGAAGTCATACAAATCTAGGAAATGCAGTTAAATAGGATCAGAAAAGATTATGCATAAAACAGCTGAAAAAAACTGAGAAAAAGATCAATAGACATCATTCCACATAACTGTAAATAATTCCCAAAATTGATATTAAGTGTGGAGGGATGGGAAGAAAATCTCCTTGCTTTCACCTAGAAATTCATACTAGGTTCTTATTTCCAATTCTCAAGCTCTTTTCAACTGCATTCTAGCTGTTGTTGTTTTCCCATCTCAGGAAGAGTTCCTCAAAGTCTGACAGTATTAGAAGATTGAATGTGTATATGAGGGTTCAGAATAATTGCTTTTGTGTCTGCCTTGTTATATATAGTAAACACTCTGCCTACTCTTAAACTTACCTTTCTCTTGCTCTCCACCTATGGGTAGTATAAACTATTCTTGCTCACATGGATATTAGGTATAAGTGGATTTTGTTTTATTTAGAGTTATATTTGGAAAGCAAGAAACCACACTTCGGAATGAGTTTTATTAGTTGTAATTCTACACCTAATCTGTGTCAGAGAATTTATAATTGGTATATAAAATTCCTATACATTGATTAGTAAACACATACTTTATTTCCCAATTTCCTTTTGATCAATATGTACAATCTCAGAGAGGAAAGAATGATGAGGGGGCAAATTAGGGGTGAGGTGGGTGTGCTTAAATTCACATTAGAAGAATGGGATCCATATAATAATGAATGTATGTGCAGAGGGATGTACAGAAAATAGTTATGTCTAGAATTATGAAATGCATCAATCCAGTAATGTCTGGTTAGAAGTCAGATCCTATCAGCCTAGGTAAATAATCTATTTCGGGAGAAAATACTTTAGAAGAATTATGATATATACTCTGGGCACAGAATTAAATAAATTTTATGAAGTGGCAATAAACAACAATAATTTAGGTACGGTGTAATGATTAAACTAAAAGAAATATATTAATTCAACCATAAATAAAGATATTGGTATTCATAAGTTAGAAATAAAGTCTGTACTAGTATGTTGTAATGATAATAACAACAAACCTAAATGCCTGCAAAGAGTAATTCATCAAAGTTTTATCTGCAGATCTGTAATTTTTCTATCAATTTAAAGTCTATCTGATTTATCAAAATATCTATAATTATTTCAATTAATTATTTTTAAAAAGCTATCCTTTATGTTGAGGAGAGGGGGAAGACCATGAAACACTGCATCTAAAATAGTATTATTGTAATTCAGAAACCAGATTGATAGTTTCAGTGCTTTTTGACATTCTAAATATATAATTCTAAATGTTAACAGCTCATCATGGGTAATCTGCTATTGATTTTTCTCTGTTTAAAAACACCAAGCTTTTGCAGCAATTTCTATGTGCTCCTAAAGGCATATTACTCAAATATAAAGCACATAATCTATCAAAGCAGAATTTAGTAAAGTTTTTGAAGACAAATATTAAATAATACCAGCAATTTCACAGTTCTGAAACACTGCAAAACATACTCAGGAGAATTAAGAAAGAGAAATTACAGTAAAACAAGTATTTAAAATGGTAGATGGCAAATAACTATCTTATAAATATTTTTAATTTTTTAAATTGCATATAATAAAGGCCATAGAAGAATTTCGATTTTACCTTCATCTAAAGCAGGGTTTCTTAACGAGAGGTCAATAGACCTCTTGAAAATCAACGTATTATCTTTATTTTATCTGACCTCTAACTGAAATCTAGCATTTCCTTCACTTATGAATGTATGCTATAAATAAATGACCGAAGTATTCATTTCACCTGACTGGCAAAGGGGTCCATGGAACAAAAGTGGGTAAGAACCCCTGTTTTAAAGGTAGAATAAACAATAGACAATACCACATAGAATCTTCATCAAAATTTAAAATTTTGTCTCTTATATTTTTAAAAATCCTTAAAGATCCTATCATTAAATATATATTTTTATAAGAGCAGGATAAAACTTTTAAAGGAAAAGTCAAGTTATACAACTTACTTAAAAGCTCTATTTCAATATAAGACATTGTTCACTTGGGTAATTAATTTTAGTCTATATATACAGAATAAGTGTTAATCTTTATATGCTGAAAAACTAATCCAAAGTTACTTCAATACCGAGGTCTTTGGTAGAGTCAATCATTTCAATTCTCTCATTAATTTCCTATATTCATGACGATGAATACTAATAAATGTGAGATTCATTTTCATTTCCCACATGTAACCTAAGCTTCTGATTTGTTAGTGAAATTTTGTATTATTTCCCCACATTTTATCTTTGCTATATTGCTATTGTAGCAATTTTATAACATTGTCCTTAAAGTCAGGAAGAGGATCTTCTTTCATTTCCAGAAGTCATATAAAGTTATGGCCAATATATGGCCCTGGCCAATATACTGAATATTTATTTTCATTACCTCCATATATTAATTCATAGATCTCTGAGAACGTGTTTATTATATTTTCATCTCTGAAAACAAGAGTTTATAAATGTAAACTTATTTATCAGCTTAAGAGGTATTACCTTGATATAAAAATTAACGTTTTAATTATTCCCTGACTTATATGCAGCCTCATTAAGCTAAATCTTAAACTCTCAGAGGTTGAGGGAAATGACTTGCCTTTGTGTTTTCTGTGTCCAGCATAGTGAGGAAACATTTTAAGCATCAATAAATTTCACTCAAAAATTGGATATACACCTATTGTTGAGCTAGTTTCTGAATAAGCATATACATTAAGAACTGAAGGGTTTATGAACTAAAGTATTTATATCTATACCTAAGCAATAAACATGGAAAGGAACAAACCAAAAAATCCAAAGGTGACTACAGAAATATTGAAATGAAGTTGTAAGTGACAACTCTATAATAAGAAATATGCTAACTATTTTATCAAGTTTTTAAACCTTAGAAGCATTTTTAGGAAAACAATTATTGTATCTTTGGTTTCAATAAGCCTATTAAAACGTAAGAATGCTAAGCTTAACACAAATTCTTAAACTTTAATTCTGCATTGTTGGGGAAAAAAAGGGTTAACTGAGATTGTCCTCACCGGACACATTTACTTGCAGAGGTTAAGGGACCTAGACAGAGGTACATAGAACCAGAGAGGACCCTTAACCAAACAGGCCCATTTAAAAAATTGTTTTGACACATTTTAGAGTAAAACGGTACTTATGGAACTTATTGTCTTATACTTTTGTAGTGTAATAACTTCATTTTATACATTAGAGGACCTGTAGTTCACATAGGTTCTTAAAATTAACTGTTTGCTGGTTTGTTTATTAAAAAGTACATCTAAAATTGCCTTTATAATAGTCTGTAGCTTATAACCAGAAATCTATATCTGAATGCATAGTCATTTAGATTTTTTTCAAGAAATTTTTCCCAATGCAGAATTAAAGTTTAAAAATATTTGAAAATGTTTAAATTTACCTTCAGATTATGAATTTTCCAAATATACATTAAGTCTATAGAAATGTTTTTTAAGTTAAGTCTTTATAAGCTTCTATATATTTAATAATTATATTTCTATAGTAGTATTGAAAGGCAACTCAATAAACTGGTCAAGGAAAATATAAAAATGAATGCAATTTGTGGTATTCCAGTTGAAAGCCTAATATCTTTTCCTTACCCCTGCTCTCCAGAATATTACAAGTGCTAAAAGCTCATCTGCTAGGTCTCATTTAAGCTTTTTGAATATTTATTTGTTTCTCTGCATTTAAACAAAATGCAAAGAGAGAAGAAGACAAATGAGAAGTATCTGAAAACACACCTACTTTATCTCTATCACTTAGACTTCGTTTTCAATAATAGTTATCAGATCATAACAGATAAATAAAGCTGGTGCACAAGCCAAATCAATTGATTACAATAGAGTAATCAATTGGATTACTCTATTGCCTTGAACAGTTGTCTCTATTTACTAGTGCCATAGTTCACTCTGACAAAAAATAACTAGATATGGAGAGTTACGTCAGAAATTCACAGTTGCATTTGTGGATCCAATATATGAGTGTACACTAGGTACAATTCTTTGAAATAGCAAAATTTCACTAATTTGTTTTAAATCATAGCCAGTTTGAAATTGAATAATGTGGGCAATGGGCATCCCACCCTTGGTACATGTTTTTGTTCTATGTCCCTGCTATGCTATGTTAATTAGCAAAAATTAGATAGCATGGTTATTTTTAGAGGGGAAGGGTAATGGAAAATCAATTTGAGCTCCTTTAAAAGTGGTAAAAATGTTAAATATCTATATAACTTTTTCTGTAAGGGTAAGATTGTCCCTAAATTCTATCTCCAAAATATACATCAAATCCTCCTTCTTCTCTCCTTCTCCACCATCTCCCCACGCTCAGTCAGGCCACCATAACTTATCTCCACAACATGTGAAATAGATTCCTAATTCTACATGTCCGTTTTCTAATCATTTCCTTGCTCACTAGCTGGAGTTCTCTTAAAATGTAAACTGATTCATTTTAATTACTTGGTTAAAATCTCTCAATAACTTCGTATATTATCTTCAATAATATTAAAAGTCATTTCCTTACCACGGCTCCTTTTTATTCTATAAGATCTTAGTACCAGACTATTTTCCTTGCTCTGTAAACCCCAGTCACATGGATTCAAATGCATCAAGCTCATTTCCCTTCAAGGTCACTGCCTGTCTAGAATGTACTTCTCTTTTCACAATTAGCTTTCTCATCTTTCAGAATGAGGCACAAATGTTAACTCTTCATAAAGGTCTTTTTTAATCATCCCATCTGAAATAAAATGTTCCTCCCACAATTCTTTATCTCAGTGTATTTGTTGTTTCCTCCATAAAATTTTTAATAATTTTACTGTTTTATTTATTTACCTCTTTATTTTTTCAATCTCCCTTACTAAAAAATAAGTTCCATGAGGGCAGAGCACATCTGCCTAACTTAACCTTTTATTCTCTAACATTAGAAGTTTAGACTCTAAAACAATACTCAATAAAACAGGGCAAAGCAGAAATAACATATTTTTCATTTTCTGAAGTGATTCAAGTCTAATAAAACTACAAGATGATCAGAAAACTAGATATATAAGCAATTTAGTCCTTCTGTGTAAGTTTAGTTTGATTACTCAACTGACAATATAAGTTGGACAGAGCCCAATTTGATTATTTAAGTATATATATTGATCTCTACTATATTTATACACCCTAAGAACTAATGAATCAAGAACACAATGAATCAACATCTACTATTTTTGGGCATTCGTTGATGTGCAGTGTGAGCAAAGACCTATTCTTTCACCATTTGAGACAATGGAGAATGTAGTTGGGAGATATGTGAGAAAGAGAGAAAGAGACAGAGACAGAGAGAGACAGAGAGACAAAGAGAAAGGATGAGAATGAGAATTAGATTGAGATATGGTGCCTGTGATAGGAAAATAGTTGATAGGAAAATAGCGGGTACTTCAAGAAAGCAATGATATCTCTACGTATAAGTAATTTATATTAGCAATATTTCATGAAGAAACAAAAGGCTTTCTATGCTAAGATTTTCTAATATTAATTTTGTAATATAAAAGAAACACAAATTCCTTATAGAAAATTTTAAAAATAAAGTAAAAAAAGATTTAATCATTCAATATGTCTTGTTCCATTAGATACATATTTCCTCCCCAAAGGAAAATCCATACATAAATTGTTTTATTGATTGACACTGTGTAAGTTTTTAAAAATCCTTCTAAGTTTCTTTTGGTTTGAAGAAGAGCTCCTTAATGATTAATTTCTGTGCAAGAAAAATTTTTAGATATAATCTCATCCTAAACCTAGAGCAAACAACACTTGAATGGTCAGCTGCTGAATCTGTATATCAATGACATTTTATCTTTTTCTATGAATGCTAATCATGATTAATTACACAATAACTTATTTCATTTTGAAAATATGTATGAAAATAAATTCTAGGCTGATTTTATACTTATGGCTATCAAGAAGGCATTTGATTTCGATCTCTTGCACCTTTACAACTATGAATATCTTTCCCCTGGATATTATTATCATTTAAATGAATGATCTTTCAGAAATTCTTTGTAAATCATCCAGTTTTCCATATTCAACAAAATATTTACTATTTTCAATATTTAAAGTTCATTCTTGAACTTTCTAAAACAATTACTCCAATTGTTTTTCAATTTCTATACATGTAAGAGCAATATCCAATATCACAGTTTGTGAACCTTACTTAAGCATTTCACCTTATTTTAGGTCATGAATTTTGTTAAGCAGATATTTTTCTGATTAGGTATGTTCACTTGTACTTAAATACAATTCAATGGGTTTTAGAGTCAATTCATTCAAATTAGTAATTTAAGTGAAACCAATAGATAATTTGTATTATTTTTTCACTGAACTGCATGTAAAAAAAATCTGATCTAATCAGATGATAATGACAGTAAAATAAAATCATTAGACTCATGTATCCAAAACACATTTAGATTTAACAAAATATTTGAGTTTCCAATTGATTATCTTTTGGATACAGGAGCCATGTTAACTCTTTTATACTAAAAAATACTATTTGCTAAAGTAGAGGAATTGATGGACCCCTGGTGGCTAGTAACCACTGTAACTGATAGATGTGAATAACTTACACATGAAGCCAGACTGCTTTATAGTCACTTAAGTGTCTAATATGAAATGAAAGGTTATATATTTTAGGAAGATAAATCTGTTCTTTAAAATTTATCAATACCCAATTAATACTATTGTTTTAATAAAAGGTAAAATTAATGGAATAAAAGAAAGATTTGAATACAAATTATGTTTTCACTTTATTAGATAAAGTGATCTATTTGGAAACACCTCTAGTTTCTGATTGCTTCAAGTAGGTATGGTAACAGGAAGAGAGAGTCAAAGTGATATATGTTGTCTTAATGGTATACAGCTTCAAAGTCAGGTAAAGTACAATAGAAGAGATGTTTCCTGGAGTCAAATTATACTTAACACTATGTTAAGCACCATGTTAGAAGAGAGGTGATACATTTTTTTGTCGTTATCATCATTTTACCCTACCTAACTAAGGAAAACTGGGGAGAGGGAGGAAAGAGATGGAGAGATGGTGAATCCACTCACTTCAGCCATGAAGGATTTTATATAATCTAGTAAAAAATTTTAAAATTTACTTTGTGAATGTTCTTAATCAAGATGGCAAGTTATACAGAAAGGAAATTTCACCATAAATTTAATCATAACGATGAGTTTTTAAAAAATAAAAAAATTCCATTAGTCCTTAAAATGAAGTTACTAGGAACATTATTTTATGGGTACAAGAAATCACCTTTTCACTGACAGGGAGCTGTACAGAGCATATGTCCAGGGTGCATGGTAATGTTTGGATATACTCATAGTGGCAACAATTAAAAACCACAGTAGGGGGGGTACTGGGTTCCTGGCCAGTGGTGCTCTGTCGTGGTCCCTAGGGGAGCAGCGACAGTCTCCCAGATGCAGTGGTGGGGACCGGGAGGGAGTGAGGGTTCAGCGGTGAGCCCCTGGTACTAATGACTATGCTTGTGAGCTGATAAACCCAGAATAATAACAAGGCCTAGAGCAACTTTGTGCCTGGGAGTTTCCTTCTGTCAGCCTTCATGTTGCTCAAATGTGGCCAGTCTCGAAGCCAAACTCAGCATGTAAATGCAATGCCTTCCCCCCAGCGTGGGACATGACACCCGGGGATGAGCCTCCCTGGCAACGAGGGACCACTATCAACTACCAACTGATGATGCAACTGGAAAATGACCTTATACGGAAGGTTCAATGCGGATCAGCAGAATATCCATGTCTACATAAAATACCATGACTTTAAAATGCTGTTTGACCTAAAGTAAGGGGGAAATGGAAAGGAGAAATGAGTTTATATGGCTACGAGTTTCTAAAAAAGAGTCGGGAGGCTGGCAGAAGGTTTGCCCTCATGCACAACTGAGCAGAGTCAGAGAGACGGATAAAGCAGATACAACCCCCAGATATTGGTTCCTTTGAGGGCTAAAGAGACCCATGGGAGTTATGGTCATGGCCGATGGGGTTAACTGCCAGGGCAGATGGCCCCTCTTTGGAAATGGTGTTTATGTGTGATGAATCTGGACTCAGATGGGATCTCCCTTCATAAGACTTTCATGCTAATGTGCTGGAGGTGCAGTTAATGTTGGGGTTTAAGATATATTTAGGGGATTTGAATCTCTGGACTGACAATGTGATAGCTAGATCCTGAGCCTCAACAGACTCCAGCACCTACAATCTGATTTATTCGACTTACCACACTCAGCTAAGATGGAGGTGAAGAAGGACAACCACCACACCATGGAGCCTAGAGTGATTACAACTGAAAATGGGAGGATTGCATCCAGCATCCAGGTGGAATCTGAGCCTCCTCTTGACATAAAGGTGCAATGGACACAACCAATCCAGTGTCCACATAGAAGAGGTGGCATTGGATTGGGAAAAGTGGACATAATGGACAAAGGGTATGGGGAAAGGCAGGAAGAGATGAGAGGTGGAGGCATCTTCGGGACATGGAGCTGCCCTGGATGGTGCTTCAGAGGTAATCACCGGACATTGTAAATCCTCACAGGGCCTACATGATGGAATAGAGGAGAGTATGGACCATGATGTGAACCAATGTATATGAGGTGCAGAGGTGCCCAAAGATGTACTTACCAAATCCAATGGATGTGTCATGATGATGGGAACGAGTGTTGTTGGGGGGGGGGGAGAGGGGGGGTGGGGGGGTGGGGTTGAATGGGACCTCACATATATATTTTTAATGTAATATTATTACAAAGTCAATAAAAAATTAAAAAATTAAAAAAAAAAAAAAAAAAAAAAAAAAGAAAAGAAATCACCTTTTCTTTTACATTAATCTTTCCATATTGTAAGCATACCATTTAATAATTCTGATATGTCCCAAAAGTTTTCAGTGTTTACAAATTGGTGAATTGACTCATATATACTATTAAATTTGAAACTACAAGTAAAGAAAATATCCCCAAAATGTTCATAAAATAACATTTAGAAGTTTGATATTTTATTAACCATTACTATGATGATTTCAGTAGATGAAAGTTATCTCAACGTATTATTAGAAATCATAATCATTACGACTAAAGGTAGGAAAAAGCATTTTACATGCAATCATTTTTGTGACTGATGAAAAAAAATCTAATCATACCTTCTTTATAAACTTTTAAAGAACTCCCTTGAACTTTCCCAATTTTAGGAACTATTTTATCCAACCGTGGTCTTATACGTAGTCTGTGTTTTTAGTATATTAATGCAAATTCAAATCCGGAGTTCTGGCAACCAACCTTAAAGATCCTATTTAACTGATGGGTACACTGTGTACTAATAATTTGCTTACATTAAGTTAAGCTAACTGATAAACTCAAATAAATTATGTATATTTGACATATATTTTAGGTAAATGAGTTCATATAGTATGAGGGAATCATTAATGAAGACCAAATAAATAATTCCATTGTTTTTAATAACCTGTTTTCAAAGAAGTACAATAAGTAATTAACCCTTACATATTTAACACCACTAGTCCCTGAAAACAAATGAGAGTTGGGATATGAAGGTATGCACCACCAAAGGAGAGAATGGCACTATAGCTGGGTCTCATTATGTGATATAGCTTCAGGGGCATGATTGACACGTATGAATTCCAAATTTACATATGTATTTTTGCACTCTGACAGGCTAAAAGATAATAACAATCAAAACATGGCAAGAGTGCCATTTATATAAATGAGAACTGAATTTTGATTCTTTGGAATTGTTTCTACATACAATTAGATAGTAATACATGTTAATGAAAAAATAAGGCTGTGTATTTGATTTTTCTCTTAACCTTTTCGCCCTTGCAAAATAGTACACACTTTCATGTCATCTGACTTCCATTTTCATATTCACAAATTATTTTGAGGCCATCTAACATCTGCATTATATGGTAAGTGCTAACCAGAATTGACCATAACCATTTATATTTGAACTCTTTACAAAAGTGTGACATAACAGGTGACATCTTGGTTATCACAGCACCAGTGAGAGCATTCGGGTAGATACGTGCTGGAAAACTTTTATGGTTGTTCTTCACCCAGCCTAAGAAGACTAGAATATGCAGGTGATATATTTTTTTTACAGATCTTTAAATATTCACAGCAGAAGTCCAATGAGATATTTTTCACAAAAATTATCTGTATAGAAGGAAAGAAAATGTTCATCCCAGGTACTTCCCATTCGGTAAACCTGACTTTCACTTTTCACACTATTCACCGTCACTTTACCACTTCACCCACAGAAACACAAGCCAGTTCTCCCCACCGCAAAAAAAAATTAAAAATAAAACAAATCTGTCAATGACTTGATTCTGTCAATTGGACATTCACAGTCATAACATGGAAATTAACACTTACCCCCAATTGCAAGAAAAAGAGATCACAAACACAGACCCGTGGACAACCGGACCGAGGAACAATTTCAAACAAGTGTACCTTCTTCGGTCTGACAGGAAATGGGGTAAGGGGACTGCGGCTGGACAGGCCCCGCAAAGAGTTAGTGGAGGCGACAGGGTGGTCTCTGGCCAGAGTGTACAGCGAGAGAGATCCGCCTTTCACTAAGGCATGTGGGCGAACCTACGCGATTCCCTGCTAAGAACGAGCGCCACGATCCAGAAGTCTTCACTAAGTCCATGCCACCGAGCCTGACCTACGGAGACAACGCAGGGGGAGCGGACCGGGCCGCCTGCGGTGGGTCTCAAGAGCTCACGCATACATTTGAAGGTATTTCGAAGCAGAAGGACCGCAGCTCGTGGGGTCGCCGGTCCCGGGCGGCGAGGAGAGGGCGCTCTGGTGAGGGGACGTCATCGAACCCCTCGTGTGACAAGCCCGGAGAAGCAGACCCCGTGACGAAGTCACCTGCAGAAGGCGACCGGTGCACCGATCATCCGAGCACCCGCCTCCTCAAGCCCCCAACCGCCTCTCTGCCCGGTCCCTTACCTTGGTTGCTGGAGACGTGACTGCAGTCGCCCGGCCAAGCAGTCAGCAGAGGCAAGAAGAAACCAAATTGCCAAAGCAACTCCCGGACTTCGCAGCCCCCCATGACTCTCCCAGCTCTCTTGCCCTTCAAGAGAAGTGGCAGCAGCGCAGCCAGGTGTCCTGGATAGGGTAGGAGTCCCGGTCGACGTCTTCTTCCTCCTCCTCCTCTTCTTCTTCCTCCAGCCGGCCCGCAGGAGATGTCCGGGGGCGCCCCCCGCGCGAGGCCCCGGGGGCAGGGCACGAGGGTCCAGGCTGCCCAGGTGCAGGCGCCGCTGCTGGGGAGGAGGATGCTGCCTGCGGCGCCGGGGAGCTCCTGGCGGCTGGAGGCGAGTGGAATTGCATCCACCACCGTGTCCCGCTCGCGCGAGGACTATCCACTTGGGCCCGGGAGAGTGCACGCGCAGGAGCGAGCTCGGGCTGTGGTTTGGAGGAGGGGAGCGAGGGGGCGGGGGAGGGCGTCTCACCGCGGAAGGGGAGGGGGTTGGCGACGACGAGGTGGGGCCGACAGCTGAGGCGGCCCGAGCGCCTCTCCGGACTCAAGTGGGCACTTGCCGGACAGCTGCTGTAAACAAGCGCGGGGCCGCGGAACTTTCCTCTGGCTGGTACTGGCTGAGCCGAGCAAAAGAGGCAGCTCTGGGAGCGGTCACAGCGAACTGGCGAGCTGCGTCCTCAGCCCCTCGCCTGAGTGGCGACGGCAGCGGCTCGCACTGCGAGCACCTCCAATTCCGCCGCGTCTGCGCTGCGCTCCGGCAGTGGCAACCGCTTTCCGGGCATCTCTAAGGCCGCCCTTAGTCCCCTAAACACTTTGCTCCCCATTTGGAGGCAGCAGCACCGACCGTATTAGGACTAGTGAGCTGCCGACACCACCTCCCCCTCACTTCTCCACCTGTCTGCGGCTGGAGAAGGTAAGTGCTGCGGGAAGGCAGCCCCGGTCCGGGGCGAGCTTTCGGCCCACCAGACAGCTCCTCAACGCCGGTCGCCCAAACTTGCTCTCTAAGGCGAGCGCCTCTGCTTTGGGGCCTCCTCCGCGGCTTCAAGTCGTAGGAAAACCAAGGAAGGGAGGAAGCAGCAAAGGGGAGTCATAAGAGGCTGGTTACGGACTGACAACCCGAGCTCTCCAAGGTCTTCGCGTCGCCGCGTGGCGGAGACTTCTCGCTGGAGGTCACAAGCCCGGTCGCAGCCGCTGGCACTGGGATTCCGGGAGCCCGAAACGCCCACGACTAGGGGCGTCGAGCCGCTCGCTGTGAGCAGCCCACGGGCTGGGCGGCGCGTGGTCACATCCTCCACGGCGCCGAGTGCACGGCGGCCAAGCCTCTCTCCGTGAGCGAACCGCCCCCTCGCGGCACTCTCCCTTCCAATTCTCGGTTTGGTCGGAAACGGTGGCGCTGACTACTTGATGGGACTGCGCGTCCCGGGTGCCAAGTCCTGGATAACACAGCGTGCTGAGGGGGCAGGCGCTTTGGCGTCCGCGGTCCTCACGCGCTCGCCCCACGGCTGAGGCGCGCGCAGAGGGCAGGGCGGGAGCCGCTAGCACTGCTGAGCTCCGCCAAGGCCGGCTTTCTCCCGGCAGGATACTGCCAGTCAGGCGCTAGAGGGGGTTAGTCGACAACAGAAATTCCTCCAAAGCTCGCGGAAGGCTCCAGCTATTCCAGCCAGGAGCCCAAAGGAAGGGGGAATGCCCTCAGTCTAAACTAACAGCATTTGTTAAGGACGCGCGGAGGAAATCTTATCACCGGTGTGGGGATTTCTGTAACACTGTATTCGTTATTGTTATCAATTTCTTTGGGGAGGGGACTTAGGTTTTCACAGTCGAGTAAGGGTGAAAAGCCACCTCGGAACTCAGTAGAGTGTTTTGAAAAACCTTTTTATGTCAACGGAGTAAGGTGTATCCAGAAGAGAAAGCAGCGATATTTTAAGGGGTAGACAATATTTTCAAAGTGCTCCGAAGGCATGGAAAGAAATGGCACAGGGGCCGGCGTGGGGAGAGCAGGATATGAAGGAGCAAAGGGTCAGTGTTTGATGTTTACCGAGTTATGGCAGAGAAAGGACCCGCCCATTCGATGCCTTTCAGAACGGAGATGTTTGTGCCATATCTCTTAGCTGAAGGAGCATCACTTAATACCTTACAGTCAATTGGAGGGAAAGAGAAAAGGAGAGCTAGAGCTGCTCCACATCAGAGATAATCCTGCATGGTGAGAAATGTGAAATGCAAATGATTTTGAGAGTGTGAGGAAGGCTTGCGATTGGTGACTGTACTTTCAATCTCCTCACGAATTCCTACACTGCTTATTTAAAGGTGTCCAAGCCAAGGTAAATGTATGCAAATCACTTAAAAGATAACCATGCCTGAAGTTTGTAGTGAAAATCTGAGTTTACGATTCATTCTACCACTCTTCCTGATATAGACTGACCACATGGATATTTGCAAACTCAGTTTATAGTTTGCAAACTCTATTATAAAATTAAAAGAGTAAGTTACATTATTATATAAAATCATGGCCTAAAAAAGTAATGTTCTTAGAACGTTTCTATTTGACCTATTATTTGATGATTCATTATATTGTTGATGATTGGACTCAAAATAACTTTATACTGTCAAATAATATATTTTCATGATCTTTTTGTAATTAAATTTTCATTTTGAAATGGAAACCCACACTAAAATAACTCTATAGACTTATGAACAACTCAGGGAGAAAAAAATACCTTGTTCAAGAAGACACTCCTTTGAAATGCCTAAAAACTATTAAATCCTACTAAACTGAAGGAGCTTATAAATAAGACCTGAGAATTGTAAACCATCTAAGTTTAAACTGTTTTTAAACCAGACTTGTGAGAATTTTAAAAAATAGAATATCACTGAAAAGAAGTTATTTTTTTAAAAATCCCTAGCATAAGAATATTTTTAAAAGTTTAAAATTAAATTCTGGTGCTTGCTTTTTGCTAATACGGTGTCACTTTACAGAGAATACGTTTTAAATATAGCACCAAAAACTTCTTTTATAATTGGATAAGAACAGAATGGTTCAAGTAGAAAGATAGAAAGATAAACTAAGGTTCATTTCTAGGACTCACAGTTGCAAATTATGGTACAATATCTGAAACTGTTATTTCCTTCAAAGTAACAGAAACAGCTTGATTAGACTGGATTTCTATAAATCTTCCTAGCATCCACCTACAATTCACCAACAATTTAATTTTTTTGTTTGTTTAAATAAGTTATAGTCATGTGTGACATAATGTATTACTTGCCTGGTCAGAAAATTGGTAGTTATAATCTGGTTTTTTGTTTTTTAAGAAAAAAATTATCAGATTTTTTCAATAATAAAATAAAACGTAAGTGTCATATGTTTAGAGTTTAGATATCTTTAGATACTTTCCACTGCATGTCTAGAAGGTGATGACTTCTTAAGTAAAAATTCATCTCAAGATGAAATGAAACGTAATTATGGCCTCTTACTACAGTGAGATTCCATGGGTTTGACATGCTTATCAATTTCAAAACATGACTGTAAAAAATGACCATGCTGTGTGTGTTATGTATTTATACATAGGTATGTGAATGTATCTATTCATTCTAAAATATTTATTGAGCTTTTCCTATGTGCTCATTTCTCTTCACTCAGGGAGGAGTTAATACTTTGTATGCATAAAAGTAATTTATGTTTTAAAAAACCAACTTCACATTTAAAATATGGTCATGGTTATATTTTATGAACTAGAAGCAATTGCATTTAAATGTATTTCCTTTTTTATTTTCTAGCAATATTGGTATATTTGCGGACATGTGACTGTTTCAAAATTATAAGCCACTCAGTGAACCAGATGCAATATTCATGTATATTTATCTGCACTTGTCTATTTGAATCATACCCATATTCAGAAAAGCATTCACGTCCCTTGTTTACAGTAACTTTTTGTTCAGAATTATTTTGTATTCTCTCAGACCGTTGTTCTTCATGTTATATTTAGTCTAGATTGAGGTAAGAATTATTCACTTTTAATTCAATAAGTATATGAAACTAAAAACTAGTCTAACTTTTCATTTATAGTAGAATTAGTAGTCACAATTTCTATTTCCTCTTTAAAATGATGAAAGAAGGAGAGATTAACCTGCAATTAATACCTTTGCAAAAAAATAAGAAAGAAGGATTATAATGTTTAATAGCTTTTTTCAAGGTTGGAGAAAGTCTTAAGTATACCATCCCGGTAGAAAAGTAAATGAATGCATTCACAGCATTTTTACATTTTACAGCATATTTACATTAATTTGCATTCTCTAAGTTCAAGGAAGAAACAATATAATTAAAGAGAGCATTGATCCCAAATATTTCGAAACATCAGGTCTTAAAACATTAGGTTGGTATTTTGACTAAACAAAATAGTTTTAGTATTTAATATAAAGTTTGGTCGTGCTACAGACAATATTGTTGTCATGTCATCAATAATAACATTTTTTAAAAAGATTGAACCAAATGTATTTTAGTATCCGAGCAGCTGAAGTGAAATAATTCACAAATTCAATTACAGTTAATTTGAGACCCTTAGCTTTAGAAGACACATAATTTGCATGAAAGTACATATTATTTACCTCAGAAATTTTTATTTTATTTTAGACTGTTAATATTTTCTGAAGAAGGATATTCTAATCAGTTCTGGCTATTTTACTTTATTGTTCGCATATCAAACCTTAAAAACCTCACAGGAAAAGATAATCAATTTGAGGTTGCATGAAATACATTTTTCATTCCGGTATCATATAGCATTTTATTCTTGTGTTGTATAGTATGTTATAGTAAAAGAAAAAATATGTATATACTGTGTGTATATATATATGATATGTAGATGCATTTATATGTGTACATGCACATATATAATATATATGGGTATGAATGTGTTTGTGTCAGTTTATAATTCAATGATAAACTCTCTAACACTTTTCTAATCAGTAACATTTTACCAAGTGATATTTGTGCTGAGCACAATGGGAAAGATAAAAAAGTGATTTGCATTTAGTTCCATTCCTCAGAAGTTTATTACAGTGAAGGTCACAGACACACGAGTTACTCCAGAACAAATCATTTTCTGTGATTCTATAATAGAGTTCCAAATTACTGTAATTTCTGCTTTTTCTTGAGTTAAACTTAGTATGAATAGTTCATCCTCTGGTGCATGAGTTTTTACTAACATTAAGTATAATGCTAAAGGTTGTGCTCAATGGCCAAGTAATTCAACTAGATTCAACTAACTTGCATTTTTTAAAATGAAATTGACTTAATAGTCTGTGTAGCATCAGGTATCCACAAAAAGTAATTTAGATAAGTTATCTAGAGTATTTTTAAATGCTGTGTTTAAATTTCTTTCAATTTTATGAGTAACATATTGCTTAATTTACTTTTCCCACCCAGAATGACCAGCCATGTCAAAATAACATTTTTTAATTGATTTATTATAAATATCATTGAAGAGCTTCTCTAAATATTAATCAGGGAACAATTGATACTAGAAATAATTCTAGTATCCAAAGGAATTAACAATAATTTCTTTGTAAAAAACCTTTATTTAGTCAAATATATCAAATTATTTCCATCATAACCAATACAATAACAAGATTACAGGAATAGTGCTATTAATTATGCCCTGCTATTTTACAATAAGAGTACATGGGCTTATCAAGTATTTAATGTTCAATTTATTAATAATGGGATCATATTAATGAAATTTCTCAGTGATACATTTTATTGTTGATACAAATAATGCAATACTTGTTTTTTTATTACAATCAAACCACATAGATTAAAAGGGTCAGATGGAGAGAAGTGATTTTTTAATACATCTTTTAGGCTAGATTTGTTCGATCAAGTTTTTTTTAATGATTCATATAATATTTCGGTTTATTCTGAAATCAAGTACCATCTTTATTTTTAAAGTTCTGAATTTTTGTTTTGTATATGAAACTTGCTTTTTAAAAATCTTGAGTGATATATTTCTAAATAAGTTGTAATAACCCATTAAAAATCAGAAACACTACATTATTTTAATCATCGTGTATTTCTTTTACTAGGACTATTAAAATTTTTACATGGAATAAAAAACGTTTCTCAATATCAGCTCATAATTATTAGAAGATTAAAAATAAATTCTATAGAACTCCCTTATGCCAATCATTTGACAAACTGGAATATGGTTCTTCATATTCTTGCCTATTTTTATTCTTTATAGAACATTTCATATTGCTGATATAAAATCCTTACATAGCATGTTTTAACAAAGTCAACAGTAAAGATAATATTTGGAAGACACCTGGGGGAAAAGGCTCTGATAAGACAAATTCACAGATGGAATTTATCTTCTTCTTGTTTTTGCCATGGTAAAGTTAGAACCTGGGATGAGCAGAAAGTAACAGGACAAATTTCTTCAAATTAATAGATAGGAATTTCCATATTTAAATTAATAATCCTTCAAGGAGTCACCTTGGGAAGGTATAGACTTGCTACAACAGTGTGGCTATTGCTCAAAAAATTCCCTGAAATTACAAAATTTTTTTAGAGACAATTTAAAAGTCACATAAATAAATCCAAGCTATTTTACTCAATAGTCCTTTTACTTTGCACCTAAGACTCACTACCCAACCAGAAGACAGAGAATATTCACTGGACTTGTCCCTGCACTGAACAATCATGGATGCAAATTTAGTATCATTAAGATTATTTAAAAATGCCACAGACTCTGAAGGTAATTGCAAAAAATATTTTGAATAAGTATAACATTGCTGGAATAAATATGCAGTTTACCAAGGTAACAACTTTGAAATTCAAAATTAGTCTTGTTGGTTTCAAATTACAACTCTGGCATCTTCAGTAGGATTCAGCTGCCTGGATGGGCTGGGAAGTAGGGACTTTAAAATCCTCAAGGGGCAGAGAACATTTATGTTACATCTCTACAAAAAAAAAGTATTTGGTAAATAATTGCGTGTTTAATTATATTTATCTCTTTGGTCTAATTTGCCACCGTTATTAACTTTTTCATAAGGGATAATTTAATACTTAAATATTTCAACTGTAAAAAAGAATCTAATTGCCCTGTTTTTTTAAATTAAAAATCACTAAGTATTTCGATTACTAATATTTGAGTCATAAGACTATATAAATTATAATACATGAAAAACATATTATGTACATATTGTACCAATGCTGAGTTTATGTAAATGTTCTTTTCCTACTCTGGGAAAAAACTCATTGATAGAGCCAATGTGAGACTCTGCCAGTATTTCTGTGTTAAATTTTCTATTCATGTTTCACAGTGTTAAAAAATGTATTGAGTTTCATATACTTGCAATTAAGTTGCAATATCTTTGCTATTTTTATAGGTAAAAATAAGAATTTTCTAAATTTCAGGGGAAAAGAAGAAAAAGGAAAACAAAGACTATGTTGATTTAGATTGGTATTAATTTAAGGCCAGGACTTCATTAATTTATTTGCTCCTGATTTATTTTTCATCATTGTTTGAAATATGTAAGAAATGGAAAGCATATCCATGCTTGTTTTTGTGTATTTTGTATATTTTTATCCAAGGAAACTCATTCCTGAACATACAATTTTCAAATAAAAAATCTTATGGTTATATGTTATTTATCACAAACATGGTTACCATGATTAATAGAAATTTCTGCCCTATCATAAATATTCTGTGTCTGAGAAACTGAGCTTTAGTTAATTTTAATATATGTATTTATACATGAGTGTATGTATTCTGTTCTATATGTATGTGTATGTGTGCATGTGTGTTCTAAATACTTACATATTAATAAAGGAGAAAAATACCAAAGGGATTTGAAAACTGCCTAAGTGCCAAAACTGTGCACAACTTACTACAAAACACACACTTACTACACAGCACAACTTACTACAAAAGAGTTCATTCTTTTTTTAAAAAGATTTATTTAATTTTTTAAAATTTATTTCTCTCCCCTTCCCGCTACCATCTGCTCTCTGTGACCATTTGCTCTGTGTTCTTCTGTGTCCGCTTGCATTCTGTCAGCAGCACTGGGAGTCTGTCTCTTTTTGTGTCATCTTGCTGCGTCAGCTCCCCATGTGTGCAGTGCCACTCCCAGGCAGGCTGCGCGCTTTTTTTTTTTTGCACAGGGCAGCTCTCCCTGAGGGGCACACTCCTTGAGTGTTGCGCCAGCTGACCACACAGGTCAGAAGACCCTGGGTTTGAACTCTGGACCTCCCATATGGTAGGCAGACACTCTATCAGTTTAGCCAAATCTGTTTCCCAAAACAGTTCATTCTTAATATAGAAATTTTGTTGGACATAGTCACATTTATGATGACAGAAAATTAAGACAAACTCAAAGAATAACTCTGCTACAAATATATTTACACTATCTTTAAAGCTAGCTTGATAGGACCCGTTTTGGTTTGTTGTTTTTTTCTGCATATTACATTGGACTGGTCAGGAGGCATTATTACGTGTACCATACTAATAAAAGATGATAATGAGGAAAAGTGTGGGAGGAAAAGGGGATGCGGTATATGAGAATCCCTGTATTTTCAATGCAACATGTATGTAATCTAAAGCTCCTTTAAAAATAAAGAAAAAATTATTTTAAAAAGTCATTCTAAAAGAAACTTATATCTTTGAGAATTATTTCAGTTCTGAATAGAATCACTTGCTTAATGTGCCTTCTCTTGGATGCCACAACTTGAAAAATGATTCAGGAGTCACCGCTAACCTGTTATGCCCTCCACTTCTGCTATGATACCATGGATCCCACAAAATTATAGCCACATAAATGACTCAGTAACGTAATAGAGGCTCTAAAACTAATATCCTTAATGAGAGATTTGCCAAAGAAGCTGCAGAATTCCTCCATTTAGATGCTAGTGTTTGTCTTTTTCCTTTTTGACTTTCCTATTAACATGCAAAACAATTGCCCTTTTTCATGTTAGTAGATTTTCAAAAGAATGAAGGTACACATGGTAGCCAGAGAACCAGTTTACCACTGTTTCATTCATAGCATACTAAATTTTGTCACTTGATGGTGTCCTTCTATATCTGGGAATAGAATCTTAAGAATCACATGAAATGGTCATGTGTTTATTAGACAGGTAGAGACTAAGTTAGTATACATTGTTTATTTTCAAGAAAGTACCAAACATGTGGTACTCAAATCCCCACTGAACTTTTTCCCTGCCTCTTCAGCCAGGGAGAATAAAGAGAAGGGTTACAATGAAATGCTAAACATCATTGTGAGAGTCTAAAATATATTTCACTAACATACTATAAGTGTTTGAGAATTAAATTATTTTTTCTTTTTAAGTTTTACTTTTTAAAATTTTAGAAGTCGCATGACACTATCATAGAATATGTGGAAAATTGAAAGGGAAAATAATACCTATTATTGTGCTACTCTAACATAATTACTATTATTGTTTTAATATGTTTCATCACAGGCATCTTAACCTTCCCTTTTCCCACAAATACATACTCTGACATGGTTTAAATTATAACATACATTCAAATTTATACTACATTTCAATTTTTCCACTAGTTTCTGGATTTTTAGGGAGTTTTGAGTCTATGGTATTATGTAAAACGAATATGAAAGTAGCTAGAAAATAAAGGTATTGCTATATGTGAGAGATGATGCAAATGTCATAAGCCAAATAGGATTTCTGTACAACTTATAATTTTTAGAAAATTATTCCCTATATCAACACAAATAGCATCATTGTAGAATTTCAGAATGTTCAAATGAGTTCTTTTACAACGAGTTTTTATATTATCGAGAGGAATAAAAGGTAAAGTTTTTCCTAAAGACAGAGTCTTATTGTGTTATTAGGACAGGAATCTAGGCAAAATGCAAAAATAATTGAAGGGAGGTATATGAACATCCTGTTCACATGGGTTGAAAAATCTTGTGGCCATTTTCTATAAAATATAATCTTTCATGCCAGAAAAAGTAAAAGTAGTCTGTTAAAGTAAGATAGGAGTGGCTGCAATGGGCGTAGCCTAAATATCAATTTGTTGGGTAAGGAATGAGTGGAACATATGATAGAGAAAATTCCACAGATCATCTTGAGTTCAGTCTCAGAGGGACACTAAAGTGAAGGGACTCCAGCAGTAAAAAAGAGGAACGGTCTGTAAAGTATGTTGAATGAGTTATAAAGGTCCATCTGGAATAGAGATGCATCTTTTCTTTTCAAGGGAACTCCATGATAAAAGTTGCCGGACATGAAGATCTCTGAAAAATTTACAATAGAAACAAATGAAGGAAAGGGATGGGGAGTCAGTGTTAAACCCCTGCCAGAACCAGAAAGAGATTGCCACTTAGATAAAAATTTTCCTATCCCCTTAAATCTCATTACTCTCCTGGTGATCGAAACCATATGAAGAGAGAAAAGAAATCAATTACATTCCAGAATCTAAAAGCAAGTAGCCTCCTTCAGGGTTTAACATGGAAGTAGATTTGGAGAAAGGAAGAAAAGTTTTAAGAAATCATCCCATTAAGAAAACTTAGTTTTTAATTAACCTTGTGATGGGTATTCTATACTTTAAATTGAGCCCATTTTAATGAGTACAATAATGTCATTAAGAATTATTTCCTAATAATGTAGCTCATTATTAGATAATGAGTGAATATCCATTGTCTAAAACAGAATATTAATGGGATTTACCCAAATTTATATCCTAGGGCTGAGAAAGATTTCTTTGCCCACTGGAAAACTTAAAGGGACAAGAGGAACTCATATAATTTTCCTTTAGATGACATTCCATGAATCTTACGTTTAACACTCTACTTACATGTAACTTATTTGCTCTGGTCTATCCATCAGCCTCACAAAAATCCATAGATATTTTTTGCAGTTAGCGGCCTGACTCTTGAACTGCTCCGAATTTACACCTTTTTATCCTTTACTGGTAGAAAGGAGAGAAAGCATGAATCCTCAGATGAGCCTAAATCCCAGACAAAGAAATACTCAGTGTTAGACTGATAAAGACTATTGAGCACCTGATTTGCCCACCATTTTTGTTTTAGGTTGTTAATACTTTCTTTTTCAGAAATGTGACTTCTATCTCAGCTTCTTGGTTTCCTCTTGAAATCCATGTCTTGCCTTCTCCTTTCAGATTAAATAATGCCTTGTAGGACCACAGAAGATTATTCTAGGTTATAACTGGTTCATGGGTATTCAAGGTATCGGTTTATACAAGTGTAGATTTTAAAAATATGTAACAGACTTTGTTTAGTCCCTGACACAGAAATTGAGATGATATGACCCATACACAATCATTCAGGATTACCTGTGTACAGGTGTGGCATTGTCCTGTTGATGAACCAGGATGGTATTCCCCAGGTGGTTATTTTACAAAGTATATCCAAAGCAATCTAAAAGGCATCACTTTCTGGTGGTTTACTCAACTGATTTCCAAAACGAAACTTCCAGATTGCTAAGATGAGTTGTTTGACATTTGTGTGAATATTTTGAATAGTTAACAACAAGAATTATTAATTCCACCCAGTGAAATAAGATAAATATACAATATAGTACCATAAATAGTCACTGTTGTGCTAATTTGCATTTTGAGTGTTGAAAACTTTGTTTATATTTAATAAGAGGGAAGATAATAGAATGAACAAGTAAGAGTATCTGTAGGTGTGTGAGATGATAAGCATGTTGAAATTTAATAGGATTACTTATCAAAACACATTTTCTTATAGAAAGATGTATACTGCTATGAATAATAACTGATAAGACCCTTGGACCCAAATTACGCCTACCAAAAATACTGTGATTTTCCATCAACATTTGGTAGATAAAAACATTAGTATGGACAGCAAATCTTCCATTTAACTAAGCAAAGAAAGTATTGATATAACTGAGGGTATTATTGCATGTTAGAGAACTGTGTAAAATATGATGGAATTGTTCTTGAAATACTAATGGAAAAAAGCTTCTCTAGTCTAAAACAAAACAATTATACTTCATGTTTTTAATGTTATGCCAAAAAATGCATTCAAATGAACTTAGTAGGATATAGTAAATAAAAAGTATGTGTGCAAAAAATGATGTTCATGTATCTGCTTTTAATATCTGTGTGTATGGAATATGTGAAAAAATATGTATCTTTTTTTAATGAAAATTTTACGGCCTCTAATAGTTATCTTGACAGTATTGTTTTAATTGAAGATAACTGACAAATAGTGGAACTGCCAAGGAAGTTAAGAAAAATATAATGGCAAGGAAAATAAAGTTAATGTTTAATTGATTTGTGTTTCATTCCCCTTGTATAACTTCAAAAATGCAATCTTGAGGTTATTTCAAGTGAAAAAGTTAAAGTAAATAGCACATAATAATTTACATTTAAAATACCCATGGTATATTCGTATTTATTTAGTTCTACAAACTGATGATTGTCTTTGTGGGTGCATCGAAATCATAATTTTATTTATATGCTTAAACACATCCCAAATTATATATTGAAGAATTTCTTGGATTGATGTGTCCTCTGTAGCTCATTCTGATGTAGTCCTTGGATAAGCTTCTATCTGCATGATTATACTGATAGGCCCTCTTTTGGTGCATGATATCTTAAGATAGTTATTATCAATTATTTTGTCCTGGAATACACATTCCTTCTCACATAAAAGGTGTAGTTTAATTCCCATATCCTTGAATCTAGCCTGGCCTTAATAATTTGTTTGGTCTATTTAAATGTAATGGAAATGATATTCTGAGACATCTGAGGTTAGGTCATAAGGAGCCTTTTCAGCTCTGCCTGGCCACTTGGAACGCTTGCTCCTGGGATTTGCCCTTTCAAAAATGGCTACCATGCTCCAAGAATATTGAGCCACATTGAGAGGCCACTGTAGGTGTTCCAGTTGACAGTTCCAAGTGAGCTTGCAGCTAACAGTTACATTAACTGACAGCTATGTGAGTGAGCCACCTTGGTTCAGCCAGCTGATATTTCAAATACTTCCAGCCTCAGCCGCATGAGATACTCTGAGAACAAATTGCCCAGGTGAGTCCATTCAACTCACAGAACCATGGAAGGTATAAAAAGTTGTTGTTTTAAGTCACAGATATTTCTGTGGTTTATTATTCAGTGATAGAAAACTGGAACACTTCTCAATGACTGTATCAAAGTCATGTGGCTTTTTCTTCAAACAGTAGGAAACAATATAAAATTTAAGATAATATTTTTGGTGAAATAAACATGACAAACATAGCAGGTTGGATACTGTCAATTGTATGCAGATGATGCTGCTTTCCTAATTTAGAAGTCACAGACACAGACACATAAACATATAACTGGTTTTTAGTTTATAAATATTTTAAGAAGAATTTGAAGTTATATTCATTAGTAAACTGTTTCTCGTGATCAATCAAGAGCCAACATTGAGTTAGATATTAGCAGTGTTGCTTGTGTGAAGTCTGGGCTGTTAACACAGAGGTCCTAAAACACATATCTATTTTACAGAACATAGGATAGAAGCAAAGCGATTTTTCAAATACAAATCAAATAGATTTGTTCATGTTTACCCTTAAGATTTTCTTTAACATTTTATTAAACATTTCTTTACTCATTTTATTTGAGTTTGAGGCCATGTTTATTTATCCCAGAAAAATTTACAAGGAAATGATATTTTCACCTTAAGATGAAAGTTTTGATTGTTGGGTTCTTTGAAATTTTATCTCTAATTTGGGGAAAACTAAATTTTAAACTTTTCCTAATTCCCTACATTGTTTATTCTTTACTTCATTTTCTTTTCTTCATAACTTCCTCTATTTACTCATTTTCTGATCTGTAACCATCTATGGAGTGAGTTACAATACTGTATATCATGAAAAAAGGTTTAGATCCAAAACAAATGACCACTTTATTATTTACAAAAGGTCCAAAAGAGCAGGGGGAGAGGTCACATGGTCTGTTATGGTAACTCTGCATGCCCTGCTTTGCATCAGAATAAGATACCTTGTGCTCCAAGTGATGGATTTTTATATACCCCAGGAGGAGGCAGCCATCTTTACTTGGCAAAGAGAAGAAAGGAGCACAATGTTCTTCTTTGAATATTGAGTCAAATGGTTTAACCATCCCAAACTGAGTCCTGTTTATTACAAGAACAAGTTCTTGGTGGTTTTCTCTCTCGCTTGGTCCCTGATTGAAGCCAGGTCAGAATGTGATGAGATGGTCTAGCATATGGAAGGGGAAGGAGGGCAAACAGAGCCAGGAATGACTCCAAATCCTGTCCTATTCCATGCACTCTCAGAAGCTCCCTGTATCCACTTAGGGAGAGAGGAGGAAGATTTTCATTCTAGTCCCTACAATCTTGCTCCCACCAAGCTATTTCAAGGCTTAAAACCTAATTGTTCACAGGCTTTAAGGAATGTGGCAATGAAGAAGGTGACCACAGTGTCACTGAGCAAAAGTAATGTTCCAAGCAAACTTTGGATGGAGTTCTTACTCTGGCAAGCAGCTGTGTCTGCTTGTACCCAGTTTTGTGTTCAAGTTATGGTCAGGCCATTCCATTTCTGAGTAGTTGGTTTTTAGTCTATGAATATTTTAAGAATATGTTGAAATTATATCCATTAGTAAATTGTTTCTGTTTTTCACTGTTGAGAACTAACATCTCCCCTGAGTTATGAAATGGAAACAACGAAACATCTGTACACAAAGAAGCAAGAGGGGAAAGGGAAGGGTGCAAGAGAGCTCTGGGAAATGACTACTGAGCATCTCCTTGACCTCCCCAGCATCACCTATTTCTGTTTCATCTTTTGGAAAGATTACGTAAGTAAAGCAAAGTACTAGGATTCAGGTGACCTGGTTTCTAATCTAAATTCTGCAAGTAACTAGATATATAATCTTAGATCACTTAGAATCTCTCAGCTAAATTAATCCCTCTGAAACTTTAGAGGATTAAAATAGATTATCTTTTGAGCCCTTGCAGCTTTAGAATTACATAATTTAAAAATGTGTAAAACAAGGCAATTACAAGGTAAACATAAGAAGCTAATTTGGAGGAACAGAGAAAATGTTTCAGGCACTTATTAGTGTGAGTTACATAATGCAACAAACTAAAGTCAGAATGAAAACACAAATTAATTTAGGCTATCTAGTTCACATAATACAATAAAAGAGAGCATAAAATGTCTCTATGGAAATAAGCTTACTTCTCTTCATTGACTTCTAGGAGAAATAAAAATGATTTCCTTGTATAAGGGATATTGGATAACGTAATAGAAACTGTATACAGTTATAATATTAAGTGAACCTCTGTAATCTCATAGGATCATGGACATATCCCAACCCATGCATATAATAACTTTTATATTTATATATTTTTATAATAATTTGCATTTATATTTGTCTAAGTAAACTGAAATTTCTTTTGGGCAACTGTTCTTGAATTGTTCTAATTTTTATTTTCAGATCCCATGCTATGTTTCGGGCATTCAAAAGGCCCTCAATAAATTTTTGTGAAATAAAGAGATACAGAACCAATCTTCAAATAAATATTTCTAGTAACATCACATGAAAGATGCCAAAGCCATATTACTAAATTATAACGTAAGAAAGGTTTATATGAATAAGTCTGAAAATATAGTCAGGTAAGCAGCTTTGTGTTATTCTAATTTAATATTTTTATAAAGATCCTAAGGAATTACAAAGATGAAAAAAAATGCCCCTTAAAAAGTACTTTCCTGATAATATATCATGTGAGTTTATGACAAGTACCAATTTTCTGACAGTCCAATAATTGTAATTGACACTAATAATCAGGGTGCCATATTTTACATTGTTGACTATATATATGATTTAAAATAGGATATTTAGGTTGTAGTATTAACATCCTATCATGACAATTTAGGAGTCTGACATAAATTATCACTCAGTTGGAGGGCCATCCTGTTCTTTATCAACTTGAGACGGAAGTTGTTTCTGAGAGAAAATTTTCCACAGAAAATTGTTTACAATTTGCTCAAGCACTTAAAGAAATACTAGGTTAAAATAAATTTGGATCAGATGCAGAAAGTTAAGGTTAGATGTTATCATTTAACCACAGCTTGTTAAACTGTGGTTTCTGCAGAAAACCTAATTCTGATAAGGCCTCAAAATATATAAACTTCAACACTTTCTCTTTGTCTCTCCCATCTCAAGTAACTGAAAGAGCTCATACATAGGTGAAGATATTTGACATTTTAAATTTAAGAATGCTGGCAAAATTTAAAGATTTTTAAGTATGGTTGTGAAGCTATGTAAATCTTTCAGTCAGTGCTTAATCCTTTTAGCTGTTTAGGGAGAAATATTGTATAGCAGTACAGCTTGTAGTTCTAGATTTCCTATGGCTGAAACATTGGCAGAATTTTGACATTTAAGTTTCTAAAAATTATATTCAGCTAATGGATTCTTGAAATATGGATATAAAGTTCAGAAGCTGCCAAATTGGTTCTAGACATCTGCTGGCTCTCTATGCTAATTAGCGGAGTAAACAAGCTTCTTATAGATAATGGGTATAACATATATAACAGGAAAGACATGTCAGCAACTTTCTTCACGCTTGGGAAGAATATGTTCTTGTCATTTAAACCAAATATTGCTTAATTGAACTTTCAGTAACAACTGAAATTAGTATAGTTATCTTTATACTTGTCCCTTTATTACTCAAAGGTTGGGTGTAAATAAGATATTGTATCTTTCACATAGAAAAGTTCATATTGTAAGCCCTAGTTATTGTAGAAAAGGCTTGCAGAAGCATAAAACACTGAAATTTGTCATCATTGTGCTGCCTTCTAAGAAAGAAGTTTTACTTTTAAGATTTATTTTTTATTTATTTCTCTCCCCCACCCCCAGTTGTCTGCTCTCTGTGTTCACTCGCTGTGTGTTCTTCTGTGACCACTTCTATCCTTATCAGCAGCACCAGGAATCTGTGTTTCTTTTTGTTGTGTCAGCTCTCCATGTATGCGGTGCCATTCTTGGGCAGGCTGCACTTTCTTTCACGCTGGGCAGCTCTCCTTATGGGGCGCACTCCTTATGCGTGGGTCTCCCCTACGCGGGGGACACCCCTGTGTGGCACAGCACTCCTTGTGTGCATCAGCACTGCACATGGACCAGCTCCATACTGGTCAAGGAGGCCCGGGATTTGAACCGCGGACCTCCCATGTAGTAGGCAGAGGCACTATCCATTGGACCAAGTCCGCTCCCTGGAAAGAAGTTTAAGTCTATAAATTTAGTAAAATGAAACCCCTCAGAGTCTTAAAGTGAAATATTTTGTTTTTGAAGTTTTAAATTTTGTATAGTATCACAATTATTTCTTATTAATATTACTGAGGTAGGGCAGGCTTACCTCATAATAATAATGGTTCATAGTATTTGTTCCTCTCAAGAAGGAAAATATAGAGTCATGGTGCATTTGAAAAAGGGTTCATTGGATATCAAGAAGATGGAGAAAATAATAATGATCCATGATAAGTGAGACTGGCATCAGGTGAGGGTTAAGAGTACAGACTGGGATGCTGTAAGGAGAAAGTTTTTAGGTAAACCCCGGTGATTTAAGAAAGTGAATACTGTCTATAATGCTATTTCTTTAACTTCCATAGAAAGAAGCAATCACTATTGTCTGGTTAATCAAGTGAAATTTGAACAGAATGGTTCTATAAATTGGGAAGTCTAGTTGATTAAAATGTCAATAAAGTTCAAAATGAAGAAGATTAAAGGTATATATTCAGTTATTTAAATTTTATTTTTCAAAGTTTGTCCAAGTTGATACTGGTGCTATCTTGTTTATCCCGATAAAGCTGTATAAAACAGTCTCAGCTTTTGTGCTCAATTATGTTTTTGCTGTGTATGGGCCACATATTTCTATTTCTTTGCTTGTCTCATAGGTTTGTTTTTTTTTAAATTTAATTTAATTTTTTAATTATATTTTTTTAAAGTTAACATTACATTACATTAAACAACATAGATTCCCATATAACCCAAATCCACCCCTTACCCCCATCATTTTTAATTGTATTTTTTTGGAAAATATGTAGATCACAAAAAAGTTACAGTAAAAAGTATAAGAGGTTCCCATATACCCCACACACACACCTACTCCAGTCTTCCCACATCAACAACCTCTTTCATCATTGTGGCATATTCATTTCATTTGGTGAATACATTTTGGAGCACTGCTGCACCACATGGATAATAGTTTACAATGTGTTTTATACTCTCCCCCAGTCCATTCATGGGTTATGGCAGGATATATAATATCCAGTTTCTGTCCCTGCAATATCATTTAGGACAGCTCCAAGTCCCAAAAATGCCCCCACATCACATCTCCTCTTCCCTCTCCCTGCCCTCAGTCACTACCGAGTCACTTTCTCCACATCAGTGTTACAATTTCTTTCATTACTAGTCTCAATAGTTCTATAGTAGAATATCACTTAGTCTACTCTAATCCATATTTTATTTCTCCATCCTGAGGACCCTGGGATGGTGATGTCCATTCCACCTCTATATCGAGAGGGGGCTTAGATCCAACATGGATGATGGATGCAATTCTCCTGCTTGCAGTTATAGGCACTCTTTGTTGAAAACTAGACATTATAGGTAATATATTGCTACAACTCTAGTTACTGATTTCCCCCCATTTGGGACTTGATTATTTATTTGTTTAGTGACATGGCTGGACTGTTTTAGTTAAGTCTATTTACACTTCAGTGGGAAGCCTCTAATGTTACTCCACAGAGGGCCCATTATTGTGCATGCCCCCAGCACCTGAAGATAACTGTAGTTTTATCAGGGCTCTCTTTGTCCCTTTCCCTGGTCTTTCTGTTAAGCTGTGTGCCTCAGTTAGTATTACTCCTAGCTGTTGGACTCCATTATTGTTGTCTGATTGTTTTAATGATTTACTGATGCCCTGGTGCATAAATTATCCCATAGTCTGGGCCCCGTTTGGAGGTATAGTTTCAGAGGCAAGCCTTTAAGTTTTGTGGTCCCCAGGAGAGGTTTTCTTGGCTGTCTCTTTCCCTGGTTCACTCTAGTAAACAAGCTGGCCTATTGTCTAGCTTGTTGTTCTCATGAAACTATCTCCTTTTATTTGTTCATCACCAAAATCTCCTTTGTTTTTCAGAATGCTCTTAGGCTTCAATTTCTCCATATTCCATTTCAAATAAAGTCATTTCCCTTGAGAATAGTGTTTGACTGTTCTCACAGCTTGTCTTTCTGCCTTGGCAAGTTTTGTGCTACTGGGCTGGAGCTTTGTTGGAGACAGTGGTCCCCATCTCTAAGTGATTTTAAGAATTACTGTAACCCATGGGAGTGTGGTATTGACAGAGATGAGTGAAACAAAATATAAAGTCCAGAAATAGAGCCAAAAATATAGTCAATTGAATTTTGACAAACAAACCAAGGTAATTCAATAGGGAACAAATAGTGCTTGAACAACTAGAGACTCATATGGAAATAAATGAATTATTTATCTGACACACTCTATGTACACAAATTAGCTCAAAATAAACATAAACATGAAAATAAAATCTAAACCTATAAAACTTCTAGATCAAACAATATGTAAAGGTCTGAAAACGTAACGGTTTCTTATAGAGGATGCAAGTACTTACCACAAAAGGGAAAAAAAAAAACACAAAAAAACAAACTGAATTGGACAGCAACAAATTTAAAACTTTTGTTTTTGAAAACCATCCTTAAGAAATCAAAAGGCAAGTCACAAGCAGTGAAAAAATATTTGCAGCCATACATTACAAAGGGCCTAATTCCAGAATATTTAAATAGTAAGAAGGTCCAATAACAAAATATGAAGAAGATTTGAACACACTTCTCAAAAGAAGATATATGAGAGAACAATAAGTTCACAATGACACCCAAAATCTTTGAAATTCATCTTAAGGTGGAGTGATTCTTCTCATCTATCTTGTGCTTATTTAAACCGAAGACTGGTAATCTTTATTTTTCTGGTTTCCTCAGCTCCCGACCATCCCAGCCAATATAAACTGCATTTTTTAACCTATGAAGTTTCAGTAATGTAAGAAACAAAGGCCAGGAGATTGCCATCATTGTAGTCAGTTTAGTGAATGCTTCCCCTCTTTTTTTTAAGCCTGATAAGTGTGGGTTTCAAGAATAGAGATATCTCAATATCTTGGTGGAAACAATAGCCTGGTTGCTAGTGATTGAGAGCCCAAAGGAAGCAGCCTTGCCCAGCAGAGCACAGCCTGAGATTGTAAAATATCCAGAGAGTATCAGCTAAATGTGAGCATTTCCCACTAATTAAATGTGGGCCAAAGAACACAGAACCAACCTCATTTTGTCTTAGATCATGTCTAAAAGTGCTACTGGGAAAATCTGTGAGAAATAATGGTTGAAAGAGTTTGGAGTAGTAATGCAGAAAGTCCTGAGGACAACATAGTTACAGTATGCAACCAGTCAGAAAAGACACATGTCACATCAAAGAAAGTTCAGGTGAGAGATCCTTAGCAATGGAGGGTATCTGTAGTATTCTAAAAATGCCCTCAAGTGAACAAGTCCACTAAACACCTTTTATATTCAGGGACAATCAATACCAGTATTGTTTCAGTTTACTGGGAATATTTTGTAACTAATTCTGGGTACTTCTTGAGATTTCACCTCCAGCAGAAAGAACTAGTATCAGAAGGGTGGCTTCAAATAAGCAATTACATAGAAATACTAGTTATTTTTTTCATTGCCACAAAGGAGTGCCAGTATTTGGACATACCTGGTAACAACTAGTAATAGCCAAATATGAAATCTCTTTTAACATGCACATGGTAATAAAATATGAACTAGATCTAGTAATATGGAAACCAATGGAAAACTATGATTATAATTCAAAGAATGCACCTTAATTAAAATGCAAGTAAGTTTTGTATTTAAATTCTATTTTGTCCAATATTAGTATTGCTGTTCCAGCTCTTTTTTGATTACTATTTGTGTAGAATATCTTCTTCCAACCTTTCACTTTCAGTCTATTTGTGCCCTTGCATGTAAGCTGAGTCTCTTGTATACAGCATACAGATAACTGGTATTTTTTTTATCCATTCTGCCAGTCTGTGTGTTTTGACTGCGGAGTTCAATCCATTAACATTCAACGTTATTATTGTAAAGGCATTACTTACTTTGTCCATTATATCTTTTTCCTTTCCATTGACCTATCTTAAAATTACCTCTCTTTTTACCCTTTTTGTTATCCTTAATAATAATCTTCATTTCTATACTCTTCTCCAGATATGATGATATGCATGTATGTTTTGTAAGTTAACAACTTTTACTTTACAATTATTGTTTATGGACGTTCATATATGAATGATTCCATCCATTAGCCATGTGGGATCTAAGCCCCCTCTTGAGTTAGAGGTGGAGTGGACATCACCATGCCAGGGTCCTCAGGATGGAGGAATAAAATATGGATTAGAGTGGGCTTACTGGTATTCTAATATAGAATTACTGTGACTCTAGCAATGGAAGAATCTGTGTCATTGATGTGGAGACAGTGGTCATGGGAATTGCTGAGAGCAGGGAGAGGGAAGAACAGGTATGGTATGGGTTATTTAGGACTTGGAGTTGTCCTGAATGGTATTGCAGGGACAAATGCAGGGCACTATATATTCTGCCATAAACTTTTGAATGGACTGGGAGAGAATGTAAACTACAAAGTAAACTATAATCCATGCTATTTAACAGTGCTCTAAAATATATTCATCAGATGCAATGAATGTGCCACACTGATGAAAGAAGTGAATGATGTGAGAGGAGTGGGGAGTATGGGGAGTGGGGTATGTGAAAACCTCATATATTTTTTAATGTTTAATCCATGTATCTTTAAAAAAAAAGATAATAAAATAAAAAACTGCCTTGACACCCTTCAAAAAAAAAAAAAAAAACCAAGTTTAAAAGAAATGCAAATAAGGTAGAATTGCCAAAAGTTTAATATGATTTTCTGTAGTTATTTGGGGAACACTGGAAATTTTAAAAACCCACCGTAATAGGTGTCCTACACTTCCCATGCAACTATGTTTCTTTGTCTTGCCTCTTCTGCCTTGGCTTCAAAAGCAAAACACAAGACTATATTAAGACATTTCCTATTATAAAAAATATATATTTTGTTTTCTAGCCTGGCCTGGACCGATTTTGCTTATCATGAAGTATCCTTTATGTGATTTCAATAGAAAATCAGTGTTAATAATCATGAGTAAAATGAACTAAATGATCAAACAATTTTTTATTTAAAATTTAGGAAAGAAACAAGATACCTATCAATTTACCTATCAGTAAAACATGTAGGAGAAAGTGAGAGAGAATTAAATTAATTATATCAGAATTGCAGAGATTTAAAACCTCTTTTTGACCACTCACCTTATACAAATGAGTATTGTCTTACTTGCCATTACAGAGTTAGCTAGAAAAATTAACAGCACAGAAATGTATATCTGAATATGGTTAAAAGGGGGAAATGTTGGGTTGTATATATGGTAACAGGATAAATTTTTTAAAAATCCATGGAAATGCACTACACAAACATTGAACCTTAAGTTGAATTATAGCTAGTAGTACAATCATAAAGATGTGCTTTTATCAATTGTAATAAATGTCCCACACTGATGCAAGGTTTTAATGATAGGTTGGTATATGGGAATCTTATATTTAACTCATAATTTTTCTGTAGACCCACAACTTATTTAATAAAGAAAAAAATTCTGGTAACATGTCAGTTGTTCTCTTTATTTTATACAGTTGTATTTCAAGTAAAATGTGTAATAAGAAAAAGGTTTAGATAAACCTGTGTTTGAACCCCTTTCCCTGTCTTTAGTTAGACGTATGATTTTAAGTTTCATTATTTTCTGTATCATTTTATTTTATTTAAAATGGAAGTAATAAAATATATTTTATAAAATTGTTGATGATCAAATTAAATATGATAATAAAGAACCTAGCACAGAGAAGCTACCCAAGAAATTAATTTTTCCTCCAATATCACACTCTTCCTTTCAAGTTTTAAAATATAATTATAATTATAATATTAATTTAACACAAAGTATCAATATATGACATGAATGAATCAATATTGCAACAAATATATGAATGACAATGCACTGTCTCTAAGTATTAATTTTACTAATAAATTCTTAAATTGCTTAACATGTTCTCTAAGCACTAAGAAAAATACCTTTTTGTTTCTATTAAAATTTTCACATTAGATACCACTAGAGGGACTTGTGTTATCAGAAGTGTCTTTCATAGGTATCAGTAGGAAATATAAGAGGAAACTATATTAAAGTGAAAATGCCACATAGTGATTTCTAGGTTTAGAGCCTATACATTTTGTGAAAAAATGAAAACTATTATGCTACACTGATTCATCTCACTGATATATACTTTAATTCATAATAATTGTTATTTTGCATACTATTAGAAAGTACTGTATTTTGCACTTGATTTTAAGCCATTGAAAATAATGTAACAATCCAGCAATAGTTTGTGTTGTAAGAGACCTATCATTAATAAGGTGAATTTGAAGTGTTTTAGGTAACTTTGCCTTATTGTCAGTTTGGAGACACTATAACTTCAAAAGAAACAGTTCACATATTTCTGTTACTTGTCAAATGAAGATGAAATCATTGATTCTCTTAAAATTATATGCAATTAACTGAGGTCTAGTTAATATGTTGCCTTCAGTGTGTTCTCCAGTGCAGTTAATTTCATGTTTATTAAGCATTTACTCCATTGAGGGAGTCTGCCCTGGACTACAAAGATGAAGAGATGCATAGGTGTCATCAAATGAAATTACAATTTCCCACAGAAGTATATTAGTCAGGATATAAAAAAGAAACAGATGACACACTCAAATTAGGATGATTTTTATTAATCTAACAACACACTTTTTAGAAAGCAAAAGGATGAGTAGCCTAGGACTATAGTGAAGAAGGCAGGAAACAATTACAGAAAGGACAGAGTCTTGTGGAGGAGACTGTCTGGAGAGAAATAATGATCTTAGATTAAAGGATAGAGCCAGACTAAGATGACTTCACTTGGAGAGAACCAGAATGATAAATACCTCACCTCCTGTTCTCCCCTGACCTGCCAGGACTCCTTATTACAAAGATGGAATTCATACAGGTCAAAATTCAGGACAGAAATCAAGGTACTAAATAATGGAGAGTGAATCTAGAGGGGCAAAGAGAATGTGGTAATCAAAGGAATGAAGACTAAACTTCTCTACCAAACAATATTTTGAATCCTAAATAAAGGTGTATGAAATTTTCTTTGGAAGTTTAGTGGGCTAAAAATATGATTAACTTGTATTAGTCAAAGGGGTGCTGATGCAAAATACCAGGAATCTGTTGGTTTTTATAAAGTATATTTATTTGGGATAGAAGCTTACAGTTACCAGGCCATAAAGCATGTTACTTCCCTCACTAAAGTCTGTTGCCACATGTTGGAGCAAGAGTTGAGGCTTCCTGGGTTCCTTTCTTCCCTGGGCTTGTTTCTCTCCCAGCTCAGCTGCTATGCTCTCTCCACAAGGCCAGCTATAGACTATCAGGCAACCGGCCTTGTCTCTCTTCTCGGGGCTCCATTCTCTCCAGGCTCAGCTGCTTTGCTACTCTGCGTGCTTACTTCACAGGCTCCAGCTCAAAACTCCTCTGTGTTCTCCTTCTCCGTGTCTTTATTCTGTAGGATTCAGATCAAAACACCAGCATCAAATCTCCAAATAACTCCTCTGCTGTGCCATTTACTTTTATCTGTGAGTGCCTGCCCACCAAGGGGGTGGGGACTCAATGTCCTGATGTGGCCCAATAAAGCCTTAATCATTATTTAATCAAGTAAAAGTGAAATCTCTGAATCCAATAAAATGTAATGTGCAAATAGGGCAGTTTACAAACATAATCCAATATCTATATTTGGAATTCATAAATAATACCAAACTACTACAACTCTGTATTTAGAGGATCCAGGAGAATTTGAAGGAGAAGATGGCATAGTATGTATGATTGCTGATGTGTAAATTGTTCAGAATAAATAGAAGCAATGCAAAGTGTAATTTCCTTGGCTGGAAAAAATATTTTGAAGTGTGAAAACTGTTGGGCTTATCCACGTTTCCTGCAAAAAAAAAAAAAAAAGTTGTGTGTTCATGTGTATATGTATTTTATTTTTCTATTTAGAAAAAAAAGAGAACATTAAATGACTGGACTCTTGTGGGCTTAATTTTTAATGTAAATTCTGCTTCAGTTAACATTTTTAATAAACAGTCAAATATAGAAAATACATTAAAAAAAGACTTTGGTCCCCACATAAATTTTATTTGTGATTAATTAATTTTATCAAAGTATGGGAGCCTGGGATGCCCCCCTACCCAAATGAAATGCAGCCTGAAGCACAGTAGCCACCAGTATAAACTGATACTTTTATTTTATTTGTGATGAATTAATTTTATTTGTGATTAATTAATTTTATCAAAGTATGGGAGCCTGGGATGCCCCCCTACCCAAATGAAACGCAGCCTGAAGCACTGTAGCCACCAGTATAAACCGATACTTACTAGTTAAAAAGTAACAGACCTCCCCCAAGGAAAGAATATACAAATGTCCTACAAACTTTAATCCCCTTAAGGCTGTATACTCCCTTCCTGTGATAACATCACCAAATATCCCGGTTGTACACCTTTTGCAGAAACTCTGTTCTCGTATGTTATAGAATGTCTTTATCCTGAGACCCCTTATACTTCCTCTCCTTTTCTTTCCTCTTTGCCGAGTGCTAACTTCATTCTTTGACAGGCCACCACTAAAGAGGCTCTCCTGTTCGTAAATCCCTATAAAGCTCATGTCTAACCATTTGTCTAGTGCATTCTTTGCTCTTAGGATTGTCCCAACTCTTGCCTTTCAAAGTTGGCTTGAATCACAAAGTAATAGATAGTGTAGTTTAAAATTTCAAATGGCACTAAAAGATAACAATAAAAACAACAGAAAAATTATACTGGATTTGTATATCTGAAGGTAGAGAGAATGGGAAATTTTAAGTTGCATATATTATAACCAGAATAAAAATTTTAAAAAACCCACAAACATAGAACTGTAGAATGTAAAGAGTGAACCCTAAAGTAAACTATGGACTATAATTAATAGTATAATTATAATAATATTGTTTCATAAATTGTAGCAAAGCTATTATATTAGATGTTATGTACTATAGATAATACAAATATAAGTAGTAGAGTAAACTGTGTGTGAGTGGGGAAATATTTGGGAAATCTGTACTTTCTACATGATTGTTCTGTAAACCTACAACTGTTCTAATTTTTTTTAAAAACTGAAAACAAGACAAAAAAGTAGTAATTGTGTTACTACCTACCACCACTATGTCCTGCTCCCCAAATCCATGCATCTTCAGCTCTTTCAGTGGTATCTCATGATGTTTACCTCCATATGTTTCTGCTATGAAGAAACTATCTTTTATTTTTAATCTAATGTTATGCATACAGATTACAGAAAAAGAATCATAAAAGTAATGCTACTTTATGATTTTTATGTTATTTTCTTTTGTGTTTTACTGTCTGTATCTTTTTCTGTTTTTAAAATTTCCTTTTTAAAAAATTTTCCTCCCTTATATCCTCCACCTACTCCAAATACACATCTGCATTAGCTCCTCCCTGTTTCCAGACCAAGCTCTGCCCAATGCTAAGAATCAAATATTTGTTTCTTCCCTATTTCTTTTTGGCAAATGTAACCTTATTACTTGTGCTTCTGTGTATATATATATGCTATTCGTATACATGAAATATTTTTGCCAAGTTTTCATTTTTAAAAACCTAACATTATATAAATTAGTATGCATCTTTCTATTTTTACTCAACAATATCTGATGGAATCACTTGAAATCAACTGAAATCATCAGTCATCCTTTTTAATGTTTTAGACATATAGATGGTATAACATCATTTATTTAATCATACTCTTATCAAAAGATATTTAATTTGTTTGCAATTTTTTCCACTATGAAAAATATAACTTTATACATCTTTGTTATATACTGCTGGTTTTATTTCTGTAAGATATAGTTCCTGCACTAGATTGTCATTAATATTTTGGTAAATGTCTGCTTATATCTTGTTGAGATTTTATCACCCATATCTGCAGTATAATCAAGTGTCATTTTGGCAAATGCGAATTACACATGTGGTGTAATCATATGGTTTATCTCTCTTAATTTGTTAATTAAATGAATCCTAAAGATAAATCGCCTGCAATTTTAAGATAGTTGGATTACTCTTATAAATTCCTTATGTCAGTCATGATTCTTCCTTGCAAATAGCAGAACTAATTCTAAATAGTTTAAGCAGAAAATGAATTTATTATAGTACATCAGCAATGCAGAAAATCTCCAGTTGAGTTCAGAGTTTCTCAGACTGAAAAATGCTCAAATCTCATCAACATGCTGTTGATCGATGCAAGTCCAATGTAGCTGGGGACAGACACAGAATGCACAAAAAATGGTGTTCTGATGCTACTGAACAAAGGAAGTTATTACCAGGACTTCTGTTACTTTAGACTTTAGATCTTGTAATCTCTATTCCCACCACCCCCAACAACATAAACTCTATATGCTGGCCCCATCTCTTATGATCAAAGACTCCTACCATGGAAGCAGCACAAGCTGATAAGTTCTTCTCTCTAAATGGAGATTTGGGCTATATAATGTGAGAAATTACTGAAATACAAGTTAAGTATTCCCATTATGTTGGCTGCCACTGCCATAACAACTGTCTATGAAGGTTTAAAACAGCATTCTTTTGATAGGTTGATGGATTCTAGTTGCTAATATTTTATTTAATATTTTAAGGTATATTCCTTTGTGATATTGGTAGTTTTATTCTTGTACTATATTAATTTGGTTTTGGAATTAAAGTCATGTTGCCTTCTTAAAATCAGTACTTAAAATAACATTGGAATCATTTCTTATAAAAATGTTAGAGAGATATCAGCAATTAAACTACTTTTTAAAAAAAGAAGTTGGAATTATTTTGTGTATTGTACTTTCACAATGGGAATTTATTATCTTACAATTTTGGAAGCTAGAAGTTCAATATCAAGGTACTGATATACCATGATTTCTATGGGTGTCTGTAGTATTCTGCGGCTGGATCAACAATGTACTTGATGTTCCATTGATTAAGCCAATCCATTGTGTGGTATTTGTCTTGGAATCTCTGGCAAACTAAAACAATTACTATATTTTCCGATAGATGATATTGCTAGGATCACAATCATAATCAAAGTGCTTATTGAATGGATTCCCCTTTTGTTTTAATAAGTTGTCCTAAAATTTACTATAGATATTAACACTCTTTGGTTATGTTTTGATTTTTTGATGAAAATATTTGTTTAGCAATTAATGTAGTTCTCACAAATGATGACAACTACAAATTTCATTGTTTTGTGTGTTAAGTGAAGGTTGGAACTTTTATTTTCCTTAAAATGAAAAGTCTTAGGTGCATTTAAAGTTATACACTCTATAATATATTCTATCAAAATACTGAGACATATAATTAACATGATTAAGGTGGCTTTCAATGTTATAGCATAATTTCAATTGGGTAAATATTTTAAACCTAATTTGCTTTTTCACAGTTTTCTATTTTTTATTATATGCAATTAATTAGAAAATATTATGAACTAGTTCCTTTTCATCTTCATTTTTTGATATGATCTATGTGAATATATTCATTTTTTAAAACTTGCTATGAGAAATACTCATTTCTTTTTCAGAGTAGACTATATTGTCCTAACTCTATATCCTGACTTTATTTGGCCAGTATAGTAACTCTCTTCTTTGTTGTTGATTCAGAGGATTGAGGAGCCCAACATGGCCAGGAGAAAGTTAACTTCCAGTCCAATGGAATCATTGCTGTATCTCCTGGTGAAAGCACACCTCCAATTGGAACTAAGACCTGTAGACAAGGAGAGAACAAGATCATGGAAGTGGAAACTTTTCTAGGGGCTAGAGGTAATAATGAGTGCTGCCACTTCCATTTTGCCCCTTGAACCCTGGACCCATGAATTTTGGCTTTGGGATAAACAGCACCATAATTGGATGCTAATTTAGACCATATACAGCATTCTGGAGACCATTGCCCCAGACTTGCAAGTCATTGTCACTCAGTTGATGCCATAATTAAATCTTCAAAAGACCATTCCACCATTCTATCAATCCAGGTGATTCAGGATAGTGGGGATCATGGTAAAACCAGTGAATTCCATGAGTATGGACCCATTGCTATACTGTACTTCCTGTGAAGTGATTTCCTTCATCAAAAGCAATGATGTTTGGAGTAGCAGGACAAGGGATAGATAAGGCATTAAGTCCATTGATGATAGTTTTTGGAGAAGCATTGCATATTAGGAATGCAAATCTGTATCGAAAAAGCATTTATTCCAGTAAGAAGAAAATGCTGTACCTTCTATGATGGAAGCAGTCCAATGCAATCAACCTGCCAATTAGGAAGCTGCTTCATCACCGTGGGGAATGGTACCATATAAGGGACTGACTGTTGTTGTTTGCCACTGGCAGATTGGGCAATCAGCAGTAGCTGAACTCAAATCAGGCTTGGTGAATGTAAGTCCATGTTGCTGAACCCATGCATAACTTCCATCCCTACCACCATGGCCACTTTGTTCAAGAGTCAGTAGGCAATAACAGGAGTGGCTATATTAATATAAGACAATACTGACTTTAAGTAAAAAAAAACAAACCTGTTATAAGAGATAAGAAGACATTATGTATTGATGAAAGGGTCAACTCAACAAGAAGATTTAACAATTATAAACGTATATGCACGTAACAGCACAGCTCCAAATTATATGAAGTAAACATTGACAAAGCTGAAGGAACAAATTGTAGAACTCTACACTAATATTGGTGATTTGAATGCACCACTTTCAATACTGGATAGAACATCTAAGCAGATGGTCAATAAGGAAATAGAGGCCCTGATTATCACAAAAAATCAACTAGTTCTAACCAGCATATCAGAATATGTCACCTAACAACAACAGAATGCACATTCCTTTGAAATGCATATGGGTCATTTTCTAGGATAGTCTATTTGTTAGGCCACAAAAGAAGTCTCAAAACATTGTTAAATATCAAAATCATAAAAAGTTACTTAAAATCAAAAACATTAGGAGAACTGGGAAATTGACAAAGATTGGAAATTAACAGAACACTCTAAAACATTTAAGTTGAAGAAGAAATTACAAGGGTTTTTGGAAATTACTTAATGACAAATGAAAACAAAAACATAAAAATTCTTATGGGATGCAGTGAATGCAGTGCTCAGACAGAATTTGTAGCTATGAATGCTTATATTTAAAAAGTAGAAAGGTCTCAAATTATTAACTTTACATATTGAGAAATAGAGAAAGAAGAGCAAAAGTAATTACAAAGTTAGCAGAATAAATAGAATAATTAAGATTAGAAGCAGATAATGAAATGGATAGTAAAAATAGAATTGATAGATTTACTAAAACAAAAAGTTGTTTTTTTTTGAAAATAGTGAATAAAATCAACAAACCTTTAGCTATACTGACCAAGAAAAAAGAAAAGATAAAATAACTAAAATCAGAAAGGAAAATTTTATATCACTTTTGACCTAACAGCAATAATAATGATTATAAGAAAACATTATGAACAGTTGTACACCAACAAGGTGCACAATCTAGATGAAATGGAAAAACTCCTAGAAACATATCCATTAATTAAATTGCCTGAAGAAGACATAGAAAATATCTACGAACCAGTAACCAGTACAAAGACTGAATCAATAGTCAAAAACTTTTCACCAAAAAAAGGTCCAGGACCAGAGAGCTTTCCTTGTGAATTCTACCAAACATTTAAAGAAGAATTAACTCCAATCCTTCTCAAACTCTTCCAAAGAGTTTAAGAAGAGGATTCATGCAAAAGAATCCACAAGAAAAGTATAAAAGCTAATAAATGAATTCACAAAGTTGCAGGACACAAGATCAACACACAGAGAAACAATTGTATTCCTACTCCTATTTTAATGTATAAAATGTTGCACTTCCAATTGAGATTATAAATAATAGTATTTTCACTTTGGTAGATGTTATTATTGCTAAAAAATTTGACTTTCTTCTTTCTTCCCATGGCATATAGGTGACTAGACTACATTTCTCACTTTGGTATTAGGATCATTTGTCTTTTATGGCCAGTGGAGTGTAAGCTGAAGTGACACTTCTCCAGTTCTTCTCTTTCCCTACTATAACTAGTGTGTAGCCATTTGTTGAAATGCTGGAGCTACAATTTCAAAGCAGACTAGATTGCTGAGTCACTTCATGGAGGCCAAGTAACCTGGTGACTGTCTAGACCAGTACACACTTGTTGAAAATTTAAGAATCAAACTTTTGATGTTTTAAGTAAGTGACATTTTGGAGTTTTGATACTATAACATAACATAAACTTCCTTAACTAATACATAAGTTATTGCAACATACAGAATCACAAATAACTTTGTAGGAATTCTCTTTTCCCTTATATTGAAACTCTGTCTGTGCAAACCAGTTAAGTTCATCATTTCTTCCAAATATTGTTAACATGTTACTGAATCATTGATAATAACAGTACTCAAGTTAAAGAAAACTTCACTAAATTCTTTTGGTGATTCACTGAATTTTTATAGTTGAAATTCTGGGATATTTAGGTTGATATCTATTTTAGCACTTTAGCATATTGAATAGGTAAAGGCAGTATGTTATGCTCATGTTGTGTATAATTACTATTGAAAACTAATTTTTATGTGATATAGAAACTTTCATTCTAATTAATTATAAAACAAGGATAATCATGATGGGTAACATTACTGAGTATGTTATTATCTGAGCCCTGTTTAGGATGTTAATATATCATTCCTGTTATTTCTGCTACATATAGGAAGAAACTGAGACCCAAGCTCATCCACTAAATGTTAAAGTCAAAATTTACAGTCTGCTTACTGAGCCTAAAATCTGATATGCTGTGTTAAATCTCTAAAAATGATAATACCTTAATTATTCAAAAAATAAATAAGTTGACTCTTGCTTGATTTTCAAATTTTATTCTATTTTCAAAACTGAAAATAAATTAATGGATAAACTATACTTTTTATTTACTTTTAGATTCTTGCCAAGAGTTTCCATTTTAATTTTCCACCCATTTTTTTTCAAAATGTTTTTTAAAACATTTGAAATGAGCTAAATGTAATACTTCAAAATAAACATCTATATGTGCATTACTAGAATGACTGCTATTTTGACCCTCAAACACTGGAATGATTTCCTTTTAAGTTTCTTAAGAACCATGATTTCCAAATTATTTATACATATTAAACAAGTCAGCATAATCATACCTAAAATATATCTGGGTAAATATAACAAAAATTAAACTCTAGATCTCAAAGTGAATAGTTATATTTTCCATCTTCTCATAGGAAAAAAAGTGTTTCAGTTTCTTAGGCTGCTCAAGCAACCCGTGAGATGAATTGTATTAAACAATGGGAATTTTTTCGCTTACAGTTTGAAGCTGGGGAAAAGTCTGAATCAAGGCATCATCAAGGCAGTGCTTTCTTCCCAGACTTAAGCAATCTGGGCCTCGCTGCCAGTGATCTTTGTTCTTAGTTTGTCACATGGGAAGGCACATGAGCATCTCCTGGTCTTTCCCTTCTTTTGTGGGTTCCATTAATATCTGGCTTTCTTGCTTTCTGTGGCTTCTCTCTCTGTGTCTGAATTTCATTCTGTTTATAAGGGACTCCAGTAATAGGATTAAGACCCATCCTGATTGGGCTGGGCCGTACCTTAACTGAAGTAATGGCATCCTACTTATGGGTTCACACCCACGTAAGAATGAATTAAATTTAAATTTAAGAACATCTTTTTCTGGGTTACATGCAGCTTCAAACCAGCACAAAAGTTTAGAAAAAATATTCATAATGCACATATTAATTTCCACTGTTATTCTTATTTTATCATAAATACAGAGGAAATAGAAGGTAAAGAAAACTAGCAATGATTAAATGCCTATCTCCCAGATCCAATGATTAATATATCATATGATATGCGTTTCACATATTTTATCTTTTTATATATTCACACCAGTTTCTTTGGATGTAGGTATGGCTATCCCTGTTTTACAGTTAGAAAAGTATGTCTTAGATAATTACACAGCCTGCTGAAATCCACAAAACAAGATAGTTGCAGATGAAACATTTAAAAGCAGGTTTGTGGAAAGCCAAAGTCCTTTATAATTCTATTTTTATCTCTTTATCTATTTATTTATATTTTTGCTGATTAGTTGTTTGTTCAAATTCTTTGAAAAATGAGGAATAATGATTGTTAACTCTCATCTCTTTGTAATATAAGCTAATTGAGCAAAAACTATTTTTATGAGACTGGTTTTTCTTATAAGTAATAAATACGGATGTCCTACAGAGATGAATATTATATGTTTTGTTCAACATTTACGAATACATTAGTTTGGCAATTAGTAGAATAAAAATCAACAGACTCTTTGGAGAAAATATGAAACGTATGATAATGACTGTTTCTAAAATGGATACAATGCTGTAATAGTCAGCTGTTACAAAATATGCTGCATGACACACCATCCCAAAACTTAGTGGACTCAAATAATAATCATTTAATTTTATGTACATGGGTTCATGTTGCAACTCAGTTGATCTAGGCTGTACCTTCTCTTCTCCAGGTTATGAGTTAGCTTGAGGTCTGCTTCATATGTATCTCATTGTTCTGGGATTACTATTACCTAGGATATGTCCAATAGGAGTGAATGGAAGCACCTAATAATTCTTAAAAGCCTGGGACCACAAATCTCTCCTTGTAAAAGAAAATTATCTACTCCTTGGTGGTGATGACTGGTTGTCCAGGGGCCTCAAATGACCATGCCTAGATGAGGAAAGACAGGAGGTCAGGAGGGGAGGCAGGGGATGCGCATGGAGGGGAGAGATATATCACTGAATTTTTGTGACACAGCGTGAAGAATGTGTTTCCAGTCAATGCCCAGCAAAGAGCATCCATTGAAGGAAAATAACTAAGCAACCTAATGAAATCATTAAAAAGTAGTTATGGGAATGTTCCACAGATAAGTTTCTGTTGTGGGATAAGGCAATTCTGACAAAATGCAGTATTTTTGAGGTACTTCTGTGCTCTCCTTCCTTTTTAATTTAATGACCCACATGGATATTTTAATGAAAGCTAGGGTGCCAAGCTATATACACACATTCTCAGGAAATTTTCACTTCATTTTCTACTTTCTTCCATATAATGTTCAGAGTTATCATTTACATAAAGTGGAACTTTGATTTGATAAGTGTTTTAATACATTATAGAGTTTATACTGTAAGTTATGATAAAGCACTCTTTATAACTACTTGTATTTGTCCAAATTCACATTTAGCCTATACACATATCACTATTATACTTAAGTGAGATGCTACAAATTAATTTTAGATAATATTTAGTGGTTGGTTAGAAAACAGGAATTATTTGCCCAATTGTGCTTGTGTAAGTTATATTACATACCTGAAAATAAAAAGTAAGTTTTCAGATAAAAATATATAAATATAAATAATATATTGGAGCATGGTATAATTTTAAATATGTTATACTTCAGTAGAGCTGTCTGTTTTAGTTTGCTGAAAGCTGCTGGGAGCAATATGCAAGAAATGGGTTGGCTTTTATAGGGTGTCTTAGTTTGCCACAGGCCTACTCATGCAAAGTACCAAAAATGGGTTGGCTTTTCATGGGAAATTTAATAGCAATAAAAGCCTATTGTTCTGAGGCCATGAAATGTCCAAATCAGAGCACCATCAGAGATGCCTTCTTCACCAGACTCAGCTGCTGACGATCCTGGTGTCCTATCACGTGATGACGATAACAGCGGATCTTGCTGGGTCCCTCTAGAATCCACCATCTCCTGGCACTAAGCTGTGGGTAACCAGGCAAGGGGCTTTTATCTTATTGGGCCTTCTTTCTTAGTCTCAGCTGTTATGCTTTTTTCCTGAATTCAGCAGTGAGCTATCAGGCATATGACTTGTCTCTTCACCCTTGAGCTGCACATGGGGTCAGCATCTTGGGGGATTTCTGCTTAAGTTTCAGCTGCTAGCAATCCTTGGGTCCTCTCACACATGGCCGAGACGAAAATGGCAGAGGCCAGACTGAAACACCTCTGAGGAAAGGTGCACTGAAGGGTGCCATCTGCAGGCCAGTCTGGAAATTGCATGAACAAAAATTAATTCTCTGCACTCTCTGTATACAGCCCCTGGGAGGAAATCTGCGCTCTACTATTGAGTCCCTGGCCTGATTTGGAAAACTTAAGCCAGGCAATTTTAAAGACTTAGAATAAATTGAACCAAATATCAAAGAAGAGCTCTTGGGGGAAAAAACAATAGGCAAGAGAGAGAAATTGGTCATAAGAGTAAATTCACCAAAATATACAAATGCCTAGATATCAGCAAAAAATTGCAATCCATTCTAGAAAGCATGAAGAGATGGTCCAGCCAAAAGAACAAACCAAATACTGAAGAGATACAAGGTTTAAGACAATTAATTAGTGATAATCACATAACTATCCTAAATCACTTCAAAGAATTTAAAGAAAATATGACTAAAGATATAAAGGATATTAAGAAGACACTGGAGAGCATAAAAAACTATTTGAAAGCCTGCAAAGAAAAGTAACAAACCTTATGGGAATGAAAGATACAATGGATGAGATTAAAAATACATTAGTGGCACAGAAAAGCAGATTTTGAATCATTTGAAGACAGAATTAGTGATTTCAAAGACAGGATAACTGAAATGGAAGAGACTGGAGAACAGAAAGAGAACAGGATGGAAAAAATGAAACAGGGTCTCAGGAGATTGAATGACAATACAAAGCAGACAAATCTTTGCGTTACTGGTGTATCAAAAGAAAAGATTGGAAAAGGGGCAGAAAGAATATATGAAGAAATCATGCCCAAAATTTCCCAACCCTTATGAAGGACATAAATATCTATATCCAAGAAGGACAACACACCCCAAACAGAATAAATTTAAGTAGACCTATCTTGAAACAACTGCTATTCAAAATGACAAATATCAGAAATAAAGTGAGGATTCTGAAAGCATAAAGAGAAAAGCAAAGTGACCGTGGGAGTTGCTGAGGGCAGGGAAAGGGAAGAAGAGGTGTGATATGGGGGCATTTTCAAGACTTGGAGTTTTCCTGAATGATATTGCAAGGACAGATGCAGGACATTATATATCCTGCCGTAACCCACTGAACAGACTGGGGGAGGGGGTTATAAACTACCATGTAAACTATAATCCATGTGGTATAGCAGTGCTTGAAAATGTATTCATCAAATGCAATGAATGTGCCACACTAATGAAAGAGGTTGTTAATGCGGAAGGAGTGGGGGTGGGGTGGGGAGTGGGATATATGGGAACCTCTTACATTTTTTAATGTAACATTTTGTGTGATCTATGTATCTCTTTTAAAAAGACAATAAAAATGTTAAAAAAGAAAGAAAAGAAAAGCATCACATACAAGAGAACCTTGATAAGTTTAAGTGGTGACCTTTCCTCAGAAACCAGGGAGGTGAGAAGAAAGTGGTATGATGTATTTAAGGTACTGAAAGAGAAAAACTGCTGGCCAAGAATCTGTATATGGCAAAGCTGTCCTTCAGAAATGAGGGTGAGTTCAAAGTCTTCACAGACAAACAAAAACTGATAGAATATGTTACTGAAATATCAGAATTTCAAGAGATACTAAAGGGAGTGCTGCAGCCTGAAAGAAAAAAATCAAGGGTGAGAGATTTGAAGAAGAGTGTAGAAATGAAGATTATTATGAAGGGTAAACTAAAGAATAAAAAGACAGACAACAAAACAATATGACAAGAGAGATCCAAAGGACAAAGTGGATAAAATAAGTAATAATATTAAATGTTAATAGATTGAAAACCCCAATCAAAAGAAATAGACAGGCAGAATGGATTAAAAAAAATTAGCTGTCTATATGTTGTCTACAAGGGACCCACCTCAAATGTAAGGACACAACCAAATTAAAAGTGAAATGTTGGAAAAAGATATTCTATGCAAATAATAACAAAAAAAGAGCTGGAGTAGTGATACTATTATCAGACAAAATAGGTTTCAAATGCAAAACTATTATAAGGGATTAAGAAGGTCATCATAAATTAATAAAAGGGGAATTCACCTAGAAGAAATGATTGTACTAAATATTTATGCACCTAACCAGATACATGAGGCACACACTGGCAAAACTGAAGAGAGAACTAGATGTCTCTAAAATAATAGTTGGAAACTTCAATATACCACTCTCTGTATTGGACAGAACATCTGGATAGAGGATAAATAAAGAAACAGCTTGAATAGTATGATAAATGAACTAAACCTAACAGATATCTATTGAGCATAGCATCCAGAAACAGTTAAATATACTTTCTTTTCAAGTGCCCACAGATCCTTCTCCAAGATAGACCATATGTAGATCTAAACACAAATCTCAATAACATTAAAAAGATTGAAATTATACAAAGCATTTTCTCTGATCATAATGGAGTGAAGCTGAAAATCAATAATGGACAGAAAAAGGGAAAATTCATAAATATATGGAGATTAAACAACACACTCTTAAATAATCAGTTGGTCAAAGAAGAAATTACAAGAGAATGCAGCAAATATCTTAAGATGAATGAAAATGAGAACACAATATATCAAAACCAATGGGATACTGCAAAGGCAGTGCTGAGAGGGACATTTTTAGCCCTCAATGCTTACATTAAAAAAGAAGAAAGAGCTAAAACTGATGATCTAACTGCACACCTGGAGGAACAAGAAAAAGAATAGCAAACTACTTCCAAACCAAGCTAAAGGAAAGAAATAGTAAAGATCAGAGCAGAAGTAAATGAAATCGAGAACAACAACAGTAAAAAATCAATAGAGAGAATCAACAAAACTAAAAGTTTGTTCTTTGAAGAGATCAACAAAATTGACAAACCCTTAGCTGGACTAACAAAGAAAAAAGAGAGAAGACACAAATAAATAAAATCAGAAATGAGAGGGGGACATTACCACTGGCCCTGTAGAAATAATAAAGATCATAAGAGGATACATGAACAACTGAATGCCAGAGGAGATGGACAAATTCCAAGAAACACAGAAACCACCTAAACTTATTCTAGAAAAAAACAGAGACCTCAACAAACCAATAATAAATGAAGAGATTGAAAGAGTCATCAAAAACCTTGCATGTATGAAAAGCCTGTGACCACACGGCTTCACAGATGATCTAATAGCAATCTTGCTCAAGATCTTCCAAAAAATTGACCAGGAAAGAATGCTACCAAACTCATTCTATGAAGTCAACATCACCCTAATACCAAAACCAGATAAAGATATTACAAAAAAAGAAAATTTCAGACCAATATTTCTAATGAATATAGATGCAAAAATCCTCAACAAAATACTTGCAAACAGAATCCAAAAGCACATTAAAATAATTATTCATCATGACCAAGTGGGATTTATCTCAGGTATGCAAGGGCGGTTCAACACAAGAAAACCAGTTAGTGTAATAAACTACATTGATAAGCTGAAGAAGAAAAATCCTCTCAATTGATGCAGAAATGGCATTTGAGAAAATACGCCAATTTTTTTTTTGGTAAAGACACACCAAAGGATTGAAATAGAAGGAAGTTTTCTCAATGTGATAAAGTGCATATATGAAAAACCTACAGCTAGCATAGTACTCACTGTTGAAAGACTGAAAGCTTTCCTGCTGAGATCAGGAACAAGACAAAGATGTCCAGGGTCACCACTGTTATCAATATTGTGCTTGAAGTTCTACTTAGAGCAATTAGGTTAGATAAAGAAATAAAAACACCCTAAATAGGAAAAGAAGAAATAAAACTTTCACTATTCACTGATGATATAACCCTATAAAAGAATCTCCAGAAAAATCCACAGCAAAGCTACTAGAAGTGATAGATGAGTTTAGCAAAGTGGCAGGATATAAGATTAATATGCAAAAATCAATAGCATTTCTAACACTACTGATGTGCAATCTGAGGAGAAAATCAGGAAAAACATTCCATTTACAATAGCTCTAAAACAATCTTGTATTTAGGAATAAACTTAACCAAGGATATAAAGGACCTGCATTCAGAAAACTACAAAACATTGCTAAAAGAAACTGAAGAAGACTTAAATAAATGCACAGACTTTCCATGTTCATGGATTGGAATATTAAATATCATTAAAATACAAATTTTATCCAAATTGCTTTACAGGTTCAATGTAATCCCAATAAAAATTCCAACAGCTTTTTTTGCATAAGTAGAAAAATCAATTATCAAATTTATTTGGAAGGGTAAGGGGCACTGAATAGCCAAAAAGATGTTAAAAAGAATGAATATGGAGGACTCTCTCTTCCAAACTTTAAAACTTTTTACCTAACTAAAGTGGTAAAAGCAGCATGGTACTGCCATAAAGACAGACATATTGACCGATGGAACCAAATTGAAAACTCAGAAAACCCTTACATCTACAGTCAAGTGATTTTGACAAGGTGGTCAAGCCCTCTCTGCTGTGCCAGAGGAGTCTATTCAATAGTTGGTGCTAGAAGGACTGGATACCCATATCAAAAGAAAGAAAGAAACCCCATCTGATTTTTTATCTTTACTATTACTATTAATATTGGAGTAATGAAAATACTTTAATAATGATTGAATTGATTAATGCATAACTATGTGATACCAAATATCATTGTACAGTTTGAATAGAGTGTATACTTGATAAATACAAAGCAACATAATTGATTAAAAAATGGCAGAGGGGAGCAGATGTAGCTCCAGAGGTTGAGCACATGCTTCCACATGGGAGATCCAGGGTTCTGTCCCTGTTGCCTCCTAAAAACAAAAAACAAACAAATGAGAAAAACCAACTCGGGTGAGTCAATGTTGCTCAGTGTTTGAACACTGGTTTCCCACATATAAGGTTCTAGTTCAATTCCCGTCCCCGGTTCCTCAAAAAAAAAACAACAAAAAAAAGGGTGGAGTTTCCTTTCTCTCTCTCTCTCTCTCTCTCTCACCATTTATAAGAGACCCAAAAACAGGGCAGAAACTCAACCTGAGTCATTCCTTACTGACGTAGTCCAATCAAAAAGGTCTCACACCCACAGGAATGGTTTAGTTCAAAAACATAATCTTTTTTTTATTTGGGATTCCTAAAAGAACTTCAAACTGTCACAAATGGGAATTTATTAGGTTAAAAGCTTACATTCTGAGGCTGTGAAAATGTCCAAATCAAGGCATTATCAGAAATGCTGTCTCACCCAAGGTTGACTACTAGAAATCTTGGACTCCTAACATGTGGCAAGGCATGGAGGCATCTGCTTCTCTACCAGGTCCGTTGCTTCAGCTTCTGGCAGCTCCATCTGTGGTTCTCTCTCTTCTGTGTACATCTGTGAGTTCCTGGTTTCCTTTTCTCAGTTTCTGTGGCTTTTTCTCTGTGTGTCTGTGTGTCTGCTACTTTTACTCCTCTGTTTATGAAGGACTCCAGCAAGATAACCAAGACCCACCCTGGTCATTCCTCACTGAAGTAATATAATTACCCACCGGAATCCACTCCAATCAAAGTGTCCCACACCTACAGGAATGATTAGCTTCAAGATCATGATCTTTTCTCGGATCCACAAAAAGCTTTACAATATCACATCATCTTTCAGTGAATTCATAGTAGAATGAAATATAGTTAGGCTTATAATATTGAAGAGTAAGAAATATACCTGGGAGTAATTTTTCAGAATTTCAGCAAATATTAATCTTTAGCAAATTTTCTCAAACTGAAGATTCCATAATGAAAATTTAAGACATTGTGATAAAACTATAATGCTACTAAAGCAGCATTCTGAATAGAAATGTCCAAGGGAATAAATGTTTCTTCCTTATATGTCTATAATTGATTTTTTGTACCTGTATCACTCAGTTCTTGGTTGAGATTAGAAATCAACTCTGTCAAAATTAAGCAAAAATAAATTTATTGAAGAAATATCAAGTAGTTCATGGCAATAGTGGAAAGTCAAAATAATTAGGCTCAGAAAACCACCAAGATCTAAGAATTTAGTTTGTATAAATAGCCAAGTATAGGATGCCCTGCTGAACAGTCATTTCTGAAGAATTCTCAACTTCACGCCTGCTAGGCTTCTGCCTTATCCACACATTAAGTCATTCTTTGACTATCTCATTTTTTTAATGAGTTATTTCTTCAATATATAAATTCCTTGGAAGTGTATTTTCTTAGAGGGTAGGCTTTTGGGGATTGAAATCATACACCTCACAAAGGACATGTTCAAGTCTTAATCTGTGGGTGTGAGCCCATTTGTAAATAGTATCTTTGAATATGTTGAGTCAGAGTATGGACTTATTTGTGAACAGGATCTTCTTCAAAGATCATGTTTATGTGTGGCCAGCTGAATCAGGGTGGGTTTTAATTCATATGATGAAGGCCATGCAAGAAAGGAAATTTGGACTCAGAGAGTTAGTAGAAGCCAGAGAAGGGAGATTACCATGTGTGACGTCCAACTGCTGTCACCACAATACTAGTGACCCTGGGAGAAATCATGACCTTGCCAACATCTTGATTTTGAACTTCTAGTCTTCAAAACTGTGAGACAGTAAGTGCTTATTATTTAAGCCAACTCATTGTGTGATAATTGCAATAGCAGGTGTGGCAACTAAGAAATGTATCTAGATGGCTGAGCCATACTTTAGCTGACACCGAGTCCATGGATGGATGAGTTATAGAGCTAACAGGTGTTATCAAAATGGTGACTGAATTTGTATGCAAATGACAGAGATCCTCTTGATTGCACAAGTTTCATCAAAGAGAACTTTGCAACCCAAATAATTCAAGATTTCTGACATTATATTCTGAATGCCACCATTTTGATGCCTTTTTTTTTCTTTTTGTTACTAAATACTATTTGTGTTGGTGGCATACAGAAGCTAGCTAGCTTCATGAGATCTGGCAATGTGATTGGATCACTTATCTAAATATTGAAACAATAAAAAACTAGCAATTTATTATACTAAAGTTAAGATGGATACAAATTTATAAATGAGCATAACTAATTGACATCATTTATCATATACTTTTAATTTGCAGACTATTGACTTTGCCTTAATAACTAATAATATACTACTTTGTGGTTCATATTAATCATATGAGTCAATATTGTCATTAGCAGGTATTCAGATACTTTTTAATAACAAATTAAGTATTATAGTGATCATTTATATCTAGATTTGTATTAATGAAATTATAAGGAAAATGTCATAAGTAACAAGTTTTCATGGAATTTAAAGTTTGTCTATACAGGAATATAGACCATGTATCATGTGCCTAATTAATAAAGATAGGTATTCATCAAACCTATTATACAATGGGTCCATATCAAGCACAAAGGACAGTAATTTCATCAAGACAGGATGTGCACAAAGTGGCTGATTGGGTGCAAGGCTATAATTTGTCACTGCGCAGTTTGTTAATTGCACAAAGGCTCCTGGCTGAAGGAACAAACAAAGGTTGACATCTAACCCACTGCTTACCAAGTCATTTCTCTCTGGGTAACATTCACCTACTGCAAGGTGGGGAATGTCACATCAGGGTGCTATATGTTCCAGGGGTGGACTGACAATTTGGACCCTTTCTAAACATAAGAACAATTTCATTTGGGTTGCAACTGGACAAATCAGTGTGTCAAGATTTGTTCATCCTTGCATAATATTGAAGTTTGGGAGAAAATTCAAGTTAAAAATTTCTTGCTTTAAATGACTCCATTGACATTTAGCAAAGGAATTCTCCTACAGTTGATCCTTTCCAAATGAAACATTGATAGAATCATATTGATTTATGTAAATGAAAACATTTATGTGACCCTAGAGAGGTATTTTTATCTGATTTATAAAACCTCTTCTCTAGGACTTGGAGACTAATTTTCCCCTTTCATAAATTACCTAAAAGCAAAAATAATAATTCCAAACCAGTCACTTAAACAAAAGAATTTATTTTTAATTGAAGGGACACTGGCTTCAGTGAGAATAGCTTACATAAACATATCAGCATGTATACATTCTCAGTTTTTCCTGGCCTGTGCAATTGGAATTAAGAGTTGCTCTTTCTTTTAGTATTGCTGCCCAGTTCTCAGTGATCTGACTTCTGCACTCCATAGTGGAATCAAGAAAGAGATGGTTGGGAAGTGGACTTGGCCCAATGGATAGGGCGTCTGCCTACCACATGGGAGGTCCGTGGTTCAAATCCCAGACCTCCTTGACCAGTGTGGAGCTGGCCCATGTGCAGTGAGTGCTGTTGCATGCAAGGAGTGCTCTGCCACGCAGGGGAGACCCCACATAGGGGAGCCCCATGCACAAGGAGTGTGCCCTGTAAGGAGAGCTGCCCAGTGGGAAAGAAAGTGCAGCCTGCCCAAGAATGGCGCTGCACACACGGAGAGCTGACACAACAAGATGACACAACAAAAAGAAACACAGATTCCCGGTGCCACTGATAAGGATAGAAGCAGTCACAGAATAACACACAGTGAATGGACACAGAGAGCAGACAACTGGGAGGGGGGGAGGGAGAGAAATAAATTAAAAAAATAAAAAATAAATCTTTTTTTTTTTTAAAAAAGGGGGATGGTTCCCTGATTGTAGGTTGAAACCCATATCAGTCTCAGATTGCAAACAGAAAGGCCAGAATTCAAATGACTTCCAAAATAAGTTATATTTACTCCTCCAGATGTTAGCAAGCAAGGTGGGGGGCAACAGTGATATAATCTGTTGCCTGAATTTTTAGGAGTGGGAAAAGTCTTAGGTTAGCTATTAATATAATCAATATCAGTTATATTACCTCAATACTGGGAGATAAATAAAGCTATGAGGAAAAAGTACTTAGGGAAAACATTTTTACTGATTTTTACATTTCGCTGAGATGTCATCTAAATGTAAATTGAATCAGGGTGGTGTTTTGTTTTCTTTTTATTAATAGGGTAAAGAGGAGGGTAATAATACTATGCAAAGATGCTCTATTTCTGTGGGGGAGGAGTTTTTAATTTGAAATAAGACTTATAGATCACTCCAATGTAAAACCAACTTGTTTTAAATAAAGCTTTTCCCCCTTGTGTTGGACTGATAAACATACTGAAAAAATTGTATTGGAGAATGCATTGCATCTTAATTTTAGCACTAGCTTGAGTTAAAGTAGCATATTGTAAATTTCAAATACCCACAGAGAGAAGCGCACATGGGGTAGAGACACTGTATCTGCCTAGCATCTTTCTATAAAACTATATTGTGAGAGGAGTATCTTTCACCAAAATAAATGTTATATATATTTATTTATGCAACTATCACAGGTTATCAAAGTACTAACACACACTAAGCTAACATTGAGAATTCTGGAATTACAATTTAAAAGACACTACTAAGATAGACAGTACACACAGATGTAAAAATATTTCAGGTTGTGGAATTATAAATATATTACATTAGCAGAAAATAAAGTTTTTATATATATATCACAATTGATATTCACATTGACTGTTTTTACTATATAATTAGCATACTTATTTGAGTGTATAATCTCTTTATGTGCACTTATTTCTTTTGAAAAATCTGGAAATATAGCTTCCCTTTATAATTTCCTTTTTTTTCCTTTTTGATATCCAAACTGTTTAATTTTTGGCTTTATTTTATTTTGGAATTTTGATACAAAAATTTTTAAGAAAAGATTACAATTCTTTTTTCAGGAAAGGTAAAAAATAAATGATTAACTCAAAAATGTGAGAAAATGTGGGAAGTGTAGGGAACAGAGTCTATGGAAATCCCTATATTTTTATGTAACTTCTATGTAATCTAAATATATATTTTAAAAAAATAAAAAATATTAAAAAGAAATAAATGTTATAATATCTGCTGTTTCAAGGTATGAAGTGTTCTTACATATTCCTTGTGAAAAGAAACATTTTTACTGTTTTTTGAAAGCTAGTGGGAAGATATATTAAAATAATAAATGCACATATCTTTCATACAAAGAAAAAGTCGATACTGATAGAAGATTTAGGATATATTTCTTGACCTGACCTGAGAATCTTAACATGCTTCATATTCTTCCAACAATTTAACCTATACCCCTTTTCTTTAGTTTCTTCCTACCTCTCTGGCATTATCTCTAATCATCAAAGGCCATACTACAAATATGAGTTATTACCCATTACTATCACATGCTGTTACAGAGGACTGCAAGGTCCATATTTAAAGGCTGCTTGATTTTCATTCATACTCTTTTCTTAATCTCACCACACAATATTAGACATTTTGTTACATAAATGAAACTTGTTTAAATGATTATGAGGACCAAGAGGACTAGAAAAAGAAAGAAGCTGGATACTGTGACTGCAGAAGTGAAAAATAGATGGAGTATGTCTACTTTGTCTCTGAAGCAAAGAAGATGGATGAATATATTCAAATGTCCAATAATTACTTTTATAGTGTAGTCCTACATCTTATTTTAGCATTGCAATTGATAGGGAACTTATAAAGAAGGGTCACAAATATGGTAAACTATATTGAATAAATTGAAAATGGGAAGCAGGACATTTCTTTACTTGACCCTTATTTCCCTTATCTTTGGAATTAAAACTTGGTTATTTAAGATGATTACTTGAAATTTGATAAAAACAAAAGAAATATCACACATAGCCACATTTAGTCAGATAATTCTGATTACCTATTCAGTCCATTTATTTCCTTTTTGTTCCATTTAGTTCCTATACAAACCAATAACATTACTTTTTAAAAGTCCACATATTTTCAGGAGGTATTAAAAGATTGTAGAAAATTCAGATTCATTGTTTAAATATCTGATTTCTGTTTTCCAAAAGGATGGTGACAAAATGAATGAAAGTAAGCATGTGTGTCAGTGATGGACTTACTTGTTCTTATATTAGCATCTTATACCTCTTAATCATTCAGTGTGGCCAAAATTTAGAGAAGTATACAATTAAAATGGTTCTTTGAAATTATATGGACACATGAAAGGTTATGTGAGCTGCTGAATACTGGCTCCTGAAATATTACTTAAACAATCTGCTGATAAGATAGACTTGAGGGAGTGGATATATATCAAGAGGTTGCAAGAAAAAAAAACCACTTTTTTTTTTAAGAACAGTATAAAAGGAAAACACCATCTTGACAGAAGTTTGAAAATGAATTACAGGGGGAAAGGCAAGATTGGATTTTATTAAGAATATGCCATTTGATTTACAGTAGTTATTTCAGTATGGGGAGTATGGGAGATTTATTAGAATTAGGGAAGAATAATGATAAAACACTTCAGGGATGGTGAAACAGCAATGCAAGGATTTTTAGTCAGGAGTCAAGAAGTCTTGATGCTTCCTACTAAAGAATTCATGGGCCATTTAGGAAAGTCCTCTAATAAACAATAAATTTATTTGCCTGGGCAAGAGTCTTCTAGAATAATAAAGTAATACAATTAACATATTTATTAATGTTATTAATGTTATTAATATGTTAATATTATTAACATAATAAAATTATGTTATTTTAGGAAGTAAGCTGTGTGAGGGAGTAAGTAGGTAGTTATAACCTGCAATGTCCAATCCAATTGTACCAAAAAAAACTCTTAAAAATGTTTCAGTATTATCCTATTATGAGTAGATTATTTTATTGTTATAGTAGAAGCTAGGGTTGACACAGGTTTGTGGGGCCTGAATGTTTTTTTTTGTTGTTGTTGTTGTTTGTTTCACGCAAGTTCTCTTATAGAAAAAGAATACCAAATTATGGAATATATGTATGTATACACACATATAGATAAGTAGATAGATCTATCTATCTATCTATCTATCTATCTATCTATCTATCTATCTATCTATCTATCTATCTATCTATCATCTAATCTCTTTGAAAGACACCTTTACAAGTAAGATATATGCTTCATTTCTGTCAGGTAAAATCCACTTCTGCATAGAATCATATTGTAACACAACAGATAGAATTGCTCCTCTGAGTTGAAACTTTGTACAGGTAGAGTCAAGAATGATGGCTGGAGAGCCTGGTATGTTTGGAAACACAGACCTGTATCAGACTTGGGAGAAAGTTACTCCAGGGGAGAACAATGGAGTAAAAATTCAATCTGAAGCTTTAAATAAGCAGTTTAGATTATACCTGTGTATTGGTACCAGAGTCAGAATTGAAAGAGGATTTAAAAAACCAGGTAGAGAAAAGTCAAAAGTGACAAACTTTTGTAAATCAGACTGAACAGTTAATCAGGGAAAGAAAACCTTTGAGAATGATGGTGAAATGAATTTGCTATTTGTGAAAGCAGTGTAAGCTGCAGAGGTTGAAGAAGGTAAGCAATACTTATTTTTGGGGGGCTACACACGATTATAAAAAAGACTTGATCTGTTTTGGTATCGCCATTAGCTTCATGACAAAAAATGAACTAATTTTAGCTACTTGGACTATAATTGTTGCTTTCCAAATTTCAGTCTTTTTCATACATACCAACTTTATAATTTCAGTCACGTCCAAATATCTCCTATTAGACTTCTTATTTTTATTAAATGGATGTTTAAAAATAAATAAATATTATTTAGGAAACTTTGTATTATTATCACAAAAAGGAAAAGACTGCAATCACTTACTGTAATAGAAGATAATTATCCAAAATAAAACAAAGCAAGATTTTAAAATCTGAGGCAGATGTTGTTGCCTAACAAAGTCTGCTTTATCTTCCAAAAAATATTAGCAAATATTAGAGAAGTACAAAAGATATACCGGCAAACTGATATTTTTCTAGTGATAAAATTATAAGATTGAAAGATGCTTGAATAACTTGATTATGTCCTTCAATGTTATTTAATGCGTTTCAGTACTATACACTTGTCCCTCATCATTTCAGAAAAACATTTTGTAATGGGTAAACCATATTAACAGGCAATAATGACATGGTAAATGTCATTATTAACCTCTTCCTAAAATGGTATATTATCTTTCTTTTTTTTTTTAAGATTTATTTATTTTATTTCTTTCTTTCTGGAAATAAATTATATACTTGGGCCCAAACCTTAAGTGCACTCAAAAGTTGATCTTGAAGTCTTCTGCTGCCATTTCCCCCCATCTCTCAAGATTCCTTAGAATCCATGCTCTTAAAGGCAGAAACTCTCTCTTACTCATATCTACATTCCTATAGTAAATCATGCTTGTGCCTCATTGCAGGTCATGAATCATTGTGTTTGAATAAAAAGAGAGAAGGAATTGGTAAAGATTCCTATCATTTTGACTGAAGTCACCACTTCATTACACCAACTAGAATAAACTACGTAAGGTTTATTAAATTACTAATACCCAGGAATGTTAGGAAACTAAATAATAATTTTTAGATACAAATGTTCATCTTAGTGCTTTTGACTCATGGAGGTATTGCCTATGAAACAAAATATTGAAATGTTCAAGGTCAGAGTGTTTTCAAAATAGTTGGTAATCATAACATGCTCTTACTTTTACATGTTCCATTTTATAACATGCTTTTAATTTAATAGAAAACAAAGAGGTGCAGGTGTATGAAGCCTAGGCCCTCATCAGAAGACATCTGCATTGGTAAAATATATGGTCTATGACTTCTACTATGATAGCTCAGTCTTCAACATTGAACCTTGGGTCAAATTGTTTTAGTTACTTATCCCATGATTTTATGGTTCAGTGTATGACCTGAGAGTTTGTCACTCCAGTGGAGTCATTCAGTTCTAAAATTTTCCTGTTCCCATTTGACTAGCCTGAACTATAATTCCATACTCTGATCTTGACCTGAAAGTGATGCTCTGGTGTACTTTCTGATTCTTGGCTCTTATATCTTAGTTGCTCCTTTCCTAACTCCATATCCTAATAATTGTTTTTGCTAATCTTTTAACACTTTCATGTTACAACATCCTGGGAGTGCCCCACACCCTTAATGAGGCAATGTCTCCTCACACCCTTAATGAGGCAATGTCTCCTAGGGGTTTCTAATTGAAGATTGCAACCAAGGCAGAGGATGAGGCCCTCTGAGTATTGCACATAGTTCTAATTACTTTTTGTGGCTGGCCTTTATTAGTATCAATTAGCACTGATTCTAAATTTCCCTGATGTTTTGTTGGTGTATAGAAGGTATTGGCATAAGGAGAGACATATAGACCAATGGAATCGAATTGAAAGCTCTGATATAGAACCTCACATATACAACCACATAATATTCGATAAAGCCACCAAACCCTCTCAACTGGGAGAGAGTGGCCTATTCAACAAATGGTGTCTGGAGAACTGGATAGCCATATGTAGAAGAATGAAAGAGGATTACCATCTCACACCTTATACAAAGATCAACTCAAGATGGATCAAAGACCTAAATATAAGAGCCAAGACCATAAAAACCTTAGAAAGCAGTGTAGGGAAACATCTACAGGACCTTGTAATAGGTAATGGATTTATGAATATCTCACCAAAAGCACGAGCAGCAAAAGAACTAATAGATAAATGGGACTTCCTCAAAATTAAAGCCTTCTGCACCTCAAAGGAGTTTGTCAAGAAAGTAAAAAGGGAGCCCACACAGTGGGAGAAAATATTTGGCAATCATATATCTGATAAGAAACTTATAACTTGCATATATAAAGAACTCCTACATCTTGAAAATAAAAAGATAAACAATCCATTTAAAAAATGGGAAAAAGACTTAAACAGACACTTCTCCGAAGAAGAAATACAAATGGCAAGAAAGCACATGAAAAAATGTTCCAAATCTCTAGCTATCAGGGAAATGCAAATCAAAACCACAATGAGATACCATCTTACACCCATAAGATTGGCAGCTATGAAAAAAACAGAAGAATACAAGTGCTGGAAAGGATGTGAAGGAAGGGGAACACTCATCCACTGCTGGTGGGAATGCAGAAGGATCCAACCATTCTGGAGAACAGTATGGCGGTTTCTCAAAAAACTAGCCATAGATTTGCCATATGACCCAGCAATACCACTGCTGGGAATATACCCAGCAGAACTGAAAACAAGAACACAAACCAATATATGTACACCAATGTTCATAGCAGCATTGTTCACTATTGCCAAAAGTTGGAATCAACCCAAATGCCCATCAACAGACGAGTGGATCAATAAAATGTGGTATATACACACAATGGAATACTACTCGGCTGTAAGAACAAACATACTACAAACACATGTGATAACATGGATGAATCTTGAGAACCTTATGTTGAGTGAAGCAACCCAGACATTGAAGGACAAATACTACATGACCTCAATGATATGAAATAAACAAGCTGACCTAGATAGCAAGAGACTGAACGATAGGCTTGCAGGAAATCGGAGGGTGGAGGAAGGATATGAGCCGATGTCTGCAGGGGTGGAATTTAAGACGAGATGGTGGTAAGTATGAACACAAAGAAGAGATAAAAGGGGGGCAAGGGGTTGCCTTTGCTTGGGGCTTTGCGGGTTTGAGGGTGGCTGGGGAGGGACGGGTGGGTAACGTTGCCCAAAAGTGGGGGGAGGGAGGGGTAGCATACGAACCAGGAGAGGGTCAGGTGTTGGTGGAGAGTAAAATGCTGAGAAAATCATATCAAAATATAATAAAGAGGGTTACCTGTTTAGAATGCTCAGAGGGGAGGGTCTGATGCAGGACGGGCTCCTGGGGAATGTCTAAATGCTCATTCTGCCAGAGTGGGTGACACCATGGGGTAGAAACCCAAGTAGTGAGAGTGGGGGTGGACCCACATCCTGGGGAGGACTAATGCCATCCAATAGAGGGAACTGTATCCCTCGAGAGAAAGGGTGGCTCCCAGGGCATTGGGGCAGTTGAGCAAGTTAGGCCCTGAACACTATTCCATCTATCTCTGGAAGTGGCTCCTCAGGAAACGGAGGTTGGCTATCACTGAGGGCACCAAGGTGGAAGGGAAAATGGACGTTAAATGTGTGGAACCAAAGTAAATGGGGGGTAAGAGAGGAGTTTCTTGAGAGTACACAAGGATGGATATAAAACATGTAATATTACACCATAACATATAGGAGATGACAGACTGATAATGTAAACCATAATGTAAAACATAGGATAACTAAAAATGTAAAGAACTGTGTATCCTAAAGTATGCACCATAATGTAAACACAGATGTCACCTTGTTAGAAAGCTAATGTCTCAGACTCTGTACATCACTTTAAGTAAATATGATATGAATAGGGCGTAAGAGTATCACTGTGGAAGGGAAAAGGTTTTCTGGTGGATGTGTGGGAGTGCTGTATATTATATATATACATTGCTGTGGTCTAGGACTCCTGTGAAGAAAAGCTGAATAATTAGGGGGGGGGGAAAAAAAAAAAAAAAAAAAAGAAAAAAATAGGATGTGGAATTTTTTCAAGTCAACATTCTTTATTTAAGTTCTTTATCTAACTTTATCCAAGTTCTTTATCTATCCTTTAAACTCATCGCTATATGCCATTCCCTAGTAAGGGACCATGACATTATATTGGGCTTCAAATTTCGGGGAGTTCTGGATCACAGAGTGTTTCAACAATGGCAATGGAGGGATACTGGTATGGGATACCAATGACAGATGATATATGACTGACAGGGAGCTGTACAGAACATATGTCCAGGGTGCATGGTAATGTTTGGATATACTCATAGTGGCAACAATTAAAAACCACAGTAGGGGGGGTACTGGGTTCCTGGCCAGTGGTGCTCTGTCGTGGTCCCTAGGGGAGCAGCGACAGTCTCCCAGGTACAGTGGTGGGGACCGGGAGGGAGTGAGGGTTCAACAGTGAGCCCCTGATGCTAATGACTATGCTTGTGAGCTGATAAACCCAAAATAATAACAAGGCCTAGAGCAACTTTGTGCCTGGGAATTTCCTTCTGTCTGCCTTCATGTTACTCAAATGTGGCCAGTCTCAAAGCCAAACTCAGCATGTAAATGCAATGCCTTCCCCCCAGCGTGGGACATGACACCCGGGGATGAGCCTCCCTGGCAACGAGGGACCACTATCAACTACCAACTGATGATGCAACTGGAAAATGACCTTATACGGAAGGTTCAATGCGGATCAGCAGAATATCCATGTCTACATAAAATACCATGACTTTAAAATGCTGTTTGACCTAAAGTAAGGGGGAAATGGAAAGGAGAAATGAGTTTATATGGCTACGAGTTTCTAAAAAAGAGTCTGGAGGCTGGCAGAAGGTTTGCCCTCATGCACAACTGAGCAGAGTCAGAGAGACAGATAAAGCAGATACAACCCCCAGATATTGGTTCCTTTGAGGGCTAAAGAGACCCATGGGAGTTATGGTCATGGCCGATGGGGTTAACTACCAGGGCAGATGGCCCCTCTTTGGAAATGGTGTTTATGTGTGATGAATCTGGACTCAGATGGGATCTCCCTTCATAAGACTTTCATGCTAATGTGCTGGAGGTGCAGTTAATGTTGGGGTTTAAGATATATTTAGGGGACTTGAATCTCTGGACTGACAATGTGATAGCCAGATCCTGAGCCTCAACAGACTCCAGCACCTACAATCTGATTTATTGGACTTACCACACTCAGCTAAGATGGAGGTGAAGAAGGACAACCACCACACCATGGAGCCTAGAGTGATTACAACTGAAAATGGGAGGATTGCATCCAGCATCCAGGTGGAATCTGAGCCTCCTCTTGACATAAAGGTGCAATGGACACAACCAATCCAGTGTCCACATAGAAGAGGTGGCATTGGATTGGGAAAAGTGGACATAATGGACAAAGGGTATGGGGAAAGGCAGGAAGAGATGAGAGGTGGAGGCGTCTTCGGGACATGGAGCTGCCCTGGATGGTGCTTCAGAGGTAATCACCGGACATTGTAAATCCTCACAGGGCCTACATGATGGAATAGAGGAGAGTATGGGCCATGATGTGAACCAATGTATATGAGGTGCAGAGGTGCCCAAAGATGTACTTACCAAATCCAATGGATGTGTCATGATGATGGGAACGAGTGTTGTTGGGGGGGGGGAGAGGGGGGGGGTGGGGGGGTGGGGTTGAATGGGACCTCACATATATATTTTTAATGTAATATTATTACAAAGTCAATAAAAAATAAAAAAATTAAAAAAAAAAAAAAAAAAAAAGAAAGATATAATGTAAGGTTAACAGTTGACTTCAGGACGTGTTTGCTTTCTAATCCCATCCTCAAAGAAGTCCTTTGTAGATTTGATTGCTGACATTCACAATGATCTTTGAACTCTGGTAATGTCAGATAAAAGAAATTAACATTAGCTCCTGACTACTGAGAATAAATTTTGTAGGGCTTTTTTAAAATGTAGAACACAGCCAGTCATAAATTTAGTATCTGCCGTAAGACAAACACATTTTCTTGCTTTTATAGAAAAAAAAATTAAGTATCCATAGTTTCTGAAAAATTTGTCTTCTATTTATCGTGTATTAAAACTTTTTTTTAAAATAAGAACTTAATTTCAGTCTTTGTAAATTCTCAGCAAAACAGTGAACAAAACATATAGAAATTTTAGTACTCTAAACCATTTAATTTTTCTCCATAGAAATAGAATGACTAGACAGAATACATGCATGTGGACTGTGGTTGTATATAATGTGAATATAATATTCACATACAATTTGGGAAAAAAGTATTTAATATTTTAGAATAGAGCACCAATGTGACAGGATGGAGAAGCAATTAGAAAGGATCCCATATAGGAGGAATAGATGTAATTTGTGTAAGACCAAAAGTACAAAATCTCATGATAGGATTAGGTATCTGTTTTCTTAGTTTACCAGGCTTAGTTTGCCAGTTTGCTATGGCAAATATCACAGAGTAGGATGGTTTAAGAATTTATTGACTGATAGTTTCAAGGTTAGAAGGTCAAAGTTGATATTGACAAAGATTTCTTTTTCCTGGAGTCTCTACTCTGGTGCTGGCTTGCTGCAATCCTTGGGGTTCCTTTGCTTGTATTTCTGCTTCCTGCCACCTGACAATGCCCTTTAATTTCTGTTCTGGTTTTCTGCTGATTTATGGCTTCTCCATCTGTTCTTCTCCAAACTCTGGTTTCCAGTTTCTTTTCTTCATAGGCCTTTAAGTAATACAAATTGAGACCACCTATTCAGTTGGGCCATACCTTAACTAAAAATAACATCATCAAGAGGTCATATTTAAAATGGGTTCACACCGACAGAAATGCAGATTAAGATTAAGAATTTGTCTATGTTGGGTTCGTAATTCAAACTACCACATATGTCAAGGTCAGTAATTGTGGCTAATGGACCTAGGCTGGCAGTTTTGCAAAGAGGAGGAAGAAGCAGTGTTTTTAGTTAACATTTGCTGAAAAGCTAATGAACTCAAAGTTCGAGTTCAATGTTGGTATCTATAAAGTTAATTTTTCTTTGTTGAGTTTTTATGTCTGTGGCAGCATCTGATAAAGAGACAGAAATAATGGGGACTACAGAATTTCTGTATAAAAGAGGGTTATTTGTTGTCAGGGTGGTTGGGGCAACTGAGGCACTGGTCTTGAAGCTGTGTTTACATAGCAAACATGATGTTTTTTCCTTATATTCTGTATTTCCTTGGGTGACTGGGGGTGTGGAGTTCTTATGAAGGTTATGGCAGAAGCTAAATCCTTTGTATTATAATTTACCCTTTTGTGTTGAATCTGCTGTGGTGCCTGATCAGTCAATGAGGGAAGTCTTTGGCAACTAAATTTAACATCTAGCCTAGCTCTATTTGCAGTAATTACCATGATTTAGTTTAGTTAACTAACCCCAGCCCCTCCAACATAGTGGTTCAAATTTAGTTACCATGATATATTAACTGTAATTGCATAAAATACAAACTTTGCTGCTACGTCTTCAATCTGCAAAACACTATGTAAATAGGTGCACATCATAATTGTGACCAATTACCTATGGACTTGGTAGGAATTCATTTCTTTCAAATTGGTGAATGTACCACTTCTATTCAGGTCACACACCAAAGGCAAAGCATATAGTTATATATTCTCTATGTCTACCCTAATAAACTCACACGGCATTTGTATTAGTCAGCCAAAGGGGTGCTGATACAAAATACCAGAGATATGTTGGCTTTTATAAAGGGTATTTATTTGGGGTAGAAGCCCACAGTTACCCGGCCATAAAGTATAAGTTACTTCCCTTACCAAAGTCTGTTGCTACATGTTGGAGCAAGATGGCTGCAAGGGTGCAGGCTTCCTGGATTCCTTTCTCTCTGGGCTCATTTCTCTCATTTCTCTCCGGGCTCAGCTGTTCTGCTTTCTCCACAAGGCCAGCTGTAGACTTTCAGACAAAACGGTTCTTCTCTCTTCCTGAGGCCTTTGCCATATCTAATGGAGCCTTCTCTTGCTCCTCTGTGTGCTGGCTTCCCAGGCTCCTGCATTAAAATTCCAAACTCTGTTCTCTGCCATGTCTTTTCTCTGTGAGTCCCTGCCCACCATGTCTACTGACATGGCCAAATCAAAGCCTAAATCATTATTTAATCAAGTAAAAGTGAAACCTCTGAATCCGATATAATCTAATATACCCAGAGGGACAAACCAGCTTGCAAACAGAATCCAATACCTGTTTTTGGAATTCATAAGCAGTATCAAACTGCCACAGCATTTTACAAAAGGAATTGTCCAACAAAATGAAAATGCAGCAAAGAAAAAATATGATAATGCTGGAAATGAAATTTGAATCTTCTAGAGGAACTCAGTGAAGGCACACATTGATATAAATGAGAAAGGAGGTTGTAGTGAAAATGAAGAAGATATTACAGACAGAGTGGTGCTGACAAGAAACTTCATATTACATATTTCACAGTACACAGATATCCCATGATATCAAAAAGCAGAGGATAAAATGTTGGAAACTAATCCAGACTTAGAAAACAGTATGATAATTTTCCAAGGTATAGAAGAGTTGCTTGCTACAGTGTAAATTATAGGTCTAGAAGATGACAAGCACTATTCAAACTACTACTGACATTTTTCTTTTTCTTAGAAAGAAACATTAATTCTTAACGTCTCTAATGTTTTAATTTTATATTACAGTATATGAAATAATTAACTTCATCATTTTTTTGTTTCCTTATATGATTATAGTCAACAGTAAGAGAGTTTTTAATATTTTGACAAATATGTTTAAAGGTCAGAGAATAATTGTAATTTTTCCCATTGTTTAGTTAGATCTTTTTGCACAGTTGCAACTTCCATGGCCATATTTTTGATCCTGCACTAGTGTGCACTGTTAGGACTGCCTGTACAATTTTTAATGTATAAATGTTAGCTAATAACAAGTTTACATTATATTAAAAATTAATACCTTTGCTTCCAAATCAAATATTAGTAAGTAGTGTTAATGAATTAAATTGGCAGATAAATATCTGGAAGAAAACCTATTAGAAATACCCCCATGCATTTCAATTGTGAAAGAAATTAACATGCTTTACGTTGGGGAATACATTAAACCAAACATAATTATGTTCTTTTTTTCTATTTTCTAATAAACTTTAGTTAAATAATTTACTTTAACTTATGCACAGTTTGAAAACAATGATGAACTTTCATAAACTAGGGCACAAATGTATGCACTTGGTAATATTTTTCCATTTGTCCTGTAACAGAAGCTCAAATGGTAAAATATAATTAAGTGATGAATACAAAAGACAGAAACTTTTGCTATCTTCTGAAAATTATCCCCAGAAGTGTGAACCAAATATGATTAACTTTTTAGTGCACTTTTCTTGGAGTCATGAACCCCTTGAAAATACATTGAAAATTTTGAAGTTTCTTCTATAATAATGGCACCTATATTGGCATATGATAATAATTTGCATATTTTTTTCAGAAATGTTATAAGCTACAGGGCTTATCATAAACCCTAGTTTCTAAACTTTAATTTATTCTACTATAATCTGGAGTTATAGTACTGCCCATCAATTTGCATAATTAAACAGAGTTTTATAAACCAAGTGTTTCTCTCTTATTATTTTCATTACTCCTAGATATACCAACATGTAATGTGCTTGCTGAAAGCAAGACTTTTACAGGACTAGTTGAGGCCTCTTTGGTCTCCCCTCAATGGTCCACAGCACATGCCACCTCTGCCAGCACTGTGATGTTTGTGGTATCATCACTAAGATTAATCTGTCCTCAGTCTATCCTTTTAATACCACTGTTCTCTACCATTGCTGCAGCTACTCTCTCTTACTCTCTCTGGAATAGTAGGTAATTCTTTTTTTTTTTTAAGATTTATTTATTTTTTTATTTCTCTCCCCCCACCCCCCGTCTGTTCTCTGTGTCTATTTGCTGTGTCTTCTTTGTCTGCTTCTGTTGTTGTCAGCGGCATGGGAGTCTGTGTTTCTTTCTGTTGCGTCATCTTGCTGCATCATCTCTCCGTGTGTGTGGCGCCATTCCTGGGCAGGCTGCACTTTCTTTCGTGCTGGGCCGCTCTCCTTACAGGGTGCAGTTCTTGCGCGTGGGGCTCCCCTGCGCAGGGGACACCCCTGCGTGGCAGGGCACTCCTTGCGCACATCAGCTCTGCACGTGGGCCAGCTCCACACGGGTCAACTAGATTCTGTGATTGTCCACCTAAATTTTGGTTTGTATAGCTAACAAAGCAAGGATTTTCTAAGTCTGAAATTTTCCCCACTGTGAAACCTCAAACCCTCTCCCTACAGAGGAAAGGAACTGAGATCCAAAACTTAATCCTCTGTTATCATAAGACTGTGCTTTACATTCTCCCTAATTCCAAGCCTCATTCCTCTTGTGAAAACATGAGAAAACTCAAGTAGAGTTAAGGTAGTGATTATGTAGGCCGCTAGAGCAGCCTACCTACAGAAAGGGAATGGTCTCCTCCCTTACAATTGTCCTTGCCCTCTGGGCCCAATCTTATGGAGCATGTGAACAGTAAATGGAGCCCTATCAGCAAGGTCTCACTATGCTTTCTGGGTCATAGTAGGCTCTTTTGAAAGCCATGATAAAATATTAAGGCATTTATGAGTTTGAAACAAAGGAAGAAAACTGAATGTCCAAACATATATTAATTAGAATTTGATTAAGCACCATGTTTATATAGGAGCTCTGAATCTTATTACATACACTTACATGTATGTGGAATGTTATCAAATGTCACCTTATATTCTAAATAATTTACTAAGTCTGATCTGGTCACATCCTGATAGAATAGGGCTGCCACATAAAATACAGGACACCTAGTTAAATTTGTATTTCAGATAAACAAGAAATAATTCTTTGTATAAATATGTCCCATGAAATATTTGACATATTCTTATATTAAACCTTCTGGTTTCTTTTCACAAGTCCTAGTTATAGATTATTTTAGTAAAACAGATTTTTAAAAATCTATGTGGAACTTCTTTTGATTATTCAGTTTGCTCATTTGAAATGCAGACTACAGAACAAACATACAAATTAGGAATATATATATAAAATCTAAAACATATTTCCTTAAGTTAAAAGTTAGTAAACATCAAGATTTTTTTATTACAAATTTAAAGAATGTTCTGCTTTGTTTAAAGTCTATTTCTCAAACTATGAATCATGGTAGTCCATAAATATTAAAATTATTTAATTATCTTTATCCTGAAGTTCATTTATAAACTTAAATGAATTATTTATACCACATTTCCTCAAAAATGTCCCCATCTGAAATGAAGTCACTTAGAGTCTAAGTAATAGGAAGGAAAGCTCAAGATTGGCTTATTCTTTTATGTTCCATTAACTTGAAAAAAATTGTTTTCCTTAAAAAGGAGATGACTATATTAATTACAAGAGAAATTAAAATTATGTCAGCATTATACAGTAGTAAATGAAAAGACAAGGTAGGTGTTCAGATGAAATATACATATCAGAAACTACCCATAACATGATATAAGCAAGACACAAGAAATTGCATTTTACTCTTGGAATATCTTACCTAAAATGTAAGTATAATTGATTATCTGGAATCTTTCAAAATCTAGGCAGGAGGTAAAAGTACATTCTATTAGAAACTATATGGGAAAAGGGTAAAAAGAAAGGGGAGCGGGATCAAGGTAGTGGGCATGAGGAGGAAGTAACAGTTCTCTGACCACATCATTTTTTATAATGCTGACTCTTAGAAACATAGTAATAATTCAGACATTTCTTACCTCCAAAATAAGCAATTAGAATCAACTAAGATGTTGGGGCAACCAACATGGAATAAAAACACTAAAAAATATACCTATGTAGGGCAAAGTGTAAACTATAGTCCTTTATAGCACAATAGATGTGCTCATCTATTATAACAACTGTACCACGCTAATGAAAGATGTTAATGTTGGAAACTGTGGGAGGGAGAGGGGGGTATATGGGAGTCCCCTATATTTTTGATGTCACATTTATGTAATCTAAAGTGTCTTTAAAAATAAAGAAGTGAATTATATATACATATGTATACACACATATATATATACCTAACTAAATTACAAGTTAATAAATATAACTACACTAAAGTGGTGAGGAAAAAGGAATTAACTCGATTAACTTTGAAAAACAATATCTTGTCTGGATGCTGTTAAGTCTAAATACAAAAATAACTACAAATCAATGCTGCAATGCTATTATCTAGTTAATGTGTTTTTCACAGATAGACAGAATGACAGCTAAATAGATACATAAATATAGATGTGTGCTTATGCATGGTTTAGCATATCTACATATATTTCCTAGGTTTGGACCTAGAAGTAATACCCAGTAACAATGAGCACACCCAGTACTAAGATTTTGGATTTAAAATTCCATTCTCCAATAAAATAAACCAGATATTCTATTAGAACTATTTGATTCCAAGGCTGCGACAGGGAAATAAAATACAAACCTGAAATATCTTGGCCAGAAAGTAGGAACTTGCTCAGTAAAATGTGGAGGCTTCTTGGAAGAACACAGGAGCTAACCACAAGTAATCCTAATGAACAATCTGGAATAATTTGAGGAATAAAATTATGATAACATTGGAATTTAACCCATGGAATAAAATGAGTATACATGTATCCATAATTATATTAAATAAATAAATAAAGGGAGACGCATAGCTCTTTCTTAAAATAAAATTCCAAATAATGAATGCAGAAGGAAAGAGGGAAATAGAAAATTACCATTAGGCAACAAAGACATAAAAATAATTGTTGCATTCAAGACTTGTCAATGAATGCTAAAATTTGAGTGTGAAAAATTTGTGGAGATATGGGGTTCTCATAGTTTCAAAGTATCTCCCCCAAGCTTTACATTAAAAACAAAGAGGAATTTGGTAACTTTACAATGGAGAAACACAGTGGATACCAACTTAACTAAATGATTAAGATTAGTCTCACCAATAATACCTGTCAACATCATGAACTCCTAATACATATAATATACTCAGAAACACACAATATCAGTTCTGGTATATTCTTGCCAAAAATATATAACCTTATTCCAGTAATGAGAACAGACCAGTTAAACCAAACTGAGCGACATTTTACAAAATAACTTATCAGTCATCTTCAAAAGTGTCAAGAACATGAAAGGCAATGAACAACTGACAAACTGTTACAGATTACAGTTTGGGATAGTAAAGAGAAATAACAAATGCACAGTTCAATCCTTGAGAGAATTCTGGAAGAGAAGCAAGACATAAGTGGAAAAATTTGTGAAATTCAAATAAAGCTGGTAGTTCAGTAAATTGCATTTTATCAATGTTATTTTCCTGGGTTTGATAAATTTTTACTCTCATATAAGATGTCAGCAATAGGTGAAGTTTGTGAGAGGTACACAGAAATTCTTTGTACTGCTTTTAAAACTCTTCTCTAAGTCTAAATTTCAAAATCAAGAGCAAATTGATAAACACCAAAGATTTACACTGTTGCTATTATTAAGGAATCAGTTTTCCCTCAAACTTCTTGGCATCTCAGTTCAAAGGTGGCATGATAAGGGCACATTGGATTCACCAAGAAGCAGAGCTTGAGACAAATTAGCACTCAGGAGGCTTAAAAGGGAGTACCCTTGGGACCAACACCTATGGATAAAATGGAAGCAAACAGGATTGGACAGAGGGAAAAACTGAACTTCAGTGCCATGTCAATTGAAGACTTAATCAACCCTGTAGGGTATTCTGAAGATGGCGTAATGCTTCAGAATTGTCCTTAGACGGGGTTAGAAGTCCACACCCTCACTGTGGCCATCCCTGAAAGGGGTTGATCACTAAGGCCTGTTTGCTAGTGGCATCCCCACTATCTGACGTAATGCGGTTTTATTCTTGAAGAGGGATCTGGACAGTGCATCACAGCATCCATCACAGCGTCCATCACAGTGTCCATCACTTTTAGAGAGAATGAAACATAATATTTATCTGGAAAGGACTCAATTTCCCCTGACATTAAACTCTGAGGAAAATTTCTCATATAAGAAGTATATAGGAGAATTAATTGATATATTATCCAATATCCCTAAAAAATTGTAACAGCATTCCCATGGCTGATTTTTGCCTTTGATCTTCAATAAAAATTGAAGACAAAATATTAAAATGAAATTCTAAAGATGATATTGGAACATCCCAAGATGATATGATCCAAGTGTGAGAGGTGCTAGGAGTCTAATATAATTCAAAGACAGAACTTATCGAACCCAGCTAGGTATGTGAATAACATATATCATCCCACAACACGATTTCCCTTGAAAAGATTCTTGGTAGGAGTTGGGTATCTAATCATATTGTTTTGGATAAGAGCTAAGGTTTAGACTCAAACATGCATACATTCAACTCCCATCTTTGCCATGAAATAGTTGTGTAAACTTGGGCACATTACTCAAACTCTCTAAAGTACAAATTACATTTACGTTGAGTAAAAATGATAATATCCACCTTAAAAGGAATATTTTGAGAATTATATGAGTCAGTGATTCTAGAAAACTTAGAAAATGCCTGTTGTCAATAGCATATGCTAATTATTATTTTATTCTCTGATAAAAAGAATTCCTGGCTTTCTGTAGCACACATCAAAGAGAAATCCATAAGCTCTGTTAACAGAGAGGTTTTGTTAACATACTAATTTACCATTGACAAGATTTCTTGCTTGGATAGAGATGAATTTCCAGGGAATCTTTAGGAATTACCTGTGTTTCCCTGTGTAAGCTATTTAGGGCCCATAGCAGTCCTTCAATAAGCGATTATAAACATTGTTATTACTTGTACTTTAAAAATATTTGGTGTCTAACAGAGATGTTTGTACCTAGAAGGCTTTTTGAAGCAATCATTATCAGTCATCCCTTGTCACTAGAGAATGGTTTTATCCATGAGACAAATAATTCTAAGCAAAAGGCCTTCTGATGTGTACATAAAACAAACCCCTTAGTAACCAAAAGACTTTTTCTCATGTAAGGATTCAGTTGATACTGGTTGGGATAAAACATATGGAATACCTGTTAAGGCATTTTCATTCCAAGTGACTAACTTAAGAACAAAATGAGAGTTAACTAACCTATAGAACTGGAAAATCCAATGGGGGTATATCTAACTTCAGGCAGAGCTCCATGAGCAGACTAAAGCAGTGTTAGAGCTCCACTTCTCTTTCCTTCTTTCTTCATTGTTCAGTTCTGATTATCTCTACTTGGATTCATTCTTTAAATATGGTTTCCCAATGTCTAAATAAAAACTAGGATTTTGGAAAGGGAGAAGTTGAAACAACATATAATGACCATCTGTACATGTTCTCATATACTTTGGGACAAGGATAGTGAAAGTAGACTGAGTGTCTCAGTCACTCAATTAAATTTTCCTCATTTTATTCTTTTGTGACAGTTTCTGTTGATTATTGTCTCCAATGGCCATACTTGAGTGGAGAAGTGGAGATATCTTGGAACTAACATCCAACAATCAGTGTGGATATGACTGAAATATCTAACTATATTTTCTTTTACTGAACTATTACATTAGTGCATATGAAAACACATATAGGTAACAACAGAAATAAATTATCTATTGCCATTCAAAGAGTGAGAAATATGATACCTGCATTTTCAGACTTTTCTATTATGATATTATAATTAATAGATTGCATGATTTGAATATTGATTTTTAAGGGACCCTATATAATTCAGTCAGTTATCATTAGATGGAGAAGTGATATATAGTCATACAAACAGAGCATCAAGCATCATCCTAAGTTTTCCTTAATGAAACTTAAGGACAAATAACTGTCAATAGTTTTTTTTTAATGGAAATTAAATTCAACCCTATAATCATAAACTCAAGGAAATAATATCATTTAAAAAAAAATCAGTAAAATAAATTATTTTTTAAAAACTGGATATATATCTGTAACATACATTGATTTCATTTTACCTATTTGGAATAACATGACATTACAACTAGTTAAAAATCACTTGTCTTTTTCTACCAATCTGCAATGTCAAAAGAAACTTGGGATTTTCTTTTGCAGTTTTATTTAGATATATTTACATACCATAAAATCCATAAAATACATACTTTGCAATATAAAATAAAGTTTATATTTACTTTAGGGCTTTGGATTTCAACTAACATGTGCTTGCCAGCTCTGCTTTTGGAAAATCTCATGCCACTTTGGTTATTCAAGAATGTGAAGTTTTCGTGTTTCTCATCTTCCAATGTCCCTGTTAAATTGCCTATTCTTAATTTATTTGCTGGCCTCATTTCTTAGCATTTTGAAAATTCTTGACAGCCTACTTGTCTCTCAATATCTCATGTTGCATTTTTTCCGTAGTAACAGTTATAAATGGCCATATGGTTGCCCAAGCTAAAAATTATGTTTCCTAGACTCCCATGCATCTTAGTTTGGATCTCTGACTAAGTTCTGATCTGTAGATATGAAGAGAAAAGCTCTGAGCTTAAAAGGAATAATCATGTTCTTAACTCCTTTCTCACTGACAGTTGATAAAAATGGAACATCTTCCTTTTGGACCAGGCATGGAAGTTACATAGCGAGCATATCAATGCCACCCTACTAGACTTGGACTTATTGCTAGACTTTAACATAAGAAAGAATAAACTCCTATTCTATTTAAGCTACTAGTCTATCACCTCTGTTTAAAGCAGCCTAACCAATATCCTAACTAATATATATATACACACACACACATAAATATATATACACCAAGCATTTAATAATGACTTTAATTCAGTACTTGGATGGCACTTCATGTGCATACATTCTGTGAACACAAGAGATTTAAGGTTTACAGAGAGAAAATTATTTTTCTATATGCACCATATTTTCTTGATACAAAGATGATAAAATTGATCAGCTGATTAAACATCATCACTTCTATAGTAACCACCATTTAGGGTAGTTTTTTGCTTAAAAAATTCCCCATTCTTCCCTTGACAAACACTCATGGTTCCTCAGGCAGCTATATGTGTTAATGTGACTCAGCCTCCCCAAATTATAACAGTGGTCGAGCAGAAAAGTTCTGCCACATTCTCCTTCAGTTTCTCTCCTGGTAATTTGAAATTTTGAATACAGTGTTTAAAACAAGGAAGAATTGAAGCATGGTTTGTGCAATATTTCCTTGGATTGGTGAACTACCTCTGTATCTCCAGAAGAATTTGTGGTATCAGTGATTTGTAGACAAACAGTGATACAATCATGACCTAATTCTATGCTTTGTGTTACCTATGAAAACCTAGCTCTCTTTGTGCTATGTGTGTTTTTTTTTAAATAGTGATCATTTGTCTCTGATATACTCTCAGATTCCACCTCCTAATTTCTAAGAGGGAAAGACTGTCCAAATAATTGTCCAACTATCTTTACATTCTGCTGTGTTCCTTCATCTTAAAGAGGCTTGCTAGCATTGTCCTTTCTTTACTACTCACCACTTCTGTGTACATGTTACTTTTAAAGAAAGTGACATTTAAGTTTCATTGAAAAGTAGTTTGAAACAGTATAAAAAGATTCTATCAACTTCCAAAACAATAATCTCAATGGCATCTAATACAACATATTTTTAATCCTAGGCTATAAATGTGTATGTGTTAAGTAAGTGAACACATATGAAGGTACAGAAATAAATGCAAGTAAATCCACCTTATGTTGGAAAATTAAAGAACAAAAAGAAAATAGCTAACGCAGAAAAGGGACTAATTTAAATATCATTCTCATGTTACAACAAAAGAATAGGGAAATATTTTGAGTGACTTCATATGCAATTTTTCCTTTGATTATAGGACCTCTTAGTTTTAAACATCATTATAACATCAGTGTATATGAAAAGTGTGATGTGAAAGGATCCCAAAGCACTAAACACTAATGAACAACATTAGCCAGAGATACCTTATGCTATCTTGGGTAGGAATAGTACTTCCTATTTCATATTGTTTAATGTTTCACTTTTAAAATGTATTAAAATTTCAATAACTGCTACTTTAATTTCAGTTTAGAATAATTATCTTTAATTTTTTTCATGGTAGGGTCATTAAAAATTATTAAAGTAGCATAAATGTGAATATTTGTAGCCCATAATAATTGTAGCAACAATGATCAAAATAAACACTATATTCGAACTGGTCACTTTTTATTTCTCAGTATTTATTTTGAGTAAATTATCAAAATCATAGTTTTTATACTAGTAGTATTGTATTTTACACATATTTCATCTAATTCTTACAAACATACGTGTTAAGTGATATCATTATGACTATTTAAAAAACAGAAAAATACTTCTTTAGTAGAAGAAACTAGAGTTTACAAAATTTAAATAACTTAACCAGAGCCACACAATTAGGAAATGGCTGTCAGGATTTAATGTTTTTCTTGTTCCAAAGACTAGGCTAATATGAAATTGTATGTCCACAGCATTTTAACGATAGTTTTATGTTTCTCTGTATTCCACAATGAATTCAGAAGAGCAAGTACTATCAATTATACATAGTTTCTTATTTAGGACATAGTAAAATACTTGGTACTTTATGTGTTCAATAAATATGTTAAAAATACAAGCATGTAAACTTGAATGCACAGATGAATGAATATATTTGTGCATAAATCATACTGGATTATCCCTTTCAGTTAACAGAAACATATCTGATATTGTTAATCTGTCATATTTTAGGAGTGATTTCTGTTAACCAAATTATCTCATATTTAATACAGTTCTATTACAGTAACTCAATGAGATTTACAAACTGAATATAAAGATTTTTCTCTAGACTGAGAGCAAGCAAGATAGCAAAACTTCCAACTCTGACTATGCAAATTCTACTGAATGCAAAATATAAACATGGGTTATGATTGTTGAATTTCTATCAATTACACAGAATGAGAAATGGGTTATAAACTCACATATCAAGTCAAACTTATTTAACGGTATTGCTACAGATTAGATTCTTATAAAATAAAATATTTCTTCAATAACTGTAGTAAGACAAGTTAAAAAATGGTATGTAGAATATTTTACATTTAGGTAAATAATATTCCTCTGAAAAGTGTTTAGAAAATGTAGATAAGCCATCTAAACTTATGAAGTTGTGCACATTTGTAATGATTAAAACCATTTGGCTCAATGGGTAGAGTGTCCACCTACCACATGGGAGGTCCAGGGTTCAAACCCAGGGCCTCCTGACCCATGTGGTGAGTTGGCCAATGCAAGGAGTGCCGTGCCACGCAGGGGTGTCCCATACATAGGGGAGCCCCATGCGTAAGGTGTGCGTCCTGTAAGGAAAGCCACCCATGCGAAAAAAGTGCAGCCTGCCCAGGAGTGGCACTGCACACACAGAAAGCTGACACAGCAAGATGATGCAACAGAAAGTGACACAGATTCCTGGTTCCACGTAACAAGAATACACGAAGAATACAAGAAGATCACACCGTGAATGGACACAGAGAGCAGACAACGGGGGGAGGAGAAGAAGAGAGAAATAAACAAGAAATAAATCTAAAAAAAAGCATTTCTTAGAAAAATCATTTTACTCAAATTGAGGTTACTGTTTGTTACACTTCTCAATTGCCTGAAATTATAACAAATGTATTTATAAATTGCATTAGATAAATATTACAGTCTTTATTTTTAGCCTCATGAGTACATGAAGCGTCCTTTACTGAAACACTTTAAAAATTCTTAGCAGATGCTTCCACAGTCATCAGTCCTAGAGAATTACACTAGATATGGTTATAGATATTTTCTGGCCACTATCCTTTTGACCAAACTCATACAATACTGCCCTAAGATGAAAAGCCTCACTCCATGGTTTCAGTCATAAACAGTGACAATTCTGCTGGAGATAATTTGTATGTTCTCTTGTTCCAAATGTGGAATGACATCGTGACTCCTTTCTTCAGGTTCCTTCTCTCTTAGGTCAGCCCAAGGCACTGACAACTCCTATTTTTTCCTGTGTTGAGTAAAGTGAAATACCTAGGGCAATAAATGCCAACCACTCTTACTTACTGCTACTCTCTTTTTATATAACTGACTTCTAGGTAAGAAGTTCATTATTTTTCTAAATCCAGATAATTTCACAAGCAAGATGACACTGTCTCTGGTATAAAATATTTTCAGATTAAAAAACAATCATCCCTAATATATGGGAAGTCTTTGGGGCCTGATATAGAGATGAGTAGCTTTTTTTGTTTTGTTTTACAAGTCAATTGCATGAATATATATTAATAAAGCATACAATTCATTCAAAGTGTACAATTCTTGATACTTTGCATAACCACATCGTTGTGCGTTCATCACTTCAATCATTGTTAAAGCATTTTTATTACTTCAATAATAATAATTATAATAAAAAAACAAACAAACAAGAAAATTCTTTACTTCTCAATATCTTTCTGTTTCCCCTGCTGTACATAGATTCTATTTGTGGCTCTCCTTGCAATTTATTTATTTATTAAGCAGTTTTATTGAGATATATTCATACAGCATATTACCTATCCAAAGTGTATAATCAATGGCTTTTAGTATAATGGCAAAAAGTTTCAGAACCATTTCATTACTCCAAAAATAAAAAATCTATGATGGTATTGAATTGGTGGTTATATGGGAAGGCATGCTAAGGGATAAGTAATCTTCTTAACTGAAAGTGTGTATTTCTAACATGAACAATATATGTGTGTTTGTGTGCCATAATCCTTATTTCCCAAGAGGGTAGAAAAAGGTATCAGTTTCTTTTGAGCTTTCAGAGGTTTTAGGGACATTTCTGTAAATGAAGGGATGGTTGGAGGCATTTGTTCATAGGAGAATTGATTTCCAGCACTTTCCCTAATGCTCTTTATTACTACCCATCTCAGATTCTTTATTTTCCATGTTTCAGAAAAACATCTTTCTTCCTTTGTGGATAGCTCCATGTCCTTATTCAATGATTCCTGTTGGGACCAGGAACAGATGAACAGGTTTTCTCCAATAATTCTACAAACAGTAGAATATTTTAGAAAATAGATTGTCTGCCTCATTCATCACTATATTTCAAGCAAATTCAACAATGCCTGGTTATAATAGATACCAAATATTAAACAAATGAATAAATGAATTGAATGGAATCAGATCTAAGAGAGGGAATTGTATGATTCAAATATTGATTGGTATTGTGTGCTAATACAGTGATACTCCATTGAAGAGACATATGGCAAGTAGATTCCAAAAGCGATGATATCCTCCCCCCTGAGAAATTCTTGAGCACTCATTCTCAACTTTTCCTCTGACTACCTATCTACCTTATGGCTCACTCACCAAATCTCTCCTTCTGTTGATAAAGACTTGGTCTAGGTCTATTCTTATTCTAAATTACATTAGTTTCACACTTAAATTCCTTGAGTATCTTCTCTATCTCTTTCTATTTTTCTTCTTTTACCACATTTCATCTATTTTTCAATAATCTGTTGATTCTGTCATCCATCTATATTTAAAGAGGCAGCATATGATAAGAGTAAAGACAAAGACCTCGGAGACTGATTTCTGTGGGTTTAATTCCCAGGTCTGCCATTTATTAGCTGTTTGGAGTATGGTAATATCTTTGTTCCTCAGTTTTCTCATAAGTAAAATAGGGATAATAATAGTATGCATGTTATGTAATAATTAATTGAGTTAATGTCCATAAATAACTTAAAATAGGGTCTAAGATGACAAATCAAATTACTTGATGTCATTCATGTAAATTGTGTTTTCAAATTTTATCTCAGGGTTTGGGAGGATTGCTGTAATATCTTGGTATGGCTTTCATATTTCCTACAAATGCTGATAACAATTATAACAATATTAAACAGATCTACATGTAATGTGCCAAACCTTGTGTAAAGTTCACTGCCTTATGTGAAGTTTGCCATTTAATCCTCAAAAATACTTTGTTAGAAGGAAACTGATGCTTATTTAACTAAGTTAATATCTGAAATTTAAACAAAGAGCTGTCTTATTCAAAAAATATATACTTAAATCAACATATAGAACTACCATATGACCCAGCAATCCCACTACTAAGCATATAGCCAAAAGAATTGAAAGCAGGGACTTAAACAATTTGTACACCAATGTTCATAGCAACATAATTCACAATTGCCAAAAGAATGAAACAACCCAAGTGTCATCAACTGATGGATGGATTAACAAAATGTATAACATACAATTGAATATTATTCAACCATAAAAAGGAATGAAGTCCTTATATTTGAGACAAAATGGATGAACCCTGAAGACATCATGTTAAGTGAAATAAGCCATGCACAAAAGGACAAATATGGTATGATCTCACCGATTTGAAACAATTATAATAGCAAACTAATAGAATCAGAATCTAGAATATAGGGTATTAAGGGATGGGTAGGATTAGGAATTGGAAGTTAAGGTTTAAAACATAATTATCAATACTGGAATATATATCTGACAAGATTACCACAATATCTGATTTTGTTAAGCAGGTTAAAGTACTTAATATATCTTATTGAAAATATCATTGCTTTTGTTTAAATGTGCCTAGGAAATTATATTTTCTTATGTTTGCATTAAAAAATCAAGAAAAATATATTGCATAGAGGAAAATTCACTTAAGCATATTAATATGTGCTTAATATAGTATGTTATTATGTTTTTAAAAAGTAAAAATCACATATTAGGGATAGTACAAAGATCATTTCCACATTGCAATTTTATATTGAGCATATAACCGGTAAGTGCCTTCCAACATTTTGGCACTATGGTTGTAGCCTAATTTATATAGAAGTTCCTGTATGGTATAAATCAAGCACTATTTTCAAAATATTCAGAATAAAGTTCATATAGCAAATTGGATTAAGATAAAGTCCTTCTTTATCACTTGATAGTATAGCTATGATTAAACTGCAATGCATTGACTATTAGTATATTTATTTACATATCTATATCTCTCTATCTACATATATCTATTTACCATTTTTCTGTCTATCATTTTGATTGTTTAGTTAATATAGCTGAACATTTTTACAGTCATAAATGAATATTTTTAAAAAATTACTTCCCCTTGCTCATAGGGTTTTGTGATTTTGCTTTAATAATATGTTTACAAAATACATATTATCAACAGATCCCTCTATAGAATTTTTTTTCCTAAAGTGTGTGCCACAACATACATATGAAAAAGTTTGGTAGTTCACAAAGAACATTACCATATGGAAGATTTAGAAAAGTTCTGCAAAGAAGAAATATTGTATTCCTTTATTTCAAACACCACTTGACCTTAAGATTGTTTTAGAATTTCACTATCAATGACCTTGGAACTCATAGGTAATTTTGGTTCAGATATTTGTTACTAGCGTTATGTTGTAATAATTTCTTGGCTTTAATATTATTAATGTGTTAAGTACATGACCTTAGTTAAAATAATAAACTTGAGGTTTAATGATGTAGTTAAATTTTCAGTTTCATCTTTTACTTTCTGGTGTATAAAAATATAATAAAGTATAAAGTGTTTGTACTGAGTAAAAAAATCACAGAAAGATGATAGTACTCAGAGTATAAAACTACAAATCATTAAAGTATAGGTGAAAATTATGTTACTATAACAGCATAAATTATAGATATTTCATTTTTCCAAAAACAGTCACTGTGTGTAGAATTGTAAAGCAGAGTATAGCAACATTTTAAGGTAAAATCCATGTTTTCTTGAGTTTATGATAGATATTATGTATTAAAAAGATCATATACCTATCAATTTTTAGTAGACCTCCTGTTTCCCAGATACCAATGTGCTTTTATTTCAGATAACATTTATAAATTCACCATTTATTTTTTATAGCGATGTTCTTACTCTCCTTTGTTGAAAAACCTATAGTAACCACACATAAGTCAGTACCTTGGCAAGGAGAATACATATTTTTTCTCAAGATCATTCACTTCCTGTGGTCATTTGATCGGTAACTGCTTCAGGATGATTTACAAATTTTCAGCCTGGAGGACAAGGTGTAAATTACAAAATAATTGCAAATATAATCATATTTAGTTTTATGACTTAAAGTGTTTTCTATGTGCATTTGTTTTCCAAATTTTTGTTTTAAGCCTGAACCTCCCTCATCATACCCGACTGTACACACAGCATCTCCATGTAGATGTCCTTCAAACTTCTCAAACTTAACTATGTCCAGAAATGAACGACTTGTTTTCTCCCCCAAACTTGTGCCTCCTGCAATCTTTCTAATGTTAGTACATGAGAAATTTCCTTTTCCAGTTGATCAGAAAAAGGAGGGAAGGAAGGAAGGAAGGGAGGAAGGGAGAGAGGGAGGGAGGGTATGAGACAGGGGAGGAGGGAAGGAGGAAGGAAAGGGAATAAAAGAAAGAAAAGCACTTGACTTCATCCTTGGCTCGCTTCTCTCTCCCTTATGTCATCAATAACTAATCCTTTCTACATCACATTTAACAGAATCATACCACTTAGCACTACTAACATTTCTACAATCCTTGCACATGTCACCATCATTTCTTCCCTGAACTTTTATAGTCTCCTGCTAACTGGTCTCCCTGCTTCCATCATTTCTCTCTTTCAACCTATTCCCAATTGTAGCCAGAATGATACTTTTAAAATGTCAGAGAGAGGTGACATAATCAGAATGACAACAGGAGACACTCTATAGCGCTCTCTTCCTACAGAAGCTTTAAGCAACAAGCAAGACAGAACCATGTTTCTTAAAGCTTCAGAAAATGATTAAAGGGCCGTAGTAAGAGAAAACTTCAAAGTAAAGAGATTGTTTCATACTGTTAATGAAAAACAGTAATGAAAAGCCCAGGACGAGATGGTATCACAGGGAAGTTTATCAAACATTTAAAGGAGAATTAACATCAAACTTCCTCAAAATCTTTCAAAAAATTAAAAGAAGGAAAGGCTTCCTAATTAACTCTATGAGGCCAGAATTACCCTAATGCCAAAGCCAGATAAGATATCACAAGAAAAGAAAATTATAGACTAATATCTCTTACAAATATAGATGCAAAAATCCTCAACTAAATATTAATAAATTGAATTCAAGTGGAATTTATATATGTATAATATATATTAGAGAGCTTATATATGACCACCCAAAATGAAATTTCTCCATTTATAATAACAACTAAATGAATAAAATATATAAGAATAAATTTAACCAAGGACTTGTATGCAGAAAGCTATATATCATTACTTAAAGAAATTTGTAAAGTTCTAAATAAAAGAAAAGATATTTCATGATCATGGATTGGAAGACTTAATATCTTTAAAATGTCAATACTACTCAATGTTATTTATAGATTTACTGTAATCCCAATCAAACTTTCAATAGCCTTTTTCTCAGACATAGAAAAGCCATTAATCAAATTTATATGGAAGGGCAAGGGATCCAGAATAGCCAAAACCATCTTGAAAAATAAGAAAAATTTGGAGGACTGAAACTTCCCAATATCAAGACATATTACAGAGCTTACAGTATGAAACAGCAAGGATATTGACAGGAGGGCAGATGTATGAACCAATACAATAAAACTGAGTGTTCAGAAAAAAATCCTTACATTTATGGTCAACTGATTTTCAATAATGATATCAAGTTCACTCAATGAAGGAAGAATAGTCTTTTCAACAAATGGTGCTGGGAAAACTGGATATCCACATGTAAAAGAATGAAAGTGGAAATCTACTTCACAATCTCTATTAAAATTAACTCAAAATGGATCAACAATCTAAATATAAGAGCTAAAACTATAAACAGAGGGAAATATTTCAGGACCTTGTATTAATGAATTCTAAGACTTTACGCAACAAACATGAGCAAGTAAGGAAGAAATAAATTAGACCTCGATAAAATTAAAAAACTTTGTGCATCAAAGGACATTATTAAGAAACTGTAAAGATAACCCACAGAGTGGAAGAAAATATTTGGAAGTCATATATCTGATAAGGGTTTAATATCCAAGATATAAAAAAAGCCTACAACTTAACAAAAAAAGGACAAACAGCCCCACTGAAAAATGGGCAAAGGACTTGAATAGATATTTCCCAAAACATATACAAATGGCTAAGAAACAATTGGAAATATGCTTAATATCATTAACCATTAGGGAAATGCAAATCAAAACCACAATGAGATATTACTTCACTCTAGACTTACTATTATCGAAAAAAAGAAGAAAAAAAAAACGCGTGAGATGAGGAATAGGAAAAATGGGAATTCTGATACATTATTGGTGGGAATGTAAGGTGGTACAGTCACTATGGAAAACTGGTTGTTTCTCAAAAAATTAAACTAAAATATGACTCAGCAATTCCACTTTTAGGTGTATATTTGGAAGAATAGAAATCAGGGATACATACAGACAGCTGTAATAACATTCATAGCAGCATTATTCAAAATAGCCAAAAGGTAGAAACAAGCTATATGTCCATGATAAATGGACAAACAAAATGTGGAATCTTATTCAGTCTCAAAAAAGAATGAAGCTCTGATACATACCACTACTTGGATGAACCTTGAAGACATCCTGTTGAGTAAAATAAGTCAGAAACAAAGGAGTATTTTATGACTTCACTTATTTGAAATAACAAAATTATACAAATTTATAAAGACAAAAGTAGAATACAGGGGAAGCGGACTTGGCCCAGTGAACAGGGCGACCATCTACCACACGGGAGGTCCGTGATTCAAACCCCGGGCCTCCTTGACCTGTGTGGAGCTGGCCCATGCGCAGGGCTGATGCGTGCAAGGAGTGCCGTGTCATGCAGGGGTGTCCCCCCCATAGGGGAGCCCTACGCGCAAGGAGTGTGCCCTGTAAGGAGAGCCACCCAGCGCAAAAGAAAGTCAGCCTGCCCAGGAGTGGCGCTGCACACACGGAGAGTTGACACAGCAAGATGACGCAACAAAATGAATCACAGATTCCCATGCTGCTGACAATAACAGAAGCAGACAAAAAGAACATGTAGCAAATGGACACAGAGTACAGATAACTGCGGTAGGGAGGGGGGAAGGGGAGAAAAACAAATAAAAATAAATCTTTTTAAAAAAAAAAGTAGAATACAGGTTACCAGGGTTGGAAGCAGAGAGAATGGGGGTTAATGCATAATGGATACCAGGATTTTCATCCTCTTTATAGTAAAAGACTTTGAAATGGAGAGAACAACCTACACAATATGCCCTCTCTTAACCCCTCAGAGTTGCTAATTTAGCCAAAAAAAGCAAAACAACAACAGAAAACTAACAAAACATAGTGCTCAGTTAAACTTGAATTACAAACAACATTTTAAAAAGTGTAATTAGTCCCATTCAATATTGGGGAAATACTTACACAAAAAAGTACCAAGTTTACCTGAAATTCAAATTTAACTGGATGACCTTTGTTTTACCAGGCAATTCTGCCCCACTCTAACCATCCCTGTCCCATCCTAAAGTGAATTTATCTGACCTCACCTCCTACTAATCTCTTCCTTGATCACTTTTGGACTTTACTCTAGTCACAATTGCTATGAAGGGATTAGTTTCTTCCTTTCTTATATCACATGAAGTTATTTTTGTGATTGTAACATTTTCGGGTTTTAGTATAGGGAATAGTTATATTTCTAAATAATAGGACAACCTATATAATAATTATTTATTAAGATATGAAAAAAATACATTTTTTTGATATTATTGGATCACATGATCTTACATAAAGTAGAAGAGATTGTCAGAACACAGAAATTTGCTACTAGGAGATTCGGAGACAATAAATCATTATGACCTTTAGCTTTGGTTAGGACATTATAGGATGGAGCTGATACCCGATACTACCAGATTGCTATATCTGAAATAATGTGGTATAATAGATCATACTACCTCAAATTTCAATGGCATACAAAAATAAGCCCAATACTTTGACTTTGAAATACTAAAATATGCAGAGCTCCCCAGGGTATCAGGCAGTGTCTGGGACTCAACCATCACAATCTGCTTGGTTTCTTCCATTTCCTGCTTCCTTATGGTACTTCCAACACTCCTTTGCTGGTTTCTGCTGTAAGCACTTAGATAATTCACGTGTACCTGAATCTTTGACTCAGTATTTTCTTTTGTGAGAACCAGATCCAAGAAGAGCCACATTCTTTTGACGTAATGACCAAAACACCTTCAAATTGGTCTATGCCTTCAGCTACATTTACCAGACGTTCCCTTGACTTACTTGGGCCCCTGTATTTATACTAAATTGAATTTCTATTGGAGTTGGAAAACATTTTAATTTTCTAATCTAGTGAATTACCTCTCAATCTGGTTTGCAAACTGACCACTTTTTCCCTTTGAACTTGACCCTTTGTCAAATTTTAATTTATTAGATGCAGCAAACTAGATTATTCCTAGTAACCCTATATCCCAAGGGTCACAAGATCATTAGGTATATTTCTTATTGTGCAAATTACTGTAGATGATAGTTTTTACAAATGTCAGTTATTACATAATACAGGTCTCTGTTTTTCCAGTATGCTTTAACAGTTTTTTTAGCTAAATTTTCAGTCTTTTATACCAGCTACTTGGCCCCTTGTTACTTGGTCCCATAGGGAATGCTACTCATTTTTAAACTTTTGGTATGATGGCACCACATTCCTACTTACCAATTTTGTCACTGTCATCTATAGTCCTAAAAATTGTGTGTAAGAAATCAATCCCAAACTCAGTGACATACAATAATAAGTCTTTATTTCTCATTCACATCCCTATGGTTTGGTGGGATATGGCAGATGTAAGCAGGGCTCAACTGGATTGTGGCTCTAGGTTTTGGATGTTCTTTGATGGTGGTAAATTTTCTGGGACATGTTCTTTCCATGATGGTGGCAGAAGCATCAGAAAGCAAGCTCAAATAGATAAGCACATTTCAATCCTAGGCTCAAAGCATGTTTAGTAACATGTTAATGGCCAAGAAAGACATATGGCAATATCAACATCAGTGAGATGGGAAATATATGCTGCCACTGGTGTTACAAACTGTAAAGGCACATGACAAAGAACATTGTAAGAGTTTGAAGTTCTTTTATGAATACCAAAAAGAGAAGGATTGCCTATTGAATTAATTCTTTTGAAGAAATTTTTTGGAAATTTCTATTCAAGTTTATCAGTCATACTTGAATATCCATAAATAATAAGTATAAAGTATAAATTGTGAATTTATAAAGCAAACATGCATTTTGATTGGACTGTGTCAGTGAGGCATGAACCAGCTTGGGTCTCTGCCCTCTTGATGCATTTGTTATAAATGAAGACATAGAGAAAGACACATAACACAGATAAAGGATGCCACCATTTTTATACTGCCATGTGAGAGAGGACTCCATTCCCTATAGCTGCAGAAAGACAGAGATGCCTGGAGAGACTGAGAGAGGAATCCTGGAAATAGATAAGCCCTATGACAGATGATCTCCAGGGAATTGTAAATTCTTGAGGGGAAGGCAGAGACCTTGGCAGGAATTGGCAGCCATCTTTCTTTGTCACGTGGCAAGACCTCTGAGAGAGCATCTCTGCCAATGCCTTAATTTGGACATTTCACATCCTCAGAACTGTAAGCTTTTACCCCAAATAAATCCCCTTTATAAAAGCCAGCTTATTTTCTGTACTTTGCTTCAGAAGCCTTTGGCAAACTAAGAAAGACATGGATAAAAGAAGGTGTAATGAAATGGAAAACATAATACAATCTACCATAGCAGACTACATTGCTAAAGTATCTTCAAGTAATGATGATAGAAGTTGGATAATTAGTCAATCCCTTGGGCTCCAGAACTAAATTGATCCAGTTCCCAGAAAGACATCATGCCTATGCCTAAACAAATATGACGATGGAGGACAATGAAAAGGATATTCTCCCAAAGCAAAATTGGAGCCTGCCAGACTGGCCAATTAAAGAGCTCACTAGACTGCAGAGACAGAGTCCATTGATAACTGTCTAGTTAAAATATATGCTATGGTCATAGGAATCTATATATTGCCTTCAAGCCTGTCCATTTCAAAATATGATTTATCTCTAATATAATGATATTCATGGATTATTCAAATCATGTCAAAAATTAATCTTTACTTAACCAAAAACCACTTGGCTATAAAGAAGTTTATAAAGAGGGCTGGCAAAATGGAATATGCCTGAGCAATCTGAACTTAAGCATGTAGGCATAGATCTTTGAAACTTGGCTTGTCTTCTTTTTGGGTAGAAAGCAGATTAATTTTATGATAGTTCAGGTATTTTTAAGGGCTTATATGTCTTCCTATATATTCTGCATACCTTATATACCTTCATAAACATTCATAAATTTACAAGGTATGTGCAAATGCTGGGTAGACAAAGAATTGGATTATAGAAGATCTTCTAATTGTCTTACCAACATTCAATCTACACTACTCTAATAAATTAGCATTGTGATTTCAGTAGGTTTGATCCCACCCTCAACTCTAAATTGGGTTCTTAATAGTTTTAACACAATTGGGCTAATCCCACCCACTTTGTCACAGTCATAAGTTCATAATGGGCATGTCATCTAAGTTGTCCCTCAGAGTAAACTTCAGGAGTTTTGTTCAAGGGTTAATGTGGATGATAGAATATATAATTCTGATTGCTGATGGATACCAAAATGAAGAAAAAGCATAAAAGAGAAGACAAAATCAATATTATCACTGAAAATTTGAAATGGAACTCAGTTCACATTGTACCTGAATCCTGACCCACCTCAGCTTTTTAAATTAGATGAATCAAACTATAGTCTTTATTGTTTAAGGTACTTGATCATGTTTTACTTTAAAACAATCTAAAGTCACACAAAAATGAATAAAAATAACTAAATGTTTTAGTTTCCTAACATGCTCCAGCAAATATCAGGGTATTTGTTGGCTTAATCAATGGAAATTTATTAGCTTACAGTTTTGAGGCTGGGGAAAATGTCCAAATCAAGTCATCTTCAAGGTAATGCTTTCTTCCAGCTGCTGGTAATCCTTGGCTCCTCTGCCACATGGCAAGGCATCTGCTGGTCTCTCCCTTTCCTTCTGATTTTGTTGATTTCAAGTTCTTGATTCTATGTTTTTCTCTCTTTACCTGAATTCCCTTTATAAAGGACTCCAGTAATAGAATTAAGACCCATCTTAATTGACGTGCATCATACCTTAACTCATCAAAATATCCTACTTTCTACAGGTTCACACCCACAGGATTGGATTAACCTTAAGAACAGGTTTCTGGGGTATATAGGGTTCCAAATCACCACACTAAGTACGCATGTTTTTTGAATTATAAAAAATAACTTTCTTCTCTTTTTTTGTGTGAATAAACCAGTATTTTGGGGAAAAATTAATTGGTACTGAGTAGCTACACGAAATATAAATATAAGATCAAATTCTATGTATAAAGATCATAGATTGCTAAAATCTCAAGTGGAAAGGTTACTGCATGGATGTGGTTCTTTTGTCTTAAGAGGTGAAGATTCAGAGTGATTGTATTAGCCAAAAGGGTGCTGATGCAAAACACCAGAAATTGGTTGGTTTTTATAAAGGGTATTTATTTGGGGTAGGAGCTTACAGATACGAGGCCAAAAAGCATAAGTTATTTGCCTCATCAAAGTCTATTTTCATCTGTTGGAGCAAGATGGCTGCTGATGTCTGTGGGTGTTCAGGCTTCCTGGGTTCCTTAGGGCTCAGCTCCTCTGTTTTCTCCACAAGGTCAGTTTTAGACTATGAAGCTCTCTAGCCTTTGCCTCTCTCCACAAGGTCAGCTGTAGACTTTCAGGTGAAAGGCTCTCTCTTACTGCCAGGGGCTCCAGCTTAAGACCAGCATCAGACTCCAACATCAAAACTCCAACATTAAGAACCCTCAGCTCTGTCCTTTGCCATGCCTTTTATCTGTGAATCCCCACCCACCTAGGGGCGGGTACTTAATGCCCTACTGACACAATATATTTTTCATATGCCCAGAGGAAAAGACCAGTTTACAAACATAATTCAATATTTCTTTTTGGAATTCATCAAAAATATCAAACTACTACAGTGATGTTAGTAATTATGATGAAATACGGATAAAGCATAAGGAAGTGAATAGCAAATTCAGTCAACACAGCAGGTGGCCAGGAAATGATAGACAAATATCAGGGAAGGTTTGAAGAGACCTGGTAAAATCATGATACATAAGCCAGACTCCCTATTGAATCCTAAAACCCAAACCAAAGCCAAATAGCAACTGGTTCCAGGCACACATTGCTGAGTGTTATTTATTATTAAAACAGACTAGCCAGTACATGTGGGGTGACAAGGAAATAGTCTTATGATATTTAATTTGGGGGTAGTTATTCAGTCTTGAAAGAGCATATTATTTTCCTCATTATTAGTAGATAGGGTTAAAGTCTGACCAGATTCAACACTTTAAATGTATTGCATGTGCTGTACATTCTCTAGCAGACATTTCTGTTTTAAATTTTCCTATTAATACATTTGTCTAGTTCACAAATCATTATCACAAAATTCAAATTTACTTTTTATAACTACATAATAGCTTTAAAAATGAGATAAATATAGAATTTATTATTTTGTTAGCTTAATGTATTACCTTAGCCTTTTCCTTTTTTATTAAATTTTTCTAGTTTTTGAATAAGAATTACATCAAGGGAAACAAAATAATTGAAATGAATCAACTCTAACCACAGCTGTTAAATATTTTCAAGTTAAGTAATTTTAGCATATAAGAAGCTGTGGCTACATTGTGGTATAAGCCTTCTTCTGTTTGCCATGAAAAGATCTAAAGTGCAATTTTTCAATCCTGACAATCTATGAGTATATGTTACTCCAGGGACCAATCAGTGTTTTGTTAGTTAATCGCAGTGCTAAATGTGATGTTAGATTGCTTCCATACTACAGGATCCTGTTTGCTGCTTTTAAATAGTCTTCTATCATGCCAGAATTCATAGGAAGCAGACAGACTAATGAGATTAACAATTTTTCACAATGAAGGAAAATATCTTCTTAATAGCCATGCTATTAACTTGTATCTAAATGGGATCATTCTAAAAGCTGTGCTTCTCTAACTTTTAGAAGAGCTTTATTGGATTTCAGATACAGGATTAATAAACAACAAGAACAGCTAATAGTATCCTAAGCTCAAAAGCATAGACCACAAAACTCAGGTAATAAAAAATGCAGCAAAGCTCTTAGAAAAAACACCTAATTTAAGTTAGTTCCGGATAAACTTGATCATTTCAGATTTATACTGTGTCAATTTATTTATTTTCCTTCACGTCTTATACCCAGATTGTCTTTTAAGACCTACTGGTCTCAAGTAACTTTATGGTATTGTATGGGTACGAAATATTATTAGCCAAGTTTACAATTTCAGCTGGTCTTCACTGAGATGAGTCATTTCCCAACCAGTCCCTGAATATATGACCCAGATGGGCCACTCTGGTTCTTTTTCTTGTCACAACTGTGAGATTCCTTTAGGTCTATATGCTCTTTATTTCTTTCAACTTACTTCTATACCTTCCTTCAAAAATCAGGTAGATTTGAGAGCTCTCTAAAACTCCTTTGTGTCCCCAGGATACTCACTAGGGCCGCCTCTGCCCACTACCTCCCTCTGGCCCCAAGCGTCCCAAACACCTTCTCCACTTCAATACCCTACATGATGGCATGAGGACTATAGAGAAAATGCGACCTTGCAGTCGTCCTGCTGGGAAGTAGGCACTCCTTCCCTTTAATCTCTGGTTTGTAAAAACCTTTGCTTACTTCTAACACTTTGCATAACCTGCAAATTCTATTCCTACCCAAGTTCAGTTTGTGCTTTTATTTGCTCTCAGGTGAGAAGCACTGGCAAATAAGCATTCTCTCAAACCATTCCATCTTATATTAGGGCTGAGGCTTTTGAAGATTCGTGTTAAAGTACAATAACATGGTGCCTTTGCTTTGGTCTACTATGCCAGATCCTCCTTAGGATAATAGATTTCATGACAGGATATGAGCAATATCAGGGGAAGGGAATTGTTAGTGACAACTAAATAAATACTTCAGAAAAACACCTGATCCCTAGTAATATTTTTGTGCACTGTACAAAGTATTTTATATTCATTGCTCCACTTACTGTTTGCAATCACACTATATGCACTCAGTGTGCACAGTAGTTTTATATATTTCTGTCTCTTTTATCAGGCTATTATAAGTGCAGGAAGGCTTATTTATCTTTGACCCTCAAAAGCCTAATCCAATGTTCGACAATTAGGAGATGCTAAATGCATGTTAAATGACAAAATAATTTATCAAAGTCCCCCAAACTAAAATTTGAATATTAATGTGACCAAAGTTTACTAGATCTGGTTTAGGAAGAGCAATGGTTATATCACATTTAATCTCACATAAGATAAGAAGGGAAGGTTTATTTTTAATTGGAAAAAAGAGGGAAGGGACAGATAATTTTTTTTAGCTTTTTTTAAAAAGATTTATTTATTTATTTATTTCTCTCCTTTTCCCCCGCCCGCCCCCCCCAACCACCCCTTCCCCATTGTCTGCTCTCTGTGTCCATTCACTGTGTGTTCTTCTGTGACCGCTGCTATCCTTATCAGTGACTCTGGGAATCTGTGTTTCTTTTTGTTGTGTCATCTTGTTGTGTCAGCTCTCTGTGTATACGGCGCCATTCTTGGGCACGCTGCGCGGCTCTCCTTATGGGGCACAGTCTTTGCGCATGGGGCTCCCCTATGCGGGGAGACACCCCTGAGTGGCAGGGCACTCCTTGCATACAACAGCACTGTACATGGGCCAGCTCCACACGGGTCAAGGAGGCCCAGGGTTTGAACCGTGGACCTCCCATGTGGTAGGCAGATGCCCCATCCATTGGGCCAAGTCCGCCTCCCTTTTTTTTGTTTTTGATGCTATTTTTAATTCACAACATTCATCGAACTCAGTGCCATTTAAATAATACAATTATATGCTATGCCTTATTTTTGTCACTGGATATACATTTATCAAATATTTAATCCTCCTTATAAAGCACTTTAAGTTACTTGGTAATATACAAATATGAACCAGGCACATGTCTTACCTTTCACTTTCAGGGTGTCCTCTGAATTTCTTAAGGCAAAGAAGTTAATGAGTAGAAGATGCTCTTATAATTTATTCCAAATAGGATAATAAGAAATAAGACTTCAACAGAATACTGAAATGTAATAGAATACTAATATCGAGATCTGCAAGTGAGTTTTGAGAACATGTAATCCAGCATAATCTGAAACATCCAATAGGAGTGTTTGAGCAATTTAGCTAAATTCATATTGCTAGTTAATGAAAAAGCTGGGACTAAAAGCCAGTTTATTGGCATCAAAGAAATTATATTTGATGCCTTGTTATCCTGCCTTACTTAGGTATAAATTTCCCTTTTGATCAACCATTCCAGTTAGCTCTGTCCTGCATGTAAATGAGATTAGTGAGGCCTCTACCTCTATTTGGTTTGGATGATAATAGCTGCTACTTCTTTGAAATATCCCTTGCCCTTTAGGGCCAAAAAACTTACCAGCAGGACTTGTATCTCCGCATGGCTTGGATGATAAGAAGCTGCCCTCAGTTTCTCCAAATGGCTCTGGCCCCTTCTGCTATTTGGTTTGGAACTGCCCATCCTCATATTCCCTCAGGGTCACAATAAAGTCAAGAGCTAGGATCCACATGCACTCTTCTTTCCTCTGCTCCTCCATGGATCCTCATAGGAGCCTGGGTTAGAAAAATCCTGTGGCCTCCTCCCATGCCCTCAATCCCCCTTTCCTCTCTTAGGGCCTTTGATCTAACAGAGCTATCCTTTCATGCATTATTGCCTAGCTGGTCATCTGTGTTTGTGCCTCATCATCCAAAGAACTTTCATGTGTAGTGGTATTTACACTGTCGTAGTTTCAATTCATCAGTGATAATTATTTTTGGTATTTAGGTGCATGAAACCATCTCTACTCCGAGCATTCTGAAACTCATAATTATTTCAGAAAGAATGTAATATTGTAAGTAGTTTCTGTGTGTGTGTGTATGTGTGTGTATTTTATGACAATTCCCTAGTGCTACCTCTTGGATTAAGTGGTGAATGGGGGGATGGGGTCATTAGATGAACCTAAGAGTTTAAGATTATTTATTAGACCTTAAACCCAGTTTTAAATTGTAAGCGTAACTGTCTTTACTAAATGAATATTAATTATGATATTAATGGTGTATTAGTCAGTGTTCTCTGGGGAAAGAGACCAACAAGATATATATATACACACATATATAATATACATATTATGAAATTTTTTATCGGAATTGGCTCATGCAACTGTGGGCATAGGCAAATCCAAATTACATAGGGCAGGACTGCAAATTGGGAACTCCTATGAAGGGTTTTGATGAATTCCCCAGGAAAAGCTGGCTGGTGGAAATAGAGATAAAAATTCTCTTTTCTGACAGCTGAAATCATAGCTACTCTTTTCAAGGCCTTCAACTGATTGGATGAAACTTCTCTCTTTGTTGAAGGCAATCTTCTCTGTTGAGTGTAGATGTAATCAACCTTAGAGACAATCACCTTACTGATTTTAGGGGTAGCTAGAGCCCAATAGTTAAACAGCCTAAGTGTCCTGGATACTTCTTTGCTATATCTGAGAAACTGTGACACAGCAAAACTGCACTCAGCTTCCAGGATGTACTTGATTCCAACTGACCCACATGCCAGCTAATCAGTATATGTAACACAATAGGTATGCCACTGTAAGAGCCAATCATATATTCTGATAGTAGTAATGTAAAAGCAGCTCCCATGTAAACAGAGGAACAGAGAGACTAAAAATATGTTTAAAGGAGCAGGAGCTTGGAATAAACTCAGTATGCATAAATTCCCTTCTGCTCTGCGTGCCTTCTTTGCAAACTGTCCTGACTTCCCCACTCTGACTGAGGGGCCCGGCTTGGACCCCAACACTGATAACTTAAAACCATGAAATATCCTAAGAGTAACAACAATCAGGTCAGTGCTTGCTAGACCAATCAAGTAGACAGCATAATGTGGCCAAGTTGACACATGAACTTAACCATCACAAATGGCAAGATTAAAAAAATGTTTTCTGAATTTAAGCATCCTTACAGGTAAATTTGTCCTACTCTTCCTCTTCTACACTTTTCTGCCATTGAGCTTTAACTCTGAAGCTGAAGTTGGGGAGAGACTATAAATTGATTGTGGGGGGAAGAAAGATGTGACAAGAAATAAAGACTTGACATATATGTATTAAATTATTTGAGGGGAATGAAGGCAGGTGCCTTTTGACGTATTCATATTTTGTACTCTTGGAAGAAATGACAGTTTGAGTCTCCCTGCAAATACAATCTACCCCACATTAACCTGGGAAATATCACACCAAGATTTGACTTTGAAGCATAATAAGTAGGCAGTGGAGGGAAGGAGTTTAAGTTTCCTAAGTTTTTCTGGATGATTAATGATCATGAGAAGATAGCAGAATTCGATGTCAGTGGACCTCCCTTAAGGACACCATGGTTAGGGGTGAAGTGACTCCAAAGCAAAGGCTATGGAAATACTCAGTGGTGAGCCATGGTAGGAACTGAATTGAAATGGACTCAGGTGGGGAGAAACTTCAGGCTCTGAACAAGTTTATAACACACCATTATTCAAACCTGCTTCCAAATGGCTGTGGATATCAGAGGAACAAACTGAAATCAGGTGTAAAAGTTGTGTCACCAAAATGCTGATAGGTTTCTGAGGTGCCACACTTAATTACAAAAAGCTTTATATTACACATTTTTTTCCACTTAGTAATTATGGCATTCCTATGAGATAGTATTATTATTTTTATTGATTGATGAGAAGTATGACATGAGCATTAGAAAGATTGATTTAAGTAAATTGATTAATTTAATATGGCTAGTAAGAGGAAAGTCAGGGTTTAAACTCATGTTTACCTGACTCCATGAGTAAATAAATTAGTTGGAATGGGGAGGAAAGAGTGTGAGAGAAGCAAAGGGAAAATTGGCATTTTATTTATATTTATATAGGTAAAGATGCTTTCTCAGTCTAAGAAATAAGGATTTATAATGTATTTCTTGATTTCATCTCAAAAGGATAGTTGTTATTATAATGTATTTAAGTATTATAGTCTATTAAAATAAGCTATTAATTGTATGTTCAATTTTAAAATGCTTCAATATTAGTTACAAATTTACCTAAAATCTGATAATACTTAAGGAATCCAGAGATTCAAATGCTTTTTCTTAACTAGAATATACAGATTTTGAAATCAAATAATTACAACTTTATTTAAATAAAATTAGCAAAATATTTTCTTAATTTCAGAAAATAAAGGGAAAAAATCATTGAATAAAACTTTAACCAATTAAGTTTTACGTAACTTGTCTTAGTTGATTATCACAATTTCTGTTTGTTATTCTTCATTAAAGCAGTGTCAAGACTTCTTTTTCTCAGCATTTTGAATAAGCAATTCAATATGTGCCTTATATCTACTTTTGACAGGCCATCACTGTCAAAGTGTGACTCTCTCCCTGCCTTCTGCATCACATTTTGAAATTTAGTGACATAGCTATCAAATTATAGATCATTCTCCCTGGCTGGAAACAACTTCTTTCCGTAACTATAGTGCCAGCTATATTACCCTTTCTCAAAGAAGAGAGGTATAAGTTAAGCAGCGAGATACTCAATGCATTCCATGCTTCCTGAATTCATAAGCAGCTCTACTCCTCCATGATTAAAGACCATAAAAATGAGAGGATATTTTCCTTGGAAAATAGCTCTCCAGCTTCTGCTCTTTATCAAAAAGTAAAAAAAAAAAAGAAAGAAAGAAAGAAACCAGGAAACAATCTCCAAAGCAAAAGCAAGCAGCACTAGTTCTCTTGATAAGTGACAAGGAGATGTCTGGAAATCTACTTTCTTTTTCAAATGATTCACAAAGGTTTCTATCACCAAGGTATGAACTATGTGCTTACTTCTCTCTGGTATTAGTTTAAAATGTGAACACCACAATTTCAATTTTGGTTCAATTTTTCTAAAATTATTTCTTTTCTTTTGTTTCTCATTATATTTGTTTAAAAATAAGCAAACACCTTTGTCTCATTCCCTCTGTAGTGAATATTTCACAAATATATCTACTGTGTACAAATACATTTCTCTTTCTCTGTACATATATATTATAATTATATATATATAATTTATTCCAGTGTGATTGGATCTATAATTATTTCATAATCAACACAAGGTCTGTCCTTTCTCACTTAACTTGAAACCATCTAACTAAGTATAAGTTGGGCTTTTTCTCTATATAGAGAAGGGTTTCTCAACCTTGGCAATATTGACATTTCAGGACAGAAAATTCTTTGTTGTGAGGGTTTCTCTTATGAATTATATTTTAAGCAGCATACCTGCACTCTACACACTAGATGCCAGTAGAACCACCCCCTCTTCCCTGAGTTGTAACAGCTTAAATGTCTCCAGACATTGCCAAGTAACTGTTGGGTGGCAAAACTTGCCCTGGATGAGAACCACTGGTCTAGAGATGGATGACAATAACTGCATCATATCTGTTATACTTGAGTAGTTCAACAAGTACTCTCCTGTCATAAACTATCCTTTGGGATAGTTTAGAGGGAAGTCCCAGCAAATCTCAACTATTGATGTAATATAATTTTCCGGAGTATATATTCCCCAAGGAGAAGTATCCTCGTAACTGGGAGGCACAAGACCTGAGATGTCACTTTATTCAGTAGTCATTTTCTTGCCCATTCTTCTTCTTTTTTTTTTTTTTTGTTATTTATTTATTTATTTTTTTATTGACTTTGTAATAATATTACATTAAAAATATATATGTGAGGTCCCATTCAACCCCACCCCCCCACCCCCCCTCTCCCCCCCCAACAACACTCGTTCCCATCATCATGACACATCCATTGGATTTGGTAAGTACATCTTTGGGCACCTCTGCACCTCATATACAATGGTCCACATCATGGCCCATACATGATGCCCATTCTTCTTGAAGGCCTGCATACCATGGCTGGAAATAAGTACCTTACTGGAAACTATGAATCTCAGAATAAATATTGGTCAGTTTTGTAAACCTACTTATTTCATTTTTCCACTAGCGAGAGGGCAATAAAGATAAGAAATCTTTGATAGGAAATGTTAGACATTGTGTGTAGTTCAAATAATCTGAATTTTTTGGATTTGTATAAGCTGCCTCCATGTAACTATGGACAGTTCCTTTTGACTTGAGAACCAAACTTAATAACTTAAAACTGTATGTTTATGAAATAAGAACATCATGAAACTAAAAATAACGACATAATTTTAGACCCACAGTAAATGTTTTACCATAAGCTTTATCAAAGAAGGAATATATTAATAAGGAATCAAATAGTGGTGTAAGGCAAATGTTATATTTGAAATTAAAGCAGATATTCATTAAAAATACACACAGAATCTTGAAATTTGTAAATATTAGTATTATTTGTTTCATTTATTTATTTTTCATTTTAATAGACTTTTTAAGACCAGTTTTAAATTTATGGAAAAATTGAACAGATAGTCCAGAGTTCCCATATATTCCTCCTACAGTATTCCCTTGTATTAATATCTTGACATGAATATGGTACATTTTCTTCAATTAATGAACCAATATTTGTACATGATAATTAAATAGAACATAGTTTATTTAGATTTTCTTAGTTTTTACCTAATATCCTTTATATGTTCCAAGATCCCAACCAGGATACCACATTTCATTTAGTTGTCATATCTCTTAAGCCTTCTCTTCACTATGACAGTTTCTCAGTATTTCCTGGTTTTCAATGAGCCTCACACTTTGGGTAAGGTATTTTGTAGAATGCCACTATATTAAAATTTGATCTTTTTTTCTCAAGATAAGAGTGGGATAATGGTATATTGGGAGGAAGACCAAAGAGACAAAATGTCATTTCCACCACATGACATCAATGATAAATGCTATTAACATGATTTATGACTGTTGATGTTGGCCTAGAACATCTGTCTGAGGTGGTTTGCCAGGATTCTTCACAGTAAAGTTGCTCGCCTCTGCCCTCTTTCCATAGAGCACACTTTGGAAGGAATGCACCATGCAGCCCACACCTAAGGAGTATGGAGTTATGTTACCCCCTTTTGAGGGCAGAGTATCTACATAAATTATTTTTATATTTTCTGCATAGGAGATTTTTCTCCTCTCCAATTTCTTATTTTATTGTCATTGCTTATATCATTAGGTACTTATGGCTTATGTATATTAATTTTATCCTTTCTGTATTTATTTTGTTGCTTAAATGGTTTCAGCTTTGGCAATTAGGAGCTCTTTCAGTTGACTGCTGTGCTCCTTTGACATACTTCATTAATTTGTTTTCCCCTCCCTCTCTTCCTTCCCTCCTTCCCTCCCCCTCTCCCCTTCCCTTTCCCTTTCCCTTTCCCTTTCCTTCTCTCTTTTTCTCTTTCATTTCAGTACTTCCTTATTCTTTGCACTATAAGTTGTTCCAGGCTCACCTTGTATATTAGCTACCCCAGTCATAGAATCAGCTACTTATCCAAGGAGATCTGATTCCTTTTACTGGAGAACATTATGGGAAACCACAGAGCCAAGTTCACGGCTCTAGGCATGCTTGTTACTACTGGGGTATTGTTTCTGTTAGGCTCTTTGAAATGGCAGAGCAAAAAAAAATGTGTTTATATTATACTAATCTGGGTATGTACATGTATCTATAAATACTTTTATACAGTAAATATTTGTAGCTATATTAAACTAAATATGAGTTTGTATTAATGTCTCCAACTCTTACCTATCACCACATGGATCATTCTAACTTCCTCCCTTCATTATTTGTAAACTCCCAACTCCAGCAGTGAGAAACCTGGCTCTCATCATCTGCTCTTCAGCTGTACATGCTATAAATGTACAGCAGTACCAGAATTGTTAGGAATTACCCCTTTGGAAACAAATATATCAACTTGTGTATAGTTCTTGCATTCAATTCTGTTGTCATTAGTCTTACAGACTCCATTCATTCCAAAGGTACTTATGTCACCATCGTTATCACCCCTCCTGTTCGTGATATTGTTTCATACACTTTAATAGATTCTCTTGTCACAGTCTATATTCCTTCCTGAGATCCCACAAATTCCTAAATATATATGTATATTTTAACTTGTGTGCAGTAAGGTTCACTTGCGCCTTATAGTTCTATGCATTTTGTACCTACCACAACAGAATTACATGGAAATTTTTGCTGTCGTAAAAATCCCCAGTGCTTCATTTATTCATGCCTTCTCCCTCCTGCCAAATCCCTGGCAACTGCTGATCACTTTATTGTCTCTATAGTAGTTTGCTTTCCAGAATGTCATATAATTGAAATCATAGGAAATGTAACCTTTTCTTACTGGCTTCATTCACTTGGCAATTGCATTTAACTTTCCTTCCTGAGTTTTTTGTTGCTTAATATCTCATTTCTTTTTATTGATGAGTAACATTTCATTGTATGGATGTACCAGAGATTGTTTATCCATGAATCTATTGAAAGATATCTTGGTTCCTTCCAGTTTTGAGCAATTATGAATAAAGGTGCTTGTCAACATTTACAGTCAGGTTTTGCATATACTTGGGTTTTCAAATCTACGGTGTAAACACCTGGGGGGGGGCAAATATTGGATCATATAAGAATATGTTTAACTTGGTAAGAGACTGCCAAACTTTCTTTAAAAATGTAACATTTTGCAACTGCAACAGCAATGAATGGGAGTCCATGTTGCTTTACATCCTCACCAGTAATTGATATTTTCAGTTTTACTATTTAAGCCTTTCTAATAGATGTGTTGTGAGATCTCACTGTTGTTTGAATTTTCAGTTCTATAATTACAATTCATCATGAACATCTCTCATTAAACTTTTTTGCCACCACATAACTTCCTTAGGGAGGTGTCCAGATTTTTAATAATTTTTTAATTGAGTTTGTTTTCTTGTTGTTAAGTTGTAGGGGTTCTTCACATTTGTAGGGGGTCTTTTTTAGATATGTGTTTTGTAAAAATTTTTTCTCAGTCTGTGGCTTGTTTTTTGTTATTTTAACAGTGTCTTTCACTCAGCATATGTTTTTAGTTTTAATACAGTCTAATATTTTTTTCCATGAATTATACTTTTTGCTGAATCTAAAAACTCATCTTTAAACACAAAGTCATAGATATCGCCTATGACTTCTAGAATTTTTTAGTTTTGCATTTTATATTTAGATCTATGATCTATTTTTAGTCAATTATTGTGAAAGCTATAAGGATTGTGTATAGATTCATACCTAATTTTTCCAGCACCATTTGTTGAAAAGATTATTCTTTCTCTATTCAATTGTCTTTGCTCTTTTGTCAAAGATCCTTTAACTCTATTTGTGTGGGTCTATATCTGGGCTCTCTATTCTGTTCCTTTTTTTTTTTTTAGGATTTATTTTTTATTTATTTTTCTCCCCTTCCCTGCCCAGTTGTCTGTTTTCTGTGTCCATTCACTGTGTGTTCTTCTGTGACCACTTCTATCCTTATCAGCAGCACAAGGACTCTGTGTTTCTTTTTGTTGCATCATCTTGTTGTGTCAGCTCTCCGTGTGTGCAGCACCATTCTTGGGCAGGTTGCACTTTCTTTCGCACTGGGTGGCTCTCCTTACAGGGCGCGCTCCTTGTGTGTGGGGCTCCCCTATGCGGGGGACACCCCTGCATGGCATGGAACTCCTTATGCGCATCAGCACTGCACATGGGCCAGCTGCACACGGGTCAAGGAGGTCCGGGGTTTGAATCGTGGACCTCCCATGTGGTAGGAGGACGCCCTATCCCTTGAGCCAAGTCGCTTTCCTCTATTGTATTCCCTTATGCTATGCATCTCTTTTTTCACCAGCACTGCTTTATGACTGTAGCTTTGGAGTAAAACTTGAAACCGGGGAGCATTAGTTCTTCAACTTTGTTCTTCGGTATCGTTCGTCTATTCTGGGCTATGCCTTTGTATATGAATTTAGAATCATTTTGTTGATATCTACAAAATATCTTGCTGGATTTTGATTGGGAATTATTTTAATATATAGGTTAAGTTTGGAAGAATTGACATCTTAACAATACTGAGACTTTCAATCCATGAATTTGTATCTTCTCATCTACTTAGTTTTTTGAGTTTTTAAATCAGAGTTTTTTAGTTTTACTCATGTTATATTTATATCCATCTTAAATTTTAATGTCATTGTAAATGGTATTGTATTTTTTTTTTTAAGATTTATTTTTATTTATTTAATTCCCCTTCCCTCCCCCGGTTGTCTGTTTTCTGTGTCTTTTTCCTGCGTCTTGTTTCTTTGTCCATTTCTGTTGTCGTCAGCGGCATGGGAAGTATGTGCGGCGCCATTCCTGGGCAGGCTGCACTTTCTTTTGCACTGGGCGGCTCTCCTTACGGGGCACACTCCTTGTGCGTGGGGCTCTCCTATGCGGGGGACACCCCTGCGTGGCAGGCACTCCTTGCGCGCATCAGCACTGCGCATGGGCCAGCTCCACACGGGTCAAGGAGGCCCGGGGTTTGAACCGCGGGCCTCCCATGTGGTAGACGGACGCCCTAACCACTGGGACAAAGTCCGTTTCCCTGGTATTGTATTTTGATTTCAAAATCCAATGACTTATTGATCTATAGGAGATCAACTGGCTTTTGTATATTAACTTTGTGTTCACCCTTTGGGATTTTTTAATATAGAAAATTATGCCATCGGTTAACAGACAGTTTTATTTCCTTCTAAATTGTCCACCTTTTGTTTACTTTGCCTTTTATCATGTGCTACCTAGAACTTCTCATAAGATGTCAAATAAGAGCAGTGAGAGGGGAGTTCTTGCCTTTTCCTAATGCTAGGTGATGCAGATTTAATTGTTCCTCCAAAAAGATATGATCAAGTCCTTCTTCCGGATCTTGTGAATATGATCCTATTTGGAAATTTGGGTTGAGTTATGATTTGGGATCAGATTGGGTCACATCAGTGGGACGTCAAGTCCCTGCCCTCCTGGTGAGTGGGGACTCATAGAGAAAACTAAACAGTAGAGAGGTCAGTTAGAGGTTTTTGATGTTGGAGCCCCAGGAAGTAAACACACAGAGAAGTAGATATGTGAAGAAAGAGAGAAGGCTCCATTAGACATGACAGAGGCCCAGGGAAAAGAGATGAGTCATTTGCCTGATATTCTACAGCTGATCTTGTGGAGAGAGCAGAGCAGCTGAGCCTGGAGAGAAAAAGGTCCAGGAGATAAATGAGACTTACCCAAAACTACAGTTGATATTAGAAAAAGCTGAGACCATGGATCGTTAAGAGGAAGTGGAAGGCTGAATGTTGGCAGCCATCTTGCTCTAACACGTGGCAACAGACTTTGGTGAGGGAAGTAACTTTCCCTGTATGGCCTGGTAACTGTAAGCCTCTACCCCAAATAAAAAGCCCTTATAAAAGCCAACAGATTTCTGGTATTTTCATCAGCACTTTGGCTAATACAATGGTTTCTGACAATAAGTCCAAGGTAATTCTTATCCATTTTCTTCTATAGGTAAGGTGTTTTATTTCCCTGGCCACTTTCAAGATTTACTCTTTGTCTTTGGTTTTCTGCAATTTGAATATGATATGCCTTTTTATAGATTTTTTTGCTGTTTTTTCAGATTCCTGGAACTGTGGCTTATAGTCTGGCATTAGTTTTAGAAAATTCTCAGCTATTATTACATCAATATTTCTTCTGCTTCACTCTCTTCTACTTCTGGTATTCCAATAACACATGTTATAGCTTATGGAAATGTCCCATCATTCTTGAATATTCCCATCATTCTTTAATATTCTTTCAGTGTTTCTCATTCTTTCTTTTCTGTTTGCATTTCAGTTTGGGACATTTCTGTTAACCTATCATCAATCTTACTGATTCTTTCCTCTGCTGTTTTCAGTCTCCTGACAGCCCATTAGATAGAGCTTTGGATAAGTGTCATATTTTAGTGGTCCTGTGCCCCTGGGCTGTGTTTCTCACAAGTTTTTTCCCTTAGGTAAGATGGGAAGGCTAGAGGGACTGCAACTCAATAATTTCCTTTTCCCCATGTTGTGTATAACTTTGGTAAAGTCATTCATAAGTGTAAAAATTCATTTATGACACAATGCCTATTAAATGTCATTCCTGGTTTAAATATACTTTTGGATTGAATGTGTATTTGATGGATAATATCCTTAAAACATTGTAAAAAACCCTGTATTTAACTGACTCATTCACTGATATCTTGTCACTAATTTTTTGTTATTAAAACAAACCATATATTTTTGTCACTAAAAAAAAAATAACATTTGCCCTTTGTAGAAACTACAGAATGTAATGCTAAATAAGAAAATAAATGTAACTCATTATTCTACTATCAAAAATTAAACTTTGATTATTTTTAAGCAAATCTCTCTCTCTCTCTCTCTCTTTCTCTCTATCCATCATGTTACTTAGGAATGTTATTAGACTGTGTTATGATTCTATTTTGCCCAGAAAAGTCTTAGGAATGCCCAAGGTTCATTTTGCTTCCTAGGAATGCCTGGATTTTTCTTGGTCTAACCACATATTCTACATACAAATGTCCTTAAGGAAAACTATTATTTGTTATACAATCAAATATTTCTTGGAAATACAGCAATAAATTATTAAAAAAAACTATATTCTTGTGATATTATATTATTAGAAAAGATTCAATGGACCAATAAATATATGCATGTTGAATTGATTGGAAAATTGAATGGAAGTCAAATTAGTATTTTATTATCTGGAATTTTGGCATTATGCAACAATATGGAAATCTACTAAATTTGGCTAGGTCATTGGAAGACTGCACTCTCCTTAATATAGTTAGTACTAAACAGTCCTCTTTGTTAATACTAAGAAAACAAAAACAACATTATTGAGCACTTACGATATTCTAGTATCATTTAATTCTCAAAATAATTCAATGAGGTGGGTAAAATGGAGCAGTTAGACCATTTGTTTTCAAAAAGCCCCTGCCTTTAAGCACTATGCATGTGCCTCTGGGTAGTGTACACTGTTGGATGGTAATGTTCAGAAGGTGACCCTGATAAATTCAAAGAAAATATTGTATCAGGATTAATTAGTATAAATGTAAATTATAATGTTGAAGTTTCTGTGGGTGTAAAGCTATTGTGAGTAGAACCTTTGATTAGGTTACTTCAGTTAAAAGCCTTTTGATTAGGTTTCAGTAACTCATGGCCCAGAGTGGGTCTTAATCCTCTACTGGAGTCCTTTATAAGAGAATGAGATTAAGATGAAGAGAGACAGTAAGCCACAGAAAGGAGAGAGAAACAACAGAAGCCAGAAGCTGAAAGCAATGAAACACAGAAGAGAAGGGAGACACCAGCAGACACTTATATGTGCCTTGCCATTTGACAGAGGAGTCCAGGATCACTGGCAGCTGGTCTTCAGGGAAAAAGCATGATCTGATCATGCTTTGATTTGTACATTTTTCTCAGCTAATAAATCCTCATTTTAAAAGCCTACCCATTTTGGGTATATTTTCTTTGGCAAATTTAGGAGTCTAAAACAACAACTAATATCATTAATAACCTATTAATTAGGAACTCACTCCTCTGATAGGACTTTAGGCGATATTGAACCAATGAATGGAATGCTCCATGTTGTGGATATAAAAGCATTTGGGGATTGGTACCAATATGAAGTTAGCCACACTAAAATAGAACAGAGATGTTTAAGTAGGTGGCACCACAAAAATTCTGATCCCTGATTTAATACTTGGGCTATTATTGTTTCAACTATATTTCTCTACTGAGATTATAGCACTGAGACTTAAACATTTTTCCCCCATGACTGTTATTAGTTTTCCAGGGCTGCTATAAAAAAATACTAAAAAATAATTGGTTTAAACAGCAGGAATTTATTGTTTCACAGTTTTGGAGGCTAGAAGACCAATTTCAAGATATTGCCATGTCATGCTTTCCCCTAGAGTCTGTAGCTTTCTCGTGTTGGCCTGATCTCTACTTCCATCACATGGAGCTCTGTCACTTTCTGTTTCCTCTCTGGCTTCTACTTGTGTACCCAATTTCTATGACCGTATGGATTTTAGCCATACTGTCTTATGGGCCAAACTGATTCTATTTGGCCTCGTCCAAATAGGCTCTCCAAAGATCATATTTACAAGTGAGTTCTCCCACAGGCCTAGGGATTAAGATTTTAACATGTATTTTGTGGGGGATGTGTTTCAATCCCCAGTACTGGCATTCTACCAGGATGAAAGAGTGGGTCATTGAAGCTGAGCCTAAGGAGACTTTATGTTAATGGAATTTTAGCTGCGTTCTTTCCTGGTGGAGAAAAATGCCTAACTAGAGGTGGGAGATTGAAGGGCTGTGTGATAGGGTCATATCTAGAACTTCACTGTTTGGTTGATTAACACCAAAACAGATTTGTCTTCTATTTTATGTGTTTGAGTATTTAATGATGTTGAAAATTATGAACAAATTACAACAGGTGTCTATAAATCACTTATTAGTAAACAGATGAAATGAATGGTATGTCATGGGCTTCTGAAAAAGTTAAGACCGTTTAATTTACTTGAACTTTACCTAATTCCAAAAAGGATTTAATATGCCCTAAATATATTTAGTTCCTGGAAAATTTCAGCCAATGAAAATACATAACACATATTTCCCCACACTCTGCCATACACACAGACCACTGGAATTTTAACAGTCTAGAATTTTAAAGCACAAAGATACTTTAAAAAGTATTTGTTTCATTCCTTTCCCTTCAATTGTAAAATTGTGAAAAGTGAGTCTTAAAGAGATTAACACATAAAGATTACCCCAGCTAGTTTATTGACTCACAGTCCATTTTTCTTTCCTCCACAATAGCACTTATCGATGTGATGATTTTGTTCCTCTTCAATCCCTTTGTGAACTACGTGTGCTGCTTGTACTTTGTTTTCTACATTTCCCTTGTGTCCACATTACTTGTTTCTTTTAACCACAGTTTATTTTTACATTCACCTAAAAGAATAGGCAGGATATTTTAGTACTTCTTGGGACACTGTATTCGGACTAAATAAGGGAAAAAGTATTTTCTGTTATCATGCCTCAGTAATAGAGTCGATGATGATTGAATCTGTGTAAATGACAGGTACAATACTACTTAAACATTCCTATATCTTGCTACTAAAACCCTGTATGGATATGAGAGCAAGTTTTCCTCTTCCAAGTAAGGATATGTAAGGATATGTTCATGCAAAAGCCCTGCTCTCGATAATTAACATTATGTTTTAAAAAAATCTATTTTACAACAGAATGGAAATAAAACCCTTATCGGATATGTGGTTTCCAAGTATTTTCTCCACTGATTGGGACACCTTTTCGCCTGCTTGATGAAGTCCTTTAAATCACAAAAATGTTTAAGTTTGAGGAGGTCCTGTTTATCCATGTTTTCTTTTATTGCTCCTGCTTTTGGTGAAAGGTTTAAGAATGCACCACCTACCACCAGGTCTTGAAGATGTTTTCCTACTTTTTCTTCTAAGAGCTTTATGGTTCTTGCTACATATGTCTCTGATGCATTTTGAGTTAATTTTTGTAGAAGGTGTGAGATAGGTGTCCTCTTTCTTTCTTTTGGGTATTGATATTCAGTTCTCCCCATTTACTGAATAGACTATTCTGCCCCAGCTGGGAGGGTTTGACAGGCTTGTCAAAAATCTCTTGACCATAGATGTGAGGATCTTTTTCTCAACCTTAATTCAGTTCTATTGATCTATGTGTTTATCTTTATGCTAATACCATGTTGTTTTTTTTACCACTGTAGCTAGGTAATATGATTTAAAGTCTAGGAAGTGAGAGTTCTCCAAATTTGCTTTTCCTTTTTAAGACGTTTCTGGCTATTCAGGGCCCCTTACCCTTCCAAATTAATTAGATAATTGTGTTTTCCATTTGTTTAAAAAATGTTGGTGGGATTTTTATTAGGATTTCATTGACTCTGTATATCAATTTTGGATAGAATTGACATTTTAATGACATTTAATCTTCCAATCCATGAGTATGGAATGTTCTTCCAGTTATTTAAGTCTTTTCAAATTTCTTTTCACAATACCTTGTAGTTTTCTGAATACAAGTGCTTAACATCCTTGGTTAAGTTTCTTCCTAAATATTTTATTCTTTTAGTTGCTATTGTAAATGGAATGTTTTTCCTGACCTCCACCTCAGATTATGCATTATGATTGTATGGAAATGCCACTGATTTTTGGGTATTGATCTTGTATCTTGACACTCTACTGAAATCATTTATTAGCTCTAGCAGTTTTGTTGTAGAATTTCAGTCTTTGAGTACAATGTTAGCTGGGGTTTTTCCATATATGGCCTTTATCATGTTGAGAACATTTCCTTCAATTCCTACCTTTTGTAGTATTTTTATCAAGAAGGGATGCTGTATTTTGTCAAGTGCCTTTTCTGCATCAATTGAACAGATCATGTGATTTTTCTTTTTTGATTTATTAATGTGGTGTATTATGCTGATTGATTTTCTTGTGTTGAACCACCCTTGCATGCCTGCTATAAAACCCACTTGTTCATGGTGAATAATTCTTTTATTGTGTTGTTGGATTCGATTAGCAATTATTTTGTTGAGTATTTTTGCATTGGTATTCATTAGTGAAATGGGTCTGTAATTTTCTTTTTCTTTTTTGTAATATCTTTCTCTGGCTTTGGTATTAGGATGATACTGGATTCACAGAATGAGTTTGGTGGCAATTCTTTCTTGTTGAATTTTTTGGAAGAGCTTGAGTAAGACTGGTATAAAATCTTCTTTGAATTCTTGGTAGAACTCATCTGTGAAACCATCTGGTTCTGGGCTTTTCATTTTGGGGAGTTGTTTGATGACTGTTTCAATCTCTTTACTTATGGTTGTTTTGTTGAGGTCTTCTATTCCTTCTAGGGTCAGTTAGGTTTTTTATACATTCCCAGGAATTTTTCCATCTCACACTGTCAAGTTTTTTGGCATGCAGTTGTTCATAGTATCCTCTTATGGTCTCTTTTATTTCTGTGGGGTTAGCAGTAATATCTTCATTTTTGTTTTTTATTTCATTTATTTGCATCTTCTCTCTTTTTTCTTTGTCAATCTAGCTAAGGGTTTGTCAATTTTGTTAATCTTCTCAAAGAAACAACTTTTAATTTTGTTACTTTTTTTGTTTTCTCAATTTCATTTATTTCTGCTCTGATCTTTGCTATTTCATTCTTTCTGCTTGCATTGGGATTAGTTTGCTGTTCTTTTTCTAGTTCCTCCAGCTGTGTATTTAGGTCATTGATTTTGGCTCTTTCCTCTTTTTTAATGTAAACATTGAGGTCTATAAATTTCCCTCTCAGCTCTGACCTTGCTGCATCCCATAGGTTCCAATATGTTGTCTTCTCATTTTCATTTGTCTCAGGATATTTATTGATTTCTCCAGAAATTTCTTCTTTTACCCACTGATTATTTAAGAGTGTGTTGTTTAATCTCCATATATTTTTGAATTTTCTTTTTCTGCCTCTTGTTGATTTTCAGCTTTATTCTATTATGATCAGAGAAAGTTCTTTGTATAATAATAAATTCATTCTTTTTGTATTTATTGAGACCGGCTTTGTGACCCAACATATGGTCTATTCTGGAGAAAGAATCCTGAGCATTTCAAAAGAATGTATATCCTGCTATTTTGGGTGCAATTTTCTGTATATTTCTATTAGGTTTAATCCATTTATCATATTATTCAGTTCTCTTTCTTTATTGATCCTCTGCCAAGATATTCCTTCCAATACTGAAAGTGATGTATTAAAGTATCTAACTGTTATTGTAGAGATATCTCTTTCTCGCTTCAGGTTTGCCAGTGTTGGCTTCATCTATCTTGGGGCATCCTGGTTAGGTGCATATACATTTATGATTATTAGTTCTTCCTGGTGAATTGCCCCTTTTATTAATATATAATTACCATTCTTGTCTCTAATAACACTTTTGCATTTAAAGTCTATTTCATATGATATAAGTATAGCTACTCCATCTTTTTATTGGTTACTGCATGTGTGGATTATCTTTTTCTAACCTTCTACTTTCAATCTATTGCTATCCTTGGGTCTAAGGCGAGTCTCTTGCAGACAGCATATAGATGGCATATATTTTCTTTTCCAGGATAGTTGAATCATTAACATTCAATGATTTTACTGTAAAGGCAGTTCTTATTCACCCATTTTGAACTCTGGGTTTAATTAATCTATCATATTTTATTTTCACCACTCTATTGACACTTTTATTTACTATTATTGATACAATCTTCATTTCTAAACTCTCTTCCAGGCCTCTCTCTCCTGTCTTTTCTTTTCAGGCTCTAGCACACCCTTTAGTATTTCCTGAAATTCTGGTCTCTTGCTTAGAAATTCTTTCAGTTTCTGTTTATCTGTGAATATTCTAAACTTGCTCTCATTTTTGAAAGACTATCTTGACAGATATAAGATTCTTGGTCGGTAGTTTTTCTCTTTTAGTATCTTAAATATATCATACTACTGCCTACTTGCCTCCATGGTTTCTGATGAGAAATTGGCCTTAAATCTTATTGGGAATCCCTTTTATATTATACATCACTTTTCTCTTGCTGCTCTTAGAATTCTCTCTTTGTCTTTGGTATTTGAAATTCTGATTAGTATGTGTCTCAGAGTTGTTCTATTAGATTTATTTGGATGGGAGTACATTGTGCTTTTTGCACACAGATGTCTATGTCCTTCCATAGGGTTGGGAAATTTTCTACCATTATTTCTTCATATATTCCTTCTTCCCCCTTTCCCTTCTCTTCTCCTTCTGGGACACTCTTGACAAGTATGTTTGCATGTTTCTTGCTGTCATTTAGCTTCCTGAAATCCTGTTCAGTTTTTTACATTCTTCTCTTCTGTTCTTTTGTATGTTTGCTTTCAGAGGCCATGCCTTCCAGCTTACTGACCCTTTCTTCTGCCTAAATCTCCTGTTATATGACTTCAGTGTATTTTTAATTTCATTTATCATGCCTTTCATTCCTAAGATCTGATGTTTTTCTATGTATGCTTTCAAGTTCTTCCTTGTACTCCCCTAGTGTCTTTTTCATATCTTTTTTTTTTTTTTTAAAGATTTATTTTTATTTATTTAATTCCCCTCCCCTCCGCCGGTTGTCTGTTTTCTGTGTCTTTTTGCTGCGTCTTGTTTCTTTGTCTGCTTCTGTTGTCGTCAGCGGCACGGGAAGTGTGGGTGGCGCCACTCCTCAGCAGGCTGCACTTTCTTTCGCGCTGGGCGGCTCTCCTTACAGGGCACACTCCTTGCGCGTGGGGCTCCCCTTTGCGGGGGACACCCCTGTGTGGCACAGCACTCCTGCGCCCATCAGCACTGCACATGGGCCAGCTCCACACGGGTCAAGGGGGCCCGTGGTTTGAACCGCGGGCCTCCCATGTGGTAGATGGATGCCCTAACCACTGGGCCAAAGTCCGTTTCCCTCTTTTTCATATCTTTAATCTCTCTAGCCATCTCACTGAATTTATTAAGAAGATTTGTTTGAACATCTATGATTAAGAGTTGTCTCAACTCCTTTATATCATCTGGAGGCTTATCTTGTTCCTCTAACTGGGCATATCTTCCTGTTTCCTGGTATGAATTGTAATTTTTTGTAGGTGTTTTTGTCTCTGGCTTACTAGATGTATTTATTATGAATGCAGTTTCTCTCTTTAGTCTAGGGCTTTCTTGCTTTTCTCCCTTGCTGGTTATATAGTAGGAGCTGAGGATGTAGTTGATGCTCCAAACTGTGGAGGCTGAAGCTGCCCCAGGAATTATGAAGCTTCTGCCACCTTTCTCCTCTTCCAGGGATAGGGACAGAGCCACAGCCATGTATAATAATTCAAGTTGTGCAGTATAAGACTGTCTGTAGTTGCTCAGAGTGATGAAGCTTCACACCCCTTCCTTCCCTACCTGGGGCAGGGATAGAGCTGCACTTGTGGGCAACTAAAATGACTGCAGTTGCCCAGGTAGACTGATGTAGCACTGGACCCCTTCCCTACTGTTAGTGCAGATGGACCCCCTGGAGTGTTCAATGATCTAATATGCATGGGCCAAATATGCCTAGAGTTGCCCTGAGAGTCTGAGTGACTACTGTTCCTTCTGTCATTTGGGGATGGGAATGGAACCAGTAATGCCCAACAGTTCAGTCCCTGTAGACTGAGAGTACCTGCTGTTGCTTGGAGAAGCTGAGGAAACACCAGTCCCCTCTTGTCCTTTTAGGGGGTGGTAGTGGATATACAGGAGTCCAACAGTCCAGTCTGTGCAGGCTCAAAGTGCCTGCCATTGCCCAGAAAGTCTGAGGAAACCCAGCTCCCCTCCTACCTATGTTGGGGTGGGGATGGAGCTACAGGTGTCTGACTTTTCAGTCTGTGTGGGCCAAAAGAACCTGCAGTTACCCAGAAAGGCTGGGGAAACAGGCCCTGTCTTGTCCTGTTGGGGGTGGGATTGGAGCCACAGGTTCCCAACAGTTGAGTTTGTGCAGTCAACTCAAAGGCTGCAGTTGCCCTCGAAGGCTGAGGAAACACCAGCCTGCTCCTATTCTGTGGGGGTGGGGAGTGGAGATGGATAGAAGGCATTGAAAAAATCACTTCCTGTGGGCTGTAAAATGCCTTCAGTTACCTGGAGAGGCCAAGGAAACACAATTCCTCTCCTATCCTATTGTTGTGCACAGATGGAGCCCAGGTATCCAACTATTTAGTCTGTACCAGCCAAAAGCACCTGCAATTACCCAAATAGGCTGATGTGTGCCCCTTCATTTTCCTCCATGCCAGAGGTGGGGCTGGAGCCTAGGCTAAGGCTGAAATCTCATTTTGATGGAAAGTAGCCAGTCCCTAATTTCACTGTGATTTTCAGTTTACTAATCAGTAGCTGAAGCTTACTAATTAGTAGCAGAAATAAGTGCCCAACTGTCTCTTCTTTCCCCATTTTTGGGAAATGGAGCTTCCAGTTCCAGCCACAGAACAGCTCCCAAGGTGGTTTGTGCTGCAGGCACTGGACTCTGTGGTGTGGAGTGCTCTACTCATGAATCTTCTCTGCAGTTGGGAATTCTCCTCCTCCTACACTTTCACAGATGTTGCAAGATACACTGCCAGTCTCCTGGGGCCCCCAAACTGATGCTTTAGATAGCTCTGGGTATTTAATAACTTCCCTGTAGGATGAGCTGACTCTAAGACTCTGCTGCCATCTTGGTCCTCCTCTCCTGTGTCTCTTCATTTCTGACTCATTTTTCTACATGACTGTATCAATACATTGGTTCATCTAAATGAAATATGCTGCTATGATGGAGGTAGTGTATCTTTGTGTTTCAGTTTCCAGAAATTTAAACACATTTCTCAGAGAATATATAAAAAGTCCCCTGAATCTATTAGAAAGATATAGGCTTTTTTTATTACACTTAGGCAACTTCAAAATGAATGGTTTACTATGTTTGAAATCCATCTGCATGACAGTAAAAGAGCTATATCTAGGATTTGAATACATTTAAAGCAGCCTAAAGCCTCTTGTTATGTAAATTTGGTATCATTACTACATGGTACAAATACTGAGCTAAATTTTAGAAGAAATACAGAATATGAAGCTGAAAAAAGACAAAAAGACAATTGATCATCTGGTGGTGTGGCTCTCAATCACTTCCTAACTTACATACTAATTAAGGATGTGGATATCAAATTTCTTTTTTACCTATGGTTATCTATGGTCACCAAGACATTGAATGTATCCTAGAAGTTATCCAATGCAATAATCTTCTTTATATATCTTAGAGGAGAACATTCACCTATTGTTTGAAAAAGGCCCAGGAACAGAGAGCTCCTTTTCTCAGTGTAATATATTACATTGTTCTAGTTGGTGGGAAGTTCACCAAGCCTTATCTTATTTCTCTGTACATTCAAGTAAAACTTAGGTCAGAGAATTAATGATAACATCAGGTTTGTTGAAAGAGATAAAATGCTTCATTTCTTTAAAAATGGTGCAGTTAGAAAGAGTGAAAGTTGAAATGAAACATTTAAAATATATATATATCTTAATAACTATCAAGTCAACTATTTCACAATTTCTTAAAATTTAAAATATTTGGCATGCTTGTGCATGTAAGTATGTAGTTAAAAGTAAGCATTAAGACATAATTTCGATATTAATAGGAGATTAATGGGAAAACATCTCCATTATTAAACAAGTTTGGGAAGCACACAAATTCTAGCTAACATGTCCTATGCACAATAATTGATAATGTACTCATTCTTATAAAAAGGCTTTGAGAAAATTCGTATGGGCATGATTCTATCTAAAGTTGAAACTCAATTTTCCAAATGCATGTGGTCGAAGAATCCTTCTAAAAATCAGAATAATTATTAGCATCTGAAGGAACACTCAGGTTGTATAGAGCACACTTTGAGAAGTGCTGCCTTAAGCATCAATATTTACTTAACAATGACAAAAAGATTACTTGAGAATGATAGGTTCTACACAGAAGATGGAGAATAAGGTATAGTTTTCTATTTTGTTAATGTAATAGTGACAAAAGTACCAAGGATGTAATCAAATTAAAAACCATCCAGGAATGTAATTGATGAAATCCATAGCTAGCTACAACTAAGTCAATTATTTTTGGCTAGTAACATTCAATAGAGTTTTCAACACAGGTTGTTGCCATCACTATAAATATATTTAATCCATTCAGCTAGATGAAAATATCCTGCATTTTTATAACTGTAGTAATCTGTACTCCATCAAAACATTTATCATATATTCCCTATGTGTTTACTTTTGTGAATTTCCTATACCACAGCACTCACTGGAGTATAAACCCTTTATTTTTGAAAAATATGATTTAGTTTTCCATACAATTTACAATAATTAAGTGGGCTATGTCCCAGTGTTCATTTTCCAACAATCAGTTCCCCTCACTCACAAGTTTTTCATTCTTTTAGCTTAATTATAATTTATGGTTACATTGTTTTAAAATTAACTATACAGTATAATCCAGAAAAATAAGTCTAACATTTTTCTTAGTAATAAAATTTTCAAATATGGTTGATCTCTTCTGGGTACTCCTTCTTGCACACATCACCTTCCCTTCTCCAGAGAAATTATGTCATAATCATAGATTTGGTGTTTATAATTGACGTACATTTTTGTAATCTTCTTTTCTAGGTATGGACTCTTAAGCAGTACGCAAAATTGCATTTTTGTATATAAATATAATATGCTGTATGTATTTTTCTTCAAATATTTATTGACTTAATTTAGGTTTTTGAGACTTATTCATGTTTTTACATACAACTCTAGTACACTATAATGCGCTTGTGCATATCTCTTTATATGTGTGTGAGGATCCTTGTGTACAGAGTGAAATTGTTAGAGTGAAATTGTAGGGATGTAAGGTATGCATTCAGGTTCATAATAAATTTGCAACATGTGTTCAAATTTAAAGCATATTGTTAATTTATTCTCGTGCTATTTTATTTTATATTCCAAATCTGAAACTTGTATTTTTCTTAGAAGTGAAAGACTCTAAACAGATCTTTAACTCGCTCTTTTTCTACCTGGAAAAAATGGAGAATTAATGGCCTTGACCACACGTTCTTGTAAAATGCTAATGACTTTGACTAGAAATCTTTAAATACCATTTAATGAAATATAAAATGATAAATGGAGATATAAGGATTAACAATCTATAAAATTATGTTGGTAGGATAGATTTCATCTATCTTTATGGTTCATTATAAAAAAAATAAAACTTTATGGAATTATGGATTATGATGGCCCAGTTATCTGTATAATTGAAGACGCCTGAAGCAAAGGAATCCCCAAACCCAAATGGCTTCCTATGAGGGAAAATTTTCCTATGAATTATTCAAAATTGGCCTATAATCCTAGTAAAAAATATAACTTAATGCACCGAAAGGGAACAGTTTTAGAAGCTTCTATGGTCTCTTTCAAAAAGAAGCTATGTTCATTATCGAAGCTTTTCCAAAATCCCAAGTAGAAGCTCTATACTTATTAAGCATTATGGTGGTAATGGCGGAAAACATTGTGAACATGATTAACATCACTGATTTGTATATCTGAAAGTGGATAAAATGAGAAATTTTAGATTGGGCATAAGTTACCAGAATAAAAATGAAAATTAAAAATTCATGGAAGTGTACAGCACACAGAGTAAAGACTAATGTAAATTATAGACTATAATTAAGAGTATAATTTTAATAATATTGCTTCAGCAATTGCAATAAAGATACCATGCTAATGCAAAATATTAATAATAGTGAAAACTGCCTGTAATAGTGATAATATAGGAACACTATACTTTCTGCATGAATTTCTGTAAACCTACAACTACTATGATAATATATATTCTAAAAGAAGAAGAAGAAATTTTTCTGTGCCTATTACTTGCCTGTGTCTTTGAGTGTGGGGAGCCGCCCGGAGCTACGTGCATTTGCGGTCTCCAGCAACATGGCGGTTTTCATAACTACGCCTACTCCACCCCTGTGCTTCCGCCTTCTTCTTCCCCTTTCCCCAGTTTCCTGGGAAAAAAGTGTAGCACCTGCGCAACAAGATGTTGAAGCCATGACCAGCATTGAAGACTCACAACCTATAGCAAGTGGTGTAACAGCATTTTATTGCCTTATATGGAAGAGCCGCTTCATCAGCCTATCACCCCCTGCTAATACCCTCCCCTTAGTAAATATTCTGATGCTCTACCCTCAATAAATGGAGACTTGATCAGAATCCTGTCTTGTCTCTGTTTCTCTCGCCTCTTGTCCCCCAATTCCCACTCCCTCTTTCAGGTGCCGGTTCGTTTGACCTGCGGGCCAGGTCACTTGAGTATTTAGGAAAATTAGATATTGGGTGTATTAGTCAGTTAAAGGAGTGATGATGCAAAATACCAGAAATCTGCTGGGCATTATGAAGGTTATTTATTTGGGGTAGGAGCTTACAGTTACCAGGCCACAAAGCATAAGTTACTTCCCTCACCAAAGTCTATTTCCACATTGGAGCAAGATGACTGCCTACGTCTTTTAGGGTTCAGGCTTTCTGGGTTCCTCTGGGCTCAGCTCCTCTGTTTCTTCCACAAGAGCAGCTGTAGATTATGAGGCTCTCTTGGCTTTGCCTCTTCCACAAGGTCAGCTATCAGACGAACGGCTCTGTCTCTTTCCCTGGGGCTCCAGCTTCAGTATCAAACTCCAACATCAGGAAACCCTCAACTGCTCTTTGCCATGCCTTTTATCTGGGAGTCCCCACCCACCAAGGTGTGAGAACTCAATGCCCTAATCATAACTCATTCATGCCCAGGTATAGATCAGATTACAAGCATAATCCACTATTTCTTTTTGGAATTCACCAATAATATCAAACTGCTACATTGGGTAAAATATAGAATTTGTGTGAGTCTGCTTTGGCCATTCAGCCTTTTGTGTTAATGTAAAGTCTACTACTTTTTATTATTTCTGCTATCTTTTGCTCCTGGTGTCTTACAAGCCCTTGTGTGTCTTGGAATTTCAATTACAAAATAACAATTGGTTGATATTTATGTGTGAGAAAACTAGAAAATCTGATCAATCTTGTATATTTTAATTAAATTCAACCTATAATTTAAAAACATTCAGAAACAAAACTAACAATGAAGTACAGACCTGCATGGATTTCCTTGTAAATTCCTCCATGTATCGGAGTAGGAAATGATGTCAGACTGGAAACTCTTTAAATTCACAGGAAATTTAGTCAAGAAGTCAGAATGATTTTGGCTCAGGAGTGGTAAATAGCCACGCTGTTTTAATTTGCAGTCTGCCAAAATCAATATACCAGAAATAGGATGGCTTTTACAATGGGGATTTATTAGCTTAAACACAGTTTTGATACCTTGAAAGTGTCCACATTAAGGCATCTTTGGGCCATGCTTTCTCCCCAGAGACCAGCTGCCAGTACTCCTGGACTATTCTGTAAAATGGGAAGACATATGGTGGCTTGTCCCTTCTCTAGGTCTTGTGTCTTTTAGCTCCTTGCTCTCATGGCTTTCTCTCTCAGCTTCCATGAGTTTCTTTCTGTCTCTGGCTCCCTCTCTCCATATTCACTCTCTTTATAAAGGCTCTATTAAGTGGATTAAGACCCATCCTGGGTCACTCACTATTAAAATCTAATCAAAAGGAAGATTTCACCTACAATAGGTTTATACCCACAGGAATGGATTAGTTCTAACTATGTGATTTCTTCTGGGGCTCATAAAAGTCTCAAACTACCACATAGCCCTAGTTATATTCTCTTCAAGTCCTGCCTAACAAATCATAATAGCAAGACCAAGTAGATGAAAGTATATATATACAGCACCCAGCAAGGTAAGATCCTCCTTGTCTAGGATCCAATAAAAGATTACCATACATGCGAAACAACAGTAAAATACAACTCAATTCATAATCAACCCAGAACCAATTGAAACCCATCCAGAACTGATAGAAATTAGAATTAGCAGACAGACATTTAAATTGTTACTATAACTGGATTTCATATGTGCAAAGAGTTAATTAGAGCTATAGAAGTTTTAAAATGTCCCAATACACATTCTAGAGATGAAAACTAAAATTTATGAGATGGAAAAACATTGTGTAGAATTGATGGCCTATGTGACATCACAAAATTTAAAAAATTAGTTAATTGAAGACATAATAATAAAAACTACTCAAAATGAAATACGTAGAGAAAATCAGAATTTTTAAAAATCCTGAGCATCAGTGAGTTGTGAGATAATGTCAACTGACTTAATATATGTGTGACTGGAGACAGGAAAGGGAGAAGGAAGAGTTGGAACAGAAAATAATGTTTAAAGAAATAATCCTGGAATGTTTTCCATAATGGTGAAAAATATAAACTTGCAGATCTAAGAAGATTCATGAACTCAGGAACAAGAAACTGGAATTAAACTAAACAATATGCATCATAATCAAATATGTCAAAAGCAGTTATAATAGAATATCCTAAAAGTAGCTAGAAAAAAGGGCTTATATGCACAGAAAGTGAAGATAAAGATGGCAACAGATTTCTCATCAAATATTGCAAGTCAAAAAATAATAATTTAAAGTACTGAAAGAGAAAAAAGGAACCTGCCTAGAATTCTATATAGAAAAATTAATTTTCAAAAATAAAAATAAAATAAAAACTTTTTTGGACATACAATGGCTATACTAATTTAACAGCATAAATGTTGCACTACAAAATTGTTGAAGAAAATCCTTCAGGTGGAAAGAAAATTATATCATAAAAATAAGGAACTACAGAAAGGAAAAGATGCATATGGTAGCTACATGGTAAATACATGTTTTAAAAAAAATATTATTGCTTAAATCTCTGTAAACGATAATCAACAATAAAAATATATTGTGGGGCTTATAGCACATGTATAATGTATGACAATAAAAAAGGCTGAGAAGGGAGAAATTAAAATAAAGATTTTAAAGGTTTAAATATATATGTAATGGTATAATATCACATTAATATAAATTGAGATAAGTTAAAGATAAATCTAATAAACTTTTAAGCAACCAATAAAATAATAAAACAAAAACATGTAGCTAATCAGCCAAAAAAGCAGATAAAATGGTACCTAAATCAATAATGCAAAAGAAGGAAGTAAACGAGGAACAAAGGAAAATAACCCAGATGCAGCAAACTGAAAAAAAAAAATATATATATATATATAGGTAAATGGAAGATCCCAATTGCAAGAATATACTTTAAATATAGTGACACAAATTCATTAAAACTAAAACAATAAATAAAGATAAACCATGTTAACACTAATGAAAAGAATGCTCGAACGCCTATATTAAGAGACAAAGTAAATTTCAGAGCCAAGGATATTATTACCAGGGGAAAAAAGATCATCTCATAATTACAAATCCATCAAGAGAATATAACAATCCTCAGCATTTATGTTCATGGAAATAGAGCTCCAAAATACTTGAAATAAATACCCATAGAACTTCTTGCCCATAAAACAAGTCTCAATAAATTTAAAGGCATTGAATGCATACAAAATATGTCCTCTGACCACTATGGAGTTACATTAAAAATCAAGAACAGAAAGTAAACTGGAAAATATAAAATATTTGGGATATAAGGATTGCACTTCTAAATTATATAGGGTCAAAGAAAAAAAAAAGGAAATTAGAAAGCAATTTGAACTGAATGAAAATGAAACAATGGATAGCAATATATGAGGGGTGCCACTAAATACAAAATACTTAGAGACAAATCTGACAAATGGCATGCAAGATCTGAACACTGGAAACAAAAAACATTGTTGAGAGAAAATAAAGAAAACCTGAATAATTTGGGGTCTCAATATTTTTGTCCGTTCTTCCCAAACTGATCTCTAAGTTCAACACAATCAAAGACCCAGAAGTCTTTTTTTTTTTGAGAAATTGAAAATTAGATTTAAAAAGCACACAGATCTATGAAGCAAAAAATACTTTAAAAAGATGACAGGAATTGTGGGAAAATGGCATCAGATTAGGCAGACAACGCTCAGTTCTCTCACGAAAACAACAGAGAAAGAGCCAAAAGCTTTCTGAGGGACATGCTTTGGGTTTAGCAGACCAGAAGAGTCCTTCACAACTCCCAGGAGGTTAGGGGACAGAGGGAGGAAGAACCTGAAAAAACTGTGAGTTACCAAACCTCCCAGCAGCAGAGAAGGGTTTCCCTTCCCCACCCCAAACATTAAGCTGGAGTAAAACCTCTGATTCACTGCAGCCAACTGAGAGGGGAAAAGACCGTTTCCTTGTCAGCTATTACAAGGGAAAAGGGAGGGAAAGTGGCTTTTTTTTAGTGAATTCAGCCAATGAAGTGTGCTTTGAATCTTGCCTCTGGACAAACCAAAGGAAAAGGGGGAAAAATACCTCTGTGGAAAGGTGCACTGATGAGTGCCATCTGCTGGCTGGTCTGGAAATTGCATGGACAAAACTGCTTTTGTGTCTCTCTGTTCTCTAACTTCTGGGAGAAAATCTGTGCCCCAATAGTGAGTCCCTGGCATGAATTTGATAACGTAAGCTGGGAAAGTTTAAAGATATAGGGTAAAGTGACCAAATATCAAAGAAAAGCTGTGAACAAAAATAACAGCAGGCAAGAAAGAGAAATCAGTCATTAGAATAAATAAACCAACATATTCAGATGCTAGACATCAGCAAAAAATTACAAGCCACACTAGGAAGAGATGGCCCTGCTAAAGAAACAAACCAAATATTCTGAAGAGATACAGTATTTAAGACAATTAATCAATGATAATTACACAACTTTCCTAAATCAATTCAAAGAATTGAAAGAAAATATGACTAAATAGATAAAGAATATTAAGAAGACTTGGGTGAGCATAAAGAACAACTTGAAAGTCTGCAAAGAAAAGTAACAGACCTTATGGGAATGAAAGACACCATAGAGGAGATTTAAAACAGAATAGAGGCACATGAGATCAGGTTGTTTTTATTTATTTTGTCTTTATTATTATTTTTAATGTCACATTAAAAAAATATGAGGTCCTCATATACCCCTCACCCCCCTCACCCCACTCCTCCCCATATAACAACAACCTCCTCCATCATCATGAGACATTCATTGGATTTGGTGAATACATCTCTGAGCACCACTGCACCTCATCGTCAGTGGTCCACATCATAGCCCACACTCTCCCACAGTCCACCCAGTGGGCCATGGGAGGACATACGATGTCCAGTAACTGTCCCTGCAGCACCACCCAGGACAACTCCAACCCTCAAAAGTGCCCCCACATCACATCTCTTCCTCCCACTCCCTACCCCCAGCAGCCACCATGGCCACTTTCTCCACACCAAGGCCACATTTTTTTGATTACTAATCACAATAGTTCATGAATAGAATATCAGTAAGTCCACTCTAATCCATACTCTATTCCTTCATCCTGTGGACCTTAGAATGGTTGTGTCCACTCCACATCTATATCAAGAGGGGGCTTAGATTCCACATGGATGCTTGATGCAATTCTCTTGCTTTCAGTTGTAGGCACTCTTGGCTCCCTGGTGTGGTGATTGACCTTCTTCACCTCCATGTTAGCTGAGTGGGTAAGTCCAATAAACCAGAGTGTAGGATTTGCAAGTCTGTTGAGGATCAGGGCCTGACTATCACATGGTCAGTCCAGAGATTCAGGTCCCCTGGGTATACATTAAACCCCAGCACCAACTACAGTTTCAGTAAAAGTAACAGGAGAGACTTATGGACAAAGATCACATCTGAGTCCAGCTCCATCACACAGAAACACACACTCCAAATTAGGGCCAACTGACATGGCACTGAACTTCATTTGCCATGACCATAGAACCTGTGGGTCTCTGTAGCCCTCAGTAGAACTAATACCTCGGGTAGTATCTACTTTATCTGTCTCTGGGACTCTGCTGATGTGTGCATAAGGGCAACCCCTCTGATAACCTCCTGGCTCTTTTTTGGAGACTCATAGCCATATAAACTCATTTGTCCTTTCCATTTCCCCCTTTTTTTCAGGTCACAAAGCATTTTTAACTCGTGGTATTATATGTAGACTGAGATATTCTGCTGGTCCAAGTTGTCCCTTTTATTCAAGGTCATTTTCTAGTTACATCATCAGCTGGTACTTGGTAATAATCCCTCAGTGCCAGGAAGGTTCATCCCCGGGAGTCATGTCCCATGCTGGGGGGAAGGCCATGCATTTACATGCTGAGTTTGGCTTTGAGACTGGCCACAGTTAAGCAACACGGAGGCTCTTAAGAGGTAACTCTTTGGCACCCTGCAGCTCTAGGCCTTGTTCTTATTTCAGGTGCATGGGCTTACAAGCATAGTCATTAGTATCAAGGGCTCATTGTTGGACCTTTCTTCTTTTTTGGTCTTTGCTGTTGCACTTGGGGGATTGTTGCTGTTCCTTTAGGGACTGTGATAGAGCTCCCCTGGCTAGGAACTCAGCACTCCCTCAGTTGCTGTTTTTAATTGTAACCACTATGAAAATATTCAAACATTTTTATGTACCCTGGATATATATCCTGGAGAATTCCCTGCAAACAATGTGTCTCCTGTCAAGAGATCAGGTTTTAATTGCTCAAAGACAGAATTAGTGACTTCTAAGACAAATATCTGAACTGGGAAAGACAGGAAAACAGAAAGAGAAGAGAATGGAAAAAATGGAGCAGGATCTCAGGGAACTGAATGATAACATGAAATGCACAAAAATTGTCATTCTTTGTGACCCAGAAAGGGAAGAGAATGGAAAAGAGGCAGAAAGAATATTTGAGGAAATAATGAATGAAAACTTCCCAACCATTATGAAAAACATAAATATTAATATCTATGAAGGACAATGAACCCCAAACAGAATAAATCTGAATAGACTTACCTCAAGACACCTAGTATACAGAATAAAAAATATCAGAGATAAAGAGAGGATTCTGAAAGCAGCAAGACAATATCAAAGCATCACATACAAGGGAACATCGATAAGATTAAGTACTGACCTCTCTTCAGAAACCCTGGAGGCAAGAAGAAAGTGGTATGATGTATTTAAAGTACTGAAAGAGAAAAACTCCAGCCAAGAATTCTGTATCTGGCAAAACTATCATTAAAAAATGAGGATGAGTTCAAAGTTTTCACAGACAAAACCTAACAGAATATGTGACTAAACCCCAGAATTACAAGAGATACTAAAGGGAGTGCTGCAGCCTGGAAAGAAAAAGCAAGGCTTAGAGAGTTGGAGAAGAGTGTAAAAATGAAGACTAATAGAAATTAAATGAAAGGGTAAAAAGACAGACAATAATACATTATGACAACAGAAAGCCAAAGGTCAAATGGATGAAGTAGGTAATGCCTTTGTAGTAATAACATTGAGTGTTAATGACTTGAACTTCCCAATCAAAAGACATATATTGACAGAATGGATAAAAAAATATGATCCATCTATTTGTTTTCTACCAGAGACCCAATTCAGATATAAGGACACAACCATGTTAAAAGTGAAAGTCTGGAAAAAGATATTCCATGAAAATAGTAACCAAAAAAAGAGCTGGAGCAGTGAAATTAATATAAGAAAAAATAGATTTTAAAGGCAACATGGCTTTATAGGATGTAGAATGTCATTATAAGTTAATAAAGGTGGCAACTCAGAAGAAATAACTGTGCTAGATATTTATGCACCTAACTTCAGTGTCCCATGATATATGAGACACACACTGCAAAGCTAAAGGGAGAAATAGATGTCTCCACAATAATGTTGGAGAATTCAATGCACCACTCTCAGTGTTGGATAGAACATATGGACAGAGGAAAATATGGAAACAGAGAGAGTGAATGATACAATAACTGTACTAGACCTAACAGACATGTATAGAGCATTGCATTCCAAAACAGCAGGATATGCTATCATTTCAAGTGCTCATGGAACGTTCTCTAAGATAGACCATATTTTGGGCCACAAGATAAGTCCTGATAAATTTAAAAAGATTAAAATTATGAAAAGCATTTTCTCTGATCAGAACCAAATAAGGCTGGACATCAATAATGGATGGTAAAAGGAAAAAATTCATGAATATGTGGAGACTAAACAATATATTCTTAAATAAGCAGTGGGTCAAAGAAGAAATTGCAAGAGAATTCAGAAACTGTCTTGAGACAAATGAATCGAGAACTCAGAAATTGACTCTCACATCTATAGTCAGGTAATTTTTGACAAGGCTGTTAACAGTCTATTCAACAAGTGGTCTAGGAGAACTGGATAGAAGGAAGAAAACCCTATCTCACATCTTATACAAAAATTAACTCAAAATGTATCAAGGACCTAAATATAAAAAGAGCAACCATAAAACTCCTAGAAGAAAATGTAGGAGAACATCTTCAAGATCTTGTGGTTGGCAATAATTTTTTAAGCCTTACATCGAAAGCACAAGCAACAAACAAAAAAATAGATAAAGGGACTTCCTCAAGATTAAACACTTTTGCACTTCCAAGGACTTTGTCAAATGGATGAAAAGGCAACTGACTCAGTGGGAGAAAATATTTGGCAATCATATATCTGATAAAGGTTTAATATCCATGATACATAAAGAGATCATACAACTCAGCAATAAGAAGACAAACTACCTTATTGAAAAATGGGCAAAAGACTTGAAAAGACAACTGTCTAAAGAAGAAATACAAATGGCAAAGAAACACCTGAAAAAATGTTCAACATCACTAGCAATTAGGGAAATTTAAATCAAAACTACAATGAGATATAATTTCATATCTATTAGACTGACTGCTATTAAAAAGTCAGAAAACTGTAAATGTTATAGAGGATTTTGAGAGATAGGAATACTTATTCTCTGTTAGTGGGAATGTAGAATGGTACCATCATTGTGCAGGACTGTTTGTCAGTTCCTAAAGAAGTTGAATATAGACTTGCTATGTGACACGGAAGTATCATTCATAGGTATATACACAGAAGAATTGAAAGCACTGACATGAATTGACATCTGCTCACTGATGTTCATAGCAGCATTATTCTTGATAGTAAAAGTGGGAAAAAAAACAGGTGCCCATCAACTGATGAATGGATAGACAAACTGTTGTATACACACAATGGAATATTTTGCAGCAGTAAGAAGAAATGAAGTTGTGATAAATCTGGATAAATCTGGAGAACATTATGTTGAATGAAGTAAGCCTAACTCAAAAGGACAAATACTGTATGATTGTTCCATTAATGAACTAAATATATTATGTGAAACATAAATATATTATGTGGAATATGAATTTGGGTAAAATAGCATGTCTGACTGTTTTTCTTTGAAGCTAAACAAATTTAGGTTAATAATATAAAATGTAAATATCAGATAAAAAAATAAATCCATTTTACTAAGTGAAGGAGATCAGATGTGGAGTACTACATCTTGCATAAGTCCATTTACATAAAATGTAAATATAAATCAATTCATAAAGACAAAATTAGATTAGTGGCTATTTACGGCTAGGGGAAGAATGCTAATGGGTGTGGAGTCTTTCTTTTTGGAGTAATGGAATTGTTCTAAAATTTTTGAGGTGGTGAATGTACATTGTGATTATTCTAAAAGCTGTTGATTTTACATTTTGGGTAGATTGAATATATCTCAATAAAATTGCCTAATAAAGAAGTAAATAATTGTGCAAGAATAGTCAGAAATAGCAGCTATGTAGAGCAGGAAATACAGAGAGATTGAGAGGTGAGGAATTTTCACATTCATTTGTCAGTTTTTTGTTTATCATTATTATTATTATTGAAATGATGAAAATGATCTATTGGTGACTGAAGTGATGAACGCACAACTATATGATTGTACAAAATACCATTGATTGTACACTTTGGATGAATTGTATTCTTTACTAATATGTTTCAATAAAATTGATTAAAAAGTGAAACATATTACTACTTGACTTAAATGTTTTTGTAGCTACTGTAATCAAGGCAGTGTTTATTATCATCATGATTAGCAAATAGATTAATGGAACAGCATAAAGATTCCAGAAAGAGTTCCACATATATTTGAACTGATTTTGACAAAGATTCACAGGCAATTCAGAGGAGAAAGGATAGTGTTTTCAACAAATGTTAGAAAAATTGTATATCAATATGCAAGAAAATGAACTTAGATCCATACCTCACACTATATTAAAAAATTAATTCAAAATGAATCATAGATCTGAATGAAAAATATAAATCAATAAGAATTTTACAGGAAATTATGGACAAAATCTTTATTACCTTGGATTAGGAAAGAACTTCTTAAATGCAACAACAAGAGCATGATTCATGAAATAAAATTTGGTATATTGGAATTCACCAAATTTAAAACTTCTGCTCATTAGAAGACAATGTAAAGAAAATTAAAATAAATGCCATAAACTGTGAGAAAATATTGCAAGGAATGTATCTGATAAAAGATTTATCCAGACTATGTAAACGGCTCTCAGAACTTAAGAAAACAAACAACTCAATTTTTAAAATGAGAAAAATATTTGAATGGCCATTTCATTAAAGATGATATGTGGAAGATATACACATGAAAAGATGCTCATCAACAATAGTCATTATTGAATTACAAATCAAATTAAAATCACAATGAGACACTATAGTACACCTATCATGGTGGCCAGAATAAAGAACTGAGCATACAATGTTTTGGTGAGTATTTTGAAAAACTGGAACCATCACTGATGGCAGGAATGTAAAATGACATCACCACTGTGCAAAACATTCTAGCTGTTTCTTAAAAAGTTAAACATGTACCTTACTTCATCATTACACTCTTAGGTATCCACCAAAGCAAATGACCATAAAAAGATGTGATGATCAGTTTTATGCCAATTTTATCTGTCACTTTGGCTAGCATACTACCCCAGTATTTACTCAAACACCGAGGTGTTGCTTTGAACATATTTTGTAGATGTGATTAATTTCTATAGAAAGTTGATTTTAAAGAAAGAAGATTAGCTTTTCATTCATGATTCAATCAGTTGGAAGGACTTATTGCAGAACTGAGCCACTATCACCCCTATCCACTGCCAAAACCACCCCTATTCCCACCACACTCTACTCCCTTTTTGTCTCCTGATAAACAATCTTCCAGACTTTAGCTCTGTGAGTCTGCCCAATTTACTTACGTCATATCCGTTAGGACATGTAATATTTGCCCTGTAGTGATTGACTTTCCTGGGGAGTCCTGCTACATTCACAAATAGAAGGGCAAGAACATCTTGAGTACATAGACAGCACCGAATAAAAGAAAACAACCCAGTATGCCAAGCCCTCAATATTAGTGCATGTAACTATGAAACTTATTGTTCAAACATTGAAACTTAGTGGTTGACATAGGTTCTGAAGGGAGGGTGAGGGAGGAATGGGTAGAACATGGAGCATCTTTGGGACATTGGAGTTGTTCTGCATGATTTTGCAATGACTGATACAGGCCATTGTATTTTGTCAGAACCTGTAGAAGTAAATGGTACAAAAGTTAAACTATAATGAATACCACTGACTATGGTTAGTAGCAATGCTTTGATATTTGATTGTTACATATGTACCATACTCACATAGGATGTTATTGGTAGGGCAGGATGTGGGGGCAGAGGGAGTGAGGTGTATGGGAAATATCTATTTTCTATGTGATTTTCTGTAACCTAAAGCTTCTCAGAAAAATAAAGTGAAAAAAAGCAAAAAAGAAATTGGAGCATACAGAAGAAATTGTCAATATACACGAAAGATAGATCTTACAGAGATGAAAGCCATGATGTAAACAAATTATTTTATTTTAAACATTTTGTTTTTGTTATTTAATTTTTTAAATTTTTATTGTTATTTTTGTTGCTTTGTTTTGGGGTTGTTTTCGGCTGGAGAGGGGTTGCTGCTGTGGTAAGGGAGGGTCACTGGTCAGGGTGTAGGTGGTAGGAGAGAGTGTGTGTGGGTGGACCTGGGGCATACCTCTATGGAGTGCACATGCATTCATGAGGTCATGGGGTGTTGTCTTGGTGGGTGGAGACCAGCAGAATAACCCATGGAATATTGAATTCCCATACTGGTGAGTACTGCTACATTCTCTCATGGAGTGGTGAGAATCTCTGGAGTAACTGGCAATACCTAGCAAAGAAGGGAGGACCAAAGCACCAGGTCCTTGATATTGATGCTTGTATTTATGAACCTTGTTTTTGTGAAGTCAAAACTTGGTCTGGTAATATATATTGCCTAAGAATTACCTCCTGAGGGCTTCCATATTGCTCAATTTTGGCCTCTTTCTAAGTCAAACTTAGTATATAAATTCACTGCCTTTCCCCTGGTGTGGAACATGATTCCCAGGTGTAAACCTCCCTGGCATTGAGGGATTAATACCAAGCACCAACTAATGATGCATTTGGAAAAAAACCTAATCCAAGAGGGGTGAACATTAACAGCAAAAGAGTTTTTACTGCTAAGAGATTTCAAAAGGACTTGGAATATCATTCCAGAGATTATACCTATGCACATCTCACGAGGATTTCACTGTCTGCCACAGTATATAGTGCCTCAAATAGGAGCTTCTGGGGAATCTAGAGATATCTAGACACTGTAGGCAGAGAAGACAACCCCAGAAAATTGGCACCCAACCATTGGGCCTTACCTTGGAATATATGATAACCTGTCTCCCCCAATATACCAGTTAGACTCATTTATAATTTTCCTACATATGGTTCTTCTACTCCATTTATTTGAACCTATCATTAACACTATGCCCTTTAAATATATGTCCCAGAGACTTATATCTTCCAGTTGTTCATATGCTGGGTGCGGCTTGAATCTCAAAAAGTTGCAGCCAATACCTATTCTCCAGGTTATCAGACTCACTCAGGGCAACTAACAAAAGGACGATGATGGGCAATGCCCAACCTAAGAATCAGAGAGTATCTTCAACTGCAGGCAAGACAGTTCTATTCATCTGCCCCATGGGATTGAAACCCCCTCTGAATCAAAAGTCGAGTTGGGTTTCACCATCCCAAAATCTTCATGGTAGCAGAATGAACAAACATAAAGGCGGTGGGAGGTTGCAACAATGGACTAAAGTAGACTTACTATAATTCAAGTAATGGAAGAACTTGTAGTATTGATATAAGTACAGTGGTCACCAGAGATTCTGAGGGGAGTAAGAAGGATAATAGGTGTAGCGTGGGGCATTTTTTGAGACATTGGAATGATTCCATATGATATTACAATGACAGATACCAGCCATTACACATTTTGTCAAAACCTATAAAATTGTGTGGGGCAAATTGTAAAACAAGGTAAACTATAGACCATCGTTAGTAACAAAGCTTTGATATGTGTTCAATGATTGTAAAAAATGTGCTACACTAAGGAAAGATGTTGTTAATGGGAAAGAGTGTGGGAGGAGTAGTGGTCAGGATTTATGGGAATCCCCTGTATTTTTGATGTAACATTTATGTAATCTAAAGCTCCTTTAAACAAAAAATTAAAAAAAGAACTGAGGTTTAACTGAAGAAGCAATTAACTGTGGACTGCAGCCTCATCTCACACCTGAGAGTTCCAGCCTTCTCTTGAGGGTCTGCCCTCCAGATTTCAGACTTGTCTAGCCAGTCCCTACAATTGCAGAAGCCAAATCCTTCCAACAGATCTATCTACCTATCCATCCATCCGTCATCTTCTATTGGATCTATTTCTCTGGAGTAATCCTGATTGATGCAAAAGATATTTAAGATGTCCATAGTCACTTTAATAACAATAGAAAAAAAAATGGAAACATTCAAAGGCCCATCAATTGTTGAATGAATAAATAAATTTGCCATATCCATATAATGGAATACTACTAATCTAAAGAAAGAATTAGCTATTAATGCTCATAACAACATAGATGAGTTTAAAAACAATTATGCCTAGTGAAAGAAGCCTGACACAAGAATTCATATTATATGAATTAACTTTTGTAAAACTCTAATAAGTGAAATATATTTTATAGTGATAGAAAGATGATATTGTGTTGTCCAAGAATGGTAGTGTGGATGGAAAAAGTGGGACTGAGGGGGCCTATAGGACTGCCAGGGAAATTTGGAGGTGATATAGTTATTATCTTGGTGGTGATGGTTTCACTGGTATATACATATGACAAAACATTAAAATTTTTCTTGAAAGTGTGTGTAGATTATTTTATATCAATTATACTTCATTTAAAAAAGAATTATAACTTTGCAATGGATCAATGGAAATAAGTATATGTGGTAGATTGAAAATGGGCTTGTCCTGTAACTAATAAGAAATAGAAAGAGTATGTCAGAAGCAATACTCTGCCAAGTCCAAACATGACTTTTAATGAATTGGCAGCATTCACTTATTTCCTCTTGGAACACGTGCTATGGGATAATCTAGCTACCATATATGAACTGCACATGCTCTGAGACAAACACACAGGGAAAAAGAACAAATAATCTGTAGAAGTTGTAAATTGTGGCATAATACCATTGTGAAATATTTTACATGGGTGAAAATGAATGATTTATAATTACTCATAGTAATATGAATCTCAGAAATAAAAGGTGGGGTTAGAAAGTTTATTCTTAGAAATGTGGGGAAATGGACTAAAATGAAGCAAATTTCTGAAGTGATTCTGGATCCCTGGCTTCCTATATGATTGTTTAAAAAATTTGCATACTTTAAGGTTTATTTTATTTATTTAATTTTATTTTTACCTTCTCTCTTTTTTTTAATGTTACATTAAAAAAATGTAAGAGGTTCCCATATACTCTCCACCCTCCCTCCCCCCCCCTCCCCCCACATCAACACTCTTTTTCATCATTGTGGCATGTTCATTGCATTTGGTAAATACATTTTGGAGCACTGCTGCACCACGTGGATAATAGTTTACATTGTAATTTACACTCTCCCCCAGCCCATTCAGTGGGTTATGGCAGGATATATAATGTCCTGCATCTGTCCCTGCAATATCATTTAGGACAGCTCCAAGTCCCAAAAATGCCCCCACATCACATCTCTTCTTCCTTCTCCCTTCCCTCAGCAACTACCATAGCCACTTTCTCCACATCACTGCTACAATTTCTTCCATTACTAGTCACAATAGTTCCACAGTAGAATATCAGTAAGTCCACTCTAATCCATATTTTATTCCTCCATCCTGTGGACCCTGGGATAGTTGTCCACTCCACCTCTGTGTAGAGAGGAAACTTAGATTTCACATGGATGATGGGTGCAATTCTCCCACTTGCAGTTATAGGCACTTTCGGTTCCCTGGTGTGATGGTTGACCATTTTCACCTCCCTGTTAGCTGACCTGGGTAAGTCCAATGAATGAGAGGGTAGGAGTTGCAAGTCTGCTGAGGCTCAGGGCCCAGGTGGCACATGGATGGTCCAGAGATTCAAGTCTCCTGAGTAGACACAAACCCTAGTGCCAATCACAGGTTCAGTAAAAATGACAGAAGAGGCATGTGTAGAAAGGTCACATCAGAGTCCAACTCCATAACACTCAGGAACACAAATTCCAAAGTACGGCCAACTGACGTGGCAATGAATTCCAGAGCCATTTACCATGACTATAGAAACTGTGGGTCCCCATAGGCCTCAGGAGAACCAGTATCTGGAGTTGTATCTACTTTGACTGTCTCTGTGGTCCTGATGAGGCATGCGTAAACGCGACTCCTCTGATGACCTCCCGACTCTTTTTTGAAGACTCTTAGCCACATAAACTTATTTGTCTTCGCCATTTCCCTCCTTAAGTTCTGTGGCTGTTGATAAATGCATAGTATCATATATCCCCTACTACAGCAATACACAGAATAGCTTCACTATCCTTAGAAATTCTCTGTGCATCACCTATTCACTCCCCACCCCAAACCCACTTAGAACTCTTGGCAACCACTGATCTTTGAATTGTCTCTATTACATGCTTTTTCCAGAGTGTTATATAATTGAAATCCTACAGTATGAAACCTTTTCAAACTAGCTTCTTTCATTGGACAAAGTGCATATTTGTTGTTACCTGAATTAATAGTTAAATATTTCTTAGTTCTGAATCAAATAGGTGTGTGGTGATATGTCATTGTCCTCCATTGTATGGATGTACCAACGTTTATTTATCAGTTGACCTGCTAAAGGAAATATTGGTTGCTTCCATATTTTTGGTGATTATGAAAAAAGCTGCTATAAACTTTCACATGCAGATTTTAGTGTGGATACCAATTTTCAAATTAGTTAGGCATTTACATAGATATGCAATTGTTGGGTCATACCAGATTATACTTAGCTTGATAACAACTGCCAAAGTGCTTTTCAAAGTTGCGGTACTGTTTTTGCATTTCCACTAGCAATGAATGACATTTCCTATTGCTCTGCATTCTCAGCAAGAATTGGTATGACCAGTTTTCAGGTGTTAGCCATCCTAATACGTATGTACTGATATGTCATTTTTGTCAGTTTGCATTTCCCAAATGACAAATGATGGAGAATATCTTTTCATATTCTCATTTGCTAACTGTATATCCCCTTTTATGTGAGGTCTTCAGATTTTGGCCCATTCTAAAATTGAGTTGTCTTCTTACTGAATTTAAGGAGTTTTTTTTGGTATTCCTGATACAAGTCCTATTTTTAGATATATTTCTTTGTAAATATTTTATCCCAGTTTTTCACATACCTTCATTTAACCGTGTAATTTTCAGAGAAAAAAAGTTTTAAATTTTAATAAAGTCCAGTTTATCAATGGATTTCCTTCATGGATTAGGATTTTTATGTTGTATCTTAAATCTTATCCAAGCCCAAGTTTCTCACAGATTTTCTTCTATATGTTCTTCTGGAAGTTTTATAGTTGTGGAGTGAGTTGCTTCATCATATGTCTTGGAAACACAGGCTCAGGCACAACAATGACTTTCAGCAAATGACTGTTTCATTACTTACACAGCACCAATGTTGACCAAGCAAGGGAAGAGATTCCACTGAGGCAGTCCCGGGGAAACCAACTGATCAGGTCTGGGTAGATGGGGTTCTGCATGCTGGCTCCACATAGATCAGAGATAAGAGATGCCTCTATGCTCTGAAAATAGATATTTATACACCCCAAAGGAATGGGGCCCTGCTACTGAGAGTTCCTGCCCTGATAAGCAGTTAGAACTCTTGTCCTTGTTTCTGGTTTAAGGTATGGTCAATTCATTCCACTGGATTTAACATCTCCTCTAGGTTGAAGAATGGAAACATATCAAAACAGCTGCAAACAGTAGAAAAGGACTGGGACATAGTACCTAGGTGTGACTTCCCCATCAACAGTTTTTCATTTTACCCTTAGATATATGATTCATATTAAGTAAACTTTTGTGTAAAGTTTTGAAATGTGTGTCTAGGTTCATTTTTTTCCCATATGTATACCTATTGTTTCCTATACCATTTGTTGAAAAGATTCTCTCTCCTATATGTATTTCATATTTCAATAAATTTCTTAAAAGGCAGTACAAACTGTTGGACAAAATTAATTACTTTAAATTTATTAAAATTTTATTTAACAAAGGGTAACATAGTCATCATGGAAAAAATAAGGGGTAGACTATGGAAAGAAGTATTTATAGTGTCTAAAGTAGAGTATTAATATCTGAAATGTAAATGGAATTATTGTAAATCAGAAAGTAGAGAGCAACAAATGATCAAAAGCTATATGTATAAAATTCATGGAAGTGAAATCTCAAAATATTAAATACAGTAAGGGAAATGATAATTAAAATAACCTAGAGATAGCACTTAACCAATGCCTGAAAAATTCAGAAAGCTGACTAAAGCTAAATATGGAGGAACAGGACATGGTAATTATTCTTAAATACTTAAGTTAAATCATATTCTGGAACAAATTCTGGTAACCAACAACTGAATGTGAGCATATCCTATGATTTAAAATTCCAGTCCTCAGTTAGTACTCAATAGGAATTCTAAACACAATACCATATGCAGACAGAGGCTAGAGTGTTTCTTGTCCTTTATTTGTAGTTTCTGCTAGTTAAAAGGCAACCACTGGTGTGCCTTGCAGTGCAGAAAAAGTACAATATTCATACAAAATGTTATGCAGAGTTTTGAAATAACCAATTATGTGTTATTTCTAGTTTTACACAAAGCAAGACACACAGGCTTTAATGAAAATATTAAGAAAAAGAATGAGATACATTACACAATGCCATTAATATACATTAAATTTCATGCTCAAAATAAAATGCATATATTGCCAAGAACATAAAAAAGCCAAAAGATTCACATCAAACTATTAGAACAATGATGGAGAGGGAAGAGATATGAGAGGGATATGAGAATAAAATGTATTTAATTAAAAAAAAAACACATTGGGGAGGGTAGAAACAATGAAGAGATTCTCCAAGAAGCATTGCGTGTGTATGGGTGTATGCATACATATGTTTACACAGTTGTAGAATCTGTGTGCTGTTAATGTCAAATGCAAGGCTCTTCAGAACTTGAATCAATATTTTGCTTAGAGATGTTTAACAGAATGGGGATTAGGGAAATGGGAGATGCAATAAAAATACAATGGGAAAATAAATCATGCTATTTGTCCCAGTAGACTTTTTCATTTTATAAGCATCCTTCGGTATTAAGCCAAGTTCTTTTCCTGGATATTTTTCAAAACTTCACTTAGTGCTCAAGATGAAACCTATTTGCTCGAGGATTTATTAACTGTTTCAAATTTATACCAATAATGGCTATGCCAGGATTTTGCCATCATTTTAATTTAACAATTCACTTCTTCTGTTCGAAGAAATGTTTTAATGCACAGGTTGCAGTAGAAAGACAAGAGAATTGTTAGTCGAATTTGAACCCAAATTTCAGCACCTCCAATTACTATCTTCATGGGAAAAAGAATATGACAAACTTTCTGAGCATGTTTTATTTTCTGTTGAATGGGGATCTGAATGCTGTGAAATAAATGAGAAACCACACATTAAGAATTCTAAGCTACATATATGTTTTTTCTCTTTATTTCTTCTCAAATTGAGTATATTCTCATGGAGCAGTGACCATTAATTTTCAAAATTGTCTTTACAAATTTGTGATTAAAAATTTCCTTATTCCAAGTTACAATATTGTAAAATAAAAATTCACATGAGTATGTTAGTTGAGAATAGCCACTAGAAAGATCTTCTTGTGATCTCCTCTTAATTTAATATTTTATTTGTTGATCCTAGAATAAAGTTATTTTTAAGGAATTATTTGTCTTATTTACTGTTGAAAAGTGTCCAGTAGACTGATGTTTTATAGACCAACATTTGAAAGAAATCTTCCATTGCTAATACATATATTTCAATATATTTTGCTATTGTTTTGTGCAAACAGATTTTATCTGATGAATATGTGAAAAGGGATAAAAATTTATTTCATTTTTGGGTCTTAGATTGTTAAGTATACCTGCAAATAAATTCCAAACATTTTTGGGTCTTACATTGTGAGTATACCTGCAAATAAATTCCAAATATTTTTTCAGATTTCATTATCAAATTTTAGCATAGACCATATTGTCATTATCATTTTATTTGGTTAAAATTTATTCATTTATTCATACATCTTTTTTATTAGTAAACTTTAATTCTTGGAGCAGTTTTAGATTTATAGAAAAATTGACAAGATAGTACAGAGAGTTCCCCTGCATGTATGTGTATATAACAATAAATTCCCCTATTATTAACATCTTACGTTAGTATTGTACATTTGTTTCAATTAATGAACTGAAATTGACATACTATTATTAATTAGAGTCCATCTTTTATTCAGATTTCCTTAGTGTTTGCCTATTGTCTTTTTTTGTTCCTGGATCCCATCCAAAGTACCGTGTTACATTTAGCTGTTTCCTTAGGCTTTATGTGTTTCCTTAGGCTTCTCTTGGCTATAATAGTTTCTCAAACTTAATTTTGTTTTGTGATGACCTTGATAATTTAGAGAATAACTGATCAAGTATATTGTAAGTCTCTTCTCTATTGGAATCTGCCCAATATTTTTTTCATGATTACACTTGTGTTATGGAATTTTGGGAGGCATATCACAGAAGTTGAGTTTCATTTTCATCACATCATATCAAGGGTGCATATGAGCAACATGATTTAACACTGCTTAGGTTGTTCTTGACAAAGTATTCATCATGTTTCCCTACTATGTATTATCTTTCCCCACTTTCTTAACTGTATCTTTGGAACACAGTCATTATTCACAGCACACACTTAAGGATTGGGGAATTATTCTCCTCCTTTAGGATGGAATAATTATCAATTTAAAAATATTTATTAATAACTGACCAAGACACATTCTTTTTTCCATGTGTTTCATAAAAAAATATAAATCCAGCTTTAAGGTGAAATGAGCAAGGTCAAAGAGAACAAGAGTTCTTGTGAGGCTTTTAATTCCATCTCCTACTTCTTGGATCCTGAAAATTACTTCTCTTATTTTTTAAGATTTAAAAAATTTTTATTATTTCTCTCCCTACCCACCACCCCGTTGTCTGCTCTCTGTGTCCATTTGCTGTGTGTTCTTCTGTGTCTGCTTGCATTCTTGTTACTGACACCGGGAATCTGTGTCTCTTTTTGTTGCATTATCTTGCCGTGTCAGCTCTCTGTGGTGCAGTGCCACTCCTGGTCAGGCTGTGCTTTTTCTGGATGGGGTGGCTCTTCTTGTGGGGCTCATTCCTTGAGTGTGGGGCTCCCCTACATGGGGGACACCCCTGCCTAGCAGGGCACTCTTTGTGTGCATCAGCACTGTGCATGGGCCAGCTCATCACATGGGTCAGGAGGCCCTGGGTTTGAACCCTGTGGTAAGCAAACACTCTATCAGTTGAGCCAAATTCATTTCCCTGCAGATTACTTCTTGTCTCCATTTTCTCCCACAGTCCCCAGAATTGTGCCTAGAACAAGGTTTCTCAACTTCAGAATATTGACATTTTTGTCTGGATAATTCTTGTGTGGAACTGTCCTGTGCATTATAGAATGCTTATCAGCATCTCTGGCCTTTACCCACCGAAGATAGATATCAGTAACATCATCTTTTCTTCCACCTGTGACAACCAAAAATATGCTTCCAAACATTTCTCAATATCCCATGGAGGGCAAAATCATTCCACTTTATAAACACTGCTCTGGACAATTACTTATTTTCTGAATTAGCATCTAATTTTTTCAATTACACATTTTATAAATCAATGCAGTTTCCAATCATTAACCCCAATTTTAGACTTGTCCATGGGTATTTATACTCTTTAAATCTTTATCTTACTCAGAAGCCCTTACTACCCTTTAGAATGGAGGATTCTGCCTGATACTCCCCTATTATAAAGAAAATACATGAAAAAGATTGTTCTGACTCTTCATAAATAATTTCTAGCCAGTTTTGTTTCCCTGTTATTTAAAACTCTCTCCATTTTTTCAGATCAAATTGTCTCATTATACCAGCATCTTTCCACGTTCCACCTCACATTTATTTATGTCCAAATCAGTTCCTTGCATTCACTGACTCTTCATTCATCTCAACCCTTCCCATTTCTAAAAGAACATCAACAATAGTTATTGCCATGTCTAACCAAGGACCAAAAATCTATCACCTGAAGTTCTGACTGAGCAGCTACTTCCTTGTATTCATTCATTCATTCATTCATTCACTTTGTCCTGTGAAATCACCCCTGTTTCTTTATACCAACAAAACCAGGCTGCTATGAAAAATACCACATGATGGGTTGGTTTAAACAACAGGAATTTATTAATTTATAGTTTTGAGACTTCTGGTTTCTGACTCTTCCACATGGTTTTTTGTCTGTCTGAATTTCTTCTACATATAAAGGACTCCAGTAATCCAGATTAAAAGCCACCCTTATTTAGTTAGACCATACCTTAACTAAAATAATATCTTCAAGATGTCCTGTTTACAATGGGTTCAGACTCAGGACTGCAGATTGATGGAGAACCTGTGTAACATGGGCATGGTAATTCAGTCTACTGTACTGTCTCTTCCTACATCTTTATGCTTCAGTTCATCATCTCAAACAGTTTTACCAATCTTTGTTCCTAGTCTCTAATCTTTTTAATTGCTCTACTACTACTCTGTCAGAGTAATCATTTAAGATTAGACTAGATTTTTACCACTGCAATTAAAAAATCTATTGTTTCCCATTGCTTAAAAAATAAAGTATAAACATTTTACTATGGCTATTCAAAGTCCTCCCTAATTTGGTCCTGTTCTAATTTTGAACTCATTTTCTACATATGCTCTCCTATCTAAAGAAACTCTTCATAGTAAATATTTTTATGAGTGATTTTCCAATGCATATTTGTGCTGTAATAATAAGATTTTGTTGCATAAAATAAAATCTGAAAATTTCAGGGACCTACAACTATATGTGTTCATTTCTTACATATGAATTTTTGGTTGACTTAGGCTTCTCTATTCCTGGCTGTAGCTTTTAAATGTCTGGGTCTGCTAGGCATGTGTTCATTCTCTTTCAACCAACTGTTAGCAAGGGATATTCTTCCCATAGAGAAGGTAAATGCATATGGAATTAGTAGGAAATATATGATGTCTCTTAAGGCATAGATACAATCATTCCATTACATATTTCTTTGATAAATCGAGCCCGTAGCCAAAGCTTGGAGAAGTACCTTCTGCCCAAAATGAGGCCATAGCCAGGGTATCCATCTACCAAAAAATTAGATGCATTTTGTGCCTCTGCTTCTTTGCATATGCTATTCTTTTCACCCCAAAAGTTTTCCACTTGCAACCTGGTAAACTCCCAATCATCATGAAACATGTAGTTAAATAGCATTATTTGTGAAGCTATGCTCATTTCAAACAGGCAGACTGAATTGCTACTCAATTCTTTCCTACTATTATACTCTCCGAAGGTTGCCATAACAAAGAACCACAAACATTATGGCTTAAAAGTGGCAGAACCTTATTGTCTTACACTTCTAGGGGCTAGAAGTCCTAAATCAAGGTATTGGTGGAGATACACTTCTTCTGTTACATGCCTTTCTTGGCTTCTGCCACTGGTTGCCAGCAATCTTTGGTATTTTCTGCTTCAGTCATCACATGTCATTGGCTCCAATCTGTCTGTTTCTAATTTTCTTCTTAGCATAAAGACTCCAGTAATATTGGATTAGGGCACATGCAGTTTGTTCTCATTTTTTAACAAACTTTTAAAGATCCTATTTTCAAATGAAGTCACATTCAGCACCTGGGTTTCTGATTTGACCATATATTTTGGGGGAATAAAATAACACCTACTGTAACATTTATACATTCTTTGATAGCTAAGTTACTAAATCATTAAAATACAGAAAGACTATTATTTTCCATGTACCTGACTCTTCCATTGAACAAATAGAAGATCCTTTGAATTAGAGGATAGATTATCACTTTATTGGGCCCATGATTTTTATCCAATAAACATTGTTGAATGATTAGATAAATGTAACTCTGCAAAGAGAGGGATATTTGCTGAAGTTTTACCTTGAAACTATGCCTCTATCTTGATTACTCAATCAGATACTTTCAACTCTTTTTTCCTATCTTTAACCTTTAATGAGGCTAAGACATCTTGCAAACAAGTCCATGTGTATGACTTCCAAAATAAAGTCAGAAAACAAACCAAATCTGGGTGAAGCTCTGAAATAAAAAGTATTTAGCAATTTTATTTCACATTTGTTAAAATAGAGAAGTGCATCTAGGTTGGCTACCTTTTGAGAGATGACTATATTATGATAACAGGAACAGGAATGTAAGCAATTTGTATGTAAAGGAGCAATTAGCTTTATCACTGTGGTCATGAATCTGGCCAGCAACTAAGTTGAACAATTATTAGAACCATGAAAACATTTAAATTAGTAGTATATGGAAACATATGGTGTTCTTTATTTATGTTTTATATGTAATTTAGTCACATGGCTTAAAAACGACACTCACATGGAATCAATTCGAAGACAATATCCAAACTTACACTGCAATATTGTTATTAAGGAATGCAAAATATTTTTAGTTTATTCATTAATTTTACATCATTCTGTTATACTGCTTTTCCTAAGAGCAACAACAATTTCTGTCTCTTTCAGTGTTAACTAATAAAACAACATTTGCATCAAATTAACTGTCTTACTTGAATATTAAATCAGTGCCTATGACTAAATAGATTACAGTCAGGCTGCAAATTTATCTGTAAGCAAAATCAATATGAAGCACAAAGTTACTGGATTTATGGTTCCGACTAATTTACAATGGTGCACAGGTGACTAGTTGCTATTGTTAGGTCTCATATTTACTCCATTATAAGATTAATATATTACGATTGGTTATTGATTTATTCAAACTTTCAACATTATTTTTTTTGTTATAAATGAGACCTGTTCTGATCATTCTCTCTTTTCCAAAACTATATGTTATATTCTTCATCTTTAATATATTGTACCCTAGACAAATTTTAGAATATAATGAATTAAATGAAGAGCAAAGAATTTTCAGTAATAAAATACTAAATACAATATTACCTCATCATAACTACCAAAAAAAATCCTATTTCCTAAGGCAAGTAAAGGAGTGATACGAAGCAGAAGTATCTCATTAAACTTTAATTCTGAGATTAGACATTTACAATAATAGTTACTTCAATAATCATCATCATGGTTGCATAGGCAAAATCATACAGTTCAGTGAGAATTGACAGAAGATCCTACGAAGCTGAACATTCAAATGTGAATGAATAACAAAAGGATATGGAATAAATATTACACTGAAAACATCCTTGAAATCTTACTGAACCCCACAGATAATTACTTTTATGAAATTTGACTTTGCTTTAAAGGGACTAAGTAGTTTTATATAAATTCCTTCGAGTTTATTGTAGTTAAATGGCTTGAGGAGAAAATTGTTTTTGTACTAGAAAAAACAATGCTTCTCATTTCCCCATGATACATGATTTCTGAAAAGATTCTGTTGCACTGAATAGATGATTTTTATTCATAACTTTCTACAACTACATACTTATACAAACTTAGTTATAGCTAACCAAAATTTTACATAGTATATATGTTTCCCATATATGCAATTAACTTGAGTGTATTACATACTTCTTGTCAATTCATCAAAAAATAAGAAAGTTTGTTATTTTTGTTTTAGAATTTTTTTTCTTTTTCTTTTGCCCGTATAAACACTTAGAGTTATTTTTAAAATGTTTACAACTTTTTAAATATCACCATATTAGTTTAATCTTAGTATTAATCAACTTTACTAGATGAATTAATACAACTTCCTATAAGGAATATTAAAATATATTTGTATCAAGGATGATACAATATAATTCCAAGGAATAAAGTAATACTTCATAATATTTTAAAAGTTATCATTCCAGAACTTCCTAAAGTATATGGAATTAAGTATCACCAATATGAACTAATTTGGAGCAACAGTTCTAATAAAATAAAAATAGATTTATAATGCAAACACTTTAAAGTATTTCGTTATTTAGGAGGTCATTTGATATAATCCCATCTCTACAAATAAGCCTGAATTTAAGGAACACAAAGTAATTATTTGTACAACATTCTTTTTTTTTAAAAGATTTGTTTATTTATTTAATCCCCCCCCCTCCCCTGGTTGTCTGTTCTCTGTGTCCATTTGCTGCGTCTTGTTTCTTTGTCCGCTTCTGTTGTTAGTGGCACGGGAAGTGTGGGCGGCGCCGTCCCTGGGCAGGCTGCACTTTCTTTCGCGCTGGGTGGCTCTCCTTACGGGGCACACTCCTTGCGCACGTGGGGCTCCCCTATGCGGGGGACACCCCTGCGTGGCACGGCACTCCTTGCGCGCATCAGCACTGCGCATGGATCAACTCCACACAGGTCAAGGAGGCCCGGGGTTTGAACCGCGGACGTCCCATGTGGTAGACGGATGCCCTAACCACTGGGCCAAATCCGTTTCCCCTGTACAACATTCTTAATTCTAGGATTTCTGCTGATACCTCAGTTAGTATCATAATGGATCTAGACAGTAACATATATTATGTCCTAGAACTACTCAACTCACTCTCTGCTTCCACCATCATATCATCATGGTGAGGCCAAATTACCAGTTGGAGCAAGACTTCATTGAGGCTCACAAGGATGGGCTGAAAAAATACTTCCTAAGACTGACCATTACAATATTACCATCTTATACAATTCATTTACTGAACTCAATCGCTCCTCCTTTCTCCCCGAATTTAAGTTTCTATACCTACCCTAACTAAATGTCCCTGAGAGACGGAGGGTGTGATGGATGTCTGTGCACACCTATTGACCATCAATTTTTCATATTCTGTGTAGTAGGTGAATTAGTCAGCCAAAGGGGTGCTGATGCAAAGTACCAGAAATCTGTTAGCTTTTTTCAAAGAGTATTTATTTGGGGTAGGAACTTAAAGTTACAAGGCCCTGAAGAGTCCAACTAAAGGTACCATAAGAGGTACATTCCCATTAAAAATGATTGCCGAGCTCTGAGAGGGTTCAGCCTTCCTTCTTCTTCTTAAGGCTCTGTGGGCCCAGTTCCTTCTGATTTCAACTGTAGGCTGGAAGGCTCATTTCTTTCCTGGCTTTCTGAACTCTCAGGGCTCTGGTCTCTTCAGCTGCAAAGTATCAGGAGAATGGCTCAGCTCTCCCTCGGGCTTTAGCTGTTTGAGCCTTCTCCTTTCTGTCCATGGCAGGACAGAAATGACCAAGTTCTTTCCTCTTCCATATCTTTTCTGTGTGTCTTCTTGAGTGAGTGTCTATTTACATAGCCAAACAAGGAGGTGGGGACTCAACCATGAGTCAAGCCCTATTGACATGGTTGAGTCAAAACCCCAATCCTGATTTAATCAAGTAAACACAAAAACTTTGAATTTAATATAATCAAAGTATATCATGTGTAAAGGAACAGCCCAGTTTACAAACATAATCAATAATTTTTTGGAATTCATAAATAATATCAAACTGCTGCAGTAGAGAACAATGTCAATGCACAGGTTCCAAGCATAAATAAAACACATGATTGGGATCAGATATATCAGTCTCACTTCTTGGGGTGTATTGACATAAAACACTTACCTAACAGATAGTGTCCTGCCAGTACTTTCCTTCCCCTTTTGCCCAACCATGTGTAAAAATTCACTGGAGATTGCCTGGCTAAAGTATACACATTTTATGGCTTCTAGGCCCTCCCTTCCTACTATATCTGTTCCTAGCAGAGACAGAGTGGTGCCAGTCATCTTGCAGCACAAGGGTGTTTACATACCATTTCCCTGTGTTGTTCGCTGATGAAGAACCAATGTCCTTTAGTGAAGCTGACCTTGCTTTGTCTCTTCTCTATGTGAGTTAATGTTGTTCCATCCAGTATCTATGTGATTCTTCTGATAGCCTGGCCACTCTATTGGTGTGGATTGACATTTACATGGGCAGGACTTCTCTCCTTGTAATGGTAATCGGTATCTTTCCCCTGATATTCTGTCTGCATAACTCACAGATCTATTTTCCCAGAGTTTAGCTGGATGGGGATGCTTGCCCCACAAAATAGGGTAGTCAGATGATAGTTAGTGACTGTTTATAAAAATCATGTGTAGTTTTGAGTACTTAGATATTTTTTTTTAAAGATTTATTTATTTATTTTAATTCTCCCCCCCTCCCCCGGTTGTCTGTTCTCTGTGTCTTTCTGCTGCGTCGTGTTTCTTTTGTCCGCTTCTGTTGTCAACAGCAGCACGGGAAGTGTGGGCGGGGCCACTTTCTTTCGCGCTGGGTGGCTCTCCTTACAGGTGCATTCCTTGCGCGTGGGGCTCCCCTACGCGGGGTCACACCTATGCAGGGTCATACCTACGTGGGGTCACCCCTGCGTGGCCCGGCACTCCTTGCACACATCAGCACTGCGCATGGGCCAGCTCCACACGGGTCAAGGAGGCCCGGGGTTTGAACCGCGGACCTCCCATGTGGTAAACGGACGCCCTAACCACTGGGCCAAGTCTGTTTCCCGAATACTTAGATCTTTAAAAGGGAATTGGTCATCTAAGTACTAACAAAGCACAACCCTGCTTAGCTTATGAGATCAGTCAAAATTAGATGTATTCAGGGTGGTATGGCCACAGACAAATCTATTTCTCCAATAAAACACCCCAATATAACAGAGACAGTCTTCATTTATAATTCCCTACTTTTCACTCCTCTACCCCTTTCATTTGAAACTATAATGATCACTATACCCATTAAATAAACATCTCAGAGACAAAAATCTTTGGACTGCTCATATGCCAGTTGAGCCTTGAATCCCAGGAGAGTTGTGGCTGAAACCTAATATGAAGATCTTCAGATTTGGCCAGGACAACTAACAAGATGATGATGATAGGCAAGCTCCATCCCCGAGAAGGGAGAATCTATAACTGCAAGCAAAACATTTTCTTCCACCTACCCCATAATATCTAAGCCCCATCTTAATATGAAGCAGTCAGAGAGGATATCAACCCAAATTCCTCAAGACTAAGTAATGAACAAATACACGGGGTGGAGAGGGTAATTATGGACCAATGTTGGTTTACTGTTATTGTGGATATTATCATGTGGTAAGGGAAGAACTTACAACATTGATATAAAGATAGTGGCTACCAGAGCTTCAGAGAGGAGGGGAAGGAACGACTAGGTAGAATACAGCGCATTGGAATTGTTCTGTGATACATGATATTAAATGTTTGTCAAAGTCTATAACTGTACAGTGCAAAGTGTAAACCATAAACTATAGACTTTGATTAGTAGCAGTACTTCAATTTGGTTCATCAATTGTAACAAATGAACTTCACTAATGTAAGATGTGAATAATAGGGGAAAATGTGTACGTGAGTGGGGGTAATATGGGAATTCCCTATACTTTGATGTTAACATTTCTATAATCTAAAGCTTTGCTAAAACAAAGTTTATAATGATTTTAAAAATATAAGTTTTTCTTGCTGGCATTAAATATACTAACTGAGTTGTATTCGTGTATTCATCAGAGGAAGGAAAAGAGAAACAGGCTGTATTGTGCAATACTTCTTAAAGTTTCTGCTCAAGGGTCAGTCCATTGCTTCAATTGACTTTCCATTGATAAAAAGTAATATGAGTAGACTCCACTTCCTGCTCCACATCCCCTGGTCAGTAGGCCCAGGAATGACTCTCCTTCCAGTCCAAGTCCCATGACAATGCTTCAAAAAATGTCACAAATAATGACTGAATGAAAATATGTGGAAAAGTATAATAATGGCTTATACTTAGAATATGTCAATAGAGAACCAGACATCTGCGAACACATCAAAAATTATTATATGTCTTTGAGTTGTTGGCAAAAACTTTTTATTAAAGACAATAGTTGAAATATTTGTTTGGAAACAATCCTATGATAGAAAATTATGTAAGTCGCATACAGTTTGTAGATTAGCAACAAATTAGCCATTTAATAGAAATTCTGGTAGATTAGATGGATCTACAAGGGGGAATTCTGCTTCAGAGGCTTGTGGATATTACCCTATCTCTCACTGACAAAAGTAGAATGACATTTTGTATTTTTATTTTTAAAAAAGCTTTAGGTTAAATAAATGTTACATAAAAATTATAGGGGATTCCCATATGTCCCACCTCCTCCCCTTCCCACACTTTCCCACATTAATGATACTCTTCACTAGTGTAGTACATGTGCTAAAATTGATAAACATATATGGAAGCATTGCTACTAACTATGGACTATAGTTTACATTATAGCTTAGACTTTATCCCACAGAATTTGTAGGTTATGACAAAATATTTAATGGTCTATATCTGTCAGTGCAATGTCATGCAGGACAATTCCAAGGTCCTGAAAATGCCCCATATTACACCTATTCTTCCCTCTCCCTCACCTCAGAACCTCTGGTGGCCATTGCTTTCTTATTATTTATTTATTTATTTATTTATTTATTTATATATTTTTTAATTGAAGTATATCATTCATCCATGAACACACATAAACAATAAGTGTATAGTAAAGATTGCAAACTTACAAAATAAAGATACATAACATCACATAGGGGTCTCATACATCGCCTCTCCACCAACTCTTTGCTTTGGTGTGAAATATTTGTTACAAACTATGCAAGAACATCATCAAAATATTACTACCAACTATAGTCCTTACATTATATTTGGTGTATTTTCCCCCCAACCCATACTAATTTTTAAAAATATATTTTTGTTACAGATATTGTGAACTTGCAAAACAATCATACAGATGTGTAGATTTCCCATACAACTCCACACCCTGTTGGAACATTTGTTACAGGTTATGAGATAATATCATCAGAACAGTCATGGTCCATAGCATACATTTGGCACACTTTTTCCATACACTTCCATTATCAACACAGTACAGCTTGGAATTGATGCAAGAATATTATAGTATTGCTATTAACCACAATCTATAGGTCACACCAGTTGTAGTTTTCCCATGTTTCTCCATATTCCCATCACCCTGTAATAGTGATGTGCATCTGCTCTAGCTCACAGACGGACTCTCTTGCATTTGTACCTTAGCCATAATTCTTAACCACCTCTGGGTTCACTGTGTTATTCAGTTCCTAGATTATTCTTTAGCTTTCTTTCTATTGACATTTACTTCCCCAGACTACCTTTTTGAGTCACAATCCCACTTATAAACCAGTTGTTACTCACTATAATTTGTTATTATCAACTCTATCCATCTCCACACTTTTACGGTCAAGGTAATTAAAACTTCTACATTTTAAACATCCATAGTTCTTCTCAACTCTCCTCTTATCTCTTTACAACCTATACTGTAGGTTTTAATTCCATGTATTTATTATTTGTATTTAGTTCATATTAATGAGCTCATGCAATACTTGTCCTTTAGTATCTGGCTTACTTTGCTTAGTATAATGTCTTCAAGACTCATCCATGTTATCACATATGTCCCAGTTTCATTTCTTCTTATTGCAGCATAGAATTCAGTGGTATGTGTAGATAAACATTTTCTTTATCCATTCATTGGTGGATGGACACTTGATTTGTTTCCATCTTTTGGCAATTATGAACAACACCGTTATGAATATTGGTGTGCAGATGTCTGTTTGTGTCATAGTTTTTAGTTCTTCTGGATATATTCCTAGTGGAGGAATTGCTGGATCATATGGCAGTTCTATATTTAGCTTCCTAAGGAACTGCCAAACTGTCTTCCACAGTGGCTGGACTATTTTACACTCCCACCAACAGTGAAGAAGAGTTACTATTTCTCCACATCCTCTCCAGCACTTATTGTTTTCTATTTTTTTTTAATAATGTATTCTATGTGGTGTTAGATGATATCTCATTGTTGTTTTAATTTGCATTTCCCTAATAGTTTGTGATATGGAACATTTTTTCATGTTCTTCTTGACCATTTGTATTTCCTCTTTGGAGAAATGTCTATTTAAATCTTTTGCCCATTTTTAAATTGGATTGCTTGTTCTTTTATTGTTGAGTTGTATGATCTCTTTATATACATGGAAATTAAACCTTATTGGATAAGTGGTTTCCAAATATTTTCTCCCATCAACTGGGCTGCTTTTTCACCTTCTTGATGAAGTCCTTTGAATCACAGAAATGTTTAAGTTTGAGGAGGTTCTATTTATGCATGTTTTCTTTTGTTGCTCATGCTTTTGGTGTAAGGTTTAAGAATCCACCACCTACCACCAGGTCTTGAAGATGTTTTCCTAAATTTCTGTCTAGGAGCTTTATTGTACTTCCCTTTATATTTAGGTCTTTGATCCATTTTGAGTTAATTTTTGTATAAGGTGTGAGGTAAGGGTCTTCTTTCTTTTGGCTATGGATATCCAGCTGTCCCAACACCATTTGTTGAATAAATTGTCCTGCTCCAACTGGGAGAGCTTTACAGGCTTGTCAAAAATCACTTGGTCATAGATGTGAGGGTCTGTTTTTGAACCATAAATTCAGTTCCATTGGTCTATGTGTCTATCTTTATGCCAATATCATGCTGGTTTTACCACTGTAACTAGATAATATGATTTAAAGTCTGGAAGTGAGAGTCCTCCAACTTCACTTTTCCTTTTTGAGATGTCTCTGGCTATTCAGGGCCTCTTACCCTTCCAGATAATTGTGTTTTCCATTTGCTTAAAAAATGCTGGTGAAATTTTTATTGGGATTGATCTGTATTGGGTATAATTGACATCTTAATGATATTCAGTCTTCTAATCCATGAGTATGGAATGCTCTTCCAATTATTTAGGTCTTTTAAAAAATTTCTTTTAGCAATGCATATGGTTTTCTGAATACAGATACTTTGCATCCTTGGCTAAGTTTATTGCTAAATATTTGATTCTTTTAGTTATTGAATAGGAATTTTTTCCCCTGACTTCCTCCTCAGAGTGTGCATTATTAGTGCATAGAAACACTGCTGATTTTTGCATATTGATCTTGTATCCAGACACTCTACTGAAATCATTTATAAGCTCTAGGAGCTTTGTTGTAGATTTCTTGGGATTTTCTAGATATACAATCATATCATCTGTGAATAGTGAAAATTTTAATTCTTCCTTTCCAATTTGGATGCCTTTCATTTCTTTTTCTTGCCTAATTGCTGTAGCTAGAAACTCTAGCACTATAATGAACAATAGTGGTGACAATGGGCATTCTTGTCTTGTCCCTGACCTCGATGGGAAAGCTTTTAGTTTTTCACCATTGAGTACAATGTTAGCTGTGGGTTTTTCATATATGGTCTTTATCATGTTGAGAAAATTTCCTTTAATTCCTATTTTTTGTAGTATTTTTATCAAGAAAGGATGCTGTATTTTGTCAAATGCCTTTTCTGCATCAATTGATCAGATCATGTGATTTTTCTTCTTTGATTTATTAATGTGGTGGATTATGCTGATTGATTTTCTTGTGTTGAACCAGCCTTGCATGACTGGTATAAAATCCACTTGGTCATGATGGATAATTCTTTTAATGTGTTGTTGGATTCGATTAGCAAATATTTTATTGCTGAATTTTACATCTGTATTCATTAGAGAAATGGGTCTGTAATTTTCTTTTTTTATAATATCTTTACCTGGCTTTGGTATTAGGGTGATATTGGCTTTACAGAATGCGTTTGGTAGCATTCCTTCTTGCTGAATTTTTTGGAAGAGCTTGAATAAGATTGGTATTAAATCTTCTTTGAATGCTTGGTAGAACTCACCTGTGAAACCTTCTGGTCCTGGCCTTTTCATTTTGGGGAGCTGTTTGATGACTGTTTCAGTCACTTTACTTGTGGTTGGTTTGTTGAGGTCTTCTATTTCTTCTAGTGTCAGTGTAAGTTGTTTGTACATTCCTAGGAACTTTTCCATTTCACCTATATTGTCTAGTTTTTTTAGCTTAAAGTTATTCATAGTACCTCTTATGATCTCCCTTATTTCTGTGGGGTCAGTAGTAAGGTTTCCTTTTTTCTTTTTTATTTCATTTATTTGCATCTTCTTTCTTTTTTTCTTAGTCTGTCTAGCTAAGGGTTTTTCCATTTTGTTAATCTTCTCAAAGAAACAACTTTTCATTTTGTTAATTTTCTCTGTTGTTTTTCTGTTCTCAATTTCATTTATTTCTGCTCTGATCTTTGTTATTTCATTCCTTCCACTTGCTTTAGGATTAGCTTGCTGTTCTTTTTCTAGTTCTTCCAGCTGTGTAGTTAGGTCATTGATTTTAGCTCTTTCTTCTTTTTTAATGTAAGCATTGAGGGCTATAAATTTTCCTCTCAACACTGCCTTCACAGCATCCCATAGGTTCTGATACATTGTATTCTTATTGTCATTCATCTAGAGATATTTATTGATTTCTCTTGAAATTTCTTCTTTGATCCACTGATTATTCAACAGTGTGTTGTTTAATCTCCATATATATGTGAAATTTCCCTTTATTTGCTACTTGTTGATTTCCAGCTTTACTCCATTATGCTCAGGGAAAATGCTTTGTATGTTTAAATTTTGTTGAATATTGAGATCTGCTTTGTGTCACAACATAATCTATCTGGGAGAAAGATACATTCACTTAGCAAGTATTTTATTGAAGATTTTTACATCCGTATTCATTAAAGAAATGGGTCTGCAATTTTCTTTTTTTTGTAATATCTTTACCTGGTTTTGGTATTAGGGTGATATTGACTTCACATAATGTGTTTTGTAGAAAGATACATGAAAAGAATGTATATTCTGCTGTTTTGGGGTGCAAAATTCTGTATATGTCTATTAGGTTTAGTCCATTTATCATATTATTCATATTATTCAAGCTCTCTGTTTCTTTATTGATCTTCTGCCCAGATGTTCTATCCAATGCTGAGAGTGGTATATTGAAGTCTCCAATTATTATTGTAGAGATGTGTATTTCTCACTTCAATTTTGCCAGTGTTTGCCTTACGTTTCTTGGGGTATCCTGGTTAGGTGCATATATATTTATGATTGTTATTTCTTCCTGGTGAATCATCCCTTTTATTGATATGTAATGTCCTTCCTTGTCTCTAATAATAGTTTTACTTTTAAAGTCTGAATCATCTGATATAAGTATAGCTACCCCAGCTTTTTTTTTTTTTTTTTTTTTTTTGGTTAATGTATGCTTGGAATATCTTTTTACAACCTCTCACTTTCAATGCATTGGTATCTTTGGGTCTACGGTGAGTCTCTTGCAGACAACATATAGATGACTTATATTTTCTTATCCATTCTACCAGTCTGTGTCTTTTGATTGGAGAGTTTAATCCAATAACATTCAATGTTATTAATGTAAAGGCAATTCTTATTTCATCCATTTTGATCTTTGGAATTTAAACATCATTTTATTTCCACCTTAGTTACTGTTACTGATACAGTCATCATTTCTAGTCTCTCTTCCAGGCCTCTCCTGTCTTTTCTTTTCAGGTTGTAACACTCCCTTTAGTATTTCCTGCAAAGCTTGTCTTTTTGTTATAAACTCTCTTTCTATTTATCTGTAAATATTCTAATCTCACTCTCATTTTTAAAAGATAATCTTGCTGGGTACAAAAATTCTTGGTTGGCAGTTTTTCTCCTGCAGTATCTTAAATATATCATACCACTGCCTTCTTGCCTCCATGGTTTCTGATGAGAAATCAGCATTTTATCTTACTGGATATCCATTATATGTTATGCATTGCTTTTCTCTTGCTGCTCTCAGAATTCTCTGTTTGTCTCTGGCATTTGACATTCTGATTAGTATGTGTCTCAGAGTTGTTCTATTTGCATTTGGGAGTATGTTGTGTGTCTTGGACATGGATATCTACATCTTTCAATAGGGTTGGGAAATTTTCCACCATTATTTCTTCAAATATTCTTTCTGCCCCTTTTACCTTCTTTTCTCTTTCTGGGACACCCTTGACATATATGTTTGAATGTCTCTTGCTGTGATGTGGTTCCCTGAGGTCTGTTCAATTTTTTCCATTCTTCATCTATTCTTTTGTTTGTTCACTTTTGGAGGCCTTGTCTTCAAGCTCGCTGATCCTTTCTTCTGCTTCCTCAAATCTGCTGTTATATGTCTCCAGTGTATTTTTAACTTCATTTATTGTACCTTTCATTCCCATAAGGTCTGCTATATTTCTATGTATGCTTTCAAATTCTTCTTTGTGCTCATCCAATGTCTTCATAATATCCTTAATCTCTTTAGCCATCTCATTGAATTTATTAAGGAGATTTGTTTGAACATCTGAGATTAGTTATCTTAACTCCTTTATGTCATCTACAGGTTTATCTTGTTCCTTTAATTGGGCCATCTCTTCCTGTTTCTTGGTATGGATTGTAATTTTTTGTTGGTGTTTCCACATCAGGTTTGCTAGATGTATTTTTTCTGGGTGCACTTTTCCCCTTTAGTTTAGGGATTTCTTATATTTTCTCCCTTGCTAGTTGGTAGTAGGAGCCAAGGATGTAGTTGGTGCTGTAAACTATGGAGGTGGAAACTGCCCACATTGCCCCAGGAATTGATGAAGCTTCTCCCACCTTTCACCTTTGTCAGGGGTAGGAACAGAGTGATGTGTAATAATCTCAGTTGGGCATAAGACTGTCTGTAGTCAACCAGAGACACTGATATAGCTTCACACCCCTTCTTCCTCTACCTTAGGCAGGGAAGGAGCTATAGTTTTGGTCAGCAATCTATGTTGTGTGGGTCCAAAATGACCACAGTTGCTCAGGTAGGCTGATGTATCACCAGATCCTCTTTCTGCTGGGATAGGGATTGGAACCCTCTGTGGGCCAAATATGCCTGCAGTAGCCCTGAGAGGTTTAGGGAGTACTGTCCCTTCTGCCCTTTAGGTGGTGGGAACAGTCCCACAAATGCTCAATAGCTCAGTCCTGTAGGCTGAAAGTACCCACTGTTACCTGGAGAGGCTGAGGAAGCATCAGCTCCCTCCTATCCTATTGGGTGGTATGGGTGGTTCTATGGTTGCTCAACAGTTCAGTCCCTTTAGGCTGAGAATACCTGCTGTTGCCTGGAGAGGTTGAGGAAACACCAACCCCCTTCTGTTCTCTTAAGGCATGGGGTTGGATCCACAGGCACCTGCCAGTTCAGTCTCTGTTGGCTGAAAGTACCCACCATTGTCCAGAGAGGCTGTGGAGACATCAGACCCCTCCTATTCTTTTAGGGGTGGGGGTGGTTTCATAGGCTTCCAATAGTCCAGTTCATGCAGGCTGAAGGTCTGCTGTTGCCCAAAAGGGCTGTGGAAAAATCAGCCTCCTTCTTTCCTCCCTGCCAGAGGTGGGCCTGGGGTTTAGGCTAGACCTGCAATCCAACCTGGGTAGAGAGAAGCTAGTTCTTATAAGACTGTGATTTTCAGTCAGTGCTGCTTTTCCTTGTGGCCAGGGCAGAGTCAGAATGGTGGCCACAGGCTTCCCTCTGACCTGGACAGGCTCAAAGTTTAGTTGTTCCAAAGATTCTACTTCAGCCTGCCAAATCCTCTAATCAATAGCTGAAGTCGGTGCCTCACTGTGTTTTCCTCCCATTTTTATTGGGAGAAATGGAACTTCTAACCCCAACCACAGAACAGCTCCCTAGATGGCTTGCATGCCACAGACACCAACCTCCGTGGTGTGGAGTGCTCTACTTAAAATTCCTCTGTGCAGATGGGTAGTCTCCTCCTTCCACACTGTCAAGGATGTTGCAGGATACTTATTTGGTCTCCTGGATCCTCCAAAAGGTGCTTTAGGTAGCTCTGGGTGACCACCAACTGCCCTGTTTCAGGACCTGACTCTAGGAGCTCCTTACTCTAATGCCATCTTGGCTCCACCCCCATTGCTTTTATAGTAATGATAAAAGTTTCTTCCATTGTTAGAATAATAATAAGTCTATAATATAATAATATTATGTCTACTTTAGTCCATTGTTCATTCCCCAATCTTGAGGATTTGGGGAACGATGATAGTCACTCTGCTTCTAATTGAGAGAGAGCTTAGTTCCTGTGAGGAAGATGGATGGGACTATCTTGCTTGCAATGATACACAATCTCTTTTCCTTGGGATGGGCATTGTCCATCATCATCTCCTTGTTAGTTTTCCTGGGTAGGTCCAGTGAACTGGAGAGTAAGTGTTGCAACTCTGCTGAAATTCAGGGCTCAACTGGCCCATGAACAGACCAAAGATTTAAGTCATAGGGACATATATTTAACAAGTATAGTTCTAATTACAGGCTTAAATAAAAGGGGCAAGAGAGCTATATGTAGGGAAATGAAACTGCAAATGAGTCTAAGTCTGTTAGACTGGGAAACATAACTTTCAGAGTAAGACCCACCATTAGTGTGCTGAATTCCTGAGATTGTCCTGCTTAAAGTGTCTGGATGTCTCTAGAGCCCCACTGTTTGAGGCACTGTTTACTGAGCAGTGAGTTTCTACTGAGATGTGCATAAGCCTTACCTCTAAACTGACCTGACTCACTTTGAAATCTCTTAGCCATAAAAACTTCTGTATTTAACATTTCTCCATTTTGGTCAAGGTCTTTTTCCAAATGCATTGCTAAATGTCATTTGATAAGAATCCCTCAGTTCCAGGGACGTTGATCCCCAGGAGTTATGTCCCATGCCCAGGCGAAGGTTTATATGTTGAGTTTGACTTAGAGGCCACATTTTAGCACCAAGGAGGCTTTCAAGAATTAACTCATATGCAATAGATAATACTAGGCTAAGTTTCAATTGCACAAGAAAAGCTTCATAAGTATAATCATCACTATCAAGGGCCTGGTTTAATGGTCTGTCTTCTTTCACTAGGCACTTTCCTTGTACTCAGGGAATTCTTGTGATTCTATTAGAGAATATTGCAGGACTCCATAATAGGAATTCAATATTCTTTTGGTTATTGCATGGGTGTCCACTCACTGAGACAATGCCTGATGAACACTTGAACATATTCACATGCATCAGAGGCATGGCCAAGTTGCACCCCTCCCCACAAATCCCCCCATACCAGTGATCCTTCCCTACCACTGTTGTGACCCTTCTGTGATTCCAAAACCTCAAAAAAAAATTAAGCCAAAATAATAAGAAATTGCAAAATTAATAAGAAAATGCAATAAGTTTTAAATATAACCAATAAAATCTTTAAAATTGAAATGATATAGACATTTTTTAGACATTGTGTCTTTCTTCACTGTAAGATCTATTGTCTTGTATGTACAGTGAGAATTTCTTCCAGTGTCTTATTCCTTTTTCATTTTATCACCAAAGAAATGTTAGGTTACAGAAAAGTCATATAAAAAATACAGGGGATTCCCATATACCCCATGTTCTCCCCTTTCTCTACTCTCCCCTGTTAATAACATTTTACATATGAATGGTATATTTGTTACAATTGATGTACAAATATTAAAGCATTGCTACTAACCATGGTCAATGGTTAACATTATGGTTTACATTTTGGGCCATACACTTTTGCAGGACTTGATGAAATTTAAAATGACCTGTATCCATTATTGCAAGATCATGCAGAACAATTGTAATGCCCTAAAAATGCCCTCTGTTCCATCTATTCTATTCTTCCCTCCCCCTCCCCTTGGAACCTATGGTAACCACCAAGCTTCAATTTTTGAAGAATAAGATTCAGAGTTACATGCAGTAATATTTAGGTTTTGACATATTGTTCTGTTTCCTTTTATTGGACACTGTCTATATTCTTGAAGGATTCTTGTCCCTCTAATTGAATACATAGCAGGATTCCCCAGGATGGGAGGTTAATATTTTCTTGATTATTATTTGGGTCTCCATCCACTGATATAACACACTATGACAAGATGAACACTTATATATCCCATAGAAACATGCCCCAGGCTTGTTCTAGCCTGTATATCCTCCCACACCAGATGCCTACACCAGTAACCCTCCCCTGCCATATTTGCCAAAAGGACATTCTCAACACTGTAATTTTAACCACGAACTGATATTTGCCAAAAGGACATTCTCAACATTGTAATTTTAACCACGAACTGAAATCCCTAGAGTTCACTTGCTCCTTCCTCCAACCCTTCTCCCAGTTCCATGCATAGACCAACCCAACCCCCAGCCCCACTCCCTCACAGACCAGCACCGCCCCATCCCAATCATATGCGCATCCACTGCCCAATCACACTCAACCCTCCTTATCAAGACCTTGCCTGTATGGGTTATCAGCTCACCACCCTCTACTCCCATTCTGTTTCCTGTAAACCTGCTTTCCAGACTCTATTCTCTGTGAGTCTGCTCCATTTGCTTAAGTCTATCAATGAAGTCATACAGTATTTGTCCTTCAGTGCCTTGGCTTAGTTCACTTAACATAATGTCTTCAAGATTCATCCATGTCATGTGCCCATCTTGTCTGATCTGGGAAGCTAAGCAGAGTCTAGCCTGGTTAGTACTTGGGTGGGAGAATGACATTTCTATGCAAAAGCTCTATTTGCTTCTGGTCCCACTCCTTTCCTACTTTTGAATGTCTTTACTATTTATGGTACCAGGGCCTGGTGAAGTCTCATTGCAACCATGGAAGAAAAGCACATCGGAAAAGAAGCCAGAGAAAGACTTTTATTTCTTAATGATATTGATGAGTAGCTGAATTAATGCCTAGAACACTTTACTTCCAACTTTAATTTTATGTAAGGAAAATATCCTCTAATTTGTTTAAATCAAATTTTTTCTTTAATTACTTTCATTCATAAGCATTGCTGTCTGATACACTGTCTTCAGAAACTCCTGTCTATCTAAATTAAAACTATCTCTGTGGACATTTGGCTGATTTGCTGAAAGAATCACACTTTCCACCAATTTCTAAGAAGCTGTTAACTAGTTCATTTTCATGAATTTATGTCTTACTTTTGCTTTTCACTTCTTACTTCAGTTTTCTCAATATATGTGCAATATAGTTTATGACATGTCATGTTATATATGTAATAGCGAGTAAATATTAAAATATTATCAAAACAAATTATCATTTGTTTTTTTCTTATTAGTTTTATATAAATAAGAAATAGGCATATGCATCTATTCTACAGAAATTGATCAACATTAAAATAAGCACTACTTTTTAGAAGCCCCTGGCATATTTTATACTTATGTTAGTATCAGTAAAATACTCAATGAAATCGCAAATTCTTGACTTAGAGGTTATTGATCTAGTGCTTCTTCAACTATCACTAATGCGTTTTCTTTGCCTAGACCAATGTAAAAATTGTACCTTATTAAAAAGAATAATTGTTTTCACAATGCAGAAAACTGTCTTCTTCACTTCTGCCAGTTGTTGTCTGGGTTAGGCTGGATTTATACAGTGAAGAAAAGGGTGAATTGATATAATCCAGGTGCTTTGTTCAGAACACAAAATATTTTCATTCAAATTTGTTTCTTTCAAAAGCATTTTATATTTGCCTAAGACATGTTTTTTTCAAAAGGCTTTCATGTATATTACTATCTTAAACATAGGAACAATTTTATAATTGTTTGAAGTGTTAACTTTATTTAGCACTTGAGGAAATTGAAGTCTCAGAGACCCTGAGTATTTTCTGAATCATCTCTTGTTAGTAAGAGGCAGACTAAACCTGGAATTAAGAACTTTTACTCCTAGCCCTGCAATCATTCTGGAAGCAAAGTAACTTTGTGAAGAAATTATTGTTAATAGTTTGATGTTTATTTGTAGATAGGAGTAAAGAAAAATGAGGACTAATAATTTTATTAGAGGTTAACAGAATGCACAGTAATGAATCAAAGTTTTGCATATAATTCTGTTGTGGATAATATAATTTAATTTAGATATTTTTCTATGTTTTCAGTGGACATGAAATTATAGTGAGTCTCTGATTATAAAAAGAAATACATAAATTTCAAAACTATTTGTGGAAATTTAAATGTTTTGTAATTTTTAAACAGAATGATGATTAAGGCATGATAAATCAATTAAAAATAAATTATTCAAATTGATAAGAGATGTGTAAGTCAAATTTTTATGCATAAACTTTTTTCTATAGGATTTTAAAATGGACTAAATATTTTTAAATGATTATTGATTCAGGTGAAATCAATATTATTTAAATTATTAAAATAAATAATAAAATGTATTACTATAGTGAGTCATACACAATTGGTGCTGTATATCTTTGGCTCTATAATGAAAACGATCTTAGGACTAAAGTGGGAGAATATCTATTTAAATTCTATGTAGTATTGGTCAGTTGTTAACTTGCATAGATATATCATCTTGCATATATATATAATCTTGCATATAATTTGCATGTATACATTAGAAAACTATTTAGATATATGTACTGTACAGTTACTAGCAGTTCCTTTTAATGGGCATGATATATGATTCTGCAATGTTTTTTCTAACTTCTGCCAAATTTTAATCTTTAACTATGATAACTACAATATTAAAATGCAATCACCAGTATAAATTATTTTAAGGTCAGGTTAAGATTATGGGAAAATGTATTTTGGCATAGATATTAAATCTGTCCTGATAGATGTCTGCAACTCATTAAAAAAAAAAAAGACATCTCTTTCTAATAAGTAAAAGCTACTAAAAGTTCAAGAGTTGAGAAGGGACTATCTCCTTCATAAGAAACCAACATGAAGGTTACCTATGATTTCTTAAAAAATTATTACAGTGACCAATAGGGTCTAATTTCATTTCAATTTTCTAATTACAAACTTATTTTTATAAATCAGTGTCTTAGCCATATTTTAGACTAAGTTCTGCTAACATAAACATGTTCCAAGCAATTCCAGGTATGAGAGTGAAGTGTAAAAATAACTTCTATAAGTTAGTTTTTCTATATTATTTAATTTTCATCTGAAAACCAGTGGGAAATACTACATAATAAATTAATAATAAAATAAATATTTACATAGTTTTTAGAAAACATTTTATATATATATTATTTAAGCTTACCAATAATTATGTGACATTTGGCCCCCATGCAATGCTTACTATCATTAAAACATTATGTAATTGAACTTTTTCTAAAAGAAGTTGTTTGTTGTGGGTCATTATTATGTCTACTTAAAAGAAAAGTGTAAATTTCCCCGTCACTCAATTAGTGAATCATAGAGTCCATTCAGCCTGGCTTCAGAGTCTCCACTTTTCCCCCTACAATGCACAGCCTGTGACCTGTGGCACAGATACTTCTACAATTGTGGATGCCTTCATTGCTTTTATCTTTGGAAGCTAGGCTGATCTTTTCTTGACTCAACTTCTCCCCACCTTTTTTTTTTTTTTTTTTTTGAGTTACTTAATCTTAGAGGGGAAAGGAGCCTATTTCATTTTATCAACAGCAACCAAAATCCCAAGTCATTTCTAAATGAGGAGGTAGATTAAATAGGTTAAGGCCATGATCCATACAGAGGATATAGAAGTCATGATTATTTCTCTGAACTTTATCAGTATAAGGCAGGTAAATGATTTTTTGGGAGGGATTTCCTTTATTATTCAAGTTGGCTACCTATGATAAAGATAGTCCCTTCTCAACACTTGAACTTCTTCAACTTTAGCTAAGCTGTCATTATCATTTGTCTATATTAGTATTGCAATAGTCTCCTGCTTCTTCTCACTGCTTCCATACTCATCCATTTTTAGTCTCTGTAAAAACCTCTTACCACAGTAATTATGTTAAGTTATAGTATATCATTCCACTGCTCAAAAGTACGAGTTTGCATGTAGCTCAGGATAAAAACCCGCCTGCCTCCTTCTTCCATCCTTTCTCTCTTGCTATCCTCCTCCAGGTTGGCTTCCTCACTGTTTCCTTGTGCTTGCCAGGCCCTCATGATTTTGGGCCTTTGTTCCTTGTTCTTCCAGCTGCCAAGAATGTGCTTTTCCCTATATCTCATATTGTATGCCAGCTTTGCCTTCAGAATGTTATGCAGGAATCTCCTCAGCAACACCCTCCAGCTCTGTCTAAAACATACCCTCAAGACTGCAATTGCTATCTTGCTTCCCAGCTTTAGTTTTTCTTCAGAAAATATCAATATCTGATACATTATATATTTCAATTATCTTGCTTCTTTATGTATAACATTCATGAAGGTAGGGGACTGTTTGTTTTATTCATAGCTGGAGCCTCAATATGGAAAACTAAAATAATCATGCAGTAAGAGAGCTTAATATTGGCAAAGTGAATAACGAACCATCAGACAAACAAAATTGAGCTGTGCTGACACACTCTAAAACAATATATTTAAATCAATTAGGAAAAAAAATCAGTTTTATCCCATGGCTGCTTGAAACTTCTGTGGACCCCTGAAAATCATCTCCTTAGGGTTAATCCAATCCTGTGCATGTAAACCTATTGTAGGTGGGACCTTTGATTAAATTTCTTCAGTTAAGGTTCTTTGATTAGATTATAAGACAGAGGGTGGGTCTTAATCCTCTTATTGGAGCCCTTTATAAACAGAGGAATAAAAAGTCACAAATACAGAAAAAGCTGCAGAAAAAGCTCAGCAACCCAGAAGCTGAGAGAGACGGCCCAGGGAGTCAAAAGCTGAAATCAATAGAACTCAGAAGCTGAAAGTAATGAGACCTGGAGGAGAGGATAGAGATGAGCATTGCCACCAAGTACCTAATCACCCACAAATGCAGCTCAGAGAGAAAATAGCTCCTGATTTTGTCTTGATTTGGACACTTTCATGGCCTTGGAACATAAGCCAACCCACTTCTGGTACATTGCTCTCAGCAACTTTTAGCAAAATAAAAGATACCCATTCAAGTAAAAATGTCAGATTAATTGTTTAATTGTTTACATGTGATCCATATCACAGATATATTTTTATATAACTTTTTATATATACTTTTTATATAATTTTTATATAACTTTTTCTTTTAATTGTTATACTGCTGCTGAAGTCTGTGTAGTCAAGCCCCACCCAGGGGAGTACATAAGAACTATGAGATTTGCTCATAAATGTCCCAATTGGCTAATCTTGGCCAATGATTCCTTCTCTCCTTAACTGTGTTGGAAACTTTGTCCAGCAAATCCAAATCATAGACTTCTTACCTGTAAGAAAAGAATTATTTCCATTCACACTATAGAAACCACATTGAGGACAGTCTACTAAATGATTCTCTACTAATTTTTTTGTAGAGCACTTCATGCTCCTGCCATACTCTATGGCCCCTTTGGCCACAAAAGAAATAAAAGTAACGTAAAATAAAACAAAAAGCCCAAACCTTTCTTGTTTCTATGCATACGATATTTTCTATAGCTTCATAATTCTGAATATGTCATTGGGTCAGTCTTGACTTCCCTCCCCTCCTATCCCTCCTCCCACCTGCCAGATCTTCCCTTGTCAACCCAAAAATCTATGTTTGCTTCATTTGCCACTGGTTCCTTAACAACTAGTCAAGGATCCAGGATGTGGTGAGTGATTGTATTAGTCTGCCAAAGGATGGCTGATGCAGAGTACCAAAAATCTGTTGGCTTTTATAAAGGGTATTTATTTGAGGTAAAAGCTTACAGTTACAAGGCCTCAAAAAGTCCAACTCAGGGTGGCTTTCTTATCAAAGTCAGTTACCACATTTTGAAGCAAGATGGTGGATGATCTCTACCTTCCCCTCTGGGCTGCCACTTTGTCTTGAGGTTCTGTGGACCCAGCTTCTAACCCATTTCAGCTGCAACTGTAATAGGGCCTCCTATGTCAGTCTCAGCTGTAAACTGTCAGGCAAAATGACTCATTTTCCCCAAGGCTTCAGCTGTTTGAGCCTTCTTCTTTCGCATTGCTGGATCAAAAATGACTGAGTTCTCTCTTCCTGTGTGTCTTCTTGAGTGAGTGTCCATTTATATCAACTCAGCAAGGGGATGGGGACTTAACCTGAGTCATAGCCTCTAACTTAGTGAAATCAAAAGCTGTAATCTTAACAAGTAATCTAATCAAAGATACTTCAGCTGAGTTTAATACAATCAAAATATATCACACCCAGGGCAACAAATTAGTTTACAAACATAACCTTTCTTTTTTGGGGGATTCATAAAATAATCTCAAACTTCCACAGTAATTAATTAATATTTGTTGACCTTTAAGCATCCTTCAAGTCTCAAGAGGACTCATGTGCCACAGGTTATTTTCTTGTGCCCATTAATGACTGTAGGAATATTTGAATTCATGGGTTTTAACTTCCTGTACTTGAAACTTTTGAGAAAGATTCTTTTTTTAAACTGGTTTTACACTTCATGATCAGTAAATATTAGCTAAGTGAAAGAACAAATATTATAGTCACATGTAAAATTCAGAAGTGCCAAATGTGAAAGAGAATATATTTTCCCACATAATAGGGCCTTACGACTATTTCAGACTATAAGAGGTAAATTTATAATCAGGCTTCCTAAAAAAAGCCATTGCAATAACACAAGCATTTTCACATAAAAATATCACCTTCTATAAGCGGCGTGATTTTCCAAAGAGAGAATGATTATATATTGAACACAAAATAAAGGGAAACAAACTGTGAAAATGAGCAAAAAAGAGGGGTTAGGGAGGAAAACATAAAGAAAATCTTAAAGTGAAAGAAAAAAACATAAAGTTTGAGACGAAGAACCAATGGCATAGTTTAACATAAGGGAAATGTTACAATGGTTCGTTTGTAGCAGAACTAAAAAAATAATCCTCTTCATAGCTTATATTTAAAAAACAAAATGTAAAGTAGCATCAATTATGTTTTCTTTTAACATACTTCCTGGATTTACATAAAACCAAAAGTTTATCAAAATTACATCATATTTTTTAGACTAAAGTTATAATTTTAATTATTTTATCCACAAATATAAGAAAAACCCTACTTTTTTAGACATAGACTAAGCTTGGTGAATACCACGCTTTATTTCAGCAACATTAATAACATTAATGTTCAAAGCTCAAACCATCATTCTTTTTCCACAGGGTTTTATATGCATTATAGAAATTCTTAGGGTATAGTGTAGAGGTTGAGTTTTTCACTGTGTTGCTTTCAATTACATCAATTCATAGGAATGTCAGAAATATAATTTTACATAACAATCTTTGCACAAAACTAAATTCAAGCTCAGATAAGCTTCACACAAATGTATCAAACAATCAAAATCAAGTGTTCCTTCCTCTTCCCATGATCTCTCTGTTCAAAATATTACTAAAAACAAAACTTAATTCACTTTCATGATGAACTCTAAGACTCTCTTTAGAAATCCAGGGTTTTTAGTAAGTGTCTTTTATGTGCTAAGCCTTGAATTAGGGGCTAGAGAAATAAACAATAACGAAATTCAGCCCTTAATTTCCAAGAGCTCAATCAATATAGGAAGAAGGAATATGTAGATTTGTAAGTTGCAGTGTAATGGGGTATGTACAAAGGTGAGATTAAACTCTTAAAAAGAGTTGGGAGGGGTAGAGATGGCCCTTCTATAACACATTAAAATTTGGTTAAGAAATAGGAATTGGAGTCCAGAGTTATCATGTATTTATTAAGGATTCCCATTTGATACTCTCTCAGACGTCTCAGAGCTTCTTTCAATATCAGGTATGGTGATAGGAGGATCAGTGGCGATTTTATATATTAGGTTTCTGAGATCCATTGCATAGCTGACTTTCTAGATGCTAATTCCTGCAGTTGAAATGATCAAAAGTACTTGAATCAAGATAATGTAATTATTTTTAAAAAGCAACACTGTTGCAAATATTATAACCTAATTTATCGTGAATAAGTGTGTTTAATCATGAGGTGATATATTTATGCATATATTCGTGTTTGAAGAAATATTAGTTTTTAATAATAGCCTAAAACCAAGTCATAAGATTTTGGAGTTACTATGGTAATTTGTTTTCTTGGAAAGCCCAGTAAATGCATGAATACCTGCCGTGATTGCTTATTAGCTATTGGGGGAAAACATTGCACACTATTTTTTTAAAGTAATATATATTATACAGTATGCATAAAATGTTTATAGGGAAAATTATAAAACATTCCTGAATGGAATGAAAGCAGTCTTAAACTAATTGAAACAAAAACCAGTTTAATAGATGCAAATCTTTATATTTTAAATATATCAATTATTTTACAAGTTAGTCTATGAAGTAAATATCATCCCATTCATGTTTCTAACAGTTTCTTTTTGAAACTGAATGGAAGCCTGAATACGTGTCCTTAAATTCATAGAAAGAAGGACAATTGTTCAATTACAGGCAAGATGAATTGTAGAAAGAAGAAAATACAAGGTAGGAAGAGGAAGAGAATGAACTTGAACTTGTTCAAACTATCAAAACTTTCCCATTGAGGGACAGATCAAGCAGTGCCCCGTTATGGAAAATGAAATAAACACATAATTAGAGTTAGTATATGATGAAGATGACTTTCAAATTGGGGAAGTGATGGACTATTTAATAAGTAAAGTCAGGATAATTCATAACCCATTTTGACAAAAATTAAAATGAGGTCTGAACTCATCAACAAATATTAAAACGTATGTTAAAAAAACCTCTAAATATTAGAGGGAACATGTTAAACATATTTAGGACCCTTATATTTCTTCTAAAGACTGAAGAATAGATTCTGACCTTTGTGACAGAAAAGGCCTTATTACATAAGAGAAAAAATTTAGAGAAAGAAAAATTAAAGGGGCAATACACTTTAGGGAACAATTCTTATTTGGAGTTAGATTGGTGATGATTTAAGGCAACAAGTAACATTTGAAATAAGCAATGAAATAAGCAATAAGTTTTAACTTGGGTTTTTTTTTAAAGATTTATTATTTTTTAAAATTTATTTCTCTCCCTTCCCCCCCCACGCCCCCCATTGTCTGCTCTGTCCACTTGCTGTGCGTTCTGTGTGCGCTTGCACCCTTGGCGGCATGGGGAAACTGTGTCTCATTTTTGTTGTGTCTTTTTGCTGTGTCAGCTCTCTGTGTGTGTGGCGCCACTCCTGGGTGGGCTATGCTTTTTTTCAGGTAGGGTAGTTCTCCTTGCAGGGCGCAGTACTTGTGTGTGGGGCACCCTCAAGCAGGGGCACCCCTGTGTGGTATGGCACTGCTTGCGCGTGGCAGCTCTGCCCATGGGCCAGCTCACCACATGGGTCAGGAGGCCCTGGATATCGAAACCTGGACCCTTCCATATGGGAGGCGGACACTCTTATCAGTTGAACCACGTCCAGCAACTTAAGTAAAAGAATAGAGGCATAAAATTGTATGATTTGATATTGTCCTAACTATCAAAGTTTTTGTGTATCGCCTTTGGCATTCATCTCACTTCACTAACCCACTTGTCTATATACTGACCTGTGAATTAGTTGATGAACAGCTTTTTACTCCTGGGAGCTAAACTCCCCCAGAGCTCAAACCCACATCCATGGCTACCACCCACATTACATAGCCTCATCCCAAACCCACGCTGGCTGTAAATGATAAGCTAACCATCCCCATCACTGTCAGATCCTCAGTTCCTTATCCTTTTTGAGCAAGTTTGCTTTACACTAACTAAACTGTGACTCCTGCAGGACATCTATTTACCTCCACCTCTGGATCACAATAAAAACACAAGCCCTGAGCCCCTTTCCCTCTGCTTGCATGCTTTCATCTGCTGGTTGAGCTACCCCAGGTGATGGTGCTTCCTACTGATATCTTACAGAACCCCTCTTTCCCTGGGGTCTATGAGTAATAAACTAACTTTTCCCATGCTTTATGGCCTTGGTCTCCTGTTGTGTCACAACTGACCCAAATTCAAAATCTAACCTGATTAACAACATGTTTGAAAAAATTTTTGGAGTGGCCAGAGTCCAGAATGATCAGGAAGAGTCCATATTTTAGGACATTGGTAGTGGGAGGAATTCCATTCAATTCCCAGTCTTATTTCTCTAATAATTTTAAGATTATACATATTCATTTAATTTTAATAATATTGCATGGAAAAATGTAAGGTATTCACTCTAAGATGGATCCATTAATTTGGACTGTATGTTTAGACAGTTTACTTGGCCCTAAAATGGACAAAACAAAAGCAATTAGATGGTATGGGATGTTTTGTGGCTTTAGTAATCAGCTTCAGAACAGGGTTATATTTTCTTTATCTCAGTTTCTAGAACAGACTACCTTCTCTTCAGTTATTGCAAAGGCTCTGACTTGTTTTAACTTCAGAAATGGCACAAGAAGGAGAGTTAACTTGGTTTCATTTACCTTTACTTCCGTCTTGGTGATCTCAACCCCACTCAATTTCAGTTTTTAATATGAAGGTAATAAAATATTATTTCAGCTCTGTTAAATTTGTCAAAGAATAAAAGAGTGGTATCTAAAGACCAGAAATTAATGTCTTAAAGGACAATTTTCTGCTCTTGAAATTAGTACTCTACCTACTGAGTCAATGTTTGATTATGACAAATCTCAAAGTATTTAGAAATTTTCATTTTTAGGCAAAAATTTTTAGTAATAAGTCAAGATTGGATTGGGTTGTATTTCAATATCATAGCTTGCAGTATGTTTGTCTCATGACTTTTATGAGTCAGTTAAACTTCCTGTAGCTGTCTTTGGCATTCTGATATTCTGTATTGCATAAATGGAGGTATAACATAATTTTTTTTTGCCAGTCTAATAAGGCACTTTGAATTCAAATATGTTGCCATCTAAAATTTGCATTTAGATAATAGCTAATATCTTACAGAAATATTTTAAATACAATAAATTTATGAATATAAAATTTTGACATCAGCGGACATAGTATATGTACGCCATTTTCTTGTAGGCTAAATTGAAAAATTTTGGAGCCATTTATATCCATCTATTTATGAATGCATATTTAACCATAATAGGTGTATTAATACCATAAAATATATTAATTTTTAATTTTGTGTACTTAAACACATCTAGCAATTATCATATGCCTAGAATTGTTCTAAGTATATTACAAATATTAACTTACATAATTATTGCAACACACCTTGGGGTCAATTCTAGTATCCTCATTTTCTGATGAGGAAACAGAGATGCAGAGTTGTAGTACTTTATCTCATGCTACATGAAAGAGGCAGAGCTGTGATTACAAGCTAGTCATGCTGTCTTTCTGGGATCTGCTCTTAACACTATCTTACTTATATTGTCTTCCACATTTTGCATGAAAATTCAACTTTAAATTATTTGCCAAACAACTCACACATTCTGCAGAATGATGTGCCAACGTACATTTTTTAAGCTCAATATTATATTATTTTTATTTAAAAAATACAGAATTTTGTTTCACTTCCCCTTTAAGACTAACTGCATTATCTACTTAATACTCTAGAGGTCACTCTAAAATTTTAATAAAATTCAGAAATATGCAAATTCCATCATTTGAGTAATAAAGTATGATGTAAAATACTCTAAGAAAATTTCATCTTCCATTTGATATATTTTCCTTCTTTAATTTATTTAAGTATCCATAATGTACAATATGTTAAGCTAAGTTTTGAACAGATGTTTCAAATGTCACTCTGATATAAATGCAAAAACAGATAAGCTGCAGATAACAGATGATGTATCTGTAAAAAACTTTGCAAAATATCTAACAGCTATCATTTCAAATGCTGAAATGAAATGGAGAACAATGGGGTAAATTAAATTTATTTGAAAATTTATATTCCAAGGATAAGACTTAGATGCTGTGTGGATCTTCCTAGGATCAGAAAGGTGAAGTAGAGGCTAATTTTCACTCTAAACCTAGAGATGTCTGTGAGATTATTAATATAGTTAGAGAAACAGACATCATTAAAGCACTTGGAGAGAAACAGAAGAAATATATATTAGGCTATTTTTTACTTTATTCCACTGAATACAGGAAAGGTACAGAGAGTCAGCATGTTGCATGTATAGCAGCAGAATTACCACACCTGGACAAACAATCTATTTTTTCTCTTGTGTTCTCTGAGGATGTGATACAAAATGAAGAAAAATAGCAAAATAGAAGCATCAACGTGTTTATGTCCTGGAGGACAGAGTCTGATATAGAAGCTGTGATTGGAAGACTGAGACATCTCATTAATCAAGGAGAAAGACTGCTAAGTTTTATATAGTATTTTACTGGGGATGCGGGATTATAAAAGAGAGGGCAGAAGCCAGCACGTATTTTTGTCAACCATGGACATCCCCAGGGAAGAAATGAAGTAAGTTTGCTCTTGTAATAAGTACACTATGACCAATAAAAATGCAAGATTAATCAGATATAGTTTGAGAAGCATTTTTAAATATGTCATTAAGAATCAAGGCTGACTAATTTGAGGAACCCAGTGCAAAATGAAAATTTGAGGCCCTTTGTTCAAAAAGCAGGAAAAAAGTTACATTAAAGATACTAAAATGAAAAGCTTTTCCTTTTTTCCAGTCTCTCTCTTGACCTGTACTGGTGTTTTTACTTGCTATTTAGTGTTCAAAAAATTAAACAAGCATGGATTTTACTGTTAATCTTTATATTAAGGAGTTCCAGTTTTAAATGCAAATATAATAACTTTTAACTCATATGCAAAATCACCAAATTAAGCAATTCTGTTTCATCACTTGAACTTACATATGCATTTTGTCTTTCCAGAAGGGTGGAAACACTGAACAAAACCAACTCAACTGTGTTTATTTCACTTGATACAGACACATTTTGCCAACAATTTCTACCTGTAGCATATTCTGATAGGTAAGGGAGGAGTGAGAGGAAAATGAACTATGATTACCCCATCTTTCCCTTTCCTTTTATGCCATGATTTTCAGTATAAGTGGTTGGCTTATACCAGTAAGTAACAGAAGTATGAAAAATTATAAAAGATTCTTTTGAATTCTACTTGATCATCATTGGGAATAACGTGGAGAGAAGTTGATTTCTGATTGATCCATTTATCAAACAGATCCAGAGGCAGGACAGAGGTATAAAGTAAAAATTGAGGCACCACAGTAAAGAGTGCCTCAAACAGTGGGATTCCTGAGGTCTCTAGAGCCCTCTAGACACCATAAACAGGTCAGATAAGCTCAGGAATTCAGCACCCAGTCAGTGGACTTGACTCTGGAATTTATGCTCCACAGTCTAACAAACTATAAAATGACCAACCATAACTGCAACTCAAAGAAATATTTTGAGTATTATGGGCTTTTTTGTTTTGGCTTCATTATTTCAAAAATAGCTATTAAGAAGATGTTAGGGATAGCTCTTGGATTATCTAACCAACAAAGTCTGCAAAAATATCTATGAAAGTAGAAATTACTGGGTAATTTCAAAGTTTATAAATCTGTATATGAAAAAGGTTTCATTTAAGAGGAAAAAATTTTCCAAAAAAATGAGAAAGCTTTTGGACATAATTTCAATCTACAATAAATTTAAATATGAAACTCCCTAATAAATGTCATTTTCCCCAAGATTTTAAATAATCTTTAAATAAGTAAAGTGTAAATTTGTTGTTAACCTACAAACTGTATGTGACTTACATTATTTTCTATTGTAGGATTGTTTCCAAACAAATATTTCAACTATTGTCTTTAACAAAAAGTTTTTGCCAACAACTCAAAGACTATATAATAATTTTTGATGTGTCCGCAGATGTCTGGTTCTCTTATTCTAACTATATGTCATTATTATACTTTTCCACACATTTTCATTCAGTCATTATCTGTGACATTTTTTGAAGCATTGTCATGTGACTTGGACTGGAAGGAGAATTCTTCCTGGGCCTACTGACCAGGGCATGTGGAGCTAGAAGGGCAAGCTGCTCATATTATTTTTACCAATGAAAAGTCAGTGGGAGTGATGAACTCAACCCCTGAGCAGGAACTTTAAGAAGCATTGCATAATACAGCCTGTTTCTCTTTTCCTTTCTCTGATAAATACATGAATACAAATCAATTAGTATATTTAATGCCAGCAGGAAAAATTTACGTTTTTAAAATCCTTATAAACTTTGTTTTTAGAGAAGTTTTAGATTATAGAATAGTTAACATTTTTGGGACTTGGAGTTGTCCTGGGTGGTACTGCAGGGACAGATGCTGGACAGTGTGTGTCTTGCCATGGCCTGCTGGGTGGACAGGGGGAAGATGTAGAGTACAATGTAAACCGTTGTCCATGTGGTGTGGTAGGGCTCCAGGGTATGTTCATCAAATGCCACAAATGTCCCATGATGATGAAAGAGGTTGTTGATTTGGGAGGAGTGGGGTGAGGGGGGTGGGGGATATGTGGGGGCCCCATATTTTTTTAATGTAACATTTAAAAAAAATAAAGAGAGAGAAAAAAAGTATAGGGGATTCCCATATTAACCTCACCTACTCACAGACACATTTTCCCCTATTATTCACATCTTATATTAGTGAAGTACATTTGTTACAATTTATGAACCAAATTCAAGCACTGCTACTATTCAAAGTCTATAGTTCATGGTTTACACTTTGCAGTGTACATTTATAGATTTTAACAAATGTTTAATATCATGTATCCATTATTACAGTAACATACAGAACAATTCCAATGCCCTGTCTTCCACCTAGTCATTCCTTCCCCTTCCCTCTGAAGCTCTGGTAACCCTATTTTTATATCAATGCTGTAAGTTCTTCCCTTACTACATGATAATATCCACAATAACAATAAATCAGCATTGGTCCATTGTTACCCGTCCCACCCATTATATTTATTACCCAGTCTTGAGGAATTTGGGATGATGTCCTTTCTGACTGCTTCATATTAAGAGGGGGCTTAGATATTATGGGGTAGATGGAAGGAAATGTTTTGCTTGCATTTGTAGATTCTCCCTTCTGGGGCGATGGAATTTGCCCATCATCATCTTGTTAGTTGTCATGGGCAAATCAGAAGATCTTAGTGTAGGTTTTGGGATTCAAGGCTCAACTGTCTAAAGATTTTTGTCTCTGAGGCACATTAAATAAGTGGAAATCAAGAATAACAGGTTCAATTACCAACTTTATCAAATATTATTTGAGAAAATAAACATGAAATGAGTTAAAATGTTCATGGTGAATTTTTAAAAGCAAGTCTTGAAATCATTAGATAAAAATAAGTGGGGATTGTGGTAAAGGAAAATGTTTTTCCTATACACTTATATATTACCAACCATCTGCTTAGCTCCTTCCTACATGAGACTAAATTTATAGCTACAATACAGTAAATTTTTTTTAACACCTTAAAGGTTCTAGCCATTCAAAAAAAGACATTTGTAAATTTTAATAAGTATTTACTAAAGTTCATCAAATGAAACAATTATAATATATAAACAGGCTGATATATCAAAATTGCTGTAATATGTGAAACATTTTATCAAATAAACATTTCATTCATATATTATTTGATATAAATATTGCAATTTATCCAATTTATCAGTGAGGAAACTGAAGTTAATAGGAGTTACATAATTAAAAATAGCAGAAATAAGACTTAAGTCTACTGATTCTAGAACTTAATATGTATTTATAGCAGGACATTTGCCTATTTTATGACAATATGTAGCAATTTTGATGCTAAGTGTTTAATTTTATTATGGATATGTAATATGCACACATAGCGGAAAACAGTCTTGATACAAGACTCTGTTAAGAAGTTTCCCATCTCCCTGCCTGTGCCAAATGAGATAATGTTATAGCCTTATTCAGGCAGTTCTGTGTAACATCATTAAAAATCCCTAGTTGCTTGCCCTCTGCCACATTAGCTCAGAGGGTGTTTCCGTTTAAATGCTTAAGCCATATGCCAATAGTCTTTTCATTGTTTGAGACAGAAAGGGCACCTATTTTTATTGCAATTAATAGAGTGTCATGGGGATTCGCTTGGAGTGTTTAAGAAAACTGTTCAGGCATTTTCCTGGGTCTTCTGATATGAATTCACCACACTTTCTAGTTACATCTCTTTGCCATTCACATGAGGGAAAAGACAGAATACTCTGATTGTTTAATAGGAAAAAACTGATATTTTGGTAAGAAAAGCTCTATTCAATATAAATAATTTGGAAGAAGCACATTCCTGAAATACTTCTTTAGGTAAACATTCCATTTATGAGATACTGCCGTTCAGATTGAGAGACTGTTTCAAAGTATGTTCCTTTAAAAGCATTTTCCAATATGTAGCCATAGTCAAAGAAAAATCCAAATACCCAAAAAACCATACCCAACTTTAAAGAATTGGGGTTTTAGTTCATAACCTTTACATGGTATTTTTGGAAAGATGAATAATAAGTTGTTTATCTTGGAGATAATCAAGGGAAATTTTGCAACTTCCCTGGAATTTAGGGAAAACTAACTGTAAAGGAATCACAATTTTAGTCCTAGAATAAGAATTTATATGATAAAAATTAATCTCTGTGACAAATTCTATATACTGTTCTATATACATATTTTAAACAATATTGATTTTGTAGATAATTTTGAGAGGTTTAAAACTCAGTGAAAAATTCTAGAAAAGATAAACTGAGGGCATATACAATGATTACTACCATAAATATAGAGGTTATTTTTAAGAAAAATCCCACTTCCAATATAACATACATGAAGTAGATTTATTTTGGGGATTATGAGCATTTTAATGAAAATATTTGACTTTGTGGTATATTTTAAGCATTAAAGGTATTGAGCTACTTCTTGAGAACTAGCCCATCAATTTTACTGTCTACGTGAATTAGGCTGGATTTTAAAAGCAATTTAAAACTGGGGATTTTCAAGTAGATTATCAAAATATGTCTACAATTATAAAATCATTGAGACAATTCTAAATTCCTCAAGCATGTTTTGAAAATAATTGACATTTTCATGGACCATTGAATCATATTAGTTAGGTATTTTAAATACAACAGTAAGCTCTTGTTCGCACAGAATGGTAAACTGGAATAAGTTTGGTTCATGAGAGTTAGTGTATATTCCATATACACAATATAAATTTTCAAGAGTTGGAATGCCGTGAAATATATTTGACAAAGTATCTATACTAATGTAATCTGCATTTTTTCATTTGCCTTTTTCTTCCTTGATGATACAACATGTATGGTACTGGGCAAAAGACTAATATCTGAAAGGGTAGATTTCTTTTAAAAACAAAGCCATGATGGTTTATTAACTACATTTACCCCAAAATTTTTATTGCCACTTTATGCTTTACCTTTTATAGGCTATCAAATATATTGAGATTTCCTATTCAGCTTCTGTTTTTCTATTCCCTATGGTATCTTTTTCTCAGGACACACTTCCACTTTCTACATTACATGTATTTATGTGTATACGTATGTATGTATGCATGTATGATTGAAGGTGTATATATAGGTAGACAGATATGGGCTTCCTTAATATTCCTAAATTTACTTGCATTTCCAGGTCTATCTCTACATCTCTACTCATCCTTTTTTCCCTCTCATTCTCTTTACCACATATGCAGGCACTATCCCAAATTCACTAATTTTGCATTATCTAATTCATTGCTTCATCAATGTTATCCTTCTTTCTCATATACTGTTAATTTCTCCTTCTATATTTGTCCATTTCCAAGGTGTACAAGTGCTTTCAAACCATCCTCAATTCTAAAACCAAAGGTAAATCAAATCCTTCTATTATCCTTGTCTTACTCTCTGATTAAATTCTTAGTTATATTTCTAGACTGCAAAACTTTTTGGAAAAAAGCCTCCCCCACCCAACACCAACCTCTAATTCCTCAACTTTCTTTTGTGCTTTGCCTTTACTACACTAATCAAACTGCCTTTTTACCATTCTTCAAAGACTATATACTTCTCATATCCAAAAGCCTATTTTCAAAGAGTGGGGTCTAAGTAAAATTAGATGAAGAATCCCACTTCCGTAAAGTGAACAATAGCTTAATTTCCAGAGAGTGGAGATGCCAGAAGAACAGTCACTGAGTGGGATTAGGTAGACTGGTGATACCCTCCCTCAGCTCCCCTCACATAGGTGCAGGTGAGAGGAATCTAGAGAAATGTTTTGGGAAACAAAGATCTTGGAAAGCCTGGGGAAGGCAGATATCTGTCCCCTTCTAATTTGGGAGTGATATTTACTTCAAGGTGGGAGAAATCTTTTCCTCTTCTGAACATTAAGGGAGAGTGACCATCTCTGCCTTAATTGGGTATTATTTTTGAGGGCCCACCCACTGAACAAAAAGTGGATCCTGTGTTTTTAGGTCACACTGTTGCTGTCACAGATGACTTGTGGACTTGTTTCCAAAGAGAGCTACATCAGTTAATTTACATCAGTAAATCTAATATTACATGGCTTATAAAAACATAGACAGGACTGAGAAACTACCCACCATAGAGGAAACACTGTTTAAAATAGACTCCTTAATCAGTGAACCACTATGATAAAATACATAAGATTTTGTCATATCTCAACGTGATCTCCCTAGATTCCACATGACTTATTAATTATGTTTTATAAAAAATATATCCAATAATATTTCATGGGACCCAATGCATGAGTAGGAGCAAAATTTATGAAAAAGGTAGGGATGGTAGCTTGATTCTACACTGAGCCTATTCACCCTTCCTGGCCAGGTCTGGGATTACAGCTTTCTGGTGCTCCCAACTAGATCTGCTTTAGCAAACCCTAAGCACCAACTAGGTAATGACTGTTGAGTTATACATCAGGAACAATGCATGTGTGGTAGATTAAAGATGACTACAATGTCTTTAGACTTCTCCAATGGAGAGGTGGGGTGAATATCCTCTCGCCTTTAACCTGGTAGGCTTTGACACTGCTTCAAAAATGGTGGAATTGATGCCTTTCCAGTTTCTGGTCCAAGCCTTAAGAGACTGACAGCTTCCACTTTCTCCTGTTTCTTTATCCTGACCCACCCCCTAAGAAGCCCTACTACCTAGATAGAGAGATGACATGGAAAGGGCCTCAGACACAGGTAGAAGGATTAGGGCCGAGTTGAGTCCAGCCTTCCAGTCACCTCCAAAACCTTCAACAAAGATCTTGCTAAAAATCAGCTGAATACCAGGTTACTCTAGTCAATGCCATGCAAAAATTCCACATAATTGTTTTAAATTATTAAATTGTAGAATAAGCTTTTATACAGTAATAAATAGCTGGAGAAAGGTTCAAAAAGGGGAGGCTAGTGGGACATTTGTAAAATTAGGAAAGAAAAAAAACATGTAAGATTAAAAGAATGGAAATATGTAGGATTATTAAGGTAGAAAATACAGATTGTATGATTAGTAGGCAATATAACTTATAATAAACAGAAAGGGGAAAATTACCAATAAAAAGACTATGGGTTGTGTTGTGACAGCATGGAGTGGTAAAAGTTGAGAAGCATAATTAGAAACTATAAGTAAATAAAAACTGAAGAAATAAAAGAGAGAACCAATTGCCTGATCTTAAAACTTACAGCTCATTTCAAAGTTTCGGGGTTAGGGAGGTAAGCAAAGTTTCAGTGTCTATCAGACAACAGAAGGCAAGATATAATTGTCCTTTGTAGCTCTCAATTATATCACTAAGCTGCACTAATAAGGAGGATGATTTAATGGTGATTTTACCCAGGGGCATGGAGTAAAATAGAATGCCCAGATTTGGGATAGAAACAAATCTGGACTAAAATTATTGTGGCTTCACAGAATCTTGAAAGAGTTAAAAATGCTATCAATAAGGGCTATAAATTTAAATGTTAGGCAAATATTTATAGAAAGAACACATTAGTTTCCATAATTCTAGAAAATAATGCATTTGAGGGGCTGGGAGGAAATATATCTCTTTCTTAATCATGTAGAGAGGAGAATTGGAGTCCTGGTAAACATCAAGTAATCCTACAAAAACCCAGTTTTATTCACAAAGTATTCTGATGCATCTGAAATTAAAGAAATCTTTACAATATGAAGTGGACAAAGGAAATCTAAAAAAAAAAAGACAGTATCTCAGATTTTGATGTTTTTGTAATGGTCATTACAGTAGAACCAGTATCTCAATCACTGGGGGTTGACATAGGGCATAGGGTAATTGATTTGACCAAACTCTTTCATCTCCATTCATTAGAGGTTAGTCAAGCCCATTTAATTTTTAACTACAGTACTGCCAAATGCATATTAAAATTCACTGGATTGTTACCATAATATAGAAAAGAAAGTTCAGGAAACTTACTCTTACACCTTGATGATATTTTCTGACATAAGGAAAGAAGGATATCACCACACTCTTGAACGTTTAGTAGGTCCTGTGGGGATAAGTGTGGTAAACTATTGCTAAAATATTCAAAGTCCTTGTAAGTTATTAAAATTCCAAGGAGTCTCCTGGTTGGAACAAACCCACAGTATTGGGGTAGTCCAATTGCTTAAATAGCTGACAAGGGAAGTGGATTGGCCCAGTGGTTAGGGCATCCGTCTACCACATGGGAGGTCCATGGTTCAAACCCCGGTTCTCTTGACCCGTGTGGAGCTGGCCCACGCACAGTGCTGATGCGTGCAAGGAGTGCCTTGCCAAGCAGGGTTGTCCTCGCGTATGGGAGCCCCACGCACAGGGAGTGTACCCTGTAAGGAGAGCCTCCCAGCGCGAAAGGAAGTTCAGCCTGCCCAGGAATGGTGCTGCACACACGGAGACCTGATACAGCAAGATGACGCAACAAAAAGAAATACAGATACCCGTGCCGCTGACAACAACAGAAGCAGACAAAGAAAAACACGCAGCAAATAGACACAGAGAACAGACAACTGGGGGGAGGTGGAGATAAATAAAATAAATAAATCTTTAAAAATAAATAAATAAATAGCTGACAAGAAGTATTTGAGCTTTGGAGCACATAAAATAAACCCATTCATAGAGCCACTTGCATTCTTTTATGAAGTGAACTAGAAGGTATAGCAATTTAAGAAGTTAGTACAAGCCACTGGCCTAAAGGGAATTTAAAAGGGCAGTTCACAAAAGGCCTTTCCCAGTTACCCTCTGACTCTCAGAGGTATACAGCAACCTTGGAGGTTTTTTTTGTCAATACTCAGGTATTTTAGTAACTGTGAAAAAGTCCTGTGAGGGGAAACAATTGATAGATTCAGGTTTTGGAGTAAGCAGTACCAGGAAACATGGTTGTGCTACAGACCGAACTTACGTTCAGAAAGTGCTTCACCATTACTGCTTTAATCAAACTGCTTTTCTCACCATTCATCAATGGCTACCCAGGTAGTCAGCCATAATAATTGTTAAATATTGGAGCATTCCTGTAATGACTCCAAGCCATGTGGCTCCTAGCAAAGGGCTTACCTGGTATGCATTAGTTAAAGAGATAATGCCTATAACCTCCAGGATCTGCTCTATTTCTGTGACTCATATTCCTTTTGTTTGGTCAATACTTATGCTGATTGTTAAATATTTTATACATATCCAGAATTCATTGTCAATGGAAATCTGAGAAGATAATTCTGGAAAACTCCTTTAAGCTGTCCTAATTTGGAATGATGTAGATTGGAATCCAAGACCTGTGGAGCAGATGTAATTTGGCCAATTTCGAGTCAACTTTTTGCCAGAGATCTGCATCATTTTGAGTTTATAAGTGATGGCAAGGTTAGTATTAAGAGTGAAATACATTCAATTTTTATCTTCAAGTGGAATAATTTATATATTGTTTATTTTTAAAATTATAATGCTTCTATTATTGAAACATTTTATATTTTTATGATCAGTGGCATTAAATGGTCATTCCAATTAGTAAAGAAGCAAACATTATTGTGATTTTGCCTCATTTTTACTCTGTCCTCCTGGAAGTGCTATGATTTGAGTTAGAGCAAAATTGTATTAAATACATTGGGAAGCAGACTTGGCCCGGTAGATAGGGTGTCTGCCTACCACATGGGAGGTCCACAGTTCAAACCCCAGGCCTCCTTGACTGGTGTGGAGCTGGCCCACGCGCAATGCTGATGCGCACAAGGAGTACGTGCCATGCAGGGGTGTCCCCCTCGCGTAGGGGAGCCCCACGGGCAAGGAGTGCGTCCCGTAAGAAGAGTTGCCCAGCATGAAAGAAAGTGCAGCCTGCCCAGGAATGGCACTGCACACATGGAGACCTGACACAGCAAGATGACGCAACAAAAAGAAACAGATTCCAGGTGCTGCTGATAAAGATAGAGGCAGTCACAGAAGAACACACAGCGAATGGACACAGAGAGCAGACAACTGGGGGTGGGAGGAAGGGGAGAGAAATAAATAAATAATGAATCTTAAAAAACTGTATTAAATACAGAAAACAAACTTTATTGTATTAGTAAGTGAACAAAAAGAACAACTTATGTTGTATTCTGATTGGAAAATTATCAATAACAAGCAAAGTATATGTTTAAGTTATATTTATAATTGAATTACTATAAAATATCTGGAACGTTGTATGGAAATCATCCTAAAGCTATAGCTCTCCTTTAAATGAAAGTATCCATTTGAAACTAATGACAAAACAATAATTTATTGAAAGCAGGTTAGTTCCAAGGCAAAAATATCTAACAATTTAATGTTTTAAATGGAAGTACTTCCACGAATAATGAAAAAATAATACCAATTTCTTAAATAAGAAGAAATTTAATAGTATTTCTGTTGTTAATCTTGTAAGAAAAAACCGACTTTAATAGGAGATGAATATGCTTATTCTTGCTTTTGATGTGTTTTCTAGTCAGTTCACATTACCCATGCCAGGTCTCATATTTTTATTATGTTCATAATGCTGACCTTAAGTGAATAATATGTTTTAACCACAGGAGAGGGTAAAAAAGCTATGACATTCTGAACTGAGGAGATATTATGTTTTGTTTTAAAATTTCAGGCATGGAAAGATGTCAGAAGAGCAAACACTAGAGAAATCTTGCAATAAGAAAAAAATCACCAGAAAACTGATCTTTAATAAAGTTCACTTAGGAACTATTCTTGAGGGCCCATTTATTCAAATCCCACAGAAAAAGAAATGACTTGATTTTTGTTTAACTATAATGGTAACCTTTACTCAAAGAAGGTACAACCATAGACTGCACCATTGCATTTTATCAGTTATCCAATGAGAATTACTAAAATTTTAACTATGCACTGGAGGGAAGATAAAAAGAATAATTACCATTCTAAAATGTAGTATCCAGTGAAATGGTAACTTTTTAACAAATTACTCTAATTTAGTTTTGTTATAAAATCCTGTCTATTGGAAGCACTGCTAGAGTTCACTGTTTTCTGAGGTAATTTTATGTGTTATTGAGTAGTCCTGGTATTTTACTCTTATAATATTTGTATATTTTGGAGTATCTTTCAGGGTTATATATATTAGAATAAATTTACCTCTCTATTTCTACCTCTCTGTCCTACCTATGCCTCTCCCCCAATGATGATAGATGCTCTCTCACTCCAGAAATACTTTCTCAAAGTTTAAAATTATTTTCATCAAGCAATCACACTATTTATTCCTAATCTTTTCAAAATATGTGCTGCAACTATTGAGAGCTGAAAATAGCCTCCATATGTATAATAAAAGTTTGATCCTCATTTATTCCTCTTAACAACTGAAAAAGTAATTTGATATTTATGTAAGCTTTCTTTTCAGTGTCAAGTTTATATTGGCTACGTATCTAACACTGTAGAATACAGAATCATTATCACACTTTCAATTATCACTTTTGCACCAATTTAGAAGTGAGTGATATTATTTTCTACCTAAGGCTATTTTTGAAGAAGAGCTAATGATTTAAAGTAAATGTTCACCTGTGGTTTTTTAAGGAACATAAGCTCCTGTTGCTATGAAGTAAAACAATTAAAATGAAAAAAAAACCTCCAGAATTAATATATACTAACTCCAAAATCTCTGCGACCCATGTAAAATTGATTACTCTAAATCTTCACCATTCATTCACATACTAGCAAGATGTAACGATATAAGTTCACATTAATAAAAAATAAGTTCACATTAATTAAAAATCCACATTAACCATCTCTCAAATGCTTAATAGCCACATCTGGCTATGGCTACTATATTAGACAGGGCAGAGTTAGGACGTTTCCATCATCTCAGAAAGTTCTATTGGATAGCACTACTCTAAATCATCATTATGCAATTTAAAATCTTGAACTTTGGATGCAGCATCAAGTTTGAAGTAAATAATTTTCAAAAGTAATTGCATTGAGTAAATAAAAATGATAATTTATTATAAGTTTAAAATATACATACTTTTTATTTTAGAAAATAATTTAGATTTACAAAAAGGTTGTGAAGCTAGTACAGAGAATTCCCAAATATGACTTTTCCCTTGTTATTAATGTGTTACATTAGTATTGTACTTTTGTTACAATTAACCAATATTAATATGATATTATTAACTGAATTCCATCCTTTTTCAGATTTCCTTTGTTTTTACCTAATGTCTTTTTTCTGTTCTGGATTCCATTCAGGGCGACACCTTACATTTAATCATCATCATGTCTTCTTGGATTCCTCTTGTCTGTGAAGTTTCTCAGACTTTCCTTGCTTTTGAGGACTTTGACAGTTTTGAAGAGTACTTGTCAGGTATTTTGAAGGATGCCCCTCTATGGGATTTCTCTGTTACTTTTCTGATGATTAGACTGTGTTTTTGGAAGGAAAACCACAGAGGTAAATTGCATTCTCATCACTTCACATCAAGGATATATATTATCATTGACTTATCACTGTTGATGTTAGCCTTGATAACTTGGCTAAAGTAGTGCTTTCAGATTTATTATAAAATCACTGATTTCCCCATTTTCCATACTGTACTCTTTAGAAGGAAGTTACCATGCCTAGTCAACATTTAAGAAATGGGGAGTGATGATCAACATTTTTAAGAGCAGAATATCTACATGCATTATTTTAATTATTCTTCATGGGAGATTTGTCTATGTTATGATAGTGATTTGACTTTTTTCTAAGTGAAAGCAAAATAATCCAGTTTAATTTATATTGACTCTCTACTTGTAAATTATTTGCCTACTAGACCTTGAACATTTATTTATAAGGGATACATTTGACTCTGAATTGCAAACATATGAATGTGGAAATATTCGCACAAATCTTGGCCATTTTTTCCTGGATCAAGGTTCTATTGGAACTCATTTATTCATTTAATTACTTAATAGATATTTATTGAGCCCCCAATATATGCCAGAAACACTTTTTCGTTTTGGAAGTATAGTATTTCTTTTAAAAAACCACAACAACAAAAATTCCTCTTTCATAGAATTAATTACTAGTGGGAGTAGAGACTACAAATAAATAAGTATAATATAGTGTGTCAGATGGTGTTATATGTTATGGAGAATATATATTAGAGAACTTACAGGGAGTATTCAGGTAGTACTTTAAATATTGTATGGTAAGGTAACATTTGTATAGAGAATGTATGATGCAAGGCACCCAGGAATATCTAGAGGAAGTATTTTGTGCAGAAAGAATAGCAATAAAAAGCCCTGGTATGTTCTGGTGCCAACAAGGGGAAAGTATAGCTTAGGCAGTATAAGCAAAGGGGAGAAAATGAGGTCAGAATGGTAGTGGAGGGATCATGCGGGTCTTTAGGCAATTGTGAGAATTTTGGATTTAAATTTGAGGGAGATATGAGACCATTGGATGGTTTTGAATACAGCGGAGATGATCTGGCTTACATTTTAAAGGATTACTATGGTTGGAATTTAAATGTAAGGATATCAGAGATATCAGTTTGGACACTGTTGCAACAATCTAGGCTAGACCATGATAGTGCATTTAACCAAAGTTTTTCATATGTCCTACTTGGCCTGGGAGATTCCTTGTTTATATTTATTTTACTGGCAAATTATAACTAGTGCCTCATTCTTGAAAGCATACCAGTTAGGACAATAGATTTCAAGGTTATCTTATATAAGACTAGGGTGGTAGATTTGAAGGTGGTAAAAATAGGTCATATTTGTTTATACTTTAAAGGTGATGCAAAAAGATAGGCTGGTGGCTTGGGGCAAGGCTGAGAGAGAAAAAAGGACCAGGAATAACTTCTGGACTTTTGATTCCAGCAATTGGAAGTATAACTTTGCCATTAATTCAGATCATGATAGCCATGTGTAGAGTAGGATGGGTAAGAATTTTATTCAGTTTGAATTTGAGATGTCCATAAAGGAGCTAGGGAAGCAGTTGTATATATTTGTTAAATGGGAATCCCCTATGTTTTGAATGTAACTTTTCTATAATCTAAAACTTCTTAAAAATAAAGTTTAAAAAGAGTGAGGGTGTTAGTTGGAGATATAAAATTTTCACCATCATGTAGTGGAAAGGAAAAAGAAAATGCTGGGATTGATTCAAGGGAGAACTGAAGGAGAGTGATTGAAACCTGGGTTAGTGATACCCCTTCCAAGGAATTTTGCTATAATAGGATATTAGCAAAAGTTACCTCATAGGGTTTTTATGAGCATTAAATGTTCTTGGAAGAATGCCGGTATATTGGAAGAGTAATCAATATCACCAAATATAATGACTGAAGTAAGCATTATGACAAGAAATTCAAAATTGGGATATGGGAAAGAGTGGAAGGAAGAATCATTTAGACACTATAACGACGCTTCAAGGAGGTCTCTTCTTCCAGATTTGGGCCAGGAATATTAGATATGTGGGAAAGGAAACAGTCTTAACTTGAGAAGGTCACTGGCAAATCACTGTTCACAAGACCGAAATAGGTCTTGGTTATAAGCAAGAGAAAATTTGAGATAATGCCAAAGAAGTAGTTGAAAATAGAGGTGAGTCTGGTGGTGGTGAAGAACCATGAATTTCAGGAGGCAGAGTGAAAAGGGGAGTTTGGGAGAGGAGAAATTGGGAGTCAGAGCTGTATGACCTAAGACCTTTTGTACCCATTGACCAAGCTAATGGGCAGAATGAAAAATAAGGTACTCAAGATTACAAGGTAAGTAGTGGTTATGTGTCTATCATAGTGGCTGCAAGTGGAAGGGAAGGAAGGAGGTTACCAGGTAAAAGCAGTCTTCTCAGGCCCCTCCACTTTTGTGCTGGAGGACTGACTAGAAATAAGCAATCACGGTCTTACTCCAAATGGAATCACAGCATCCTGACTCCGTATTTTTTAGGAGGCTATGGAGTAGGTACAGTGCATCTGTGCACTGTAATTTCTTCTTTATTCTAAGATCACATGGAATTTTACTGTTGGCTTTTCATTACTGCCAATAAAAAAATAGAGTCCAGGCACATGCATGGGAGCTCACCAGAGCATATAGGTATTCTGTATGTTAACTCCCTCCATCAAATGTCAACAAATGAAATTTAATTATATGAATAATTTTATTTCCCTGATTTTAGGGTTAAGGGTGACTGATTTTCACAAGAAAAGCAGTTGAGTGGAAGGAAATTAATATTTTCCAAAGAGCTCTATATAGCAGATCGTATTTGTCAGGTTTTGGGTGTATGTACCAAGATATAAGAGGAAGGAGAATTTGGATCTGTAGCAATGTGGCAATGAGCGAACAGAGAGAAGTCGTAATTTTAATGATTGCTAAAAAATTGCAAGTACTGGGAAGAAGGAAAGATTTTTTAATGGGTTTTTAAGAACATTTGATATGTAATGAGCTGTGTAAACCCATTTTCTATCCTTCAATAAAAACCATAGAAAAAAGCTACATTATTCAAAATTTTTAGATTTGCTTGATAATGAGACGATCTAGCTCCATGTGATTTTAAATACTCTGTACTGTATGCTTCAAGGGAGGAATGCCTGTTTCTGTTTTTCTATCTCTTCATAGAATCCCTGTGCCTGTTAGAGCTTCCAGCACACCATAGAAATTATTAATATTTTAAATGAACAAATAAATGGCCAAATGGCTCCCTCCCACTGTCTAGCCTCCATTTCAAACATGCTCCCAGAAAATAAGTCACTATTTCTAATTGAACTTTAGTGTTTTTTGCTCAAATTTAAAATAGTAAACTACATTAAAAAGAGAGGTGGAACACTTACATAAACTTTCAGGTCAAACACTTAGGAGTGTCAGAATTTCACTGAGAAGAGAGGTACTTATAATTCTCAAGTGAGTTAAAGTTGACTTCATCTCAGTCTTCCATTTTGCTTATTTAGAAAAGAATCTATATTCAGTTAATAATAAGATATTCCCTTCATGGACATTTTGGAAGTAGCATTTGTATACAAGAAAGCTAGGTTCCAAAGTTTCTATAACATTTATTGCATCCATGGGTTTTGGAATATTATTTAAGAAGTTGAGAATAATTTTAATGTATTACTGTGATACTTCCTGCAGGATGCTTATTCTTAAAGTTTAGCTTAGTTGGTAGACATCATAAATGTGTAACAAAGATTGAGAAATGTTCTGAACGGCAACAAACTCTTTGCAGATAGTACGTTCAAGAAATAATAAAATTTTGGAAGTTAATAAAGATGTGTAAATTACATTCACAACTCTTAATTGGTGCTAGTGGTAAGAGAAATATAAGCTTAAAATATCTGAATAACTAAGGCAATAAAGCAGAAGTTTTGTATAATTTTAAATAGAATCCTAGGAATCAATCTGCATTCCTTTATAAGTTAAATTAAATGCAAAAACAAAATTACCTTTAACAAGTCAATAAGAAAATAATAAAGAGACTACTTTCTGGTAAATGTATGTTTGGCTACTGTTTATCCTTGAACATATTCCAGTTTACTCATGCTCAAACATTTTACTGCTTTCAGTACAGTTTTTCTATATCAACATTTAGTTCCAAAAGAGAAAATTCTTTGCTGGAGACTAGTTTATAAAACAACATATACATATGTAAATATTTAATTATCAGATATACCTTTAAAAATTTTGAATAATTCCAGAGGTCTTCCACATTTAAATAAAGAACTCTTTCCACAGTCAACCTTAACTAAGACATTTGAAATTTCTGTAGATGGTTCCTCAAAATGAAAAATAATTAAATTAGCAAATATCTGAGTAATAAAGAAAACTATGTGTCATTTGTGTTTCCTTTCCTGTGCTGTTTTGTATTTTCAGATTTTAAAAATTTACCATGTATTTTTATACTATGGGAAGATTGAGCTTGTAAATTAATAAATGCTTGTTATAATTACAGATGGTAGCACAAAATTTTGAACACTGAAATAGACATCTGAATGTGATTAAAAGGAGAAATGTGAGATTTACATATGGTAGTAGTATACATTTATTTTAAATCCATAACTCAGTGAACCCTAAGTTAAACCATAGAGTATAATTAGCAGTACGATTATAATAATGTGCCTTCATCAATTGTAACAAATGTACCACAGTAATGCAAGGTGTTAATGATAAGGTTAAAGATATGGGAATCCTGCATTTTATACATGATTGGTCTATAAACCCACAACTTCATTAACAAAGAAAAAAAAACATACACAAATATTAGATCAACATTTTATATAAGTTAAGTCTTGTTCATTTCTCAAATTTTCAATAAATATCACCTATAAAATATATCAATTACTCATTGTGCTATCTTTGTGGACAGATTTTTAATTAATGTTCTATTTTTAAATAATTTTTAGTCTTCAGGTTTTCTCTGTCTTGACTATGACTCATTTTATTTATTAGACTTTTAGATGAACTATTATTTGATTTGTTGATATTATGTCATTTCTTTGCTTCCCATTTCATCATTTTCCATTTTTATCATTATTTTTCTCCCTGTCTATTTTCTTTGGTTTTCTCCATTTTCCTTGAGTTGAATGCCTACTTTTTTAATTTTATATATTTCTATTTTTTTCTCTTGTTAATAATAAGGCTACTATACCCTAAATATCCCAATTTATAGTAACAAGGCTACTATACCCTAAAAATCTTACTTTTTTAATAGTTTTCCATCTTCATTCATGTCTGCACACTTAATGATTTAATCAATGATTTCATCTTACACTCGAATTATTTGGAAGTATAATTTTAAATTTCAAATCATAAGGTTCTATTTCTGGTATTTGTATTAAAGAAAGCTAAACTGCTATAACTAGAAGAGAAAAAATTTAGTGTTTTTAGCCTAGAGAAGTTTATTTCTTGCTCACCAGGAATCGGTGGGGTGACTCTTCTCCACATGGTGATCTGAAAACTTCTTCCACCTTCTGCCTAGACTCTCTTCCAAAGAGTGATCCGAATCTGTATTTAGCTAGCAGAAGTGATAAGACAATGTAAAAGTGTATAAGGGTAGGCCTAGGTAGGCACTTGTCACTTACATTCACATTCCATTGTAGAAAATTTAGACCCATGACCATATCTAACTGCGAGGATTGTAGTTTATTTGTGTAACAAAAGAAAGAGAAAAATTTTTGGTTGATTTATGGCTCTTATATTTTCTCTTTCACCAACATGATCTATATAATTTCAATGACTTGGTGCTTTTAAGATAAAGTTGCAAGCATACAGGTGGACACAGAAGAACACACAGTGAATGAACACAGAGAGCAGACAACTGGGGGGTGGGGAGGGGAGAGAAATAGAAAAAAAAAAAGATAAAGTTGAAAATGAAGTTTCAAATTGTAGAAATGTTGCATGTTTGACTCTTGAAGAAAGTCCTAAAATTTTATGGAGGGTTCTTATGCATCTATGAGGTGCCATTTGTGCTGTCTGAATCTTCTATACACTTAGTAGCCTTTTATTTTTATCCAATATATCATTTGAAAAATGGTGTTAAAAAATATGCCTCTGTAAATGTGGGTTTATTGATTTCTCCAAAGTATTCTTTCAATATTTGTTTTCCATTCTAATGAGGATATGTTGTTGTTGGGAACAGACATATCCAACTTTATTTTTCCATTATGTTAAAAATTTCTCTGGTAATATTAACTCATTAGACTCTTCATCTCTACCTGGTTTTGCCTGAAGTCTGTTTCATCCAACATTGATAAGGTTACACATATTTTTTGTCTGGTATTCTGTGTTTTATTTTCTCCATGCCTTTACATTCAAAGTTCATTTCAATGTGTTTAATTTTTAAATAGAAAACATCTGTACTCTTCTTTCAATATGATTAGTAGATTTATGTACTTTCCAAGATCACTTTAATGATTTATAAGAAATATATTTGATTAATATTTCACATGGACTATTGTTTACTACCTCAGGTGCTTATGTGATTTTTTTTGTCTTCATGTACTTTGTGTGTTTTTTGTTTGTTTATTTTATCTTCATGTATTTCATGTTTTTTTGTTTGTTTATATTCTGGAAGAGAGCCCCATCTAAAATTCCATCTATACACATAACTTTAGTGTTTTCATTTATTAGGATAGTATTTTTTTCCTTTCGTTCTTTTTCTTAATTTGAATTTTGTATAATTTCCATTTTATTTATATTATTTTAATGTTTATACCTACTCATTTTAATATGCTCACTTGACCTAAATTTAAAAAAAATTTCATGATCACCCTTCTTCAGGAGTAAAGGAAAGCCTTAGAAAATTTAATTTTTTTTATCACCTTCCTCTCTTCTAACATATTGTTAACTTTGATTTTACCTTGTTTTAAAATTTCCCCCATGTTAATTTTAATTGTCCATTTGCTTCTTATTTTATTTATTAATATGTTTACCAATTTTTCTTTTACTCATCATGCTTCTAGGATTTTATTGCTTTCATGGTTCAATTTCCAATTTCCTTCTTATTAAGTATACACTTGCATTGTAAAAGTTGCAACTTTTACTTTGTTCTCTTTCATGATAGTTCAGTCCTCTTATATATTGAAAGTGATCCTACAGTTTGCTTTTGTTTCTTTTAGGAACCCTGGGAATTTTTGGTTCAAACTTGGGTTTTATAGTAATTTTCTAAGTCAGGATTCCTATGCTTGGCAGGTCAGAATTTTTATTTCTCTGATGTTACATTTCTCTTTACTACACTGCATTTTTTAAAACTTTTTTTAAAATTGAAATATATCATTCATACATGAACACACATAAAACATAAGTGTATAGTAAAGATTGTGAGCATACAAAATAAACATACATAACATCACACAGGGGACTGATACACCACTTCTCCACCAACTCTTTGCATTGGTGTGAAACATTTGTTACGAACTATGCAAGAGCATTGTCAAAATATTACTACCAAGTATATTCCTTATCTTACATTTGGTGTATTTTTCCCCCAACCCATGGTATTAATTAGGCTGGATGAGTTCTTATTACCTTTCCTGGAAGTGAACACCCTTCAAGAATTCCATCTTTGTGTATGACTATTAATTTCAACTTTATGTTTCACATGTATCCAAATCCATGTCCTCTGGCACAAAGAGGTCAGAATTCAAATCCTTGGCCATCATTGCTTAGATCTAGGACTGAAATTTCTCATGGTCAGTGTGGCATTTTGTTTACAGCTTTGTCATTGAAAGACACTTCATTTCTGTCATGGAAAAAATTAATTATCTTCCTTTTCATATTACTTATATCTTTTTAAAATTTTACATATATGCAGGTGAGGTAGTTTGGAACTATATGTACACCAGTAAATCATATTCTAAAGGCTAATACATTTCTGTGGGTGTGAGTCTATTGTAAATAGGACCTTTTGATGAGGTTACTTCAGTTAAAGTGTGGCCCAGTGTGGGTCTTAATCCTCTTACTGTAGTTCTTTATTAAGGAGAGGGAGGGGGGAGGGGGAGAGAGAGAGGAGAGAGAGGAGAGAGAGAGAGAGAGAGAGAGATTAAGCTGGGTTAAAACCTTTGGCTCACCTCACATATATATTTTTAATGTAATATTATTACAAAGTCAATAAAAAATAAAAAAATTAAAAAAAAAAAAAAAAAAAAAAACCTTTGGCTCACTATTGCTGACTGAGGAGCTGTGAAAAAAAAAAGGCAAGAGGGAGAAAATGGCCATGGTCATCAGAGTAAATTCATCAACATATTCAGATGTCCAGACATCAACAAAAAATTACAAGCCATAGCAGGAAAGAGGAAGAGATAGTTAAGCCAAAAGTCCTAAAAAAATATCCTGAAGAGATACAGGATTTAAGACAATTAATCAGTGATAATCAACACAACTGATCTAAATCAATTCAAAGAATTGAAAGAAAGAAATAAAGAGATAAAAGATATTAAGAAAACACTAGAAGAATATAAAAAAGAATTTGAAAGTCGGCAAAGAAAAGTCATAGACCTTATGGGAATGAAAACCATGATGGATGAGGTTAAAAATACATTAGCGACATGTAAGAGCAGATTTGAATTGCTCAAAGACAGAATTAGTGATTTCAAACACAGAACATCTGAACTGGAAAAGACAAGAGAACAGAAAGAGAAGATAAAAGGAAACAGAGTCTCAGGGAGTTGAATGATAATGAAAAACACACAAATATTCACATTATCAATGTCCCAGAAATGAAAGAGAATGGAAAAGGGGCAAAAAGAATATTTGAGGAAATCATGACCAAAAACTTCCCAACTTTTATTAAACATGTAAATATAAATGTCTAAGAAGGACAACACATGGCAAACAGAATAAATCTGAGTAGACTAACTCCGAGACATATATTAGAGAGTGATAAATATTAGAGATAAAGAGAGAATTCTGAAAGCAGCAAGAGGAAAACAAAGCATCACGTACAAGGGAAACTCAATAAGATTAAATATAACTTCTCTTCAGAAACCAAGATGGCAAGAAGAAAGTGGTATGAAATATTTAAGGTACTGAAAGAGAAAACTGCCAGCCAAGAATTCTGTATCCCACAAAACTGTCCTTAAAAAAATGAGGGTGAATTCAAAGTTTTCACAGACAAGCAAAAACTGATAGAATATGTTACTAAAAGGCCAGGATTACAAGAGATATTAAAAGGAATGCTGTAGGCTGAAAGGAAAACACAAAGGTGAGAGACTGGAGAAGAGTATAGAAATGAAGATTATTAGGAAGGGTAAACTAAAGGATAAGAAGACAGACAATAGAATGATATGACAACAGAGAGCTGAAGGACAAACTGGATGAAAGCCTTTATATTAATAGTAATAACTTTGAATGTTAATGACTTGAATTCCCCAGTCAAAAGACATAGACTGATAGAATGGATTAAAAAAAAAAAATGAGCCATCTATGTTGTGTACAAGAGACCCACATCAGAGGTAAGGACACAACCAGGTTAAAAGTAAAAGATTGGAAAAATGTATTCCATGCAAATAGTAAACAAAATAAAAGCTGAAGTAGTGATACTAATATTAGACAAAATAGATTTCAAATACAAAACTCTTATAAGGGATGAAGAAGGTCATTATAGATTAATGAAAGGGGTGATTCACCAGGAGGAAATACCTATACTAAATATTTATGCAACTAACCTGAATGCTCCAAGATACACGAGGCACACACTGGCAAAACTGAAGGGAGAAATAAATGTCTCTACAACAATAGTTGGAGACCTCAATACAACAGCAATATTGGATAGAACATTTGGACAGATGATAAAGAAACAGAGAGGTTGAAAAATAAGATAAATGAACATGACTTAGACATCTATAGAGAATTGCACCCCTAAGTAGCAGGACATACTTTCTTTTCAAGTGCTCATGAATCTTTCCCCCATAAACCATAGGATGGGTCACAAGATCAATCTCAATAAATAAAAAAGTTTGAAATTATACAAAACACTTCCTTTCATAATAATGGAATGAAGCTGGAAATTAATACTGGATGTTAAAAGGGAAAAATACATAAATATGTGAGTATTAAACAACATACTCTTAAATAATCTGTGGGTCTAAGAAGAAATTGCAAGAGAATTCTGCAAATATCTTGAGACAAATGAAAATGACATCACAACATATGAAAACCTATGTAACACTGCAAAGGCATTGTTGAGAGAGAAATTTATAGCCCTCAATGTTTATATTAGAAAAAAGAAAGAGCTAAAATTGAAGATCTAATTGCACAGCTGGACGAAATAAAAAAAGAACAGGAAAATAATCCCAAGCCAAGCTGAAGGAAAGAAATAGATCAGAGCAAAATAAATGAAATTGAGAACAACAACAACAAAAGAAGAGAGAAAATCAACAAAACCAAAAGTTGGTTCTTTGAGAAGATCAAGAAAATTGACAAATTCTTAGCCAGATTGACAAAGAAAAAAAGAGAGAAGATGCAAATAAATAAAATCAGAAATGACAGGGGGACATTACCACTGATGTCACAGAAATAAGAGAGATCATTAGAGAATACGATGAACAACTGCATGCCAAAAACCTAGAAAATGTAGAGGAGATGTACAAATTCCTGGAAATACACAAACCACCTACACTATTCTCAAAAGAAATAGAAGACATGAGCAAACCAATCACAAGTGAAGAGATTGAAACAGTCATCAAAAACCTCCCAAATATGAAAAGCCCCAGGTCCAGATGGCTTCACAGGTGAATTCTACCAATCATTCAAAATGAAGTGAATCCAATCTAGGTCAAGCTTTTCCAAAAAATTGAACAAATAAGAACACTACCAAACTCATTCTATAAAGCCAATATCACCTTAATATCAAAACCAGAGAAAGGTACTATGAAAAAAGAAATTTACAGACCAATAACCTTGATGAATATAGATGCAAAAAATCTTTGACAAAATACTTGCTAACAGACTCCAAAAACATATTAAAAGAATTATACACCATGATCAAGTGGGTTTTATCCCAGATATACATGGATGGTTCAACACAAAGAAAATCAATTACAGTCATACCGTGGTCCTCAACTGCTCTGAAACTCATCGAATTTGGTACTTGATGCATTCTGATGCAAAAATTTTGTCCCTGTGCTTGTCATTTGCTTGGTACTCAGCATGCAAGTTAGAACTTGTCTGTGCTGGTTGCCTTGTGACTTGCTACCTTTCCAGCTGAAACAAAGGGTCAAGCATTAGTCACACAGTAACTCTTGCCCTGTGTACATCCCATTGTGGTCTCATCTTAGCTTCTGTGGTCATTTTGTGTATTTTTGCATATTTTTTCTTATCATGGTTCCTAAGAAAATGAACAGTGATAACACTGAGCAGAAAATAAAATTACTTCACACCACCACTGAGAAAAAAAAAGAAATAACAAATAAATATGAGAGCAGTATTCATATTGCTGATCTTCTAGGGAATATGGTATTCCTACAACAATGGTCTCCACCATCATTAAAAAAAGAAGCAATAAAAAAGACAGATGTTGGCGGCGGACTTGGCCCAGTGGTTAGGGCGTCTGTCTACCACATGATAGGTCCGCTGTTCAAACCCCGGGCCTCCTTGACCTGTGTGGAGCTGGCCCACACGCAGTGCTGATGCGCTCAAGGAGTGTCGTGCCACGCAGGGGTGTCCCCTGCGTAGGGGAGCCCAATGCACAAGGAGTGCACCCCATAAGGAGAGGCGTCCAGCACAAAAGAAAGAGCAGCTGCCCAGGAATGATGCTGCACACGGAGAGCTGACACAACAAGATGACGCAACAAAAAGAAACACAGATTCCCATGCCGCTGACAACAACAGAAGCGGACAAAGAAGATGCAGCAATTAGACACAGAGAAGAGACAAACCGGGTTGGGGCGGGGGGGAAGGGAGAGAAATAAATAAATAAATAAATAAATCTTTAAAAAAAAAAAGATAGATATTATGAAAGGAATTAAAACAGTAACAAAGCAGCATTCCCAAACACTGGAGGAAGTTGAAAAGCTGTTACTAATTTGGGTAAATGAGAAGCAGTCATCAGGTAACAGTGTATCAGAAGTCATGATATGTGTAAAAGCAAAAGTTGGATGCCAGCCTTTTGAAAAATAAACCAGAACTGAATGAAGAGAGTTTTGAAGTTTTAAAGTCTAGCCACGGCTGGTTTGATCATTTTAAAAAGGACTAGTCAATAAAAAATAAAAAATATTAAAAAAAAAAAAAAAAAAAAAGGACTAGCATCCATAGTGTCATGACGCATGGTGAGTCAAGGAGTGCAAATAAAAAGGCTGCTGATGAATTTGTGAGTGAATTTCAATACTATATAGAGGCTAATTGTGATGAGACCAGAGTTTTTTTGGGAAAAAATCCCAACTAGAACCTACATCACAAAAGAGAAGAAGGCATTACCAGGCCAGAATTTGTGGTCAGAATCTGTGACTCTGAGAGACTTCGAAGTATTTGAGGTGGACACCAAGCTTTCAGGTACAGAGGGTATGGATATGCAGGCTTTTCTTCTTTGTGCCAGTCCATGGGTCTGGAGTTTGATGCTGCTGATGTTGAAGAGTTAGTGGAGGAATATTGTTAGTGGAGGGACAAGAGTTCAGTGCTGAGGAGCTGTAGGAACTACAGAAGGACCAGCAACAAGAGGTGACTGAAGAGATTTCTTCCAGTGAGAAGGAGATAGAGGCTGCCCCCAGTTCCTTGATAAAAGAAATGTGAGCAAAATGGGCAGAAGTTCAAAACTTTGTGGAGAAATACCATTTGGACAAAGCTCTCACAAGCAGAAATGTGAATTTATTGGATAAGCAATTTCACACTTTTGAGGAATTTTGAAAAAAAGACAGAAGCAGTCCTTAAAGGATAAGTTTTTAGTGAAGGTGAAAAAGAATGTGGCAGAACCTGTGATGCAAGTTTAAAAAAAAGGCAGAATAGAGAAAAAACACCTGAAGTGCAAGTGCCTGAAATTCTATTGGAGGGTAACTCTCCTTTCAAGCAACACTCCATGTAACCTCTCCTCCTCACCGCTCAACTCCCACCATCCTATTAGGCCATGTGCCCTTCTCAGTACAGGTAAAGTGAAGTTTTTATCTCATTTAATCTAAGTATTAATTTTTAGGTTTATCTCCCATGTGAAGTAATGATATATAACCTTGTACATATTGCCTTAAAACACATTGTCTTTGATTTGTGAATGCATTAAATTTATTTACATTATTTTTTAATGGGAAAAATTTGTTTGGTAATTGTCATTTCTCCTGCAACCAATTAACAACAAGTACTGAAGTACCACTGTAGTGTAAAAAACCACACTGATAAACTGAGGAAGAAAAGTCACATGATTCTCTCAATTGATGCAGAGAAAGCATTGGACAAAATACAGCACCTTTTCTCCATAAAAACATTCCGCAAGATAGGAATAGAAGGAAGCTAAATATGGTAAAGTCCTTATATGAAAAATCAACAGCTAGCATAGTACTCAATGGTGAAAGATGGAAGGCTCTCCCACTGAGACCAGGAACAAGACAAGGGTGCACACTGTCACCATGATTAGTCACTATTGTGCTAGAGGGTCTAGCTAGAGCAGTTAGGCCAGATAAAGGAATAAAAGGCATCCAAATAGGAAAGGAAGAAGTAAAACTTTCACCATTCACTGAAATGATCTTATATTTAGACTCTCCTTAAAAATTCATAAGCAAACTACGAGAACTAATAAGTGAGTTCAGCAAAGTGGCAGGATATAAGATTAAAACACTAAAGTCGATCAATTTCTATGCATTACTGATGTGCAATCTGAGAAAGAAATCAGAAAGGAAATTCCATTGAAAATAGCAACTAAACAATCAAATATTTAGGAATAAACTTAATCGAGGACATAATGGACTATTATGCAGCACTAAGAAGAAATGAAGCCATGAAACATGACAACATGGATGAATCTGAAGGACATTATGTTGAGTGAAGTAAGCCAGACACAAAAGGACAAATACTGTGTGATTGTGCTATTATGAACTAAATACACTGTCTAAACTTATGAAATTAATAATGAGAATATAGGTAACCAGAAAATGTCCCGATCCGGTGGGGGCAGAGTCGAGGGGCCTGTGGGGAAGAAGTTAGGGGGAAGGGTGGGCAGGAGACGAGAAGAATGGAGGCAAGACAGGATTCTGATCAAGCCTCGTTTATTGGGGGTAGGGCATTAGAATTTACACTGAGGGAAGGGAGCATGTCCATAGGTGGTAGGCTGGTCTTGCAGGTGGCAGGCGTCCAAGGAGGGGATTGGCTGAAAGTTCGAGCCGGGTCTGCAGAGTTTCGCGCCTTGCACATGCGTGCTGCTGTGGTTACCAGAGTTGTGGCGGGAGAGGGAGAACAAAGGGGAGGAAGAAAGAGGAAGTAGGAAACCAAGGAATGGCGACCTTGGCGCGTGACACAAATGAATCATGGCGTTTTGTGTCGAGAGTGGGAGAGAGAGACGGCTCCCTACAAGAAAATAGAAGAGGGTAAAGAAGGGAAAGCTGAGGGTTAATCTGTTCAGAATTGTTAAAGAAGTTATTTGTAAATCTTTGGAAAGGAATAGAAATGTTTAAAGCATATCGTGGTGTTTGTGACTAGCAATGCTATTGTATGTGTATGACAGTGGTTGAAAAGGAAAGTCTAAGTAATGTATATTACAAGAAAGAAAGCTAAAAACTGTAACATGGGACCATATAAGATTGTAAAACCTCATGGAAAACATGACTATAGGGAATATTGCACATATAATATGGTTTTTACAAAATTAAATGCAAATATACTAGTGAGAAGAAAAAGGAATAGCTGCTATGTATGTACGGCAGGCAAGACATAGACAAATTGAAAGGTGATGAGTTTTGTTTGTATGTTTATTTTTTATTTATTCTAATTATTGGAAAAATATAAGTGCTCTGGTAGTGATTGGGGTCATGAATGTACATCATTGGATTGCACCGAATATCATTGATTGTACCCTTTGGATAGATTTATGCTTTATTAATAAGCCATAAATTTAAAAAAAAAAAAAAAAAAAAACTGAAGGACATATCACATATCCCAGATGAACAGCAAAAAAAAAAAAAGTGTTTTGAGCCTATAAGAAAATTGTGCACCATACACTTTTCTTCATAACAATACTACTCATGGTGCACCACCCAAGTCCATTAGCCTCACATCACATCCAGACTGAGGCAGGTTAGTATGGGGACATGGGTCACAGCTGAGGACCTAGCAGACAACTTGGCCATGGGACCTTGCCCGGAAACCTCCTGAAAGGAAGGCTGCTGTAAGGATCCCACGAGACCCTGGCCATGAGATCCCATTTGGAGCTCTTTCTGGGGTAAAGGGGAAGCTCCAAATACCTTCAAAACAAAAGGCTTTACCACTGATCCCCTGAAAACTAAGAGGGGGGCAACCAATCAGAAAAGCAAACAGCTGGGGCCATTCCCCTAACATTATGAAGGGGGAAGAGGAAAGACCTTTTAAAAAAGGTCTGACCTGGGGACCCATGTGCATGACTCATCCTGTAGCATGCCTGCAGCTTATGTCTCAGATTATGTGTACTTTTCTAGTTTTCTTGTTTCTTAATAAACTCTTTACTCCTTTGCCTACCCTAAAAAAAGATAAACTGTAAGCTAATAAATTTCCATTGTTAAGTCAACTCATTTCATATATCTGCTTTCCGTATCATAGGAAACTAAAACACCAGGTTTTCTATGTATTAGCATTTGGAGCAAAATTGAAGTTAGTACAACCCAATGTATTTCTTCAAGTTCTACACTGATGTCATGAGGAAAACCAATACCTTTTTGGTTTGATGTGGTATACACTACATTCATTCTTTGCATTGACTTGATCCAACCTCATTCATGTATATACCCTTTAATCAAGTCCTCTAACCAATGTTTCTAACATTAGGTGCGTTTTACAGCTTTTTGTTTTTGTTTTTTGAGTATTAGAGCTTTTAAAAATAACCATGACTGGACATAACTTCTCCACTCCATGCAATTTTCTTGCATAGAAGCTGAGAATTGATGTTTTTATAATATTCACATGAGTTTCTAATGTGAAATAGATTTTGGAATCGTTGATTTTACCATTTTCAAACTAATACTTCTGCTTTGTTTTTACAATGGAGGACATAATTAATTCTCAGTGTTATTATCATGAAGAAATAAAATTATACATCAAAGTTTGAAAACTATGGAGTTATATTCCAATTTATTATAAATCATACACAGTAGGGGTTACGAAATTATACCACTAGAGAAAGACGAATCAATTTACTTGTCGTTAAGAGTTCTTTATGATGGGGACATCACTAACGTGTGCCTCTAAACTCGGTGTTTTAAAGTCCTCTATTTTGAGTCTAATAAATTCCAGTTTTTCTCTTTGTTCAACTGTTATGAAAAATATTGTACTCTTCCATAGTAGTGTCTTGTTTGGTTTTTCCACATTGCAAAAAAGGCTGTTGGGATTTTTATTGGGATTGCATAAAATCCATAAATCAGTTTGGGTAGAATTGAAGTCTTAACGATATTAAGTCTTCCAATCTATGAACAAGAAATGTCCTTCCTTTTATTTAAGTCTTCTTCAATTTCTTGTAATATCCTTTTGTAGTTTTCTGAATACAGGTCCTTTATGTCCTTGGTTAAATTTATTCCTACCTTAAAGCTAGGCCTGTTACGGCAAAGGTATTTGTTTTTGAAATTTGTAGATACTGCTGATCAAACTCTCACCAACAATAAATGAGAGTATTCATTTTCCTTCAATTTCTACAGCACTGTTATAAGATTTCAGAGAAATTCTAGAAGGTAAGTTTTCAGGGTTTGAATCTTATGCTTCAGATTAGTTCTCCACAAAGAAACAGAAAAAATTCTAGTTTTAAATGTGTATTCTCCTTTATCATTTACCCTGGAAAACTGTTATAGTCATAAATATTTTTTGCCTTTTGCATACTTCTCTGATCTAATTTCCTCCTACTCTCCCTGTTTATTCAATTCACTTGAGGTACAATGATTTCTAGTTGCACAAAATAAAACTTAAGTACCTTTCTGTCTCAGCGCTATTGAACTTTGTTGATGAAAGTTCATCACCCAAGAGAGGTCTTCCCTGATGACTCTTAGAAAATAGAACTTCCTGTTGCTCTCCATGCTTTCATTCTCCTTCACTAGTCTTCTTTACATTTAATCCCTTCTTGATATTAATTTGCTTGTTTATAAACCATTGCTTCCACTAGAAATATAAGCTTTATGAAGACCCCAGCTTTTCCTGTTTTATTCACTGCTGTATTCCCAAGGCCTAGAATATGCTCAGCATATATTATGCCCTCAGAAACCATGTGTAAAAAGTAGAATGAAAATATAAATTATGGATGGTATGAGAATATGCAGGAGAGTGTGGTGAATACGTTAGCACTTCATTATCCAACTGAGTTTACCAACCTCTGCTTGGAATTTAACTCAAAGTATGCTGTCAAGGGATCAAATGACTTTACTTTTTCATTGTAAATATTTGTATTAAATCAACTTATTTATTTTCCATTTTTTATTTCTTCTGTATCCTCTCTATATTTGATCTATGACTATGATCTCATTTCTATCCACTTAGCTAAGCCTATCTTAGTAGTACCAATAATTAGACATTTGAATTTAGTCCTATGGTTGACTTAGTCCCTAGCAAGATATTATTTGCATAATGGATATTTTTTCATATTGTGCTAAGGATGACCTCTTCATCCAAAAGCTCTTTAGAACTCTGATATCTTGAATTTTATTTTATTTTTTAAGTGGACCATCTTCCTATGATTTATTTAGATTTTCTGAAGTATATAACTCATTAAATGCTAAAGATAGTTTTTCTCTGATTTTTTTCATATCTTACTGAATCTATGTTTATCTATTCATCATTCTATTTATATATCTCTACCACAGAAATTTCTTTTTTGCAAAATAGACATAACATTTTGCATAACTATTGTCAGAATTAATTGCTCAATGTTTTATAACTGTTAAGTGGACTGGATACATGCTTTTTTGTTTTTTTTGTCTTTATTTCTTTTAATGTTACATAAAAAAATATGAGGTCCCCATATACTCCCCAGCGCCCTCACCCCACTCCTCCCATAACAACAACCTCCTCCATCATCATCATGGGACATTCATTGCACTTGGTGAATACATCTCTGAGCACTGCTGCACCACACGGTCAATGGTCCACATTATAGTTTACACTCCCCCCCCATTCCACCCAGTGGGCCATTGGAGGACATACAATGTCCAGTAACTGTCCCTGCAGTACCACCCAGGACAACTCCAAGTCCTGAACATGCTTTGTTTTTATAAACAAATGTATTAATAACTGTCATGTTAATAATAATCATCACATGTTAGCCTAAATGTTATTAAAATGACTGTTTTCCATTTTACAAAGATGAGCTCAGTTATCCAGGGTAAAGTCCTTAACATACATCCATCAATAAAATTATCCACAGATATTAAGTTTTCAAAAGATTTTGGAACTGCACATTGAAACACATACACACTCACCTCACCACCACTCCAAAATTTTTTTAAGTTTGACACTTAAAATGTAACTGAGCTCTTGATCATGTCATAGGTCACAAATTATCCTTAGATGTGAACATATTTTTATGATTTTTTTGCTATGTGATTTGTTATACTAACTGAAAATATAAAATGCCATATTGCTAACTTCATACTTGTAAGGAAAACATGTAATGTGTATGTGAGTGAAAAATCAATTGAACAGATGGCTGTTACAGGTGAAAACTAAATAATGAAAAAATTTCTAAATTGTATGAAATGGTTTATGCTACAAAATTTGACAAAATTCCTTCCTGGACACAGAAAACACTTAGAAATATGTGGCTTTAGAAGTCTGTAGGAGTAGCTTTACACATGAAAAAAGCATACTGGTCCTTTCATCATCCATTCAGTTGGTGACAGGGAAAATTCTGTAATCAATGAAGATAGATTAAATGAAATACATATCTCAAAATAATTAAGATACAAATTAAAGTTTAGTACAATTTAATTTGTGTACATGCTACTTAAGACTGGTTTTACTGGTTAAAACAACATTGTCGTATCAGTTATTCTTTCCTTTGGTGATGAGAATTAACCACTTCTTATCAAATTACAGATATAAGAAAGAGATTATGGGATGCTTCATTTTCCTCCATTTTTGAGTGATTCATTTTAAATAAATTTGATCTTAAATATAACCTTTCATTAATATCTGGGCATAGATATGTAATAATCTAGAAACTCTTATGATGAATCTAATTTATAAATAAAGAGAATGTATTTCATAATTTATGTCTTAAACATGAGAAAGACATAAATATATGCTGCATTGAACAAAGATCATACTCATGCATTTAAATCACTTATTCTTACTTTCTTATGGTCAAAATTTGAATTATGATCATTTGAAATTGTAATTTGTGTGGGTAGAACAGATGTGCAAGGCTTAGTTGAAAATGAAATGTCCATAAGTAATCTCAATTGTGAAATGATTGCTCACTTCTTAAAAGGGTTTTACTCACTGCAGTAGATTTAAAACCAACTTAAGAAGTACATTTCTTTAAAAGCATGCATATAAATCCAAGTGATTTACTAAGAAAGGATCTATTCTTTCACAAGTTACTTTCATAACTGACATGTGAATGAAGGAATTTATAAAATAAACTTGTATGAAAAATTAGAATCTTTTAGAGTTGAATCTTATAACCCTATAAAATATTTTATTATTGCCAAAAAGGACAAACATTTAAACGTCTTTGAAAATAATCATTATTAAATATTTAGTCCAACACCATTTAAAAAACTTGACTAAAAGCAATTTATTTTGGCTTTCATATCTAAGAATTCTCTCATTTGCTAATGAAATTATTTTTGTTGGGTCATCGCTTCTGCTTAGAGTTAAACATTTTCTTAAACAGAAAAGGGTCCAAACTCTAAGACATGCAAGGAATTGGGAAGGACAGGGATAGCGTTTACTGAATAACTTTCCTTAGAATTAGACAATTTACATATTATCATATTTATCTCTAAAACACTGAGTGAGGAAAATAAAAGTCCTAAGTAACAGCAGGATTCAGATACAGGGCTCTCTGATGTCAAAGTCGGATTTTTCCCCATACACATTTTAGAAAGACCAGGAAAGCATATTTGTCAAAAAGGCTGTAGCCCTGAATGAGTTGAGGCTTTTGAAAAAAAAAAAGGCTAAAATGGCTCAGTAAAACTAAATGAACATTAGAACATTTAAGGATTTATTTTAGGCAAAAAGAGATAAATAAGGATGACAAATTCTATGCACTACTTGGAATATGTGTTAGATTAGAAGGGAAAAAAAGGAAAGCACCTATAGTAATAATTATTCTGGTCCTATCTTTTTTTACTTATATAAAAAATATGTTAAGAATTATTTAGCTTCAGTAAGAAAAAGATAACCTAATTCTATTCTCTATCCCCTTTCCTTTTTACTTTTTTCCGACCCAATTCATCTTGTATAGCTTAATTTCATTTATTTCTGGGTTACATTTCTTGTGGTTCTTTTTGCATTCATGAGCAAATAGGTTATATTTTCTTACCTCTTCTTTCTTTGTTACATCTTGCAATTATAAACAATGTTGTAATGAATAACCATGTGCATATGCACATTTGTCTTTTTGGAGGTATAACTTCAGGATAAAATCCTAGAAAAGGGATTGCTGGGTCAGAAGTTAAGTGTAGTTATAGTTTTGTTCGTTTATTGGAAAATCTCCACTCCAGAAGGATTCTGACACTTGCCTTCCCATTAGCAATGGATGTGAGTGAAAAGTTTCCCACAGCCTTGCAAAAGAATGTGATATCATTCTTTCTCATTTTCAACAATCTGATAGAAAAGACATGGTATTTTAATGAGGTTTTAATTTGCTTTTCTCTAATTATGAGTGAAGATGAACATATATACATGTTTAAGGGCTATTTTTATATCTTCTATGTGAATTCTTTTTTGTATCTTTTTCCTAAATTTCTATTGGATTTTTGGTCCAGTGTCTAATATTTTACAGATTTATTAGGAACAATATCCCTTTATCTGTAGTATATATTCCTTTCAAGTTTGTCAGTTGTCTTTTAACTAAGGTCTTTTTTTGCCTTGAAGTTTTTATGTACAGTTTTTGATAATTTATTGGGTTTTAGTTAGAAGGTCTTTCCTGTACCCTGAGGTAAAGAGGAGTACATCCATACTTACTTCCAGTATCCATATGGTTTCTCATTTTACATTAGATCTTTGATGCATTTGGAGTTAAGTTCTTGAGTTTGGTGGTTGTTTCAAATTAATGATGCTGATTTTTAAATTTGGATCCAGAAAACAATGGTTAAATAAATAGCATGAATAAAGGTAGTTTGTTACTCACAGAAGAGGGATGCCATGAGGGTCGAGGGACGTATGATGGGCTGTGGTAGCTCTGCCAGCAGGCGGGAGAAGTAGATATAACCATAGACTTGTGCTTTTATTGTGGTCTAAGGAAGAAGGCTAGAAGATTTACCATGGAAGTAAAGGATTGGTTAGTTTGAAACAACCATGTGCTAAAAGGTGAACGTACTGGGAGACTGGTGGCAATGGGAATGGTGAGCTCATCATTTGGGACCAGCTATGGGTTTTGGGTGAAGTGCGTGGATGGGGACCTCAGATGTGGGCTTGGGGAGTTTATGCTACTTACCAACTAGGCCAAAGATCAGTGTTGAGGCAAGTAGCTTAAGCAAAGCAAGATGGATGCTGTGGGAACAACCAAAAGTTTTGAGAGTTATGACTGGTGAAGTTGGATCTAATTTAATCTTTTCCTAAATGGCTAATAAATTGTCCCTGCATCATTTATTAGAATTCCTTCATTGCTCTGGTGATTTGAGATCCCAATTTTATCACATACTATGTGATAAGTTTCTATATGTACTTGGGTGTATTTCTGGACCCTTGTTCTATTCCAACAATCTGCTTGTTTATTCATGCACCAGTGCCAAATAGTTTCAATTAATGGAGCACTCAGCATATTTTTTTCTTCCCCTCCCCACCCTGCTGTTTTTGCTGTCTATGTCCATTCATTGTGTGATCTTCTGTATCTTTTTCTCTTTTTGTCTTCTCTTCTCATCTTTCTTCTCTAAAATTCACCAGATTAGATCCTAGGGACCTCTGATGTGGAGAGAGGTTCCCTGTCAATTGCCCCACTTCAGCTCCTGGTCTCTGCTGCACTTCACCTTGACTCTGCCCTTTGTCTCTCTTTTGTTGTGTCATCATCTTGCTGTGTGACTCACTTGTGCAGCCACTGGTTCACTACGAGGGCACACAACTTGTGGCGTGGGCACTCAGCTCGTCACGCAGGTGCTGGCTTGCCATGCGGGCACTCATGTGAGCACTTGGCTCACCACGTGAACACTTGTGTGGGCACTCTGCTCACTGCATGGGCACTTGGCTCACCACCAGGGCACCTACATGGGCACTCAGCTTGCTGTGCAGGCACTCTGTTCACTGCATGGGCACTCTGCTCACTGCACAGGTATTCGGCTTGCCACATGGGCACTGGCTTGCCATGCAGGCACACTTTCTCTTCTTTTTCACCAGGAGGCCCCTGGGATCAAGGTAGGAGGAGGCCCTATCACTTGAGCCACATTTGCTTCAGCATACTGTGATATTGATCCAGTTTGTTGCAGGTATCAATAGTTTGTTCTTTTCATTCCGAATAGTATTCTATTGAATGAATATGTCACATTTTTTTAGGCATTTTCCTGTTGATTGATAACTGCTCTGTTTTCAGTTTTGACTATTTTGTACCAAGCTGTTACGAACATTCTTATAACAATATTTGTGCAGATATAGATTTCAAATTTCATTGCATAGGGAGTGGGTGTAGCTCAGTGGTAAAATGCCTGCTTCGTGTATAGAAGGTCCCGGGTTCAATCCCCGGCACTTCTTTAAAAAAAATAAAAAATAATAAAATAAAAAATAAAAAAATTACTTCTCTTGGGTAAATACCCAGAAGTGGAATTGTTATGCTAGAAGATAATTTGTTTCAGTTTTTATGAAAACTTTTATAAGAAACTGCTATACTCTTTCCCAACATAGTTTACCATTTTTTCAGTCCCATCAATGAAATATAAGAGTTACAGTTCCACATTTTTACATATATTTAGGAATGTTTGTTTTTATTTTTAGCCTTCTTGATAGATATGTAATGGGATCCCATTGTGGATTTATTTTTCATAACCCTGATTATAAATGATGGATAGCATTTAAAAATGGTTATTGACAAATTTCCATGTCTACCTTTGTGAGGGGTCTATTAAAATATTTTCGTTTTTTTTAAGTTCTTTGGCTTTTAATATTGAGGTGTTTGGATGCTTTACATACTGGATGTTGACACTCTGTTGGCTGTATTTTCTGTGAATATTTTCCCCAGTCTTTGACTTATTTTTCATTTATTTCAATGATATATTTTGATGTAAAGATTTTGAGTCATATTTCAGAAATCTTTGACTATCACTAAGATATTCTCCTATGCTTTTTTCTAAAAGCTTTACAGAATTAACTTTTACACCTATTATCTGCTTCAAATATAGTTTTGCTTATATATTAGTTAGCTTATATATTAGTTATATATTAGGCCAAGATTCACTTTCATTCCTACAGATATTCAAAGGTTGCATATCGTTTATTTTAAAGTCTTTCTTTTACCCATTGGATTGCTTGGTTATTTTTGTCAAAAAACAAATTAGAAGAAAAATGGGGATCTGTTTCTGGACTCTATTCTGTTCTATTGATCTATTTCAGTCTTCATGTCACACTATCTTGACTACTGTAAATTTTACAATAAATCTTGAAGCCATGTAGTATAACTTCCTCCAATTTAGTCCTTCCTCTACAGGATTGCTTTAATGATTTATTTTTATTTTTATCCATGTAAATTTTAAGATCAGCATATCAAATTCTCAAGGAAACTATCCTGTTGGGATTTATGAATGAGATTGTTTTGAATTTACAAGTACATTTGAAATTCATATTTTATCTATATTGAGGTTAGTACTCTGAACCTAGTATATCTCTCTCTGTCTTCATTCATTTTTCTTAGGTATGTTTTGTCCTTTTCAGTTTAGAGTTCTTGAACATTTTTGGTTAAATTTATTCCTAAATATTTTACATCTTTGGTCACTGTTGCATTTGGAATTAAATATTTTTTTCCAATTATTGGGAACGAAAAGTAAGTATACAATTATTATTTTTATTGACTATATTGACCAAAGTAAATTCACATAATTATAATGGTATTGTTAATATCAGGATTTTCCTCATAAATGAACAATTCTACTGTCTTCACAAAACAGATTTTGGGTTCCCTCTCCTTTTTTATACTTATGTTTTTCTCTTCTTTTTATCATTTTTCTTCTTTTTATTGTTTAATTGTGATGCCTAGGAACAATACTGAATAAATGTGGGGAGAGTAGATGTATTTGTTCAGTTCCTAATGATAGTGGGAGGGAATAGTTCAATATTAATGTTTCACTATGATGTTGATTGTAAGTTTTTCATGCATGTCCTTTACCAATTGATGGATGTTTTTATCTTTTCCAAATAGGCTGAGTTAATAATCAAGATAAATATTGCATTTTGATAAATTCTTTTTCTAGATTTATCGCAATAGCCATATGATTTTTCCCTTTATCTTGTGTTTGCCCATGAACACAAATAAGAGCATAGGTTTCAAATGTTAAACCAAACTTGCTTCATGGTTTATTATACTCATTATTTTTACTGACTTCTTTGCTAACATTTTATTAAGTTTTTATGTTTATATTCTTGAGGGATATTAATTGCAATTTCATTTTAATGTCTGTTGATTTTTTTAAAAATAGTTTCTTTTTTTTCAAAGATTTATTTATTTGTTTATTTCTCTCCCCTTCACCCCCACCCTGGTTGTCTGTTCTGTGTCTATTTGCTGTGTCTTCTTCTTTGTCCGCTTCTGTTGTTATCAGCTGCACGGGAATCTGTGTTTCTTTTTTGTTGAGCCATCTTGTTGTGTCAGCTCTCCGTGTGGGCAGCACCATTCCTGGGCAGGCTGCACTTTCTTTCATACTGGGCAGCTCTCCTTAAGGGGCGCACTCCTTGGGCATGGGGCTCCTCTACGCGGGGGACAACCCTGCATGGCAGGGCACTCCCTGCGTGCATCAGCACTGCGCATGGGCCAGCTCCACATGGGTCAAGGAGGCCCGGGGTTTGAACCACGGACTTCCCATGTGGTAGACGGATGCCCTAACCACTGGGCCAAGTCCGCTTCCCTGTTAGATTTTGATAACAAGTTATACTGGCCTCATAGATAATGAATTTGGGAGTGTTTCCTCATCCTATATTTTCTGAAGATTCTCTGTAATATTAGTGACATATATTCAAAATGTGTGTTAGAATCAACCACTGAAATCAGAGAGGTCTGGAAGTTTCTTTATGTGATGGTTTTGATAACAAATTCAATCTTTTAAAAATAGAAACAGTCTGTGATGGTTAGGTTCATGTATCAAATTGACCAGGTAATGGTGTCCAGTTGTTTGGTTAAGCAAGCACTGGCCTGATTGTTACTGTGAGGACATTTCGTGGACTTAAATCATTAATAAGTTGATTGAATCAATGACTGATTACATCCACAATTGGCTGAGGAGATTGCCTTCAACAATGAGAGATATCTTTTCCATTCAGTTGGAGACTTTAAAAGGAGAAGTGATGATTTTTGCAGTCAGAAGGGAGAATTTTGATCTCTTCAGCCAGCCAGCTTCTCCTGCAAAATTCACCAAAAACTTTAATTGGAGTTCTCAGCTTGCAGCCTGCCCTACAGAATTTGGCCTTGTGCATCCCCTCAGTCATATGAGACAGTTTTTATAAAGATCTCATAATATTTACAGATTTCTCCTGTCAGTTCTGTTTCCCTGGGAAATCTTGACTAATACACAGGCTCATTCAGATTTCTATCTCATCACATGTCAGTTTGGGTAAGTTATGTTTGGAAAAATGTTTTCTGTATCCTTTAAGTTGTCATTATGCTTTTTGCAATAAAGTCTTTCATGATATTCACTGATTGTCTGTTTAATATGTAAAGGAATGGTAGTGATGTCCCTATTTCATTCTAGGATTTGTTAATTTGTGTTCCTTTTTCTTCATCTTGATCATTTAGTGAGGTGGTAATTGATCTGTTGCATTTCTAAAAACAAAACAAAACAAAATTTGACTTTAGCACTCTATATAATTTTTCTGTTTTCTAGTTCAATCATTTCTACTTCTGTCTTTATTATTTTCTTCCTTCTATTTATTTTTGATATACCTTTCTCTTCATGTACTATATAAGAACAGCATGTCACTTCCAGTCCTTTTCTACCATTCCAAATTTATAGAGCATACTAGAAGGCCAAATAACCCCTTAATCAACTCTAGTTATTTCTTTATAACATTTTTTTCTTTGTTTTATCCACTACTCTTTCCCTATTTCCTTGAAAAGTGAATTGCACCTGGTAGGAAGTCACTAAATATTTGTAAATGAAAGAATGATTGGGTCCTAGAAGGCTCTCTTTGATGCCAATTCTTCATTCTGGAATCCCATTTATTTCATATTACAGAGTCCCTGACTTCTAACATCTCCCTGTTTCATTTACCATCATTTTCATAAGAAAAGATACTTTCCCTGATCTGATCTTACTTGCAGGCACCAGTTATTTCCTGCTAGATTTATCTCACCATTTTACTTAGAATGGATATATAAGAATGACTGAATATTGAATTTTATGGGGATATGAGTTATAAAATTATGACATTTTAAAATTATAATGCCTTAAATTGGTTGGGCATGGACCCAGACAAATGGAATTTGTCCTGAATTTATTTATTTTTTTATAAACTAAAAACTTTGACAATTTAAGTTTTTTTAATTTTATATTGCAATAATAATCTCATGAAATTTTAAATATGTTGAAAGAGAATGAAATTTCTTACTTTAATGAATGAAACTACATTCTGCCAGAAAAACCCACAGTCTGTAACATCATCTAATCATAATCTCATTGTTTCTAGTATTAGACATTTTCCTTCAAATATAATCTTTACTCTGAGTAACAAACCAACTTCTCTCCTCAAGGTATTCAAAATATACTTCTTCACTAATCATAAGATGTTTTTACAGGCTCATGCTTTATGAGTTGAACTGAGGTCACATTGTACCAGGATCTATGTAGGAAAGAATTCTCTATGGGAACCCATATATTTCAGATAATGGAGGCATAATTTTTTCTTTTCCATTGTGAGATGATATTCTGACAATATTATAAACCAATGTATAAAACACTGAAACAGACTGGCTGACATTTTTACTAGAGTTCTCTAATCTCATGTTCTTTACTCCTTAGCAGTTTTTCCACTTGAAATCTTAAAAAAGACTATTTTTTCTTAAATAGTTGCTCCCCCTTAACATATTACTAATATTGGAATATAAAATAATACATAATTATTTTTTACCTTTTCCTGCAAATTCTGTGTAGTACTTGGTAAGCTGTGCTAGAGTTATTAATGCTGCACTTATTTTTTGAGATATTATAAGTGAGAATTTTTTTCTGCTTCTAAATCTTCTCTATTTGCTGGGACTAGAAGAAAATAATGGATCTAAAGTAGAAAAATTCATTTTTACAAGAAACCAGTACTATCATTATTTTAATACACTGCAGTATTACAAAGGATTATCAGTCTGAAATAATATAAATGCAAAATACACCACTCAAACAATCAAGTCTGTAATTATCATTGTGTAACTTTTACACTACATAATATTTAAAAGATAATTTTAGAAGTATTTTGTACTTCTTGTTGATTGCTTCACACCTTCTTCGTCTATTTCAAGTGATATAAATTAGAAAATTCATTTCATTTGAAAGTGAGTAATAAGTACCTAATAAGTTCAAGGCATAGTCTTTCACATTTCCTGCCTTTGAGCAGATAAATATTTGTTGTGGCTAATAATAAAACAAACAAGGAAAATAGTGTACTATTGGGTAGAATAAGGAGTTATAAACCAAATGCATTTAGAATCATTTAATGTTCCATTTGGTTGAAGATGGAGGATGGTTCCCAGATTGGTCTTTAAATGAAAGTAGGTTTTGGAAAGGCAGAATTTGTGGATAGTGAAGTAGAATGAATCAAAAGTAGGACATTAAAAGAGGATGTTAGAAAACATTGGGTGGAGCAATACTACAATTAAGATAAAGGAGAGAGAGAGAACTTTCAACTATGAGAGTGTGAACAGGGTAAAAGTGAGTGTCAAGTGATTGATATAGGAAATTATGCAGAAAGGAAAGTCAATAACACATTGATTTCAAACTAATTGAACTGGAAAAAAAGTAGTGCTAATAGCAGTCAGGAGGATGGGCAAAGATGTTTTAGATGTGTTCAAAAGGAATTTGGAAATGATAATCTGGGGTTTGGGAGAGATCAGGAATTGATTTGTCAATTCCTACAAAGCTTATATATAAAATCCTGAGAATGGTTGACAAGGAAATTTAAAGTTGAAGAAAAGATAATTATTTTAGAAGATTGCTTTTCAGGTGTTCTTTTTTTCCCATGTTAGGTGCGTTATCTTTTGTTGATTTCCTATATCACTTTGTACCACATTTACTGCACTTTCATTGTTTGTTTTGTCCCACAGTTACTTGTAAATTTAACTCACCATTGAGCTTGTCTGGATGTTCCTTAGGAGAAGAACATATACTCAATTTTCTTTTTTCCTTCAGTTCCTTTAGTAATGTTTTACACATAAAAAGAAGCACACAAACATTACAGAACTTTGAAAATAAATAGAACATTCAAACCTGGAAATTCAGATATAAACTATTTAAATCCAAATCTCTTTAAGCTCACCAATTAAAACTTCAGGGTGAAAATACTCTTATTTGTATTAAAAGCAAGACCACTTACTGGCTGCATTCTGGTAGACCTTCTCGCGTCCTGGGCCAAGAATAGAAAGGCAGGAAGGCCTTGGTGTGGGGTGGAAGGGAGTTCAGGCCATCTCACTGGCTTTCTGGAAGGCCTAAAACCATCCCACCTCTTTTGAGTTCATTTGTCCCAATGCTTGTGGCTAGGCATGGAGACTTGATTGCTTCTCCAAAGAAACTTGGATAGGATTTTTGTCACACACTTGTTGCCAGGATTAAGTACTCTGTGCAAAGTGCCCAGACTAGTGCCTGGCACATAGTACATACTGGTAGTGCCTTTTACTAGAGTGCTCAGCTATTCCGGTTTGCCCAGGACTCTCCTAGTTTTAGCATCCTGGTAAACTTCCTGAGTCCTGGGCAAACCAGGACAGCTGGTTACCCTATTTTCAACCCTTTCTTCTCAACTGTCCAAATATAAGGTACAATCCAACCATCCCATATTCTTATTTGTTTGACTCATAAACCAATCTACTTCTGTATTCTAATCAAAATACTGAGCCAGCCACCCTGTATGCTGACCTCACCTGAGCTCAGCAGGCTAGGGAAACGGAACCTGTAGGTAAGACTGTGTGAGGTACTGTCTACGGTGAACTAGACCATGCACTTCAAAGCCAGGCTGAAGAAGGCCTAGCAGAAGTCCACAGTAATGACCACCTCAAGTATTCTTAGAAGGTGAAACGAAATGTATGTTTAACTCTGAGCTGCCAGAAGGAAAGGGGATCCTAAAGATTTGCAAAAATATATAAGCCACACAACAACAAAAATGTAAGACCACTTAGAAACGTGAACAGAAACAACTGATAAAGAAATAAGAAAAAGCATGAAATAAAAATAGATGTAACCTTAGTTTCTCCATTTCCCACCAGCACCTTTTCACCATCTAGTTCAATTGTACTAGTTATGAGGGATCATAATTCAGGCATCGGAGTTTATCTTCTGTGGGATACTGTGCTTCTGTTGGACATGGGCATTTCCTTTCCTCCTCTAGGTACAGGTGCTCATGTTGAGCTTAACCATTACTCCAGTGGTGCTCAGTTCTTTCTTTTAATTTCTCCCATTACCTTCCAGAATCACCTACTAACCTAATAGTACTAACCTCTGGGAAACACTGCTCACACCTAAGAAAGCAAGCATTAATCTGTATCAGGTGATTAACGACATCTTTCAAGTGGCTGGTAGGTTTAAGACAAACGCAGTGGTGGATTTCACCAAATCTTGTTTTATATTCTTTTCTTCTGGATTCAAGCAAACACTTGATTTCCTTGGTTCCACTGCAGTTTAGTGAGGCATTGTGATTTAATTATGGGAACGAATGATGAGTGAAAGTGACATGAGACCCTTCTTGGTCAAGGCAGTAAGAGTTGATGTGCCCTTATCGGGCTCCTTTTCTTCCCCTAATATTGTGTCCTTGAAGGTCTTGTGATCCAAATAGTCTAGATATAAAATGGAGAAAGATTTTTACCTGATTTATATGTTTATCTCTTATATAGCATTAACATAGCCTAAATTATCTTGACAAAATATATAGGTAAGCATTTTTGTCCTTTTAAAATTATACCATTTAAAAGATCTCAAAAGATTTCTGTGGTACCCAAAGGCTTTAAAGGGTTTAATGAATTATTTTTTTCAGTTTTTAATTCTTAGGCCCTTCCTGCCACCAGTAGGACTAAGAGTTACATCCATGGAAGCCTAAACCAAGAGTTAACCTGCTGGTAGATGTCATAGTGTATGCATATTTTCCCTGCCTGTCTCCTCTCTGTATAGAACTCTACTGAAAGTTCATCAGACAGGTAAATGCCTGTAGTTTAGCAACAAACAGAGCATAGGTGTAAATTACCATCCTAGTTTCACAAAAAGAAACTTATGGTCATAAACATTGGTAAATGAAATGTTTGAATAAATTGTATAATAGATTCTGAAGGTTATCTTAGTATAGATGAAATTAGAAATTGTTAAAGTATCAATGATGTCTTAGCTGGTATAACTTGAAATATTTTTGCATTCTTTCTGTGAATAAGCTAATAGGAAAATACTAGAAATTAATAGTGACATAAATGTCCTTGAATTATATTGATTATTTTTACTAGTAATGTTTATTGTATATTTTAGCCCTTAATATTGAGTAAGTTTTATGATCTCAGTTTTAAATCTTTTACTTTTTTCTACTCAGTGGTAACAATCTCTGAGAATGCATTGAATTTCATGTTTTTAATTCACATGTTAATGCACCACATCACCTTTGTTAATAATCCTAGGAATATGATATTAGAGCATTTCCAGTAATTTCCCTGATTAGGATATGTTTTAGGTAGTCAAAGCATTTTCTTTTCTCTTTGATTAAGATTGTGGGTTAAATCTTAATTGATAGTATTAAAACCCATCCAGATTTGTTTGGAGTAAAATATCAGTTTTTCTTTTGTTCCTTTTCCCCAGTTATGTTACAAGATATATCCCTCCTCTATTATCCCTTTCTTAGCTCCACTCTTCCATTTTTCTCCACTGTATCCTTTGTCTTTTTTCATAAAAATGCCCATGCTTTAGATTTTGGTCATTGAGATAGAAGTTGTGTCATGCTATTCTTTCTATACCTCATATATATCATGGAGCCTGACAAATAGAAGCACTGACACATTTTTTTTTTAAAAAGAATGAGTGGGTGAGCTATTGCATGAATGAACAAAACTATAATCACTGGTTAGTGATATATGTGTCATCAATCATTACTTCCACATTCCTAAATCTATTACTAGAAAACAGCATAGGGAATCTAGTGTTAGAATAAGTTCTTCTGACAAACACCATTCTATTACAATTTTGGATTAAACTTATACTAACATATAGAAGGCATATTAAAACTTGTATGAATTCCAGTTAAATTCAAATGACCTTTAATCACATGCCACTATAACAACCTCATTCTTAGGGTCACAATCCAGACAGGATTGTCTGGAAACCTCTTCGGCTCTGAAATATTGTACTCTTTGAACATAGTCTCTTATTTTTGCTGTTCTATCACTTTCTCAATATCAATAGCTATCTTTTCAATTTCATCAAGCTCTCCAATTCCTTCTCTTTGTGTTATTTCACTTCAAGCTTTTTTTTTCTATCCAGCCCTGACCCCATCATCTATGATTTCAGTAGATGTCTTACCATAATACACAATTTTATTGTCCTTTCTATTCTTGTGTTGCAACTGTTCTTCAGACCCCGTTCAGACACACATACTGCAAATCCACTCCAAGGTAGTAATTAAATTTTTTTTTTTGGATAAATAATACAACTGTGCACCTAGATACGAGTAAAATTTTTGTTCTTCAATTTCAAGGGGACTATCAACTTCTTCTATTGCCCTAATTTCTGAAAACCTTTCACTCTTTCTTCAAGGATTTTACCTCATCACTTCCTCCATTATGTAACATTTCATCCTAATTTCACTGAGAAGGTTTTAGATCACTATGCAAATATTTTTTTCTGCTACAAACCATCAGCTTTTCTAAGTTTTAACTCATTGCTCATTATCAGTAGAAGAAATATCCCTTCTCTCTGGTCAACACATATATATACCAATCTTTGTTTTGGATTTTTTTCTTGCATTACATCATATGGTTCTGTATTTTATTTTTGAAATAAATTCTCTTTATTATTGGACAATGAACTAGTGCAACTAAATTTGAATTTTAGAATACATGAATTTGAAGTCCAGAATGCTATAATGTCTAAGGTGTAAATTCTGGTGTTCAATAGCCACTTAGGGAATACTTACACAATATATGTAACACCTCCAATCTGTATCTACATAACAAATACTCCAGGTTTAAGACAAAAAGCAGATTGATTAGTTTCAGTATGGCCATTTATTTAAAAAGACATACTGATAATTTTGCTAAATCTGGGAAGTAAACTTGTACATTTATAACTAAACTTAAATGAGAGAGAATCAGATCTAATAACGTAGCAACTATCTAGAAAGCTTGAGGGGAAACCTGGCTTAAATTGGAGGCTTTTAGGAAAAGAAAGGATGTGAGAAAGAGAGAAAGCAAATTTATTCCTGGTGACAAAATATTTTTTGAGCACCTTTTAAACCCTGCTTTAAGTCACCCTTAATTGTTTGCTTAAGTTAATTTTGTATAAGTTTTCTGCACTTGGAACTGCAGCAGAATTCATTTAGTTAGTAGTACCTAATGCTTATATATACTTGAGAATAATTACTGATTATTATTTCAGTTGAATAAGTCTAATCATAAACTTTACCATTCAATTTTAATTATTTTAATTTTATAAAACTTAAATAACTGTACAACACCTTTACAGTATTTTAAAAATCAATTTCCTGGCCACCCACAAATATTTCTTTTACTGGATAAAATGTATATTCATTTATGAAACTTCCAAAAAGAACTGACAACAACAATAGTAAGAATAAATTAAAACAAGAAAATAAACAAATTGTATTTGGATCAAGATCATAATTAATTTTCACATAAATTTCTTAGGGATTTATATATTTCCATTTTGGAGGTAATTTACAGAAAACCCCAGCATTTTTCTACACTTGTTTCAGTGTCTTTTATGTGTCAGTACATTTTTATTATATCTCTTAATATAATCATCACATTCCTAGTTTATTTGTTCTTCACTTTTTCATATGGTGGTTTTAAAAACTTGGTCCTTTTTAATCATATTGCTAACTAAGGTATTAGTTTTTATCTAAAAAGAAATTATTTTTATATATTCATATTGTAATTGGTCGTTTCACTCAACTTTCTATGATCCTAATGTATGGTAATAATCAGAAAGCAACTGTATTAATTGATCGCCAAATTTAGGGAAACTGGGATTGGTTGTAAGATATATAAAAATACCAAATTGAGCGCTCATAGGTGGGACTAGTTAAGAATATGTTAGTAGTTTGCAAAGTAGAACGAAAAGTTCAACTAAAACAGATTTTCTTGAGTCTGTTCATATTAATGATCTTATAATGAGCAAAGGTGCTCATTAGTCAAAGAAATTAAAAAAACATCTGTGGGGAAGGTTGGGATGGTTGAGGAGTGTTTATTGCTTTTAAACTTGAAAAAAGATATTAAATGTGAATGGATGTAACCGTAGATGATTAGGATTATGTTACATTTATGAGCTTGAAGATTAGGTTTACAGCAGAATTCTTGTTCCTCTTGTTGATGTGTTTTTGATTTCTGTAAAATAAATTTGACTTTCATAATTTCACATCTCTTTTTCTTCTTTCCATTGCCATCATCATATGAAAGGAAGGAAATCTTAAATGTTTAGGCATAGGGCTGAGGAATCAAGACTGTCCATAAAATTTCATTTAATTTTAAGGTATTTATCTAATATTTTGTTTTTAAGAAATCAGTATTTTCACAGATGTATTGACACCTAGAAATGCTCAAAAATTCCCTGGAAACATAAATGTGAAATATGATATGCTTCTGAAGAATATGATCACATTAACCTTACACATCAGCCTAGTTTTCATCTCTGTATATTTTGACTGCCTTTATTCTCTCTTGGCAAAATTACCCTAATTACCTAAATATTAAAGGAGATTAAGTAAACTAAAAGTTAATATAAAAATAATCTTCATTCTTTAAGGAAATAAATGTACATTGATTATATAGCAATAATTTGTGAAACAATGATATTCTAAATGAAATCAATTAATATTGAAATAAACGAAAATATCATACTGATATTTAAAACATATTTATCTTATTAATGAAAATATTAAATCTAGATTTTAGCCTCATTATTTTATTTTTATGTTTATTTTTTTCACTAAAGACTTTTGAAAAACTACCCCTAATCATTAAATAAAATAATGGTTGCATATTGTCTGGTAATTTGTATAAGGAAATATATGGTAATGATGCAATATCTTGAGGAGACACAGAACATAATCTGCTGATTTGAATTATCTCTTGGTTTACAGCGGAAATAACCTTTAGCACAGTGGTATTTAAATGTGAGGACTATTGTAATATGATATGATAATGTTATATGTGAATAGGTTAAAAATTTTTTTTAAATTTTGACATTAACATTTTCTATGGCTTCTACATTCAGATCATTCCTGAAATGTATTGATGCAAGTTTAAAACTTATTTTTTACTTTTTTACATGTACTACCCAATTTTCTTCAAATTAACAATATTTCACCTTTAATTTTTCTCCGAATGGAGTTAGCATCAGGCATTTTTTTGGTGAATTTGCAAAGAAATAAAAAGGAAAGCTACATGGATTAAACAAACATTTAAACATGAAATCTAGTCTTTTGAAATTCAATATACTTTAAGAACATGTTGTAGAGGAAACTTTATTTCCAAGTGGTTTATAAAAAAGGAATCCTCATGTATATAGAAAGCATTTAACTAAAAGTTTAATGCCTAATGTTTTCCTTTTCTTGAGCTTTACTCATAATTGTGACTGTGGTAGTTTGAGATTATTTTCTGAATCCCAAAAAGAAAGATTATGTTTGTAAACTAATCTATTCCAGTGGGTGTGGTACACTTTGATTGCATTAATTCAGCTGAGGAGCGTTTAATTAGGAGATTACCTGATAAGATGGCTTTAGGGTTTTTGATTGGACTGCATCAGTGAGGCATGACTCAGATTGAGTCTCTGCCCTCTTGCTGGGTCTGATATAAACCCAGAGACACAGAGAGACACAGAGAAACACAGGAAAGGAAGTCGCCATGTTTGATCCTGCAATGTGAGAGAGAGACACGGAGACAGAGAAAAAGAGAGCTGGCATATTTAATTCTGCAATGTGTGAAAGAGAACTGTAGGAAAACAGAAGCCACTGAAAGCCTCACTCAGTCACAGAGAAGTTCAAGAGGAGATGAGCCCTGCTATATGCCTGGTTGCCCTCAGCTGAGCTTAAACGTCGGGAAGAAATTGGAGTAGTCAAGACTTAAATAGGATGCCTGGAAAGAGACTAGCCTTATGCCTGGATGCACTCAGCTGAGCTCAAGACTTGGCAGAGGTCTTGCTTCAACAGATGGCAACTGGCTTTGGTGAGAAAGCAACTCTGATGTTGCCTCAATGTGGACTTTTCACAGCCTTGGAACTTTAAAATTATATCCCAAATAAATCCCCTTTATAAAAGTCAACCTTTTCCTGGTACTTTGTATCAGTAGCCCTTTGTCAAACTGAAAAAAGAAATTGGTACCAGGAGAGTGGGGGCCATGCTGCTTGTAATTATCAAAAATGCTGAAAGAGTTTTATAAATAGCTAAGGGGTATTTTTTTTGAGAAATTGTGAGATGCTTGATAGTAAAAACCTGGATTGCTTTGATGAGACTGTTGGTAGGAATATGGACCCTAAAGTTATTTCTGATAAGGCCTTAGAAGGAAATGATGAAACTATTATTGGAAACTGGAGGAAAGGCAATCCTTGTTTTAAAATTGCAGAGGGAAACGGACTTGGCTCAGTGGTTAGGGCATCCATCTACCACATGGGAGGTCCGTGGTTCAAACCCCAGGCCTCCTTGCCCCTTGTGGAGCTGGCCCATGCACAGTGCTGATGCGCACAAGGAGTGCCCTGCCACACAGGGGTGTCCCCCTGCGTAGGGGAGCCCCATGCTCAAGGAGTGCACCCTTTAAGGAGAGCCGCCCAGTGTGAAAGAAAGTGCAGCCTGCCTAAGAATGGCGCCACCCACACGGAGAGTTGACACAAGATGATGCAACAGAAAGAGACACAGATTCCCGTGCTGCTGACAACAGCAGAAGTGGACAAAGAAGATGCAGCAAATAGACACAGAGAACAGACAACCGGGGTGGGGTGGGGGAGGGGAGAGAAATAAATAAAATTTAAAAATCTAAAAAAAAAATTGCAGAGAACTTGACAAAATTGACTGCTGATGTAAGATGGAAGGTAGAATTTGAAAATGATTAACTTGGACATTTAGCAGAGGAGATTTCCAAAATAAATGTGGGAAATGTGGCCTGGTTTCTCCTTATAGTAAAATACAAAATGAAAGAGATAAAATGAGGACTAAACTGCTGGGCACAAAGAAACCAGAGGCTAATGATTTGGGAAATTCTAACGTTCTGGAAAACAATCCCCTGGAAGATAGAGTCCCATGTGAGGACTTAACTAAACTTGGAACTTACAAGTCAGTATCAGAAATGCACTTATCCAGGAAGGGCTTGTGGAAAGTCTTAATGTTTAATGACTTGGGCCTGTTTCTTGGATGCTAAAAGAACAAGGTTTTTGCAAGATCTGTGTTAAATAAAACCACTGTCAGCCTTGACTAAAAGGGACAGGGAGAGGAGAGATTAAAGGGAAAATGGCTTCAAGAGAAAAACCGTGGATGCCGAGGTCTGGAATTAAGACATCTCCTTAGGACAAGAGAGGGACCCCACACATGTGTGTAGAAAGGGTGAGTTTACCCTGGCATTTGAAGAGGGTGGATCATCCAGGCTATTGTTCAGGTAGAGTTTGGCACCCCAGCCTATGGAGAAGGAGGAGACATTCTCCAGTGATTGGGGAGAATTGGGTTGTCACTTCACTGTTCTGAGGGTTCGGACTAGTCCAGTAGATTAAGGAAAGTCAGATCACAACTCCACTGTTCTCAGGGTTTGGACATCTTATGCCAGATTAGAGAGAAAATTGCCAATACTTCACTATAATAAACAGGTCGAGACTCTCCCCCAGGGATGGGATAAAGTATGGGCATCACCCCAATGTTCTTGAAAGGTTAGGTCTGGAACTCACTTGCCAGTCAGATGCTTGAAGAGGGTGGAACTGAAAGTATGGCCATTGGGCAAACCCATGGAATGAGGGGGCCCCCATGAGACCCCAAGGATAAAAAGGCATTGTTTTAAAGATAATTCTCATACGTTGATAACTAATGAAACCCTGCATGTTTTTGGAACTTTGGTTTCACAGTTCTACAACCAGAGGACAATATCTGCCCCAAGACAAACTGCATGCCTGTGACTGATTTTTATGTTATTTTCTACTTAGCATTGCTACTGAAATGATTTAAGTTTTTTGGAATATTGTGATGCAATGAATGTATTTTGCATATGAAAATACATGTCTTTCTGAGATTCAGATGGTAGAGTATAGCAGTTTGAGATTATTTTAAATCCCTAAAAGTGAAAGATTATGTTTGTAAACTAATCTATTCCTATGGGTGTGATACCCTTTGGTTGCATTAAATTTAGTTGAGTCTTTTGATTAGATTACTTGATAAGATCAATTTAGTGCTTTTGATTGGACTATGTCAGTGAGGCATGAGCCAGCTTGAATCTTCACCCTCCTGCTGGGTCTGATAAAAATGGAGACACAGAGAAACAAACAGATATGAAAATTAAGCTACCATAGTTGATCCTGATATGTGAGAGAGGATTAGAGGATTGCTTGAGCACAAAAGCCCCAAGAATTTGACCCACAGGGCAGCTCAAGAATAGATGGTGAGACAGGAGGGGAAGACTAAGACCTTGACAGAGATCATCAGCCATCTTGCTTTGCCACATGCAAGGAGAACAGAATCAACAGTAGATGACTTCGGTGAGAAAGCACCTCTTTTGGCCTCAGTTTGGACTTTTTACAGCTTTGGAAATGTAAGCTTTTACCCCAAATAAGTCCCCTTTCTATAAGCCAACCCATTTCTGTTTTTTTGCATTGGTAGCCCTTTGCAAACTAAGACACTGACCAAAAAGTAGAATTTATTATATGAGATACTAATATAGCCACTCCTGACTATTTTAATGCTTGAAGGGTATATTTTTCATACTTTAAGCTTTTTAACAGACTTTAATTTTTAAAACACTTTTAGATTTACAGAAAAATTGAGAGAAGATAGTTCCGGAGAGTTTCCATGTAGCTCACACCATTTCTCTATCATTAATATTTTACCATAGAATGGTTTATATGTTGCAGTAGGGAACCAATATTGATACATCATCTGTAATTAAAATCAATACTTTTTTTCAGATTCTCTTAGTTTTCCACCTAATGTCTCTTTTTTTCTGTTCTAGGAGTCCATCCAAGATACCAAATTAGATTTAATTGTCATGTTTCCTTAGGCTTCTTTTGGCATTGACAGTTTCTCAGGGATACTTTGTTTTTTGACTACCTTAACAGTTTTGCAGAATACTGATTTGGCACAATTCACCTCTATTGTAATTTGTCTCATGTTTTTCTCATGGTTAGATTGAGTTTTTAGTATTTTGGAATAAGAACATACATCATTTTCATCACATCATGTTGAAGGTATATGTTATCCACATGATTTATCATTGTTCATGTTGATCTTGATTACCTCGTTAAGATAGTATTTATCAGGTTTCTCCACTGTAAGGTTATTTTTTATCCTCTTTCCTCCCTTTACTTTTTGGGAGGAAGTCATTATGCTTAGACCATACTTAAGGAGTTTTGAGGACAGAGTATCTATATAAATTACTAGGAATGCTTCTGCATAGGAGATTTATCCCTTCTAACTCATTTATTTACTCAATTATTTATATCTGTGTGGACCCATGTATATTTACTTTCTACTTTGGGTTAGAACACAATGCTACTTAATTTGTTGTTCAAATTGCTGCAGCTTTGGCCATTGGGAGCTTTTTCAATTGGCTCTTGTGTCTTTTTTTTTTTATTCCTCCCTGCCCTTCCTCCCCGCCCCCGCCAGCTTTTTGCTTGCTTTACGCTCCCCGTGTTCATTGCTGTGTGTTCTTCTGTGTGTCTGTATTTTATTCTGTTTTTTATTTATTCCCCCCTCTTGCAGCTTGCTTGTTGTTTTTGCTCTCTTTGTCCATTCGCTGTGTGCTCGTCTGTGTTTTTACTTGTGCCCCTTTTTTTTTGTTGCATCACCTTTGCTGAGTTGGCTCTCCACAGCGCTTGTGGACTGGCGGCTCTCCACAGTCTGCAGGTGAGCCTGCATTTACAAGGAGGCCCCGGGATGTGAACCCCGGGCCTCCTATATGGTAGACGGGAGCCCAACTGTTTGAGTCACAGCCACTTCCCCTCCTGTGTCTTTTTGACATACCCTATGAATATGGGTTATATTTATTTACTTTTTTCACTTTCTTATTTTCTGACACTAAATGATTCTGTAGGATCATCATGAATATTTCCTGCTCCAGTCCTAGGACCAGCCATTTCTCAAAGATTTTCTTTTATTAAAGAATGGTATTAACATCCAAGGTCTAATGTATGCTCATTGCTACTGGAATATCATTGCTCTTATATCATCTCAGTTGACAGAGTGAGGAAATGCATGTGTGTATGCTAACCTGTACATATGCAGATATCTACAAAAAATTCTAAGCATAAACACATGCATCTATTTTAAGCTGAAAATGAGTTCATACTGATGTCTGCAAATATAATCCATTACAACATGGATTATCCTAACTCCCTTCACTTGCTTTACTATATACTGTTACTTCAACAGTGAGAAAACTAAGGGAGATTATCCAAGGGGGCATCTGAATAGCTCATGTAGGGAGGAGCTCTATTGCAAAATAGGGGAGAAGGCATGCAGCTAGTCTGAGAGAGCTTCTTTGGAGAACCTTGCAGGCCAGGAAAGTGCTACGTGCATTGTTCAGGAGGAACTGCTGACACAGAGATGGAGAATCCAATTGAAAAACTGTGAATTGATATCCCTGAAGCTGGGAGCACTGCCCATCCCCTGCCTAAGAGATAAACAGCCTTGGAAAAACCTGTGACTGAGTAGCTACTAGAGAGGAGAAAGGACAGATTCCTACCAGTGATGAGAGGATTTCAGAGGTGGGCTGCCTGTGGCTTCTTTTCAGTGAATTTAACTACCATAATTTGCTAGTTCCAAAGAGGTAGTGAAAATTGAAGGATTCATCTCTGTGGAAGGGTTTGCTGAGAAATACAATTTGCTGGCCATCTGGGAAAGTGATGAACTACAGACTGGTCCCTCCTGAGTCTTTCCCAACAGTGGCAGACCTTGTCAGACCCCGTTAGTGGATCTCTGCTACCATTTTGATTACTTAATTGGAAAAATTAAAGTTTTAGAAAAAATAAACTAAAAATCAGGGAAGAGCTGTGAAGTAAAACCACTAAGCAAGAGAGCAATTGACAAGTAGAGCAAATTTATCAACATAAACAGATAGCTAGGTACCAAGAGAAGATACAACCCACACTAAGAAGCAGTAAAATATGGCACATTCAAAGGAACAAGTCAAGACTCTAGATGAAACTCGGGATTAAAGACAACTAGTAAATGAAATTCTTCGTTTTGTTATTTTCTGCACAGGAGATTTATCTCTTCTAATTCATGTATTTATCCAATCATTTATATCTGTATGGATCTGCAAGTATTTATTTTGAACTCTGGGTTATAATACAATGCTACTTAATTTTGTTGTTCAAATTAAGGAGATGAAGGAAAATATGACTAAAAAGATAGAGAATATTAAAGTGACACTGTGTGAACATGAAGAACAATTTGAGAGCCTACCAAAAAATAATAACAGAGCTTAGGGGAATGAAAGTCACAGTAGATGAGATTAAAATTACATTAGAGGCATATAACAGCAGATTTGAAATGTTAGAAGAATGGATAAGTAAATTCAAAGATAGGACATTTGAAATTGAAAAGATGGGATAAGAAACAGAGAAAAGAAGGCAAAAAATTGAACAGTCTCAGGGAATTGAATGACAACATGAAAAACACAAATATATATAGATGCCCCACAAGCAGAAAAGAATGGAAAAAGTGTTGAAAGACTATTTGAGAGAATAAAGACTGAAAAATTCCCAACCCCTATGAAAGCTATGAATACCAATATTCAAGGATGACAATGTACCCCAAACAGAATGTCCTAATAGACCTAATCTGAACCATCTACTATACAGATTGTTAATTACCAAAGATAAAGAGAGGATTTTGAGAGCAATAAGAGAAAATTATTTACAAGACAGGTTTAATATCTCTAGTGCTGATCTCTTTTCAGAAACCATAGAGGTGAGAAGGCAGTGGCACAAAATATTTAAGGGACTGAAAGAGAAAAACTGCCAACTGATAATTCTTTATCCTGAAAAACTATCCTTCAAAAATGAAGGTGAGTTTAAAGTCTTTCCACACAAACAAAATCTGAAAGAGTATGCTACCAAGAGACTGAATCTCCAAGTGATATTAAAAGGTATTGTACAGCCTTATAGGAAAGATAAGAGAGTAAGCCTTGGAGAAGAGTGGAGAAATAAAGAACATAAGTAACAGAATTTGTAAAGGGTTAAAAGACAGACAGCAGTAAGATACGACAATAGAAAGTCAAGGAATAAAATGGATGAAGTAAATAATGACGTTATAGTAGTAATGCTACAGATTAATGGATTGGACTACCCAGTTAAAAAGCATAAACTGATAGAATGGATAAAAAAATGAACCATCTATTTGTTATTTACAAGACACTTACCTTAGATTCAAGGACATAATCTGGCTGAAAATGGAAGATATTCCAGGCTAATAGCAATTTAAAAAATAGCAGAGGTAGTGATATTAATATCAGATAAAACAGATTTTAAATGAAAAAACTGTTATAAGTAATTAAGTAGGCTACTATATATAAATAAAAGGGGCAATTCACCAAGAAGAAATAACAGTAATAAATATTTCTCCACCTAAAATACATGAGGCACACACTGGCAAAATTGAAGGGAGAAATAAATGTCTCTACAATAAGAGTTGGAGACTTCTAACACTCCACTCTCAGCATTACATAGAACATATGGACAGAGAATAAATAAGGTAACTGAGTGCTTGAATAATATGATAAATGAACTGGATCCAATAGACATTTATAGAGGATTACACCCCCAAACAGCAGGATATATATTCTTCTCATGTATCTTTCCATAGGATAGACTATATTTTGGGACATAAATCATACCTCAATAAATTTAAAAACATTAAAATTATACAAAACACTTTATCTGAGCATAATGGAATTAAGATGGAAATTAGTAACAGGTGGAGAAAAGAAAAATCCATAAATATAAGGATATTAAAAAAAAACCTTAAATAATCAGTGGGTTAAAGAAGAACTTGCAAGAGAAATCAGTCAATAACTCAAGATAAATGAAAAAGAGAACTTGATATACTATGGAATATAGCAAAGGCAGTGCTGAGAAGGAAATTTAGAGGCCTCAATGCTTATATTAAAAAAAAGAAGAAAGGGCTAAAATCAAAGACTTAACTGCACACATAAAAGAATTAGAAAAAGAACAGCAATCCAATCCCAAAGCAAGCAGAAAGATAGAAATAATAACGATTAGAACAGAAATAAAATAAATGGAGGGGAAAAAAAAGCAATGGAGAAAATCAAGAGAACTAAAAGTTGGTTCTTTGAGAAGCTCAAAATATCAATAAGCCCTTAGCTAGATTAACAAACAAAAAAGGAAAGAAGATGCAAATAAAATCAGAATTGAGAGTGGGGACATTATCACTGACCCAGGAGAAATAAAAATAAAAACAAAATAAGATAATACTACAGACAGCTGTAGGTCAACAAACTAGAATACATTGATGAAATAGATACATTTTTAGAAACACATGAAAAAACCACACTGACCATAGAAGCAATAGAAGACCTCGAACCAATCAATGAAAAGTATAAAAGTTGTTGAGGATTGTGGGAAGGTTGCATCAGATTAACAGGCAGGGCTTAATGCTCTCACAGAAACAACAGAGAAAAGACCAAGAAGTGTCCAAGTGGTCTGCTTTAGGGGTTAGCAGTCCAGTACAGTACTATACAACTCCCAGGAAGGAAAGAGACAGGGAGATAAAAAACCTGAAACAACAAACGTGAGTTACCTAACCCTGTGGTGGCCAGGAAGGGCTCCCCTCCCCCACCAAAATATTAAGCTGGGGTAAAACCCCTGGCTCATTGCAGCTTCCTCCTAAGAGCTGTTTCAAGGGTAAAGGGAAGGGGATGGGGGAGCTTTTCTTCAGTGAATTTGGCCAGAAGAGCCTGCTTTGAATCTCTACTCTGGTGATTAAACAGAGGAACAGAGGAAAACTGAGATTGAAACACCTCTGTGGAAAGGGGCACTTATGAGTGTCATCTGCTGGCTGGTCTGGAAATTGCATGGACAAAAACTATTTTCAGTTCTCTCTGTATCCTAACCCCTGAGAGAAAATCTGCACTCCATTAGTAAGTACCTGGTCTGATTTTGATAATTAAGATGAGCAATTTTAAAGACTTAGAATAAGTTCAACCAAATATCAAAGAAGAGCAGTGTGTAGGGAAACAATGGGCAAGAGAGAAAAATTGACCATCAGAGTAAATTCACCAACATATTCAGATGCCTAGACATCAGCAAAAAATTAGGAATCATACTAAGAAACAGGAAGAGATGGCTCAGTCAAAGGGACAAACCAAGTATCCAGAAGAGATACAGGATTTAAACAATCAGTGATAATCACACAACTCTCCTAAATCAATTCAAAGAATATAAAGAAAAATGACTAAAGAAATGATATTGAGAATACACTGAGACAGCATAAAGAACAATTTTTTGAAAGTCTGCAAAGAAAAGTGACAGACCTAATGGGAATCAAAGACATGATGGAAAAGATTAAAATACATTAGAGGCACATAAAAGCAGATTTGAATTGCTCAAAGACAGAATTAGTGATTTCAAATATAGAACAACTGAATTGGAAAAGACAGGAGAACAGAAAGAGAATGGAAAAAATGGAACAGAGTCTCAGGAAATTGAATGACCATACAAAATGCACAAACATTTCCATTGTTGGTATCTCAGAAGAAGAGAAGGGAAAAGAGCCAGAAAGAATATTTGAACAAATAATGACCAAAAACTTCCCAACCCTTATGAAGGACATAAATTTCATTATACAAGAAAGACAACATACCCCAAACAGAATAAATCTGAATAGAACTACCTCAAGACACTTACTATTCAGAATGTCAAATATCAGAGATAGAGAATTCTGAGAGGATCTAGAGAAAGGCAAAACATCATATAAAAGGGAAACTTGATAAGATTAAGTGCTGATCTCTCATTAGAAACCATGGAGAGAAGAGAGTGGTATGATGGATTTAAGGCACTGACAGAGAAAAAATGTAAGCCAAGAATTCTGTATCCCATAAAACTGTCCTTCATAAATGAGGGTGAGTTAAAAGTTTTCACAGACAAACAAAAACTGATAGAAAATGTTACCAGAAGACCAGAATTACAAGAGATACTGAAGGGAGTGCACAGCCTGAAAGGAAAAAAAGTAGGGTGAGAGAATTGGAGAAAAGTATAGAAATGATTATTAAGATGGATAAACTAAAGTGTAAGAAGACAGAGAATAGAACAATTGACAAGAAAGCTGAAGGTCAAAATGGATGAAGTAATGCTTTATGGTAATAACATTGAATGTTAATGGCTTGAACTACCCAGTCAAAAGACATAAACTGATAGAATGGATGAAAAAACAATGAGCTATCTGTAAGTTGTCTAAAAAAGACCCACCTCAGACTAAGGACACAACCAGGTTAAAAGTAAAAGTTGGAAAAAGATATTGCATGCAAATAGTAAGCAAAAAATATCTGGAATAACTATATTAGACAAAATAGATTTCAAATGCAAAATCATTATAAGGGACAAAGAAAGTCATTACATATTTAAAAGAGGGAAATTCACCAAAAAAGAAATAAGTATCCTAAATATTTATGTGCCTAACCTAAGTGCCCCAAGATATGTGATGTACAAACTGGAAAAGCTGAAGGGGGAAATAGATTTCTCTACAGTAATAGTTGGAGACATCCATACATCACCCTCAGTATTGGATAGAACATCTGGACAGAGGATAAATAAAGAGAGAACTTGAATAATTTGATAAATGAACTAGCCCTAACAGATATCTATAGAGTGTTACACCCAAAAGCAGCAAGCAATACATACTTTGCAAGTGCTCATAGATCCTTCTCGAAGATAAACCATATGTGGATCATAAGACAAGTATGAGATTGAAATGATACAAAACACTTTTAAAGATCATAATAGAATGAATTGGAAATCAATAATGGACTGAAAAAGGGGAGTTCATAAATATATGGATATTAAACAACACATTCTAAATAATGTTTTGGCCAAAGAAGAAATTACAAAGGGGTTCAACAAATATTTTGAGATGAATGATAATGAGAATACAAACTATCAAAACCTATGGGACACTGTAAAGGCAGTGCTGAGAGGGAAATTTATAGCCATCATTGCTTACATTAAAAAAGAAGAAAGAGCTAAAATTGAAGATCTAACTGCACACCTGGAGGAATTAGAAAATGAATAGCAAACAAATCCTAAACCAAGTTGAAGAAGGTAAGAAATAATGAAGATCAGAACAGAAATAAAGGAAATTGAGAACAAAATAAACAGTAGAGAGAACCAACAAAACCAAAATTTGGTCCTTTGAGAAGATCAACACAATTGACAAACCCTTAGACTGACAAAGAAAAAAAGAAAGAAGATGCAAATGAAGAAAATCAGAAAGGAGAATGGGGCATTACCTCTGACATTGCAGAAAAAAGAGAGATCATAAGAGGATACTATGAACAAGTTTATGCCAAATAACTAGACAATATAGAGGAGAAGGACAAATTCCTTGAACAACAAAAAATATCCTACACTGTCCCTAGAAGAAATAGAAGATATCAACAAACAAATCACAAGTGAAGAGATTGAAACCATCATCAAAAACCTCCTAAAGATGAAAAGCCTAGGTCCAAATGTATTCACAGGTGAATTCTACCAATCATTCAACGATGATGTAAATCCAATCTTGCTCAAGCTCTTCCAAAAAATTGAACAGGTAAGAAGACTACCAAACTCATTCTGTGGTACCAACATGTCCTTAATACCAAAACCAGATAGATACTACAAAAAAAGGAAAATGACAGACCAATAGCCTTAATGAATATAGATGCAAAAATCTTTGGCAAAATTTTGCAAACAGAATCCAACAGCACACTCAAAGAATTATACACCACAGTCAAGTGGGTTTTATTCCAGGTGGGGATAAAACAAGGGTGTCAACACAAGAAAATCAGCATAATAAACAACATCTATAAATTGAAGAAGATACATCACATGATCCTCTTGATTGATGCAGAAAAGGCATTTGATAAAATACAGCACCATTTCTTGAAAAAAATACTCCAAAAGATAGGAGTAGAAGGAAACTTTCTTAATACGGTAAAGTACATATATATTAAAATCCTACGCCAGTAAGGATAGAAGCAGTCACAGAAGAGCACAGCGAATGGACACAGAGAGCAGACAACTGGGGCGGGGGGAAGGGGAACGGAGAGAAATAAATAAATAAATAAATCTTAAAAAAAAAAGAATGAAAGCTTTCCCACTGAACTCAGGTACAAGACAAGGATGCCCACTGTCATCACATTATTCAGTATTGTGCTAGAAGTTCTAGATACAGCAATTAGGTTAGGCAAAGAAATAAAAAGCACCCAAATAGGAAAGGAAGAAATAAAACTTTCACTATTTGCTAATGATATGAACCTATATCTAGAAAATCCTGAAAAAATCCATAACAAATCTTCTAGAATTAATAGAAAATTTCAGTAGTGTGACACGATACAAGACTAATATGCAAAGATCAATAGCATTTCTATATACTACTGATATGCAATTCGAGGATAAAAGCAGAAAAAATTTCATTTAAAATAACAAATAAAACAGTCATATATTTAGGAATAAACTTAAGCAAGGATGTAAAGGACCTATATTCAGAAAAGTAAAAAAATTGCTGAAAGAAACCACAAAAGACTTAAATAAATGCAAGGACATTCTGTGTCCATGGACTGGAAAACTAAATATCTTTGATATGTCAATTCTACCCAAACTGATTTACAGATTCAATGCAATTCCAATAAAAATCCCCAAAACCTTTTTTGCAGAAATAAAAAAGCCAATAATCAAATTTATTTGGAAGGGGTCTGAAATAGCCAAAAATGCCTTTAAAAAGTAGAATGAAGTTGGAAGACTCTCACTTCAAGGATATTACTTAGCTACAGTGGAAAAAAATTACATGGTACTGACATAAAGACAGATTGACCAATGGAACCATATTGCAAACTCAGAAATGTCCCCCAAAATCTACAGTTAAGTGATTTTTGACAAGTCTCTTAATCCACCCACTGGGCCAGAACAGTCTATTCTATAAATGGTGCTGGGAGAACTGGATAGACATATCTAAAAGAAAGAAAGAAAACCCCATCTCGTAACTTATACAAAAATTAATTCAAAATGGATCAAGGATGTAAATATTAAGGCAATACCCATAAACCTCTTAGAATAAAATGTAAGAAAACATATTCAAGATCTTGTGGTAGGTGGTAGTTTCTTAAACCTTACACCCAAAGCAGGAGCAACAAAAGCAAAAAATAGATAAATGGGACCGCCTCAAATTAAATGCTTTTGCACCTCAAAGGATTTTGTCAAAAGGATGAAAATGCAGCCAATTCAATGGGAGAAAATATTTAGCACTCACATATCTGCTAAGGGTCTAATATCCATGATATATAGAGAGATCATACAATCCAACAATAAAAAGACAAACTACCCAATTAAAAAATGAACCAAAGACTTGAAAGGACAGTTGTCCAAGGGAGAAATATAAATGGCAAAGAAATACATGAGAAAATGTTCAATATTGTTATGTTATGTTAATGAACCATTAGGGAAATGCAAATTAAAACTACATTGAAATATCATTTCATACCCATTAGACTGGCCACTATTAAAAACTTAGAAAACTTTAAATGCTGGGGAGGATATGGGGAGATAGGAACACTTACTCACTGTTGGAGGGAATGTAGAATGGTACAACCACTATGGAGGACTGTTAGGCAGTTCCCAAGGAAGTTGAATATAGACTTGCCATGTGACCTGGCAATACCATTACTAGGTATATATCCAGAAGTACTGAAAGCAGTGGCACAAGTAGATATCTGGACGCCATTGTTCAGAGCAGTATTATTCACAATAGCCAAAAGTTGGAAACAACCCAGGTGTCCATCAACTGATGGGTGGATAAACAAACTGTTGTATACACATGGTGGGATATTATCCAGCAGTAAGAAGAAATGAAGCATATGATAAAATGGACGAACCTGTAAGGCATTATGTTGAGTGACGCAAGTCAGAAACAAAAGGACAAATACTGTATGATTGCACTATTATGAACTAAATATATAACATAAACTCATAGAATTAATGATTAGAATATACATCACCAGAAAATAGATTAAGAGTAGAGATGGAAAGCTGATGGTTAATCTGTGCAGAGTTGGTTAAAAGGTTGTTTGTAAATCTTTGGAAAGGAAATTACATGTTGAGAGTAGACCATCCTGTTTATGAAAAGCAGAGCTGATATTTCGGTATGACATTGGTTGAAAGGTAAAGTCTAAGGATATTTATATTACTAGAAGGAGAGCTAAAAATTGTAACATGGGACTGTATATGAGGGTAAAACCTCATGTAAAACATGAATATGGGTGATATTGCATATATGACTGTTTTTACAAAATATAAATACAATATACTAGAGAGAAAGAAAAAGAATAGCAACTCTTTATGGTGGAGGAAGCATAGAGAGATTGAGAAGTGACAGTTTTGCTTGTTTTTTTTTTTTGTTAAATATTATTGGTATAATGAAAGTTCTTTAAGAATGATTGAAGTGATGAATGCACAAATATGTGATTACACTGAATACTATTGATTGTACAATTTGGTTGGATTTGTGCTCTATTATTATGTATCAATAAAATTGATTTGTTTAAAAAAAGTAAAGAAATTGAAACAGTTATCAAAAATGAAACCTCCCCAAAATGAAAAGTCCAGGACTAGATGTCTTCGCAGGTGAATCCTAACAATCATTTAAAGAACATCTAATAATGATTTTGCTTAAACTTTTCCAAAAATTTGAATGGGAAGGAATGTGATCAAACTCATTCTATGAAGCTAACTTCACCCTGATACCAAAGCTAAATAATGATATGATGAAAAGAGAAATAATACAGACCAATTTCTTTAATGAATATGGGTGCAAAAATCCATAAAAAATATACACCATGATGAAATGGGCTTTATACCAGGTATGCAAAGTTGGTTCAACATAAGAAAATTAATCAGTGTGTAATACACTACATTAATAAATTGAAGAAGAAAAATCACATGATCATTTGAATTAATGCAGAAAAGGCATTTGATAAAATACAACATCCTTTCTTGATAAAAATACTCCAAAAGATAGAAATAGAAGGAAACTTTCTGAGTATGATAAAGTGCCTATATGAAAACATTGTACACAATGCTGAAAGACTGAAAGCTTTCCCACTGATATCAGGAATAAGACAAGGATGTGCACGGAAGTAAAACGCAACCTACTCAATGGGAAAAAAAATCTTTGGAAACCATATCTGATAAGAGCTTGATCTCCATGTTATGTAAAAAGATCACACAACCTAACAACAAAAGACAACACAACCTAACTAAAAAAATGGACAAAAGAATTGAACAGACATTTTTCTGACATGGAAATACAAATGACCAAAAGACACATGAAAAGATGCTCAACATCATTGGCGATTAGGGAAATGCAGATCAAAACTACAATAAGATATCATTTCACACGATACAGAATAGCCATTATTTTAAATAAGTAGAAAGTTACAAGTGTAACTTGTGGAGAGGATATGGAGAAATAGGAACACTCCTTCACTTTTGGAGAGACGTAAAATGGCACAGCCTCTGTGGAAGATGATCTGATGTTTCCTCAGGAAACTAAATATAAAACTGCCAGATAATACAGCATTCCTGCTACTAGGAATATATTCAGAAGCACTGAAAGCAAGGATGCAAACAGATATTTCACACACCTGTGCTCAGAGTGGCATTATTAATAGTTGCTACAAGATGGAAACAATCTAAGCATCCATGAACCAATGAATGGATAATCAAGATGTTTTATAGTCATAAGATGGAATATTACTCAGCTCTAAGTAGGAATCCACTGGCGAAGCACATGACCACATGGAGGTACCTAAAGGATATTATGTCGAGTGAAATATCAGACACAAAAGCACAAATATTTTATGGTCTCTCCGATATGAACTAAATACAATAAGTTGACTTGTGGAGTTGGACTGAGAAGTGTAGGTTGGTGGGAGATGGAATGTGGGATAAGAAAGTGGAAAAAATGTTGGATATATGTAGAATGTTTAATAAGGTGAAATGTAAATATGTATTAATGGTTGACCTTGATGGTAGCATATCATATTGAATGTAACAAACACTTCATTTATGGATGTGATTGCGGCTTACATGAGTAGCCAAGCAAGATTAATGTTAGTTGGAGGACAGCTGAAAATAATGTTGGGAATGTAGAAAAATAATTTTGGAAGTAGTTGAAGATTGTGTTTAATAATTAAACACCCATTTACTCATTTGTTCAATTCAAGTATGCATGACCAGCAGTATGATAATTGTTTTCCTAAGGGAAACACCTTTTTCAAATGCAGTACAGTGCTTATGTACTCCATTCCTTTCTAAATTTACTTAGGTAGCATCTTCCCCATTCCCAGCTGTGTCATATAGCCATTATACATTTAGATTTTTTTTTCACATTCTGATATCCATCCTGGAATCACCTAATCTCAAAATTTGCATGTATTTGCATAAAGTTCATTCATGTGCTATAAGATTCTATAAACTTTGATAAATGCATGTCATATATCCACCATTAAAATATTGTATAGTTTTACTGTCTTCTAAACATCCCCTATATGCTGCATATTCAATCCCTGATCATTTTACTTACCTATAGTTTTAAGTTTTCAGAATTCCATGTAATTGGAAAAATATAGTACACTGTCTTCTCTGATTGACTTCATTCAGTTATCAATATACATTTAAAATTCAAATTTTTTTTTTTAGGATCATGGGAGTTTTATTTATTTGGAAGTGAACTTTTAACTATCAATGCAAATGCTAAAAAACTACACAAAACATCCATAGGAACTTCTTTTCATCTTTGTTTTGCACTGTTCACAAATGTTTCCTACGTAATCCAACATACAACAGAGAAAATGATACATCTTTTTCTTTCATTTTGCCTACAACAGAAAAACAAGAAAATATATATATAAATATATTTTACAAAGTTTGACTAATAAGACACTAGCAGGTTGACAGTTGAAGTCTAGGTGAGAAATAATCTAATAAAAATAATCAGAATTTATTCAGTCACTTCCATAAAAAAATTGCTGCCCATCAGGCTTTTTGGTATATGCTTATACCATTATTCAATTTGTAGCACTGCTCCCCACCTTGGTTCTTCACAATTAGTAACATAGAAAACTGTTGCAAAATAGGGGGCAAAGATTTACAAAACAAATAAAAACCCCCAAATTATTATAAACATGAATATATCTTTCCAAACAGTGAACTTTCAAACCATCAAATCAACTGAACTGAATTTGCCAATATATTTTGCCTATGTTCAAGAAGAGATGCACTTATATCCAAGAGAGGAACTGAAAATCAAACTTAGTGTTTAGTTTAGGGGTGGGGTGGAAGAATTTAGCCCTTTGAAAAATGATTATCTTAAAAAGAAAAATGACCACCCAAAATAGGTTAACTAAATTTATTTTAAAAATCATAAAACATTTCTTACAAAAGAGGATTACATTTTACACACTGCCCTGAGTAGATGCCAAGGACATGTGGACTATTGGTACTCTTCCTCTCTGTCTCACACCGCCCCCTCCACCCCCTATGTCCCAAATGTTACAGTGACCACAAAGCAAGGTGTTCACAATAATTACATGGGGGGAATCTTTACCACCAACAATGAACAAAAAAAATTCACTGCTGCTGTTTCAAAATTTCAGTATTAGTTTTTTGCACATCCTTCCCACCCCCCACCCTGTTTGAAAAGAACTAAAACATTACATCTGGTGAACAGCAAATATTTTACTATACCTCAGATGCAGAACACCTACGAAGCAGAAGAATGTTGACTATTTTTAAACAGAAATAGATAAAAAATGCAGGACTCCTTCAGTTATTCACTAGTCTTAGAAAAACTTCCAGAATACTGCTTCACACTATACAAAAGAAAAAACAACTTGCATTAGAATCCTTCAACATCTGCATACTGCTTCACATTGTTCTGCAGCAAATACGGAGCATTCTGTATCTGGTCCTGTGTCGTGTAATGGTAAGGATCCCATCTTCAGATCCTTCTAAAGGCTCATTAATTTGGTTGAAGCTCCTGACTCATGATGGATTTGTTTAATCTGCTGACCACCTTTCTCAATAATAGATACAGCCAGATCTTTGGGAATAGTTACTTGTGTAGTAATAATAGGTCCACCAAGATCACCATATTAGCCATGAACCACTGCATAGAAATAATCATACCCAGAGCCACCCTGTGGTTCATAAGCCATCTGCCATTCTGATGGGCTCCATATGTCTATTGCAGAGCCCCAAGTTGTGTCAGCACTGAATCCAACCATGCCATCATAATGGTCTCCAGGTCTACCTCTTCTGTCATAAGCCATTAGGTCTCCTCCTCTAGGTAGTGGTGGTGATGGAAGAGGAAGATTCCTAGCTCTGCTGATACCCCAGTCACCTCGTCCTGGAGGAGGAAGAGGAGGTCCTTGACGAGGGCTCATATCATCATAGTCTCTTCTAGATGGAGGCATTGGACGCCCACCACGACCAGGAGGCATTCTGTCAAAACCACCTCTTCCCGGCATAGGAAATCCCAAGAGATGTCCACGGCAGTCATCAGACATCATTGTAAAGCTACCATAATCATAGGTTTCATCATAAAAATTGGGGTCATGAGGCTGTGCACATCCTTTGATGGGAGACTCAGATATAAGATCAAGGATGATCTTTATGCATTCTACAACCCTATCAGCCTTTCCTCCAATGAGGACGACTCTGTCAGTAGAATGTGGACAGCATTCCTGGAAATGCTTGATTGTTGTCTGCATGCACGTTTTCTCGAAGTTCTTTGATTTTAGCACCTTTGACCCCCAAAATTCCTTTTGCCAGACTCTGATGAATCGATAGTTTCTTGTCAAAGTCGCTTCCTTTACAGTGTTGATAATTTAAGCATCCCACAGCATCAGATCTGAGTGGGAGCTGGCTGGTTGCAGTGGGTGATGGCAACTGCAGGCCCTCTTCCAAGGTAGGGATAATTTTCTTCAGAATTTCTCCAATTGTTTCAATATCAGCACTAATATTCAATATGCTCTTGAGGTCACTGCTGTCTGGGACTGAAACACTGGCATTGTAGTCCGTCCGGAGAGCCTTAATATTCTTGCCTCCTTTTCCAATCACTGACCCCAGCGTTCTTGCTCTGAAGCAGAATACGTAGCTCAACCATCTCATCAGTGTTTCTAGATCATTTAAATGCTATTCCTCTTCCATGTCTTCTGCAGGACGTTTACCAAATTCACCATTGGGGAAAATTTCCTCCGCCTGTTCAGTTTCCATTTTCTTGTATTAAAGGGACACACCAATCCGTTATTATATGTCCCTGCAGAGCAGAACAGAGGCGTTTGGGGCGGGACCAACAACTGACACCCTAGTGGCTGCTGTAGCTGCGCGAGGCGGCGGTCCTTTTAGCTCAGAGCCGCCGCAGTGGGTCAAAGCTGGACAGATGGGATCTCTCTTCATAAGACTTTCATGCTAATGTGCTGGAGTTGCAGTTAGTGTTGGGGTTTAAGATATATTTAGGGGATTTGAATCTCTGGACTGACAATGTGATAGCCAGGTCCTGAGCCTCAACAGACTCCAGCACCTACAATCTGATTTATTGGACTCACCCCACTCAGCTAAGATGGAGTTGAAGAAGGACAACCACCACACCATGGAGCCTAGAGTGATTACAACTGAAAGTGGGAGGATTGCATCCAGCATCCATGTGGAATCTGAGCCTCCTCTTGACATAGAGGTGCAATGGACACAACCAATCCAATGTCCACATAGAAAAGGTGGCATTGGATTGGGAAAAGTGGACGTGGTGGCTGATGGGTATGGGGAAAGGCAGGAAGAGATGAGAGGTGGAGGCGTCTTTGGGACATGGAGCTGCCCTGGATGGTGCTCCAGGAGCAATCACCGGACATTGTAAATCCTCACAGGGCCCACTGGATGGAATGGGGGAGAGTATGGGCCATGATGTGGACCATTGACCATGAGGTGCAGAGGTGCCCAAAGATGTACTTACCAAATGCAATGGATGTGTCATGATGATGGGAATGAGTGTTGCTGGGGCGGGGGAGAGGTGGGGTGGGGGTGGTGGAGTTGAATGGGACCTCATATATATATTTTTAATGTAATATTATTACAAAGTCAATTAAAAAAAAAAAGAAAAAAAATAAATACAAAAAAAAAAAAAAAGCTGGACAGAGAACCAGCGCAAGCCCCCGTCGCCCCTCATCCACACTTTTTGTAATTAAATGTTCATTTCTTTCTATCACTGAATAATATTCCATTGCATGAATGTGCAGTAATTTAGTTACCCATTTATTTATTGAAGGACTACTTGGTTGCTTTTTAACATTTGGTGATTAATGACTAAATGTGTTATTGCTAGATTGTATGATAAATATATGTTTGGCTTTGTAAGAAACTCGCTGTCTTCAAGGTGGCTGCGTGACTTTTTTGCATTCCTACCAGCAATAAATAAAAGATCTTATTTCTTGGAATCCTAGTAAGCATTTGGTATTGTCAGCGTTGATGGATTTTGGCCATTCTAATACATATGTAGTGGTATCACATTTTAGTTCAATTTGCAATTCCCTAACGTCAGTGGTGTTGAGTTTCTTTTCATATGCTTATTTACCATTCCTATATCGTCTTTGGTGAAGTGTTGTTCATATTTTTGCCCATTTTTAAATTGGATTGTTTATTTGTTGTTTAGTTTTAAGACTTCTTTTTAATATTTTGTATCAAACCTTTAATGGAATATGTGTTTTGTAAATATTTTATCCTAGTCTCTGGCTTGTCATTCTTATAACAATGTACTTTTCAAAGCAGAAGGTCTTAATTTTAGTAAAGTGCAACATGTCAAATTTTTCTTTCATGGACTATGATTTTGGTGATGCATCTAAAAACTCATTGCTAAAGATTACCTATACTTTTTCCTATGTTTTTTACTAGAAGTTTCATAGTTTTGTGTTTTAAAATTAGTTCTATGAATCATATTGTGTAAACTTTTGTGAAAAATATAAGGTATACCTAGGATCATTTATAATTGTCCAATTGTCTTAATGTCTAATTGTTCCGGGAACATTTGTTGAAAATGCTGTCTTTTCTCCTCGGATTTGTTCCTTTGGCAAAGATCACTTGGCTATATTTGTGTAGTCTACTTCTGGGTTCTCTATTTTGTGTGTCCTAAGTTTCACCATAATTATGCTGCCTTCATTATGGTTGTGTTTTAGTGATTCTTGAAATCACAGTGTTAGTAGTTCTTTAACTTTGTTCTTTTTCTTCAGTACTTTGTTGAGTGTCTAGATTGTTTGCCTTTTGATACAAACTTTAGAATCAGTTTGCCCATACCTAAAAAAATAGTTTACTATGGATTTTTAACAGGACTTCATTAAATCGTTTGGTCAAGGAAAGAATGGTATATTAGCAATATAGAGTCCTTAAATCCATGATCATGAAAAAGTCTCCATTTTTAGACCTCCTTTATTTCTTTCATCAAAGTATTTAATTAGAATTCTACGCATATAGACCTATACATATTTTGTTCATAAGAATTTCATTCTTGTAAAGGGTTTTTTAAATTTCAATTGTCAGTTTTCTTGGTGGTATAAAAGGATACAATTGACTTTGTATATGAAGATGGCATATTGTGACTTTGGTATAATGACTTAATTCCAGGAGTACTTTTTGCTGATTCTTTGGGATTTTATACATACGTAATCATGCTGTGAACAAAGACAGTTTTTTTTAATTCTTTCCTAATCCGTATACTTTTATATCCTTTTCTTGACAGTGCAGTAACTAGGACTTTCAGTATGATGTTGAATAGTAGTGGTGAAAGGAGTCATCCTTGCCTTATTTCTGTGTTTATGGTGAAAGTATACATTATCTTCCTATTAATTAGGATGTAAGCTGTATGGTTTTTGTAAATATTCATCAAGTTTTTGAAGTGCCCATATAATTATGCTTTCCTGAGAGTTTTTATGAAAAAGAGGAATTATTTTCTGTATTAATCAATACGATCATATCATTATTGTTCTTTGATCTAAGGATGTGGTGGGTTGCAATTAATTGATTTTTGATTGTTGAACTATCTTTGCATATTTGGAATACATTCTGCTTGGTGGTACTTGGGAATGAAATGTCCTTTTAAAAATATATTGCTGGATTTAATTTGCTAACGTTTTGTTCTGGATATTTGAATCTATGTTGTTTAGTAAAATGGACATATAGTTTTCCTTTCTTGTTTAGTGTTTTTGTCTGGTTTGGTATTATGGTAATTCTATTTTCTGGAAGAGATTGTGGAGTGTATGTGTCATTCTTTTCTCAAAAGTTTGATAGAATTCACTAGTGAAACTATCTGGACACTGTGCTGTTTTGAAAGTTTATTAAGTATGTAATTTTATATAGATATAGCACTACTTAGATTATTTCATCCTGTTTGTGAGTTTTTACTGGTTTTTGTTTCCAAGGATTGGTCCATATCATCTAAATGATAAAAAAATTTGTGAGAATAAAGTGGATCATAGTATTCTTTTATTATCCTTTTATTTTTCATGAATTGCTAGTGTTCTGGCATTTAAAATTTGTGTCTTCTGTATTTCTTGCTTGGTGCATCTGCCTAGAGATTTATCAATTTTATGAACCTTTTAAATTAACCATCATTGATATTTTTATTACCTCTATTGTTTTGCTGTCTTCAATTTCATTAATTTCTAGTCTAAATTTTAGTATTTCCTCTTCTCCTTAGTTAGTGTTAAATTTATTTTCTTTCTCCAAGTTCCTAAGAGGAAAACTTAGATTTTTGAATTTATTTCTTTTTTCTAATATATGCATATATTTAATGCTGTAAATTTTCTTTAAACACTGTTTTTCTCCATACTACAATTTCAAATTAGTTGAATTCTCAATTTAGTTTAGTTTGAAATAGTTTCTTAATTTCTGGTAAGATTTCTTCTTTAACCCATATTATTTAGAAGTGTGTCATTTAATTTCCACACATTTGGGATTTTCTAATTATCTTTGTGTTTTTGATTTCAGGTTTCATTTAAGTTTGGTATGAGATCATTATACTTTGTAAAATTTATGTAATTAAAAATTTGTAGAATTATGTTTTGTAGCCCAGAATGTGGTCTGTTTAGGTAAGTGTTTATAGTTAACTTGAAATGAATAGATATTCTGCTACTCTGGGATATTATTCAAATATATAAATAAGATCAAGTTAATTGATAGTGTGGGTCAGATGAAACTTGTTGGGTTTTGCCTCCCTGATCTATCAATTATTGAGAGAATGGTATTGAATATTCCACATATTATAGTGGATTTGTCTATTTCTGTATACAATTTTAGGACTTTTAAAGCATCTGAGAGAAGAAAGGAGATCAAGTACATATTTATACTTTTTGTTATATTAATCTCTTTTATAACGTCTATTTCTCTACATTTGTTTCTGTGTATTTGACTTATTGTCTGGAGTCATTTCCTTAGCCCAAAATATTGTTCACATCTACCTCTTTGTGCTTTTTTTGAAAAATAGATGGCATCTCTATATATTACAGATCCCAATATATATAAATATATACATGCATACATTCATATAGTTTCTTTCAAACATTTTTTTTAGTTACAAGCAGAAAGAAGAAGAAATAGAAGAAATATGTAATTATATTTTCTTTTCTGATTACATAATTATCTTTAGAGGTGATGGGAAAGTAGTACTCCAGTAGAAAGTGGAGAGAAATAGTACACTGAAGGAGGAATTCTGGGATACTTTTAAATTGCAAATTATTTTAAAAAATTGCCATAAATAATGTTTACTGTTCTATCGCAACCTGACTTTTTAGTTCTTCACATGAAGAGATGGAATCTATTTCTGCAGTCCTTGAATCTGGGATAGCCTTGTGATTTGCTTTGTCCAAAAGAGTGTAGCAGAGGTGACATTGTGCTAGTTCCAAATTTCTGTCTCAAGAGGTCGTTCATGCTTTGGCTTGTTCTCTTTTGAATCCTGGCACTGCTTGCTTGAAAATGAGCGACCACATTGGATAGAGATGAACTTTCCCAGCTGAGCTCTTTTGGTTGAATTTGCCTCCAGCTGATGTGAATGCTGACATGAACCAATCTAGCAGAGATCAGCCAATCCTGGCACAGATGAATAGAAATTTCATTTGAGCCCAACCCAAATTTCTAATTCTAGGAACCATAGGCTAAATAAATAGATAGTGTTTAAATCCAAGAAATTCTGAGATGATTTGTTATGCAGCAAATGCTAACAAATACAGATGGCAAAGGTAAACCAACCTGATAATATATACAATGTTACACACTGAATTAAACATTCCAAAGGAGTTAAACCTAAAGATATTATGCTATTTAGACTGAAGAAATGCTCTTAATAACTTGATATGCAATATTAATTGCTTTTTCCAGTTCCTTGTTTGTAAAATACAGTAGATATGTTGTGGATCACAGATTATGAAGACTATTTAAATACACTATCATTTCAAAATTCTACAAAATGAAATTATATGAAAGCAATATAATGCCATGTTAAAACCACTGGAATATCAAAACTCATCACTCACCTCAAAGAAAAAAAACAGGTAAAGATTTCTTTCCAGGAAATAATCGTTTAACATATCAGAGCTTATTTCAATTATTATTTGCAATCTTTTTTTAATAATAGTGTTTCAAATAAGTTTATAGTTTTGCTTTGTGAGGATCAAAATTTTACATTAATTGCCTACATTGTTCAAGTACATATTACATGTCACATTAAAATAATACTAAGTAATAAATGGATAAATAAAGGCCTTAGTAAGTTTACACTTGAACCAAAGATAAAATGAGATATTAAAGTGGAACGAAACCTGTCAAATTCTCAAAGTAATGTTAAAAGTCTTTTTTGTCATTGAAATTTTGCAATGTGGTATTAAATTCTGATAACCTCACAAATATGTATATACAATGTAATACAATTATATAAATGGCAAAGGTGCATAGGAGAAAATGATCTAATGGACTGACAATATATTATAAAAAGAGAACAATAAAGCTAAAAATCCCTGGGTTGAAATACTGGTCCCAATGTTTCTCAGCTATGTGATATTTAATTGTTCTAAGTGTTCCTTAGGATTAATTTACATTTGTATTTTGAAAGTCCTTCCAAGGACATGGTAAACACTGTATTTGTGTTTAGTAAATTAAGAAAAAATTGAGGGGAGAAAAAGAATAAAAGAGAGAATTGGAGTCAGGGTTGAAACCGTATTTACTAATCATTCACATAATTAGCAGATGCTGAGCAACAAGTAGAAAGGGTGTTCCTTCCCACACATATACTCCAATCCTTTAATCTGCAGGATTTATCATCCCCTTATGTTTTGAGTCATAGACAAATTTTCTGACTTTGTTGGGCATTCAAGAGAAGATAGGGAAAGGATGAGAGAACAAAATATCTTAAAAGTCAGATCTGGAGATGGTATTGATTATTTTCTTTCCCCATTACTACTGGTCAAAACCCCTTTGACAGTAAGAATCAAGCATTTAGTAAACAAAATTCTAAGAAAACTACCAGAAGCAGATAAAGACTGTATCACAATTTTGAAAACTGAATCAAATATTTTTAAATAAGCATTTGCTCTTATTTTAAAAAGTCAGCATCTCAATTAAATAACGTAAAAGAGAAATGGACAAAAAGGAGGAAAATGTAAAGTGAGACTTGACTTAATCCAAGAAAAATAGATGATGATGACAAAATCATTTAAATTTTAATAGTAAATTTCAAGGTGTCAAAATAAGAATAGATTTAAATGAAAATCTATTTAGGAGAACATAGGAAATGAATAAATATAGCCAACAGAATGGAAATGAAAAAAATAATTTGAGAGGTAAAAAGGGTCAGAGAGAAAAATATAGATATAATGATAACATAAGAAGATTCTACATATTTATATTTACGTTTGTGAAGAATTACAATGAAAGATTGGAAAAAAGAGGTAATTTCCAGTGTTAATATAAGATTTCTGAAGACAATAAACGATTTGAATCTAGATTTTTTAAAAGGCCCTCTCTGTATCTGGGAAATTTGACCTGGACTGGTCTATTGTAATACATATAAATAAAACTTTTGGAATTTAAGGTAGAGATTTAATCCTATGGGTGTTGGGATAAAAAGTATAAATCACTTACAAAGGAAAGAAAATAAAGTAGGCAGCAGATTTTTAACAACAACATACAAGCCGGACAAAAATGGAGTGCATTTTTAAGAAATTCAAGGAGATAAAACACAAGCCAAGAATTTAATTACCATCCAAACTGTCCTCAGTCAGCAATCTACGGAGAAGAGTTTTTTACACAGAAAAACGAAACAAAACAAAGCAAAAAAAAAAAAACAAAACCAAGAACTTACTATCCTCTTGAACCCTTCCAGAGGAAACCAGGAGGGGATGAACTTTATTCAATTTAGAAATAATTGGAAAAACTTAGGCAAAAGGATAGCTGTAGTAGAATCCCCAATTTTAAAATAATCTTGATACTGGGTTATTTGCACTAAATACTCCATTTCTTAGCTTCCTCTATGCTTAGTAGTGGCTCTGTCACGAATTTCAAGTCAATAGGATTTAGGGAGACCTTGTGTGTGCTAATTCTACAGTGCTTCTTTAAAGTGATGAGTCTTTCTCTCCTTTATTCTATCCTTATGGCAGTAATGCTGATGTTGCAGCTGGAGCTAGGGGAGCCTTTTGGACCAGACCAATGCAAAGAAGCCATGTTTTATGGAGGAACCAGTCAGAAGGAGCCCAGATATTAGATAGTGTATTGCACATATAGATGCAAAAGTGCCTACATGGATATGAGAGTTAAATGAATTTTGAATTTTGTAAAAGGTACTCTTAGTTTTTATTTTTTATATTAAAAGTCAAATCTATTTTTAAGTAATGTAGAACTGATGATACAGCCATGCAGGTCATACCATGTTGAAGATTTATCTTAATTTTAAGTAGAAACTTGCATGGTTTTGATGAAAGGAAGAGTCAGTTACTAACACAGGGAACAATGGAAATGGATCAGAACAATTTTTGATGAATCCGCACTAGAGCTTTGGGTATGCCTGAGGGCCTCATCTATTGAGTTCCTTTGCCAAAACTTTGCATTTTAAACTGAGAAAGTCAAAGGTTTCCTTTGGTTGCTTTGAAACTGACAGTTTCACCTGGGCATGGAACTTGGCCAGAAAGGAAATACTTTACTCTCAAATAATTATTATAGTAATATTTTCTTCTTATTTGGAGTTTGAACATTGGATTTTTTTTTTTTGTAAATCTTGTCTTGCACACCTACATATAGAATTGCAAATGAAAAATTAAGAAACGAGGATTCTTTCCATTTTAATTTTTGCATGCATTTTAACATAAACTTAGGGTGATAAAAATGAAATGCCAGTGCAATAATTCAGTAAATGAGTGCCAGCAAATCAACTTTAAAATACCTTTTATAAATTGCAAATTTAATAGTAGCAGTAACCCAATGATGTTGGTTTCATTGTTTCTTGATATAATTCAATTTGTTTCCTGTAACTTTCTGAGCAGCTCTGCTTACACTGCTTTTTAAAATGTTATCTATCTCCTGTGCAGTTTCTCAAGGTTACTATTAAAATATACTAAAACACTAACAAAAGCTCCAGAGAAAGAACACACTGTATTTAGGTAAATTGACATTTTTATCTTATTCAAAGGCTGACAACAGTCTAATTTCTGCCAAATTAAGGTTCTAAATGAAACAGGCCAGGAAAGGAAGTTTCGTTTTCCTGAACTCTTGGCCTTGAAAAGCATATATAACAAAATTCTAGAACAGAGACCGATGAATTTTAGAGAATTCCAATACAGAAAGTAATATTTTAATTCATTTTTTTCTGTTTTATAAACTTCATTCTGGAAATAAATATTTATACTAAATGTTAATACATTCTTTCAAACCACAAAGGATAGCATGATTTGTTCCTGCAATCCTTATGCCTAGCAAAATATAATGTTTGGAATATTTTTCTATTGATTACCAACTGAAAAATCATGCTGGATAATTATAGTTATAGACCTCTGCTTGTTCAAATAGTTAATACCTGGCTTAAGTTGAATTATAGGAAATAAACGAAAGTTCTGTAAAGATTACATTTTCTGTTATGCTTTTATAATGGGATATGATGAAATACAAAAACCCTAGCGTTTTTTTCCCACAAGATTCTGGCCTACAGAAACATAAAAATGAGAGGTAAATTTTGATTCATAAGTGGGTTCTTTGGCATGAGAAGACAAATTGATTTGGAATTGTTAAAATTTTAACAAAATTTAGAAACTTCAAATCTTTGAGATAGTAACAAGAAATAAAAGCTTTAACTATTAGCAGATTAAAAGAAAAACAAAAAAGCCTAACCCTGGTATTCTCTGCAGGAATGGAGAAAATTTAAAGTTGGCAAGTGCTTATGGTTTTGCTTCTTTGGCACTGAAAGGAGTTTCATATGCTATATTTCAATGCTTTTTAAATTGGTATTGACAACAAACATCATGCAAAAATATTTAATATAATATTGTGCTTTGTCCTACTCCCATACCTCCAAATTTTCAATGTTATTACTGCCTTTTCAAGAACATTTTTCAAGATATTGGAGCAAAATGTAATATTCCATAAAATCTATTCATTTACTGGATTTCCGAAAGTTTGGCCTTGAATTAGTTGATTACATAATAGGCAGGGTTTTTCGTTATTTTCTTTCTTTTTATAAGAACAAAAGAACGTCAGATAATTTGAAAATAAGAATTTTTATATGACTTGGGTTCATTTTCAGAAAATTTTAAGAAAGGAATGAGATAAACCTTTTAAATCAACTTTCTGTGAATTCCACTTTCAGATATGGTTGAGTAATGTTATCCTCTTTTAACCAAGCCATCATTATGGTAGAAGATTTATGGTAGTAGACTTTACAATGACAGAAGAGAAAGTTCTGAAAGAATGAGTTAAGAGTAAGAAATGATTGCCAAATTACTGCAAGCAGAATTCTGCACCCTTTTTGAAACAGTGATGATCTTATGGGAGATTTTGCTTCCTCATATGGCCTTATTATTTCAAAGTCATAAAAAAAACCCCAACCCTCTTTTACTTTCATAGCCTTGGTGAGGCATATTTTCCTAAAGATGATTTCATCCACAGAAGTCAAAAGGGAGTGAAGTGACATGAATTAACTTAGCTTGGAAAACTGTGCATTGTTTATTATATAGGTCAATCCTATGACAGCTGACACACAGAGATTTGGGACGCCCAATATAATTTACACTCCTAATGTGGATTTAAAGTATTATCAAAGCACTAGATGTCAAAAAGCAATTAGATGTGAAAAATGGTATAAATATTTACATGTCATAGATCTCCCTTCATGCTTTTGTTTTGATTTATGTCCAAACAAATAGCCTCCTAGTTGAAATTCACTTTTGAAAAAAAATACATTGCTCCAAGTTTGTATTCTTTACAATTGGTTTTCAGGCAATTGACCTTGAATTTGCATGATAAAATAATTGAGACAAATATTTTTAAAAATATGATAAATGTTGTACCTAAATAAAGGAACACAGCATATGTGAATAGAATTGTATGTAAATGTAAAGTGTGTGAAATTAAGTGCATTTTTTTCCTAGAATGAAATTCATTAGTTTTATCATGTTCTTATGGTCTGAGACCAATAAAAACTAAAAATGCAAGGTATCAAAATTAAATTATTTTAGAAAGATGCTTGTCTTGTTATCGCTTCCTGTTTTTATATATGGTTGAATTATCTGAGAGGGAGTGCCAGATCCTTAACAGCTCCTGAAAAATAAATAGAATATGTTTTCTTTTTCTTTTTTTTTTGAGATTTATTTTTATTTATTTCTCTCCCCTTCCCCGTGCCCCCACAGTTGTCTGTTCTCTGTGCCCATTTGCTGCTTGTTCTTCTTTGTCCGCTTCTGTTATTTTCAGTGGCAGAGGAATCTGTGTTTCTTTTTGTTGTGTCATCTTGCTGTGTCAGCTCTCCATGTGTGCAACACCATTCTTGGGCAGGCTGAACTTTCTTTCGTGCTGGGCGGTTCTCCTTATGGGGTGCGTGTGCGGCTTCCCTACATGGGGGACACCCCTCCGTGGCAGGGCACTCCTTGTGCGCATCAGCACTGCACGTGGGCCAGCTCCACACGGGTCAAGGAGGCCTGGGGTTTGAACTGCAGACCTCCCATGTGGTAGACGGATGCCCTATCCATTGGACCAAGTCCGCTTTGCATGTTTTCTTTTTCTTAAGTACCACTTGATCCTGTAAAATGACACTACTTAATTGGTCTAAAACATTGAATTATATTCAGAATGAATTAAATTATACATTGAGATGAAAATCACATGAAGTTTTCATTTTCCTCACATTTTCATAATAGTTGAAGTACACTATTAATTGGTTATGGAATGCATCCCTTTTGATTTTTGCACATGCATGCAAGCAAAATATATTGTATTGAGTATTTCCAAAAATCCATTTGAGTTAAAAATGGAAATATCTTTCACAAAGTGAGAATAATCTTTTTCAAAATCTCTATTTATAAATGAGCTAATTTTGTGGTATGTACATGATATATTTATAGCAAGGTTATATATTTTAAGATATAAGAATCTAACATTTCTAAAAGGTAACTATCCTAATTTTCTTCAATATTAACATTTTCAGATGGTTTACCTAAAATCCTCTATAATTTTTTGAATGTAAAACGACAAAAGAAAGTGCTATTTTATATACATTGTGTTGTTAGGAGGAAGAACAATTTACTATAAGAATTATTTCTAAAATGCTATTTTAGCCCGCTTTTAATGCATTTGAATTCCCAAAGCCATTAGAGGTAAAGAGAAATAAAAACCAGAAACCTCATTTATTCTTTATGCTGTTAAGTTAATTCCATTGTTTATTACAATAGACCATCTGAAATGATTTTCTAATGACATATTTGGGGGGAAGGCCATTTCCTAGAAGTTGCACGAGGTTAACAAAAGAAAGCACACTATAAAATTCAAAAATTATTATTAAAATAATTTCTAAAGTTACAGAAGGACTTGCAAAAATTCTTTCTCTTCTTTACAAAATCTGGAAGCTTATTTTGTCTTAATACATAAGAGATCTTTATGTTACTCAGCTACATAGGAGAAAAAGTCATTTTATGTTATTAATTGCCATAATATCATTGTTGGTGCTTCAGTCTAAGAGTTGTTGGGTCATACCATGAATAATGAACCACTATAAATAAGAATAAATTTTTAACATAATTGTCCCAGAAGAGTAGGATTCTGTAGTATCATGTAAAAATAGCCAAAATGTATAATTGTGTGGCAGCTAGAAAGCATGCAAAACTAAGCAAATAGACAAAAAGCAAAGAACAGTACCAAGTATTATTAAAAAATTAAATAGGTAAATGATAATTATTGAACACCATCTCTGTTAAATGACACGATTGTTATAATATAAGTGTACATTATAGGTTTGCACTATAACCAATGCAACTCGAATATTTCCAGAAGACAATTACAGTATAAAAAAATGCTCATTTACCTATTCATTTCAAATGGATTTCTCAATACAGACCTTGAATTTAGCCTCTTACTTGACTTTGGTGCTGGACTTGCAATTGATTATATATAAGTGTTTTGAATAGTTAAAATTTTTTTTTATTATTTTGTCATCATCTTCAATTTTGCTTTCACAAACCCTTCTTGTACTACATCTAAAATATTAAACTTTTCTGAAAATCTGAGCTATCTCATTTGAAATTCATTTTTCTTTTTGTTTTATCATTTAAGAATAAGGTGAAATGAAAATACCATGGACTTTAGAATAAGAGAATTGGCTTTGAAACTATGCATTATTTATTTTATTTATTTATTATACTGATTTTCATGTTATCATGTCCTGATATAGTTTTAGAGACCAAAGAATTCTAATCCCCACCTCCATCCAGGCACCCAAATTTTACAAATAGATCCTTCATGTACTCAAATTGCAGGAATTCTGGGCCTCTTTATCTTCAGAGTATTCCCTCCTTACTGGTAAAAGTCATCTATGTTTTCTTCCAAAAGATAAATGCTATTTGCATCTGTCACTTAGTTTGATTCATGATCTAGAATAGCCACCTCCTCAGACCTTGCAAGTTCATAACTGTTACTGGAATCAAAAGACTCTGACTGAGATGCTGCCTTTGCTGGTTTAGGCACAAAGCTAGAGCATCCAAAATGTTGGCTATCTAAGGAAATATCCCTCATATCTTGCCATTGTCAAAGATGGGACAAGGGTCTCCCTGCCTAATCCTGATGAAGGGCCAGCACTACTGCTCTGTCTCAAAATTGGAGCTCAACTATGCTACACCATGCCCTTTTTTTCCATAACCCTCATCCAGGCTCACCAGTCTTTTTTTTTTTTTTTTAATATCGGAATAGTTGTAGGTTTACAAAAAAATCGTGCAAATAGTACAGAGTTCCCTTATACCCACCATCACACACATAATTTTTCTAATTATTAACATATTGCATTACTGTGGTAACTCTGTTACAATTGATAGAACAATATTATTAACATTTTACTATTAACTATAATCAATAATTTATATTAGGGTTCACTCTTTGTGTTGTATAGCATATGGTTTTATATCTTTTTTATTCTGGTAAGATATATGCAACTTAAAATTTCTCATTTTATCAAAATCCAAGTATACAATTCATTGGTGTTAATTATATTCACAATGTTGTGCCACTGTCACCACCATCCATTACCAAAACTTTTCCATCACCTTAAACAGAAGGTTCTTACCTCTGAAGCTAGTAGATTCCTCAAATACCAATAAATTCTCCATTCTGCTAGAGCTCTCACAAAAGGCAACAATTGCTAATAAAAAGAATATTTGAGTGAGGTTTTACTTTTTACACTAACATACATGTGAGCGATTAATAAGTTGCCTTCACTTATAAGTTTCCTATACAGACTTCATTATATTTCATTATAAATAGGAATATTTCATAACAAAATTTGCTTATACTTTAAAAGCTTTAACCATTTGTCCTCATTCAGTTATTTCCCCTAAACACATCCTATTCAGAAGAGGGATGGTCAGGCAAAGACCTGAACTCTGCTTAATTTCTTCAATGAATTTGTCCATTGATGGTTTTATTTCACAATCTAGTTTTCCTCCACTGTCTTTGGCTTTGCTGACAGATTTGTGTAGCAAAATTTCAGGAAGCAATGGTCATTTACTAAGTCCACTCCTGTTCACAGAGTCCCTACAGGTCTTATGGAATTTTGATTATTACTGCTCCACAATGCTTAAATTTTGTATTCATAAAGTTTATTTCAAATTTACTTCATCAACTGTCTTTCTACATTATCATCAGGATGAAGTGATAATAAGCATATCTGCTATAATATTGATTTCAGAGATTGTGCTGCTGCTGCTGCTACTGCTATTGATAAAGAAGACAGTGATAATGAAAAACTCAATGATGATAATGTAGAAATCAGACATACTTTATCCAAAATTTCAATGTGTTTTATACTTATGAAAGAATAATTTAATATAAAATCAATACTGTCTAATTATCTTTTAAGAATGAAAAAAATTAAATATTATAACTATTCAGAAATCAGAAGCTCTTTCACTTTTTATATGTCCTTTCATCCACTTAATATCCATTTTTAATTCACTAATTTTCAATATTAATTTTCAATATTAATTTTTTTATAAAAAATTAGTATGTAGAAATATTCACATAAATTGGTGATGAGGAAATAGTGGTTTATTATACTTTTCTCTATACATTTTTATGGGTTTGAAATTTTCCTTAGTAAAAATATAGGTATAATAGGAATAGATTAAATCTTACTTTGGTCAGTAATGGACTAGATAGTCCAGAATAACCTTAAATTGAAAACAACAAGAAATCTCAAAATTTTAAAATATCAATTTGGATATTTTGGAGACATATTTAGGAATTGAGAAGTTGATGAACCAAATTTAGAAGTGGAGATAAGCCTAGAGATGTAATCTTTATATAAGGAGTATTTTTCACTGAGGCATTTGTTAATTCTAAAGGTATTGATGAGGGTTAAGGAGCCTAGCAAAGCTTTGGGAAGTCCATGGGATTGAGGAATTCAAAACTTCCAACTTACTAATTTTTCACTAAGATACTGAAGGAACAAAAGTAGGACTATAAGTGAATCTGAGGGATGAAACGGGGTCCCTGTTATGGGACGAGCGGGGTCCCTGTTGCGGGATGAGTGGGGTCCCGTTGTGGGACGAGAGGGGTCCCTGGCGTGGGGAAGAAAGCCTCGTACGGCCGCTGAGGCTTCCCTCGGGGGCTCCGAAGGCATGGAGGGCGCACGACCCAGGAAGGAGTCGCGGAGATAGGCTGATGGCACAAGTCTGGTTTATTCAGGAAGTACAGTGGTTAATATAGGGCGAAGACGGGGGAGGGGCAGGGGGCGTGGCCGGGGGGCGGCAGACGGCTGATAGGTTCGTGCAGGGGTGCATCACTGGTTGCGGGCAGAAGACGGGGTAGCCAGGGTTCTCGGCGGCAGCGAGGCGGGGCTGTCATGGTGCAGCGGTGGCCCTCGGGGGAGAGGCGGGGTTAGGCCACCAAGGGGGAAGTGGGCGCAGCTGGGCAGAGGGGCGGGCAGTACGCCCGAACCCCAAGCGGAGGGCCTTAACGCCCGTTCCTGCCACCCGGGTCCAACTCGCACCGGCGCCTGGAGACGAGCCGACACTTGCTGTCGCCACACTCCCACACGGTGCCACCCTACATTTCCCCCTTTTCTTTTATTAAGCGCTGAAGAAGGTGGAAGAGGAAGGGCCAGCGCTCATTTTGTTGGGGGGGGCCTCGCCAGACAGCGCGTTCGAGAAGCCTGTCTTAGGGGGGGTGAAGGTGGGTGGCGGCGGCCGCCGGGCCCTTTCAGCTTGGGCTAGGTGGAGTAGCCGCAGAACTTGTTGGCGGAAAGGGTCGGGCTCGGCATTCAGGGTCATCATGGCCACCCGAGGGGTGAGGTGTCGCTGGCGACGTTTCTCTCTCCGGGTCAGGCGGTTCGGCGGTGGCGGGCCGGATGAGGCGTCCTGGGATCCAGATGGGCTGGGCGGCGTCATCTGGAAAGACACAAGCAAAACCCCTTCCCTGGGCAAGGAGGGGGGCAGGCCCTGACCAGCTGTTAGTCTTGGGGTCTTTCCACTGAACAAGGGGGGCCTGTGTGGGCCGGTAGGACGGGCCCCAATGAGCATGTACTGGGGAAAGGCCATCCTCATCAAAGCAGAGGAGGTTGTGGTGGATTAAGGCAGAGGTGACAATTTCTCCAGGTGTGTGGCGGGGATGGTTGCTCCTTTCCTTTTGAATAAGATGCTTGAGGAAGAGATGAGTGCGTTCAACCATGCCTTGACCTTGGGGGTTGAATGGAATTCCAAAGTGATGAGTGATGTTGTATAGCCTCAGGAACGCGTCGAAGGAAGCGCTGCGATATGCTGGTCCATTGTTGGTTTTCAGGTCCCATGGGACTCCCATGAAGAGGATGGCTTGTCTGAGGGCCTGAATGCAGTGCTTGGCTGTTTCTCCTGGGAGGGGAACGGCATAGCACAGGTGGGAGAAGGTGTCAATGGCCACATGGAGATACTTGAGCCTGCCGAACTGGGGCACGTGGGTGACGTCCATTTGCCATCGGGCATTGGGGCATAGCCCGCGCTGATTAACTCCTTGCAGCTGTAGCGGCACAAGGGGCAGAAGGGGTGCACAGGTTTGGCAGCATCTGACCATGTGCTTGCAGGCCTGGATGGAAAGTTCCGGGAACAACTTGTGAAGGCTCCTGGCAGAGAAGTGAAATCGAGAGTGGAGTAGCTTGGCTTGGTTGAGGAGGTCGCCAGGTGGAGGGGCGGGCGGTCGGCCTCCCGAGCGCTCTACTGAGGCTGGGAGGGCTTGGACGGCTTGATCGGCAAGGTTATTGCCGGCAGCGATAGGTCCAGGAAGGCCAGAATGGCTCCTCACATGGGCGATGTACCAGGGCGCCGTGCAGTTTTCCAAGAGACTCTGGAGAGTTAGGAGTGCTTGGTCAATAGGCCTTTTGGCAGGAAAAAACGTGGCGAAAGCCAAGACTTGGCAGACTTGCAAGGTGTACAGGCTGTCGGTGAAGATGTTGCGGGGTCTGTTGGGACAGGCGCAGAGAGCTAGGACGATGGCTTGGAGCTCTCCTACCTGGACAGAGTTCACGTTGATGTGGATGAGTATTTGAGGCTCTGACGTACCAGGCGAGTAGATGACAGCTGCGAACTTATGCTTGGAGGCGTCAGTGAAGGCGGTGGTGGCATGTGGGTAGGGGCGGCGAGACGGGAAGGGGTGGTGCGGTGGAGGGATGAAGGATAACTGGGAGATGCCCTGAAGCAGCCGATGGCTGGGGTAGTGGTTGTCAAATTCGCCATGGCAGAGTTCCGCAAGGACTTGCATGTCTGGACTGGACAGAAGCAGCATGGTGGTTTTCTTGGCATCAAGTGGCCACACAATGGTGTCAGGGGGAGTACCATATGTGTGGGTGCATTGCTGGACGAGGTCAATGGCCAAGGAGATCCAGAGGGTGACTTGCGGGCCGATTTTTCTGAGCTTGCTTTTGGCGGTATGGAGCCAGAGAAGGGGCCCCTTCTGCCAGAGGAGCCCGGTGGGCGTACCCGTGGTAGGCAGTATCAGCGCCAAGATGGCTTGGTTGGGGTCATGACGCTGCAGTTGGCATTCTCGCAGGGCATCATTGACAGCTTGGATGGCCTCCTGCGCAGCCGAAGTAATAGCGATTTTCTTTGTTACTGCCTGCGGAGGGTCTTGGTCGGTTTGCAGGAGGGCGAAGAGGGGTTGTAGTTGAGCGGTGGTGATCGGGAGAGCCGAACGGAGCCAATTGATGTGCCCACAGATTTGCTGTAGCTCTGTCAGAGATAGCTTCTGCGGAATGGCCAGTTGGGGGGCTGCAGGCGTGATGGTGTTGTGGATGTTGAAGCCTAGAAAGGTGAAGGGGAGCTCCATGAGTACCTTATCTTGTTGGACTTGTAGGCCAAGGTCGTTGAGATGGCGCAGTAATGCCGTGACGATGGCTTGGAGGCCTCCGGGGGTTTCATGCGCCACGAGAAGGTCGTCCATGTAATGAACAATGTATGCAAAGTTCTTTAATGGCTGAATTGCCTTATTGACATAAAGCTGGCAGATGGCTGGGCTGTTTCGCATTCCTTGCGGGAGGACTCGCCATTGGTAACGCTCAGCTACTTCTTGGTGATTGGTGCACGGGAGCGTGAAGGCGAATTTTGGATGGTCTTTTGGGTGCAGTGGAATGAAGAAGAAGTCCTTGATGTCGATGGTGGCGGCACACCAGTGTCTAGATATAGCCGTGGGGTGGGGGCACCCCTTTTGGGGGGAGCCCATTGGGCGGATGTGCTTGTTGATCTCACGCAGGTCGTGGAGGAGCCGGTACTTGCCTGACTTCTTCTGAATGACGAAGACGGGTGAGTTATACGGAGTGGTGGATGGCTCAATGTGTCCTGCGTCGAGCTGGTCATAGACAAGAGCTCGGAGAACTAACAGTTTCTGGGATGAGATGGGCCACTGCTCCACCCAAATGGGCTCCTCGGTATCCCATTCAAGAGGAGTGGGTGCTGGAGGTGTAATGCGAGCAGTGGCGTATATCATTGGGGGGGACCGTGGATAGAATGGCTCTGCAGTTCGAGAGGACATCCCGGCCCCAGAGGATATTGTCGATGCCGGGCAGGACAAGGGGGCGGAAGGTGCCTTGGCGGCCTTCCTTGTCCTTCCAAATAAGATCTCGGCTGGTTTGGAATGAGGGAGCTGTTCCGGTGGCTCCAATTAAGCGGGGGCCGGGGAGCACACCCCAGTTGTGTGCAGCTGTTTCTGGGAAGCAGGATATTTCTGCCCCGGTGTCAAGGAGTCCCTCAAACCATTGGCCTTCAACCTCTAACTCCATTATTGGTTTCTTGGGTCCCAGTAGAATGGTCCACATTACGGCAGGGGGTGGTGGCGTGGGTGAGCGGCCTCTTGCTGGCGGGGCTGAGGCCTGCCCCCTCTTGCGTTTAAAGGTTGCCGTTGGCTGTTGGCGGTGCGGCAGTCACAGGCCCAATGGTATTCTTTGCCACAGCGGGGACATGGGGTGGGAGGCGCGCGTGGTCTGGCTCCTCCGGTGTCTCGAGGCGTGTTCGTGGATGGTCGTGGTCGGGCGGCATGAGGGCATTCACAGGCAAAATGTCTGGTTTCTCCGCATTTGAAGCAGTCGGAGGAGAGGGACATGGCCGTGGCTATGGCCTGAGCCAGCGTGGCCTGCGGGTCTATGTGGGAGCAGGCCAGGATCCAGTCGTGTACTCCCCTTTCCTTCATTGGTAGGATGGCTTGTCGGCAGGCATTGGTGGCCCCTTCCAGAATGAGTTCCCGGGCAAGGGCTTGTTGCGCACGCTCGCCAGGGACCTTGCGCTTGCAGGCCTCCTGAACCCAGGATACGAAGTCGGCGAAGTCTTCGTCTTTTCGTTGGACTAGCTTGGCAAGTGGCTCAGGTCTGGTGGCGGAGTAGCTGCGGAAAGCGCGGAAAGCCAGCTCGTGAAGTTGGCGCCAGAACTCGGGGGGAGCGTTGTGATATTGGGCCGGATTGGCGAATTGGCCCATGCCTGCGTAAGCATCCGGGGGATGGCGAGCCCTGACACGGGCGTTGTGTGCCACTTGCTTTTCTGCCTCTGATGTAAAGTGAGCATGCCAGTCGATGAATTGGCCAGGGGTTAGAATGGTCCGAGCGAGGGAAACCCAGTCATATGGAACCGTGAGCTGAGTGCTAAGCTCCTCAAGCAAATGTTGGGCGTACGGGCTACCGAGGCCGTCCTCTTTAACAGCCTTGCAGAGGTTTTTTATCTCGTCGGCTGTAAAGGAGTACCAATCCTGCGGACGGTGCCGCGAGGGGGTGGCATTCAGTGGGTATAAGAGTGGTGTCTGATGCACGGGGGCCTCTGCCCGCGGGGGGCAAGTACCCATGGGCCCTCTGGTGGATGAGGGATCCACGGCAGGGGGTGCCCAGGGGGTGGGGCGAGAACATGGCTCGTCCCAAGATGGCGGCTCCTCACAAGATGGCGGACTGCCCCAGGGGGTAGGCGGCTTGTAAGATGGTGGCCGCTCCTCTTCCGGCAGGGGCCAAGATGGCGCCGTGGCCGGAGGGGGGCGGGTATAGGGGGAAGGACTTCCCTTTATCCTCCCAAGAAGAAGGCGGAAGTTCACCATCTTGGGGCGAGGTAGGCGTGTCCGGTTTGGGCGGGCAAGAGTCCAGGGTGTTGTTGAGGCAGCTGGACAAGGGCTCGGTGTCGGAATCACTGTCTGACTGAGACCCCTCTCCCTTGCTCTTACCGCAGGTTCAGTGGAAAGCGTCCCGATTGACGGGGGTGCCCTGGAGGCACGAGCGAATGGCGATGAGCGTGGGGAGAAGGCTGGGGGGAAAACGCTTGTTCTCATACTCCATAGCCGCCGTGATGCGGTCAATGAGGTTAGTGTACTTGTCCGGGTCCCACAGCTGGCAAGTGGAGAGCCAGGGGTTGAAAGGCAGCAAAAGGTCCCAGTACGTTTGGAGTTGCTTTACTGAGACATTCATATGATTGGTGTCTAAAAGGCCGGCAAGGGCCCTAACCTGAGGCGCCTGGTGGGAGGAAAGACGGCCGCCCATGGCACCGACGGCGGGGCCTAGGGAAGACGGGGGTCCTTACCTTGCGGGCGAGGCATGTGGGGGTCTGGCCGGAAAGTTGTTGCCCCACGTTGGGCGCCAGTTGAGGGACGAAACGGGGTCCCTGTTATGGGACGAGCGGGGTCCCTGTTGCGGGACGAGTGGGGTCCCGTTTTGGGATGAGAGGGGTCCCTGGCGTGGGGAAGAAAGCCTCGTATGGCCGCTGAGGCTTCCCTCGGGGGCTCCAAAGGCGTGGAGGGCGCACAACCCAGGAAGGAGTCGCGGAGACAGGCTGATGGCACAAGTCTGGTTTACTCAGGAAGTACAGCGGTTAATATAGGGTGAAGATGGGGGAGGGGCAGGGGGCGTGGCCGGGGGGCGGCAGACAGCTGATAGGTTCGTGCAGGGGTGCATCACTGGTTGCGGGCAGAAGACGGGGTAGCCAGGGTTCTCGGCGGCAGCGAGGCGGGGCTGTCATGGCGTGGCAGTGACCCTCGGGGGAGAGGCGGGGTTAGGCCACCGAGGGGGAAGCGGGTGCAGCTGGGCAGAGGGGCGGGCAGTACGCCCTAACCCGAAGCGGAGGGCCTTAACGCCCGTTCCTGCCACCCAGGTCCGACTCGCACCGGCGCCTGGAGACGAGCCGACACTTGCTGTCGCCACGCTCCCACACGGTGCCACCCTACATGAATCAGGTAAAGTCTCTACCTCCCAGGAATAAAAGTTGTACTCCAAATATTTTGAATTACTTATTTGATTGAGGTGATTTGATATTTTTAACATAATAAATATTATAAGTATTAAAAAATGATTGTAGAATACTGTGTACAATCATACCCTACCATAGTACTTCCCATTCTTGTATCAACATTCCATCTTCTCATCAATAGGTGGAGGATATTTTCCCTTCCTTTGACTCTGGACTGGTCCTGTACTCACATTGTCCTACAGAATGAAGTGGATGTTGAGGTATGAAATTTCTATGCCTAGGCCTGAAGGAGTATTATGGATTTCACTTTCATCCTCTTGAGATCTGATCACCATGTAAAGAGGCTTGGGTTAGACTATTCAATAATGGGAAACCATAGGTGACAGGATTTAGAAAGTATATGTGCTCAAACCCACAACAAACCAAAACATAAACTTGTGTTTAAGGTGTCCAAAAGTCACAGTCAAAGACTGTATTTCTGCCAAAATTTTCAAATAATTTTCATAAAACTGAATTTGAACAAAAAAAATCCTCACTTGTATAGCTGTGTATAGTCCACTAGTGTATCAGAAGTTGGGGTTGTTTTTAGAGATTTAATATGGAGTTGTTATTGAGGGAGATAGAAAGAGAGAAAAAGAGAGAAAAAAGAATACTAATCAGATTCTGGCCATTCTAGCCACCCCAAGCTGGACCAGACCTATGAGTCATTATTTTGGATCTTCCAGTTCCAACCTATTTCTCAAATGACTTCATAAGTGACTTCAACCAACATAGCATGAGATAAAAGAAAAGTTCAGCAGAGCCAAGCCATCCTACAGAATTATTAGATACAATCCATTTCCATTATATTATACGTTAATATGGTTTATTTGAAGGTTAAGATAATGGCTTTATTAAAGAAGTTGTCGGTTTATAGAAAAATTATGCAGAAAATACAGAGCTTCCATATACCCTATTCCTTCCCATTATCAACATCTTGCATTAAACCTTTTGTACAATTGATGAAATAATACTGTTATAATTGTACTATTAGCTGTAGTCCATAGTTTACATTAGAATTATGTTTGTGTTGTTTACAGTCCAATGTTTATTTTATTTTTATTCTCCTGACATATATAAATTCTAAAGTTTTCCCTTTTACCCACATTCAAATACAAAATTCAATGCACTAATTATGTTTACAATGTTGTGCTTCCATCATCACCAACTATTACCAATGTTTTGAGGTATAATATTGCACAACAGATTACTATACAATGATTCTCATTTCTCTCTTCAATTCCTTGTTTAGGAAACTGACTCAAATTTTCAATGATTTTACTAAGGATGCCAGTTTCTAATATAAGAACCACTGCTAAACTTTTAATGTTTTCCCTTTCTTTTATTTTTTCTCTTTCTTTCCCCTAAGGAATGCTTCCTTTAGCAAACTCTCCAAGTACTGAAATATGACACAGAAATATTGGTTATTGCCATTTACTCAGGGTGAAGTCCCATAATTCACCAACTCTTTACACACGAGTCTTTCTGAGTAGGTGTTAGACCATTTATTTTTCCCCAAAATACATAGTTTTGAATATTTCTGGACATCTACTCTATGTCAGGCATTATGATTAGTTTTTCAGGTGAAACATTAAAACTGTTTCCCTGTCTTTGAAAATGTTAAAGTTTAATGGAATGAAAGTCATTCTAACAAAATTACACTGGAGTAAAAAAAAATAATGGTAACAGTAATATATACTTGTTACTTTTTGTCAGGTACTGTTGTAAGATATTTACCTATTGTTCCATTTCTTCTAATAGAAGAACTTAAGTCACAGAGGTAAAGTAATTTGAACAAGTTCAGTTAAGCCATTATATTGTATCGCGGTGGAAAATATTCTGCCTGAAAATAAATTATGCAACTATGGAAATACACTGCTTATTCTGGGAACTAGAAATCAACCAAAGATTTAACAAGATCCAAAAGTTAGGATTGCATAATGATGACAACACTATCATGTGGGAGAATTGCTAGAAAAATATGGAAGTAATTAATTAATTAGGATGACATTAAAGCTATCCTTAAGAAGAGTCGAGATACGCTTATTTAAGACAAGAACAGGAGTTGGGATGAAGAGAATGGTTATAAAGATAATTATGAGACTATTGATCAGAGGGTATTAAGGAATGAGAGTATAGAAGACATGAAGCATAAATACAGAGCAAGGGACCAGAACAAACCTGAAACATTTAGTTATTTTGGCATTAATATACAAGTGATTTGAATCATAGAAAATCTTATCTTTAAAGAAATTCATTACCTAAATTGGCACCAGCACACTTCAGAGCAGCCAGTTTCTTAAATTAATGAGTGTAATATGCCTAATCAAATGAATGCATAGGGGGTCCATGGTTTACTTTTGGATCTTGGAGAGTGGGTTACCAATGATGGTGAAATTATTAAAAGAACACATAATAAATGAAATTACTCATTTGTACGTATAACTGACCCTAAATAAATGGTTTGTAATGTTTTGACTTTGATCATTCCTAAGTGTTACAATAAATTTTAAAATGGGTACCTGTTCAACTCTAGTTAAAATAATCTGGAAATAAAATAAATTGTTTAAAGGTACCTGGTTAACATAGTCAAGAGAGAGAAAAGCACAAGAGGCTTCCCCAAGCTCTGCTCAAGGAGGTGATGGACCTAGGAAGTTAGTTCCAATCTGCAGTTAAAATGGCTACATAGAGAAATACGATCTATCTTTTTGCAATCATTCAGAGCTGAATGATCAACCTTCTGATGGTGATATTTCTTGCTATCAATACATGCTTTCCTATAGTTCTGGGGTACTGTTTCTTATAGTAAACCACTAAATTTGTGTTTTATTTATTCAGTAGGCTTCCATGTGGTTCTGTTGTTCTATCTTCTGATAACCATGGATAAAACTGAATCATTTAATACAATTTAACTTAGGGGCTGGATACCAGACTAAACGTGACCTTACAGAATTTCAGTTAATCCTCTTTGAGGCAAGCCCAGAGTAAACAGTTTTTCTCCCTGCAGTAGAAAACCCATCTCTCTCTCTCCAATACAAACAGCTAAAATGTAAATAAGTTTGTGTGCTGTCATCAAGAGGGAAAAAGGGGTGAACACTCTATTTTATTTAGCACCTACTATATACCAGACACTTTCTTAAAATAAATGTAAGATCAAATCATAGTATTCCTTTTAATAATACAGACAATTAGAACTTAAAAGAATAATAAAAATTTGTTCAAAGTCATTCAAATACAAAGAGTCAAATCTTAATCTGGGTTTAATGGCAGAAAACAACAACAACTTCCCTCCAGTGCACTTTGGTAGTTTTCCAACTAAGAACATGCTATGCAGGTTGAAGATCAAGCAGAAGATGACAGACCCCAGACAACTAATTCTATTCACAAACATTTTGTCCAAGGGGAAGAAATTTACTGCTTTTGAAACTGTATAATGGGTCTAAGTGAAAAATACAGTTTTTTTTTTTAACTTTATAAAAGTAGTTCAAAATAAGATAAAGAAATAGTCTATGATCTGCTGACCTCTTTATAGCATGAAAAGTTGGCAGGGTTCTGCTCAGAAAAGATGATTTGCAATTTGTCTCACATATAGATCAACAAACTGGCCTTTGGTAATTACTAATACAAACACGAGCATATGTAGAAATACCATTCAAAATGATACTTTAGCTTAAAATAATTAAAATAATAAACCTCCAAATAAGCATTTGTCTTAACTTTTTCCACAAGACCATGGATGGTTTTAACTATCTTCAAATTTTTACCTAATAGTCAAAATTTGCAAATTATATAGGCTTCTTTGTTTTAAGGAAATTTCTTTATTTTCAAGAAGGTAAATACGTTTATTTGAAGTATTCTGTTCATATTTATCAATGCACTGTACAAACACATTTTACAAATATCTATTGAGTTTCTTCTGCATGCATGATCCAGAGTTTGGAATGCTCACTGAATAAAGAAGAAGGCACATGGGTTTTCAAGGACATAGAATCTAGTAGAAAACAAAGACAATAATTAAGTGATGAAGATTAATTGTGTTGCTTCTGGTTTCAGCTCCAACTTGCAAAGAGCTTAGAAGTCCTCACTCTTGTCCTTAAAACAAAATACATCTGGACAAACTGAAATTCAATGATGTTCCTTGTACCCATCAGTGATTTGAATTTGCAGGAGAAACTCATGGCAGAATTTTGAGAATAGGCAAATCCAAAGAGGCACAGCCAAGAACTGGTTACCTGGTTAAGAAGCCAATGGAGCTATAAAGTGGTAGCACATTTAATAGTAATTTTGATAGATTGTTGAATGGTTCATTTGGACTATTCTGAGAAAAAATAAATCATGGGGGCCAGAGATGTAGGGGTTGGACCTCAAAGTTTCATGGACTTTTACCTCCAGTAAAGGTATCCGTTTCTCATAATGAAGATCCGAGGTACACTCAAGACTGTAGCAAGGAAATAGAGTAAACATTGCAAAATAAGATCAGAGAATTCTCCTTAACAAAGGGCTATTCTGGGGGACAAGAATTTATCAGCTCCTTATCTCAGCTGGGGGATGGGCATTCCTCTAACTCTAGAACCCTCTAGGAGTCCTATAACGTCTCAGCAAGGTAGGTATACCACTGGAAAATCCCTTGTGAAGGTCACAGACTTGAGGAACAGATCCCCTAAAGGACTATTTAATCAGAAGACTATAGCATGTATACAAGTTTCCACACCTTACCACCATGCCAATAAGTCTCCATTATAATAACAGTAGATTACACCTGAAAGAGATGTAAATCACAGATTCTCTCTGAGTAGGACTTATTAATGAAACCCAAAAGGTAAGAGAGGAGACAAAAACAATGACAGTAGAAGAATTCAAAACATTTTATACCTAGAGCTAAAGCAAGCATTAAAACCTAACTCCTGGGAAGCGGACTTGGCCCAATGGTTAGGGCGGCCGTCTACCACACGGGAGGTCCGCGTTTCAAACCCCAGGCCTCCTTTCCCCGTGTGGAACTGGCCCTTGTGCAGTGCTGATGCTTGCAAGGAGTGCCCTGCCATGCAGGGGTGTCCCCCGCATAGGGGAGCTCCATGCGCAAGGAGTGCACCCCAAAAGGAGAGCCACCCAGCGCGAAAGAAAGTGCAACCTGCCTAAAAATGGTGCTGCCCACATGGAGAGCTGACACAACAAGATGACACAACCAAAAGAAACACAGATTCCCGTGCCACTGACAACAACAGAAGCAGACAAAGAAGAAGATGCAGCAAATAGACACAGAGAAAAGACAACTGGGTGGGGGGAGGGGAGGTGAGGGTGGGGAGAGAAATAAATAAATAAATCTTAAAAAAAAAAAAAACTTAACTCCTAACAGAATTATATAAATCCCCAGTCTAAGGATTCATTTACTTCAGTTCCTAATATTCCATACACTATGTCTGGTTTTCAACCAAAAAATTATAATGTATGCCCAAAAGCAAGTAAAATATAGTCTGAAGGGACAAAGCAAACATGAAAACCAAACTCAGATATGATACAAGTGTTAGAATTATCAGATATGGAATTTAAATAACTATGATTAATAAGGACTAAAGAAAGTAGAGAATATGCAAGAATGTAAGGTAAGCATAGAGATGGAAACTGTAAAAAAGAATAAAATACTAGTGCAAGGAATCAAAAATGCTGCAACAGAAATGAAGTATGTCTTTAATGGACTCTTCAGTAGATTGGATATGGCAAAGGATAGAATTAGTGAGCTTGAAGAAAGGTCAATATAAGTTCCCAAACAAATGCGAAATGAAAAATTTTAAAAAATTAAAACAGAACAGAACATCCAGAACTGTGGGTAAATTTCAAATGGTAATTGGAATACCAAAAGAAGAAACAGAGAATAGAGTAGAAGAAATAATTGAAGCAATAATGTCTGAAAACTTATTCCTCCAAGAAAACGTAATAATTCTAAATGTGTGTGCATCTGTTGCTGCTCCCTTCCGGCGAGGTAAGGACGAACAGGGCTCTGGAAACACACAGCCAGAAAAAAACACACAGTAACCGCCCTGGAGATGCAGGCTCGTGGCTCAGGTCTGGTTTATTGAAAAAGTGCGTTGGTGTATATGGGTGAGTGAGGGGAGGTTGGATGGTGTGTAAGAACCGGATTGGTTATGTTAATTTGATAAGGCTGATCGGCTCCAGAGGTCTTGTTACTGAGGGCAGGGGCAGTTTAGGTGGGCTCAGTGGTTGTTTACTTGAGCACTTCAGCACCATTTTTGAGGAGTGAGTCTTTTGTTTCACCCACATGCATCTAACAACTGTCCATCAAAATGCATGGAACAAAAACTGATAGAACTTCGAAGAAACACAGACAAATCTACTAATTATATTTGGAGACTTAGATACCATTCTTTCAGTAATTGATAGATCAATCTGGCAGAAAGTCAGTAAGTAGATATTTGACTTGACTTGATAGCATTATCAATCAACTATGCCTCGTTGGCATTTGTAAATACAATTATCCCTTTCACTTCACAGGAGTTAGGGGCATATCCCCCTCCCCACCCCTCACTCCACCTTCCACTGTGCTATCTGGAAAATCTTCCTAACATTTTTTGGCTTTCCCTTCATACCACAGATGAAGTATGAATTTTTCCTTTTTCTTTTTCTTTTCCTTTTTCTCTTTTGTAGCTCTCCCAATGACCTGAATGGTATCAGCAATATTGAACTCTTTCCACACTCTCATTACATTGTCTTTGCCAGGGTTTTCTTCCATAGTCTCCATGATCCTCTTCATTGAGTAGCATGTGTAGTGTGTCTTAAGTGTCCATATTACCCCCAGTCAAGAGGCTGAATGAGAAACGTTGTGTTAGGTGGGCATGTAGATGACTGCAAGCCTTCAAGGTGGAATTCATGGGGTTCTGGGTGGCATTGTCCAAAAGCATAATGCCGGCAAGATGTTTTCTAATCTCCAGCACAACACACTGAAGGAACCAGTTAAGGAGAAGTTCTTTGGTAGTCGTTGCTTTCTTATTGAACATCCAGAAGATAGGTAGGTGATATTTGTCCTTCCCATTCAAAGCTCAAGGATTAGCAGCTTTGTATAACAGAGCTGTCTTTATTATGAACCCTATGACATTGGCACAAAAGAGCAGAGTCACCCAATTCCTTGCGACTTTAGAATCTGGGGCTTACTTCTCTTCTTGGCGATGTAGGTCCTCTGAGGCATTTTTCCCCCAATATAAGGTAATTTCATTAGCACTGATACTACATCTGTTCCTGTCTCTTCAATCTATTTCTTCAGGGTTTTAGGAAACTCCCTAGGTGCCTCTTGATTGGAAAATGCTGCCTCCTATTATTTTGCATTGCATAGGCTAAACTTTTTCTAAAAATATTTCAAGCCAGCCTTTGCTGACCTGAAAATTCATAGTAGTAGAACCTTCTCCTTCATTTTCCTTTAGGGAATCATGTAAGTTCTTAACCTTTTTGCGGTCACCCCTCGGGCTGAAGTGTGGTTTGCTGGCCTGGCGAGGGGAGCGGCCGCGGTAGGCCTAATTCCGCTGCCCCCATAATAGGGTGGTTGGTCGGACTCACCGCCACCCCTGAAGGAAGCTCGGCATGGGCGCAGAGTGCCCTCGGGTCTCCCCTTCTCGGCAGCCATGCTTCCGCGGCCGCCCCTCCTCCCGGATGGTGCCACACGATGCCTGTGGGGCGGCACCCTTCTTCTTCTTTCTCCCTGCGCAGGCGCAGGGCGGAAAATTCCAGTCTGCCCTTTTCCCCTCCCCCGACAGCAGCAATAGCCAGGCGTGGGCGGAGAAATCCAGTCTGCCCTTTTCCCTTCCCCCGACAGCAGCAACAGCCAGGGGTGGGCAGGAAACTCAAGTCTGCCCTCCACCCCAGCAACAGCAGCCACCAATCCCTAAACCCTGCCCCTTCCCCCAGCAACAGCGACAGCCAATCCCTAACCACCACCCCTCCCCCGTCCAGTACCGCCCACTGACATTTCTCCGGCAACCATACAGAACAGGGCGTGGCTTTGACCAATCAGCCTTCCCCAGCCCCTATAAAACTGTTGCCTCTCCCTCAGTAAAGTGGACTTGCGTGTTTACCTTGTCTCCGCGGTAGTTCTTCTGCTGTGCGCCCTCCAGTCCTGAGAGCCCCCGACAAGGGCCTGGCCTCCCTTGTCCCCAGTTCGTCGCCTGCTTCTCCGGGCGACCCCTTCGTTGCCTGCTTTTCCGGGCGACCCCTTCGTCGCTGGCTTCGCCCGGTGACTCCGTCAGCCGAACCGCGCAACCCCTGTGAGACCGATCCCTCGTCTGCTGCCGGACCGACCCCTCGTCCCAAGTGGGACTGACCCCTCGTCCCAAGCGGGACCAACCCCTCGTCCAGAGCTGGACCGACCCCTCGTCCGCAGCCAGACCCCACCTCTACCGACCGAACAAGCCGCCACACCTTTTCTTGTATGATGCCAGAGCCTACCAGAATGCCTTTTTAATAACACTTCTGCACAGAAAAGAATGCTGCACTTTCTACATGAGAGAGATTTGGCTCTTGTGGTTTATGCAAATGCTTTGCAGTTTTTGGTGTAGCTACAGCAACAGGTTCCTGGATTTCCTTCCCTTTTTTTTCCTTTATATGCCTTAAGGTTGACTCATTATACCATAATGGCAGCCGACCATAGCATTCATGTAGCCTGAAGGAAACATATCTAACAATTCAACTTTTTCCTTCAAGTTCATCACTTTCATCTGTTTCTTGGGAAGACCTTCCAAACCACTAGAAACACTAAACTTGGGCACCATGATTTTAATAGTGATTATGGCATTCAAATGACACAAGATATGAGAAACTTAGATGCAAAGATCACTGCCAGATCACCATGAGTTGTCATGTGAGAGAGTGCAGTAAAAACACCTGGCATCTTCAATCCAGTGAGTAGAATCAGTTATTTTACTACAAATTTAATTTTAAGAAAAAAAATTGTGTAGCTGTTCATTATGTTATTAAAAAATAAAATACATACTGTACAGATAATATACATTACAGTACATCCATTTATACATTTATGAGTTTCTAAACTTTTAAAGATATCTCTATATTTCTAGTCTTTGTGTGTGATCTGCTAGCTTTCACCTTTTTTTCACAAGATTTAACTTTTTACTTATTTTAAAGTTTAAAAAGAAATTGTTTATATGTGTGGTATTAAAAGATGAAATTTGTTGATATTATACAACACTATACATATTTTTATGCATTTCTGAGTTTCTAAAGTTTTTCTATGTTTCCTGCTGACCCTTGTGTGTCATCTGCATCTTCTGCAAAACTCCCACCAAATTCCCATATAAGTTCTTATGTGGACCCTTGATATATCCAAACTATGATGGGGAAAGTCTTGATGTGGAAGGAATAACTGTACTCTTTCCAATAACAGCAGAATACACATATTTATCAAGACTTCATAGCACACTCAGCAAGATAGAATACATTCTGTGCCATAAAACCTACCTTAACAAATTTAGAAATATAGAAACCATACAAAGTATATTGTTAGATCATAATGAAATTGGACTAGAAGTCAATGACTGAAAAAATAGCTGGAAAATCTTCAAATATTTGGAAATTAAAAGCACACTTCAAAATAACATATTAATTGTCTCAGAGAGATAGAGACTGGAAGATAGGCTTATAGGAAATAGGAGCAGAGAGGAAGGTTGCGAGCCAACTCCCACATGGCTGAAATCTATGATAAAGTAGAGGTAAGTAGTTGTGCAGTGAAGGGAAAATACGGGCATATAAGGATACTATTGAATTGGGCTTTGCAGGCTTGAGGGGGGCTAGGGTTGGGAGGATGGGTCAGATGGTTCATGAAATTAGGGGAAGAATTAGGGGTGAGCAGGTGAACATGGGAGATTGTCAGGCACCTGGTTGAAACTATACTGTTGAGAAAACTCTTTAGAAAATATAATAAGGAAGGGTTACTGGTGTTTGATGGGGGGCATTTGGCACAAGGTGCACCTGGGACAAGCTTCTAGGGAGGGTGTGAGTGCTCATCTTGTCATAGTGTGTTATATCAGTGGATGGAGACCCATTCAATGAGTGGGAAGGTGTTGTACCCCATCCTGGGGAGGCCTGATGTTCTCAAACAGGGGAGGGTGTCTCTCTAGAGCATGGGTGGCTCCCAATGGGGGAGGACAGACTACCAAGATTACTGCAAAGGCCCCAGCATAGTTGCAAGTATCTATGAATCTTGTCCTTCAAGCAGTGAGGCTTTGTTGTCACTGTGGGCCCCAAGGAGTGGGGGAGAGAAGAATAGAATAGATAGAAGAGGGGGTAAGTGGGGGACAATGGAAGTGTTCTGTATAATCGTACAATGATTCAATCGTACAATGTTCAATTTCACCAAAAATTTATAAAAGTATATAGTCGAAAATGTAAACCATGATGTAAACCATAATGTAAATGATAATGTAACCATGGTTAGTAGCTATATTTCAATAATTGTACATCAGATGTAGCAAATATAACATCCACATGTAAAAAGATCATTGCTGGGAAATGGGAGAAAGGGGGAGGATATTTGGTATATGGGAGTCCCCAACATTCTATATATGACTTTCCTGTGACCTAAAACTTTTTTGAAGACATAATTTAAAAAATGGTGTAATACACTGAGGAAGAAATGGAAGACATTGCTTTGCCACTGTACATACAGGGCAACACCTATTACAGTGATGCAAGGCAAAACATCAACAAAAACTTTTTTGTGATAGTTTTCATTTTTTTAATACCCCAATTTATTTTTTACTTTGTTTTAGTTTTTCTAAATTATTATGTATTTCATTTCTAATCTTTAAACCTATTGTTACTATTTCATTTTCATATTAATTGGATTTGGCAATGTATTAGGCTTCAATTTTGAAGAAGTTTTGGATCACAGAGGGGTTCAACTATGGCAGGGGAGGAACATTTGGTGTGGGGTGTCACTGATGGCGGATGAATAGGTGAGAAGGAGTTCTCCAGGGCACACATATAGTGTATATATATATATATTTCAGATGTTTATTGGGTATTGATAGTGGGTAGAGTTTCACATGACAACTGAGGGAGTGCTGAGTTCCCATCCTGGGGAGCTCTGTCGCATTACCCAATAGAACAGCAACAATCCTCCAAAGGCAAATGCAAAGACCAGTGAAGAAGAATGGTCTAATGATGGGCCCTTGATACTGATGACTATGCTTATGAACCTGTGAACTTGGAAATTCAACTTTACCTAGACTTGCAGGGTGCCTGAGAGTTATCTCCTGAAACCTCCATGTTGCTCAAATTTGGCCACTCTCTAAGCCAAACTCAGCATATAAATGTATTACTTTCCCCCCAGAGTGGTTCCTGACTCCTGGTGATGAGCCTCCCTGGTGCCAAGGGATTACTACCAAGCACCAATTGATGATGCAACTAGAAAAAGACCTTGAATATAAAAGGGGGAAATGGTAATGATAAATGAGATTATATGGCTAAGAGACTTCAAAATGAATCAGGAGGTCTTCAGAGGGGTTGCACTTAAGTACATCTCAGCAGGATCTCAGAGAAAGCCAAAGTAGATATAACCCCAGAGAGTGGTTCTCCTACGGGCTATGGAGACACCCAGGTCCTATAGTCATGGCAGATGGTTCTGGAGTTCAGTGCCTTGCCAGTGGGCCCTAATTTGAAATTTGTGCTCCTGAGTGTGATGGAGTTGGACTCAGATGTGACCTTTCTACACATGCCTCTTCTGTCACTTTTACTGAACCTGTGCTTGGCTCAGGGGTTGGCTTATGCCCAGGAAACTTGAATCTCTGGAATGCCCATGTGCCAGCTGGACCCTGAGCCTCAACAGAGTTGCAACACCTACTCTCCAGTTCACTGGACTTACCCAGGTCAGCTAACAAGGAGGTGAGGATGGTCAACCACCACACCAGGGAACCGAAACTGCCTACAACTGCAAGCAGGAGAATCCCATCCATCAACCATGTGGGATCTAAGCCCCCTCTCAATTGAGAGGTGGAGTATGCATTGCCATCCCAGGGTCCTCATGATGGAGGAATAAAATATGGATTAGAGTGGACTTACTGGTATTCTATTGTAAAATTATTGTGACTCTAACAATGGAAGAAATTACATCATTGATGTGGAGACAGTGACTAGGGAGTTGTTGAGGGCAGGGAGAAGGAAAAAAAAGTATGATATGGGGGCATTTTTGGGATTTGGAGTTGTCCTGAATGATATTGCAGGGACAAATGCAGGGCATTATATATCCTGCCATAACCTACTGAATGGACTCGGAGAGAGTGTAAACTACAACATAAACTATAAATCCATGCTGTGTAGTAGTGCTCTAAAATGTATTCATCAAATGAAATGAATGTGCCACACTAATGAAAGAAGTTGTTGATGTGGGAGGACTTGGAGGTGTGGGGAACCTTATTTTTTAAATGTAACATTTTGTGTCATTTATGTATCTCTAAAATAGATAATAATAAAACATGAAAAAAATAACATATTAGTCAAAGAAGATCAATTGTGTAGGAGGTAAAATGTACTAGAGAAATATACATCAGAGGTTTCTAACCTAATGAAAGATGAAAGAAGACTTCTTTGAGAAGTCCATATAAACCAACAAAGATGACAAAGACATGGGGTCATGCCAGGCAGATGTCATTGCACATGAAGGTATAGATGTCTACAAAACATGAAAAGTTTGAAGAAGAGAGGAGGGTCAGCTACATTTGGAACAAAATAAATGAACTTGAGGGATAGAAAATTAGACTTTCAATGGTAGATTAGATTAACGTAATGGATTCAAATGGATCATGGGTAAACTGTTATGGAACTGTTTTCCATAGTTACCGGAAACAAATCAGTGCCAGAGGACAGGTTGGAGAGGTGTTGAAGAAGTAGAATTGACCAGGATTGGTAATTAATTAGAATTTGAGTTGAAGTAAAAGTAAGGTCCAGAGATTAATTCTAGGTTTCTTAGATAATCATGTATATATGAATAAAGAAAACAAAAGAAGGAATTTAGATGTTGAAGGTGGAGTGAAGGATTGAGATAATGAACTGAATTTTTTTCATGTGGAGATAAGGTACTTTTATAAAAAGCAGTTTTATTGATATATAGTCACAAACTATACAATCCACCCAAAGTGTGCTATCGATGTCTTTTTGTACAATCACAGATTTATGCATTCATCACTATAATTACTTTAAGAACATTTTCATTATTCCGTAAAAGAAAAGTCGCATGCCACTTAGAAGTACTTTTGGGTCATCCTTCAGTGGAGATAACCAATAGAAAGTTATATAAACACATCTGCTGCTCATGTCAGGATTGAGCAAAACACAGTCTTGATTGCCATTAGCATGCTGATAATGATCACGAGAGTCATAATGAGAAAGGCAAATTTCCAAAGTTTGAATCCCAAGAAAATAATAACACTTAAGGTGAGAGTGGAGTAAAAGAAATAGCAAAGGAAATGGAGAATTAGCAGCCAGATTACGATGGAGGAAAAGGAGAATGTGTTTGGAGGAAGGAATGGCCAACAGTGTTAACTGATGGTGAATGGTTGTTCAAATATAACCAAAAATATGTTATTCAGATTTTGTATATTAGAGCTAATTGGTAAATCTGATAGAATATTTATTGCTCTTTTTTTGTGGTTTCTTTTTCATTTTTTGTGAAGTGGTGGAAGTAAAATGATGGAAGGCAGATTGCATTAGATTAAACAATGGTTTTAAAATATGGAGAAGAAAAACCATATAAACAATTAAGAAGGTTGGTAAATTGGAGAAAGTAAAGAAGAATTAAGGGGAAACTTGGTTTAATGGAGTTTTTCTTTATTTGTTAAATGTAAGAGAAATGTGTACCTATTTAAACAGATGGAAAGAAATCTAAAGGCTTGAGAAATAAAATTTAGCCTATGTTGATGGAATGGTTACAGATAGGCAGAAGAACGTTTAAGGTTCAATTTTAAAACATCAAATATAAACATGTAAAGTTCTATTTAAGGTAAAGTGTTGACTGAAGCTAATGATCAACAATAGATCTAATTGTTGATACAATTTGAAAAGACTAAGAAATGTATTTTTATTGATGGTACATGGTTATTCTTGAGAAACAGCCTTTCTTTTATTATGACACAACTGAGAAATGTTGGCCTCAAAATAAATACACAGCTGAAATATAGAAATATATTTTAGATCCACAATTTATGATCCTTTCTCTTAAAACAGAGAAGGCATTTTATAGGAAGATTCTTATCATTGAAGTATTCATTTACTAGTTTGTTGAATTTACACTTATTTATACAGCAGCCTCTCAAGCACAATTTTTGCTGCTAAATATAGTTTCAAGATAAGAGGGCAAAGTCTGTGTCTTTTTCATTCTGTCTCATATAATACAAATATTCAAAATGAAAAAATACATTAGTAATAATAGATTATTCATTCATTCAATAAATAATCTTGAGCATTTACTATTTTTCAGGTTGTATAATATAGAAGTGACATAGAAGTGATTAATTACAATCAATTTGAAATAGAAAGACAATAACTGAAAATACAATTTTCATTTAGTATATGGTATATTAATAATTCATAAGTTCTGTGAAAAAAATTAAAACTGGGTAAAGGAGAGTGGTAGACCCCAGGTATAAAATTTTTAAAAGCGTGATTAGCTCTGTTTAACTGGAAAAGTGACATTTAGGCTTGATGAAGGTAAGGAAGCCAGATAGGCTTATACCTGAGTATAGAAAATTACTGGCAGATGATACAGCAATTGCAAAGATCTATAAGTGGGAGTACAATTGACCTGAGAAAAGAGAAGAAGAGTGGCCAATAAGTCGGAGGAGAGAAGGCAAAGTGGGGAATTTTAGGAAATGAGATCAGAGGAGCAACAAGGGCCAGACCATATAGTACTCTCCGGTCTAATAGAAGGTTGTTTGCTTTTACTGTGGAAGAAATGGGATCTCTTAGGGTATACAGAGCACATGCCACTTGTTCTAAATTTCATTTTAAAAGAAATATTTGGGAAACTTTGCTGATGATAAAATGGTACTGTGGAGGTATTAGAAACAAGACAGAAGTTATTGCTGTGGCTCTGGTAAAAAATGATGGTGCTAAATTTCATTGAGACAACAGCAGTGGAAGTGATGTGAAGTGAATGTGCTCTAGATATAGTCTTAACCAAAAGAATGATATTATGGGTTTCCTGCACTATATAAGAGGAAGGAACAAGTTAATCATGATTCGAAGATAATTGTCTTGAGCAATTGGAAGATGAAGCTGTTATTAACTAAGAATGGGAAGAGTGTGGGTGAAGCAGGCTTGTGAGGGAATGCTTTTGTCTGTTAGGCTGCTGAAATGTAATATACCAGAAATGGGTTGAATTTTACAATGGAGATTTATTATCCTACAAGCTTATAGTTCTCATGCCATGAAAATATCCAAATCAAGTCATCCTCAGGTGATGCTTTCTCCCCAAAGACTGGCTGCCAGAGATCCTAGACTCCTTTAGCAGTGTCTGCTGGTCTCTCCCTTCTATTCCAGGTTTTGTTGTTTTTAGCTTCTGTCTTCCATGGTTTTCTGTCTGCTTCTGTGGCTTATTTTCTGCTATCTGTCTCTCTCCCTTATTCATCCCATTTTTAAAGGTCTTCAGTAATAAGATTAAGCCCTCCTTGGGCTAACCTTGACTGAAATAACCTATTCAAAAAATCCCACTCACAACAGGTTCACACCCACAGGAATGGACCAACTTTAAGAACATGATTTTTTGTGGTACATATGATCTCAAACTACTATAAGGAATGTAATGATTCAAATTTAAACACATAAGTTAGAAATATCTAATTGACCTCTAAGTAGTTGCATATGTGAGACTGATAGAACAAGGAAAGTATACATGATCAGAAGTTAAATGTTTTGAAGTTATTAGGCTATAGAGATAGTTAAATGTTTTGATATGTATAATGGGCAGAGTATAGAAGAGTAGAGAAAAGTTATAGTCTGAGCAGTTTGAGAATTAAGAAGAAGAGAATCTAATAAAGGAAATATCAATAAGAAGACTCTGTTGGAGAAACCAAGTGAAGAAAGTATGTCAAGGAGGAAGGAGTGACCATTTTTCTTCAATGCTATTGGTAGTTCAAGTAAAATAATGACTGAGAATTGACCACTGGGATTTAGCAATGAGCGGGTCATTAGCGATGTTGATAAGAACAGTTTCAGTGAATTGTGGGAATGAAATTTCGATTGAATAGTGTTTAAGAGAAAATAGGAAAAATGTAATTAGAAGTATAGACAAACATTTCTCATTTTACTATAAATATAAATCATGTTAGAATCTTGTTTAATGCAGGTTCTGATTTAATTAGTCTGGGATTGAGCCCCAAATTCTGTATTTCTAACAATTCCCAAATTGATACTATGTTGATGCTATTGTGTAAGGACCACTCTTTGGACAGCAAGGTTATAGAAAACTCATTTAAAGAGTGTTCATGTCAGGAGACAAGAGAAATGATGGATCACTGAAGGGAGAGGTAAGTTTTAGAGATGGAATTTTTAATATGGGAAAAAACACATTTACATGCTTATAAAAATATGATGAAATAGAGATGTGATAGAATTACTGGAATGCTGTGCTTCAGTGTAAAAAACAGGATGAAATTTCAGGTAGAAGGATTTGTTTGCTTTTGGTAAAAATGAACAATTAAATTTCATTAATAGGACAATTTAGAAATGTACATATATATGTGAGAAGATGGTGAGATATGGAAGTAGGAACTTGTGCTTTTTTCTTATTGCTTTGATTTTCTTAGTTCAATACAAAGTTGAAATTGAGGGTGGAAAGTAGATTATTGCATTTGCAAAGAATGAAGAGTAGAAATGAAAGTCTAAGCTAGGAAGAGTTTGGATGAATTAGACAAATGTCAAATTGCCAAGCAGCAATGAGGGCCCACTTGAAGTTTGGATCATAGTTTTAAAGTGAAACATGCCAATACGATTGTGCTTTTTTTCAGCTATTTTTAGCTGTGTGGGTGTGAGTGGAGAAATGGAGGAGAATGAGTAACATCAAATGTGGGATTTTACCATATGATTACAAGAAAATGGCAGAAAAATGAATATGCAAGTAAATTCTTATAAAGGTTTTCCATAGAACATAAGCAAGGATAGGAAAGGATTAACAAAAAGTTGAGAGAATCAACAAAACTTACTGGTGGGCTGAAATTTTTGCTGAAGTTAGGTACCAGAAAGAATTAGCCAGAGAGATAGGTGATAATAGACAGAAGTTGGGTTGCTTGAAATAGAAGATTATGGAAGGGTTGCATTTGGTGGTTATAATAAACATTCATGTGTAACCAGAAAGTAAATTGCTAAGTAAACCTGGAGGGAAAATGTCCTGGAAAAATATCATGGGTTGAGACAAATTCAAGGTGCTGAGTAGCCAAATGTTGGAAGAGTCATCTATGTGGATAACTGTATCAATAATAACAGAAAATTAGTAAAGGAATAAAGGGTGTTACTGGGATTTGATACAAGTTTAAAAAAAGGAAGAGTGATGGAATGGATCATTTGATACATGAGATTTGATGCTGTGAGTTTTTATTGTAGAGAATGGTGTGTAATTGGCAATCAGGAACTGATTGGAGATTTACCTGAAATTGAGTAAGAGGATGGTTTTGGGCACTTGATAATTATAGTTGTAGCAGCATTTTGGGGGAAGATACAAGTTTAGATAGAATAAAAAGGAGAAGACTCTCTGAGAAGAATTTGAACTTAAAAAGGATTCTGCTAATGATGGGATATTATTCCAGAGTTAAGAATGGAAAGATTTTCAGTACCTGGCAAAGATAGAAGTGAACAAAATCATGAATATTTTTATATAGAAATAATGGGCAAAGCTTCCAATATTGAGTGAAGGAAGTAGAAATTGTTTGTGCTCCATCTTCGTTCCTAGAGATAAAATGTAGGTGATGTGGGCAGGCTAGGCTCAAAATTGATCCTTCCTAGGAAATAATGATCTTATTTTGAACTTCCTTTGCTAACCATTGCAATAGTAGAATAGGGGATCCAAAGGGGTATAATCTTAGTGTATAAAGTTACCTTGTTGATTAGTTTTGTTTGAATCGAGAAAACTAAAAACATGGTTGTATTCATTCTTTGTTTTTCCTTTTTTCACTTAAAACTTTTATTATTATTATTGTGTATTACTTAATAAATATATCCCACATGCACCAAAATGTCCTCACAAGAATAATGTGGTTGTTTTTTTTAATTTCAGTTCCAGCTCACAGAAGGAACCCTTGTTAAGAACCCCTGCTGTAAACCAAAACATAAACAACCAGACATCATTGACATGGGGATATAAGACAGCCCTTGAAAATATCTTCACAGACATTCAGCAAATATAAGGAAAACACCACCTACTTGGAACTCTGAAGGATGGTAGAGAATGGAATAGGACTCTACCATTTCTAAATTGAAGAAAGAGAACAACATCAAATAGATAACTTCTGCCCTGGAACAGCTGATTCTCTTCCACTCCTGCTCAGTTGGTTCCATACAAGGGCTGAGAGTTCTCCAGAGGCAGCAGACCATGTCCCTCTCACTGGGGACATAGACTATAGAGGAATTCATAGCAGGGAGTTATAATACCACACATATCCAGACAGATACACATGTTTGGAGAGAGCCCCTGAGAAATATACATACAAAAGGGCTCACAGAGGGGAAAAAAAGAAAATAGAAAAACAGTGGCAGAATAGTGGTTGCCAATTGGTGCATTCACTCAATCCAATTACCATCAGAGTGACTCCCTAAAAATCATTTGGACTTTTTGGAGAAATGCACTTTCCTGGATTGACCCCATCTGGCTCCCCAGGGCAAAATCCTCATGGAGAAAGAAAAGTGAGGGGTTAAACTTAATTGCTGTATGATTGGAGGGTCCAAGAACCAAAAAGTGTAATAAAATGGGGCAATGAGTGAGGAAGAGAATTTAAACAAATCATAGGAGCAGGGAAGAAAATTCTGCATGAAAACAAGTAGAACAGATGAAGATTCTTGGAGAAAGAAAAGAGGAAATCAAATTTTCTCTTAATGGTGAAACAATTACAAAATATTGCAATCTTAAAAATTATACCACAATCTTAAAAATTGTACCACATATCTAGTTCAAAAATCATATGAAGAAGAGCTGAGAAAACTTGATCAGTTTAACTCAGGCTACTCAAAAGATCCAGAATATATTGGACTGAGCATCAAATAAGAGCCTCAACACAAAGCCAATAAACAATAAAACCCAAGACAATAGGGAGAATTGACTTTCAGATTTAACTCTTCAAGATAATCAGATGCCTAGACATAAGCAAAAAATTATGTCACTCCAAGAAACAGGAATATATGGCTGAATCAAAGGAACAAATTAAAAATTTAGAGGAGACCCAGAAATTGGAACCACTAATCATAGAAATTCAAACAAATTCTCCTAAACCAATTCAAGGAGATAAAGGAAAATATGCATAAGGAGATAAAGGATATTAAGAAAACAATGTATAAGCATTAAGGAGAATTTGAAAGCATTAAAAAAATGACAGAAATTATGGGGCTGAAAGGCAGAATAGTAGAGATTAAAAATAAACTAGAGGCATACAATGGCAGATTTGAATGGACAGAAGAAAGAATCAGTGAACTAGAAGATAGAACAATCAAAATCAAACTATCACAGATAGAGGAAAAGAATAGAAAAACTCGAGAAATGTCTCTGGGATTTGAATGAAAGAATGAAGTACAAAATCATACATGCTAAGGGTGTTCCAGAAAGAGAAGATAAGGAAAAGGGAAAGAAAGAATATTTGAGGAAATAATGGCTGAAAATTTCCCAACTCTTATGAAAGACATAAATATACATGTCCAAGAAGTGCAACAGATTCCAAACAGAATAAATCCTAATAGCCCTACCTGAGACACATACTAATCAGAATGTCAAATGCCAGAGATAAGGAGAGAAATCTGAAAGCAGGAAGAGAAAAGAAATTCATCACATGCAAGGAGTATTCATTAAGCCAATTTCTCATTAGAAACAATAGAGGTGAGAAGGAAATGGAATGATATATTTAAGGTACTGGAAGAGCAAAATGACCAGCCAAAAAATTTTTTTCTGGCAAAACTCTCCTTTAAAAATGAAGGAGAGTTAAAAATATTCACAGATAAACAAAAACAGAGAGTTTGTCAACAAACTGCCTGCCTTACAAGAATTACTAAAGAGACATCTACATATTGAAAGGAAGACACAATAGAGAGTGACTTGGAGTAGTGTAAAGAAATGAAGATTCAGAGAATAGGTATTCTATTGAAGTTATGTTGGTATATTTTCAAATTAGTAGGTTATAGATATAGGTTGTGCAATATAAAATCCCAGGGCAACCACAAAGAAAATATATAAAATAGATACAGAAAAAGAAATAAGAAATGTTTACAGATACATAAAAAAGATGAATTATACAGAAAAGGAGGATTCAATAAAGTAAAAGAGAAAAAATACAAATACAATGTATGTATTAGTCAGTCAAAGGGGTGCTGATGCAAAATACAGGAAATCAGTTCATTTTTATAAAAGGTATTTATTTGGGGTAGAAGCTTACAGTTACCAGGCCATAAAGTAAGTTACTTCCATCATCAAAGTCTATTGTCATGTGTTGGACCATGATGGTTGCCATTGTCTGCCAGGGTTCAGGCTTCCTGGGTTCCTCTCTTCCAGGGGCCCATTTCTTTCTAGGCTCAGCTCCTCTGTTTTCTCCACAAAGTCAGCTACAGGCTATGAGGCTGTCTAGGCTTTGCCTCTCTCCACAAAGCCAGCTGTAGACCATCTGGCAACCAGTTCTGTCTCTCTCCCAGGGGATTGATTTTATCTGGGCTCAGCTGTTCTGATCCTCTGTTGCTTACTTTCCCAAACTCCCACTAACTCTTCTGCCATGTCATTTTCTCTGTGAGTCCTGGCCAAAGGGGTGGGGACTCAATGTCCTAGTGATGTGGCCCAATCAAAGCCCTAATCATAATTTAATCATGCACAGAGGAAAAGACCAATTTATAAACATAATCCAATATCTATTTTTAGAATTCATAAACAATATCAAACTGCTACAACATAAAAAACCAAAGTACAAAATGGCTAAAACCAGTACTGATTTAAAGTAGTAACAATGTATGTTAATGTGTTAAACTTTCCAATCAAAAGACACAGAGTGGCAGAATGGACAAAAGCATGATGAAACTATATGTTGTTTACAAGAAACTCATCTTAGATCCAAATACATATATAGGTTGAGAGTGAAAGGTTGGAAAAAATATATTCCATGCAAATAGTAACTAAAAAAGAATTGAGTTTACTATAATAAGAGCAGACAAAATAGGCTTTAAGTGAAAAACTGTTATAAGAACAAAGAGGCACTCTATATTAATAAAGTGGCAATCCATCAATAAGAAATAATAGTCATAAATATTTATGCACCTAACAATGATTCACAAAAAAATACATAAAGCAAAAACTGTCAAAACTGAAGGGAGAAATAGACACCTCTACTGTAATAGTTGCAGACTCCAATACATCACTCTTATCAATAGATAGAACATCTAGACAGAAGACCAATAAGGAAACAGAGAACTTGAATAATTCAAAACAGACATATACAAAGCATTGTACTCCAGAGCAGCACAATATAAATTCTTTTCAAGTGCACATGGGTCATTCTTTAAAATAGACCACATGTTGGGTCACAAAACAAGTATCAATAAACTTAAAAAGGTTTAAATTATACAAAGCATCTTCTCTGACTATAATGGAATGAAGCAGGAAATCAATAGCAAGGGGGAGAATAGAAAATACACAAATATGTGGAAATTAAATACAAAACCCTTGAACAATCAGTGGGTCAAAGAAGAAATTGGAAGGGGAATCAGTAAATATCTTGAGATGAATGAAAGTGAGAATATAACATACCAAAACTTATGAAATACAGTGAAGGCAGACCTGAAGAGGAAATTTATAGCCTTACACTCTTATATTACAAAGGAAGAAAGAGCTAAAATCAAAGGTCTAATCACACAGCTGAAGGAACTAGAAAAGGAATGAAAACTAATCCCAAATCAAGCAGGAGGAAAGAAATAACAAAGATTAGAGCAGAAATAATTTAAATTGAGAATAAAAAAGCAATAGAGAGAATTAACAAACCAAAAGTTCATTCTTTGAAAAGATCAATAAAATTGACAAACCCTTAGCTGGACTGACAAGGAAAAAAGAGATAAGACACAATTAAATGAAACCAGAAATGAGAGGGTGGGTATTATGACTGGCCGCACAGAAATAAAAAGGATCATAAAAGAACATTATAAAAAACTGTATCTAAGAAATTATAAAACCAAGATGGGAGAACAAATTCACGGAAACAGACAAACTATCCACACTGGTACAAAAAAAAAAAGAGAAGGCCTCAACAGACCAATTACAAGTAAAGAGATTGAATTAGGTAAAAAAGCTTTCCAACAAATAAAAGTCCAGGACCAGATGGCTTCACAGGTGAATTCTACCATTCATTCCATGAAGAATTACTATTAATCCTGTTCAACTCTTCTAAACACTACATAAGTCATTCAGTGAGGCCAACCTCACCTTAATACTAAAGTCAGACAAAGATAATACAAGAATAGAAAATTATAGACCAATTGCTCTTATGGATATAGATGCAAAATCCTCAAGAAAATATTTGCAAAAAAAAAAAAAAAAGAAAATATTTGCAAATTGAATCCAACAGCACAATTAAATAATTATACAACATGATCAAGTGGGTTTTATCCCAGGTATGCAAGGGTGGTTCAACTTAAGAAAATCAATTAATGTAACACACCACATTAACAAAATGAAGGGGAAAAAAAAACTGCAAGATAATCTCCATTGATGTAGAAAAGCTATTTATCCAAATCTGGCATATTTTCTCGATAAAACATTTCAAAAGATAGGAAGAGATGGAAACTTCCTCAACAGGATAAAGGGCATATATGGAAATCCAACAGCTATTGTCAACTTCGATGGTGAAATACTGAAAGCTTTCATCTAATATCTAGAATAAGACAAGGATGCGAACTGTCACCCCTGCCATCCAACAGTGTACTGGAAGTTCTAGTCACAGCAGTTAGGTAAGAGAAAGAAACAAATAGCATATAAATTGAAAAGGAACAAGTAAAACTTTCACTATTTGCATATGCCATGATCCTATAATTAGAAATCCCCCCAAAATCTACAACAAAGCTACAAAAACTAATAAATATATTCAGCTAAGTGGAAGGATACCAGACCAACATGAAAAAATATTAGTGTTTCTACACACTAATAATGAGTGATCTGAGGAGGAAATCAAGAAACAGTTCCATTTACAATAACAACTAAAATAATAAAATAGTTTAGAATAAATTGTACACAGAAAACTATAAAACAATGCTGAAGCAAATCAAAGACCAATATAAATCAAAGGGCATTCTGTATTCATGGATTGGCAGACTATATATTGTTAAGTCAATTCTATTCAAAATGATATACAGATTCAATGCAATCCCAACCAAAATCCAACACTCTACTTTGCAGAAATGGAAAAGTCAGTTAGCAATTTTATTTGGAAGGCTAAGGGGCCATGAATAGTCAAAAACATCTTGAAAACAAAGAATGAAATTGGAGAACTCATACTTTCTGACTTTAAAATATATTACAAAGCTACAGTGGTCAATACAACATGATATGGGCACAGGGATAGATCAATTATTAATGGAATTGAATTGGGAACTCAGAAATAGACCCTCACATCTATGGGCAGTTGATTTTTGACAAGGCTGCCAAATCCACTCAATTGGGAAAGAATAGTCATCAATAAATTGTGCTGGGAGGATTGGGTATCCACATACAAAAGAATGAAGGTTGATCTGTATCTCACACCATATACAAAAATTAAATATAAATGGATCAAAGATGTAAATATTAGAACCAAGACTATAAAACTACTAAAAATAAATGTAAGAGAACATCTTCAGGACCTTGTTCCCACAATGATTTCTTAGACTTCAAGCCCAAAGCACAAGCAATAACAAGAAAAAAAGAGATAAAATACTGTTGGAAACTGAGGCACAGTGGTCTCGCAAGGACAGACAAGTGTTGTTTCCATGGCTATGCTTGCAACCTAAGGAATGCATAATTAAGAGTTCCTGACAAACAGGATGAAGCTGTTAAAGGCTGAAAGAAAAGTTGAGCACATACCTTTTGTAGTAAATAGAACACTTAGATTTTGTACCTTGAAATAAGATTTTTTGAATTCCTTAGGCTATGAGTAATGCTGATAGTTAACTGCATGTTGCTGCTTGTTCTCACATAGACTGGGGTACATACAGAGGCCTTGTAAAGAATAAAGTTGTCTGATGAGTCTCTACTTGAAGACCTCCTGATCCCAGCTCTCTCTCTTTCTCTTTCTTTCATTCTCCTTTTTCTCTTTCTTCATTTCCGATACCCTTTGGGCCCAAATCTCCAACAAAATACCTCCTTGTGATAGTTGGGCTAATGTATCAACTTGGCCGGGTAATTGTGCCCAGTTGTTTGGTCAAGTAAGCACTGGGCTATTTATAATACCAGGACATTTATGGACTTTAGACACCAATGAGTTTATTTACATAGATAACTGATTACATCTACATCAACCAGGGAGATTGCTGTCAGAAATGAGTGAGGCTTTATCCAATCCACTGAATGACTTAAAAGGGGAAGTGATTTCAGAATTCAGAGAGAATTTCCCATCTCCTCTTCAGACAGCCAACATCTCAGGGAAACTCACTAAAGACCTTCATTGGACCTTCATCAGAGCCCTTGGTTTGCAGCCTGCCTGTGGAACCCGGACTTGTGCATTCCCATGGTCATTTGAAAGATACTTATAAAATCTCGTACTATTGACAGATACCTCCTGTTGATTCTGTTTCCCTAGAGAACCCTGACTAATACATTTTGGTAACAGGAGTAGTTCTTGAGGAACAGTCTTAAACATAGGATGTCTGAGGTGGTTCTGGGAGATTTGCAATTGGCTTTCTATTCTAAATGGACTCAGGGGTACTAATAACTCCCTTTCTAATAATGAAGAGGTCACTAACAGTCTTTGGAATAAGTTGGCAATAGAGATACACAAAATATCATCACTGGATTCCCCTACTCCCACACTTAAAAGAAGCAAGGATCTAGTGAGAGTGTTTGCAATACCTTAGAGTTCTATGGAGACAAAAGGTACAATGATGTTGGCTGGCTCTTTCTAGATACTCTGTATATAGTTACAAAAGAAAGGGATGAGTTACAGGCTTCAGATTTGCAATTTAAATACCCCATGAATGATGTGAATGTTTCTATGTGTGCTCTGAAAGAAAATCTTGTCTCCTGCAGCCACAGGCTTGAGATATCTGCTACTTGTACAATGAAACTCAGACTTTCATTGTACAAGTAGCAGAGTTACAAAGGAAACTAAAACCTGAACCCCACAGGGTTTCTGCAGTTAAAGTGAAGGCAGTGATTGGAAAACAGTGGAACCCAGAGAATTGGGATGGAGACCTTTGCAATGATGATAATATTGGTGTGGACATTGGAACCATAAATTCTGCTGAGATGTCACCAGATGAACCAGCAATGCCTGCCCTGTGGTGACCACACCTTGCCAGCCTTGTATCAGGGAGCCTCCAACCTGTTCCAGAGAGTCTGGACCTCCTCCCAGCCCTGATGCAGGTACCAGCCAAACTCCAGCAGGCACTGTCCAGACTCCAGCTTGCCCTGAGTAATCTGCCTTTCAACCCATGCCAGAAGAGATTAATCCTGTCTCACCAGAAGAAAATTCAAATGAAAGCCTTGAAGTCAGTAGCATTCAAGGCACTTCCTTCTACTCCTTCTCCTTTTCCACCCCCACCACCCCTCTATTCTTTGAGACCTATTATTAGACTAAAATCACAAAAAGCACCCAAAGGTGAAATACAAAGTATAATCCATGAGGAAGTACACTATACTCTGAAAGAACTGCATGAGTTTTCTAACTTATACAGACAGAAATCAGGGAAATATGTGTGGGAATGGATACTAAGGATATGGGATAATGGTGGAGGGAATATAAATTTGGATCAGGCTGAATTTATTGATATGGGCCCACTAAGCAGAAAGTCTGGATTCAGCACCATAGCTCAGGGTGTTAGAAAGGGCTTTAACAGTTTGCCCAGGTAACTGACTGAAACATGGACCAAAAGATGGCCTAGTATGTCCAAGGTTGAGATGCCCTATTTGCTTTGGTATAGAGAAGAAGAAGAAGAAATTCAAAGGTTTAGAGAGAGTAGACTGCTAGAATGGATTTACCATTTGAGACCTGCCCCCCCCCCATTCTAGGAATGTCCAGAGGACAAACCTTTAACCAGGAATGTGAGGAATAAATTTGTATGACTAACTCCATCTTCCCTGAAGAGGTCTGTGGTTGCTCTTCTCTGTAGTGAGGGCTGTAATGGAATTAGAATCCTTGAACATTATGGGAATGATCAGATCTCTCGGCTGGTAAAAGTCAAGTATCTGCACTTATTCACCAAAGACAAAGTGGGTGTGACTATTGCAATGAAAGGCAGATTCAAAGCAGTACTCAAAATACTCTGAGTCTCATAGAGTTATGGTGTTGGCCAATACATCATCAGGTCTCTAAAAGTGAAATAGATGTGCAGTCTACTAAATTTCTTCTGGTTCTGTATAAACAGAAGAGTTCTAGGTCAAGTGAAAAAAAAAAAACCTAACTCAAATTACATACACAGAGAATCATGGCCCCTTAATCAATTCCCAGACTTGAGACAGTTTACAGACCCAGAGTTTCTTGAATGAGGAGAAGGCCAGGTCCCCTTGGGGAAGAATCCTGTTAAATTGCCAAAAACTTATACTGTTAATCTTCCCCCCAGCTTTCCCCAAGGAGACCTACAGCCTTTTACCAGAGCAACTGTGCATTGGGGAAAAGGAAATGACCAGACATTTCAGGGATTATTAGACACTAGCTCAGAAATGACATTAATTCCAGAAGACCCAAAACATCACTGTGGTCCACCAGTCAGAGTGGGGGCTAATGGAGGTCAGGTCATTGATGGAGTTTTAGCTCAGGTCCATCTCACAGTTGTATCCAGACTCATTCTGTGGCTATTTCCCCAGTTCCAGAATGCATAATTGGAATAGACATACTCAGTAACTGGCAGAATCCCCACATTGGATCTCTGACTTGTGGAGTGAGGGATATTATGTTAGGAAAGGCCAAGTGGAAGCCACTAAAGTTGCCCCTACCTAGAAAAATAGTAAATCAAAAGCAACTGGATTCCTGAAGGGATTACAGAGATTAGTTGTTGCACCATAACCTGAAATCTGCCCACTTCCCTAGTAACAGCTAACGGCACAAGACCACAAGTCCACCCACAAGCTTCTGCCAATCCCCAGCCACCCCGTAGCCCTCACTCCTCCTGCTCTACCCCGCCCTCCTCATTCTCTATATAACCCACTGCACTTCCTTAATAAAACGGACTTGCGCACAGACCTGGTCTCCGCGGCTTTCTTCCTCCCCTTGCCGTGCATCCTCGACACCTGAGAGCCCCTCTGAGGCTGTCTGCCACAGCCTCAGACACCGCTGCGGTCTAGCCTGACCCCTCCAGACCCCCCGTCAGCGTCGGGGTGCAAGCCGCCCCAGCCGCAATTAGTGTCACCATCAAGGATTTGAAAGATGCAGGGATGGTGATTCCCACCACATCCTCATTCAACTCTCTTATTTGGCCTGTGCAAAAACACTTGGAGGAAAATATTAGATTATCATACATTTAACCATGTGGTGACTCAAATCACAGCTGCTGTCCCAGATGTGACATTATTGCTTGAGCAAATCAACACATCCCCTGTTACTTGGTATGTAGCTGTTGATCTGGCAAAAGCTTTCTTCTCAATTGCCATCAGGGAGGACCATGAGAAACAGTTTGCTTTCAGCTGGCCAGAAGTATACCTTCACTGTTCTGTCTCATGGGTATATTAACTCTCCAGCCCTATGTCATAATATTGTCTCTCCCTCCCACAAGACATCACACTGGTTCATTAGATTGATGACATCATGTTGATAGGACTTAGTGAACAAGAAATAGCAAAGACTTTAGACTTATTGATAAGACATTTACATGAGAGATGATGGGAGATAAATCCAAAAAAATACAGGGGTCTTACACCTCAGTGAAATATCTAGATGTCCAGTGGTGCATGGCATGTTGAGATATTCCTTCTAAAGTGAAAGATAAGCTGTTGCATCTGGCCCCTACTATGACCAAAAAAGAGGCATAACACTTAATTGGTCTCTTCAGATTTTAGATACAACACATTTCTCTTTTGGGTGTGCTATTCCAACACATTTACTGAGTGACCAGGAAAGCTTCTACTTTTTATTGGGGGCCAGAACAAGAGGAGGTGCTGTGACAGGTCCAGGCATCTGTGCAAGCTGTACTGCCACTTGCACCATATGATCCAGCCAATCCAATGGTTCTGGAATTTTCAGAGGCAAATAGAGATGTGGTCTGGAACCTTTGGAGGCCCCTATAGGAGAATCACAGTGCAGATCCTTAGGTTTTTAGAGCAATGCCCTGCCATCCTCTGCAGTTAACTACTCTTCTTTTGAAAAAAACAACAACAAAAAACAGCCTTTGGCCTGTTACTGGACATTAATAGAGACTGAATGCTTAGCCATGGGCATCAAGTTTCCATGAGACCTGAGTTGCCTATTATGAACTGGGTATCATCTGAAGCATTCCATAATAAAATGGAAGTTGTATTTATGAGATAGGGTTCAAGTGGTCCTGAAAGCACAAGTAAGTTACATGAGAAAGTCATCCAAATGTCCACGGTCACCACCCCAACCATGTTATCTTCTCTTTCCTGACCCACAGCTTTGGCCTCTTGGGGAGTCCTTTACAATCATTTGACTGAGGAAGAGAAAATTCAGACCTGGTTTATAAATGGTTCTGCATGATGTGTAAGTACCACTGGGAAGTGGACAGCTGCAATACAGCAGCTCTTTTCTGGGCTATCCCAGAAAGATAGTCATGCGAGCAAATCCTCGCAGTTGTCAGAACTTTGAGCAGTGCATCTGGTTGTTCATTTTGCTTGGAAGAAGAAATGGCCAGAGATGTGTTTGTACACTGATTCATGGTCTGCTGCCAATGGTTTGGCTGGATGGTCAGAGATTTGGAAGGAACATGATTGGAAATTGGTGACAAAGAAATCTGAGTGGGCAAAAAACATGAAAATATTTGTGCCCCACATAAATACTCACCAGAGGATGACTTCAGCAGAGGAATATTTTAATAATCAAGTAGATAATATGACCCACTTTGTGGCTAATGCTCAGCCTCTTTCTCCAGTCATTGCCCAATGAGCTCATAAAAAAAGTGGCCATGTATGTAAGGATGGAGGTTATGCATGGGCTCAGCAACATGGACTTCCTTTTACCAAGGCTGACTTGGCTATAGCTGCTGTTGTGTGTCCAATCTACCAGCAGCAGAGACCCACACTCTGGCACCATTTCTCGAGGTGACTAGTATGCTAGTATGCTACTTGGTGGCAGTTCGATGACATTGGAACACTTCCCCCATGGAAGGGGCAGTGATTTATTTTAATTGGAATAGGCACATACTCTGGATATGGGTTTGCATTTCCTGCATGCAATGCTTCTTCCAAAAGTATCATTTGTGGACCTGTCTTATTCACCTCCATGGCATTTCACACAGTATTGCTTCTGATCAAGAACCCATTTTACAGCAGGAATGGGCATATGCCCAAGGAATTCACTGGTCTCACTATGTTTCCCATCACCTTGAAGCAACTGGATTAATAGAACAGTGGAACAGCCTTTTGAAGCCTCAATTACAGTGCAAACTAGGTGGCAATACCTTGCAGGGCTGGAGCAATGTTCTCCAAGAGGCTGTATATGCTATAATCAATGTCCACTCTATGGTGCTGTTTCTCCCATAACCAGGATTCTTGGGTCCAGGAATCAAGGGGTGGAACTAGGAGTGGAACCATTCACTCTTACTCCTAGTGACCCATTAGGAAAAGTATTGCTTTCTGCCCCTGCAACTTTAGCCTTGGCTGTTCTACGGGGCTTAGACTCAAAAGGAGGAGTGCTGCCACAAAGGAGCACAACAATGATTCCAGTGTATTGGAAGTTAAGACTGCCACCTGGCTTCTTTGGGCTCCTCTTACCTCTGAACCAACAGGCAAAGAAGGGAATTACTGTCCTGGCTGGGGTGGTTGATCCTGTCAAGGGGAAATAGAACTGCATCTACATGATGAGCATAAATAAGAGTTTGCCTGGAATACAGGAGATCCTCTAAGATGTCTCCTAGTACTGCCATGCCCTATGATTAAAGTTAATGGAAATTTGCAACAACCCAATCCAAACAGGACTAACCATGGCCCAGAATCTTCAGGAGTGAAAGTTTGGGTCACCTCACCAGGGAAAGAACCACAGCCAGCTTAAGTGCTTGCTAAGGGTAACTGGAACATGGAATGGGTAGGGAAAACAGGTATAGTATGAACTTCAATCACATGACATGACCAGTTACAGAAACAAGAACTACACTCGTCATGAATCTTTCTTCCTTGTTTCATTACAGGTATGATTGTATATGTACATAAAACAAATTTCTTTGTTTTCTTACCCAACCTTTTCCCTTATTATATGACAAGTTGTATTAGTTTCATGTCATCATATTTAAGGATGTCAAGTTTAAGAGTGAATATTACCCAAGGACTTGCACACTATTCTGTAAGGAATTAATGCTTTTCCAATTGTATGCAAGAGACCTGAACACTGTTAGGTGGAAACATATATATATATATGTGCGTATATGTATATGTATTTCTATTATTGTTTTTACTTAGAGACTAAGTATGATTTCAGGTAATGTGTTTGATTGCCGAGTTGGCAAGTGGTGGACTGTGATGGTTAGGCTAATATGTCAACTCAGCTACATAATTGTGCCCCATTGTTTGGCCTAGCAAGCACTGGGCTATTTGTAATACAAGGACATTTATGGACTTTAGGCTCCAGTGAGTTTACTACATAGATGGCTGATTACATTTACATCAATCAGGGAGATTGCTATAAGCAATGAATAACACTTTATCCAATCAGTTGAATGCCTTGAAAGGGAAAATTATTTCAGCATTTAGAAAGAATTTCTCTGATTGTCTTTGGACAGGTAGCATCTCAGGGAAACTCATCAAGGACCTTCATGGGACACTCATCAGAGTCCCTGGTTTGCAGTCTGCCTGAGGAACCTGGACTTGTGCATCCCCACAGTCATGTGAGAGACTCTCATAAATCTCATACTATTGACAGTTATCTCCTGTTGATTCTGTTTCCCTAGAGAACACTGACTAATACACTCCTCAAAAGCAAAAACTTTTGTGCCTCTAAATAATTTCTTACAAAAGTGAAAAGGCAACCTACCCATTTGAAGAAAATATTTGGAAACCAGATATCTGATAAGGATTTATTATCCAGAATATATAAAGAAATCCTACAACTCAACAATAAAAAGACAAACAGCCCAATTAAAAAATGGGCAAAAGCCTTGAATAGACAAGAGGCTACACAAATGGTTGAAGAGCTCATGAAAAGATGCTGAACATCACTAGCTGTTAGGAAATGCAAATCAAAATTACAATGAGATATCATTTCACTCCCACTTGAATGGCTACTATTAAAAATAAAATTAAAACTACAAGTGTTGGAGAGGAGGTGGGGAAATAGAGGCACTCATTCATTGCTGGTGACAATGTCAAATGCTGTAGGTGCTGTGGAATACAGTTTGGCAGTTCCTTAGAAAGGTAAGTTTAGAATTCCTGTATATCCCACCATTCCCGGTACTATGTATATACCCAAAAGAACTTAAAATAGAGACTCAAATATATTTGCACACAAATGTTCATAGTGGTATTATTTACAAGTGCCAAAAGACAGAAACAACCTAATTGCCCATCAGCTGATGAATAGGTGAACAAAATGTGGTATATACATGTAATGGAATATTATTCAGCCATAAAAAGAATCAATTTCTGATGCATGGAACAACATGGATGAACTTTGAGGCTACCATGCTGAGTTAAATAAGCCAGACACAAGAGTACAAACACAGTATGATCTCACTGATATGAACCAATTATAATAAGCAAAATTTAGACTATAGGTTATCAGGGCCCAGACTGGGTTTAGAAAATGGGAAGTTGATGTTTGATTTGTACAGAATTTCTATTTAGATTGATGATTAAGGTTTGGAAATGGATGGTGGTTATGGTAGCACATTAATGTGATGATAACTAGCAGCACTGAATTATATAGGTGAATATGATTAAAGGGGTAAAACATAAGGTCATTTGTGTTTCTAGAATAAAAATTAAAAGCAAAACATAAGATTGTATAACACAGTGAACCCTATTATATATGATGGACTATAGTTAATAATACAAGTACAGGAGAGTTCTTTCATGAATTACAACAAATGTATGAAACTAATACAAAGTGTTGATAAAAAGGTTGTGTATGGGGCAAAAAAACACCTAATTTAAACTATGGATAAGTGTTAGTAGTATATTTTAATACTCTATGATTAATTGTAACACAAGTAACTACTGCTAAAAGAATAGTACAATTATAAATAAGTGCTATCATCAATTGTAACAAATGATCCATACCAAGGTGGTAGGGCTGGATATGGGAATCCTGTATTTTATGCATTATTGTTCTGTAATCCAACAACTTCTCTAATTAAAAAAGAATATCTCTATGTCATTAACTTATTTTTATAAATAAGGTTAATTGTCCTACATAGTCATATTTTATGTGCTCAAAGTTTTACTAGGAAAACAGGAATTCTTACAATTTGGAAGGTAGTCCAGTCCTTACTGACCCTTTGATCAGATCCTTATTTTGCCAGAGTTTGTTTTTTATAGGTTCCCCCGAGGACTTAGCACTGGAAGTGCTTCTTTGTAGGCCCTGAAAAAGCTTTAGTTAAGTAAAATACAAAACAAATCAATACAAAAGAGACAAAAATATCCAATTCCCCAACTCATAGTCAATCCATAAACCTGGCATTCTCAAGAACTTGAAAGAAATTCCCTCTATAGTTTAAATAATCACAAGCCCAATAAAAACTGGCTGTAGCACTTTGTGAAACAGAATTGGATATGGAAACAAGAAACAATGGTTTATGATAATAGTAAATAACTGTTTTTTAATCAAGATGGATATAAAATATTGTGGGTATGCCTACATGTATTTGTAAGTACTTAACTATTCAAAATTGTCATCATGAAAAACCATCAATAAACACTACAATTTTTGAACACTGACACTCATTAGCAATTTGCATGAATTAGCTCATTTAATCCTCGCAACAATCTTTTGAGGTTGATTTAAAGAAATTAGAGAGCTAAAGTTCAACTAATTTGCCCAGAGGTTAAGAGTTTGTAATTAGATGGTCTGGAATTAGTAATAGCTGTAGATACAGTATCCAATGTCTCAGAAATGTACTAGTTTATATTTTAAACAATTTTGATTTTGAATTTTACATTTCACCAACTCTTTTTTTGATGTAAGCTTAAACCACAATGAAATGAAATATTCATTAATCCAGGCATTTACCTTCTTTATGAAAATGAACTTCATAAAGTTTAAATACAATTTATTTAATATTTTCTGGGGCACAAAAAATGTAGACTATGAAGGAAATTTGGAAGTTGATTAGAATAGAGATTTTTCACAAGCTTTGTCAGGCATTAAGATTTTCACTATTTCTTAGTGAGAGAAAATGGATTTTTAAAAACAAGCCCTGCCAATAACTTTAGATTTTAGTCTGAGACAGTCAAGGGCATATTTTGGCATATTAGATTATTAAAGTGTAGAAATTACTTAATGGATGTCTATTCCAATTCTTTATCCCAGGGGAGCCATAGGAAGAAGTGAGGAAAATGTATTTTTAAGCAATTACCATTAGGAAATGGTCCAATGATTTGACAAATATTTGACTAAAATACTTAGGTTATGAAGCAGAAAACATAGATGAGATTTCTTTAACCAACTGTCAACCTTCCTATTAAAATAACTTTAGTATAATTCCCAGAAAGTATTTATTTGTACTAGAACTTCTTCTCAAAGTATTTCTGATTTAGTAATGAAATGTTTATCTACTTCCTAGAAACAGAGAACTTTAATTAGATGCTGCCTGTGTATTCATAAACACAAGGGATGATTTTTATTTTGCCCTTATTCAACCATTCTTCATCACATTTTCAGACCAACAGTTTCTTGAGGAACAATTTCTTGCATCTGACAAATATTTGAAACCTGGTGCTTCCTGCTCAATAGGGTGGAGCTGACCCACCTGGAGGCTATCAGAAGTTGTCATGATAAGATGTTAAGAAAAAAAAAAATTGGAATTATAGACTCTATGAACTTCATTTATAATAACAGTAGCCATTTGTATTCTGCCTTGAAATTCTGATGAAATGAAGTCTATAAATATTCTTAGATGAAAAATCTCTAATATCTGAAAAGGATTAATTCTTCTTAAATTATCATATGATAATTTAATTCTATTTGAAACATGATTACTATAGTGACTTCTTTTAATTTAGAGATATTGTTTGGAATTTTATATGGAGGGAGAAATATATAAGAATATACAATAAAGACTTGAAAAAGTTGAATAGTATGAGAGGATTTGGCTTACTAGATATTAAATATTAAAATATAACCTCATCAATATCTGCAGACTTTGCCTTATGGAGAAAAAAATAGATCAAGAATATAGAAAAGAACCCAGTATTTGATTCCATTACATTTGGGAACTTAATACATGATCAAGTGACATTGCAATTGAGTGGGGAAGAGAGGGTTTCCCTAATAAATGGGGTGGTAATAATTGGTTCTTTAATGGGAAAAAAATCTTCTACAATAAGCTACAAATAACATTAAAATTTCAGGTAACTAAAGTTTAAGTTGTTGAATTTAATTAAATGAAAAGCATAAAATAAATGTCAATATTTTAATAGCTATGGGATAATTTTAACTAATAAGTGAAACTCATGAAGAAATTTGATAATATTTGAAATTATTTGGAAATATATACTATAAGCTAACTCAGAAACTTATGATAAAATATTTACAGAGAATACAACAAATAAGGCGTTATATTTGTGCTTCACAACAAAATCTTAAAAATTTGTCAGGAAAAGACAATAAATAATAGAAAAGAGGACAAGTATATAAATAAGCAATTCAATAAAGAGACTAACCAAACGTTCAGTAAGTATTTGAATAAATACTCAATTTCACCAGTAATTAGGGAATTGCAAATGAAAGGAGCATTAGATATTAGTTTTCACTCATCAGATTGGCTAAAATCATAAATAAATAAAACATTAAAATATCAAACAGAATAAAAGGGAATGCATTATAATTAATTTCTTAATGCTAAGATTTTTAAAATATTGTTACTTATATGTAAATTATCTCTAGTTTAAAAGATTAATTTTAAACTGAATAGTTAAGGAAAACAGAAGAATAAATTAAACCCATATAAGAAAGCAGACAGACTAATAATTTCACCCTCCCCTGTGTCATAACAGTCTCTGATATATCAGTTAAGCCACGCAATCAATCAACTGGTAAAGCCCTGGCTATAGCCATGGTCACAGCAAACATAGTTTAGCAGTGCTTCTCCTTGATTACATAGAGAAGCATTTTTCTTTCCAGTTTAAACAGAATGAAGTTCTCATTACATACTGAGAGTCTACTTAAGGCAGCACATGAAATAAAACAAACAGGCAAAGTTGACATAAAAAGTTCAAGTAGATGTGGATAAGAATCAAGAATTACGCTGGAGGACTTATGCTCCAAAGTTCAGTTCTTAAAATTTTTATTAAGGAATAGTAAAAATTCTCCTTTATAACAAGTCACTTGTGTCGTTTCAAGATATTTAAAACATTATCTGTAACAAATGAGGTTTATTATGATTTTCGGAATACAATACGTGAAAAAACGACTTTACCCGGAGCATCATTTGAACATCACTCACGTTTTCCTGCCATTAAAAATGTTGCCATAAATATGTAAAAAGGTTTTGACACATTAGAAACCTACAGAAGATAATGAATTCTCTCAAAATCACATTTAAAATCCTTTTTTATTTGAAAACCTTAAAATAATGTGTAACAAATACTACGGTTGCTTCCTGTTTTAATTGTATATCACATTGAAAAATCTCATAGCTAGAAGAGAGTGTGGATTAAAAAAAACAAAAAACAAAAAAACCCTGGATTGTTTACGTACGTAAACGCAAGTCATTTAGACCCTCTAGGTATGTTTCATTTAAAAAAATGAGGATGAAAAAAATTTTTTTTTTCATTTTAGAGGGTTCTTTTTTGCATAATGAAAGTCTTCATTATTATGAGTAAGACTGCATAGACTGCGACTGTGATCACTTCCTTTACAGTTAGAAAGAACTTATTTACTGAGTTACTTTGAACAAATTATTTATCTTGGTCCCTTGCTCCTTATATGTAACATTTTTTTTTAAATAATAAAAGGGCTAATATACACATATCATGGAATTAATTTCAATAAATGAAACTTTCTTCCTCCTTCTGTCCATATAATCAGTCTTGAAATATTCAATTTTAAAATAATCTTAAAGAGGAGAGGTATAAAATATCCATGAAATTAAGTCATCTTTTATTTGAAGGAATATTTTTATTACCTGAATTTTTTACATCCATTTCATCTTTATTTTTATAATATTTCAGCATTTTCCCCATTGCTATTTTGAGTGTTTTCCACACAATTAGCATGGAAATGTAGTAATTTTAGTTGTTTTTTTCTTTTCATTATAATAGGGCAATGCAAAATATTGTGACAGGTTTATCTTTATTCACAACCTAAGAATTTTAGGGGAAAAAAAGTTCATTTGATGTTGGATAAGCAAGGTTAAAACTTGTGATTACCCAGATATACAACTGTATGGAACCCAACTAAAAAAGTAGCATTTTAATCTGTCTCTTAATCCCATAAAATATGAAGATTGAGAAGAAGGGAACAAAATTAAAGAAGAAATGATAAATTGTGTAATTTGTTGAATATTTACTATAACAATTTTAGGTAATTGCTAGTAATATAACTGAATACATTTTGCTAATTTTTATCATGAGCACAAATAATCAATATGCATTTTTGTGTAATTTTTAGTATTTGAATTTCTTAGTATCTGAGAAATCTGAGAGGAAAATGTCATGATGCTACTTTCCAAGACTTTAAAAAAATATAGCAACCTTTAAATATGGCTTGAAACAACTTTGAATGACTGAAAAACCTGGCAAGTGTTTTGCTGAGGGAACTAACAAATGTATAATTCAATTTACTCATAAAAATCACTAACTAGAACAATCAATTTCAGGTTACTTTGGTATTTTTCTTATTAGCTGAACATATCTTACAGAAATTCTTTTTGTTGCTTGATACTTTATTATCAGCAGGGAAAAAGGCAAGAATTATACATTTTTAATATTTAGGTCAAAATACACACATTATGTTTTTATAATTTTATACTTTTATTATAATAAGGTTTATTTAGCTTATAAATTTAATAAAGCCTTTACTTGAAAAAGAATCATTAATATGTAATAAGTTTTTCTTCTATAATTTTTAACTAATCACTTTTATTGATACATATTAATGAAGCATAATCCATCCAAAGTGTACAATCAGTGGTATTCAGTATATGAGTTTTAAAGTTAAAACACAGTCTGAAATATCAATGAACAATGTGTACAATAAGCTTAGCTAAAGATAGAGAGAGACAGTGTTCCACCTCTCCACCTAATCTGATAATTTTGTTTACCTTGGACAATTACCTTAAAAGATTGATTGATCTTCATCCACATCCACATCTATATCTACATCTATGTCTGTATCTACATAATTTTTTTTTTTTTTTTTTTTTTTTTGGGCACAGATCAGGTTGGTTTACTATTTTAGTAGCAAAGAGCTGAAAACTGTCAGGTCTCACAGAGCAGAACCTGGCCCAAAGCCCACAATGCATCATCACCACCACACAGTAAATAAATTCATTGAGGTGAATATGACAAATTTGAAATTTTAATTGAGAGAAGCTGTGCCTACTTGAGCTTATTTTAAATCAACTAAATGGTACAAGACATATTAACAAATATATCTTGAGCAATTACTATAAATATACATGATCCTAAATGTAAACAAAAACAATGTATAAACCACATTCTCTGAATTTTATCTCCAGTAGGGGCTCAATAACTACAAGAGTAAGAAAGATCTATTTTACAGTAAAATTTAGCTAATATTATTTAAAATTTGTGATCTTGAACTTTGACAGTTAATATAATATATTGTTATGATGAAATCTGAAACATTTATATTGAAAATAACTTTCCTCATTTGACATCAGTCTCTTAGATGTAAAATACTTTCCTTAAATTTATTATTATAAATATTTTACTTGAAGAATCTTCAATACTTGAATTTTAAAGCTAAAAAGCTAAAAGTAGTTTAAGAGCTTATTACTCATATAAAATTGAGTGTCAGAAGAAATTATTTTCAAATATCAAGTTCTAGAATTGATCCAAGAGGTCTATATATCTGATGAAGAATTTCATTGTAAGAGAGTTGATTGCAGGGGTTTGGTCTACAAATCTTGTTCTAGAATTTTTAGTTAATTCGTATTTATTAACTGTGAGCTTATGATTGCTTAAAACTTCCTTTAAGCCATGTAACACTTAGTTTGCAAATCATTTGTGTAAAGTCTCAAATGCTTTAGTTTTCTTATAATTTATTTTAATATTTACTACCAATTGAACAGTTTCTTCAGAATAGAAGCTTATCTTTTAGACATTTGTTTCACCTTGAACTTTGGGAAATAGTGGTTCAACCACAAATGTTTCTTACATTGTATTGAGTTGAACTGAATGACGATTTGCTCAAATACATACAGTTAGTTTTAGATTTTTCAATCTTACTTATATCAATATTTGTAAAATATTGAAAATATCATTCTGATACATCTATTAAAAGAGAAAAAATAGGCAACATTTACTGAACATTTACCAAATAAGAGATACTATACTATTAATAAGTGTGTAAGTGTTTGACTAATTCCACAATAAACTTTGAGTTATTAAACATCAAGTTAAGACTGGCTGAAATTTACAGAAGTAACTATAGGTTAAAACAGAAAAATGCTTATTTCTCTCAAACATTGTTGAAGGATTTATATGATGGTTCTTTCCCTAAAGCCCTCACAGACTCAGACTCCTTTCAATGGACTGCTTTGAAGGTGAAGATGTAGGATGGTGTAGGTGACATTATCTGGGGTGTGATAAAAGGGTGAAAAGAAAGGGATTAGGAAGCCAAAAGGATTACATTAGCAGTTCCCCAGAAGTGAACACATGGCAACTTTTCCTTCATCACAACTTAGTCATACAAATAAATATAAGAGTAAAGAAGAATGGGAAATAAATGTGTCATTTTGGAAAACAATGCATCCAGAAAAAAATACTATTTATATGAAAGAATATGGATACTGGTGGACAACTAACATGTTTACTAATCTGTTTTATGAGAATATAATCAGGAGATGGAAAGTTGTGATTTTCCAATATTGAAACAATTAATAAATGGTGGAATGCTTTCAAATACAGAAAGTTTGTCTGTAGATATAGTTTCATTTTTTTTAAAAATGTGTTTTTTTTTACTTAGACATTACAATGATATCTCCCTAGATATATTTAAGACCATGTATTTATATTTACCAGGATTATAATGGGAAAGAATATTAATTGTAAAAGTAAGAGTAAAAGAACTTGGTAAAAACTTACCAAAGAAAAATAAACACATTCATCATACCAATAAGAAATTACAATTGCTATTGATTTTGGGTGCATTACCTTTTAGTCTGTTTGTCACTTGTGTGTTCTTCATAGCCAATCAGGCTTAGAGAGAAATAAAACTTAGAGTCAAGTCATAGTTTTAAACTGCACTATGCAATTAATTAACTTAGGGCATATATCTATTTTACGTATAGAGACAACCTGATATACTCCATTTATTGTATTGCTCAAATAATTAATAAAGAAATACGAAATATAAAAAGGATAGAGAAAATGAAGATGAAGTGGCAAGAACAGTTTGGACCAAGTGGTGCTGAGTTTAGGAAGCTAAATAATTCTGTAAATCCAAGCATTTCTTTACTTTATAGCTAGTAAAAATAGTTTGATTTATATATTTTAATTCAATACATTTTATCTAAATACCAGGCAAACCTGAGAATGTGCATTACCAAATCTGAATAAATGTGTTTTGCAGATTTTGACAATAACCGATTGCATAAATTTGAGGTGGTTTTGACAAGATCTACCTATTTCAATGACATCTTTTTGAATGAAGTCTGTTGACGGTATATAAGAAAAATATTTTGTAAAGGTACTTCAAGGCAGAAGATTTAATCAAAGTTCTTTAGTTAGAATGAAGATGGCATATTTATTAATTCCATCTTAAAAATGGACACATGAATTAGTCTTTAGCAATTTGGCATATGTATTAGATGCTGCTACTGCTTATAGCTACCTGGATTTTTTTCTCCTTTCTGAGCACATAGAATATTAAAATTCCAAGTTTTCTGCAATATGGCAAGACATTGTGGCTATTTCTGGCAAATGGACTATGAAAAGAGTTATGGGTGTCCTTTTTAGGATGAATTATAAAGCAATACATGGGAGTTACCCATATTCTCTCTTTTCAAGCTGTAGCAAATAACAATCATATTACTGAATCCCAATGAGACTGGATTTGTGAGTGGCTATATAGACCATTGTTTCCCACCACTACCAACCTCCCTTGCATTGGATATTTAGTGCTGATGAGATACAAAACAAAACAAAACAAAACAAAACCCTTGATTTAAGAATTTGAGAGTTTGGATTGCTATTTATTTATTTGTTGGTAGTAAAGTTAGCATACCATGTGATACATGAATTAGAATAATTGAAGCTTTAAATTTTATTTATTATTTAACCTTTGAAAGCCTTATATATATTATCTTATATCCATATAATTTCCCTATTAGTTTATGAAAATATAGCTTAAAGTTCAATTGTAAATTAATAGGTATTACTTGTATACATTTTGTTGTTCTACACATAATTACCAATTTATGTGATGTTTTATTTTGGCATAATATTTAAATGACTATCATAATGATAACAGAGAGACAGAGAGAAAACATTTACTTGTTGACACTCTAATAAGTTACAAATTTAGTCACAAATCTCTTACAAATATTTACACTTAAATTGAAACTCTTGTAAATATAATAAAGGCAACCTGTTGTTCATCATTTGAAATTTCATGTTAAGCAACTTGAATAGATACTTAGAAATGTAGAAATAAAAAATTGAGAACCAGATTTTCTCACATGTTGCATAGATCATAAGGAAAAATATCCCAACTTTCAATTCAGAGTTAACATATAATTTTTAAAGCACTGAATTTGAACATAATTTACAAAACCATGTTTAGTGTATGAGCTGTTGCTTTGAAGATTAGATACATAAGTTAAAAAGGAATAACATGTGGTATTTGTCTTTCATGCCTGGCTTACTTCACTCAATATAAGGTCCTCAAGATTCATCCATGTTATCCCATGGCCACAGTAGTTGCTGAGGGCAGGGAGAGGGAAGAAGCGATGTGATGTGGGGCATTTTCGGGACTTGAAGTTGCCCTAAATGATATTGCAGGGACAGGTGTTGGACATTATATATCCTGCCATAACCCACTGAATAGACTGGGGGAGAGTGTAAACTACAATATAAACTATTATTCATGCAGGGCAGCAGTGCTCCAAAATGTATTCACCAAATGCAATGAACGTGCCACAGTGATGAAAGAGGTTGTTGATGTGGGAGGAGTAGGGTGGCGTGAATGTGGGGTATATGGAAACCTCTTATATTTTTTAAGGTAACAGTTTTGTGATCTATGTATCTTCAAAAAACTACAATGAAAAAAAAAAAGAACAATATTGGAAGAAGGAAAAAGGAGTGGATTACCAGTGCAACCCCTCCTCGTGTTTGCGGTTGCTGGTCCCTGGCATGTGGTAGCAGGTGAGACCAGGTGGCACTTGAGGGGGAGCAGAGGGACAGCAGCTCTTTCCTTTCATTTTAACTCTTTCTACACTGTCTTACACTTTAGTCATGTGCATATTTCCTTGTGCCAAATAAAATTCATCAGAAAATAAAAAGAGTAACATGGCTGAACACACTATTTCAGGCAGTACAATGATCTCTTATGAGATATTTAAGATATTTTTATTAAGAGGTTTTCTATTTTGTCTCAGATAATCTGGTTTGATTCTCTTTGTAAACTTGAGGAAGGAGAAGTATATTGTCCCATTCAAGTTGATTTTCATTTCATAGACTCCTAGTTTAACAAAGGAGTAATATATTCAAAACAAGATTATGCTTTGGTAATGACCATTATAAAATCCTTCAACCTTTCTCAAGCAGATTTCTGTGAAAGAAGTAATAGTTAAAGTTCTTAGACATCCACTGAATATAATATATTCACTTTTTTCCTGTGCACCTGAGTGGCTCCAGTTATGTATTATTGTGAGGGAAATGGGAAAAATAGGCAACCCCTTTTTTGGGTTCTGTAAAGTTGAGAAAGTCTGCAAAAATCACTCCTTATTATCCATAGGATAGAATCCAAGCTTCTTAAAGTTAGCATAAAAAGGCCTCATTGACTTGACTCTGAACACCTTGCCAAGATTTATCACCACTCCCACACACAGTGTCTCATGTTCTCACTTTCACTATTTGCAATGTTCTTGTCAATTCAATTGAACAGCTTAATACAAATTCATCTCTTCAAAGAAGCTGTTAAAGAGATTCTTCCTTAACAGAAAGCTAGTTTATTCCTTGTCTGTTATTCTTCTCAAGACTTGTCCTGCAAAAGCCAGTCAACTCCAGAATCATTTTAATTAATATTGTCCCATATCTGTCAAGTGCTGGAGCATTTGCCAGTGTGCTTACACTTATACTTTATCCTTATCTACCACAGGGGAACATCTTAATATTGGGAAGTTACACCATGTAAGAGATTGTCGAATTCTCATTTACTCAGATTTTTCTAGATCTAGTAGGACCTTAGTAATGTCTACCCTACAGAATTCCCTCCAATATCTCTGAGCATTTTTTAGGAGTGTCCCATGTAAGTGTATGAAATTGACCTGTCACACATTGCTAAAAAATCTGAGTACTGGAGGTGTTCAACAAATATGGCCATGTGAGGAGAAACAGCATATTGCCTATTTTGTTTTAATTTCCTTGCTATTTTATAAAAGAAATAAAAGTAATATTATACTATACCTAGTAATTCAATAGCATTTTGGTTGAAAACATAATCTTTTAAGCTTGTAGTCACACAGGGCTCTGTCTCTTAAAAAAACATGTTTATCCCTGCCAGGCTGAATTTGAAGCAAAAATGAGGCAGAGCATGGCTTTACTCAGCAGAAAGTGGTTACACCTTCCCCATGCTCATCAATGTGTTTATCAATAGGCTCTGGGTTGGTAGATCCACCAGTTTGTAAGATGTGATTGTATCTGCATCCAAGGGGACAATGTGGCTAAAGCACAAGTGTATCCTCTACTGTAAATATGTTCTATATACAGTTTATTATTTGATGAAAAATATCAAAATGTCTTATAGAAGCTCACCATTTTCATTTTTCATACTACTTTTCAGTTGAGATTTTAACTCATAAAAATTCATATGTTACTTTTTAAAATGTAAAAGGAATAGAGTTTTTTATAAGAATAAATTGTACTTAGTTTCCATGCCTTTGAAAAGTGCTCTGAATGCAAACTTTTCTTACCATATATAGCCTGATATGTGAAAAATACACTGCTCTACGCTGCTGTGTATCATGGAGAGGTAATGCATTTTTTTTTAAGATTGAAGAGAGAGGGATACATGACTGGTTGAAGACCAGTACGGAAACATATGTTCATTTTATGAGGCCTAATGAGTAATGATTGAAAAATGACTTAACCTCTCTAAAAGAAGTTGTCTACATTTCTTCCTGGAATGGTGATGAAAGGATTCAGAGCTGCGGTTGTATGTTTTAGAGGCTAAACCCTCTAACACATCTAATATATTGTTACTTCTTGAAATTACTTTATCCTGCTGTGGAATAAAAAAGTGTGTCCTTCAAAGAGAAAAACTATACTCCATTTTCAGGGAGTTCACAGAAAGAACTTTTGTTTTAAAAGACATAACCCTCAATATCCCATGCTGCCCTGAGCTTTTATGAATTGTTATTTTAGTTTGGGTATAACTCGTGTCTCTGAGATGATTTACATTCATGCTATAGAAGATGTTCTGGGTTAACTTTGATGAGGGAAAGGTTAGTGAACAAACGATGAAATTACCATGAAAATGAGAATTTTTTTTCACTGTTCCAACCCAGTTTCTGAAGAGCACAGATTGGGGCGACTGCAAAACCAAAGAATGCACTGGTACAGTGTCAGACATAAGCTTTATTTAATGGGACAGGAGAGATTCTCTCTGTTGGTTGCCATCAGAAAATGAAGATAGTGTTTGGCGAAGAGGCGTGAAAATGAGGGGCGATATATTGGGCCTCAGAACAAAGACATTTCATAATGGAGTTTCTGCAAGGGTCACAGGAAGCACACAAGTGGGGTCTGGTGATGTTATTGTAGGAAGGAAGTGAACAGCCTGGAGAAAATTGCAGTCTGTGATACCATCTGTACATTGTTTCCCTGTGGGGAGTTCTGTTACATTTTAACTTGTGTCCTAGGGCATTCAGACATCTGTGTGCTGCAGGCTGAATTTCCCTTAAGGCCAGGAGCCAGGGCCCAGGACCCACTGACCTCCACATCAACACTGAGCCCATAACTGCATCCACCAAGTAAAGAGACTATTTCTGAAGTTACCCAGAAATGTGACTGTGCAATAGAAAACTTTCAAGGTGGGTAATCTACAGCTGGGTGATTAAAAACACTACTAAAATGGATTTTGAATTTGTGTATGAAATTATTAGAATTTAGTTTGTGCAAATGTTTTTAAGTGATTTTGTTATTTAGTCTAGTAACATATATGTGAACACTGGAAAACTGATGATGTCAGTTGGGTACTGATGGTGAGATGGAATTAAAGAACTTCAGAAATCATTCAGATTCTATGTTAAATGTATCATATCCAAATTTTCATCAGAATTAGTAAAGAAATTTAAGCAATAATAGGAAATGTCTTCACAGCTGGGGTACAATTAAAAGATTGTTGGATTTTGAGTTAGCAGTCTTGCTTCAGTCACTTTTTTAAAATGCTTTACTTTAAGCAACTGATGTTGCCTCAGTGTCTTCAAAAATACTATCTTACCAGGGCAGTTATGAGGATGTAAGCAAATGTGAAAAAACATGTAGGAACTCAATAAATGTTAAAAAAGCCAAAAACTATGAACTAAAAATGTAAATAAAGCATAACTTTATACATAAAGACATTAGAATAATTCTTGACATGCTTGTTTTAACATAAGGAATAGGATATTTTGACTTTTTAAGAGGAAAAGATTTTTCATCTGCATAAAGGTTGCACAGCAATAACTTTATCTTTGAATTTTGCAAAATCATTAGCTTCACCACATCTCCTCCCTAATCTTTTCCATAATCCCCTCCTAAGGCTTATACCCCATCTGACCCTGTTTCCTTATTTCCTCAGGGTTCATTCAATGTTTGGCCATCTCTTAACTCATTCATAAATTTGGGCACACTCTATCCCTATCCTTCCCATATGCTGAGGTTGATAGATGGATGGAAAAATAGAGTTGCATCCAAGGATACATTGAGATTCTGAATTATGTAAAGCCTAAAAGTGTTCAAACTTGTTTTGGATACATTGCTTGGCTGGACCAAGAAAAATAAATAAAACAAAGCAAGAGTATAACATTCTTATATTTTTTATCAAACTTATTAGATATATAAAACTGCCCTATATCATTATATATATATTTTTTTAAATGTCAGTAGGAATTTTATTTTATTTTTATTTTTTTATTTTTTTATTTTTTATTGACTTTGTAATAATATTACATTAAAAAAAAAAAAAAATATATATATATATATATGTGAGGTCCCATTCAACCCCACCCCCCCACCCCCCCTCTCCCCCCCCAACAATACTCATTCCCATCATCATGACACATCCATTGGATTTGGTAAGTACATCTTTGGGCACCTCTGCACCTCATAGACAATGGTCCACATCATGGCCCATACTCTCCTCCATTCCATCCAGTGGGCCCTGTGAGGATTTACAATGTCCGGTGATTACCTCTGAGGCACCATCCAGGGCAGCTCCATGTCCCAAAGATGCCTCCACCTCTCATCTCTTCCTGCCTTTCCCCATACCCATCGTCCACCATGTCCACTTTTCCCAATCCAATGCCACCACTTCTATGTGGACATTGGATTGGTTGTGTCCATTGCACCTCTATGTCAAGAGGAGGCTCAGATTCCACATGGATGCTGGATGCAATCCTCCCATTTTCAGTTGTAATCACTCTAGGCTCCATGGTGTGGTGATTGTCCTTCTTCAACTCCATCTCAGCTGAGTGTGGTAAGTCCAATAAATCAGATTGTAGGTGCTGGAGTCTGTTGAGGCTCAGGACCTGGCTATCACATTGTCAGTCCAGAGATTCAAATCCCCTAAATATATCTTAAACCCCAACATTAACTGCACCTCCAGCACATTAGCATGAAAGTCTTATGAAGGGAGATCCCATCTGAGTCCAGATTCATCACACATAAACACCATTTCCAAAGAGGGGCCATCTGCCCTGGTAGTTAACCCCATCGGCCATGACCATAACTCTCATGGGTCTCTTTAGCCTTCAAAGGAACCAATATCTGGGGGTTGTATCTGCTTTATCTGTCTCTCTGACTCTGCTCAGTTGTGCATGAGGGCAATCCTTCTGCCAGCCTCCAGACTCTTTTTTAGAAACTCGTAGCCATATAAACTCATTTCTCCTTTCCATTTCCCCCTTACTTTAGGTCAAACAGCATTTTAAAGTCATGTTATTTTATGTAGACATGGATATTCTGCTGATCCGCATTGAACCTTCCGTATAAGGTCCTTTTCCAGTTGCATCATCAGTTGGTAGTTGATAGTGGTCCCTCGTTGCTAGGGAGGCTCATCCCCGGGTGTCATGTCCCACGCTGGAGGGAAGGCATTGCATTTACATGCTGAGTTTGGCTTCGAGACTGGCCACATTTGAGTAACATGAAGGCTGACAGGAGGAAATTCCCAGGCACAATGTTGCTCTAGGCCTTGTTCTTATTTTAGGTTTATCAGCTCACAAGCATAGTCATTAGCATCAGGGGCTCACTGTTGAACCCTCACTCCCTCCCGGTCCCCGCCGCTGTACCTGGGAGACTGTCGCTGCTCCCCTAGGGACCACGACAGAGCACCACTGGCCAGGAACCCAGTACCCCCCCTGCTGTGGTTTTTAATTGTTGCCACTATGAGTATATCCAATCATTACCATGCACCCTGGACATATGTTCTGTACAGCTCCCTGTCAGCCATATATCACCTGTCATTGGTATCCCATACCAGTATCCCTCCATTGCCATTGTTGAAACACTCTGTGATCCAGAACTCCCCGAAATTTGAAGCCCAGTATAATGTCATGGTCCCTTACTAGGGAATGGCATATAGCGATGGATTTAAAGGATAGATAAAGAACTTGGATAAAGTTAGATAAAGAACTTAGATAAAGAATGTTGATTTGAAAAAATTCCACATCCTATCCTTTTTTTTTTTTTTTCCCTCTAATTATTCAGCATTTCTTCACAGGAGTCCTAGACCACAGCAATGCATATATATAATATACAGCACTCCCACACATCCACCAGAAAACCTTTTCCCTTCCACAGTGATACTCTTACGCCCTATTCATATCATATTTACTTAAGGTGATGTACAGAGTCTGAGATATTAGCTTTCTAACAAGGTAACATCTGTGCTTACATTATGGTGCATACTTTAGGATACACAGTTCTTTACATTTTTAGTTATCCTATGTTTTACATTATGGTTTACATTATCAGTCTGTCATCTCCTTTATGTTATGGTGTAATATTACATGTTTTATATCCATCCTTGTGTACTCTCAAGAAACTCCTCTCTTGCCCCCCATTTACTTTGGTTCCACACATTTAACGTCCATTTTCCCTTCCACCTTGGTGCCCACAGTGACAGCCAACCTCCGTTTCCTGAGGAGCCACTTCCAGAGATAGATGGAATAGTGTTCAGGGCCTAACTTGCTCAACTGCCCCAATGCCCTGGGAGCCACCCTTTCTCTCGAGGGATACAGTTCCCTCTATTTGATGGCATTAGTCCTCCCCAGGATGTGGGTCCACCCCCACTCTCACTACTTGGGATTCCACCCCATGGTGTCACCCACTCTGGCAGAATGAGCATTTAGACATTCCCCAGGAGCCGGTCCTGCATCAGACCCTCCCCTCCGAGCATTCTAAACAGGTAACACTCTTTATTATATTTTGATATGATTTTCTCGGCATTTTACTCTCCACCACCTCCTGACCCTCTCCTGTGTTCGTATGCTACCCCTCCCTCCCCCCACTTTTGGGCAACGTTACCCATCCGTCCCTCCCCAGCCACCCTCAAACCCGTAAAGCCCCAACCAAAGGCAACCCCTTGCCCCCCTTTTATCTCTTCTTTGTGTTCATACTTACCACCATCTCGTCTTAAATTCCACCCCTGCAGACATCGGCTCATATCCTTCCTCCACCCTCCGATTTCCTGTAAGCCTATCGTTCAGTCTCTTGCTATCTAGGGCAGCTTGTTTATTTCATATCATTGAGGTCATGTAGTATTTGTCCTTCAATGTCTGGGTTGCTTCACTCAACATAAGGTTCTCAAGATTCATCCATGTTATCACATGTGTTTGTAGTGTGTTTGTTCTTACAGCCGAGTAGTATTCCAATGTGTGTATATACCACATTTTATTGATCCACTCATCTGTTGATGGGCATTTGGGTTGATTCCAACTTTTGGCAATAGTGAACAATGCTGCTATGAACATTGGTGTACATATATTAGTTTGTGTCCTTGCTTTCAGTTCTGCTGGGTATATACCCAGCAGTGGTATTGCTGGGTCATATGGCAAATCTATGGCTAGTTTTTTGAGAAACCGCCATACTGTCCTCCAGAATGGTTGGATCCTTCTGCATTCCCACCAGCAGTGGATGAGTGTTCCCCTTCCTTCACATCCTCTCCAGCACTTGTATTCTTCTGTTTTTTTCATAGCTGCCAATCTTATGGGTGTAAGATGGTATCTCATTGTAGTTTTGATTTGCATTTCCCTGATAGCTAGAGATTTGGAACATTTTTTCATGTGCTTTCTTGCCATTTGTATTTCTTCTTCGGAGAAGTGTCTGTTTAAGTCTTTTTCCCATTTTTTAAATGGGTTGTTTATCTTTTTATTTTCAAGATATAGGAGTTCTTTATATATGCAAGTTATAAGTTTCTTATCAGATATATGATTGCCAAATATTTTCTCCCACTGTGTGGGCTCCCTTTTTACTTTCTTGACAAACTCCTTTGAGGTGCAGAAGGCTTTAATTTTGAGGAAGTCCCATTTATCTATTAGTTCTTTTGCTGCTCGTGCTTTTGGTGAGATATTCATAAATCCATTTCCTATTACAAGGTCCTGTAGATGTTTCCCTACACTGCTTTCTAAGGTTTTTATGGTCTTGGCTCTTATATTTAGGTCTTTGATCCATCTTGAGTTGATCTTTGTATAAGGTGTGAGATGGTAATCCTCTTTCATTCTTCTACAATTGGCTATCCAGTTCTCCAGACACCATTTGTTGAATAGGCCACTCTCTCCCAATTGAGAGGGTTTGGTGGCTTTATCGAATATTATGTGGCTGTATATGTGAGGTTCTATATCAGAGCTTTCAATTCGATTCCATTGGTCTATGTGTCTCTCCTTATGCCAATACCATGCTGTTTTCACCACCGTAGCTTTATAGTATGTTTTGAAGTCAGGTAGTGTGATTCCTCCAACTTCGTTTTTCTTTTTCAGTATGTCTTTGGCTATTCGGGGTCTCTTTCATTTCCAAATAAATTTCATAGTTAGTTTTTCTAGTTCCTTAAAGAAGGCTGCGTTGATTTTTATTGGGATTGCATTGAATGTGTATATCAGTTTTGGTAGGATAGACATCTTAATAATGTTCAGTCTTCCTATCCATGAACAAGGAATAGTCTTCCATTTATTTAGGTCTTCTTTGATTTCCTTGAACAATCTTGTATAGTTCTCGTTGTATAAGTTCTTTACCTCTTTAGTTAAATTTATTCCTAAGTATTTGATTTTTTTATTTACTATTGTGAATGGTATTTGTTTCTTGATTTCCTCCTGATCTTGCTCATTATTGGTGTACAGAAATGCTACTGATTTTTGCGCATTGATCTTATACCCTGCGACTTTACTAAACTCATTTATGAGTTCTAGAATCTTCGTTGTAGATCTCTCAGGGTTTTCTATGTATAGGATCATGTCATCTGCAAATAATGAAATTTTGACTTCTTCCTTTCCAATTTGAATGCCTTTTATTTCTGGTTCTTGCCTCAGTGCTCGTGCAAGTACTTCTAAGACAATGTTAAATAGGAGCGGAGACAGTGGGCATCCTTGTCTTGTTCCTGAGTTTAGAGGGAAGGAGTCTAGGATTTCTCCATTGTAAACAATATTGGCTTTAGGTTTTTCATATATACTCTTTATCATGTTCAAAAAATTCCCTTGTATTCCAATCTTTTGGAGTGTTTTTATCAAGAAAGGGTGCTGTATTTTGTCAAATGCTTTTTCTGCATCAATAGATATAATCATGTGATTTTTTTCCTTCAATCTGTTTATATGGTGTATTACGTTGATTGATTTTCTTATGTTGAACCATCCTTGCATACCTGGGATGAATCCCACTTGGTCGTGGTGTATAATACGTTTAATGTGTTGTTGAATACGATTAGCAAGTATTTTGTTAAGTATTTTTGCGTCTAGGTTCATTAGAGAAATTGGTCTGTAATTTTCCTTTCTTGTGATGTCTTTGTTTGGCTTTGGTACTAGGGTAATGTTGGCATCATAGAAGGAGTTGGGTAATGTTCTTTCTGTTTGGATGTTTGGGGAATAGTTTCAGCAGGATTGGTGTCAGTTCTTTCCGGAATGTTTTGTAGAATTCACCTGTGAAGCCATCTGGCCCTGGGCTCTTCTTAGTTGGGAGATTTTTGATAACTGATTCTATCTCTCTGCTTGTGATTGGTTTGTTAAGATCATCAATTTCTTCTTTCGTCAATATGGGCTGCTTATGTGTTTCTAGGAATTTGTCCATTTCCTCTAGATTGTCATTTTTGTTGGAATATAGTTTTTCAAAACATCCTCTTATGATTGTCTTTATTTCTGTGCGGTCAGTGGTGATATCGCCTTTCTCATTTCTTATTTTGTGTATTTGCATCTTCTTTCTTTTTTTCTTTGTTAGTGTTGCTAAAGGTTTGTCAATTTTGTTAATCTTCTCAAAAAACCAGCTCTTGGTCTTGTTTATCTGTTCAAGTGCTTTCTTATTTTCTATTTCATTTAGTTCTGCTCTTATCTTTGTTATTTCCTTCCTTCTTCTTCCTGTTGGGTTACTTTGTTGTTGTTTTTCTAATTCCTTCAAATGTGCAGTTAGTTCCTCAACTTTTGCTCTTTCTTCTTTTTTGATATATGAATTTATGGCTATAAACTTCCCTCTCAGTACTGCTTTTGCTGCATCCCATAAATTTTGGTATGTTGTGTTATCATTATCATTTGTTTCAAGGTAGTCATTGATTTCTTTTGAGATTTCCTCTTTGACCCACTGTTTTTCTAAGAGTGTGCTGTTTAATTTCCAAATCATGGTGTGAAATCTGGGCTTCTGTCCCTTGCAAATCTCCAGCTTGACTCCACTGTGGTCAGAGATAATGTTTTGTATGATTTCAATCTTTCTGAATTCGTTCAGCCTTTTTTTGTGGCCTAGCATATGATCTATCTTGGAGAATGATCCATGTGCGCTTGAGAAAAATGTATATCCTGCTGTGTTTGGGTGTAGTGATCTATATATGTCTATTAGATCGAGCTCCTCTAATATACTATTCAGATGTTTTGTTTCTTTGGTGATTCTCTTTTGAGATGTTCTGTCCAGAGTTGATAGTGGTGTATTAAAATCCCCCACTATAATTGTAGATGTATCTATTCTTTCACTTAGTTTTTCCAGCGTTTGCCTGACGTATTTAGAGGCACCCTTGTTAGGGGCATAGATATTTATGATTGTTCAATCTTCTTGACAGATTTTCCCTTTCACTAAAATGTAGTATCCTTCTTTGTCTCTCACAATTGTTTCACATTTAAAGTCTATTTTGTCTGATATTAATATAGCTACTCCTGCCTTTTTTTGGTTATTGTTAGCTTGTATGATTGTTTTCCAGCCATTCACTTTCAATCTCCATGCGTCTCTGGGTCTAAGATGTGTCTCTTGTAGACAGCATATGGATGGGTCATAGTTCCTTATCCAATGTCCCAGTCTGAATCTTTTGATAGGTGAGTTTAATCCGTTGACATTCAGTGTTATTACTATCAAGGAATTATTTGTGTTAGCCATATTTTGATTGGATTTGTGTTTGGCATATTTTGTTTGTTATTTTTTTTGTCTTTTTTTTTGTTGTTGTTGGTCTTATACTCTCCTCCAACTTTGCCTTTCCTGTTTTTTCCTTTCTTCCTGCAGAACTCCCTTTAGAATTTCTTGAAGGGGAGGTTTCTTGTTGGTATACTCTTTCAGTTTCTGTTTGTCTGTGAATATTTTGAACTCTCCATCATGTTTGAATGCTAGTTTAGCTGGATAGAGTATTCTTGGTTGGAAGTTTTTTTCCTTTAGTACCTTGACTATATCATACCACTGTCTTCTTGCCTCCATGGTTTCAGAAGAGAAATCAGCACTTAATCTAATTGAGCTTCCCTTGTATGTGATGGTTTTCTTTTCTCTTGCTGCTTTTAGGATTTTCTCTTTGTCTTGAGCCTTGGGTAATTTGATAAGTATATGTCTTGGGGTGGGCCTGTTGGGGTTTATGACTTGTGGAGTGCGCTGTGCTTCTTGGATATGTACCTCTGTCTCTTTCAGTAGATTTGGGAAGTTTTCAGCCATTATTTCCTGCAAAACTCCTTCTGACCCCTTTCCCTTCTCTTCACCTTCTGGAATGCCTATAATACATATGTTTGAGCGTTTTGCATTGTTATTCAGGTCCCTACATCCTAATTGGATTTTTTCTATCTTCTTATTGACCCCTTCTACTATCTGTTTGATTTCTGATGTACTGTCTTCCACATCACTAATTCTCTGCTCTGTCTCTTCTAGTCTGCTGATATTTGCTGCAAGTGTATTTTTGATTTCTTGAACTGTGGTGTTCATTCCCATCATATCTGTTATGTTTTTGCGTATGTCTGCAATTTCCCCTCCAAGTGATGTCTTCATGTTGTTAACCTCTTTCATTACTGCATCAAATTTGTCGGTGATAAATGTTCTGAGTTCTTTCATTGCTTGTGCCAAGTTTTGCTCCCCTTCGTGATTATTGGTTTGTTGATTGGATTCAGTCATGTTTTCCTGATTATTGGTTTGGTTTGTAGATTTTTGTTGCTTTCTGGTCATCTCTTTATTTTGACGAATTTAATCAGTTCCTTAGCTTCTTTGTCTGCTTTTGGAGGTTAATTAGTTGTTATTTTTGCATAGGTGTTATATCTTCTCTTTGTCACTTTTTTCTTCTTATTCTAGTTACTTGTTGTTGGTTAAGTTCACTTTAGAGGAAAGTATTAGTGTTGGGGAAAGGCAATTGTGTAAGCAAGGGAAAAGTGTAAAGTAGTATTGGTAATGTATGTTAACAAAGCAAGAATATGAGATCTGGGAGGATGGAGGTTAGATTCATGTAGATTGTATAGAGTTATAGCTGTAGGTAGAGTACCTTTTATGAAGTAGATGACTGAATATGGGCGGAATATGGTATGAACTACAAAGCTATTGTTTTCATGAGAGAGGGAAAAAGAAAAGAAAGGTAATAGTTTCAAGAGTGGATAACAGACAGAAAACAGAACAAAGGTATTAGAAATTAAGAGTTAGACACTTTGTGGATCAAAGAACGGGAGGTGGGGGGTGGAATATAGGAGAGACAGTAGATGATAGTGGATATCAAGATGCAGGGGAAGGGGGATAGTGTAGGTAGCCTAAATCAGTTCACACAGAAATGAGGCAGTGGAGGATGGGAAAACCCAGCAAATGTGAGGTGTTCCCTGTAGCACCTATTGTGTACTTGAATTAAAATAAAATAAGTGGAAAATGAGGGACAAGAGTGAAAGAGAAAACCGAGAAAAAAAAACTAATTATAATAAAGAAAAAAAGAAAGACAAGAAGAAAGGAAGAAAGAAAAAGAGGATAGGCAAACGGTGGGGAACAGATAGGGGGAAGAGAGATACAGGTATACACGTGTCACAATTGCAACACTATCTAAAACAACAACCAAAAAAACCCCTAAATAACTGTATAAAAAAAAAAAGGACTTTGGGGGACACGCTAGGAGAAAAGACTAGGGGATAATGCAATATTAGCAATCAGGGCGTCAAAAAGAGTAAAAAATAAGATAAAGTGAAAGTAAAAACAAAACAATATGAACCAATAAAGATAAAACGCAAACGTTAAGGTCCAGGGCACTCATGGACCCCAGGTAGACCCCAGGGCGTGATGGATTCAGGGGTGGAAAGTCTGAGACACTGAAGACTCAAGAGGTGTGAGTCTGGGGTGTGGACCGCCAGAGTCCAGGGGACCCAGACCTGGCAACCTCAAATCTGGTCCACAGAAAGCTTAGGAGCCCCGCAGTGCAACACAGCCCTCAGGGATCCCCGTAGCTGGGTGCCAGCTCCGTGGGGGAAGCCAGATCCGTGAATTCTATATTGAATGTCTGATCCCTGAAATTCACCTACTCCTCAGGGTTTCAGCCTTTGGACAGTTCCCTCCCTGTGCTCCCACGCAATGGCCACTTGAGGGCGCCTCTACACCACAGCCAGTTCAATGACCCAGATCCCAAGCCCCGCCGGGTGGGGTGGGCTTCAGCTGGAAACTCCGAAAACAGACTCTAAGATCCGAAATCCCAAACTTCGCAAAATATTCCCCAATCAGCTTCCAGACGTGTCCTCCTCCCTCACTGCACCCTACAACAGTCTCCCAATTGTGTCCCCTTATTGCCCAAAATCCAATTCCGTTGCAGATCGGCAGCCGGACCTGTGGGGATGGGGCTCCAGGCGGAAGCGCTACCCCCCCTGTCCGGCGACCAAAACGTCCCCCGCTTCACAACAAAGCACCGTCTGTCTCCCCAAATCGATCTGCAAAGGAGTCTTGTCCCAACAATCCCTCACCAGCCAGCCCAGTATCCGCGAATTTCTCAGCACCGCAAAGCCTCCAGAAAAAGGAAAAAAAAAAACAAAAACCCTGGCCACGCGGCTCCGGAGCTTCAGGAGCGCCCGCTACCGCGGCTCCGCCCACCCAAGGAGGGAACTTCCCGAGCCCAGCTGGGACCTCTGTTTATATATTATAGATGTATCCTCTCTGTTACCTTCCCACCGAATTGACGTCCAGACACCTTCCAACCAGCAAAAATCCCCGAAACAGCGCGGTCCCAAAGAGCCTTCAATGCTGCCCAGCCGCCCCCTGCAGAGACATTACCAGGCAAGCTCACGCAGCCACCATCTTGCCTCTCCCCTATATCATTATAGACATGTCTTTTAGAAATTGGCTTGAAAATTATTGACACAGAAATTACTATGTATTGATAACTGATCTCACGTTCTCCTACTGCCTTCTGTTTCTTCTTTGTGCAGCCAATAAATTGTGCCTGTCAGTGTCCTTTAACTTAAAGTCACTAAATTTTAGAGTGGTTTATTATGGAGCTGAAGGTAACAGAGCAAATTAATAATACTTCCCACAATGCATTTAGAATCATTAGATAATTGTGAAAATGAAGAAAACGTAGCTGATTTGGGGAAGCCAAAAGTTATTTCCAAATTGAACATATTTTTCAAGTAGATTTGTTTTATTATATAAGATTAAGGTTGTGCTTCTCTGAATAATTTAAAATCTCTACATCTCATTCTCCACATCTTTAACATAAAGAGGTTGAAATCTCTAACAATCCATGGCAGTTTTATGGCAGCAGATTCACCACAGATGTTGATTTTTATGGTGAAATTCTATGTCATGGCCCATAAGCAAGGCTGCACAGAAAAAGGGATCAAAATGTTTGTGCCTCAACTCTAAATGTAACTAAAGACTCATAGAAAAATTTAGTTAGAATAATTATGCTTTACTTGTATCTTTATGATAATAAAATAAGACTCTAACTTTAAAAGATTTTAAAAATTTGTACCAGCTTTTCAACTCCAAATTCTAGAAATCTATTGTCTTGTTAAGAAATATTAATAGGGGCAAAGAAGCTAAGGAATGTAAAGTAGGAAGAGATAAAATGCTCCTCAGAGTTTATAGAAAGCATTCTTACATTAAATTGACCTCATAACCAAAGTGTGTTCCATTTAATACATGTATTAATATCACTGGAATAATGTTAAGAGTGCAGATATCTAGACTCTTTCCTCAATGGATAATATTAATAACTAAGAAATTAGATTGAATTCATCATCTGAAATTTCCTTGACCTCTCAAGCAGAAATTTAAGTCAAATAAACAAAGGATCTCAATACCATCTAAAAAATAAAAATAAAGAACTATGTAAATAGTTCTATAATTTACTAGTTCTATTTTTGAAACATGTTAAATATTTAGTTATGTCCAAGCACAATTCTACATAATTTTATATATTTCAAAACTAAGTTATTATTTCACAACTAAATCAAAAGCTTTATTTAGGTTTTTAACTCATTTGATCTTTCCATGATAATAGCTCCTGAGCATTTCTGTTATAGCTAGGGTGGAGATTACTTTACCTTGTGTACAAATGAAAAACATGTGGTTTAAAAATTAATTTTTTTCTTTAAGAACTTTCAGATAGTAAATGCTGGAGTTGAGTTTATTAGATATCACTAGGGTATGTACAAAATAAACAACATAAAGTTCTCTGTAACAAATAGTTATTTCTCTTTAATAGCACATTTGCCTGCTGTTGACTTTGCTTCAGGATGCAGACCTGCTTTGAGTCTGTACAATATACTTCAGATTTTGCTAACCAGTGGACAGAGTGTTCTAGGAAATGCCCTTCTCATAGCAAAAGAGTTTGTGAAAACTTAATCCTTCTTAAAAAATCTGCTTTGATATCATATGCATCATATCCACTCACATTCTGTTGGCCAAAGCAAGACAGTAGTGCAAAAGCAAAGTGAATTAATAACAGGATTATATAAACTGCATGTAGAGAAAGAGTGAATAACTGAAGACAATAATACAATGTACCATCTGGAGTTTCATAAACATGTTTCCTGGTGAAAAGTCCTACTCTTTTTTTAAAAACTTGCCACCTGCTATGTGCATTGTGAGATATATAAGAGAATAAGATAGTTGGAAATCCTAGATGTGTTTTTAATCTAATTTTACAAATATATATCCAAAAGGATATATCTAAAAAAATTTTAGAAGATGGGATCCAAGCAAGTTTTGGATTAAGTTTAAATTCTCTAGGATTCACAGAATGAAAATTAGCTTGCAGATGGAAGAGGATGCTGCATTAAGAAAGTGGAGATTATAAGGGATTTTTGAGAAATGATAACTTTTTATTGTTAGATAGGAAATGAAAGGGCTTTTAGGGGCAAAAAATAAATATGAACATATCCGAAATGACCTTGATAGATGTAGATAGCCTTATGAGGATTTGTGTGGCTCACAGAGAAGATTGGTGTTGTATAATTAAGAAATGTGATTAGGTAGAAAAGATGAAATTAGTTAGCTCAGAACCTTCATATGTAGAAGGACATGATATCACTTGATTCATAGGCAATAATCTTTCTTAGCAAAAAGGGGGAGCAGATGAAGCTCAGTGGTTGAACACCTGCCTCCCATGTAAGAGGTCCTGGGTTCAATCACCAGTATTTTGGGGTATAAAAATAATGAGATTATTTATCACAATAACACATATCATTGTATTTACATTTTAATGTTTGATATCTTTCTGTGAATGTTTGAAGCTCTATGTCCCCCAGAAAAACATGTTCTTAAATTTAATCCATCTCTGTGGGTATTAATCCATTGTAAGTAGGACCTTTTGATGAGGCTACTTTAGTTAAGGTGTGGCCCACCTCATTCAGAATGAGTCTAAATGCTATCACTGGAGTCCTTTATGAATGGAAGCAAGACAAAAGGAGAAAGCCAGTGAGGCAAGAAGGTGAAATCAATGAAATCTGGAAGAGCAGGAAGACAGCTGGAGACACCACCATGTGCCTTGGCATGTGTCAGTGGAACCAAGGATAGCCCACAGCCAATCTTTGAGAAGAAAGCAATGCCTTGATAATGCTTGATTTGAACATTTTCCCTGCCTCAAAACTATGAGCTAATAAATTCCCATTGTTTAAGTCAACCCACTTAATGGTATTTGCTTTGAGCTGCCTAAAACCTTGAAAATAGTTTGGGGGTCTCTCTATATTCCATATAAAATCATTTTCAAAACAGTGAAAATTAAAAAAAGAGTTTAAGAATGAGTTATTGGTTCTTTTACATAAAGTAATGTTACCTCTTAAAATAGCCATAATATTCACCATAGTACTTGCTAATTGGCATTTGTCCATTTTCTTAAGCCAAATGTGGAATCACATTATGAAAACTTTGTAATTGTAAGGTTAGTAAAAAAAGTAACCTATAAATAATTCTAAATGTAGTTTCAAAATTCTTATACACATTAATGAAAAGATGAAATTATGCAATTGACTGAAGACACTCTATCCTTAGAGGAATCAATATGAACAAATGTATTTTTTAAATAATAAACTTTAATTTTAGAGCAGTTTTACGTTTACAGAAAAATTACACAGAAAATATAGTGAGTTCCTAAATAGACCTTCCACACAGTTTTTCCATTGTATTAGTCAGCCAAAGGGGTGCTGGTGCAAAATATCAGAAATTGGTTGTTTTCATAAAGGGTTTTTATTTGGGGTAGGAGCTTACAGATACCAGGCTATAAAGCATAAGTTACTTCCCTCACCAAAGTCTATTTTCACATGTTGAATCAAGATGGCTGCCAATGTCTGAAGGGTTCAGCCTTCCAGGGTTCCTTCTTTCCAGGCTCTTGCTTCTTCCTGGGCTCAGGCATCCTCTCTTCCTGGGGCTTGCTTCTCTTTCCTCTGTGAACTTACTTCCCACGGTTCCAGCCTAAGACTTCAGCATCAAACTCCAATATATCAAAAAACCCTCAACTCTGTCCTTTGTCATGCCTTTTATCTGTGAGTTCCCATCCACCAACGGTGGTAACTCAATGGCCTAATGACATTGCTCCATCAAAGCCCTAATTATAACTTAATCACACCCAAGTACAGACCAGATTACAAACATAATCCAATATCTATTTTTGGAATTCATAACCATAACAAATTGCTACACTCTACCCTCTAAATTCCAAAAATACATTGCAATATTAAAAAAAAAAACCTTCAATCAGTAACAAAAATGAGCTAAATCATATCATAATCAATTTAAAGAAATACAGTTTGTCTTGGGGCAAAGTCCTGTCTGCTATAGACCTCTGAAAATTACAAAATAATTCATTTGTTTCCAACACACAAAAGGGGCAGACAAAGGATAAACATTTTCCTTACAATAAGGAGAAATTGGGAAGGAAACATAGTCACTGGGCCTCTACAATTCAGTAAACCTGCAGAGTCTCCTCCATTTGATTTCAGAGTTTGAGAGTCATTCTTAAGATGATGGTTTCTGGGAAACGGACTTTGGCCCAGTGGTTAGGGCGTCCGTCTACCATATGGGAGGTCCGCGGTTCAAACCCCGGGCCTCCTTGACTCGTGTGGAGCTGGCCATGTGCAGTGCTGATGCGCGCAAGGAGTGCCGTGCCACGCAAGGGTGTCCCCCGCGTGGGGGAGCCCCAGGCGCAAGGAGTGCGCCCGTGAGGAAAGCCGCCCAGCGTGAAAAGAAAGAGCAGCCTGCCCAGGAATGGCGCCGCCCACACTTCCCGTGCCGCTGATGACCACAGTGCCGCTGATGACAACAGAAGCGGGTGCCGCTGACGACAACAGAAGCGGACAAAGAAACAAGACGCAGCAAACAGACACCAAGAACAGACAACCAGGGGAGGGGGGGAAATTAAATAAAATAAATAAATCTTTAAAAAAAAAAAAAAGATGATGGTTTCTTCTCCTTGGGGACTTACTGGAACCCACCCTTCCCACAGGTTTGCCCAATGGCCATTTTCTTGGTTCCACCCTCATCAAGCATCTGGGTGTTGACCAAGCACCAGACCTCACCCTCCAAGACTGTTGGGGTGATTGCCACACCTTACCCAACATTTGGGTTAGAGTCTTAACCTCCCTAGTACAGTGATGTGAAGACAACATTCCCTCTATCCTTTGGCATACAGGCTCAACCCTCTCAGAGCAATTAATTGACCACGTGTCCTTCCCTAATCCATAAAGGTCAGGTCCTCCCCTCTCAGAATTATGGGGTTCTGACCTTAACTGCCCTAATCCTTGAGGAAGGTACTCCACCTTCTCACCAAACATTGGGTAGGAACATCTACCCTTGTCAACTGCTGGGGAAAACTCACCCTCTGTACACAAGGGTGGGGTTCCTCTCTTGGCCCAATGTTTGTCTTAATTCCAGGTCTCAGGTTCCATTGTTTTCCTTTTGAAGTCATTTTCTCTTCAGTCTCTCCTTTCCATGTTCCTTTTATTCCAGCCTGACAGTGGTTTTGTTCATATAGCTCTCAAAAAGACTATTGCTCTAGCATTCAGAAAGCAGGGGTCCCATCCATCAGACAGTAAGACTTTCCACAAGTCTGTCCAACATAACTCCATCTTCAATCCTGTTTTACATGTTTCAAGTTTAGTTAACTACTTCAATGGGGCACTTTCATTTGGAAGCTTGATCTCCAGAGGCTTGGAATTTTCAGAATCATTATCTGTTTTCTTTGTGCCCAACAGTTCAGTCCTCAGCATACCTCTCTCTCATCTAGCATTTTACTATAAGCTGCAAGTAGAAGCCAAATTGCATTCTATGGGTTTACTTTGGAAATTTCTTCAGTAAATGTCCAGGCTCACCATTTTCAAGTTCTGCCTTTTATAAAATACCACAAGGTAATCTTGCTAAGTTCCATGCAACTTTAAAATGGGGATAACCTTTCTTTCAGTTTCCAATAATAGTTTCATCATTTACTTTTAAGGCATCACAAAAAGTCTCTTTAGCATACATATTGCTCTCAACAGTCTCTTCAAAGCACTGAAGGTCTTTTCTTCCAAGCATCTCACAATTCCTCCAGAAAATACCCCTTAACCCTTCATAAAAGCATACCATCATTTTGGCAATTGCAAAAGCACATCCCCACTCCTCAGTACCAAATTGTGTATTAGTCAGCCAAAGGGGTGCTGATACAAAATACCAGAAAATGATTGGCACCATCTTGCTCCAACACATGAAAATAGATTTTGGTGAGGGAAGTAACTTATGCTTATGACTTTGTATCTGTATGCTTTTACCCCAAATAAGTACCCTTTATAAAAACCAACCAATTTCTGGTATTTTGCATCAGCACCCCTTTGGCTGACTAATACATGGTCAGTGACAAGGTTTTCTATATAGATATCAAACAGGAGGGTGGAGTGGTTAACCACAAATAAAATAAGTTCAACCTCAAATTAACCATCACAATGGCAATTATATGTAAAGATGAGCCTAAATATTGGATAACTTTCAACTGGAGTGAGACCTGTTTAGAACGACCATCATAATAGCAGTTCTAGGCTAAATCCAGTAAATTTCAGCCATTTCAGATATTAACCATTTGCTATGTTATAATGTACTGGCATCTAAATGATTCTTAATCCTCAGTTATAATTCTACTATGAAACTATTGTGATTAATAATGGAAGAAATTGTAACAGTGATGTGGAGAAAGTGGCCATGTAGCTGCTGAGGGTAGGGAGAGGGAAGAAGAGCTATGATGTGGGGGCATTTTCAGGACTTGGAGTTGTCCTGGGTGGTACTGCAGGAACAGATGCTGGACATTGTATGTCCTGCCATGGCCCACTGGGTGGACTGGGGAAGAGTGTAAACTACAATGTAAACCATTACCCATGTGGTGCAGCAGTGCTCCAAAATGTATTCATTAAATGCAGTGAATGTCCCACAATGATGAAAGAGGTTGTTGATGTGGGAGGAGGGGGGTGAAGGGGGTGGGAAGTATATGGAGAACTTTTATATTTTTTTAATGGAACATTTTAAAAAATAGAGAAAAAAATAAAGGTTCGGTACAATGCCTCAATATTTAAGCTATACTGGGTTTTTCTAGTATTACAAAGTACATTTGAGTTGCAGAATAAAGATCCTTATGATCATAATTTCAGTTGGAATGACATATCCAAATATATAACTGATATTTTTGAGAGTTTGAATGCATCTCACAGTAATCCAGAATCACCATGAAATAAAAATTATGCTTTATAGAAGCATCAATGAATAAGAAAATCAATGAAAAATACATAAATAATACTTTATCTTAAACCAATGTGAATCAAATGTCTATGATAACAAAGGTCAAAAGTTCCTAGCTTTTTGCAAGGGAATTGAGTATACTTTATCTAAACCAAAGGAACTTGGAAAGCAGAGAGGGAAGACATTTTTGTTATTGCTCCTGAAAATTATACAAATTTATACCAGTGAATACAAGCAAGAAGAATGACTTACTTAGCACTTATTATTGGCCACCCTATAAGTACCCTATGAGTATTATCTTTGCTCTTAAAGATAAAAGCTTTTGCATTAGGCTACAGGCTAATAAGTCAACGGCAAATTAGAAATTACACTTATTTCTCTGATTCCAGAGCAGAGTTTTCTAAATGTGCTTATTTGACTTTCAACAACAACAAAAAAGTGTTTAGGTTGATTTACCTAAGAACAAATGATAAAGTTAGAAGAAACTGCAAAATCTAGATAGAAAATTTGGGGATTATTAGGTAAAGGTTTAGGTCTAAAGATTTTGTGACAGGTGTGTCAGGGAGTTCTTAGCCAGATCATCAGAGATTGCAAAGTAGGTAGATGCCATTAACAGGCAGGGAACTAAGCAGGTGATTGAAAGGGATTGGAACCTATGATGTGGTTCAGGGTTTATGTGAAAAAGGAGAGCAGAACTTAAATTTAAAAGAGAAGGGAGGGGATGAGAAAGAGAGGGACTAGGGCAAAAAACACTCATTGTAGATTTTCTAGCAGCAATTCAGGTGGGAACACTTAGGTGGCTTTCTAAAATCTATGGGAAGTTTCCACTATATTTACTGAGCAGTTAACATTGTACAATTCCCTGGATTGTTCTTAATTGGTTCAGGAAGGATCATTTACTGATAAAAGCACAATGATTTTATCTGACACACAGAATAATTTCCAAAATGGTAAGAATGAACCCAAGAAAGACAGAAAAAAAATTCATTGCAGCAGTTAACCAAAGTGATTAATTTCCTTTTTTCTAATTCTTAAGGTAGACATTTACAGTTGTTTTAGACAATTCTTTCATATTAATTGCATTTAAGGCTCTAAATTTTCCTCTAAGGATTAAACTTTAAGCAGTAAGGTTTAGCTCAACTGTATTTCAGTCTCGGCTGATTTTATACTTTCCCTAACATGCCACAAGAGACATTTGACAGATTTTAGAGACATTTTTTTAATTGTCATAGTGGGATCCAGGTTGGGGATGCTACTGGCATCTAGTGGGTAGAAGCCAAGGATTTTGCTAAAAATCTTACAATGATCAGAACAATCCTCTCAACATAGAAGCTTCTGGTTCAAAATGTCAGTATTTTTACTGTTAAGAAATCCTTTTGAAGCTGGCTAGTAAGATAGGGAATCAATAGATGGATCTGGAACCTGGCAAGAAGTCCACACAGACATCAAAAATGCCAAGAAGGCTGCTGGAAGATGCCCCCCCACCCCCCCTCCCCGACCGCCACCTCCCCCAAAATTCTGCCATTCAGAACAAGATTTCCTCCAGAAGCCAGGAGAAGCCCAGGATATTCCTCATGGACTTAATCATTGGGCCCTCTCAGGGAATTGATGGGTGAAGTAATCTATCAAAATAGCAAACAGCTGGGACTCCTCTTCCTATGCTGTTAGCAAAGGGGTAAAAGAATTAACAGTTCAAAAAGCAGGCACAAGACCTGAAGGCCCTCTTGCCTTTGCCCTGTCCCGGTGCCAGTCCATGTACCTGTTCCTGCCTCCTTCATCCTGCTTTCACCATGTCCCCCGGCATGGATCAACATGCAACATAGTTGAGAACTTAGACAAATCCAGTAACACTTCAGTTTAGCTGGATTTCACAAATATTGGCATGCTGTGAATTGATTATCAGTTTAAAATATTTTCTAATTTTTCTTATAATTACTTTTTAGTCACATGATTTATTGAGAAATTTGTTGCTTAATTTCCAAATATTTAGGTTTCCTAGATACATTTCTGAAACTGAGGGTTAAGAATTGACAAACAATTATGATTACTAACTCATTGTATAGATGGCTTTTTACTTCCAGTAAGATTATAAAATAGCTAAATGTGGACATCTGAAATTACTGAACCTGACTAGACTGACCTCACTCTTTATATATGGCCATTTCCAACTAAAAATTTGCCATCATCATGATTATCCAGGTGGATCTTACTGAAGCCAGCTAGTAAGATAGGGAATCAATAGATGGATCTGGAACATGGCAAGAAGTCCACGTGGACATCAATACCCCCAAGATGGCTCCCGCCCCACACACAAGAGTCTGCCATTTCCTCTGGAAGCCATGAGAAGCCCTGGATATTCCTCAAGGACTTTATCATTGGGCCCTCTTAGGGGATCAATGGGTGGGGTAATCATTCAGAACAGCAAACAGCTGGGACTTCTCCTACACCATTAGCAAAGGGGGGGAATAATTTAATAGTTCCAAAAAGCAGGCACGAGGTTTGTACTCTTTCTCTCTCACATTTGGACCCCCATTCCTGCCTTCTGTACCCTGCTCTCACTACTTTTCCTCTGCCATGATGCCCATGCAAGTCAAACCTGGGCATTTATAATCTATAATGGGGAATTGTAGCCTGTGAATCAGCCCGCTTTATCACTTTTCAGCCCCTTCCTTTTCACCTGGGACCCATGATCTGTTATTTTCTCCCATTTCTCTTTCCTACCTACCTGAATAAATTACTGACCTAAGTTACGCGACATGCTCTAGAAATTCATTTCTGCAGCAGCATCAAGAACTTAGTCAAAATCTGGAAACATTACCTTTGTATATGAAGGTTTCTTTTGAAAGGGTAACCACTCCACCTTTCTCTGTTTAATATTTAATATCAGTATGAAAAATTTTGTAACTGACCTTTTCTCAGTATCCCTCTCCCCAGAATGCCTTGAGTTCTGATAATGACTGTAACCTTGTGACTCACCCTGGTTTAGTACCCACCCCCATCCTGTTCAACCCCTTAATGTTAATTACCAAGGGAAACTGTGTCTGCCCCAGCCCAATTATTCATTAGCATCTTGATGTTATAAAATATCAAAATGAATGCAATTCCAAGAGGCAGTTCTTTGACGCGTTTAACGCGACTGTCCTCCTTTGCACGCACAAACAAACTCTTTCTCTCTTTGAAACCTCACAGTCTCCCGATTTATCTTTAAGGTGCATTGGGAGAAAGAATCTGCATTTGCTTGGTATCATTTCTATATTGGTTTTTATTTTCATTCCAATATTCATTTCAGATGATTTTCTTTCTAAGATTTCAATAATTTAAAATGTATTTTTTTTCCACCTAGCATATGGTTTATCTTGGTGAATATTTCAATATAGTGGGTATTCCCGAATATGTTGTGTTGGGTGAAATGTTTTAGATTTTTGCTTGTTTGTTTGATTTTCAGAATACAACAGGCCCATTTAGTATATTTCCTGCTCTTGTCCTAGAGTAGGCCATTTCTCCAAGGATCCCTGGTTCCTTTTATTGGAGATATATATTAGAAACAATGATCTAAGCACTAAATACACTCATTGCTACTTGGATGTCATTGATTCTAGGCAGTTGACAGAGCAAAGAAATATGTGTGTATACTATCCTGTGAAAATACACATATCTGTAAATAATTCTTTATGTATATATCTATGTCAATATAACGCTGTATCTATATAAAGCTATATAAAGCAGGAATTCATTCTGATACCTACAACACTACACCATCACTTGGATCATTCTGAAGAGGGCCAGGGTGGTCCTTGGTTGGGTTTGTTCCCTTGGCATGATAAAGTAAAGAGACACATGGAACTAGGCTAGGAAGGAAAAGTGACTTTATAAGGTGGCAGGAGACTGGAGATGTACAATCTCAAATCAGCCTCTCTCCATCTATAGAAACTCTAATATTTTATAACATCAGGGTATGAATGAGTAATTGGGTTGGAGTTTGCATAGGTTCTTTCATTACAATTCTTAAGGGGCTCAACAGTTTGAGGTGGGTACCAAACCAGGGTGAGTGTCAAAGTTACAATCATTATCAGAGATCAAGGTGTTTGTAGAGGGGATATAGAAAACAAAGATCAGCTACAGAGTTTTTCATATGGATAACAAATAAAGGAAGGTGGAGTGGTCACCCTTTCAATAGAGAAGTTCATATGCAAAGGTAGGATCTTTCTGGAATAATCATTATAATAGTAGGTACAAGTAGCAATATAGAGAGTAAGATAGGCCTGGAATAATCACTACAATGGCAAGGTTTTAGTTGGAAATGGCCACATACAAAGGGTGAAGACTGTTTAGTCAGTTTCAATAATTTCAGATATCAAACTTTGGCTATTTTATAATTTACTGGAAGTAAGATGACATCTATATAAATGACTTAGTAATCATAACTATTTGTTCATTCTTAACCCTTGGTTACAAAGGTTCAGTACAATGCCTTAATATTTAAGCTATACTAGTTTTTCTATTGTTACCGGATTTTATGTAGGTTCTTGGCTATGCTGCAGAAATGAATTTCAAGAACACACTATGTGGGTTAGGTCAGTAGTTTATTTAGACTGGGAGGGAAGAGAAATGGGAGAAAATAACAGAGCAGGGGTCCTAAGTAGAGAGAAAGGGGGTAAAAAGTGACAAAGAGGGCTGATTTACAAGCTACCATTCCCCATTATAGATTATAAATCCCCAGGTTTACTTGTGTGGCCACGTGGAAGAGGAAAAATGGTGAGGGCGGTGCACAGAGGACAGGACAAGAACAGGTCCAGAAGCAAGAGAGCAGTGCTAATTATTCCACTCCTTTGCTAATGGCAGGGGAGGAGTTCCAGCTGTTCACCACTTTGATTGCTTATTTCCCCCATTAGTCTCCCAAGAGGGCCCAATGATAAAGTCCTTGGGGGAATATTGGGTGGTACTCCTTGTTCTGGAGGAAGTCTTCTTCTGAGTGGCAGAATCTTGGAGAGGGTCTTCCAGCTGCTGACATAGGGTTGCTGACGTCCACGTGGACTTCTTGCCAGGTTCTAGATCCATCTATTAATTCCCTATCTTACTAGCCTGCTTCACTAGTACTACAATTTCCCCTTGATTAAATATATATTTCCAACCTTGGATATTTGGGGATCATTAGATCTGACTACTACTTGCTGAGATGGTGCTTAGTTACAGGGTAGTTTGATGGAAACACTGACACATGATATGCTGATAATGCTGATTTGACTCAGAGGGATGGATACTTGCTTCAGAGGAAGAAGGTGTTCTGAAAGTTCTGAATAAGGGAAAAGGTTTGGTAATAATTTGCATTAATATTTAATTGTACAAGGAGATAATAGATTTAAGAAGTATAAGTTTATAATTATTAATAGAAAAACCTACAAGCCCTGTTTGGGGGAGAGTTCTTAACCAGAACCAATTCCTGCAAATAAACAGCTAAACAAATCATAGAAACTAAAGCTATTGGTGGGAGCAGATAAGGCTTGAATCTGATTATTCACATGGGCTAAAAGAGAGGAAATATTATTTAATTTTCCGGTATATAGGTACAACTTTCTGTTTTAACTATAGCACAAGTCCCTCCTTGAAAGGTAGTTAAGATATCTAGGGCCATTTGGTTTTAGAGAATAGCCTTAGCATTAAAGTGTTCTTTAAGGCTGTGCTATGGTAGCTGTCATTTAGTGTCTGAGTAATAAAGGTGTTTAAGCTTTCTATGCAGCAACTACATCTTTAAATTTAAAGGAGGGGACAAAGATTGCTGCTAGATGATCATACCAGTGAAAACTAGAATGAGTCCACTTTGCTTATAAGAGTGGTAGATTTGGTACTCTGTGTGGAAAGGAACTATGTACGCTCTCTTGTGCCCACAGCAATCTTAAAGTACATCTACTTATCTAACTTGGGGGAATCCAGGGCCACAGGTTTCTTCCACAAATCCATTGGGTCCCCTTGGGGATCACCCAGTATATTCTGGGCCTATTCACTCAATAAGTTTCAAATCAATTGCTAGCTAATACAGTGATGGTGCATGTACAATTCTCAGGTGGCAACTGCCCTAACCTTTGAGTTAGAGATGGGTTATACTATTGAGAGTGATTTCTTTGCTCCCAACAAAGAATTGCAATATGACATAGCTTGTTATAATCCTGATATGAGCCAGACCATTCCATCTCAAATTTCAAAGTGGCCATTCTTTTCTCTCACAGTTAGATTATCTGTTTTATCATCTAACTCATTAGAATATTGTAAGAGTGTCAATAGTAACATTTCCAAAAATATGAGACAATATCCTGGTTAGAATAAACTTATTGGTCATAGGTTGGGAATGGCCCTAGTTATGTCAATAGTATTTAGTGTCCCTTGTCTGGTTTGCATTTCTTTTTTTAGGAATCTCAAGGCTTTCCAGTCCATTCCTTATAGTGGACATATTAACTAAGGTGACTTAAGAAAAGAGTGAGTGACAAGTAACACTAGGTACGGTGTAGCCCACTTTTTTATTACTATTTTTTCTTTATTTTAAAAGGAGCTTTAGATTACATGAATGTTACATTGAAAATATAGGGGATACCCAAGCAACATGCCCGTTATGCATCCCATACTTTCCCTCATTCCTCATTCTTCATTATTGTGGTATAGTTGTTACAGTTGAGGAACACATATTGAAGTATTGCTATTAATCCTGGTTTATAGTTTGCATTATATTTTATACTTTGCACTGCATGATTTTATAGGATTTTACAAAAAGTACAATGGCTTGTATCTACCATTGCAATATCATGCAGAATGATCCCAATGTCCCCAAAATGTCTCATATTACACCTATTCTTCCTTCTCCCTCCCCTCAGAAGCTCTGGTGACCACTGGCTTTATAGCAATGTTACAAGATCTCCCATTAGTTGAATAATAATAAGTCTACTTTAGTCCATAGTTGCAGTTCCCCTTATGTTTGTTCATTCCTCTATCTTGAGGATTTGGGGTTGGTGATGCCCATTCTGATTCCATTTGAGAGTGGGTTTAGATCCCATGGGGCAGATGGATGGAACTGTCTTGCATGCAGTTGTAGATACTCTCTGCTTCTTGGGATAGGTATTGTCTATCATCATTCTTTTGTTAGTTGTCCTGGGTGAGTCTGGAGAATAAGTATCGGCTGCAGACACAACCAGCATATGAACAGCTGGAAGACATAAGTCTCTGGGACATATATTTAATGGGTATAGTGCTAACTATAGGTTCAGATAAATGGGACAGAAAAAACAAATGTAGGTAAATTATAAATGACTCTAACTCATATATTAGGGGAGATGGGTTATCATATATTCCAATGTAAGTCCCACCAATGGGGTGTTGATTTCCTGGGGTTGTCTTCCCTGCCTAGAGTGTCTAGATGTCTCTAGAGCCCCCAGGAGCAGCCCTGCTTGAAGCATTGTTTACTATGGCAGTCAGTAAGTCCACGTGAGACGTGCACAAGCATAACTTCTAGAATGGTCTCCCGACTCACTTTGAAATCTCTTAGCCATAAAAACTCATTATATTTAATATTTTCCACTTTTAGTCTAGGTCTCTTTTCCAATGCATCACTAGCCTGAGGCTCAGTGCTTCCATCAGAACCTGCTTGAGAGTGGTGAAAGCATCTTTCTGGGGGGTTTTCCCAGAGCAGGGGATCATGATCTCCCCCCTTTGTGGCTTAATATAAAGAGCATGTGAGGACTCTAGAATTGGGAGTCCAAACGTGGCAGAATCCAGCCGCTCCAAGGAATTCTTGCAACTTTCGGTGAGTGCTGGGTTCAGGGAGGCTACGGATTGCTTCTTTTCTTTCAGGTCCTAATTGACGGAATCCCTGTGCTATTTATAACCTAGATATTTGACCTGAGGTAGGCAGATTTGGGATTTCCTTTTAGACACCCAATACCCTTTCCTTGCAGATGTTTTAAGAGGGCATGGGTTCTGCTAGCATAGTCTTGGTAGGTGGGACTTCCAAGGATGAGGTCATCTACATATTGGAGGAGAAAACAATTATGGCTTTCTGGTTTAAAGGATTTGAGATCATCGGCCAGGGCTTATCCAAAAATAGTGGGCACATTTTTGAATCCCTGAAAGAGCCATGTCCAGGTTAGCTGTCGCTTTTTGCTGGAGCTCGGATTGTCCCATGTAAAGGCAAAAATTGTTTGACTCTGGGGTGGTATCCAAATGCAGAAGAAGGCATATTTAAGACCCAGCCATGAAAAGTAGACTGACAAGGAGGGTATCAAGATGAGGAGAGTGTAATAGTTGGGGACCGCCAGGTATAGAGTCACTATTGCTGATTTGACTGCTAGTAAGTCCTGTACCAGGTGGTAATCTCCATCAGCCTTTTTAACTGGGAAGAATGGGGTATTCCATGGACACTGGCATGTCTTTAGTATGCCTTCATTCAGCAATCTCTGAATATGTTTAGACATTTTCTTGTGCTTCACATGGAACTGGATATTGCTTTATGCTCACTGGGCTGGCCATGGGCTTTATTTCAGCAATAATTCGAGGAATGTCATGTCCATCCCTTTTGGGTTGCCCTCTGTCCACACTTCAGACACATTTTCAAAAGGGAGCTGTGCGGCTATAGATGGGCTGGCTTTGCTGAGGCAGAACAGTTTCTATTCTTCCTGCAGAGGGTAGCTTAGTGCTATTTTTGAAGGGTTTGGTGGTCCCATTGTTAATGTGGATTGCCCCATGGCATCAATGATAATCTGAGTTTGTAGTCTAGACAGCAGGTCCTGACCCAGGATGGGGACTGGGCATTCTGGGAGATACAGGAACTCATGAGTGACTTCTTAACCCCCCAATGTTACAGATCCTGGCTTGGAGGAAGGGCCACTCGGTGCTTTTACCAGTTGCCCCTACAATAGTGGCTTGTCTTTTTGATAATGGCCTGACTGCCCTGGTCATTACAGAGTGTTGAGCCCCAGTGTCGACTATTATATGTATGGTGTGGTCCTCAGTTTAGATTCCAAACATAGGCTCCATGGGGCCGAGAGAATAGGAGCCCGGTCTCTCCTAGTAATTCTCATCAGAGCCCTCTATTCTCCAAAGTCCAATGAGCTGATTTGCAAGTTTTCCTTCCGAATTTTTGCAAATTCAGGGTTTAGTTTGTGATGCTCCGCTTGTTCTCTGGGCTAATGCTTTGGCCACTTTCTTGGTAGCAGGACTCCCCAGGTAAAAATTCAATATTCCATCAGTTATTCTGTGAGTTTCCACCCACTGAGACAATACCCCACGACCACATGAACACACACTCCATAGAGATATGGCCCAGGTACACCCCACCACACACACATCACCCAGCCACCTACTCCCAGACCAGAGATCCTAACTTACCTTAGCTGCAAACCCTCTGCAACCTAAAGCTTCCCTCAAAACGAAGCCAACAAGAACAAAAAAAAATCATAAGAACATAAAAAAATAGAATTTAAAAATACAAAATTGTAAACTTTTTTTTGCATTGTACCTTTCATTGCTATAAGATCTGTTATCTTTTATGTGTATTGGCAATTTCTTCTGTGTGTTCCCCCAGTGTCTTATTTTTTTATCACTTATTTTCTGTGACATATTAAGTTACAGCAAAGTCACATAGTAAATACAGGAGTGATACAGCTCAATCACTCCTCCCCATATCTTCCCCTACCAATAACATACTACATGAGTACGGTACATTTGTTAAAATCAATGAACACATATCAAAGCATTGCTGCTAACCATGGTCAATGATTTACATTATGGTTTATATTTTGCACTATATACTTTTATATGTTTGCCAAAATGTATAATGGCCCTCCATCATTGCATTATGTTGGTCTCCACCCACCTGAGATAACACTCTATGCAAAGATGAACACATTCACATTCCATAGAAGTATGCCTCAAGTGCACCCTTTCCTACTTATCCCCTAACAACAACATCCTGCACCAGTGACCTTCCCTGCCATGCTTGCAAAAAAAAAAAAAAAAAGCATTTCTACCATTTTAGTTTCAACCACAGACCTACAAATAGCCAGAGTTCACTTATTCCTTCTTCCAGTCCTCTAATCAATTGCATGGGTAGTCCATCACAACCCCCCACCCTGATCACCCTCACATTCTACCACCACAGTCCCCACTCATATCCTTGCACCACCATTACCCCCTCCACTGCCAGACTATCCCCTTTCATCTAATCATGGATATATTAATCAGCCAAAGGGGTGCTGATGCAAAATACCAGAAACTGGTTGGTTTTTACAAAGGGTATTTATTTGGAGTAGGAGCTCACAGATACCAGACCATAAAGCATAAATTACTTCCCTCACCAAAATCTATTTCACAGGCTAGAGCAGATGGCTGCTGACATCTGTGAAGGTTCAGGTTTCCTGGTTCCTCCTTTCCAATGTTTTGCTTCTCTCTGGGTTCAGTGTTCCTTGGTTCCCAGGGCTCCAGCTTCATCATCAAACTCCAACATCAAGAAACCCCAACACTGTCCTTTGCCATGCCTTTTATCTGTGAGTCCCCACCCACTGAAGGGTGGGTACTCAACACCGTACTAGCACGAGAGGTTTATGTGATTACTTAATCAAGCAAACTTCTGAAGCCAATATAATCTAATATGCTCAGAGGAAAAAGATCAGTTTATAAACATAATCCATTATTTCTTTTTGGAATTCATCAATAATATTAAACTGCTACAATGGGTTATGCCCTTATTGAAAATCAGCTCACTACAATCTACTCCCTTCTATCTCCTGAGAGCCTATCTTTTAGACTTTATCTCTGTGTGTCTGCTCAGTACTCTTAGGTCATATCAATGAGGTCAAGCAATATTTGTCGTTTAGTGACTGGCTTACTTCATTCAACATAAGGTCTTCAGGATTCATTCACGTTGTTGCATGTGTCAAAACTTCATTCTGTCTTACAGCTGAGTAATAATCCATTATATTTATATACCACATTTTGCTTATCCATGCATTGTTGATGGGCACTTGTGTTGCTTTCAACTTTTGACAATAGTGAATAACGCCACTATGAACATTGGTATGCATATATCTGTTTGTGTCCTTGTGTTCATATTCTAGATATATACCCAGCAGTGGGATTCTTGGATCATGTGACAATTCTACAGCTAGCTTGATGAGGAACTGCTAAACCATCATTGACAATGGCTGCAACGTTCCACCTTCCTGCCAGTAGTGAATCAGTGTTCTTATTCCACCATATCCTCTCCAACACTTGCAGTTTTCTGTTTTTTTTTTAAGTAGCAGCCCATCTAATAGTTGTTAAGATGACATCTCACTGTAGTTTTCATTTGCATTTCCCTAATAACTAATGATGTTTAGCATCTTTTCATGTAATTTTTAGCCATTTGTATTTCCTATTTGGAAAAATGCCTGTTCAAATCTCTTGCCCATTTTAAAAAATATTTTTAATCAATTTTATTGATACATATGAATAAAGCATACAGTTCATCCAAAGTGTACAATCAATGGTGTTTGCTATAATCACATAGTTGTGCATTCATCACTACACTCATTATTAGGTCATTTTCATTATTTCAATAATAATAATAAAATTAAAAAACCAGACAAACAAACAAGAAAATTCCTCACCTCTTTATCTCTCTATGCTTCCCCCACTGTATAAAACTGCTGTTTCTGGCTATTCCATCTGTATTAGTCAGCCAAAGGGGAGCTGATGCAAAATACCAGAAATGGGTTGGTTTCCATAAAGGGTATTTATTTGGGGAAGGAGCTTAGAGATACCAGGCCATGAAGCATAGGTTACTTACCTCATCAAAGTGTATTTCTACATTTTGGAGCAAGATGGCTGCCAACATTCAGGCTTCCTGGGTTCCTCTCTTCCAAGGTCTTGCTTCTCTCTGGGCTCAGGATTCCTCTCTTCCCAGGGCTTGCTTCTTTCTGGGGTTTCAGCTTACAGCTTCAGCATCAAACTCCAACATCAAAACCCCCAACATTAAAAACTCTCAACTCTGGGAAGTGGCTGTGGCTCAATCAGTTGGGCTCCTGTCTGCCATATGGGAAGGCCCTGGGTTTGCATCCTGGGGCCTCCTTGTGAAGACAGGCTCACCCAAGTGCCACCCAGCCCACGAATGCTGCAGAGTGCCATCAGCTCACAAGTGACATGGAGAGCTGACTCAGAAATGTGATGTAACAAAAAAAGGAGACAAATTAAAAAAAAAAACACGGAAAGATGCACAGTGAATGGACAAAGAGCAGACAACAAGCCAGCTGCAGGGGGTGGGGAATAAATAAAAATAAATAAATAAATAAATGCAGACACACAGAAGAATGCACAGTGAATGGACACAGAGCAGATAGCAAGAAAGCCATTGGGGGGGGGGGGGTGAATAACAAAACAAAACAAAACAAAACAAAAACACAAAAAAACTCTCAACTCTCTCCTTTGCTATGTCTTTTATCTGAGTCCCCACCCACCAAGGGATGGGGACTCAATGCTCTACTGACATGGCCCAATCAAAGCCGTAATCATAACTTAATCATGCTCAGGTACAGACCAGATTACAAACATAATCCAATGTCTATTTTTGGAATTCATAACCGTATCAAATTGCTGCACTGTCCAAAATGTATGATCAATAGCTTTTAGTATAATCACAATGTTGTACATTCATCATCTTAAAAATTTTAGAACAATGACATTACTCCAAAAAGAAAGACTCCAAACCAGTTAGGATTCCTTCTTCAGAGCTACATAACAACTAATCTTCTGTCATCATTATGAATCGATTTATACTAATTTTATACAAATGGAATTATATAATATGTAGTACTCTATATCTGATCTCTTTCATTGAGTATAATGTGTTTTTCTTTTTTTGTTTGATATTAACATTGTATAGTATTAATGTATATTTGTTCAGTTTCAAGGAAAAATGGTCTTATATATGCAATTATACTCATTCATATTTCTCAAAATATATTTATATTTCACATAATATATTTAGTTCATAATAGGGCAATCATACAGTAATTTTCCTTTTATGTCTGCCTTGCTTCACTCAACATAAGGTCCTCCAGGTTCATCCATACTGTTATATGTTTCATAACTTCATTTCTTCTTAACACTGCAAAATATTCCATCATGTGTGTACTCCACTATTTGTTTACCCATTCATCAGTTGATGAACACCTGGGTAGTTTCCAACTTTTGGCTATTGTAAATAATGCTGCTAAGAAAATCAGTGTGCAGATATCTATTTGTATCACTGCTCTCAGTTCTTCTGGGTCTTGCCCATTTTTAAAAAAATATTTCATTTATTTATTTCTCCCCACCCCCTCACTGTTTGCACTTCTTGTGTCTTCTCATCTTCCTTGTTTCTTTAGGAGGTACTGGGAACCGAACCTAGGACCTCAGAAGTGGGAGGGAAGTACCTAATTGCTTGAGTCGCATCCATTCCTCCCTTTGTTGTGTCTCTCATTGTGTTTTTCTCCTGAGTCTCTTGTTGTACCTACCCATCATGTCAGCTCATTGTCTTGCTCGTCTTCTTTAGGAGGCACTGGAAACCACTGCTCTCTGCTTTATTGGGTCTCACATTATGCTTTTCTTCTTGTGCCTCTTGTTGCATCAACTTGTCACATCTGCCCGTCATACCAGCTCACTGTCTTCTTTAGGAGGCACTGGGAACCAAACCAGGGACCTCCCATGTGGTAGGCAGGAACTTAATTGCTTGAGCCATATCTGCTTCCCCTTTCCTATTTTTTAATGGGCTGTAGGTCTTTTTATTTTTGAGATGTAGGATTTCTTTACATATGCTAGATATTAGGCCCTTGTCAGATAAGTAGTTACAGTATTTTCTCCCATTCACTAAGCTACCTTTTCACTTTTTGACAAACTCCTCTAAAGCACAGAAGTTTTAATTTTGAAGACATCCCATTTCTCTATTTTTTCTTTTGTTGCTTGTGTTTTGGGTATAAAATTTATTAAACCATTTCCTACTACAAGACCTTGTAGATGCTTCCCTTCTAGGAGTTTTATGGTCTTGGGTCTTACATTTAGGTCTTTGATCCATCTTGAGTTAATTTTACTATATAGCATGAGATGGTGATCCGTTCTCATTCTTTTGGATATGGATATCCAGTTCACAAACCACCACTTATTGAAGAGGCCATTCTGTTCAAAATGAGTGTGCTTAGTAGCCTTGTTGAATATAGTTGACCGTATATTTAAAGTTCTATATCAGAACTCTCAGTTTGGTTCCATTGGTCATATGTCTCTCATTGTGCTAATATCATGCAGTTTTGACCACTATAGCTCTGTAATATGCTTTGAAGTCAGGTAGCATGATTCCTCCAATTTTGTTTTTCTTTTTTAATATGTTTCTGGCTATTCAGGCCCTTTGTCCTTCAAATAAACTTCTTAATTGGCTTTTCCAATTCAGTAAAAATGCTATTGTAGTTTTATTGGGGTTGAGTTAAATCTGTAAATCAGTTTGTGTAGGACAGATGTCTTAATTATGTTTAGTCTTCAAATCCATGAACTTGGAATATTCTTCCATTTATTTAGGTCTTCTCTGATTTCTTTTAACAATGTTGTCAAGTTTTCTGTGTACACTTTCTGTGTACAAGTCCTTTACATATTTAATTTAGATATTTGATTCTTTTAGTTGCTATTGTTAAGTGGAAATTTTTTCTTGATTTCCTCCTCAGATTGCTCATTATCAGTGCACAGAAATGCTACTGATTTTTGTGCATTGATCTTGTATCCTACCACTTTACTAAACTTATTTATCAGCTCTAGATGCTTTCTTATAGATTACTTAAGGGCTTTTCACATATAGGATCATGTCATATCCAAATATTGAAATTTTTACTTCTTCCTAAATAATAATTTTGATGCTTTTTATTTCTTTTTCTTCACTAAGTGCTTGAGCAAGTACTTCTAAAACAAGGTTAAATAAGAGCAGTGACAGTGGGCATCCTTGTCTTGTTCAAGATCTTAGAGAGAAAGCCTTTAGTATATCACCATTGAGTATGATGTTAGCTGTGGGTTTTTCATATATACCCTTTATTATGCTGCAGATATTTCCTTCAATTACTATCTTTTGAAGTGTTTTTTATCAAGAGAATATGCTGTATTTGGTTAAAAGATTTTTTTACATCAATAGAGATGATAATTTTATTTTTTCTTTTGATATGTTATTGTGGTGTATTACATTGATTTTTTTTCTAGTTCCAGCTTGTTTTCTTTCTTTTCTTTATTAGAGAAGTTGCACAGTTATGGAAAAATCATGCATGAAATACAGAGTTCCAATATACTACCCTATTAGTAACATCTTGCATTAATGTCATACATTTGTCACAAGAGATGAACCAATATAACTAAAGTATATATATATATATATAAATTTTTAAAAAATATACTTTAAAAAAAGATACTTAGATTACATAGTGTTACATTATGTAACATTACATAATGTACATAATGTAATAGTGTTACATTAAAAATATAGGATATTCCCATATGCTCCACTCCCAACCACTCCCACATTTTTCCACATTAACAGCATCCTTCATTAGTGTAGTATATTTGTTACAATAGATGAACATATTTTGGAGCATTGTTACTAAGTGTGGATTATAGTTTTCATTGTAGTTTATACTCTCTCCCACACAATTTTGTAAGTTATGACAAGATATATAATGGCTTGTGTCTGTCATTGCAATGTCATTAAGGAGGACTCCTAAGTCCCAAAAATGTTCCCATATTACACCTGTTTTTTCCCTCTCCCTTCCCTCGGCACCTCCAGTGGCATTGCCTCCACATCAGTGATAAAAGTTCTTCCATTGCTAGAATCACAATAAGTCTATACTAGAATACCAACAAGTATACTGTAGTTCATCATTCATTCCCCATTCCTGAGGATTCTGGGATGGTGATGCCAACTCAACCTCTAACTGAGATGGGGCTTAGATCCCATGGGGCAGATGGATGGGATTATCTTGCTTTCAGTTGTAGACTCTCTCTAGTCCTGGGTTAGTTATTACCCATCATCATCTCCTAGTTAGTTGTCCTGGGTGAGTCCAATGAACTGGAGAGTAGATATTACATCTCTTTTGAGACTCAGGGCTCAGCTGGCACATGGTCAGCTCAAAAATTTAAGTCTCTTGGACATATACCTATCACTAACTATAGGTTTGAATAGAAGGGGCAGAAGAGCCATGTGTTGGGAAACCACAAAGGAGACTAACTCTGTCATACTTGGGAGCATAAATTCCCAAGTATGGTCCACCGGCAGGGCACCAAACTTCTGAGATATCTGCCTTTCCTATAGTGTCTGGATGTCTCCACTATTTGAGGCAATATTTACTTTGGCAGTCAATGAGATCCTGCTGAGATATGCATAAGCATAACCTTTGTAATGACCTCCAGACTCACTTTGAAGTCTCTTAGCCATATACTGTCATTTGTCTTTATCCAGTCGTCCTTTTGGTCAGTCTTTTTCTGGTTGCATTGCTATTTGATGTTTGGTAGTAATCTCTCAGTGCCAGGGAGCTAATCCTTGGGAGTCATGTCTCACACTGGGGGAAAGATAATGCATTTATATGCTGAGTTTTCCTTGGAGAGAGGTCACATTTGAGCAATAAGGATGCTCTCAGGAGGTAACACTAGGTACCCCATAACACTAGGCTATGTTTCAATTTTAAAAGTAAAGATTTGTGGGAAAAGAGTTTAAATTGTATTTGAACTTTGTATAACCTATTCCTTTTTGTAGATATTGCAGTTGTTCCCGACTATTGTAGATGATGTTGCAGTTCTGATAGCAAACTGTTACTCGGTAGTTTCCAATAAATATGATGTGGAAACTGGGGTTGAGGCTCTCAGTTTCAGGAGCTGTGGGTCCCCTAGTCCCATCTTTATCTCCTCTCTTGTGTCTTTCTTTCTGTCCTTTTATTTCATAAAGTTCTGCATTGTCTTCCCTTCAAGCCAACCTATTGCTGAGCTGATCTCAGCAACTGGAGCCCAACATGGGGCCCAAAGGGAAGAAGGATCACTTTAAGTGAAACTAAAGTGGTTGTGATAGAGCAGAGCCCCAAACAGTTTGGAAAGCATTCGAAGTCCTGGGGGGTTTGCTTGTATTTCCCCAGAAGATGGGGAATATCCTGTGTGGGCACCAGCTCATCGGATAAAACCATACCATTAACACCAAGAGACAATGAAAGTTCCTGTGGAACCCAGAACCTCTGGTCATGGAGATGGACAGATAGATGCTGGAAACTACACAGGTGGATCTCATTCCAAAGACTAGAATGGCTTTACATCAAAGTATCTAAATTACAGAACTTGTTCAAGCATGGCATCATAAAGCAAATATGGCTTAGGAACAACAGAAAGAGATTAAGAAGGAAAGTGAGAGGAAGAAAACTGGAAAAGAAATATTGAATTATAAAAGGAAACAACGAAGAAATTCTAGATTAACAGATTAATTCTAGATTAAAACACGTTTGTCAGCATGTGTGTTGTAACTGTTTCAGTATGTGTGATTGTTCAAAAAAGAAAGAACAAAGAGAGAAAGGAAGGATAAAAGAAAGAGAAAGAAGAAAGAAAGAAAGAAAGAAAGAAAGAAAGAAAGAAAGAAAGAAAGAAAGAAAGAAAGAAAGAAAGAAAGAAAGAATTGTCAGTGTATATTTTGATACTTCTGGATGGTGATATAATTTGATAAATAAAAGGTTCTGAAAGAGCTCTATTCAAACAGCCAAAAAATTAAATAAGTGCTTATATTATTACCTAAGTTTAAAATGTTAATGAGAATTACTATAAGTCTCTTCATAAAAAATAGTTCTTGCTTAAATTGAAATGAATATTTATTATTCTTCATACGATAAAATGAAAGATGTAAAGTGAATATTGAAAAATGTAAAAGGTTTGTGGGAATGCTAACTGAAATGTTATAAGGTGTATTTTGTCCTAAAATAAAATGGTTAGCATGGAGATATATGACACAGAACTAGTATGCATATAGCAAGCTGTAAAAGTATTGTGGTAGCATTCAGTGAGATAATGTGTTTTGTAAAAGTAAAACAAACCTGAATAAATATAAAAAGTATAAAAACTGTGTGACAAGGTCAACAGTGGACTTCTGCAGTTCTTCCTCAAGGCTTTCTGTCCTGGCCTGATGGCAATGAATCTGGCTGCATAGAAGAAACCTGTGGAAGGGACCCTACTGAAAAACATCAGAGACAATGGTATTTTAAGAGCCTGGAATAGGCAAACAATTGGGACAAGCTGTAAGGTCCCTGCTACTCTATCAAATTATTAAATGTTGTTTGGTTGCATAAAACAAAACTATACTCTCTGCTGTAATTGATAAAGTACAATGTTTTCTCATGTTAATAGAATTTGTAATATTGTTGGAATACTAAAAATCTTTTATCCCTCACTGAGATGTGTTAATTAGGAAAGATCCTTCATATGAGTAGGAGGACCTCCAGCAGGCTGCTTTAAAAAATAAAAAAAGGGGGAGAGGTTGGATATTGACTTAGCCTGTGAATTGGATGTGGCCCAAGGTCCAGTGAAGCTGCTAAGAGCACTATACAAACTGGGGAAAATAAGATCATTTTTGATTGAGTACTGGCCTATATAGCCCTGCTGCTTGGGAATATTAAGCCCATGAGAAATGAAAGTCTATTCATTAAATATCTGCTACTCAGAAGTTCTGTTTGTTGTAGTATAATCTATAGTAGTTATGGATTATGTATAAAATGCTTGAATACTAATCAGAACTTTAATAATGAAACATATTTTACACTTAAATGATTTGATGAACTATAAGTGATATATAAATGTATCTTCTTGAATATGTATGTAAATCTCTTGTTTTTAAGTTTGAACAATCCTGGAGCTAAATATATTGAGAAAAAATTTAATGAGTATTGTTCAAACCTAAAAGTGAAAATATCACGCAGGAAGCTTTGTTAATCAGTGAACGAATACCTTATGGGTCAGCACTTTTCATTTGTTATTTTTAATCAAGAGTCTGGTATCGGCTGCTGGTTCAGGACTTCCTAGCCATAAGTTAGGTATTGCAAAGCACTGGAAAAGCATTTTCTCAAGCAGAACATTTATTGGAATATATCTAGTTTTTTGTGTGAACCCCTATGTGCAAAAATAAAAAGGAGGAATTGTGGGAAAAAGAGTTTAAATTGTATTTGAACTTTGTATGACCTGTTCCTTATTGTAGATGTTGCCGTTTTTTCTTATTGTAGATGTTGCAGTTGCTCCCTATTATTGTAGAGGATGTTGCAGTTCTGAAAGCAAACAGCTACTCAGTAGTTTCCAATAAATATGATGTGCAAACTTGGGTTGAGGTCTCAGTTCCAAAAGCTGTGAGTCCCCTGGTCCCATCTTTATCTCCTCTCTTGTGTCTTTCTTTCTGTCCTTTTATTTAATAAAATTCTGCATTATATTGCCTTCGAGTGAACCTATTCCTGAGCTGATCTCAGCAAAGGTTCATAAGAACACTCATCAATATTGAAGGCCCATCAATGCTCCATCTTCCTTCACTAGTCACTGCCCCTGTACTCAGGGGATTCTTGCTGTCCAATTAGATAATGTGGCAGAACTCCTCAGGATGGGAATCTGATTATTCTTTCAGTTATTTTGTGGATCTCCACCCATGGTAACAATGCCTCAAGAACACTTGGACATGTTTATATGTCTTATAGGTATGAACCTGCTGAGCCTCCTCCCATGCATCCCCATTGCTAACACCCCACACCAATCATCCTCCTCTGCTGCAGTTTTAAACCTTCTGTGGTACAAAACTTCTTCAAAAATGAAAGAAAATAACCAACTAATATTAATGGGAAAGTGAAAAAATAAGGATAGTATTAAAGGTAACAAATAAAATACAATAAAATTTAAAAATTTTAGAATAAAAATAATTTAAAATATAAAATTAGAAACATTTTTGACAGAGTCTTTCATCATTGTAAGATATATTATCTTATATGTACAGTGACATTTTCTTATTTTTTTCATTTTGTCTCCAAAGATACATTAGGTTACAGAAAAGTCACCTACAGAATATAGGGGATTCCCATATGCCAACATCCTCCCCCTTTTGTCCTTTCCCCATTAATAGCATTTTACATGTGGATAGTACATTTGTTAAATAGCTGTATAAATATTGAAACATTGCTATTAACCATTGTCTTTGATTTACATTATGGTTTACATTTTGAATGGACCATACAACATTTATAAATTTTTATGAAATTTAACATGGCCTGTATCCATCATTGCAAGATCATGTAGAACACTTGCATCACCCTAAAATTCTTCATGTTTCATCTATTCTATTCCTCCCTTCCCCTTCCCTAGGAACCTATGGCAGCCACCATGCTCCACTCCTTGAAGAACAAGACTCATAGTTACTTGCAACAACATCGAGGGCCTCACCTACTGGCCTATTCTCACCTAGTAGGCACTGCTGATGCTCTCAAGAGATTCCTGACCTTTATGTGAGAACATAGCAGGACTCTCTAGGATGGGAGTCTGTAGCAGTTTGGTATTATTGATGAATTCCAAAAAGAAATATTGGATTATGTTTGTAAACTTGTCTTTTCCTCTGGGTATATTAGAGTGTATTAGATTCAGAGGTTTTACTTTTACTTGATTAAATAATGATTAAGGCTTTGATTGGGCAACATCAGTAGGACATTGAGTTCATGCTGACCAAGGTGATGGGGACTCACAGAGAAATGGCAGTGCAGAGAGGGGAGGTTGGAGTTTCTGAGCTGGAACCCTGGGAAGTAAACACACAGAGGAGCTTGGTTGTGAGGAAAGAGAAAAGGACCCGGGAAGAGAAACAAGCCATTTGCCTGATAGTCTACAGCTGGCTTTGTGGTGATAACAGATGAGCTGAGCCTGGGGAGAAGCAAACTGTGGGAAGAGAGGAACCCAGGAAGCCTTAGCCCTGGCAGATGCCAGCAACCATCTTCCCCCCAACACATGGCAATACACTTTAGTGAGGGAAGTAATGGCCTTATGGTGTGGAAACTTTAAGTTTCTACCCCAAATAAATACCCTTTATAAAAGTCAACAGATTTCTGCTATTTAGCATCAGCACCCCTTTGGCTGACTAATACAGAGTCCAACACCTTCCAGTTCATTATGTGGGTCTCCAACAACTGATAAAACATACTGTGACAAGATGGACACACACACTCCCTAGAAACCTGCACCAGGTGTGCCCAATCTTGAATGCCAACACCCTAAATCAGTAACCTTCCCCTGCCAATTTGCCAAAAGAAATTTCCCAATGTTGTATTAACAGTTTCAAACCCATACCAGCAAATACCCAGTGTTCAGCTGGTCCCTTCCCCAACCCTCTGCCCAGTTCCATGAACAGTCCAATCCATACTTTCCACCCTATCCACCTCACAAACCAGCATTGCCCAATCCAATAGTATCACTACACCACCGGCATGCCCATCCACCACACAATTACACCCTTCCACCTTATCATAGATTTTGCACATTTGGGCATTGACTCAGCAACCTTCTTCTCCTTTTCTGTCTCCTATAAACCTAGCTTCCAGATTCTAGCTCTGTGAGTTTGCTCAATTTGCTTAATCCATACCAGTCAGGTCATGCAATATTTGCCCTTCAGTGCCTGGCTTGCTTCACTCAACATAAGGTCTTCAGGATTCATCCATGTTATCCCATGTGTTAATACTGCATTCCTTCTTAAAACTGAATAATATTCTATTGTAAGTATATACCACAATTTACCTATCCATTCATTTGTTGATGGACATTTGAGTTGTTTCCAACTTTTGGCAATAGGGAATAATGCTGCTATGAACATTGGTGTGCATCTATCTGTTCTTGTCCCTGCTTTCAATTCTTTTGGATATATACCCAACAGTGGGATTACTGGATCGTATGGCAGTTACATAGTTATGACAATAATAGCTTCCTGAAGAACTGCAAAATTCTCCTCTGCAATGGCTGCACCATTCGACATTCCAACCAGCAGTGGATAAGTGTTCCTATTCCTCCACATCCTCTCCATCACTAGTAGCCCCCCCTTTTCTTTAACAGCCTTCAGTTTAATGAGCATAAAATGAAATCTCATTGTAGTTTTGATTTGTATTTCCTTAATAGCTAGTAATGTTTAGCATCTTTTCATGCACTTTTTAGCCATTTGTGTTTCTTCTTTGGAGATGGGTCTGTTCAAATCACTTGTCCATTTATTAAATGGGCTGTTTGTCTTTTTATTTTCATGGTGTAGGGTTTCTTTATATATGCTGGAATTAGGCCCCTATCAGATATACTGTTATCAAATGTTTTCTCCCATTGAGTAGGTTGCCTTTTCACTTTCTTGACAAATTCCTTTGAGGTGCAAAAGTTTTTAATTTTGAGGAGGTACTGATTATCTATTTTTTCTTTCATCATTCATGCTTTGGGTGTAAAGTTCATGAAACCACTTCCTAATACAAGATCCTGTAGATGTTTCCCTACATTATTTTCCAAGATCTTTATGGTCTTGACTCTTATATTTAGATCTTTGATACATCTTGAATTAGTTTTTGTATAAGGCATGAGATGGTGTTTCTCTCTCATTCTTTTGGATATGGATATCCAGTTCTCCAAGCACTGTTTGAATGGGCTTGATGACATTGTCGAATATCAGTTGACTGTATATGCAAGGATCTGTATCAGAACTCTCAATTCAGTTCTGTTCATCAGTATGTCTATCCTTGTGCCAATACCATGTATTTTGACCACTGTAGCTTTGTAGTATGTTATAAAGTCAGGTAGTATGATTCCTCTGATTTCATTTTCTTTTTCAATATGTCTTTGGCTATTTGGGGCCCCTTGCCCTTCCAAATAAATTTCATAGTTAGCTTTTCCAATTCAGTAAAAAGTATTGCGGTAATTTTTATTGGGATTGCATTAAATCTGTAAATCAATTTGTGTAAAATAGACATCCTAATGATTTATAGTTTTCTTATCCATGAAAGGGAATATTCTTCCATTATTTAGGGCTTCTATGATTTCGCTCAACAGTGTTGTGGAGTTTTCTACATACAAGTCATTTACATCTTTAGGTATATTTATTCCTAGGTATTTGATTCTTTTAGTTGCTACTGTAAATGGATTTTTTTTCTTGAATTCCTCCTCGGATTGCTCATTATTGGTGTACAGAAATGCTACTAATTTTTGCACATTAATCTTATAACCTGCCATTTTACTGAATTCATTTATAAACTTTAGAAAGCTTTGTTGTAGATTTCTCTGGACTTTTGTGGTGTAGGATCATGTAATCTGCAAATAGTGAAATTTTTACTTCTTCCTTTCCAATTTGGATGCCTTTTATATCTCTTTTTGCTTAAGTCCTCAGGCAAGTACTTCTAACACAATGTTAAATAAGAGTGGTCATAGTGAGCATCCTTGCCTTGTTCCAGATCTTAGAGGGAAAGCTCTTAGGATTTCACCATTGAATATGATGTTAGCTGTGGGTTTTCCTTTATTATAGTGAGGAAGTTTCCTTCTATTCTTATCTTTTGAAGTATTTTAATCAGGAAACGGTGCTGTATTTTGTCAAATGCTTTTTCTGCATCTATAGAGATGGTCATGTGGTTTTTTCTTTCAATCTGTTTATGTATTACATTGATTAATTTTCTTATGTTGAACCATTCTTGCATACCAGGGATGAACCTTACTTGGTCATGGTGTATCATTCATTTTATGTGTTGTTGAATATAATTACCAAGTATTTTGTTGAGAATTTTAGCATCTAGGTTCATTAGAGAGATTGGTCTATAGTTTTCCTTTCTGGTAGTCTTTATTTTTATTATTATTTTTTTTAGTTTTACACATTTATTATTCTGTCAAAGAAATGATCCTTTCTCTTTAAATGAGTGGTTTATTATGTAGTGGTTTGAGGTTTCACAATGTTTCATAAATTTAAAGTTTATGATTTTTTTTTATTAGAGAAGGTGTAGGTTTACAGAAAGATCATGCAGAAAATACAGTGTTTCTATATTCTGGTAGGCTCGTAGTCAGTCTCTTTGTTTGTCTTTGACGTTAGAGTGATGTTGGCATCACAGAATGAATGAGGACATGTTCCCTACTCTTCTATTTTTGGGAAGAGTTTCAGTAGGATTGGTGCTAGTTCTCCCCAGAATATTTGGTAGAATTCACTTGTGAAACCATCTGGTCCTGGGCTCTTCATAGTTTGGAGGTTTTTGATGACTAATTCAATCTGGTTACTTGTGCTTGTTCTGTTGAGTTCATTAATTTCTTCTTTCATCAATGTAGGCTGCTTGTGGGTTTCTAGGAATTTGCCCATTTCCTCTTAATTAATCATCTTGTTGGCATACAATTTTTCAAAGTATCCTGTTATGACACTATTTCTGTGGGGTCTGTGGTGATATATCCTATCTTGTAATTTTTTTTTCTTCTCTCTTTTCTTTGTTAGTTTAGCTAAGGGTTTGTCAATTTTATTAATCTTCTCAAAAAAAAACCACCTTTTGGTTTTGTTAATTTTTCTATTTTTTTTAATTCTCAATTTCATTTAGTTCTCTAATCATAGCTATTTCCTTCTTTCTGTTTGCTTTGGGATTAGTTTTCTTTTCTAGTTCTCAAAAGTGTGCAGTTAAATCATTGATTTTAGCTCTGTCTTCTTGTTTAATATAAGCATTTATGGCTATAATTTTCCCTCTCAGGACTGCTTTTGCTTCATTCCATAGACTTTGATATGTTGCGTTCTCATTTTCATTTGTTTCAAGGTAGTTATTGATAGATGGATAAAATGATTATCCATCTATCTATAAAATGATTATTCTTTCTTCTTGATAGATTACCCCTTTTATTAATATATAGTGTCTTTGCCTCTTACAATAGTTTTTCATTTAAAGTCTATTTTGTCTGAAATTAGTATAGAAACTCTGCCATTTTTGGTTGTATGCATGTAAAATCATTTTCCAACATTCACTTGCAGCCTCACTGCATCCTTAGTTCTAAGTGGAGATTCTTGTAGAAAACATAGAGATAGGTCATATTTCCTCATACATTCTGGCAATCTGTGTCTCTTGATTGGAGAGTTTAATCCATTAAAATTCAATGTTATTACTGTCAAGACACCTCTTACATTAGCCATCTTTAAATTTAGGTATAAATATGTTGTATTTTGTTTTTTATCTTTTTAGTTATTCTTAATAATAATCTTCTTTTCTACACCTCTTCTATCCTATTTCCTGTTTTCTCCTTTCAACCTGCAGAATTCCCTTTAGAGTTTCTTGAAGGGCAGGTTTAGAGTTTCTTGATGGGCCCTTGATATTGATGACTATGCTTATGAGCCCTTGCTCTTGAAGATGGGAAACTTAGCCTAGTGTTGTGGGTGCCTAAGAGTTACTTATTGGGAACCTCCCTATTGCTCAAATGTGGCCTCTCTCTAATATAAAAATTATTGCATATAAAAGCAATAACCTCCCCTCATTGTGGGACATGACTCCCAGGAATGAGCCTCCCTGGCACCAAAGGATTGCTACCAATTACCAACAAGCAATGCCATGGGGGAGGTGGGGGGGAGAAAGATCTTGAACAAAAGGAGGAAAAGGTAAAGACAAATGAGTTTATATGGCTAAGAGACTTCAAAGTGAGTCGGGAGGTCATTCTCGAGGTAACGTTTATGCATGTTTCAGCAGGAGCTCATTGACAACCAAAGTAGATACTACCGTAAACAGGGGAGCTCCTTAGGGCTACGGAGACACTCAGACACTGTAGTTGAGGCAGATCTCTCAGAAGTTTGGTCCCTTGCCAGTGAACCCTACTCTGGAATATATGCTTCCCAGTGTGACAGAGTTGGTCTCAGCTATGATTTCCCTACACATGGCTCTTCTGTCCTATTTGAACCTATAATTAGTACTAGAGTTAGTAGGTGTATGTCAAAGAGACTTAAATCTTAGGGCTGTGCATGTGCCAGCTTGATCTTGAATCTCAGCAGAGTTGCAACACATACTTTCTAGTCCATTGGACACACCCAGGACAACTAATGCGGAGATGATGGACAAATGACATAGCAAGGAACTGAGAGTGTCTACAACTGCAAGCCAGAGAGTCCCATCCTTGGCTGTATAGGATCAAAGTTCCTCCTCAATTAAAGGTGGAGTGGACATCACCTTCACAGAGTTCTAAGGAATGGGGAAGATCTATGGACTAAAGTAGACTTACTAGTATTCTACTGTAGACATTGTGATTCTAGCAATGAAATAGAGAATACTGATATGGCAGCAGTAGCTACTGGAGGTTCTGGGGCTAGGGAGAGGGAAAAACAGGTATTATATGGGGACATTTTTGGGACTTAGGAACCATCTTGAATGGCATTAAAATGACAGATACAGGCTGTTATATATCCTGCCATAAACCAATGAGTTGAATGGGAAAGTGTAAACTACAATGTAAAGTATAATCTATGCTTAGTGGCAATGCTCCAATATGTGTTTATCAATTGCAATGAATGTACAACACTAATGGAAGATGTTTGTCAATGTGGGAAAATGTGAGAGGTGTGGGGAGTGGGGTATATGGGAATCCCCTATATATTCTATGTTACATTTATATCATCTAAGTATCTTTTAAAAAATAAAGAAAAACATTTTTTTTTAAAACTAGGTATCAGTTATTGAACTTGGGACCTTGTATATACAAAGCATGAGTTTAACCACTGAGCTCTATCCACTCCACTGGGTAGGTTAGACTTCTGAAGACTTATCATCTGCCTCTGTCCTCCCTCTTTTACCTCAGGCCAGTTAGCTGCTGAGGTTTTGCAGGTACCCTCTCCAGGCTTCCTAATTTCCTGGGCTGTTTGGCACCTACTAACACATCTAGATGTTGGTCTTTCCAGGTATGCAGCCACATCCAGTTTCCAGGTTGATATTTGTGTATAGGATCTGTAGGGAATTTAAGATAGTTTGAAGCATACTTATTTATTTGAGATAAGGTAGCTCCCAGGAATTTTACATAATATATGGTAGCTAACATAGCTAGGATGCATATGGCCAGTGTATTCAAACTTTAGAAACGGCCTTCCAAATATCATTTCATAAGGACTTTACCTAACCGACTTTGGGGTGCTACTTTTATCCTTAAGGGTGCAATAGGTAGGGCCTTATCCTATTTTAATTGTGTCTCCAGGCAGATTTTGGCTAGATGTTCCTTTAATAGTTAGTTCATATGTTCTGTTTTACCTGTGGATTGAAGTCTATAAGAAAAGTATAATCGCCAATCAATATTCAGCAAACTGGAAACGTCTTTAACTCCTTTAGAGATGAAAGCAGTTCCGTTGTCAATTTGAATGGAGAACGGGAGTCCAGACCAAGGAATAATTATTTTTATTAGGCATTTAACAACCTCACAGACTTTTTCAGTCTGAAAGCTTCTACCCACACAGTAAAGGTGGCAACAAACACTAACAAATACTTAAAATTTCCAGGGCTTTTGGCATCACGGTGAAATCAGTTCTGTCAGTCTTCTCCTCCACCTAAACCTTGGTTCCGTACACCCATGTTTAAAGTTGGACTCTTTGGGCTGGGTCAAAAATTAACCTGAGCACATGTTACACATTGATCAGGGACACTTTGAATGATTCGGCATGGATTGAACCCCACCAGGAACAGAATAATCCATTTGTATAAAGTCTCACGTACATAATGAGTAATTTGATGAAAGCTTGTTATAATAGGTTTAAGGAGTTCCTCTGGGGCTAGAACTTTATGCATATTGCCATATTCATTTACACTTCTCAACCATCCTTGTTCTGTTAGATTTGTAAATCCCCATTCTTAAGTCTTTTTTCTGAATATTGAGGTTTTCCAAACCTCTTGAGCTCAGGTCTCCATTCACTGTGAGGAAACAGTGGGTGTTTGTGACAGAACATGGCAAGAGTTGTAGAAGGGGTTTTTCTCTTATCTCCTTTTTTTGCTGCCTTATCTGATGCCTTTAGCTTCTTTACTCCTTGTAAGCTAGTGTCCTTTACAGTGGATGACAGCTAATTCCTTTAGTTGTAAAACTACATTGAGCAGTGGTAGGAGCAGGTCCATGTGTGTGATATCTTTATTGGCAGTGGCTAATAAGCCAGTCTCTTTCCAAAAATCTCTGTGTGCACGTAGGATGGCAAAAGCTTATCTAGAATCTGTATATATGTTTGCCTTTCATCCTGCACATAATTACAGGGCTCTAGTGTTTCAGCGAGAGTAACTACTGAGTAGCCTATTTTGTATTTTTCATGATCCACATAACTACTTCCATCAGTGGTAATTTTAAGTCTGGATTTGATAGCAGAATGTCAGTTAGTCTTGGTCAGCTAGAATATACCTCATCAAGAAGTTGAATGCAGTCATGCCTGGGGGTTTTTCATTCTGACTTTTCATTAAACTTAGAGTATATTGTGGCTGGGTTGAGTTTATCTATAGTTCTTAAAGTAACATTTAGGTTGTTCATTAAACAGCTTGATATTTGCTTAATCTGCCCATAGTTAACCACTGACTCTTTCTGTTCTGTATTGTAAGAACGTAATGTGGGTTTAGAACTTCTGTGGGGGAGCCTAACATTAATTTTTCTGCCTCTTGGAGAAGGTCACAGGTGGTAGTGGTGGTAAAAGTCGACAGATATACTGGCCAGCCTTAGGCAATGGAATCAAGTTGCTTTGATCAGTAAGCCACTGGTCAGAGGTCCCCACCAAAAGTGTGCACTAATACCACTGATGAAATGCATTTGCAGTTCAAGCACAAACATTCAAATTCTTTCATCATGTCCGAGAGAACTAAGGCTGAGGCTGAAAGAAACTTATCTTAAAGCTTCTGAATTGCTAGAGAATATTCTGATGTCCAATCTAAAGGACTTTTTAAATTCCCAAAATTCCCTTTTAAAGCCCCATGTAGTTTAGCAAAGAATCTAAAAATTCAGTATCCAGAGCCTGCACTAGCCAGCCATACCTAGACACTCACCAAAAGGCTTCCTTTCTACTTGGTAGTGGGGCCCATTGCCCTTTCAACAATTCAAACCCAAGGTGTTTAACATGGGTCTATCTTACTTGGGCCTTATTTTCAGATACTTTATATTCTTTGCCAGTAGCCTATTCAGCATTATATTGTATTCTGATTTGAGGTTTCCTGGATTATGAGTATGTCATCAACATTTTAAAGGAAAAGCTCTTCCAGGAGTTGTACTCCTTTAAGTCCTTGGACACTGCCTGTCCAAAAAGAGTTGGGGTATTTTTAAATCCTTGTGGCACTAGAGTCTAACAACACTTTTATCTTAGTCCAGCATCAGGATTTTGCTGTTCAAAAACAAAAAGCTTCTGTGATTCTTTCTTTTAGGGAATGTAGTAAAAGGCATCTCTAAGTCTAAAACCATGAATCAAGCATAAGCATCTGAGCTATTAACAAGGAGTGTATATGGATTGGCTACTATTGGATGAATATCTTCTACTACTTAGTTGATAGCTCTTAAATCTTGCACAAATCTTGCACAAATTGCACAAATTTTGTGTGTCAGGTTTTAAGACTGGTGAGATAGATGTGTTAAAGTCTGACTGGTAGGGCCTAATTGGGCCCCAGCTAAGAAATTTCTTAATCAGAGGTAAGATGCCCTCTTCAGCTTTGCATCTAAGTAGGTACTGTTTTAAGAGCAAAGTAGTACTGTCTTGGCCAAGAAAAGGGATGGAGCTTTCTGGCATGTAGAGAAATTTATGTGTTAATTGAGTGTCTTCAACCTGGCATTGCAGTGGCTGTAGGAAGAATCGATGGTTTGTAATTCTTGACACTCCAGTAACAGGGACAGACTTATTTATTTGTTTTATGAGTAAGCTTTTGATTCAAAACTAGAAATGTTGCTCCTGTATTCATCAGAAAATTTACTGATTTCTTACCCACTTGGAAAGAGACCTCAGGTTCCCTGTTGGTGACCAGAATTGTTTCCCAACTGGTGGAAATTGCCGCCAGGTACTGCATCATGCTGGGTCACTACCCTTGTCCCCTGTAAGTTGTGGGTATTGGGTTGCAAGGTTAGGAGTCTCTGGTGCTCCTTTTCTTGTGAGACTGGGATATTATCACTTCCAATGCCCATCCTCTGTGCAGTAAGCACACTGCTGGGGGCCCAGAGGCTTTCTAGGGGCCTGGAAGTCTTATCTTGCATTGGTTCCCTCTGTTGCTGGGGGTTTTGGTCAGGACTGCTAAAAGATTCATACTCTTGAAGCAATCTGGATCAGGGCTGAAATTGGCAGTCATAACCTTCCTTTTGCTTTTCATAATTTGCAATGAATATCAGAAGTACTCGGAAAAATAAAAGATGGATAAACATTTCACCAGTTAACAAGATATTCTGGGTCCAAGTCAGTGAACTGATGATTGCCTTGAGGAGTCTCTTGAGGAATACAGATGGATTTTCACCTGGGTTTTGACCAATTTCCTGAATTGGCTCAAACTGCTTTGCTAGGGAACCCCACTTCTAAGTCTAACAATTATACATGCTTTATAATGATCCAGTTTTGTTTGGTCCTGCTATTTATTTGGGTTCCATTTAGGATCAGTTATGGAACTGCCTAACTTCCAGGGATATGAATGGATTGTTAGGTTTGCTATTGGTCAGAAAATCAGCATGCTCTTGAGCTAGAAAAAGTACAATATGCTTTTCCTCCGAGTTTAAAAGAACACTTCAGTGAAGATTGAATTTCTGCCCAATTTGGATTATGAGTTCCAAATATAGCCTTAAAAAGAGTTTCCATTTTTTGGGCTCCTCTCTGTAACTAGAGACTCAACCTTTCCAATTATATAGATCTAATGTTGAGAATGGAATATGTACATACGAATAGCCCTTAGGTTGTCCTTTGTCATATATTCCTACTACTTGCCAGAAAGGGTATTGGCCCTGGGTATGCCATCCTGAGATAGAAGCCCCTTGCCTAAAAGATGCACCACTCCAGAGGTTGGGTGGGAAGGCCACTTATGGGGAGTTTCATGGTAATTTAGACTTGTTTTCATCCCTTGATCTAGAGGAGGGGAAAGTATTAGGAATAGTGGCAGTGAATTCTCAAGGTAATTGAGACAATTATAGTATCTAAGATATCATCAGTCCAAGTTAGAGTCTTGGAGGGTTTTTTTTTTCTGGTTTCTATTCCTCTCATCTATGCAATTATTTAACTCCAGCTGTTGCACAGAAGGTTGATTAATTCCTTAGAGAGCTGGGGTGGCGAGTCATTGTTTTCTTTAATTTTAGTTTGTCAGGGCCTACCTAATTGGCAGTACACAGTGTCCAAAACATTTTCCCTGAAGTTTTTCGTTTTGAACTAATGCCAAAGAGCATGGATGTAAGGAATTTCATTCCATTTAATTAAATTTCAACCATATAGATTTAATTACAAAATAGTATTATACTTTAAAAATCCTTGTGCTGGCCATTTTTGCTCATTTTATAAAGAATATTGAGGCCAGACTTCCTTGCAAAAGTGGATCATTCTCTATTCATAGGTTCATTCTTCCCAATGTTTAATGACGCAACCTAGTGGGTTGCTTTTTCCCTTCACTTCCAACCTCAGGCTATTTCTCAGTCTAGTTTAACAAGTACAGAAACCAAGACCTAGGCAACCAAGCTCAGAAACATGTCCTTATTCCAGGGACTGCTCCCTTCCCTATTCCAAAAATCAAACCTGAAAAACCAAATGTGGCAAAAATACCACTTAGAGCTTTGGCAAATGCTAATGTGCTGTTGAGGACACCAAGAATAACAAACACACACACACACACACATACAACACATGCAGAACAGAACCTGTTTTCCTTCCTAACCCTCTGCCTTTAGGGACCTTAGAGCCTCGAGGCAATAGAAACTCTTCTGACTCTCAGAGGAAAGCACTCTGGTGGCCACAGATCAAAGGTTCATAAATGTCTTACCTAGGGTGTCCAGGAGTCCATGAAGCAGCATCATTCTCATAAGGATGCCTGCCCCACACTGGGTGCCAAATTGAAGAGAACTAGGGTGGACCTTGGCTGTGTTTGTTTGCTTGGTGTGACAGGAAAAAACAGATACACCAAAACTGGTAGGAAAGAAAAGTGGCTTTATTCACTGGTAGGAGACCATAAATGTACAATCTCAAATCAGTCAACTCCCATCTGCAGAAATTCTAATATTTTATAACACCAGCATGCTAATGAATACTGGGAGTGGGGTGGGTACTGAACTGGGGTTAGTCATAAAGTTAACAATCGCTATCAGAGATCAAGGCATCTGGGAGAGAGAATACTGAAAACAAATTCAATTACAAGGTTTTTCATATGGATATTCCCTTATTTATCTGTAACTTCCCACTCAAGAATGAACATCCTTGTTCCAAACATCAACATCCTGTTAGTTAATTATTCCATCTCAGTATATAGGTTTAGTGTGTCAGATTGTTAACTGTACACCCATAGGAAACAACTTTTTCACTGAGCATATAGTGTTTATAAACAGTCTTTTTTGCCTTTAATTTTAGAGACCCCATGTATTTCTTCAGTGATGTTTCATTTTTTGTAATGCTGTTAGGTCTGTTTTGTCACATTTTTCATTCCATCCTGGGATCCATGATCTCTTAAATTAATTTTTTAAAATTTCATATGTTAGGGCTAACTCTTTATAATGTAGTTTTATAGGTTTTGACAAATGCATAGTATCATGTATCTATTATTAAAATATCATACACAATAGTTTATTGCCCTAGATCATACTCTATGCTTCACTTATTCATCCCCTCTTCCCTTGCCCTGAACCTCTGGCAACCAGTGATCTGCTTACCATCTTTATAATTTTGCCCTTTCCAGAATATCATTTAACTGGAGTCATGGAGAATACAGCCTTTCAGACTTTATTATATCACTTAGAAATATCTATTTACGATTTATCCATTCCTTTTGTGTCTTAAGAGCCCATTTGTTTTTATTGTTGAATAGTATTCCATCATCCATGTACCACAGTTTGTTTATCCATTTACCTCCTGAAGACATCTTCACAGCTTTCAGTTTTTGGCAATCATGAATAAAGATGCTATAAACATTTGTCTATAAGGTTTTGTGTAGACATAAGTTTTCAAATTATTTGGGTGAAATAACTAGTGTGCAATTGTTGATCTTTGCATAAGACTAGGTTAGCTTTGTAAAAAACTGGCAAACTAAGTGGCTGTACAGTTTTGCATTCCCACTAGTAATGAATGAGACTCCAATTGCTCATCATCATCACCAGAAATTGATAGGGTTAGAATTTTTATTTTAGCAGTTCTAATAGATGACTAGTGGTTATCTCATTGTTTTAATTTCCTAATACAAATGATGTTAGGAACATTTTCAAATGCTTATTTGCCATAAGTATGTCTTCCTTGGTGAGGGTGTTTATTCTTATCTTTTTTTTTCAGTTTAAAAAATTTGGTTGTTTTCTTATTGTTGAGTTTTAATTGTTCTTTGTATATTGAGATACATATCCATTATCAGATATGCTTTTGCAAATACATTTACCCAGCTGATAGCTTGTCTTTTTTTCTTTTGACAGTGTTATTTCCCAGAGAAAAAGCTTGAAATTTTAATGAAGTCTAAATTACCAGTTCTTTCTTTGATGAATAGTGCTTTTGGTGCTATATCTGAAGACTCATCACCAAAGCCAAGGTCACGTAGATTTCCTTCTATGTTTTCATTCATAAATTTTATGTTTTCACTTTACATTTATGTCTATAACCAAGATTGAGTTCATTCTTGTAAAAAGTGAAAATTATTGTTGACATTCAGCACCATTTTTTGAAAAGACAAATATTTATTTATTGAATTGCCTTTGGTCATTCATCAAAGATCACATGACTATATTCGTATGAATCTGTTTTGGGCTTTCTAGCTTTTCTGTTGGTCAACGTGTTCATTTTCAAGCTAATATCACTCTTTCCAGATAACTGCAGCTTAATATTAAAGTCTTGAACCTTACAGCTTTATGGTATAGTCTTAATATTGGATAGTTCGAGTTCTTTAACTTGGTTTTCCCTATCACTATGGTTTTGGCTATTCTTTGTCTTTTAAATTTCTACATAAACTTTAGAGTTTTTCCTGATAGTTACAGAAAAGTTTGATGGGATCATATAATCTGTATATAGGGAAAGTTTTAATTCTTCCTGCACAATCTGGCTGCCTTTCAATTTATTTTTATTGCTTAACCACTGTGGCTAGTAGAATGTTGAATAACAGTGGTGCCAGTGATTTTAGAGGAAAAGCTTTCAGTCTTTCACCATTAAGTAAGATATTGACTGTGGGTTTTTCATAAATGCCCTTCATCATATTGAAGAAGTGTCCTTTTTTTCCTAGTGTCCTAAGTGCTTTTGTCAAGAAAGGGTGTGCTGGATTTTATTAAATGCCTTCTGTGTGTCAATGGAGATTATAATGTGTTTTTTCTCCTTCTCTCTGTTAATGTGGTGTATTACATTAATTGATTTTCTTATATTGAATCATCCTTACATATCTGGGATAAATCCCATTTGATTATGATGTATAATTCTTTTAATATGCTGCTGTTGGACTCAGTTTGTTAGTACTTTAATGGGAATTTTTGCATCTGTATTCATAAAGGATGTTGGTAATTGTCTTCTTGTGGTATCTTTATCTGGCTTTGGTATTAGGGTGATGGCCTCGGAGAGTGAATTAGGAAGTTTTCCCTCTTCAAATTTTTTGGAAGACTTTGAACAGGATTGGTGTTAATTCTTAGAAATTTTGGGAAAATTCCTCTGTGAAACCATCTCGTCGTAGGCTTTTCTTTGTTGAAAGGATTTTGATGACTTATTCTCTTTACTTGTTATTGGTCTTTTAAGATCTTCTATTTCTTATTAAGGCACTGTAGGCAGTTAGTGTGTTTCTGGGAATTTGCCCATTTCATCCAGATTATCTAATTTATTGGCATACAGTTCTTCATAATACCCTCTATAATAAATTTATTTCTGTAGGCTCAGTAGTAATATTCCCCCTTTCATTTCTGATTTTATTTGTTTGCATCCTTTCTCATTTTTTTCCTTAGTCTAGCTAAAGATTTATTGATTTTATTGATCTTTTCAATGAACCTCCTTTTGGTATCATTGATTCAATTTTTTTATTCTTTATTTTATTTGTCTCTGCTCTAATCTTTGTTATTTCCTTCTTTATGCCCTTTGGACTGAGTTTGCTTTTCTTTTTCTAGGACTTCTGTTGTGAGGTACCATCTTGCATTTTTTATACTGTTTGGCATTTATTTCTCCAGGTACTAAGCTCTGGGCATGACTGATAAAATACAAATGGATGAAATGGAATATTAAGTAGCCTTAAAGCTATGAAGAAGTTTTCAAGTTCATGATTTATCTGGGGCTTCATTTAGAGAGCTAATGTCATTGTCCAAAGAAGAAAAGGAACTATTCTGATAACAATATGGTTTGTAAATAAAAGGCAGAAATACCAGATGGTTTAGAAGAGGCACAGACTCAGCAAATCGTAAGAGCTGATCATTCTCTAGCAATGGGTGATAAACCAACCACATAGGAAAGATAATGTCAGTAGTGTACTGTGATCCCATGGGATAAGTCAAAAGCAGGTTCTAAAGTAAATTTGGGAATCTTATAAAAGCTGTAGACCTTAGATCATTGGAAGTTGGATGGCTGTCTCTTAAATATTTACATTGTATTAACTTATACCCCATTAAAGTTAGCAGTCCTGCTAATAGAAGAACGTACAGACCAGAAACTGCTGATCTATAAATATGACCTTATCCAAAAGGTTAAACAGTTCAGAAGGATGGCATATTCAATTTCAGGAGGATCAAAGCAGAGACCTAACTCTAAAGTGTTGCAGTGTTACATGGACTTAACTTGTAGGTAATGGAGTGCCAGATGACATTCTCAAAAATCAAAACAAGGATGTAATAGAAAACTAGATTCAGGAGCTCTTGCCAGGATATTAAATCCTGTGTCATAGAAGAATGTCCCCATATTGACAAATTCTCTACATATCCACCTTTATATTCTGCCACCCTTGTTCCAGCAGCCACAGGATCCACTTGGGTATATTCTCCTCATTCCTATTTTTGCAGACTGGATGTACCTGCAGCTCACAGAGGCTATAAACTCTCTGTTCCCATATCAGACCCAGCTCTTCTCCAGTCAGGCCATACTGGTTGGTTTGGTGGCTAGGAGGGCAGTGGGGCAGATTGTGAGAGGGTAAGAATTTGGCAGGACAATTGCCTCATTTGAGCTTTAATATAAAAGGGAAAAGCGCTTTTTTATCTAACAAATTTGCCATTTCTGCATTCCCAGGGGCTTAGGGGAAATCTTAAGAGCATCTAGCCAGATATTCTCATACCAGGGTTCCTAGTCCTTATCCATCAAGGTTCTGAGATTGGAGAATTGCCAAAACTAGGCTTAAAACATTTTCTGAATTTCTGCTACTCTTTGGATTGGGTCCAGATACTGATACACAATCTGGCTGCCCTTAGGCTATGCTATTTGAAGATTTCTTTAAATACTATTATGGAGGACCTCAGGATCTCACAATTCATTTTTCATTGATTAAGCTATACATTTTCTATCTTCAAAGCATGAATAGTGCTCAATAAAATGTACCAATTTGAATCTCTTATAATTATTATTTGTCCTATACCTCTTTTTTTTTTTTTTTTGAGGGAAGAATAGGTGTAATATGGGGGAAACTGGGGAACACTGGAATTGTCCTGCATGACAATGCAATGAGGGATACAGGCCATTATACATTTTGTCAAAACCTATAAAATTTTGCAGGATAACGTGCAAACTATAGTCCACGGTTAGTAGCATTATGTCCTATACCTCTTGACGTCAGAGAAAAAGCAATTCTAGATCCTTCTACCTTTCCAGTTCACTATGAGTAAAAATCATAGCAGTTCAATTCTATGGAATATTAAGAAACATTATTATCCCACTATGTAAGGAGCTGGCGAATGACCAAATACCAGAATGCTATGAATCAGCTCCTTAGGGACATTTCTGGCATCAACTATCTTAGATTGTATTCCCTAGAAGCAGACACCAAGACAAGAATTCATGTGCCCAAGAATTATTAAGGAAATGCTCTTAGAAGAAAAAATTATGAAAGAAAAGCAGAATGATGTGATGAGAGTTGCTAGGTAATGATGTGGTCTCAGCTGGAGCCTAAATTGCATGGATTGTAATGCAAACTAGATCCCACCTTGTGGCAATGGGGACTGGGATTTTGTATCCTTCTTTCAGGTGGTCACCTGCTGTGGGCAAAATCTCTAAGATATGGCAGCTTCTATTTTGTCAAGGAGAATACTTTATGAAGGAGGCATCAATGAACCTTGGCAATCAACACTCACAATAGCCAGGGAATGAGTGAACTAGCCCAGAAAAGGCAACTTAGAACTTTGCTATTAATAAGATGTTTATGACAAGTGTAAAAAATTAAATTTTGAAATTGGTATATAGTTTCATAACTTGTATCCTCTTGGGCAGAGAGAAGTCGGGTGGTCATGGTATTGAAGGCCAGGACATGAGAAATCTCTGAGAAGGAAGATTTATTATGACTGGCTGGGCTCAGCAGACTCCAGTCCAAAAAGCCGAGCCTGGAATAGGATTTTTGGATCCCATTTATACAAAGGATGTAGGATTTTTATGAGTTCTAGTGTGACAGATGGATTTTCACATAATAGGGTTTTGATATTTAACCAGGTGACTGTTAGTAAGCCAGTGTGTTCCTTTGGCTTCTAAGATTGAGACTACTGCATGCAGAACCTGGACAATTATAGGCTGCAACAGAGTTAATTTTATGGCTTCCAGTGTTAGCATTGCTGTGGCTGCTACAGCTTGCCATCCCTGGCCTACAGTGTTTAGTTGTTTGGATAGATAGGCTACAAGTCTTTGCCAGGAACCTATGTACCGAGTGAGTACTCCTATTGCAATGCTTTGGCAATTATGGATGTAGAGATAGAATGATTTATTGAAATCTGGGAGCCTGAGGCTCAGTGCTTCCATCACAGCCAGCTTGAGAGTGGTGAAACTATCTTTCTGTGGGCTTTCCCAGAGCAGGGGATCATGATCTTCCCCTTGTGGCTTCATACACAGAGCACCTGAAGAGCCCAAAATTGGGGATCCAAATGTGGTGGAATCCAGCTGCTCCAAGGAATTCTTGCAACTTTCATTGATTGCTGGGTTCAGGGAGGCTATACATAGCTTCTATTCTTTCAGGTCCTAATTGACAGAGTCCCTGTGCTATTTATAACCTAGATATTTGACCTGAGGTAGGCAGATTTGGGATTTCCTTTTAGACACAAAATACCCTTTTGTTGCAGATGTTTTAAGAGGGCATGGGTTCTGCTAGCATAGTCTTGGTAGGTGGGACTTCCAAGGATGAGGTCATCTACATATTGGAGGAGAAAACAATTATGGCTTTCTGGTTTAAAGGATTTGAGATCACTGGCCAGGGCTTGTCCAAAAATAGTGGGCACATTTTTGAATCCCTGAGAGAGCCATGACCAGGTTAGCTCTCGCTTTTTGCTGGAGCTCAGATTGTCCCATGTAAAGGCAAAAATTGTTTGACTCTGGGGTGGTATCCAAATGCAGAAGAAGGCATATTTAAGACCCAGCCATGAAAGGTAGACTGACAAGGAGGGTATCAAGATGAGGAGAGTGTAATGGTTGGGGACTGCCGGGTATAGAGTCACTACTGCTGAGTTGACTGCAAGCAAGTCCTGTACCAGGTGGTAATCTCCATCAGCCTTTTTAACTGGGAAGAATGGGGTATTCCATGGACACTGGCATGTCTTTAGTATGCCTTCATTCAGCAATCTCTGAATATGTTTAGACATTTTCTTGTGCTTCACATGGAACTGGATATTGCTTTATGCTCACTGGGCTGGCCATGGGCTTTATTTCAGCAATAATTCGAGGAATGTCATGTCCATCCCTTTTGGGTTGCCCTCTGTCCACACTTCAGACACATTTTCAAAAGGGAGCTGTGTGTCTATAGATGGGCTGGCTTTGTTGAGGCAGAACAGTTTCCATTCTTCCTGCAGAGGGTAGCTTAGTGCTTTTTTTGAAGGGTTTGGTGGTCCCATTGTTAATGTGGATTGCCCCATGGCATCAATGATAATCTGAGTTTGTAGTCTAGACAGCAGGTCCTGACCCAGGATGGGGACTGGGCATTCTGGGAGATACAGGAACTCATGAGTGATTTCTTTACCCCCCAATGTTACAGATCCTGGCTTGGAGGAAGGGCCACTGGGTGCTTTTACCAGTTGCCCCTATAATAGTGGCTTGTCTTTTTGATAATGGCCTGACTGCCCTGGTCATTACAGAGTGTTGAGCCCCAGTGTTGACTATTATATGTATGGTGTGGCCCCCAATTTGGACTCCAAACATATGCTCCATGGGGCTGAGAGAATAGGAGCCTCGTCTGTTCTAATAATTCTCATCAGAGCCCTCTATTCCCACAAGTCCAATGAGTTGATTTGCAGGTTTTCTTTCCAAATTTTTCCTGAACTCAGGGTTTAGTTTTTGATGCTCTGCTTCCTCTCCTGGCCACTTTCTTGGGGGCAACAGGGTCGAGTGGCCTGTTGGGGCACTCCTGTTTGCAGTGCCCTTCCTCCTGGCAATACGTGCACTGATTTTGCCCTAGGGGTGGGCCCCCCCTCCATGGGGCAGGGGTGTCCCAGTTTACTCTCCTTGACATAGGATTGCTTCTTTTGACTCTTGCTGCTGTGAGAATGTCTGCTTTCTTTTTCATTTTCTGGTTTTCCTTTCTCCTGGTTTCTACATTGTGGTTGATGTAAACCTCGGTGGCTACCTCCATGAGCTGGGAAATATTCATACCAGCAAACCTATCAAACTTCTGTAGCTTTCTTCAAATGTCAACCTATTATTGGGCAATGAATGCTGCATTGACCATTGTTTGGCTTTCGGGAGCATCTGGGTTAAAGGGCGTGTATACATGAAATGTCTCGCATGGTTGTTCATAGAATTGAGCTGGACTTTGAGAGTCTGTAGTACTTGAGTAGTCTTTGCCATGTTTACTGCCTTTTGGCTCCCAGCTCTGAACCCTTCAACTAAGTCCCTATGGAAAGTTTCTAGTGGGTTGAGCCCAGTAATATAATTGGGCTCCTATTGGGGGTCCTCATGTGGGAACTGTTTGTGGCTATATTGGTCACTGTCCAGGGTTCCCTCATGAGGGTGCTCTTCGAACCAGGTTAGAGCCCCTTGTGTGACTCACATTCTCTCTTTAAAGTTTAGTAAGGTCCTGAGGAGTTGTTTACAGTCAGCCGAGGTGGGTTTGTGGGTCTATATGATGGAATGGAAGAGGTCCATCATGGCCTGAGGCTTCTCCAAGTATGGTGGGGTGTGACATTTCCAGTTAAAGAGGTTGGTGGTAGTGAAGGGCTGGTACATGAATGTGCAGTTTCCTCCTTGAATCTGGCCATTGGCATCATAACTGGAGCCCGGGCTTCATAGAGAGGTAGCTGTAGGGCAGCCCTTCTCCCTGCTCCACCTGTCCCCAGGACTCCCCGTGGTCTGAGTTGTCATCTTTCAGGGACTCCTTCCTGACTGATGGTCAGCACTACGCTGCCAGGGGCCAGGATTGGTGGAGACAGCAGTCGCTGAGGTGAAGAGGTTGCATTGTTCGGAGAAAGCAGCTGTGGGAGCGACTGTAGGAGCAGCTGGGCTGGGTTTCTTGGAGAAGGTGGCTGTGGGAATGGCTGTGAGGTAACACTGCTCAGGGAGGATGGCAGTGGAGATGACTGTGGGGGCGCTGAGGTCACGCTGCTCAAGGAGGATGGCGGTGGAGATGGCAGGAGCGGTAAGATTGCATTGCTCAGGAAAATTGGCTCATCCCCACTCCTCAGCACTGGGACAGTAGGAGCAATCACATAATGTGGTGGGAGGTCATTTTCAACTGACCCTTCTAGAATGGATAGGTCGGCACTAGATTTGGGGCTCATGTCTTCTGGACCCTTTGTGCAGTGCTTGTTTGGCCTGATTCCTGGGAGAGCACCTCTGGGCTTTTGTATCTGGCAAATCCTGGCTTCTTTAGTCATACATTTCCTTTTTAGTCATACATTTACTTTGATTCAGAGTGTCCTGCCAGGCATCGATGTAGGGGAACTGGTCAGGGTGCCCTGGTTTTCTGGTTACTTTATAGTGGACTTTATGGATGATCTGGGGGTCAAATGTGCCCTCCTGGAGCCAGCTCACACTGAAAGTTGGCCATTCCAATTCACAAAACATTCTAAGCTTTTCTGGTTCGAACTTTATGCCGTAGACATCTCTATGAAACACTTGGGAAAGTTTTTCAGCATACAATCTAACAGGGTCCTAATTTGTTTGTTTCTCATATTTCCACCCTGTGTTGACCCTGCACAATACTCACTCAGCCTTTCACTTCATCCATCTCTGGCCATGTCCCTCGTGGGAACTTACGGCACCTCTTAGCCTTAGTGGGTTGGTACAAGCCCCCAACTCAGAAGAGGGTCCCTTTGTAGGGAGGCCCCCAGACTGCCCTTGACCAGATGAGGTCCTCACGGAACCATGGATCAGGACTCCACAATCACACTGCAAATGTGTGTCCCTGCATCTCACCCAGTCTCCACAATCACACACACAACCACACACCTTCTTTTTCTTTCTTGGACCTAGAGAAGATGGCTTCCTACCTTCTCCTCAGGAGTGCTGGGGTCTTCTTTGAGAGCTGATCAGGCTCCCCTCCTTGCTTTTCAGAATTAGGCTTTTCCTGTACTATGCCCCCTGGGGTCTTTCCTGTCTGGCATGTGGAGCTCCTTGCTTCATTCTCAGGGTCTTTTTTGAACCCTCCAGTGCTTCTGGTTTCTCTGGGAGGGCTCTACTGGAGTCTACAACCTCTTTCTGGACTAAAAGGAGTCCAGGGCTGCCCAGGGCTGGGGTTTGCCTGGGCCCTCCCAGCCTTCTCAGAAATGTCTGAGAGGGGCAATCAACTGTTGCTGCCTCTGGCCTTCTCAGTGATCCTGGACAAGCCCCCAGAGATGTTGTGGCAGAGAGAAGTCGGATGATCATGGTATTGAAGGCCAGGATGTGAGAAATCTCTGAGAAGGAAGATTTATTATGACCAGCTGGGCCTGGTGAACTCCTGTCCAAAAAGCTGAGCCCAAAATAGGATTTCTGGGTCCCTTTTATACAGAGGATGTAGGAGCCGGGAGTCAAATGATGCTTTTATGCAAAAAATACTTTCTTTGTTAGTTTCTTAGAGTTTTAAGTGTTTGAGTACTAGATAGGTTTTGAATTAACATACCCCCACATTCCAGGAAAGCTTGAATCAACATATCCCCCACATTCCATCTGGATGTAAGTTTGAATACACATTCAGTCTGCATCCTCCCTGAATATCCAAAGCCTAGAGAGCCTCAATCACTTAAATGGCTTTCTGGAAACGAGACATACTTGGATATAGAATAAGATAAGTTTGAATTCATGCACAGGACATTTTAATCCTACCTGGAATTGTTATTTAATATAATCAATAAATGATAAAATTATTTATTCTAGATATGTTTTATTATCTCTCAAAAACTGACCAGTGAAATAAAGATATTTTAAAATGTTATTACAAGATAGTCTTTCCTTATTTTTATGTTTCTAGATTATTTATGTCCTAGTTGAAATAAGCAGTAAAAGAATTTTAAATAATTCTAATAAGTGGCAAAATCTTTGTTGCTTTCAACACTTGAAACCTTGTGTCTTGGGTACAAAACCAAATGCTGTACAAGTGGAAGAAAAAATTTAACATGATACAAGGGAAACATATTCTTGATTATAATGCCATATGTCCATAATATTAATGATGTTATTTGAAAATAATATTCTTTTATGTCTGAAGAATCCTATCATTCACTACTTTATTTTTTACTGGTTTCTTAAATTTGTGTTTCCACAAAAGGATGGTAATTTCTAATAATAAAAGAAAGTCCATGAAAGAGTGAAAAAATTTACATTATTATAGTACTGTATAGTCTTTTAACCACTGTCAGCTTTTTCCTTTCATTCTATTCTTGCAAATTGCATTAAGAAGTTGGCTGGGCACATATTTCCATTTTTTTGTCTGTTCTCTGTTTTATTGTTTTTGATGACATACAGGCATTCAAATATATCCAAGGTAATATGGAAAGGAAATCTTAGATCCAAAACCAAAGTCTAGCCCATTTCCCAATATCCTGAGAACCATTTAACATTTATAATGTTATGATGTTTTCTTTCAATAGAAAACAAATATGTTTGCATAAAAATATATATTATTTTCACCTTATGAATGAAATATATCAGTCACATATAACACTAAAAGCTTAATAAAATATATGAAATAGTTCCCATTTGATACTTCCTTGTAACTGGAGAATGACAATTTTACTGATTGCTTCTTTTCAATTCTTAGCAGTAGGACTTGGTCTTGGTTGAGGACTTTAGTGATAGAATAATACTTTGTAAAGTGCTCCAAATTCAGAAAGCAATCTAAAAGAGTATGGCAGTACAATTCAAAATACCTTCCCAGCAGGAAACAGTTTAACACTTTCACTCTGTTCAATTTACTGCACAGTGATGCTATGTCAGCTGCCTAACTGGAAGATTGCCCAAGTGCTTCTCCCCTCCCCTCTAAGGAGGAGGCAGCAGGTGCAAAGATCAAGTTATTTTCCTGATGTGGAAACATGGCATTCAGCAGAGTAGGCAAGGACTCAAAGCAAACAATAGTTGTCAAGATTATCAGCCCTACAGAATAACTACTAACCTCCTGCACTCTTCAAATTCTAACCTCTCAACCTCCAGCTTCCTCCATCTTCCTGTTTATTTGATCTGTAAGAATGATTCCAAGAAGGGTTCAAGAAAAAAGAGAATGAGACAGCTAGATAATTTTATTCCCCATTTAGAAACTGTAAGCTCCTAGAAGTCTTATATGTGGGAGATATACCACAAGGCACAAGGGGGAAATAGGAATGGGTTAATCTCTAGTTTCATTATGTGACAGCTGGTTTAAATCTGAGGCATTGTGTTCATGCCAGTTTCAGGCCTAGGTAATTTATAATAGCCTAAAGTTCCAATATAAAAGGCACATAGCTGCAGGGAGACATGTCAGCTTCCCTTACACTGCCTGTCATTTCCTTGGAAACATAATAATTAAGATGTCTGGTAAAACTGCTTCTGCCAGAAATATTTTTAGATTTCAGCCAATTTCAAGAAACTCTAAATTCAAGGAGAAAATTATTAACTACTGCATGACAAACTAAGGAAAGTACTGTTACAGGTTTGTTTCGTCAAAAGGAACACATACTTCTCTTAAATCTCTTGACAGTAGAGAACTATCTTGACTTGAATTAAAAATAAAAGGATTGACATCAGTTTGATTAAGAGCAAAAGTATAAGAAATGGGAGTGATATGCGCCCTCTTAATCAAACTTTTTTGTACCAATGCAGAAGACTGACACAATTTTAAAGATAGAATGACATCATTCCCATCTTCAAATTAAAGCAATTTCCTTTTCTAATCACCCATATTATTCATAAACAAAGTACTTATTTTAGCAGAAGGGGGCTGCTCAGAATGCTATTCAGTATTCATTTGTTCACAACTACTGAAGGTAATACACAGGCACCTGTATGATGAATTGATTTCCTGGAGTTATGATAAAACTATGTGTACTGAATTAAAATAATTCCCCTTGTAATATGTTTAAATTAACAAAATAACAATTAGATAGTTAAAAGGAGGATTAGAATCAAAATAATTAAAAATTAGATCAAACTAATTAAAAAAGAATTCAACTTTCTTTTTAACAGAGGATACCATTTTTTCACACCTCTTCTAGGTTTTCTTAATAAAAATCCATATAGGCTAAAATCTGGACTGAGGCCATAAATTCAATTATACTGAACTAGTCAATAACTATAAGATGATAGCAAATATCACATTATCTTTTTATGGTGAATGTTAGGAGGCAAAGAAATACATTAAAGAAGATTCAGATTCAACTATCATTTGTTTAAAACCTATTATGGTACAGATAATGTACGGGGTTTCCCACATCTCTACCCCCACATAAACTATCTCTCATTTAAATTCTTGTGATTGTGCCCTGATGGACACATACTGTCTCCATTGTTAAATGCAGAAACAGAATTTTAACATCACACAGATATTAAAAGACTAATCTAGGATTTTCTCTGCCACACACTTAGCAAATGTCTCTCTTTTTTATTTCTATTTCTTAAAACAATTACCTCCATTTGTTTTCATATTAGACTATTTGAAAATAGCATGCTGAACACATTTTATCTCTAAAAGTGAATATTAAAAAGTAAAGCCCTACAAAACACATACCATAATTCAATTGCACAATGAAGTCCTCTGAGAATGAGAATATTCAATTTAAAGAGATAAGTTACAATTATACTAGGCTAAAGAGGCTTAATTAAAAATATGACATATAGGCTTATATAAAGACTTTGCTATGATATACCAGTGAACTAGAACCATAATATGTCACTCTCACTCTTCTTATCTTGCTCTATTTTCATCATTGCATCTATATCTATATTCATGTCTTTGTCTAAATCTATATCTACCTATCTCTATTTCTATATATATTTTCTAGCTATAACCTTATCTGTCTACCTATTTATATTTACTATTTATTTCTACCTCTCAATAGAAAGTGAACTCCTTGAAAGCAGGGAATTTGTCTGTTTGGTTCACTGACATTTTTCTTTTCCTGATTATTAGTAGATGCTCAATGAATCTTGAATCAATTGATGTCTTATATACAGTGAAGTTCTTTTTGTATATAGCAACTTGACTGTGGCAGTTGAGTTATATACCCCAGAAACAAAAACAAAATCATGTTCATAAATTTAATTCCATCCCTGTGACTGTGAACTCATTCTACAATAGGGCTATTTAAAGGAAATATTCTTAGTTAAACTGTGGTCAACTGAATCAGGATGGGTCTTAAACCTATTACTGGAGGCCATATAAGGAAGACAGTCCTGTGGAGGAGTCAGAATCCAAAAGTCAACCGAACCTAGAAGAGAAAGGAGAGGGCATTGCAATATAATGGGAAGACTAAGGAAACCCAAGAATTTCTGGGAAGCCAGAATGCTAGCAACCCCACAAGGAAGCCAGCCTTCTACCTCTGAAGTCATGATTCAATAAATCCCCACTGCTTAAGTAAACCCATTGGCTGGTGTTTGTCATAGAAACCAGGAAACTAAGATATTGACCAACTTTTGATATGAAACAATTTTGCCAGAGCTCATGCTCCCCAAAGAAATAAACAAGGTGTGTGAAATACAGATGTGAATAAGTGGTACCTGACCACATTAAAGTGATACATAAAGCAGCACAAAGACAATTGCAATTCTCTATAATATAAGCATAGTTTGCTAAATGACAGGCAAGTGCATTGATACTAGGGGATGGAAGAAAAGCTCTGTATCACTGGTTGTGACAATGACTACCATGAGCACATAAATGCATGTGTTTAGGCACATAAAATTGTCTGTATGTGAGATATACACACACAAAAATACAATAGGTAAATATATAGATAGAGTCAAATTATTATATGCCTTGTCTAAAATAAAGGTTTAAAGGGGATAGTGCTTTCTTTGTCCTGACTCATTTTTTAAATTGCCTTAATTTTAAGTTGCTCTGTTCTTTCTGTGAATTACTATGAATTATTTCCTCCCAACTCCTCACTGAAATAATCATGTGCTGATTGCTTTAGTTTCCTAAGGCTGCTCAAAGCTAATTTTATGAAATAGGTTGGCTTAAACAATGAGAATTTTTTTTAACTTACAGTTTTGAGGCCATAAAAACGTGCTCAAATCAAGGCATCATCAAAGCGATGTTTTCTTCCCGAAGATTTGCTGTCAGTGATCCTTAGCTCTTCTTCCACATGCAAGGCACATGGTGGTATCTGCTGCTGTCTCTCTCTAGCTCTTTTCCTTTGGTTTTATTAAGTGTTCCAGTAATAGGATTAAGACTCATCATGAAAAAGTTGGGTCACACCTTAACTGAAGTAGCCTACTTCCACCAAAAGGTTTTACATACAATGGGTTTATATCCACAGGAATGGATTAACTTTAAAAAATGTTTTTCTTGAGAACGTACAGTTTCAAATGACCACATATGATAAATGTATTATCATTCTGTCTCCAACTTGCAATGATCATTCCTAAAATGATGACATAGGCACCTAATTGTTCACATCTTTTCTATTCGTTTTTTCTGTTTTCTAAATTCTGTTGACTATATCTGTGCAGGACACCAAAAAATAACCATGAACTGCATCATTCTGCAGTTGTTGGCAGGTTCTCTTGCTCTGATAGAGGCTAGAATTTACATTCTGGAATTCTACGGCCTCCAAAAGGAATATTATCATATTCTGGCTTGACTGCAGTTTTAGAGACTCTTCTCCATTTTCCAAAATACTTGTCCTTTTCTGTTTTACCTCTCCTTACTAAGCACAATAGACTTTCTGTCTTTGGACTGAATTTAGGTTTTTAAACCCTATGTGGCTACTTTGCAAAATATACATCACACTTTTGCAAAGAGGTACACATCTTGCAAAGAGGTACACATTCAAAACGAATAGGTCAAAGCAGGCAGCAATATGCCCCAAAAATGAATCATTAGGGGAATATCCTCCTGGAAAGAAATTAATTCTTTCATGACAGAATATTTCAAAAGTACACTTGATAAAAAAGACTCTGAGGATGAAGAGATTAAATAATGAATTGGAATCAGAATTTCTGTCCTCCAAGTCTTGTATTTCTGATGAGGATCCTTCCATCTTCATGCTCAATTAAATTATTTTACTACCTGGAGAAATGGTAGATGCTTCTTAGACCACCCATCTGATAAATGATATAAAAATTGGGATGATGGTCTGTTAGTATTTCCAAACAGGTGAAAATCAAACTTATATATTTTTTTATCAGTACTGCTAACACTAAAACAGAGTTTACATGTTGTACCATTATTTCTCATATCAAAGCAAAACCTGCTACATTTTCAATTATTTCTATTTTAAGTTGTTTTTCGATCTGGAGATAATGAAAAGTGTATATGTAAATTTTTTGGTAGCTGCTGGGTTCAACAGGATCTTGAAATACTATATTTGACATATGTTTGGGTTTTCGGTACAATTTTGAATTGCAGCTACCGTATATGTTTAGGCTTAATTATAATTCTTTAAATTATTTCTATTGGGGCATTTTGTCAAGGTTTCAAAGACTCACTTAAAATACCTTGCATCCACTGGCCCAGTACAATATCCATGCTTACTTATGTTTACCCATACTGTTGCAAGTTGTACCTCACAATTCCCTTTATTAGAAACTTTTCCCCCTTTCAATAGTTCAAATCATATCCATTATTTAAGAACTGACTTAACTGTCACTTATTCTTTGACAGATTTTTAATATTGTAAAGGGTAAGCAATTTTTTTTACATTTTTAAAAGTGGAAATATTTGATGAAACTCACATTCTTGATATTTTTCACTATAATTTTCATAAACTAGCAGTATAATAGTTGAACTTTTGCTAGTATAACTATTAAACATCTGCTCATAGGCAGGACTAATCAAGTCTCCAATAGATAGTACTATTATATATGCTATGCGTATAAAGAGATAGTATGAAGGTCATATCAGACTATTAAGTTTGTATATTTGAGGTCATTGCTAAAAACAGTTATTTCAAAATATAATAAGTTTTGTAATATGTAGTCATTTGCAACTAAACTTGTCATTAGAGGGAAGCCTGCCTAAGAATGGTGCCGCACACACGGAGAGCTGACGTAGCGAGATGATTCAACGAAAAGAAACATAGATTCCCGTGCTGCTGACAACAGAAGCGGACAAAGAACACGCAGCAAATGGACACAGAGAACAGACAACTGGGGGCGGGGGGGGGGGGTGGCCGGGAAGGGGAGAGAAATAAATAAAAATAAATCTTAAAAAAATAAATAAACTTGTCATTAGAAACAAATACATTATCTTTGTGTAATCTAAAATAAGTTACTCTGCATTCTATCTATTATTATACAAACTGTCAAAAGTATTAGAAAGTCCTTGGTGTTTGCTCTTATAGTACTTTGTTTATACTTTTTAGTTTGGATTATGCATTGGACTATAAGCTACAATTGTTAGTTTATATCTCTACCATTCCAGTCTGTGACCAGCATGTGGGAAAAATCTGATTTATTTATCTCTGAGGCTTTAGTAATTGGCACAGCTGTAGAGTTCAAATACACGACCCCTATATTTTATTAATAAGGATGTTTGAGTTTAGAGGTTAAGTGATATGCCTTGGAAAATAAAACTGCCTTTGATAACAAGTTAGACTTTCGTTTTTGCTAAACTGGATGCTGATAACAAAAGACATTGGCAGAAAACTATTAATGATTTTTCACATACTAAATCTTTTGGAAAGGTAGCCAACATCACTCAATATTGCTTAGTAAAATTTTTATCTGGTACTGCTATATAAACAAGGTGAATATAGCCATGGGTATACCTCATTTTGCTAAATATAGTTATGACTGTTCACCCAAAATATTCGGTACCAATTCTTATAAGATTTCCAGTTCTAAAAGAGAGATTTTATGGAGAAAATAGAACACCCCATAAGACCACCCACCTCTTGTAAACACAGATCAGTATGCCATTAAGGGAAGGATATTTTATTTCCCACTTGTCAGTGCCTTGTTTGCGACTTTATTCCTTTCAGCCCCTAATGGATCTCTCTGGAACTGGAAGCCAACTTTCTGCCACAGGAGAGTCTCTTGCATAGCCCATTCCCTCTCTGTCTTTCACCAACTGAGCAGATATGCTGATTTACTCTCTTTGAGTAGACATCAAATATTGTCATTAAAGACTCATCAATGAAATAGCTTGAAAAATTGGATTTGTTTTTCATGATTCGCCCATGGGATTTTTAATAAAAAGAAAGAAACCCCATTTTAAAAGATTGTAAAATTGTCTCAAGCTTTAACTCTCTGACAACTTTAATCTAAATAAAGGTTACTCTATACTATTACAGTACGTTTGCTGACAAGGTCAAAGAGAAAACAAATTTGGCAGCAGAATCTCTGGTCATAAATACATTCATTGAATTCTATTCCTTCAATTGAAAACCCAGGGCACTACTGTTTCAGTTCTGCCAATAGCAAGAGAAATCTAAATTGGTTTAGATCTATCTTTACATTATTAGCATCTATTTAGAAAGATATGAGCTTTCTATCTTTTCCAAAAACTACCAAGTGGCAATAACAACAATAAAATAGACATATATTTATGAAAAAACAAGGCTATTATGTCTAGTCGAATAGTTACAAAAAAATTTCAATAGGACTGAATATCTTTTGTAATGTTTATAGTCCCTATATAGAGTCATAATTTTGGCATTTCTTTACAAACATTACAAAATAAAATATGAATTACTATTTAATAATCTTAACATTAAAAAATAAATTCTGAATAAAATTCCTTAATGTAATTTGTATTAGAAGGAAAACAAATTCTTATGATCTTTCCTTATTTACCGTATGTTACTACGAAATTATGGTGCTAGGTTGATAAAATGTTGATACATTTTTTCAATATGATTTGGGCTACAAATTGTAAAGATCCTTGGTGTGGTTATAATTACATAGTGGATTTCGGTTCTGTCTCTTGGATCTCAAGCATTATATGTTGGGAAAGTAAATATCTTGACATAAATTCTTTACTCACTCACATTGAGTATTTCCTTCATTATTTTTTCCTGCATATTTGTGTTAACTAATAGTTTAAAATTATTTTTATATCAGCTATTATGAGTTATTTATCTCTACTATATATTGCAGGGTAGATTGCCTTATTGTTTTATCTTATTTTATAAACAATAAATAGAGACAACTATTAATTTCATTTTATGTCTTTTTAAAAAACTTGCTTTTCAGTTACAAATGCTGAATCTGAGTCTGAATTCCTTGTCCCTGACACCTCATAATTCTCACAATCTTTTATCTTCTAAGCTGTGTCATATAAAAGATATGTTTTCTAGGAAAACATATTTAAGAAAGCAAATTTGAAGGAAAACTGACAATCATTCCTTATTTCATCAGGGCATGAACTAGCCATCAAGTATCTAACACATTTTCCTTCAAACACCAAATTTAGCATTTATTTTAACAAAGACATTTTTCTGAAATGTATTACTTTTATTTTATGCCTTTGTGGAAAGAATATCCTACATAATTAATTCTTTCTTGATGCTTGAGAAATATAATTATGGATGTTATTGTATTCTTTCTTTTAAAAATATCTTCAAAAATACTGAGATATATAAAATTGTCTGTTTGTACTTACTGATTTTAAATGTCTATAGTTTGCAAGTTCTGTATCAGTTTTTGAATATTTTTGGCTTTTCTTCAATAAGAGAATGACAAACTTCCTTCCTAAAACTGAGAAATAGTATTACATAGTCATTAAAACAACACAAGCTGACATGCCTGGGTTTGAGTGGAGGGTATATGGCTGAACTTGGTAAAGTTATTCACCTAATGAAGCTGCTCTTTCATCATCAGTAAAATGAAAATAGTAGAATCTGACTTATAGTGTTTTACTATAATTTAATTAAAGTAGAACATGTAGAACTCTTAGAGTATAAGACATCAATAAATGTTATCAATGTTATTATCATTGTTTTATTACTCATGTATTAAATATAGTCTACAGTAGTGTTTATTAGAGTTCATATTTAAACTGAAACCTGAGAGTTGAGAAACCAGCCAGGCAAAAAACAGAGAAAAATATTTCAGGAAAAGGTGCAACTGAAAAGTTTCAGAAGTTAGGAAGAACATTTTTGAGTCCCAAGATGAAACCAGTGGGCTATTAGTAAAAATTTGAGATAATGATGGAGATGTGTGCAAGGACCAGTTGATGAAGGACCCATAGAGCATAGTAAGAAATGTGGATTTGTTGAGTGTTATGAACGCCATTGTGTGGGTTTATGTAGATGAACGTTTATGATTTTTATTTTAAGTTTTAAAAAATATTATTCCCATTGACTTTTGAATATGAAGCGTAGAAGCAGTAAATGGCAAGCAAGAGTGGTAGTGTAGGTAAAAATAGTAGTGACTCAGAATAGGGTGATTTTCATAGAGGTTAATAGAAATAGAGGGATTGCAAATGAATTATCAGGATATATTCAACAATTCTATATGGTAGATTTGATGTGGGGAGTGATATTTTTGTCCTCAAAGTGATTTTATAACATAACCTTAGGGAAGATACTTATATTTTACAGACCCTACTCTTATGTTTCACATAGAAGTACTTGTTTCACTGACATAAATTACCTGGCCATTACCTGTGAGATAAACTTTCGGACTCAATACTAAATTCTGCAAGATTGAGATTGCTGAATGTCTATATTACTAAATTATCCAAGCATTGAAATGAATTATTTACTGTCTGTTGAAATTACTGCTATTCCATGTCGATATCAAATCATATTCCTATGAATGAAAATAGAATAGGAGGCAGTAAAAGATTTTATGATTCTCCTGCAAATCCCATAGGTGAAGTGGGGTGGGTAGGAACATTTAGAGTTTCAGTTACATAAAAAGCACACAATGAAAAATAAAACAAATGGGTAATTTCACTATCAAGAAATAAACATTGGATAAAATTATCCTTATTAAATATTGGATAAAATCCATGTATGTGTGTGGTATATGTACACATATGCACACACAAACATAGACAAATGTGTGCTTTATTTCTTTATCTCACCACTGCTGAGATCATACTGTAAAAAATACTTAAAATGAATTAAAGTATTTTTCATGTATTTAATTTTTTCTAAAATGGTATTTAAAATTCTCTAACATTTTATACTATTTTATTTTTCTTTGCTTATATATTATAAGAATTTAATGTTTCTAATATTTTATTTTCTCAGACTACCATTTTATTTGCATACATTTAAGTAAATCTTTATATAAATCTGAGACATAGACATGTTGAGTAAGGTTAAACTTTATAGTTTCAGATATAAAGTAAAGGTGAGATATTAATTCTAAACCTTTGGAAGAATGAATTAACAGAAATATAGATGGCTGGAAGGATGGAGAAATGGATGGATAAATGGGTAAACACCATAGTGCTTAGTATAATAATATCTGATTTTGATAATTAATTAGTCACATAATCTATTGGTATTTCATGCTTCTCCATATGTTCTTTAAATATACATTACTTCTGAGGAAATAAACTTTTAAAAATATGTATTGCATATCTTTCATATTGTATCAATTTTCAAGCTACATATTTGACACTTTTAACCTACAGAAAATGGTATGATATAGCTTTATTAGCTTTACCATTACCTTGCCTACCTCAAAGAAAGTAAACCATCACAGTCCAAGAATATATTGAATTAGGATTATGATAAATTACTTAGATTCCATGAAATTTGTTGTTTGATTCTCCGTGGGTGCTTTCCACAGGTTACACTATTCTAATATATATATTTCCAAATCCTATAAAATATATGCTATTACGATCACATTGAAGAAACTGAGGCAAGAACCTGAGGCATCATGTAGAGGAAAAACCTAATGCTAAAAAAGATGAATTTTGCCGGCTAAGGCTCCACAGTGAGTTTGTGGCATATATTAGAATGATGATATACTGGTTTCTTGTCTCTCAGACTTATGCAAGCTTATGACTATTAGACAATTATATTTCTTTTTTTTTTTTTTTTTTTGCCTTTTCCCTTTTTTTTTTTTAATTTTTTTATTTTTTATTGACTTTGTAATAATATTACATTAAAAATATATATGTGAGGTCCCATTCAACCCCACCCCCCCACCCCCCCCTCTCCCCCCCCCCCCACAACACTCGTTCCCATCATCATGACACATCCATTGGATTTGGTAAGTACATCTTTGGGCACCTCTGCACCTCATATACATTGGTTCACATCATGGCCCATACTCTCCTCTATTCCATCATGTAGGCCCTGTGAGGATTTACAATGTCCGGTGATTACCTCTGAAGCACCATCCAGGGCAGCTCCATGTCCCGAAGACGCCTCCACCTCTCATCTCTTCCTGCCTTTCCCCATACCCTTTGTCCATTATGTCCACTTTTCCCAATCCAATGCCACCTCTTCTATGTGGGCACTGGATTGGTTGTGTCCATTGCACCTTTATGTCAAGAGGAGGCTCAGATTCCACCTGGATGCTGGATGCAATCCTCCCATTTTCAGTTGTAATCACTCTAGGCTCCATGGTGTGGTGGTTGTCCTTCTTCACCTCCATCTTAGCTGAGTGTGGTAAGTCCAATAAATCAGATTGTAGGTGCTGGAGTCTGTTGAGGCTCAGGATCTGGCTATCACATTGTCAGTCCAGAGATTCAAATCCCCTAAATATATCTTAAACCCCAACATTAACTGCACCTCCAGCACATTAGCATGAAAGTCTTATGAAGGGAGATCCCATCTGAGTCCAGATTCATCACACATAAACACCATTTCCAAAGAGGGGCCATCTGCCCTGGTAGTTAACCCCATCGGCCATGACCATAACTCCCATGGGTCTCTTTAGCCCTCAAAGGAACCAATATCTGGGGGTTGTATCTGCTTTATCTGTCTCTCTGACTCTGCTCAGTTGTGCATGAGGGCAAACCTTCTGCCAGCCTCCAGACTCTTTTTTAGAAACTCGTAGCCATATAAACTCATTTCTCCTTTCCATTTCCCCCTTACTTTAGGTCAAACAGCATTTTAAAGTCATGGTATTTTATGTAGACATGGATATTCTGCTGATCCGCATTGAACCTTCCGTATAAGGTCATTTTCCAGTTGCATCATCAGTTGGTAGTTGATAGTGGTCCCTCGTTGCCAGGGAGGCTCATCCCCGGGTGTCATGTCCCACGCTGGGGGGAAGGCATTGCATTTACATGCTGAGTTTGGCTTCGAGACTGGCCACATTTGAGTAACATGAAGGCTGACAGAAGGAAATTCCCAGGCACAAAGTTGCTCTAGGCCTTGTTATTATTTTGGGTTTATCAGCTCACAAGCATAGTCATTAGTATCAGGGGCTCACTGTTGAACCCTCACTCCCTCCCGGTCCCCACCACTGTACCTGGGAGACTGTCGCTGCTCCCCTAGGGACCACGACAGAGCACCACTGGCCAGGAACCCAGTACCCCCCCTACTGTGGTTTTTAATTGTTGCCACTATGAGTATATCCAAACATTACCATGCACCCTGGACATATGTTCTGTACAGCTCCCTGTCAGTCATATATCACCTGTCATTGGTATCCCATACCAGTATCCCTCCATTGCCATTGTTGAAACACTCTGCGATCCAGAACTCCCCGAAGACAATTATATTTCTATCATCTTGTTCTATAACCTGTTTGTACTATGTACACTGTATAACTTGAAGAGATAGAGATAGATAAGTATTGCTATGTAAACATACTATTAATTTTTGAATATATTTTTCTTGCATTTGTAATGTAATTTTATAGTTTTGTTTCTCTTGAGAATATAAATTTATCAAATGATAAATTTATCTTTAAATAGGAAAAATTACCTTTTCCTCTACTCTCATTTCTATATTCATTGCCCTCAAGATAAACTTCCTAACTCATTCAGTGTTTGTTACCTAATTAACTAAACTCTAATTTTGATTGGTCAGCTTCACTACCTTCTTCTTGAGTGAGATAAGTCTTTGGGATATAAAAGCTTGGCAATGTAATTTCTGATTGTGAAGGGTTAGAGACCACATAATCACATAATCCCCGAACATTTTATCAGTCACTTGGCCTTTTCCTTGCCTCTTTTTAGTGGAAGTACTAGTTGCTGCAAAAGTATGAAATTTATCTGTCTTAACATTTCTGACCCAAACCAGCTCCTAATAGCCCAAACTAGATCACAGTCACAGCATGTGCAGACAGTTTCTATGTTGAAGGAAAAAAAAGATACTGGAGTTTTAATCATTCTATACTAACAGTATTGTTTAAGGAATAAAGGACAATGGAAGAGGTATGGGAGTATATATTTTATAGGATTCTGGCCTTATTGGAAAAATATTTATTATGAGGGCTGAAAATTAGGTCAGTTTAGCTGGATGTGGATAGCTGGCCATAAATACCATGATGGGATTGCTTTAAATTCAGATATATTGGCTACTGTCTGAACATACTTTTCAATATTAAGTATAGGTGTTTTAGGCATAGAATCTCTCAGTGGCAACATGGTTACTGATGTCTTGTCAGGCTGTGCCAAATCTTAACCAGTAGAGATTCAGATTTCAGGTGTGCTTCTGTAAAGTATATATAACCTAACTATGGGTAGAGTCCCTGAAAATGGAAATTGCTTTTAATAGAAAATTATATACTTTTGTGAATACCTGTTTTTCTTCTTCATTGCTATCCACATACTTGACTGAGTGGGAGCCTTATCTCTCCTTTCAGAATATAGCTAGAATCATCCAGGAAGAAGGAGACACTGTATCTGAATAAATGTCCTCTAAACAGCATGTTTCTTTTACAGAACAATGCATTTTCCTAAGCAACTCCTAATGCAATAGAGATTCTCTTAGCAATTGATGGAAATTGTATTTTACAAGTTGCAAACCTATGTGGAACTTGGGAAGAATAATCATTGCAGTTCACATTACTTTTAGGAAAGATTGCTCATCAGGAAAAAAGTAGTTTGACATATTTTCACACTGTGCTCTGCTTTACACTTAGCAACACCAGTAATTTTCAGCAACTTTAGGGCATACCCCCTCTTGAATTTCAGGAAAACAATGTTTTCATGTAAAGTACTGAATACTTAATAAGCATTCAGAAAACTCTTACTGGTTGATTAGATGATTTGTCTTTAGGAGTGCTGTTCTTTCATTCATTAGTATATTTGATGACTACTCTCCTAGGAAATGAAGGAAAATTACTTTTGCCGTTTAAGGCAATAGCTAATCATGTGATTAAGATGAAGCCCGAAAACTCAGAGAGCATTTAAAGTTTTCAAAGAATACATCAGGATTTTATATAAAAATCTCCAAAATATTTGCTGCCACTGCTTCCTCCTCTCGTCAACTGCCTAGGACTGGCAAAATTGAGGAAACAAGACACAGTACATACAATTCTACAGTAATAGTTCATTTAAAGCATTTATTTACCTAAGAAAAGGACATTCATTACATTGAAAAAAAAAAGAAATCAGGAAATACAGATAAGAAAAAAAAGATTTAAAAAATCACTTTAAATCCAACCATATGGCATGAGACACTCTTATTTTATGTAAACTCTTCCAGAGATTTTCCCTTGGTTTTATTTTATTTTTTAAAAGATTTATTTTATTTACTCCTCTCCCACCCCCCTGTTGTCTGCTCTCTGTGTCCACTCCATATGCTCTTCTTGTCTGCTTGCACCCTCAGTGGCACTGGGAAACTGCATATCTTTTTTGTTGCATCATCCCACTGCGTCAGCTCTCCATGTGTGTGACACCACTTCTGGGCCGGCTGTACCTCTTTCACGCGGGGCGACTCTCCTTGCAGGGCTCACTCCTTGTGTGTGGGACACCCCCACGTGGGGGCAGCCCTGTGTGGCACAGCACTCCTTGTATGCAGCAGTTCTGTGTGTGGGCCAGTTCACTACATGGGTCAGGAGGCCCTGGGTATCGAACCCTGAACCCTCCCATATGGTAGGCAGTCGCGCTGTCATTGAGCCACATCCACTTCCCCCTTGGTTTTATATAGACATAATATTCTGTTTTTGTTTCTTAGGCCCCTTAAGCATATAAGATGAAATGGTTTGTTTTAAACAATGGAAATTTATTGGCTTATGGCATGAGACTGGGAAAATGCCAAATCAAGGCATCATCAAGATGATGCTTTCTTTGTGAAGGCTGACTGCGAGCCATCCTTCACTATTCTGCCACATGGTAAGTCACATGGTAGCATCTCCTGGACTCTCCCTCCTCTTCTGGGTTTTGTTACTTTCAGTTTCTTGCTTCCCTTGATTTTCCTTTGCCTCAATTTTATTTAGCTTATAAAGGACTACTGTAATAGGATTAAGACCCATCCTTATTGAGGTGGGTTGCATACTAACTGAAGTAAGCATGAAAAATTTCTGCTTATAATGGGTTCACACATACTGGAATGGATTAGATTTAAGAACATGTTTTTTCTGGGGAACATAGAACTTCAAATTGGCACAGTATCAAATACACTTTTTTATAATATACATTTGTTATTAAATATTTTTATTACTCTTTTTCTATCAAGAAGCATGTAACTGCATTTTCACTTTACAAGACTGTATATATTTTATAAGTGTCAGAATATTCTATGATAGGAGCACTCCTATTGCAAATGTTAGAATTTTTCCGAATTTATGCTGCTATAAGAAATATTTACAAATAGACCTCTTATACATGTATATTTGCACACTTCACAGAGTATTTCCTTAGAATGAATTTTAGAAGTGAAATTTCTTTATTTATGTGCTTATTTTTATTGCTTTGAAAGGCAGTTTTATCAACTGATAATTCTACAATAAGAGTATAAAAAGGAACATGCAATTTTCTGATTTTTCCTTTCTGCATTTCAATCTGTAGTCATTCCTGTATTTTATATAAACAATAGTTCATGATACAAATATTTCCCTTACTTGGTTAACCAGGAGTTCAATGTGTTTGCCATGAAATTTTACTATATTATTTTTTATACCTGGTTCTTTTCCTAGATTTTCTATTTTCATTATATTATATCAAATTTTGATATTATTGCCACACTTTAATATAATGTATACCACTATAGCTAAATAGCTAAGCCTGAATAACTACACTGCATGTGAGAATCTATGGTGCTACATGAAAAGAAGTTATAATGATTTATGCATTCTTCCCTATTTGTCACACAGATGTGCATACTCAAGGATCTAGATTTAATCAAATTAATAATTGCTACTACTTTATCAAGGACATCTAAAAAGCAAAATCATTATTTTATTTTCCTATAAATCCATGGCAGTGAAGAGCAATGGCTACCACTACAATTTCTTGCCAATGTTAGAGTTTTACCCACCATTGTTTTTGGAATATCAGTTTACAGTGAAAAAGGCAAATAACACTCTTCACATTATTATGAAAATAGTGCTCAACTTTAGTCTTCCCAAAAGAAACTCAGAGTTGCCCAAGTTTCTGAAGACCACATTGGGTGTATGATTGACCTAAGAGAATGATGTAGACATTCAGGAAATATGGAATCCTTATTTCACCAAATATTTATTAGGCACTTTTCTGGTCCTTGGGGACACACCAATGAACAAATTCATTGCTGTCTTTTGAGGATCATAATGAATATTCTCTTCCTGAAGCCAAATGTCTTTGACGTAAATATGAAAGTATTACAATATGAAGTATATGATATGAAAGTATTAAATAGAGGCTGAATTGGGAATATTTTAGATGCAATTCCTATTTCTATGGCAATATCAATCTTAAAGAAATTTGCTACCAGGTCCATTACTGAACCATTTTCCAAAATGAAAAAATTTCTGGAATAGACTATTATAGACTCTGTTTGAATATAGCTTTCAGCTTTTATCACATTCTGAAAATTATTCACAAAATATTCTGTTAAATATATAATAATCAGTATATGCTGTGGGGCTGGCTATTGTTAAGAAAACCAATATCAATGAAATTTTGTCAGCTAATAGAAAACATTAAAGAAAATGGCTTAATCAAATACCACAAAGTATCTAGTCTTAGTGAAATTTCCAGAAATTTAAGTTTAGTGGACTAAAAAGTATTCTTATGACTTTCTAATATGTTCTTTCCTGTATTTCCAATAAAATGCCTGTTTGGTAGGGAAAATTGAGCATTTCTAAAAAACATACAACAAAATCATTGAAAACTAAGGTTTATCACCAATATATATCTAAAATCTGAGAAAATTTTCCAGTAGGTATAAATAACTGAAGGCATATCAAGAAATCTAACTGGTGACCTGTAGATGTTACACTGTGTTAATTAAAGCGTCTTTTAGCCTGGTCAGAGCTAAGATGACTCAAGCCTTCCCCACAGTTTCCTGATTGCTGATTGAGAGATGTTTTAGCTACCAACTACAATACCTGAGTAACTACAAATGAGTCACACTATTCATTCTTATCAGTTATGATCTTTCCAAAACCATTCTGAGACTGCCTTTCTCAATTTCAATCTATTGAAATGTTGAGGAGGGACTGGTGATGCTAGTTTTCCTCCAGGGAGTTGTAGTGCCACTACAGAAGATTTAAAAGAAAAAGCAAAATCAGCAGGAGCTACAGAGCAGTGATTTTTTAAGTTAAAATATCTAAGAGAGAGACCTTAGAGAAGCTGTAATACCTGAGTCCAGGAGAGCTGTGCTACATAAAGGTATTAAAGAAGTTAGATTAGGTTCAGAGATGTATGCATCCATCTCAGGCTATGGATTAGGGAACAGAATGCCATAAGTACTCAAATGTGTACAGACTAGCAAAAGACTAGTCCCATATTTTCTTCCTTGGCAAGAAAATTTTATCAAAAATAAGGAAAGAGAAAAAAATACCTAATATAAAATACGGACTGTAAAATGATTTGAGAACTAAGGGAGAGGATGTATCTATTGTAGAACTGCAGGAAAAGTTGCCTATAAATAATAAACTGAAGGAAAAATATTTAGAAATATTAGATAAATGTTCTTGATAAAGTACAAAATATCTCCCTTATGGAATGAAAATAAGAGACTGTAAATCAATATCTAGAATAATAACAGAACAAAGTTTCTCTATCATATTGAGAGACAAGCACAAATTAAAGTGGAGAAACGAAAAGGTAACTGAAATGATAAGTGCAAAATTTTGATCCAGTCACTTTGGGGGTTAGAAAAAAACACATGGAGGATAATTGCAACAGTGATTCTCAGAATATTTTGAAAAGTTCTCCCAGAATAGCAAGTGTAATTCTTGTAGGATTAAATATTCTAAGAATGAGAATGATTGGTGTATTATTAAGCCAAAGGGGTGCTAATACAAAATACCAGAAATTGGTAGGCTTTTATAAAGGGTATTTATTTGGGGTAGAAGCTTACAGTTACCAGGTTGTAAAGTATAACTTTCTTCCCTCACCCTATTGCCATGTGTTGGAGCAAGATGACTGCCAGTGTCTGGCAGGGTTCAGGCTTCCTGGGTTCCTCTCTTCCTGGGGCTTGCTTCTTTTACCTCACAACCAAGCTCCTCTGTGTGCTCAGGGCTTCAGCTCAAAACTCCAGCATCAAAACTTCAACATCAAAACTCCAACTCTGTCCTTTTCATGTCTTTTACCTGTGAGTCCACACCAATCAAGGGTCAGGGATTCAACATTCTACTGACATGGCTCAATCAAAGACCTAAACATAATTTAATCATACCTAAGTACAGGCCAGTTTACAAACACAGTCCAATATCTATTTTTGGAATCATGAACCATATCAAAACTGCTGCAATTGGTATTAGGGATAAATAAAAAATACAAATTTATAATATTAGCTTGTTAGCATAAAGGTAATAAATTACAAATCTTATAGTAAAAAAAGACAATTTCCTGAATTGACTTATTACCTCAGTAGTAGCCTCAAAATGCTTATTGAAACTAGACATAATTAGTCAAAAAGAGAATCATGCATCCAATTTTGAGTTACAATGATAATGGCAAAAATAATCAACATAAATCCATGTACAAACTACCTGGTTACATACAAACAAACAAACAGAAAGAAAAGAAAACCACAAAGCATATCGTCGACTATCCTTAGACTTCTCTAAAGGGCTAATTGCCAGGAAAATGTTGACCAGTTTTATTAGTTTGCCAAAGGTTGTAAGGGAAAAAATACCAGAAATGTGTCAGCTTTTCTAAAGGGGATTTATTTGGAGTAAAAACTTACTGTTCAGAGGATGTGAAAATGCCCAAATTAAGGCATCACCAGAGAGGTTTTTCTCACCAACACTCAGCTGCTAGCAGATCCTGGAGTCTTGACATATGGCAAGGAATGACAGCAGGTCTGTCAGTCTCTCTCTAGTTTCCCCCTGAGCTCAGTTGTGGGCAATCAGGAATCTCTCTCCCTGGCTTCTCTGTCTTTCTGCAGCTGTAGGCAAATATCTGGAGTCCTTTTTCTCACATGGCAGGGTCAAAATGGAAGAGCTCCATTTCTCTGTCTTTTCTTTCTCTTTGTGTTTTCTCAGTTTATGTAAGACGCAGCATGAGGGCAGAGATCAAATCTTGGTCACACCTCACTGATGTAATCCAATAAAAAGCCCTAAAGCAATCTAATCAAGGGGTATAATCAAAGATCCTCTACTGAATTTAATGCAATCACAAGAATGGATTAGTTTAAGAACATAATCTTTTCTTGGAATCACAAAATTTAAGTTGTCACACCAATATTTAGATGTTTGTAAAAAATGCATATGGTAAGAGTTTGTCACTCAAGAAATTTGATTCCAGATGCAACACTGAGTACACAGGTTTACTCCAACTTTGTACTTATTTTTTTAATATTACATTAAAAAAATATGAGGTCCCCATAAACCCCTCACCCCCCTCACCTCACTCCTCCCCCCATAACAACAGTCTCCTCCATCATCAGGAGACATTCATTGCATTTAGTGAATACATCTCTGAGCACCGCTGCACCTCAAGGTCAACGGTCCACATCATAGCCCACACTCTACCACATTCCACCCAGTAGGTCATGGGAGGACATACAATGTCCAGTAACTGTCCCTGCAGCACCACCCAGGACAATTCCAAGTCCCGAAAACTTTGTACTTATTAATCACAGAAGAAAGAAGACAAAATTTGCCAATACAAGACCAGTTCTAATGTTGTGCTCTGGCCCAAGAATTTCACCACTTTGCTTGCTGTGGCAAATATATTACTATTTTCCAGAAGGATGCCTTAGAATTTTAAGACTGGTGATATTAAATTTTCAAACTATTTAACTATTTCCATTTACTCTTGATTACCTTCTCCTCAAGTGAAAAAAAAATTATACAAATTGGCTGCCAATATAAGATAACTACAAGGAGAAAATTTTCAAACTGGGAGAATTCAGAAAGGCTTCAAAGTTATAAAATTTTGCAGTTATCGAATATGGATAATTTGGCATATCAATCTGGAATATTTTTTAAAAGAAAGGCCAATCCTAAGGAACAAACATATTCTTAGTCTGTGGCAAAGAATGTGTCTGGGGAAAAATATTTAGGGCAAGACTTTGAACTGTGAAATATTTACTAAGGGGTGTAGAGCCTCTGAGGACCTAACTGGTTTTTATCTTTCTTACTTAAAACTAGAAACAAAATGAAAACCAGTGTCATCTTGGTGGGTGGAGACCCACACAATAAACAAGAAAATATTAAGTTCGCATCCTGGAGAGTCCTGCTGTATTCTCAAATAGAATCTCTTGAGTACATAGGCAGTGTCTAATAAAAGAAAACAGACCAGTATGTCAAGCCTTCAATATTAACTCATGTAACTATGAACCTTATTCCTCAAAAATTGAAACTTAGAGGTTACCATGGGTCCCAAAGTTCAGGGGAAAGAAGAATGAATGGAACATAGGGCATTTTTGGAGCATTGTATTAATAATTGCTCTGCATGATCTTGCATTGACAGATACAGACCATTATATATTTTGTCAAACCTATAAAACTACACAGTTCAAAAGTAAACCATAATGTAAACCACTGACCAAGGTTAGTAACAATGCTTCCGTATTTGTTCATCAATTGCAACAAATGCACCATACTCTTGTAGGATATTATTGGTAGGGGAATATGTGTGTGTGTTGTGTGTGTATAAATATGGGAAACCCCTATATTTCTATGTGATTTTTTGCAACTTAAATTTCTTGGGAAATAAAGTAGGGGAACATACAGAAGAAATTGTCAGTACACAAAAAAGATAACAGATCTTATGGTGATGAAAGGCTCAATGCAAAAAATTTATTTTTAAAATTTAATTAATTAATTAAATTTTTGGCTTTGTTTTACAGAAGGTTATAGATTGCAAAAAGGTTGCAACTGTGGCAGGGGAGGATTACTGGTGTGGGATATCAGTGGTGGGAGAATGTGTGGGGAAGGATGCATCTAAAGCATGTTTCTAAGGTATATGAAAGTGTTCATATGTGTAGGGAGCCTGAGTCATGATGAGTCAGGAGTGCTGAGTCATGGGGCAGGGGCAAGGCCAAGGCGCATGCACCTCCCCTAAATTACTATATCCCTATATATTCCCCCTTCCCCTCCTCTTCCCCGAACTCGTCTGCAGATTGAACATAAGCCCACCTGCTCTGGCTCTCCAGAAGAACACTGTTTCTTCTGGCCAGTGTTCGTGTGAGTTCGTAGCACGGTCCTCTTTGCCGCAGCTGGTTTGCGGCCCCGGAGGCGGTTCCCAGAGCAAGGCAGAGAAGTCACCCCGACAACCTGTATCTCATGCCCGAAGCGTGAGGAAGGCCCTCTCCCCCGGTGGAACTGGTCCACGAGGTGCAGCCGACTGGCCACCTTCACATATGGTCATGGAATGTTGTCTTGGTGGGTGGAGAATCACACAATAACTTTTGGAATATCTATTTCACATCCTGAGTTGTCCTGCTACATTCTCTAATAGAGTGGCAAGAATCTCTACAGTACAGGGCAGTACCTAGTGAAGGAGGACAGATCAATATGTCAGGCCTTTGATATTGATGTTTGTACTTATGCACCTTGTTCTTATGAAATTTGAAATTGAAACTTAGCCTAGTAATATATGTTGCCTAAGTTACCTCCATAAAGCCTATATTTTGCTTAAATGTGGCCTCTTTCAAAGTCAAAGTCCGCATGTAAACTCACAACCTTCTTCCTGGCATGGGATATGACTCCTGGGGATAAGCCTCCCTGGCACTAAGGGATTATTACCAAGCACCAACTAGCAACACATTTGGAAAACAATCTAGACAAAAAAGGGGAAATATTAAATACAAATGTTTTTTTTCTCTTTTTAATTTTTTTTTAATGTTACATTAAAAAAATATAAAAGTTCCCAAATACTCCCCACCCACTTCACCTCACTCCTCCCACATCAACAACCTTTTTCATCATCATGGCACATTCATTGCATTTGGTGAATACATTTTGGAGCACTGCTGCACCACATGGATGATTTACATTGTAGTTTACACTCTCCCCCCGTCCACCCAGTGGGCAATGTCCAGCATCAGTCCCTGCAGTACCACCCAAGACAAGTCCAAGCCCTGAAAATGCCCCCACATCTTATCTCTTCTTCCCTCTCCCTACCTTCAGTAGCTACCATGACCACTTTTTCCACATCAATGCTACAATTTCTTCCATTACTAGTCACAATATTTCCATAGGAGAATATCAGTAAGTCCACTCTAATTCATACTCTATTCCTCCATCCTGTGGACCCTGGGATGGTTATGCCCATTCCACCTCTACATTGAGAGGGGGCTTAGATTCCACATGGATGATGGATGCGATTCTCCTGCTTGCAGTTGTAGGCACTCTTGGTTCCCTGGTGTGGTGGTTGACTTTCTTTACCCCCTTGTTAGCCCTCTGGTTTATTGGACAAATGTGTTTTTATGGCTAAGAGGTTTAAAAATAAGTCTGGAGGTCATTCCAGAGGTTATGCTTATGCATGTCTCAAGAAGATCTTACTGACTGCCACAGTAAATAGATGCTTCTGAAGGCTCTAGAGTGTCTAGATATTATAGGCAGGGCAGACAACTCCAAGAAATCAGCACCCCATTGGGGGGCCTTACATTGGAATGTTTGATAACCTATCTTGCCAATGTATCATTTATAATTTTCTTACATATGCTTCTTCTACCCCTTTTATTTAAACCCATAAATAGCACTATACCTGCTAAATATATGGTTCAGAGAATTAATTCGTCCAGTTGCTCATATGCTAGTTGAGACCTGATATCTCAGCAGAGTTGCAGAAAACACCTACTCTCCAGTTCATTGGACTCGCCTAGGACAACTAACAAAAGGATGATGATGGACAACACCTATCCCCAAAAACAGAGTATCTATAACTGCAAGCAAGACAGTTTCATCCATCAGTTAGATCCATGGGATCTAAGTCTCCTCATCAGAAGCAGTGTGGGCATCATCACTTTGAAAAAACCAAAACCTCAACACTGAAGAAAGAACAAACGTAAGGTGGGAAGGTAACTATGGACTAAAGTATACTTATAATTCTAGAAATGGAAGAACTTGTAATAGTGATTTAAAGACAGTGGTTACCAGAGTTTCTGAGCAGAGGGAGAGGGAAGAATAAGTGTAACATGGGGCATTTTTGAGACATTGGAATTGTTCTGTGTGAACAATAGATGCAAGCCATTACACATTTTGTCAAAACCTATAAGATTGTGTGGTGCAAAGTGTAAACCATAATGTGAACTATAGATCATGCTTAGAAGCAATGCTTCAATATGTGTTCATCAATTGTAACAAAGTTACTACACCAATGAAAGATGTTGTTAAGAGGGGAAAGTGTGGGAGGGGGAGAAGGTGGGGTATATGGGAATCTCCTATATTTTTGATGTAACATTTATGTAATCTAAAGCTTCTTTAAAATTAAAGAAAAAAATTCTACTTTAGACATTAGGTTATGAAGAGTTCCTCTAATTTTCATAGTAACTTCAGGGGAAATTCACTTTTTCTTCATATTCTCAATGTGATATTTGAGGCTCTGAAAAGAAAGGAAACTGACAAATATTCATGTATATTTTTAGACTTTTGTGCAATATGCAGACAATAAAATTCATTTCCAAATACATTTCACCATTACCCTTTAAAATCTTGTTCTGGAAAATTGAAATTTATTGTACTCCTTCTAATTCTTGCTACCCACAAAGTGAATGATAGAATGTTACAAATGTTAAAAAGTTTCACCTTTAAAACAACTATATTTAAACACATAATCATGAAATTTGATGGGCCATCAACTCTCTATAATTTCAGATTTTTTTCCAGCAACACTTTCATTGTCCCAAGTCTAGAAAAACACTCAATTGATAACATTGGAAATGATAGGATTTGGTCTTTTCTTACTAGTGCCATCAGTGAAGCACCAATCTTGGGTTTAAAAACATTTTATCCTTAAATTAAGAATTTTAAAGACATACATCACCAAAGAAAAGGGTAAGATAGGAAATCCTCTCTGAAAGGCGTTTTGGCATTACATCAGCTTTTTTATAGATGCTTGGTGAGTTTGTGCAAATCTAACTACAGAAATAGTGGAAATTAGTTATTCTTTGGCCAGAGGTGCATACTGTTAAAATTTATGTAGTCATGTGTTGGAGGATCTGTCTACTAGATTTATTTGTAGAGAAGAAAATAGAACTGAAGTAGTAACAGTAACAAATAGTTACAGTAGTAGCAAGCTTTCTGAAATTGAAACTTCGAAAAAAAACAACTGAACTGAAACTTGTTACCATATCTCTGTATGTTTGAAATAAGAGGCTTACTGAATGGAGACTCCTGAAATCAAGGCATAGTGTCCTATCAAATATGATAGTTTACTGACATGACTTGTGTTTCCCGTGTGAGGAGAAAAGGATGGACTTGCTTACTTGTTTGCATGTGCAAGAACTCCTTAATGAAAACCATTATGGAAAAAATTAAATTGCCATTTTTAATTTTGGGCCAAAACAGCATAAATTAGTTATTTATAGGTGCATAGAAAATCATTCCAAACGGAATGTTTAAGAATAACCATAAATGTTTATACCTTACAGTTTCTTATGGTTGATTATCTTGGCAGGGCAGTTCTTCATTGGGATCCCTCATGAAATTTCTGACAGACATAAATATGAACACAAATTCAGGGCTTCAGTATTCTGAAGGTGGACTGGGACTGGAAGATCCAATTCAAAGTTGACAAACTTGCTTGGCTGGCAAGTTGATGCTGATTGTTGGCAGATGGCCCTGGTTCCTTTTCTGGTTATCTCTGCACAGAGCTGCTTCAGTGTGCTTGTGGCATGGTAGGTGGCTTTCCTCTATGTGAAAGATACAAGAGACCAAGGCAGAACTTACATGTCTCTTATGACCTAGTCTCAGATGTCACTCTATCACTTACACAATATCTAATTGGTCCACAGATCGTATTCATTGTACAAGGGAACTACTACATATGTAAATTAAAATTGGTGAGAATCATTGGGACCTGTCTTGCAGACTCATTAACCCAGTCAACCTTTCAGGTCCAATGATTCATAAGCTCCCCTCACATGCAAAATACATGTCTTCTCTCTAAGGGCTTTCCAAATTATTCTCCATTTCTAACATCATCTCAAAGTGGTACTATAAGCACAGTTATTCCAATAGAAAGGCCTGCCTGACCTAGCACCACAAAGGAGAACCACCTCTCTTGGTGATTTGATTTATTGAGAATGCACAAGCAAGGAACTGGGGGAATCTTTCCAAAACTAGTTCAAAGTGAGAATGTGAATTAGGAGTTTTATAGGCAAGGGAAAAGGGTAGGGTAGAAGAAAAACAAGAAAAATACAATGATGACGTTAGAACTTCCAGAGGTCTTATGAGGAGGGAACGTGCAGTTTCTCAGTCCTGCATTGTCTCAAGCACATCCAACATATCCTTGATTTCAGTGACTAATTAACCACAGTTCAGATATTGCTGTGTGAGTGTCTATGTGCAAGGTCTTCATGATTCCTTTCTCAGCCGATTGCTCATGGATATCAAACTTTTTTGTTTCTGAAGAAAGTTACAGTTTTACTGGGTCATAAGATACTCTTGACACCATTCTGTTAGGTTTTGCTATGAGATATTATTTCATTTCTATAAGCAGAACTGAGAAGGCCTAATTAATATTCTTTAGGGAACTATTGGCAAAGAGTAAACTATTATGATTGGATTAATAGAAAACTATCTCATTTATGTTTGGGAAGATCCAGAGCTGCTTAGGTGAAGAAATTTTTAATAAGCCCCTTTTCCACCTATCTGTATCTTCTCTTTGAAGAAATCGGATTGAGTTTTGGTTGAGATGTCTCAGAAATGGTGCCTAGAGTGCAGGTCCTCTTGATATGAACACCTGTGAACTAAAAAGAGAAGTTATCTACCATACACCCATAAAAACAACTGTTCAAGGAGGGCAGTCCTTGAAAAACTGATAAAGACCCCCCACCCCCCATTAAAAAAGAAGAAAACTGGAAGAAAGTAGTCACTGGGAATTCCATAACATTTCTGAAATCCAGCATAGCACTTGTTGCCAGTGACTTGATTAGGGCTCAAGGTCTGAGAATGATATACTGTGGCTCTTGGATCTATTCTGTATAAAATGTCACCTTTATTTATGAAATATAATTCACGTTTGCAACTGAAGCTGCTTGCTGTCTACAAAAGTTTGGGCACCCAATCATTTTTTTTTTCATTTTTTTCTGTCTTTGTTCCTTTAAGTTCAAGCTCACAGTTTATTACAATTCTCTTAAAACATTTTGGGTCTTTGTGGTGGTTAGGTTCATGTATCAGCTTGACCAGGTGATGGTGTCTAGTTGTTTAAGCAAACTCTGGCCTGATTCTTACTGTGAGGACATTTTGGGGCCTAAAATCATCACTAAGTTTATTGCATATATGACTGATTACAACGATAATCAACTGAGGAGCTTGACTTCAACAATGAGAGACATCTTATCCAATCAGTTGAAGGTTTTAAAAGGAAAAGTGCTCATGTCAGCAGTCAGAAGAAAGAATTTCTATCTTAAACCAGGATGCTTCTCCTAGAGAATTCATTGAGGACCTTCATTGGAGTTCTTCCAGTTTGTACTCTGCCTATGACAGCTTGAATTTGGTGATCCCCCAAAAAGATTGTTTTTGAACTTATCCATTTTTGTGGGTGTGTGACCCTTTGATTATATTAGAATTGGTTAGGGGACCTTGATTAGAACATTCGATTAGACCACTTTTGATTGGATTATGTCAGTGAGGCATGACTCAGGTTGGGTCTCTGCCCTTTTACTGGAGCCTTATGTAAACAGAGGCACAGAAAGAAAGAAGGCACAGAAATGGAAGTTCTGTCATTTTGACTTGGCCATATGAGAAGGTGAACTCAAGGATTGCTAGCACTCAAAGCTGAGGCACAAAATCCCTAAGAGGCTGGGCCCATGGAGCAGGTCAAGGCTATAGAGAAAAGCCATATGCCTGATTGCCCACAGCTGGGATCAGCAAGAAAACTGGATAACCAAGACTGACAGAGGAGGCCTGGGAAGAGACAGGCCACATGCCTAATTGCTGACAGCTGAAGTTCTTGGAGATAGTGAGCCCTGAGGGGAAGGCAGGGACATTGCCAGAGATCTGCCACCATGTTGCCTCACCATGTGCAGGATGCCAGGATCATCACTAGCTGACTTTGGTGAGAAAGCATCTCTGATCGTCCCTTGATTTGGAAATTTTTTATCACTCATAACTGTTAACTTTTACCCTAATAAAGTTCCCATTTTAAAAGTCAATCCATGTTTTAGTTTGCCAAAGGGCTGCTAAAGCAAAGTACCAGAAATGGGTTGACGTTTTTAAAGGGGATCTTTTTTCTGGGTAAAATCTTACAATTCCAAGGCCATGAAATGTCCATATCAAGGCGTCATCAGAGTTGTTTTCTCAGCAAAGACATCTTCTATTGATCCTGTTGTCTGGCCACATGGCAAAGCAAGATGGACATAGATCTCTGCTGAGGTCTTTGTCTTCTCTCCACAATCTACCATCTCCAAGAGCTCAGCTATGGGCAAACTAGGGATAAGGGTTTGTGTCTTTCAGACCTCCTCTCTCAGTCTTGGCTGGTCCATTTTCCTCCTGAGTTCAGCTGTGAGCTATTAAGCACAGGGCTCATCCCTCCCTGGGTCTCTGCTCCTTGAACGTCTCATGGCTTCCATTTTTCAGCAGTCCTCTCTCTCACAAAGCCAGATGAAAGATGGCAGAACTCCTGTTTTCTTTGTCTCTCTCTGTCTCCATTTATATCAAACTCAGCAAGAGGGCAGACTCAACTTGAGTCATGCCTCACTGACATAGACTAACAAAAGAGTTTCATACATGCAGGAATGAATTAGTGAAAGACATAATTTTTCTTTTTTGTGGATTCATAAAAGAGTTTTAAAGTAACCTGACCCATTTCTGATAAAATGCATTGGTAACCTGTCTTAGTTTGCCAAAGCGATGCTGATGCAAAGTACTGGAAATGGGTTGGATTTTATAATGAGAAATTTATTTGAGATAAAAGCTTAAAATTCTGAGGCCATGAAATGTCCAAATCAAGATAACACCAGAGATGCTTTCTCACCAAAGTCAGCTACTGTTGATCCTGGCATGTTGCCATATGGTAAAATAAAATGGTGGCTGATCTGTGCTGAGGTCTCTGCCTTCCTCCCCAGAATCTACCGTCTCCTGGAGTTCAGCTGTGAGAAATCAGGCATAGGACTTGTCTCTTACTGGACCTACTCTCAGTCTCAGCTATTCTACTTTCTTCCAGAGTTCAGCTGTGAGCTATTAGGTAGATGAATCATCTCCTCAGCTGTGTGCTACTCTATGGTCCCAGCTCTTCTGGGCCCACTCTCTGTGCCATTGTGTTCTGTTTGTTCTAGACCCAGGACCTTTCTCAGTTTTCAGGAATTCTCTGTTTTCTCACAGTCCTCTCTGTCACATGGCAGGATCAATATTTCAAATTCCTTTACCTCTAGGTGTATCTATCTCTGTGTGTGTCTCCATTTATATCTGACCCATCAGAGGGTGGAGACTCAGCCTGACTAATGACTCACTGATGTAGTCCAATCAAAATGGGCTCGCACTCACAAGAATATATTATTTAAGTCCATAATCATTTTGGGATTCATAAAAGAACTTCAAACGATCACACTCTACCCTCTGAATTGCAAAAAGACACGTTCCTTCCATGCAAAATACATTCATTACATCACAATATTTCAAATGCCTTAAATCATTTCAGTAGTAATGTTAAGTACAAAATCTCATATGAATCAGTTTTAGTCTTTCTGGGATGAAAATTCTCCTCTGACTATATACCTGTGAAACTTAGAAAACAAATCATTTGCTTCCAGTATATAAAGGAGGGACAGACATAGGATAGCCATTGGCATTGCCATAGGGAGAAATTGGAAGGAAAACAAACATCACGGGTCTTAAACAGTTCCAAAAACATGCAGGGCATACTACATTAGACTTCACAGCTTAAGTGTTACCTTAATGATTTCTTCTTTCTGAGGCATCATGAAGGCCCACCCCTTCCATGGGCTTGCCCAATGACCATTTTCTTTGTTCCGCCCCTATCACACATCTGGGTGGCAGCTGAGCTCCAGACCTCATCTTCCAAGAGCATTGGAGTGACAGCCATAATTTCCCAATCCCTGGTGGACAGCATCAACCTCCTTAGTCCAGTGGGGTGCAGACAATATTCTACCAAATCTCTGTCATATAGGCCCAACACCTTCAGAATAGTGTGATGGTGACCTAACTCTCCCCAACCACCAGGGCATGTACTCCAACATCTGTTGCCTGTGGCAGTCAAACTCTTCCTCAACAACAGGTTAGAAAAGTCATCTTCTACAAATGCTGGGGCAAGCTCACCCTTTCTGCACACATGGGTGGGGTCCCTCTCCTAGCTTGAGAAGATGTCCCAAGTCCAGACTTGATCTTCCAAAGTTTCCTCTTGAAGTGGTTTCTCTTTCAATTTCTCTTTTTACTATCCCTTTTAGTCCAGGCTGACAGTAGTTTCACTAATACATATCTTGCAAATAGCTAATTGATTCTGCATGCAGTTCACAGAGGTCTAAGCCCTCAGACAGTAAAACTAACCACAAGTCCTTACTGGATAACTGAATTTCTAATTGTGACTTAAAAATTCCAAGTTTAGTTAAGTCTGCACTTTGGGAACTGTCTTCTTGGGGCTTGTTTTCTGGAAGCTTGCAATATACCAAATCATCAGTCTTTGGTTTCTTTGTGCCTAGAAATTAAGTTCTCAGCTTTTTGCTTTCCTCTTGTCTTTTGCTACAAGCTATAAGGAGAAGCCAGGATGCATCTTCCACATTTACTTTGGAAATCTCCTCAGCTAAATGTCCACAAAGCTCATCATATTCAAATTCTGTTTTCCATCTAACATCAGGAGTCTATTTTCCTAAGTTCTCTGCCCCTTTAAACAAGGATCACCATTCCTCCCATTTGCAAAACACATTCATCACTTCATCCAAGCCTTATCAGTAGCATCTTTATAGTACGTATCTACCAACTGTCTCTTCAAATCAACCTAAGCCTTTTCTAACAAGCATCTCAGAATTCTACAAAAAAATACTCCTGACCCATTAATAATGCCATTCCAACATTTTTGGTAGTTGCAAACAGGATCACCCCACTCTCCTGCTACCAATTTATGTCTTAGTTTTCCAGAGGCTGCTGATGCAAAGTATCAGAAAAGGGTTGGCTTTTATAATGGAAATTTTATTTGAGGAAGAAGCTTACAGTTGTGAAGCTGTGAAATGTTCAAACCAAGGTACCATCAGAGATGTCTTCTTACCAAAGTCAGCTCCTTTTAATTCTGGTGTCTGGCCACATGGTGAAATTGGCCATTGATCTCTGCTGAGATTTCTTCTTTCCCTTTCAGAATCTACTATCTACTGCAACTCAGTTATAGGCAACCAAGAGTAGGGCTTCTCTCTTTCTGGGCTTCCTTCTCAGGTTTTTAGGGCTTCTCTGCCTTTCTGAATCTGGGGGCAATATCCTCTGTGCCTGTCTATCTCTCTGTGTCACCATTTATATGAAACTCAACAAGAGGGCGGAGACTCAAATTGAGTCAAGTCTCACTGATGTAGCCCAATTGAAAGGGTCTCATACCCACAGAAATGAATTAATTAAAAAACATAATCTTTTACTTTTTGGGATTCATAAAAGAACTCCAAACTTTACATAGCCTTTGGCAAACTGAAACACTGCCTTATGAAATATGGACTAATACAAACTCACAGTCATGTGAGGCAATTTTGATAAAAATCTCTTAATATTTACAGATATTCCCTGCTGGTTTCATTTCCCTAGAGAATACTGACTGTGATGGTTAAGCTAATGTTTCAATTTAGCCAGGTAATGATGCTCATTTGTTTGGTCAAGCAAGCCCTGGGATACTTGTAATACAATGGCACATCATGGAATTTAATCGGCAGTGAGTTGAATGCATATATGGCAATCAACTGAGGAGATTGCCATCAACAGTGAGTGACTCATCATCCATTAAGTTGAAGGCCTTAAAAGGAGAAGTAATTTCACCATTCAGAAAGAGAATCCCCATCTTGGTTTCAGATACCCAGTATCTCCTGGGGAATTCAATGAGGACCCTTATCTGAGTTGCTGGCTTGCAGCCTGCCCTACAAAATTTGATCTTTTGCATCTCCAAGGTCGTGGTGCAGAATTTTATAAAATCTCATAATATTTGCAGATATCTCCAGTCAGTTCTGCAGCCTTGAGTAATACACTGTCTAATACAGTCTTCTATGAATCTTATTGGAATCCATTCCACTAGACAAAAGCCACTTCCAAAAATGTCCGAAATAAGGCCTCCATACTTCTGCTTCTGCTGCTGAAAGATAATGCTTTGTATTCTTTGAGCTGTTATTTGGCATATTGGTTCTCTGAGGCACTAAATTAGATATTGCTGAGACTATAACAAAGGATGTTGCAGCAATATCCTTTTTTCATTATTAGAATGTTGTAAATTGAATGATGGGTTCCAAAAGATATCCTCTTTCTAATCCTGAAACCTGTGAATATGTTGCCTTATATGGAAAAAGAGACTTTGCATATATGATTAACTTAAGGATTTTGAGATGTGAAGATTATCCTGGATTACCCAAATAATTTAATTGGATAATTAATTTTATTAATTTTATTAATTAGCTAATTAAGTGACAATAATTCTTATAAGAGGGAGACAGGGGTGTCAGAGACAGAGAAAGTGATGTAATGAAGGAATTAGAAGCAAACTGAGCAGCCTTTAGAAGTTAAAAATGGCAAGGACAGACTCTTTCCCAGAACATCCAGAAAGAATGCAGCTCTGCTAAAACTTTGATTTTAGCCCCATATGACTCATTTCGGACTTATGGCCTCTAGAATTAAAGGACAATGAACTTGTCTTATTTAGAATTGCTATTTTGATGGTAATTTGTTACAACAGCAATAGGAAATAATGTAACCATATTTTCCACAACATGCTTTAGATTTGGTCTTAGTCCAGGAGATAATCCTTAAAGTTAAGAATGTTTGCTATATGGATAGGCTGGAGATTTTCAAACCCAGGACATTAGTCCTTTATGTTTGACATATCCCCCCTTATTTTATCATTCTCTTGCATTTTACAAGAAGCTTAAAAAAAAAAAAAAACAACAGGTGGCACTTTCAACACTTTACTTGGAAATATCATTTTCTGAATCACATACTTCCTTAAGCTTTTTATACTTTCCTTATTATAACAGACATACTTTCTTCCACTATAAAATTTCTACTTCCCCCAGTTTCTAATACCTCAGAAATCACACACCATCATTTCTATAATATCCTATCAGTATCACAGATCAGCTCTTCAGTGCGGTAGGGGACAATACATGGATACGAATACCATGGAGTGACTATTGCTGATTCATTTTAGAAAGTGGTTCCACACTGTGGTTCTTAAACAACCAATGATGGATTCCCAATGGTATTTCAAAAACTTGAGAGGACATAGGATACCTTGTTAATCACTAGTCTATACTTTTTTTTTTTTAACTATAAAAGTTAGTCTATGTATATTAAGTATGGATTTCAACCAAGAACACTTTGTCTTTGGGAGTGTGTCATCCAGAGCTCAAAATACACTTTCACAACTGTGGTAATGATTGACGATCAATTGTGAAGGCAAACCTATTTGGTAAGAAGGGGCTATTTTAAGGATTTTATCGAGTCACAAGGTGTTGACATTGGGCATGGACCACTTGACATTTTACACTTGCTCATTTAACAGAAGACATTTTTCTTACTGGTTAGTTAAATGCTATTTACAGTGTTTGTGATTTTGTTTATTCTGGAGTATTTTTGATTTACTGATTGTGTATTATTCTTTTTATTTTTTGTGCAATTGTTTTAGTTTTGTGTTTTTTGTTTTTAATTTCTTGCTCTTTCATGCTTTAATTTGTTATTAAAACTTATCATTTGCCTATTCATCACTACCAGACACAAAATAATGGAACATATTTATATACATTTCTGTAAAATATATGGAAATTTTGCCATTTGTTATGAATATTTATAATATTCCATTATTATTAGGATATCTAAAATGTTTTTCTGAATGAGAGGACAAGCTAATTTTGTGAGGAAAAGTTAATTCTAAAAACAGAGGATATGTATTATAGCTTTATATTTTATAAAAACAGTGAAATAATAAAGAATTTAATTAACTATTTGGACAATTATGCTTCAAAATTAAATTATTAGGATTTCAAAATAAGAATTTGATCAATAAATACAAGATCAATCCATATAACTGTATGTCACTTCGTTGTTACAGTTTATTAAATATTTTATTAATTATATTATCTATTTTGCTGTAGCTAATGAAAATTTTATTTAATTAAATCATATTTTTTCTTAACACTATATTAAATTACATATAAAATTTATTCTTTAAAATGTGACTAAATGATATTTTGATTTACAGAGTAATAGTATCTGCAAGATTTCTTAGCAAAACATAATGTGTTATTCTATTAAACATAGGCATGCAATTTTATTCTTGCAGTTATGTGCATATGTCTCAGTGTTGGTTTATTGTTATGATAGTTTAGAAAAAATAAACTTCTGGAATTATAGGCCTGGTAAATACATGTTATTAAATAAACAATTTCAGTGTAAATCATGATCTTTTAAAAATGATACATTTGGATTAGTACAAAAGAAACTTCTTAAAATTTCTATACATATTCTGATTATTTCTTTAGCAAAATTTCTATTAGTCCTTTCATTTGCTATATTTTGCATATAATTCATCTCATTACAATAGACTATTCAAAAAGTAGAACTTATAAAGCATATTTATACTCAAATTGTTCTAGATTGGACACATACACAAAGGATAAAAGTGATTTTTTTGGGTCAATCTTATATATATGTTGACTCAGTAAATAACTTCATGACATAATTTCTGCATTCCTGGAAGGCCCACCTGCTACAAACAATCTCCCCGATAGACTGACATTTTGTCCCCATTTCCTGCCTCATTCTTTAAGACCATTTATTTTGTCTGTGGATGTGTGAAATGATATACAAATATGACAGTCAGTTTGCCAACACATCAAGTCATTAGCAACAATGAATGCATTTTCTTGAATTACTTACTTGCCCTGAGGTGTTAGGACCTGAATGAGTGTAAAGAATTTACTGGACTGTCTCAGTTTGGGAGTATTGACCAGAAATTGCTGACTTATATGGACACCAGAGCAAGGAAAGCATAGTCATCACGGGGTCAGCATGAGAACACTGAATGCTTCAAGTAGGATCCAGGCTTGCTGGAAGGAAGGTGATAAGGCATTGAAAACAAACTTGGTCTACATCAAAATTTTGCCTACAGCTATAATATACTTCCGTAACTATCTTCATCACTGATTCCTGCCTGTCACACCTGTCATTTGACACATCATCATTTCCGTTTACATCATTTTTTGCAGTGTGAAACCTGGTTGTTGCTAACTGGCCATTCTCATGCCTTTTCAAAATCTCCTTGTATTTTGTTCTTCATCTCAGATTTTGGCCTTTAATTTCTCCTTTGTATCTCTTCCACCTAAGTATGTTAGCATGTAAATTTTTAATTGACTTCTATTTTTTCCAACTAGTAGTTTTCATTTCTCTTTTGTGATTTTTCCACTTAAAATTAAATACTTTTTGGCAGTTGTGATTTCTCTTCATTTGACAAAAAGGAAAAATATAATTTAATGGTAAATGCAAATTTATTAGAAAAATACAACTGCCATTAAGTGAAAGAAGCATATGACCTCTGTATGCCACGTGTAAAATAAAGTTATGACAGAAATAATTAGACTGATTTATATCTTTTGTATATGGTTATGTTTAATTGTTTTCTAGCTAACTCAAATATGTTAATATAGATATGAGAATTCTATCAGAATGAGGCAACCATTTGATGATAATCTGAGAATCTGAGTCTCATTGTATCAGACCATGTATTCTAGTTCTGACAATTTTGGAATAAAGGAAAATAAAATAAATTAAATGTGTTACCCAAAATTCTCTTTCCTCACTTCTATTTTCCATTTGAAGAAAGATAAAGAAAGCAGTTTTTTTACTTTTTCTAATATCATGAGTAAATTTTAGGCAGAATTCAAAATGTATGGAAAAAACTCCTCATAAGCAATCACCATGCAATTGTTCACAGCAAGTCTATGAGTCATATTTGATTCTTTATCTCATCTTCACCTTAACTACACTACCAAATACTTTGGTCTTATAGCTAAAATGTGTTTTAAATGTATCTATTTATATCCATTTCAAGTGGTACCAATATAATCCAAGGTATCATTTCTTTTTTATGAAGTACTATAGTAGTAGTATCTTAGCTCTTTTTCCTGTTTTTATACTTGCTGTCCCCTACAAACCCCAAACCATCCAGGCATTCTTAGTATTTCTTGTGCAATCTAGTGACACCTATAGACCAATGCCCAGAATAATTGTTTTTAAAATAAATATTTTGAATTACATGTTATGATGGTTAGGAGCTATGCACCCCAGGAAAACATGTTCTTAAACTTAATCCATTCCTGTGGTTTTGAACCCATTGTGTGTAGGACCTTTTGATGAGGTTACTTCAGTTAAGGTGTGGACCAGTTCAAACAGAATGGGTCTTAATTCTATTATCAAAGTCCTTTATAAGAAAAATGATATTCAGCCATGTGCATTGCAATGTGACAGATGACCCAAGGACCAAAGATCACTGACATCCAACCCCAGAACACCAGTGTCTGGAAGAAAGCATCCCTTTGTTGATGCATTTATTTTGACTTTTTCTTAGGCTCAAAACTGTGAGCTAATAAATTTCCATTGTTTAAGCCAACTCATTGCATGGTATTTGTTTGAGCAGCCAAGGAAACTAAAACACAGGTGAAAGTATTTACATTTATATGGCACTTAAAATCTTTTAAAAATGTAAATCAATCCATGCCACTATCCTGGTAAATGGATTAATTCTGAATTAAGATAAAAAGTAAAATACTTATCAAAACCAAAAAAATTCTTTAAGATCCAACTGACCTATCTCTCCAATATCATCATTTTGTCCCTCTCTTAACAGCCTCTAACTATACAACATACATTCTTTTCTTTCTATATTCAAACTCTTTCTCTCCTTGGGGAGTGCGACATTGCTCTTCCCCATTCCTGTCTTATACATCAGCATAAATTCTCTATTTATTATTGTGCACTTAATTCCCAGAAAATAGGTATGCATAAATTGTTGGTTCTAACTTTTTCACTAAAGAAATTAGTAATATCAAAAAAAATAAGGACATTCCATTCAAAGGCCTCTTCTAGAAAGCTTCATTCCAAGGATCTTTGGATCTTTATGATATTTGTATTTTGTGAAACTTCTGACTTTCCCACACCATTATCTTATACTAATTCAGACATGATAAAAATAAAGTATCTTTTCTTGATAGAGTTATTGACAGATGTAAATAGGAGGGAATAGAGCTTTTGCCAATACTTTAAAATTTCTTATCCAATCCTATAAAAGTATAGATATACTTACAGCAAATTTTTACTATAAATGGGAAGATCCCTAAAACTTAAATATTAAAATAGATTAATTTGTAACCTAGTGAAGTATGTAAAAAATAAAGCTATCCTTTAGCGTATGTTCTCATGGAAATTAGTGATTCATGAAAATATGTCATTGCTTAATTGGCAATGCTCAGCAGTACATTGATCACTAATGATGGAAAAAGGAGTTAAGACCACCAACTGCCTACAAATTATTGAAGGATAGTTCAAGAAAGGGGATAAAGCTGGGCCAGAGTTATTTATGAAAAGAGTCAACTGAGACAAAGTGCTGTAGCCTTCATTAAACTAATGAGGGAAAACTCTTAAAATTACATTTTAACGGCATTTCCTTGAGGTCAGAATTCAAACTAATGCCATTTTGGTTTGATGCAGCTCACTGAAACTTAATCTGATATTTAAAACTTTGGGAGTGATATATCAGGAAAAGAAAGTGGTTATGACTTTTCTGTCAGAGAATTTTAGAAAGTCACAAGTACCATCACAATATAACTCAAATTTCTCATGAAATGTGTTCATATATTTTATCTAAATTAATTGAATTTTGCCAGTGCTAAGCAAGTTCCTTTGTGACTTTTTAGCATTTGATCTTATAGATTGAGTGTGAATTAAAGACAATTTTTTCTTGACTTTACTTGCAATTACTGATACAAGTGAAAACATCAACATGTTGCAACTGAAACACGAGTTACAATTTATAAAATATGTCTTGATATACATGCTTGTTTAATTCTTCCCAATGTACATATTTATGCCAGTAAAATTAATAGATAAATCTTTTCTTAAAACCCCCAAAAATTTAATTTTCTTGGTAAATTTCTTATTTAATTAATATAAAGAAAATAAGAATGCATTGATGTAAATAAACGTGAGCAGCAGAAACCTTGGATATATCTCTGAACTGGTAATCAGAAATTGAATTCTCCATCTTTATGTGTTTAAAATGAGAACATTGTTGAAAAATTATAGACATTCTATTGCTAATATTTAATTATGTGCTAACATAGGATTCTAAATGTTGGCTGGTCTCTCAATTTGCCCATCATTGAAAAAAGGAGGAGGAAAAAAAAGGCACTTATTTACTGGGTAACAAAGTCAACCATGATATCATCACTTGAATTGATTAAGTTAGATATGATTTTATTTGAATAAAGTCCCCCTATTGTTAACTTGACCACTCTATTATTACATATATTTCAGTGATATTCTGATATTTAAGAACATTATGGGAAACTGTATTAGTCAGTCAAAGGGGTACTGATGCAAAGGACCAAGAATTTGTTGACTTTTATAAGGGGTATTTATTTGAGGTAGCTGTGACCCGAACCGGCGGGGGCGAGTTCTAGGACCTGTGGGAAGGAGCGGGGTTAGGGGATGAGAAGAATGGAGGCAAGACAGGATTCTGATCAAGCCTCGTTTATTGGGGGTAGGGCAGTACAATTTATACTGAGGGAAGGGAACATGTCCACAGGTGATAGGTTGGTCTTGCGTGTGGCAGACGTCCAGGAAGGGAATTGGCTGAAAGTTCGCGCCGGGTCTGCAGAGTTTCGCGCCTTGCACATGCGTATCGCTGTGGTCACCAGAGTTTGTGGCGGGAACAAAGAAACAAAGAGGAAGAAGAAGGAGGAAATGGTGGGGCAGGGTTGTGAAATCCGCCATGTTGGAGGCTGTAAATAGGTTTTACAGCGGGTGGCTCCCCATAGGTCCCCCTTCTCTGTTTAATGTGCTATGAACTGAAGAAAAGAACAGCTGGCGATGGCTCAGTTAGGGCAGGGCTTATACTCAGTGGTGACGTGCAGCTGCAAGGTGCTCCCGTACTGGGGGGGGCTGTGCCTATCTTAGGTCGGGGCTGCACCCGTTAAGTGATCAGTCTTACCCATCATTGGGAATCGTGGCAGCGAAAAGCCACGTCCCTGTCTTAGGTTGACTGATGGGTCAGCCCAGTTGCCCGTCATTGGCTAACCAGACCAGCGCCTCAGCGACAAACGACTTGCAAATATAGCAAGCTATAACAGGGAGCTCTATACCACGCATGACATGCATGACATACTGAGATTAGTGGGTGAGGCCACACCTGCCCTGGTCTGTTTAAGCCAGGGTGCCTGCTGCCCTTATGAGCTGCTAAATCCCTTACTGAAGCCGTTCAGCGATATCTATTAAACAGAGAAGGCTAAGCCATGATAGGGGCCGTGGTGTTCATGGGTGGGGAAAACAGGCAAGGAAAGGAAACACTATTAGAATACAGGTTGGTGATAAGGTAACATAAGAAATTTGCATTTTCAAAGATTGGTTGTTTGTTCTTCGGTCCGGATAAGCTGGTATTGACGAACAGCAGCAAGATACATCATGTGGGCAGAGATTTGCTTCATCCTTTCTTGGAGAAATTTAAGGAGGCAAGGCGCAAATGCACAGATTAAAAGGAAAGCTATTAGGGGGCTGAGGAGGGGACCTAGCCAGGTCACGAGAGGGGAAGTGAGCCAGGCGGATAAGGAGGAGGTTGATTGGGAGGGCAGTATTCCTTCCCGCAATTCTCACAACTTCTTAACATTTTGCTCAACAATACCAGATTCATTTATATAGTAGCAACATTCCTCCTGGAGGAAAAGGCAGGTTCCCCCTTTTTTCATCTGTGAGTAAGTTAAGGGCCCTGCGGTTTTGAAGGACTACTTGGGCGAGGGATGTTAGTTGCTGCTGCAGAGAGTCAAGAGACTGCGCACTGGATTCTAGGCTAATTTGTTGTTATTGTTTAAAGTATTGCAAGCTGATGAGGCCATGACCAAGAGCACCACCTGCTGTGGCAGCTGCAGCGACTGAACCTGTGAGGCTAATTTTTTACCAATATACGGAGGAAGGCGGCTCTCTTTGACACAGATGGGGATAGTAAAAATTTTTAGTTTGCCTTCTCCATAGTATGTTAGTTGCGGGGTAATGGTTACTAGGATGCAAGGCCTCATTTTTATAGAATAGAGCATTTTTGGGTTATTGTTAATTTTCCAACCACAAACATATAAGGATCTCTTACACATGCCTGAAGATGAATTTGATTTAAATGCAGATATTGACCATTCTTACTATTATTCCCAATCCATTCTATAGTAGGAGCTATTCCTAGAAAAACTTTCCACAGATTCTTCTGCTTGTGTTTAGATATAATATTACACCATGGAGAAGGGATCCATTTCCCTTTCTGTTTCCAAACACTATTATTTTTAGTAAAAATTATTTTTTGTTATCCTTTACTATTTAGACCATGCCAAATAAATCTGTCATTATATTCAATGGGACTCCCTATAGGGGCACTTTCCCACACTATTCCATAGGAATCATTAAAAATGACAGATTCTCTTCCTATATGGCATTCTTGCCATCCTTCTTTATCCCTACTGTCTTTTTGTGGACAATCATAAGTAGGATTTTTAGTCATGATTAAATTGTAAGAGGGAAATAAAGTCACAATAAACTGAGTATTATTATTTTTAAAGATAGTTATGGCCCAATTTTTAACATACATACAGGAAGGATGGTTACCAATGCATAAGCATTGATAATCAAATGGTAATATGAGATTATCGATTCTTTTTCTTTATAGGGTTCAATTGGCAATCGATTATCAATTGGTATAGGGAATATATGGGTTTTATTCAGATATGTATGAAAGAATGGATTTTTCCAGGTTAACACTCTAAGTAATGGGGGGTTAGGTATATAGGCCTAATAAGTGTAATTACTGGCAGCTTCCTTATTACTTATGATCACCATCATCAGAAGTTGTAGAAGACGCCATCTCTTCATTCTAGAGTTTAATCCTTTTCGCAGATAACTAAATTTGTTCTCCATTTTCTGAAATGATAAGAACATAGCCTCACCCCCTTACTTTAATCCTGCCTTTTTTTCCATTCATTGCTTAAAATATCTTTCTAGAATATTGGTTGATCTTCATTTCCTGTGTCTACTGTAGATGTTTGACATTTTCTAAGTGACATTCCACAGGTGTTAATGAATTATAAACATTAAGAAAATTTAAAGTAAATAAAGCTTTTGCCAATTGATCTTTTGGTGTTATAATACTATCATCTCCCCCTTTTTGTTTTAAAAGCATAGTTTTTAGGGTATGATGGCTGCATTCAACTATGGCTTGACCTGTAGGATTATAAGGAATGCTGGTAACATGTTCAATACCATATTTTAAACAGAAAGATTCAAAGGATTTACTAATGTAGGAAGGTCTATTATTAGTTTTAATTTTCAAAGGGCATCCCATTACAGCAAAAGCAGACCAGAGGTGTGAGTGAACATGATGAAACCGTTCCCCGCTTTGAGCAGTAGCCCACATAAAATGAGAATAAGTGTCAATATAAATATGAACATATTGTAGTTTACCAAAGAATGGTATGTGAGTAACATCCATCTACCTTAATTGATTAGGATTCAGGCCTCTGGGATTAGTTCCAGCCTGAAAAAGCACTGCTGTTAGTGGTCCACAAGTAGGACAAGCATGAATAATTGTTTGTGCCTGTAGTTTTATTAACTTTTGATATTTATTTCGCAGGCCTTTAGCATTAATGTGAGTTAGAGCACGAGCACCTTGTAAACACCCTACTAATAAATCAGCTCGAGCATTATTTACTGTCATAGGACTAGGCAAAGAGGTATGAGAGATATATGAGTAATGTAAATAGGTCTTAACCTAATGATAATTTGCAAGTCAGCGAAAAGTTGAGATAACTCATTAGTAGCAAAGATATGAGCTGTTTCAATATGCTTGACAGTAAGACTTACATATTTAGAGTCAGAGACAACATTCAAGGGCTCTTAAAACATTTGTAAAACTTTAATGATGGCTGAAAGCTCTGTGCATTGAGCAGATGAATAAGGAGTTTGCTAAACCTGTTCTTTTTGAGAAATAACGTATGCTGCTTTTTTATTACTATTACTATCAGTAAATACTGTACAAGATGATTGGGCTATGCACACAGCCCTGAAAAGCACTGCAAAAGTCTATTGTTGGGTTTTTTACAGATAGGGGAATGCAGCTGGCTTGATTTGTCTAAGAAGACACTAAAGAAAGTCTTAGCAATTTTTAAAACAAAGTGATAGCAATACAGCTGGACTTTAACTTTTTGCAACAAACTAGCAGTGTTTGGGATTGCTGCATACTAGTGTTGTCACTTTAATCTATAATAAGAGGTTGTTTCTGTGACACATACTCTTTCATAATAATTAAAACCATAATTAACCACATTATACTTTTCTTTAATATTATGCTGAAATATTGGTAACTTTATACACTCTTAAGCATTTATAGAAACCTTTTATTCATACGACTTTAATTAATAGAGGGTTTAAGGAAAGAAAACTTGTTAATTTTACAACACTGTAAAACACCTTTTATGTAACTTATAACATATTAAATGAACTCAATTATTACTTTAATTTTTCTTTCAAGGTAAAAGAACAAATCTCTTATAATTAGTTTGGAATAAAAGGCTACTGTTCAGGATTAGGTTTTGAGAAAGCAGTTCTGAACATTACGTTCCTTCAAAAGAGACAAAACCTTCCCCTGTTGGAACACCGAGGAAACGATAAGCACAAGAAGCACGAGAAGGTACCTTGACAAGACAGACTTTCTTTGTATACTGATTATTGAGGATAAGAACTTTTACCAAAACAGATTAATGATGAGAGGCCTTGAGAAAGAATAAAAATTTTCAACTTTGCATCAGCATACTACTTGATATTAAAGCCTTTAAAATGTTATAGATAGACCCATCAAATCTTATTCAACTTTAACTATAAAAATTCCTTTTTTCATGAACCTTCTGCACTTTTAGTATTCACTCAGGTTTTGTTCCATAATTTACTCTTTCTTAATAACCAATCATTTTATCTTAGGACAAAATTATTTCCTGTTTCCTTAATAATAAAAACACATTTCATATAGCCCGCATACGAAGTTATCAAGCAAACTTGTTATTACATAATACTGTGAACACTAAACAAGCTTATTAAAATAATGAACTTTTCTTTACTTTAAATACTTAGTAGCATGCAATATCAGAAACAGTTTTCTAGAAGCAAGTTGGCAGGGGAGGCTGGTTGCTGCCAATCTTTCCTGTAATAAAATTACCTTTTATTATTATTATTATATTATTATTAATTCAGGTTTGTTTAATAATGACCTTTTGGAATTAGCCACTTAAACACTTTAATGTAAACGATGCTTCATAAGACCTTTTATAATTATTTATAACCATATAGACTATAATTATATCATTTTAAGACAAATTTTACCTTTACAGAACACATTCCCTTACTTAAAGTTATTACAATACCTTCTACAATTTGCCACATGCAAATTAAGTTCCAAGAGTTTATGAAAATTAGCCATCCTACTTTAGGACAAAATACACCTTTTTGCAAAACTTATTAAATTTCAGTTAGCATTGTCACAAACTTTTAACTTTTTAAATATTCATTTAAGTTTTGCATCCTTCATATTATCCTGTGAAGAAAAATAAGTTATTCATTTCAATCTAGGCAAGAACCATTTTTTATGAAAAGGCATAGTAATTTTGTTAATCAAGACTTACAATTTTTATTATTGTAGATATCTTATTAACATTTAAACTTATGTATTAATATAATAAACTTAAGTATTAATATAAGCACTTATTTAATTTTTGGCCATTTGAATAGATCTCTTTTAAAAATATCTACTAATTTATATTTACCATCCGGAGGTATCACAATATACACTGACATTGAATGAACAGACAGACAAACACAAAACAATTACAACACATTAACAGAAACATACAATGTATTTACAATCGACTCATAATTCTTTACTTTCTTGGTATAGCTGATTTTAAATACTCTGTTATATAACACATCTTAGATTGTACCTCTTAAGATTTCTTCTGGAATTCATGTCGCCTGTAATATGCAGGCTTGTGCTTGGAAACATTATTAGTTATCAGCAATCAGTTAAAATAACTTGAGCAGCATAAATGTAGTTAAGTTTTTATTTTGCAGTTTAGACAGACCATTAACACACATTTTTGGATTATTACTGTAAGACCATACTGAGACTTGCAGTTCTGGAGAAAACTATTAATTTAAAACTGAAAATTCCTTTTAGACCTTGATAAAAACTTGGTACTAATTTTATTATCTTGGTTAAGTAAGCCCAATTAGAATTAGCATGGAAACAAAACAAAACACAAAAGTTGCCATGCTTTTCTCTCTTTCCAGTGGCTAAACTATATTAGCCCTCACTAGCCCAGAGCTACATTGTCATGTAGATAGCAGGGAGTTTGAAGAGTTGCGAAAGGGATTGGCCTTTGCGGGAAGAAAGTTGATTGCCTCATAAGCTTGTTTTGGTTTTGGGGCCTGTGGCTGGCCCTGCCTCCCGTTTCCCTGATGGGGAGGGAGAGGTAGGCCTTGCATGTCGGCAACGAGGACAGACTCTAGGGGCACTACTAGGCTTTTTGTTAAATACCAGGGGTGGGACAGTCTTGGGCGAAATGGCCGGGATCACTGCACTTAAAACAAGCTCTTTTTTGCTGCTGCTGTAAAACCTCTTTTAAAGCGGCCACCATAGCAAGGCCTTGTTGGTAGGCGGGGCTAATTTCAGGACAAAGCCTGATGTAACCAGAGAAGTCCTCCTTCATTCTATAAGGTCTAACCATGGCCTGACAAGCCGCATTTGCATTATCAAAGGCAATTTGCTTTACATAGTCTGTTTCTGTGTTGGTATCACCAGTCTTTCTGCTGCCATGCACAATCTGCCTACAAAATTTGAAAAGGGTTCCTCTGGCCCCTGCTTAATATTAGTGAGGGAGGAGGCAGGGCTTTCTTTTGTGGGCAACGTTTTGCAGGCCCTAAGGGCTGCAGTTTGAATTTGGGCGAATAGGCCAGGGTTATAATTCATATGCTGTACAGTGCCTTCATAATCTCCCGAGCCTGTTACAGAGCAGTGGGCCCATAGGTGGAGGCGGCAGTTTTAAGCTCTTTTAAAGATTTAAAGAGGAAAGTGGAATGCACACGAAGTATCTTCACCTCACCATCTGCCTCATTATCTGCCTCATTGTTTTGCCCCTGGGTTTGCCTCTCGGTGACCGGTTATGCAAAAAAGGGGGGGAGGTTATCACCGCAGGGGATGCACGCCTGGGTGGCCTTCATAAGCAGGTGCAGGTGGGCGGGAAGTCAATAAAAGGATTGTGGTTAACTGCCTTTCTACATTTATGGTGTTGTAATCCTTTTAGCTGCTGTAGCTCCTCTATGAGTTGTAAATGCTCCCTTCCTGTGGAAACCAGGGATAAACTTTTTTTTTTAAGAAGGCAAAGAATTTAGAGAGTTCTTTAAAATTAACCTTTACTCCTCTTGACTTAAGTATGGCCTTAAGGCCTTGAAGGAAAAGGGAGCGCTCACTAGAGGAGCCATGCCCCATGGTAAAGTCGACACTTACGGAGGCCTCGGAAGATAGGCGGTCTCCCAAGGGTCTCTATCACACGTCCGCAAGCTGAAGCTCAGGTCTTCTGCCCAAATCAGTTGCTCAGGTCTTCTGCCCAAGTCAGTTGCGCAGGGCCTCTACCCTAGGGGGTCGCTCAGGTCTTCATTGTAGTCTCAGATCACCAGCACTGGCTTTTTCGGCAGTGTTGACTTGCTCCTGTCCTGGGTCCCAGCCACGTTGGGTGCCACTTGCTCCAAACCGGTGGGGGTGAGTTCTAGGACCTGTGTGAAGGAGCGGGGGTAGGGGATGAGAAGAATGGAGGCAAGACAGGATTCTGATCAAGCCTCGTTTATTGGGAGTAGGGCGGTACAATTTATACTGAGGGAAGGGAAAGTGTCCACAGGTGGTAGGTTGGTCTTTCGTGTGGAAGACGTCCAGGAAGGGAATTGGCTGAAAGTTCATGCGGGGTCTGCAGAGTTTTGCGCCTTGCGCATGGTATTGCTGTGGTCACCAGAGTTTGTGGCAGGAAGGGGAGAACAAAGAAACAAAGAGGAAGAAGAAGGAGGAAATGGCGGGGCAGGGCTGAGAAATCCACCATGTTGTTGGAGGCTGTAAATAGGTTTTACAGCGGGTGGCTCCCCACATAGCAGCTTACAGTTGCAAGGCCCTAAAGAGTCCCAACTCAAGGTTACTTCATCCCCAAAGTCTGCTGCCATGTGTTGAAGCAAGATGGTGAGCAATATCAGTGAGGGTTCAGCCTTCCTCTTTCCTCTTAAGGCTTGTGGGCCCATGCGCCACCCCCCCACCCCCCCCCCCCCCACCCCCGCTTCTTCTGATCTCAGCTGTAGGTTGGTTTAGGGCTCAGCTGCTCTGTTTTCTTCAGCTGTAAACTATCAGGTGAGTGGCTTGTCAATCCTTGGGGCTCCAGGGATTCTCACCTCTGCTGTGTCTTTCACTGTGTTCTCCTTTGTATCTACTTCTGTATGTCTCCTTGATTATCAGTTGATAGAGTGCACAAAGGGGGCAGGGACTCAAACTGACTCACCCTAATGAGGTTGTCAAATGAAAGCCCTAATTGTTATTTTTTTGCAGTTTTTTATTATTTATGTATTTTTCTAATATTTCATTTTATTAGAGAAATTTAGGTTTACAGAAAATACAGGGTTACTATATACCACTCTCCCCCATTATTTTTATTTTTATTTTTTAAAAGATACTTAGATTACATAAATATTACATAAAAAATATAGGGGGGAGGGGGCAAGATGGCGGCTGAGTGAACATCCCTGTTAGGGTCTTCTGCAGGGAATCGGCTGGGCGGCGTTGGAGACTCTTTGGGACCGGATTGTTTCGGGATTTTCGCTGGTCCGGAGGTGTCTGGACATCGATTTGGAGGGAAGGTAACAGAGAGGATCCGTCTGTGAAATACACACGGAGATCCCAGCTACCTGTAGAGGATTCCCTCCTTGGGTAGGCGGAGACGAGGCATCTAGCCCCGCTCGGTGGGGCTGAGCCAGGCCCGGCCGCAGTGGCGGGCCAGGCTGCGCCGGCGGCGAGCGGGGCCAGGCGGGGCCGAGCCGGGCCGAGCCGGGCTGCGGGGGCGTGCGGAGCCGGGCGGGGCCGGTTCAGGCCGTGACGGCAGGCGGCGGACGCCAGAGCTGGGCCTGGGCTGCTTTAGCGAGCGGAGCCGGGCGGAGCCGGGCCGGGCCGCGGCGGCGTACGGAGCCGGGCGGGGCCGGTCCAGGACGCGGCGGCGAGAGGCGGACGCCGGAGCCGGGCCAGGCCGCAGTAGCGAGCGGAGCCAGGCGTAGCCGGGCCAGGCCGCGGTGGCGTACGGAGCCGGGCGGGGCCGGTGTAGGCCGTGGTGGCGAGAGGCGGACGCCGGAGCTGGGCCAGGCCGCTGTAGCGAGCGGAGCCAGGCGGAGCCGGCTCGGGCCGCGGCGGCGTACGGAGCCGGGCGGGGCCGGTCCAGGCCGCGACGGCAGGAGGTGGATGCGGGAGCCGGCTGGGCCGCTGTAGCGAGCGGAGCCGGGCAGAGTCAGGCCAGGCCGCGGCGGCGTAAGGAGCCGGGCAGAGCCGGTCCAGGCCTCCGCGACGGGCAGCGGCCGGCGGAGACGGGCCTGCGGAGGGGTTTCTGTTCTTTGTTTTTTTTTTAATTTATTTTAATTTATTTTATTTTATTTTCTTTTTGGAGCATCTGCAGTACTGGGGAGTTCGTGGGCCCTGGGCGGCCTATTGGGGGTTTGTGGGAAGGGAGGTGCTTGCAGACCCATTTGGGCAGACAGACGGGGGGTTTTAGGGCAAAGTGGGGAGAAGTTGTTGTTTTAGATAGTGTTGCAATTGTGACACGTGTATACCTGTATCTCTCTTCCCCCTATCCGTTCCCCACCATTTGCCCATCCTCTTTTTCTTTCTTCCTTTCTTCTTGTCTTTCTTTTTTTCTTTATTATAATTAGTTTTTTTTTTTGGTTTTCTCTTTCCCTCTTGTCCCTCATCTTCCACTTATTTTATTTTAATTCAAGTATACAATAGGTGCTACAGGGAACACCTCACATTTGCTGGGTTTTCCCATCCTCCACTGCCTCATTTCTGTGTGAACTGATTTAGGCTACCTACACTATCCCCCTTCCCCTGCATCTTGATATCCACTATCATCTACTGTCTCTCCTATATTCCACCCCCCACCTCCCGTTCTTTGATCCACCAAGTGTCTAACTCTTAATTTCTAATACCTTTGTTCTGTTTTCTCTCTGTTATCCACTCTTGAAACTACTACCTTTCTTTTCTTTTTCCCTCTCTCATGAAAACAATAGCTTTGTAGTTCATACCATATTCCTCCCATATTCAGTCATCTACTTCATAAAAGGTACTCTACCTACAGCTATAACTCTATACAATCTACATGAATCTAACCTCCATCCTCCCAGATCTCATATTCTTGCTTTGTTAACATACATCACCAATACTACTTTACCCTTTTCCCTTGCTTACACAATTGCCTTTCCCCAACACTAATACTTTCCTCTAAAGTGAACTTAACCAACAACAAGTAACTAGAATAAGAAGAAAAAAGTGACAAAGAGAAGATATAACACCTATGCAAAAATAACAACTAATTAACCTCCAAGAGCAGACAAAGAAGCTAAGGAACTGATTAAATTCGTCAAAATAAAGAGATGACCAGAAAGCAACAAAAATCTACAAACCAAACCAATAATCAGGAAAACATGGCTGAATCCAATCAACAAACCAATAATCACGAAGGGGAGCAAAACTTGGCACAAGCAATGAAAGATCTCAGAACATTTATCACCGACAAATTTGATGCACTAATGAAAGAGGTTAACAACATGAAGACATCACTTGGAGGGGAAATTGCAGACATACGCAAAAACATAACAGATATGATGGGAATGAACACCACAGTTCAAGAAATCAAAAATACACTTGCAGCAAATATCAGCAGACTAGAAGAGACAGAGCAGAGAATTAGTGATGTGGAAGACAGTACATCAGAAATCAAACAGATAGTAGAAGGGGTCAATAAGAAGATAGAAAAAATCCAATTAGGATTTAGGGACCTGAATGACAATGCAAAACGCTCAAACATACATATTATAGGCATTCCAGAAGGTGAAGAGAAGGGAAAGGGGTCAGAAGGAGTGTTGCAGGAAATAATGGCTGAAAACTTCCCAAATCTACTGAAAGAGACAGAGGTACATATCCAAGAAGCACAGCGCACTCCACAAGTCATAAACCCCAACAGGCCCACCCCAAGACATATACTTGTCAAATTATCCAATGTTCAAGACAAAGAGAAAATCCTAAAAGCAGCAAGAGAAAAGAAAACCATCACATACAAGGGAAGCTCAATTAGATTAAGTGCTGATTTCTCTTCTGAAACCATGGAGGCAAGAAGACAGTGGTATGATATTGTCAAGGTACTAAAGGAAAAAAATTTCCAACCAAGAATACTCTATCCAGCTAAACTAGCATTCAAACATGATGGAGAGTTCAAAATATTCGCAGACAAACAGAAACTGAAAGAGTATACCAACAAGAAACCTCGCCTTCAAGAAATTCTAAAGGGAGTTCTGCAGGAAGAAAGGAAAAAACAGGAAAGGCAAAGTTGGAGGAGAGTATAAGACCAACAACAACAACAAAAAAGACAAAAAAAAATATACAAACAAAATATGACAAACACAAATCCAATCAAAATATGGCTAACACAAATAATTCCTTGATAGTAATAACACTGAATGTCAATGGATTAAACTCACCTATCAAAAGATTCAGACTGGGACATTGGATAAGGAAATATGACCCATCCATATACTGTCTACAAGAGACACATCTTAGACTCAGAGACGCATGGAGATTGAAAGTGAATGGCTGGAAAACAATCATACAAGCTAACAATAACCAAAAAAAGGCAGGAGTAGCTATATTAATATCAGACAAAATAGACTTTAAATGTGAAACAATTGTGAGAGATAAAGAAGGATACTACATTTTAGTCAAAGGGAAAATCTGTCAAGAAGATCGAACAATCATAAATATCTATGCCCCTAACAAGGGTGCCTCTAAATACGTCAGGCAAACGCTGGAAAAACTAAGTGAAAGAATAGATACATCTACAATTATAGTGGGGGAATGTAATACACCACTATCAACTCTGGACAGAACATCTCAAAAGAGAATCACCAAAGAAACAAAACATCTGAATAGTATATTAGAGGAGCTCGATCTAATAGACATATATAGATCGCTACACCCAAACACAGCAGGATATACATTTTTCTCAAGCGCACATGGATCATTCTCCAAGATAGATCATATGCTAGGCCACAAAGAAAGGCTGAAAGAATTCAGAAAGATTGAAATCATACAAAACATTATCTCTGACCACAGTGGAGTCAAGCTGGAGATTTGCAAGGGACAGAAGCCCAGATTTCACACCACGATTTGGAAATTAGACAGCACACTCTTAGAAAAACAGTGGGTCAAAGAGGAAATCTCAAAAGAAATCAATGACTACCTTGAAACAAATGATAATGATAACACAACATACCAAAATTTATGGGATGCAGCAAAAGCAGTACTGAGAGGGAAGTTTATAGCCATAAATTCATATATCAAAAAAGAAGAAAGAGCAAAAATTGAAGAACTAACTGCACATTTGAAGGAATTAGAAAAACAACAACAAAGTAACCCAACAGGAAGAAGAAGGAAGGAAATAACAAAGATAAGAGCAGAACTAAATGAAATAGAAAATAAGAAAGCACTTGAATAGATAAACAAGACCAAGAGCTGGTTTTTTGAGAAGATTAACAAAATTGACAAACCTTTAGCAACACTAACAAAGAAAAAAAGAGAGAAGATGCAAATACACAAAATAAGAAATGAGAAAGGCGATATCACCACTGACCCCACAGAAATAAAGACTATCATAAGAGGGTATTTTGAAAAACTATATTCCAACAAAAATGACAATCTAGAGGAAATGGACAAATTCCTAGAAACACATAAGCAGCCCATATTGACAAAAGAAGAAATTGATGATCTTAACAAACCAATCACAAGCAGAGAGATAGAATCAGTTATTAAAAATCTCCCAACTAAGAAGAGCCCAGGGCCAGATGGCTTCACAGGTGAATTCTACAAAACATTCCGGAAAGAACTGTCACCAATCCTGCTGAAACTATTCCAAAACATCGAAACAGAAAGAACATTACCCAACTCCTTCTATGATGCCAACATTACCCTAGTACCAAAGCCAAACAAAGACATCACAAGAAAGGAAAATTACAGACCAATTTCTCTAATGAACATAGACGCAAAAGTACTTAACAAAATACTTGCTAATCATATTCAACAACACATTAAACGTATTATACACCACGACCAAGTGGGATTCATCCCAGGTATGCAAGGATGGTTCAACATAAGAAAATCAATCAACGTAATACACCATATAAACAGATTGAAGGAAAAAAAATCACATGATTTTATCTATTGATGCAGAAAAAGCATTTGACAAAATACAGCACCCTTTCTTGATAAAAACACTCCGAAAGATTGGAATACAAGGAAATTTTTTGAACATGATAAAGAGTATATATGAAAAACCTAAAGCCAATATTGTTTACAATGGAGAAATCCTAGACTCCTTCCCTCTAAACTCTGGAACAAGACAAGGATGCCCACTGTCTCCACTCCTATTTAACATTGTCTTAGAAGTACTTGCTCGAGCACTGAGGCAAGAACCAGAAATAAAAGGCATTCAAATTGGAAAGGAAGAAGTCAAAATTTCATTATTTGCAGATGACATGATCTTATACATAGAAAACCCTGAGAGATCTACAACGAAGATTCTAGAACTCATAAATGAGTTTAGTAAAGTTGCAGGTTATAAGATCAATGCGCAAAAATCAGTAGCATTTCTGTACACCAATAATGAGCAAGATCAGGAGGAAATCAAGAATCAAATACCATTCTCAATAGTAAATAAAAAAATCAAATACTTAGGAATAAATTTAACTAAAGAGGTAAAGAACTTATACAATGAGAACTATACAAGATAGTTCAAGGAAATCAAAGAAGACCTAAATAAATGGAAGACTATTCCTTGTTCATGGATAGGAAGACTGAACATTATTAAGATGTCTATCCTACCAAAACTGATCTACACATTCAATGCAATCCCAATAAAAATCAACGCAGCCTTCTTTAAGGAACTAGAAAAACTAATTATGAAATTTATTTGGAAGTAAAGAGACCCCGAATAGCCAAAGTCATACTGAAAAAGAAAAACGAAATTGGAGGAATCACACTACCTGACTTCAAAACATACTATAAAGCTATGGTGGTGAAAACAGCATGGTATTGGCATAAGGAGAGACACATAGACCAATGGAATCGAATTGAAAGCTCTGATATAGAACCTCACATATACAGCCACATAATATTCGATAAAGCCACCAAACCCTCTCAACTGGGAGAGAGTGGCCTATTCAACAAATGGTGTCTGGAGAACTGGATAGCCATATGTAGAATGAAAGACGTTTACCATCTCACACCTTATACAAAGATCAACTCAAGATGGATCAAAGACCTAAATATAAGAGCCAAGACCATAAAAACCTTAGAAAGCAGTGTAGGGAAACATCTACAGGACCTTGTAATAGGAAATGGATTTATGAATATCTCACCAAAAGCACGAGCAGCAAAAGAACTAATAGATAAATGGGACTTCCTCAAAATTAAAGCCTTCTGCACCTCAAAGGAGTTTGTCAAGAAAGTAAAAAGGGAGCCCACACAGTGGGAGAAAATATTTGGCAATCATATATCTGATAAGAAACTTATAACTTGCATATATAAAGAACTCCTATATCTTGAAAATAAAAAGATAAACAACCCATTTAAAAAATGGGAAAAAGACTTTAACAGACACTTCTCTGAAGAAGAAATACAAATGGCAAGAAAGCACATGAAAAAATGTTCCAAATCTCTAGCTATCAGGGAAATGCAAATCAAAACTACAATGAGATACCATCTTACACCCATAAGATTGGCAGCTATGAAAAAAACAGAAGAATACAAGTGCTGGAGAGGATGTGAAGGAAGGGGAACACTCATCCACTGCTGGTGGGAATGCAGAAGGATTCAACCATTCTGGAGGACAGTATGGCGGTTTCTCAAAAAACTAGCCATAGATTTGCCATATGACCCAGCAATACCACTGCTGGGTATATACCCAGCAGAACTGAAAACAAGGACACAAACTAATATATGTACACCAATGTTCATAGCAGCATTGTTCACTATTGCCAAAAGTTGGAATCAACCCAAATGCCCATCAACAGATGAGTGGATCAATAAAATGTGGTATATACACACAATGGAATACTACTCGGTTGTAAGAACAAACACACTACAAACACATGTGATAACATGGATGAATCTTGAGAACCTTATGTTGAGTGAAGCAACCCAGACATTGAAGGACAAATACTACATGACCTCAATGATATGAAATAAACAAGCTGCCCTAGATAGCAAGAGAATGAACGATAGGCTTACAGGAAATCGGGGGGTGGAGGAAGGATATGAGCCGATGTCTGCAGGGGTGGAATTTAAGACGAGATGGTGGTAAGTATGAACACAAAGAAGAGATAAAAGGGGGGCAAGGGGTTGCCTTTGGTTGGGGCTTTGCGGGTTTGAGGGTGGCTGGGGAGGGATGGATGGGTAACGATGCCCAAAAGTGGGGGGAGGGAGGGGTAGCATACGAACACAGGAGAGGGTCAGGTGTTGGTGGAGAGTAAAATGCCGAGAAAATCATATCAAAATATAATAAAGAGGGTTACCTGTTTAGAATGCTCGGAGGGGAGGGTCTGATGCAGGACGGGCTCCTGGGGAATGTCTAAATGCTCATTCTGCCAGAGTGGGTGACACCATGGGGTAGAAACCCAAGTAGTGAGAGTGGGGGTGGACCCACATCCTGGGGAGGACTAATGCCATCAAATAGAGGGAACTGTATCCCTCGAGAGAAAGGGTGGCTCCCAGGGCATTGGGGCAGTTGAGCAAGTTAGGCCCTGAACACTATTCCATCTATCTCTGGAAGTGGCTCCTCAGGAAACGGAGGTTGGCTGTCACTGTGGGCACCAAGGTGGAAGGGAAAATGGACGTTAAATGTGTGGAACCAAAGTTAATGGGGGGTAAGAGAGGAGTTTCTTGAGAGTACACAAGGATGGATATAAAACATGTAATATTACACCATAACATATAGGAGATGACAGACGGATAATGTAAACCATAATGTAAAACATAGGATAACTAAAAATGTAAAGAACTGTGTATCCTAAAGTATGCACCATAATGTAAGTACAGATGTCACCTTGTTAGAAAGCTAATGTCTCAGACTCTGTACATCACTTTAAGTAAATATGATATGAATAGGGCGTAAGAGTATCACTGTGGAAGGGAAAAGGTTTTCTGGTGGATGTGTGGGAGTGCTGTATATTATATATATACATTGCTGTGGTCTAGGACTCCTGTGAAGAAAAGCTGAATAATTAGGGGGGGGGGGGAAAAAACAAAAAAAAAAAGATAGGATGTGGAATTTTTTCAAGTCAACATTCTTTATCTAAGTTCTTTATATAACTTTATCCAAGTTTTTTTTTTTAATTTTTTAATTTTTTATTGACTTTGTAATAATATTACATTAAAAATATATATGTGAGGTCCCATTCAACCCCATCCCCCCACCCCCCCCTCTCCCCCCCCAACAACACTCGTTCCCATCATCATGACACATCCATTGGATTTGGTAAGTACATCTTTGGGCACCTCTGCACCTCATAGACAATGGTTCACATCATGGCCCATACTCTCCTCCATTCCATCCAGTGGGCCCTGTGAGGATTTGCAATGTCCGGTGATTACCTCTGAAGCACCATCCAGGGCAGCTCCATGTCCCAAAGACGCCTCCACCTCTCATCTCTTCCTGCCTTACCCCATACCCATCGTCCACCATGTCCACTTTTCCCAATCCAATGCCACCTCTTCTATGTGGACATTGGATTGGTTGTGTCCATTGCACCTCTATGTCAAGAGGAGGCTCAGATTCCACATGGATGCTGGATGCAATCCTCCCATTTTCAGTTGTAATCACTCTAGGCTCCATGGTGTGGTGGTTGTCCTTCTTCAACTCCATCTTAGCTGAGTGTGGTAAGTCCAATAGATCAGATTGTAGGTGCTGGAGTCTGTTGAGGCTCAGGACCTGGCTATCACATTGTCAGTCCAGAGATTCAAATCCCCTAAATATATCTTAAACGCCAACACTAACTGCACCTCCAGCACTTTAGCATGAAAGTCTTATGAAGGGAGATCCCATCTGAGTCCAGATTCATCAAACATAAACACCATTTCCAAAGAGGGGCCATCTGCCCTGGTAGTTAACCCCATCGGCCATGACCATAACTCCCATGGGTCTCTTTAGACCTCAAAGGAACCAATATCTGGGGGTTGTATCTGCTTTATCTGTCTCTCTGACTCTGCTCAGTTGTGCATGAGGGCAATCCTTCTGCCAGCCTCCAGACTCTTTTTTAGAAACTCGTAGCCATATAAACTCATTTCTCCTTTCCATTTCCCCCTTACTTTAGGTCAATCCAAGTTCTTTATCTATCCTTTAAACCCATCGCTATATGCCATTCCCTAGTAAGGGACCATGACATTATATTGGGCTTCAAATTTCGGGGAGTTCTGGATCACAGAGTGTTTCAACAATGGCAATGGAGGGATACTGGTATGGGATACCAATGACAGGTGATATATGGCTGACAGGGAGCTGTACAGAACATATGTCCAGGGTGCATGGTAATGATTGGATATACTCATAGTGGCAACAATTAAAAACCACAGCAGGGGGGGTACTGGGTTCCTGGCCAGTGGTGCTCTGTCGTGGTCCCTAGGGGAGCAGCGACAGTCTCCCAGGTACAGTGGTGGGGACCGGGAGGGAGTGAGGGTTCAACAGTGAGCCCCTGATGCTAATGACTATGCTTGTGAGCTGATAAACCTAAAATAAGAACAAGGCCTAGAGCAACATTGTGCCTGGGAATTTCCTCCTGTCAGCCTTCATGTTACTCAAATGTGGCCAGTCTCGAAGCCAAACTCAGCATGTAAATGCAATGCCTTCCCCCCAGCGTGGGACATGACACCCGGGGATGAGCCTCCCTGGCAACGAGGGACCACTATCAACTACCAACTGATGATGCAACTGGAAAATGACCTTATACAGAAGGTTCAATGCGGATCAGCAGAATATCCATGTCTACATAAAATACCATGACTTTAAAATGCTGTTTGACCTAAAGTAAGGGGGAAATGGAAAGGAGAAATGAGTTTATATGGCTACGAGTTTCTAAAAAAGAGTCTGGAGGCTGGCAGAAGGATTGCCCTCATGCACAACTGAGCAGAGTCAGAGAGACAGATAAAGCAGATACAACCCCCAGATATTGGTTCCTTTGAGGTCTAAAGAGACCCATGGGAGTTATGGTCATGGCCGATGGGGTTAACTACCAGGGCAGATGGCCCCTCTTTGGAAATGGTGTTTATGTTTGATGAATCTGGACTCAGATGGGATCTCCCTTCATAAGACTTTCATGCTAAAGTGCTGGAGGTGCAGTTAGTGTTGGCGTTTAAGATATATTTAGGGGATTTGAATCTCTGGACTGACAATGTGATAGCCAGGTCCTGAGCCTCAACAGACTCCAGCACCTACAATCTGATCTATTGGACTTACCACACTCAGCTAAGATGGAGTTGAAGAAGGACAACCACCACACCATGGAGCCTAGAGTGATTACAACTGAAAATGGGAGGATTGCATCCAGCATCCATGTGGAATCTGAGCCTCCTCTTGACATAGAGGTGCAATGGACACAACCAATCCAATGTCCACATAGAAGAGGTGGCATTGGATTGGGAAAAGTGGACATGGTGGACGATGGGTATGGGGTAAGGCAGGAAGAGATGAGAGGTGGAGGCGTCTTTGGGACATGGAGCTGCCCTGGATGGTGCTTCAGAGGTAATCACCGGACATTGTAAATCCTCACAGGGCCCACTGGATGGAATGGAGGAGAGTATGGGCCATGATGTGAACCATTGTCTATGAGGTGCAGAGGTGCCCAAAGATGTACTTACCAAATCCAATGGATGTGTCATGATGATGGGAACGAGTGTTGTTGGGGGGGGGGGGAGAGGGGGGGGTGGGGGGGTGGGGTTGAATGGGACCTCACATATATATTTTTAACGTAATATTATTACAAAGTCAATAAAAAAAATCTTTCCTAAAAAAAAATAAATAAAAAAAAAATATATAGGGGATTCCCATATGCCCCACTCCTCACACCTTCCACATTTTCCCACATTAGCAACATACTTCATTAATGTGGTACACTCATTGCAATTGATGAACACATTTTGGAGTATTGACACTAAACATGGATTATAGTTTTCATTGTAGTTTACACTCTCTCCTACGCAATTCTGTAGGTGATGGCAAGATATAAAATGACCTCTTTCTGTCATTGCAATGTCATTCAGGATAATTCCCAAGTCCCAAAAATGCCCCTGTATTACACCTGTTTTTCCCTCTCCCTGCCCTCAGAAACTCCAGTGGCCACAGCCTCCACATCAATGATACAATATCTTCCATTGCTAGAGAGTCATAAGAACTCTATAGTAGAATACCAGTAAGTCTACTTTAGTCCATAGTTCATTCCCCAATCCTGAAGATTCTGGGATGGTGATACCTACGCCAACTCTAAGAGGAGGCTTTGGTCCTGTATGGCAAAGTCCTAATCTTAATATAATTTAATCAAAGACATCTCAGCTGAATCTAATACAATAAAAGGATATCATGCCCAGAATAACAGACCAGTTTAGAAACATATTCTGTAATCTATATTTCTTTTTGGAATTCATATATAATATCAAACTTCCATACTCCACCCTCTGAATTCCCAAAAAGACATTACAATATTAAAAATAAATCTTAAATAAATAACAATGCTAAATACAAAATCATATCACAATCAGTTTATAGAAATACAGTTTGTCTTGGGGAAATGTCCCTTCTGCCTGTAGACCTGTGAAGCCCACAAAACAATTTATCTGCTTCCAATATACAAAGGGATAGATCAAAGAAAACAAAGATGGCTAATACAGACATGCTTTCTGTTGATTACTCAAGGAAAAAACTTGGCAATTTTCTTCTGGAATTGCTGAGTTTTGTTCCTATAAAATGAGCAAATCCTAAGAATATCTCTTTAGTGTTAGTCAAGATAGCGCAGCCCGGAACTCTCAAACTTTTTACTACTGTGCTCCTCTGTTATGGCAGTGAGCCCTTTGTTCCCAGGATATATTTGGAGATAAAATACATGTAGGTCCAAGAAACTTTTGGCCATGACTCACCTGTGTTTCATGATATGTTTTTCTTGCCTGCTATATTGTATCTTTCACTTTTCATCTTTCCTATTCATTCATTTGGGCATAATTTTCTTCTATGCTGCTAATGTTACTGTTAACAATAGCAGAATGGACTTGAACATCTACCTAAGGTGCCAATGCAGCTGTTTCTTCTTGATGTTGAAGACAACAACTGAATTTAGGAAATATTTGTTCATAGGCAAGATCAATATTGCCGATACTTTGACACTTCTTTTTTTTCCATGTAGTTGGCATTTTTACAATGCAATGTAAGTACTATGGGCCCATGAGGAGTTACCTGGAGGACAATATAGGGGACAGTAAACACTTTCTATGATTTCATGTTTCTGTCTACTATTTACCTTTCTTATTCTCATATTCACATCATAGGAGGTTTTCATATCCACTAGCTCAGGTAAACTTGTTTTTTAGGCTTGAACTATGTTTTCAAGGTTGAATCCCTGCTGTCCTGAGCTATGCCACTCAGTTCTCTTGACAATATCACAGAAAAAGAAATGACAACACTCTTTGAAACAATAAAACTTGGGAAACATAATGTTGAATGTTTTAGTATTGCACAAAACACATGCTACTGTTTTTTCATTTTTATAGCCAGAAATCAGTATTTCCAGTTTACTCCACTTTAAAGATAGTCTACGCTTTTGACTAAGCATCAAATACCAATTTCCTTTGTACTTTTTACTTCACTAAGAAAAAGAAAAGGGAATTAAAATATTGTAACAATTGCATTGTTTGGTAAATCAATCTTTTGGGGAAATGTGTTTTTAAAGCAACAACATGTATTATTGACTTGAAGTCCAGCAAAAAGAAGACTACACAATACCAGGCATGAAAACTCTCCTTTCAATTTACTATATAATTGTAGTAATATTAAATAAAAGTTATGTTTAACGCTGCTCTCTGGTTGAATGTGTACATTTTTCCACAAAATTAATGAACTTCATCCAATAATTTATCACTGCAACCCCAAGTGTGAAATAGAAAAATAATGCTACGTCATTTACAATTATATTTATTCTGCACTTTTTGGTCTTGAATGGTTTTGTTAATTATCAATTATGTTCAGTACATCTCAGATTAAGCATTGGCTTTTTGGCTTTCTCATTTTATCTCAAATCTTCTCTATTAATTTTCACCCCCCCTAAACAAATGAAAAAGGCAAAATAAAATAAGATCAATCACCATATGTTTCTTGTTTCCTTAGGACATGGCATTTATCTCTCTATATGTAGATTTTTGTTCTTTGAATAACTGCATAACAATTGATTTTCCATCCCATTTAAATAGCATTAAATCCTTTATTTTGGATTTTCTAAAGGTAAATGTCATAGTAGTTTTTATCATATCCATTTCCTTTTTGATATTCAAATTTACACTATTTCTAACAAAAAGTAAATGCCTAATTGTTTATAATATATTTCCAAATGCTTAATTGCAATATATATTTTCATGTTTAAAAGTGAATTTTAAAACATTTTATACTCTATAATACTCTAGGTTCATGTTCTTTTTAAAACGCTGTTTTTAAAAGGCTAATTTTCAGTGAAGTTGTGATTCATTTGTGGTTGTGCTTTTTTTGTTTACTTTGGAAACATTGTTAAAGTACCAGTATTTAGTTTTATGCACAGTGTTTTACTTAATTTATTTTATTTTTTTTATATTTTTTAATTAAATTGCCTTTTTTAAAGATACATAAAGCACAAAAAATGTTACATTAAAAAATATAAGAGGTTCCCACAAAACCCACAGTCCACCCCCCCCTCCCATAATTGTGGCACATTCATTGCATTTGGTGAATACATTTTGGAGCACAGCTGCACCGCATGGATTATAGTTTACAGTTTACATTGTAGTTTACACTCTCCCCCAGTCCATTCAGTGGGTTAAGGCAGGATATATAATGTCCAGCATTTGTCCCTACAATATCATTTAGGACAACTCCTAGTCCCAAAAATGCCCCCACATCTCATCTCTACTTCCCTTTCCCTGCCCTCAGCAACTACCTTGGCCACTTTCTCCATATCAATTCTAGTTTCTCCCATTACTAGTCACAATAGTTCTATAGTAGAATACCAGTAAATTCACTCTAATTCATATTTTATTCATCCCTCCTGTGGACCCTGGGTTGGTGATGTCCACTCCACCTCTATATCAAGAGGGGACTTAGATCCATGATGGATGGATGTGATTCTCCTGCCTGGAGATGTAGGCACTCTTGGTTCCTTGGTGTGTGGTTGACCATCTTTGCCTCCCTGTTAGCTGACCCGTGCAAGTCTAGCAAACCGGAAAGTAGGAGCTGAAACTCTGCTGAGGCTCATGACCCAGCTGGCATGTGACCAGTCCAGAGATTGAAGTCTCCTGGGTATATACCAATCCCAGCACCAACCACAGGTTCAGTAAAAGTGATGAAAGAGGCATATGTAGAAAGTTCACATCTGAGTTCAACTCAATCAGACTCAGGAACACAAATTCCCAGGTATGGCCCACTGACAAGGCGCTGAACTCCAGAGGCAACTGCCATTAATTGTAGAACCTGTGTGTCTCCGTAGCACTCAGGAGCACCAGTACCCGGGATTCTATCTACTTTGGCTATCTCTGGGATCCTGGTGAGACATGTGCAAGTGCAACCCCTCTGATGACCTCCTGACTCTTTTTTGAAGATTCTTAGTCATATAAACTCATTTATCTTTACCATTTTCCCCTTTTATTCAATGTCTCTTTCTAGCTGCATCACCATTTGGTGATTGGTAGTAATTCCTCGGTCCCAGGGAGGCTCATCCCTGGGAGTTAGGTCCCACACTGGGGGGAAGGTAATGCATTGACATGCTGAGTTTGGCTTAGAGAGTGGCCACATTTGAGCAACGTGGAGGCTCTCAGGAGGTAACTCTTAGGCACCCTGCAACTCTAGGCCTAGTTGAAATTTCAAGCACACAGGCTCATAAGCATAGTCATCAGTATCAAGGGCTCATTGTTGGACCATCCTTCTTCACTGGTCTTTGCCCTTGTACTTGAGGGATTGTTGCTGTTCCATTGGGGAATGTGACAGAGCTCCCCTGGCTAAGAACTCAGTACTCCCTCAGTTGTCATTAGGCACAGTGTTTTAAAACACGTGCTGATAAAACCCTTGCCCTTTTGATATCTCATCATTTACACAGGAAGCTTTGATTCTTTCTGTGGAAGATTTTAGGACTTCCCCTTTATTCCTTTGTTCTACTTTTCACCCTTCTATACCTGATGTTGATCTTTTCATAATCACTCTTCAAGATACTCTCAGGGCTCTGTTAAATTGCAGACTTTTCTTTCTATACTGTGAAATTTCCTCTATTATTTATTGAAGACTTCTTTCTTCCCTAGTCTTTGTTTCCTTTCTTTCTGCAACAACCATTAGTTAGTTTTATTTAATTTTTCTTTCAAACTTGAAAGATGTTGTGTCTCTTATGTCTCTATCAGTTGTAATGGCTTCTCTATGGTTTCTGATGAGAAATCTGCTGTCATTTTGATGTGGGCTATGGGTGGAGGGCTCTTTGTCTCTTCAGAGATAACTAAGTTGTTTGACTTGTGGGTGTGGAACGGTGGGGGGCTGCAGTCCTGCCCTTAGGGACAGTGGCAGCGGCTCCAGTCCCAGGAAATGTTTAACAATGCGGGGGCTATAAACTTTAAGTATTTAGGGGAAATGCAAAAACCAAATGTGCTAAAGGCTTATCTAGAATGTCTGGAGTCCATGCTAAAAGCTTACCTAAGATGTGGAAGATATATGCTAATTGAAGCCTATTGAGAACTGAAACAAAGGGACCATTTGGCCTTTCCTCTCTGTATAAAAGACGTTTGAAAATCTTGTTCGGGGCTCGGGATTCAAACTGAAAGCTCCCGAGTCCGGCTGGCCGTCAATAAACCATTTTTCCTTCTCAAAATCATTGCTGAGTCCTGGCCTCTCTATACTCAAATAATTGAACTTCTCTTAAATTCCACAACATTTTTGGCGACTCTGGTGGGACAATAAATGAAGGCCAGAGACGGTAGCATTTTGCTGCCCCTTCCAAATCCCCGAGGAAGCCGGGAGGACTCGGGTGAACCCCAAATCTGGGCGCCCCTGGATTAAATTTAATCCAGAAAAGATGTGGGCTCCACCAGAATCTTCCCGACAAAATCGAGGGGCAATGGAAGGTCTGAAGAGAAAGATTCTGAGAACGAAAAAGAACTCTGAACATGGAAGAAGGTAAGACTCCCCAGGTGAGCACAGTCTGGAAGGCCCTAGCTTTAATTGCTAGGAAGGGGAGGCTGATCACCTCCCGAGAGAACCTTAGTAGCCCCAGAAGGCTGGGGGGAAGCCGTTCTCTCTAGGCTTGGGAAAAGGAGGAAAACCGGGGAAAAGCCCTGGTGTTTTGGGTTTGTATAACTGCATGTTAGAATCTGGTACTGGTCTTATATCCACTAAAGGAGTGGAGTCTCGATTTTAATAGGAAGGGCTATTTATAGGTTCAAGTCCTAATGTCCTGGAAATTGGTCTAGATTAAGGGAAACAAAACTTGGTTACAGGAAAATGGATCGGCTTTTCTGGTGGAGCTTGGTCTGGGTGTAAAGTTTAAACAGTGGAAAAGTCTAGCTGAAATCTTTTGTTATGGTGCTAATTTGTGAATGAATTCGCTTTATACCAAATGTTAAGTGTTCTGAGGTTTGTGATGGCTGTGGGGGCAGCCATGGTGAAAATAAATATATAAACTTGTGGGTCAGATTAGTGACCTTTGTGCTTCTGTCTGTGTCAGCTCAAGGCTAGTGTTGGAGTTGTGTCCTTATGTAGAGTGGAATTACAGCTGAGCTGGAGCCCTCCCTTGCCATTGGCAAGGGGGTGAAATGATTCTGGGGCAAAAGCTGAGGAGTCTGGATGTTTGCAGAGTCTAGATGTTTGTGCGTGCTCTGCTGTCTTGTCTCTGGTCTGGCCCTTTGCCGGGGCTTGGAGGCCATCTGTGTCCGCGCCACGCACCCAAGTTTGTTAGGGATGTCCCAGTCGGGGTGGCTGGGTCCCTGGGAGAGTTGCCAAATTTGAGTAGGTTCTGTCTGCCCATTTTGGCTGAAAGCTGGAAAGGGGGGAGCAGCTTGCCCCTTTCCAGTGAGTCCACCCTTCTATTCATAAGCCGCATTCCTGTTTGTTGTGTGCCTGACTGCCTGGAAGGGGGGGAAGTGAAGGAGGTGAAAAGCAGAATCAGAATAAATGCAGTAAAGTTCCCTCCTTAGGGTGTCAAAGCCAAAATACGTTTGCATTCTGCTCAGGTTCTTAGAAGGTATTGTAGTAACCTTAAGTAAGAGAATGTGTTCTGTGAAGGTAAAATTTGTCTTAAGGGTATAAATAATTATAAAAGTTTTACAAAGCATTGTTTAAGGTATTTAAGTGGCTAATTGCAGAAAGTCATTATTTAACAAAACTGAATTGATAAATAATAATAATAAAAGGCAATTTTATAACAAACTTATTTGGCAGCCAATCTCCCCTGCCAACTTGCTTCCAAAAAAACTGTTTCTGGTATTACATGCTACTAAGTATTTAAAGTGAAGAAAAGTTCATTATTTTAACAAACTTGTTTAGTATTAATGGCAATTATATGTTGTAAGAAGTTTGCCTGGTAACTTAGTATGTGGGATATATGGAATGTGTTTTTATTGTTAAGGCAACAGAAGATGATTTTGTCCTAAGATAAAATGATTGATTATTGGAAAGAGTAGAGTGTGGGACAGAACCTGAATGAATACTGAAAGTGTAGAAGGTTTGTGGAAGGGAAATTTTTATGATTAAATTGAGTAAGATCAATATACAAAGAAAATATTTTATCAATAGCTTCTTGTGCTTTAACCTCATCATATCCTCAATGTTTGAAGAAGAGTCTTACCTCTTTTAAAAGAACATTTTATGTTCTAGAAATCAAATCCTGAAAAGTAGCCTTTTATTTCAAACTAACTGCAAGAGATTTATTCTTTTACTTTAAAGGAAAAATTAAAGTAATGGTTAAGTTCATTTAATATGTTATAAGTCGAATGAAAGGTATTTAAAGGTGTTATAAAATTAATAGGTTTTAAAAAAATTAATTAAAACTGTAACTAAGAGTTAAAATCATTTATAAATGTATTTATATTATAAAACAGTGGAAAGACAATAACTGAGATTATAGCTGGGTGAATTTAGCCTGAAACTATTATTTAAGTGTAAATTCTACACTAACCTTTCCTTTGTTTATGGTTACTTCAAGCCTAACCTCACCCTTTGCCTTTGCCTATGGTTATTTCATAATTGAGAAGAGCTGGGACATCACTGTCTCCTCTCCTGGTATTAGTAACCCTTTCTCTCATGAATTCAAGTGTAAACTAAATAAATTGCTGCCTGATAGAATAAGGTTAAATGGCCACTGGAGTTTTATTATCTCCAAAACCAAAAAGGGGGGTGGAGGGGGAGAAGTCTCCTGCCTTGACGGTCAGTGTTCCTAAGAGTGGCAATTCATGAGAGAAAGCAGTCTGTCTCCCTGAGGCTTCAAATAGCCTCAGTAAATATATATAAAATTAATCTTGTTGTTTATCCAAAACTCTGCTAATTTCAAAGTAAAATATAAAGTTCTAAAACAAAATGGTGCTAAGGCATTGAGAACATTTTGGTTATTACAATCCATTAAGTAAGAAAGAAAATTCTTGTGGTAAACTGCATGGTCACAGTGCAAATTAAGAAGAGTTTCAAAAGTCATAGAAATCTGATTATGGAAACAATTGGGAAAGGGCCTCCTCTTTGCAAGAGCTTTTAAGGCAAGACTAGGTGTGGTAGATTAAACCTATCTACTAGGCTAGGGAATTAAGAATCAGTTTGCCTGGTAATTTCCCAGTTTAAACCTTTGTCAGCCATAAATTGCAAAAAAAAAAAAAAAAACACACAAAGATTAGGTTAATTTTCACATAAGGAAAATGTTGATGTAACCTGGCAGCCTGCTGCCTCAGTCTCCCACTCCCGGGTTGGACAGCAGTGGAGGAGACCAGTTTAGGCCAGTCCTATGGGCAGTGGAAGGATGCCCAAGAAGGAGCTAACTAAGTCGGTGCCATTTCAGCACTAAATTCTATTCCTTATTTGAAAAAGGGGGGAGCAGGTAAAAACTAAAATGGTTGGAATGTGATAGAGGAAGCAGTTAAATCAAACTTTTGCGTGGGAAAGTTAAATCTCAGATAAGCTGTAACTTCTGAAGTATCCAATCTATGGAAAAACAGGAAGAGTTTGCATGCTAGGCTTAGGGGTATAAATTGTGTCATTTTTCTTTGTTCGTGGCACCAGCCATATCTGGCTCTGCACCCCTTCTTGCAAGATTGAGAATAAATTATTTTCTTCTCCACAATCTGGTGAGCTTCCAGAAGATTTCTTTCCAACGAAATAAAGGTAATTAGTGGCTCTATTAACAAATTTCAGTAAGTAAAGGAAAGTCCATAAAAACTATGGAGAGATCTTTCCTGGGTTATGATTTAAGAATAATTTTCATAACTTAAAGAAAAGAAGTTTTTAGCTTCCTGTAAGGGAAAAAGAGAACATTCCTTGCATAAACTATTATGGTTTCAATTTTATTTAACTTGAGTGTAATCTCCCATAGTTAATTTATAAACTAAATTAACATTATGTACGAAATTAGGCTGAAGGAAAAAGATTGTAGATATGCTCTCTTAAATAAAGAGTAAATTTCTTTCATTGGTAATTGTAATTTAGTAAGTTTATTTAAACATGAGGTGTCTAGTCAATGCGGTTATAGTCAATTATAAAGAGTTTTTAAAACATCTTCCAAACTGAAAATGTTTAAATAGTTCTAGTTGTAGAAGTCATTGTTAACTAAAGAAACTTAGATTGGTATTGGTAGCAGAAACAACTTCATGATAATAAACCTGTCTGAAGGCCACTGCAAAATACACATTTAAGTAAATGGTAATAAAAAGTTGTCTTGATTCTATTGGAAATATTCTGTTTTCATTCTAACAATGAGAAATAATGTTTTTCCTCTATTACTAAAGTAAAGTACCTACTGTTATCTTCATAGTAAAATTGTGTAAGTAAATAGTCATTTGATATATGTATTGCGTTAAGTTGTTTAAAATATATATAAAACAAGAATAAACTTTAACATTGTCAAACTCTTGTGCATTCGAACCAGGCCTTGTATACATTACAGGTGGCCTCTCCATGTGAGTTATTGGCTAGGCTGGTCACTGACCCCTCAATTAAAAATATGTGCTATATCAGTCTCTGGTTCTGCTCCTGAAGTTGATGGAAACTATATTGCAGTTTCAAGCTCCTGCAGCAAATAATGACTCAGTACAGCCAAGTGTACAATGGATATCGCCTCCAGACTGGCACTGTTCCATGGTGCCAGAGAGCACTATGCACCAGGCTAGTAGAATACTGGAAAATCTCTCTAAGATGAAGGATGCTGCAACTTGCTCACTGCATTGAAGAACATGCTAAGTGGAGCCATGATACCAGGATACTGTAAGTAAAACTTAAACACAATTGGCATTATGGCCTGCTCTCATGGAGAGATAACATGTAAGGTGTTACAAACCTGAAACTCAAAACTAATAATTGCAACTCTGAATCCTTATGCATTAAGTAATACATTAGTTAATATTAAGTGCTGTACTTTTATCCTGTACTAAATATATGCCTAATAATTGTAATGTTATCTTTTCTATTTTGGATCAAGTGCAGAAGTATATTAGACATGTTAAATCCCTGGTAAAATCATTTTCTAAACAGTTAATAACATGTCTATAGAATAAGGTGGCAGTCTCAGCCAGTCTCAGTCAACTTCTATATTCTGCTGTACTCTGCTGTGTAGCAAAAGTGAGGCTTGCTTGCTGATGGTGAGTCACCTATTGAACAAGTCAAAATTGCTAGAAATTGTACAATGAAAACCAAGGTGTAAAAATCTTTATTCTGTAGTTCTGATCACTCCCACAGGTGAAAACTAAGAGTATTTCCAAATTAGTGTTATAATCCTGAGTGAAGCCAGTTGCCCAAGGAGTGCCAGTTCACCAGGAGCATCTGACAGAGCGAATGAGTGTCAATCATTGAACAGCTTGGAATGTGTCTTCAGACAAAGCTAAGTGTCTGTTGCAATTTCTCTCTAAAGATGGATAACTTAAAAAATATATATATATGCTGTTCCCACCAGCTTTTAAGGAATGCCATCTTTATAGGCACCTAACCTTGTCTACCTCTGTAATCCAATGTGTCCTCTTTTAAAAACAGGTATTCCAAATTTTTAATTAAGTTTGTTTCTTTCAGAGTGAACATCTTATTAACCATATGAAAACTTCATCCAACTTCGTACAGAATGCCAGATCCATCTTCCTCCAGTTAGAATAAATTAAAGAGTTTTTACACCTTATTAGGCAATGACTACAGCCCATGGCCAGCAGGAAGCAGTTACAGAAAAGAGATCGTCTCCCTTCAGCACCCCTTTTAAATTAAAGGTGTAAACTCTTTAAGAGTAAAATAAAAGTAATAGATGGATCTGGAACCTGACTGGAAATCCACGTGAGTGCCAGTGGCAGCAGAATAACTGTGGGAGGCCCCTGCCCAAGATTCTGCTGTCCAGAATGAAAAGTTCTAAACTTCTAAAAACAGTCCTGGATGCTGTACTAAAGACTGATAAATAATCAATCAAGACAACAAACAGCCATCCACCTCATAGCTCCAACAATAATTATGCCAAAGCTTAGCAAGTTAAACTTTGGCAGAAAGGGGGGAATGATGTGGGCTATGGGTGGAGGGCTCTTTGTCTCTTCAGAGATAACTAAGTTGTTTGACTTGTGGGTGTGGAACGGTGGGGGGCTGCAGTCCTGCCCTTAGGGACAGTGGCAGCGGCTCCAGTCCCAGGAAATGTTTAACAATGCGGGGGCTATAAACTTTAAGTATTTAGGGGAAATGCAAAAACCAAATGTGCTAAAGGCTTATCTAGAATGTCTGGAGTCCATGCTAAAAGCTTACCTAAGATGTGGAAGATATATGCTAATTGAAGCCTATTGAGAACTGAAACAAAGGGACCATTTGGCCTTTCCTCTCTGTATAAAAGACGTTTGAAAATCTTGTTCGGGGCTCGGGATTCAAACTGAAAGCTCCCGAGTCCGGCTGGCCGTCAATAAACCATTTTTCCTTCTCAAAATCATTGCTGAGTCCTGGCCTCTCTATACTCAAATAATTGAACTTCTCTTAAATTCCACAACAATTTGAATTGTTTTTTCTCTCAGGCAAGATGTCATTTTCTTTGTCTGCTTTGTTCTCTGTCTTTAGTTTTTGGAAGCTTGACTATGATGTCTTTTGGCATGAATTTCTTTGGTTTATCTTGTTTGGGATTTGCTCAGCTTGATTCTGTAGGTTTATGAATCTTCCAAAATTTGGGATGTTGAAAACATTATTATTTCTTCATTGCTTCTTGCAGTCAATCCCATGCTCTTCCTCTTTTCCTATAAGAGTCCAATGACATTATGTTAGATTTTTCATTATAGTTTTACAGACCCTGAGTCTCAATTTTGTGTGTGTGTATATTTGCATGTTTATCTCTATTGTTCTATTTGGTTAATTTCTTTAAATTTGATTTTCCAGTTTACTGATGCCTCTCTTCTGTTGTTGAGACCATCCATTGAGATTTTTATTTCATTTTCAATTATAAAATTCATATTTCTTTCTTTTTTATATCACCTTTTTATTTCATATGACTTTCTATAGTTTAATTTGTTTCAGGGTTGATTGTAATTGCTTTCCTTTTGTCACATGGCAGGATAAAGAAATGACAGAGCTCTCTCTTCCTATACCTGTCTGTATGAGAGTCTGTGTATATCAGACCCAGCAAGGGAACAGGGACTCAACCTGAGTCACACCCACTGATGTAGTTGAGTCAAAAGCCCAAAGCAATTTATTATCCAATGAAAGGCCACTCAGTTGAATTGAATGCAAACAAGGGGCATTACACCCAGAGGCATAGATTAGTTCACAAACATAATCTTTCTCTTTTGGAGATTCATGAAATAATCTCAAACTGCCACAGTTATTTTGTCAGATGATTCTAACATTTTCATTATTTAAGTTTTGGCATCTATTGTCTGTTTTTTTTTTCATTCAGTTTGGGATAATCTTGATTCTTTTCATTATGAGTGATTTTCAATTGAAACATGGCTATTTGGGTTTTATATTGCATGGATATTTATATTTAATCGGATCTTAAATTTTTCTGTTTTAGCTGGCTTTTTCTGACCCCACTCAATCAAGGTCCTCATTATTGCAAAATTGTGGTACAAGTTCAGGTTGCTTATCTGGCTTACATTTATAGCTGAGATGAGGGTCTTCCTTACTGTTAGGCAGAACGGGAGTTACCAGCTCAGCACTAAACCTTCTCTGATACCTTCCTGGCTATGATTGCTAGGAATGCCTTATTTCAAAGGCTCCGTTTACACTGGGGGTAGGTTGAAAGAGGTGGCCTATTTTTCCTGTCTGGTGTGAAAATCCTGAATCTCCACTAGACCCCTCTAACACCATCCCAGAGATAAAGGAAATTGTACTTCATTACTTCCAATTGGGGGTGGAAACCTAAGCTCCCCACATGATTTCCATTGGCACAGCTCAGCAGTGATGAAATTTTCAGTAACCTACTCTACTTCCTCTGACTTCACCATGGGATGTTGGAGGATTGGCCTTCCTTGTTATGTCCAAGTGAATGTGGAAGTCTAGATTTTCTCCTAGGTCTTTGCTCACATGGTCAGGATAAAGGCACAGTTCTCTTTTGTTTTTATTCCTATGTTGTTTAGCTGGATAGAGCATTTATTGTTCAAAAGTTTTCTGACTTGCTTTACTGCCCCTTTCTTGTTCATTTGACTTTTATTCTTACTTTAGATATTTCTTTTTTTATCTGAACCTGTTGATGGTTCCAGGTTTCCAGTTTCTTCATGATCAAGTCTAATACATAGAATGCAAAATGAAAACCCTGGGAATTTACTACCATTTTGTTCTTTGTTTACTGAGATTCCTAGTCTGCCTTCTTCTCCCCTCTTGTCAAAGTCTCCTAAAGTCTGTTTTATATATAGTGTCCAGGGTTTTTGCTTGTACCTGGAGGATGAATTAGGGGGAAAATATGTCAGTTCCTTCCTCTTGGAGGTGGAAGTCCTAACCCTATTAATTTTTAAGGTTTCCCCTCTTCTTCATTTTTAAGAATTCTTTTTCAGTTTCTATCTGTTGTTTATTAGAACATAGCCAATCTTGTATAAAGGATCAATGTATCATATCAGTATAAATATTCTAGTTATACATTTAATTATACTTTTATTTTCTACTTTATATTAACTCTAATTACTTATAATTTCATTGTTTATTCCTATTCTTTTTCTTTTTCTATCATAGTAAAACTATTTCTCAGATAGTTGATTATCCTTGGCTGCCTATTTTTTTTGCATTTCCATGAGAAACTAGTAAGAAATTCTAGTAAATTGCATAGGGCATATAACTTGAAAAGGTTAACTGTGATTGAGTATGGACTCATCAGTTTCTCTGGGGATCTCTAAATATCATGAGCTCTAGCTATTTTCTTATCATTTGGTCAGATGACACAGAAGTACCTGGGATATTGTGATATGAAACTGACACTAACATGAAAGGAAGAAAGGAAGAAAAGAAGGAAGGAATGACTGAAGGAAGAAAGAAAGGAGAAAGGAGAAAAAGAGAAAGAAGGATAAAGATTCAGAGAACAACTTGAATATGCTTATTCATGTTGCATATGGAAAAACCAAATGACAAAATGGTGAGAAAGGAGGAAAAAACAATAAGCACGAATGGAAAACACAGTCAAAATAGGAATTACTTTCTCTTGGCATAATGGACCAATAACAATAAATACAGATATGATAGAAATCTACAGCAAGCAAAATATTCACCATATTCTAGGGGAAATATTGTTTAAACCAAATCTAAACACAAACTAGGAAAAAATGTCTTAATATAAAAAAGAAATCTCTCATCAACACATGAAAACACAACCAAGCAATAAAAAGTCGGTTCTGTACTTCTCTCCTTTAAAATTAATGTGTATGAAATGTGGACATTATTGTTTCATTTTAGTTTCATGAAAAAAAAGTTATTGGTGCTTTATATATCCAAACTCCATTTATATTGTATTTATACATATTAGTCACCATTTAGTTAGAAGAAATCATATATTCATTATCATAGTGATTGCGAAATTTCAAGAATCTGTTTGCTAGATTAAAAATCACATCAGAGAGTTAGGTGTGTGATGAATATAATTCATTTAGGAAGTGTCTCTTTCTAGTACATACTTAGTGGATTTCAGGTACAATGACAGATCTGCGTGGCTAAGGTGCCAATGTGGGCAGTGAAAAAGATTAATCAACAAGTTGATAAACCTTACTCTCATCAGAGTAAGAACCCTTAACATGGGCATCTACATGAGTGACCCAAATGGTCTGATTGGAAGCTTTGTTTTTTGTCTTTCTTGATAACAAACTGCAGGCCCAAAGAGAAGTGTCTTTAATCTGCCAGTCTGCAATATCCCAAATGGAAGAGCAGGTGATTAAACATTGGCAACAGTCTAAAAGTTAATAATAACATAAAATGCCTGGTGTTTAACAATGTATTGTCCAAGTCATGTGGCAGTTTCAAGTTCTTTTTTGAATCCCCAGAAGATTATGTTCTTAAACTAATCTATTCTTGTGTGTGAGAGGCCCTAGATATGTAGAAGAGTGAAAGGTCCAGGAGGGCTGTCTCTCTCAGTAACTTCACTTTAACTCTCAAAAATAATCTTCCTTTCTAGTTTTACCTTCCTCACTCTCCTTTAGTTATCTGTAGTAGATTGAATTATATGCCCCAATTGAAACGTAATCTTAATCTTAATCCTCATTCCTCTGTGAACTCACTACACCTTTTGAAGATGTGATGTTATTTTTAGTTAAAGTATGGCCAACTGAATCAGAGCTGTCTTAATTCTGGAATACTGGAGGCTTTATAAAAAGAAGACACAGTAAACCAAAGACAGAGAAGGCCACCGGAAAAGCTGGAAGTCAGTGGGAATCCGGAAGGAATGGAGACGATATTGCCATGTGACAGGAAGTATGGATTCAAGCCAAGGAAACCCAGGATTGTGGTAAGCAAATACCTGAATGTTACTGACCCTGAATGGAAACAAGCTTCTAGCCTCCAAAACTGTGAAAAAATAAATTCCTGTTGTTTAGGCTAACCTACAGTGTAGTATTTGCCATAGCAGTCTGGTAAACTAAGACACCATTCTGTCTTCCTTTCATTTCCTTAAATACATCAGATAGTTTCCCATCTCATGGTCTCTGGACATTTATATTTGTTGCCTCCACCAGGAAAGCCCTTCTGCCAGAATCCACATAAATAGGTCTCTCACCTCTCAGTTCTTTTGGGCAGTGATTCTTTCTACAGCCAAGGCCAATCTAACTGCAATTGTGACACTCACCTCCCTGAAACACTCAGATACACATACATTCATACTCCTTATCTCCTTGCCTAACTTTATTTTCCTCCAGAGCACTTATCATCATCTAACTTCCTGCCGCTTTTACTTATTTGTCTTCTTTATTGTTTTAGTCTTCAGTCTGCACACCATGCCATATGCAGTGGAGCAGGGACTTTTCTTCTGTTTTATTCCATGTAGCTGGTCTTAATAGGTCAATGTCAGGCAACCCTAGGTACTCCATAAATATTTTTGAATGAATGAATGAATGAATGAATGAAAGAACTTAGGAAAAGTCAGGCCATTTTTTACTCATACCATCCTTTTCGTCTAACTTCCTCTTTTTACAATTTTTACTTCCCCTTATATATAATACTTTTTTCACCATGTCAGGACATACACAAAACTTTCAGGTATCTGTACATTTGCACATGAGTCTTTATCTGCTTCAGTTTACATCCCCATTTCCTTTAACTATCTGTCTTGAGATTTCTACACATTTTTTCCATACTTCTTTCTAAAATCAAGCCTACCTCAATCCCTCACATTTTTTGATTTTCTTAGCACATCTTTTTTACCATTGTACAGTATTAATTATACATTGTGTGTTCCACTAATATTTTATATATTACTACTATAGCATTACTATCTACATTTTAATCATTTGTTTATGCACATTTCTATTCCTACCCTGCTCTTCTCCCCACCCCCAATACTGAACCATAAGCAGATATTATTTTTTCTGTAATCACAGTTCCTGGGAGTCCTCAAAGCAATAAGAAAGGAAAAGCCTAATTTAAAACTTTTCAGTCAAGAAAGGGGAAAATCTGCTTAATATTAAAATAATTAATAGTCAGATTTAATCATATCAAATATTTCATTCAATTGTCAGAAAATAGATGTTCTATGAACTTTTCAGCCTCTCATAAAATATTTCACAAAAAGCATCCAAGGGAGTCTATATCAAAATTATCTAAAAATATTGCGAGTTATTTCCTTTATAATCCTCATTAATACAATATAGCATCTAATAATACTTACGTGTATTCAAAAGGCAACATCTTTATATTTTAAAAAAGAAACTAGAGAAGGAGATCTTCAGTGCTAAGACCAATCACTGAATTCTGTCAGCGAAATTACAATTGAAAGAACTGTCTTTTTTCAAATAGGTAAAAAAAAAAAATGAAGAAAAATAAAGAGCACCCATGTAGGCAGTTGTTAATCAATTAAAGTGTCCTTAATAAAAGAAGATGTAGAAAATTGCCATCATAGAGATAGAATGTATTTTTAAATATCACTAAATGTTGATCATAGCCCTCTTGTGCTACTGCAGCTGTCAGAAGAAGGGGAGATAAGGGGAGGGGAGACATCTCTGATAACCTGCAGCCTGGAGCAGCACCACCCCAGACAACTGGGGCATTTGTGAGTGGTAAATAAGACCACTGATATTTGGAAATTTTTACATAGAAATAGTTAAGTAATAAGATAAAAAACAAATAAACAAGGCTACGGTGACTAAAATTGAAGGAGAAAAGGGCAGGTGTATTTGTCGATGAGTGATAGAAATTACTTTATCCCAATAAAGTTATTTTGCAATTATATACATTTTTAATTTTAGCATTTGAATGGAGAGAAAAATATTTTGGTCCAAATATTATTAGGTTTGGAAGGTAATGGAAAGTAAGTATTTTCTAACACCACAGAACAGAGTAAGAGAGGAGTGGAGACTAGGTCTTAAAGCAGAGGCAGGCAGCAGACTTGGCCCAGTGTTTAGGGCTTCCGTCTACCACATGGGAGGTCCGCAGTTCAAACCCCGGGCCTCCTTGACCCCTGTGGAGCTGGCCCATGCACAGTGCTGATGTGCGCAAGGAGTGCCCTGCCTGGCAGAAGTGTCCCCCGTGTAGGGAAGTCCCACGCGCAAGCAGTGTGCCCCGTAATGAGAGCTGCCCAGTGCGAAAGAAAGTGCAGCCTGCCCAGGAATGGGGCAGCACACACGGAGAACCTGACACAACAAGATGACACAACAAAAAGAAACACAGATTCCCATGCCACTGACAACAACAGAAGTGGACAAAGAAGATGCAGCAAATAGACAAAGAGAAGAGACAACCCAGGTGGGGGGGAAGGGGAGATAAATAAATAAATCTTAAAAAAAAAAAAAGCAGAGGCAGATGAACTCCTTGCTAAGTAAGATGAAAGATAATTACTGCTCTGGAAAATTTACATTTGCAGTGATATCCATTAAACTAAGGAAAGAAAAAAATAGTAAAAGTATACTTATTGTTATTCTAGAAATGGAAGAACATGTATCATTGATATAAAGGAGTAGCCACCAGAGATTCTGTGGGATGGGAGAGGGAAGAATAGGTGTAACATGGGAACACTTTTAAGACACTGGAATTGTCCTGCCTGGCATTGTAATGATGGATACAGGCCAATATAAACATTTTGTCAAAACTTATTTAAAAACCTATAAAATTGTGCTGGGTAAAGTGTAAACTACAATGGAAACTATAGTCCATGGATAGTAGCAATGCTTCTGTATGTGTTCATCAATTGTAACAAATGCACCACACTAATGAAAGATGCTGTTAATGTGGGAAAGTGCAGGAGGAGGAGAGGGTGAGGTATATGGGAATTTCCTATATTTTTTATGTAACATTTATGTAATCCAAAGCTTCTTTAAAGATAAAAAAAACCCACAATCTAAAAAAAGATTTTAAACAAAAAAAAGTATTTGGGGCTCTTTTCTAAGTATTATATAGTTCAAGAGTATATATATATATATATATAACCTGGAAAATATACCTTATTGTTTTGTATTATCAGGTAAAGAGTGGGATAAAACATTTAGGCTAAAAGCATGTGCGAAGACATATAGCTTGGTTGGCTACATGCAAAACCAGGTAGCTGTCATGCAGTGATTGTATGAGCAGGGGTATAAGATGAAATGTGAGATTTCACATTTCAAGAGTGTCAGTTTATAGAAGGCCACATTCAAATTTTTGAATTTTATCCCAAGTGCAATGGCAAACTTAAAATATTTTAATAAGGGAAATGGTTTGATTATATTTTCACTTGAAAGATACCATCTGAGGTCAGTAGTTGGAAATGTACTGGAAGAATGCATGATACTGAGAAACCAGTCATTAGAGGAAAGGCTGATGGTATCTTAGAGTTGGAAAGTGAAAGTAGGAAGGAAAAAAGAGGAAAGAGTAAAGATATGCTTGGCAGGATGTATTTGACCAGCACCTAATTTTTTATTCTGATTTCCAGAACTAGAAGTGAAAATATTTCTATTGTTTTAAGCCATTAATTTTGTGGTAAATCATTACAGCAGGAATATGATACTGATCAGACACTCAAAGGAGCTTAGTATTGTTTTGCATGTGGGAGATGAAGGTTAGAGTGGCATCAAGAATAGGTGCCACCAGTTGACAAATGGAGGTACAATCTATTTCAGGTGAGACACACCAGGAAATAAGCATTTTAACATGGGGATATATTAAGTTTGAGATATACTTGTCGCATCCAAGTAATGATACCAAGTGTGTTTTCATTATTATGAGTATGGAGCTCAGGAGCAAAGATATTTCTGGTTATAGTAACATTGGAAGTATTACTGTATTGATAGAATTTAAGATCATGGCAATAAGTGGGACTCCTTAAAGAGGAAGAGATATATGAGAAAAGGAAGCCTAAAATTCAACTCCAGAAAACTTCGACCTTTAGAAATTAGACAGAAAAAGTAAGCCTAGCAAAAAATAATAAGGGTGATGTATGGAAATTCTGCACATTATGCATGGTTGTTTTGTAAGCTCACAACTTCTCTAATAAAAATTAAAAAATTAAAAAATTAAAAAAATAATCAGAAAGGCTGGTAGTGTTAAGCATTTATTATATATAGTTCAGATTCAAAATCCAATTTATTTCTATTTTATTGCTCAATTTCAGCTTACAACTTACAGTTAAATTGTATTTTTCCAGGTCATAACATGTTGATATGTATTAATGCATTTATTTGATTACCTAAGTAAACTCATCTCTTTCATAGCACTTATGCTCTGAACTTCTGTCAGACATGCTCTTGTTATTTGGTTTCTTGAGCTTTTAAACTCAAATATGTACCCACTCATTTCTACAGATATTAAAACATTTTTCACGCATTTGAATCACATGAAGGGGATTTTTCTGTCTTACATTTATTATTGAAATGATTAGTTAATCAGCTTTATTATTAAGTGGAAGAAGATTTGCTCCTAATATTTCAAATGGCCACTAAAGGAAACTAAAAAACCAAACTGCTTGTGGTAAAAATAAAACATACCTTGGAATAATTGCTATTACAGTAGTTACTGAACCTCAAATTTTTTTTTTTTTGGGGTACTGGGAACCAAACCCAGGACCTTGTATATGGGAAGCCAGAGCTCAACCTCTGAGTTACATCAACTTCCCTGAATTGTTTTATTTTTGTTTGTTTATTTGCTTTTGTCATGAGGCACTGGGAACCAAACCTGAGATCTCCCATGTGGGAGGTAGAAGCTCAACCACTTGAGCCGTAGCCTTGAACCTTAATTTTTTCTAGTCCCACTTAGAGTTGTTGAATTTCCATCTCCATATCTATTTATTTTTAAATAAATGTTTTATTCTTACAGACTCAGCATAATAAATAGTATTATGCTTGATTCTATACTTGGGTTTACTTGCCTTTTAATAGTTTGTTACTTTGAATTTTTATTAGGTTTGACAACTTTATTCAAGATTGGAAATTTAAGTCATTTTCTGTAATTTACCCTTTAATCAAAATTTATTTAATATATTAGTCCAAATCTACTTGTGAAAATTTATGTAGCCTTTCTACAATGCATGTTCTCTTTACCATTGTCATTTGTGATAACCAATGACAAATCCAGATACTACTCAGTATTCCTGAAGAAAATTACTTATTCAGTGACCTGAATATTTTTCCAATAATATTTGCAAGCTATATGACTGTGACTTTTTTGTGTATCTGTTTATTTTTTTCTCTTTTACACATTTTTGTCAGATCTCTCAGGAGCTATTCAGCTTCTGAATTTAAGAGGAGTTGACATTTTAATGACTTTCTGAATGCCAGCATAATGAAGTCTTACAATTGTAAATGTACTGAAACTGATGACTTGCATAAGTGGATGCACTATTTTTGTACCATATCAATGCTTACATGCATATATTATTATGTGTTTTCTCCAGTATTTATAAATTGATTTTTGTAAGTTATTTCTACTATAAACATGACAGATATTTACAAAAGGAAAACAAATTTGTCAAATATAAATCTTCAACATAAGAAATAGTGAACTCTTGCAAACATATCTGTTACAGAAAACAGAAGGAACAGTTCTATAGATAGACGATGGATGTTTGACAAAAATTATATAACACATCGTTCCTATGAGCATAGTGAAAACATTACCAGACCCCATGTGGATGCTTCATGTAACTCTAGCCAGAACTCTTTTCTCATACCCTATGGAGTGCTCTTGTTCTGAAACTCTTTTCATATCATCCCTCATTTTCTTTTTTTACTTTTTTTATTAAATTCCCTTTTTTTAATCATACATAAATCACAAAAAAGTTACATTAAAAAAATATAAGAAGTTCCCACATACCCCACACCCCATACCCCCATTCCTCCCACATCAACAACCTCTTTCATCATTGTGGCACATTCATTGCATTTGGTGAGTACATTTTGGAGCACTGCTACACCACATGGATACAAGTTTTCATTGTAGTTTACACTCAGCCCTCATTTTCTAATCTCTTTGCTGAGCTCTATCTTCATTCTCTGAACTGCTTCCATCAGAGATTCTCCCCTGTCCATAAGTCCTAAAAAACTTGGTGATGCTGCGGGGACAGTTACTGGACATTGTATGTCCTCCCATGGCCCACGGGGTGGACTGTGGGAGAGTGTGGGCTATGGTGTGGACCATTGACCATGAGGTGCAGTGATGCTCAGAGATGTATTCACCAAGTGCAATGAATGTCTAATGATGATGGAGGAAGTTGTTTTTATGGGGGGAGGAATGGGGGGTATATGGGGACCTCATATTTTTTAAATGTAGCATTAAAAAAATAAATAAAGACAAAAACAAAAAAAAAGCTTATGCCTAAGTACAAGGTGTATTCTTTGATCTTGCAACCCCACCAACTCCTGCCCTTCAGGAGTTAGGTTGTAACAATTGGTGAGCCAAGCCATGAGACTGAAGGACCACCAGAAATAGTGAGCATGAGCTCAGGGAAAGGAGAATCCATAGGGGAAATCCTAGGTTTGCCTATAACGTCCATGTGGGGAAGGGTGGCTGCCATCCTGGGTGAGTGGGGACCACTGAGAGAATATGGGGAGGTTTAAAAACTCCAGCATGAAAGAGACCCATGGGAGTTATGGTCATGGCCGATGGGGTTAACTACCAGGTCAGATGGCCCCTCTTTGGAACTGGTGTTTATGTGTGATGAATCTGGACTCAGATGGGATCTCTCTTCATAAGACTTTCATGCTAATGTGCTGGAGGTGCAGTTAGTGTTGGGGTTTAAGATATATTTAGGGGATTTGAATCTCTGGACTGACAATGTGATAGCCAGGTCCTGAGCCTCAACAGACTCCAGCACCTACAATCTGATTTATTGGACTCACCAAACTCAGCTAAGATGGAGTTGAAGAAGGACAACCACCACACCATGGAGCCTAGAGTGATTACAACTGAAAGTGGGAGGATTGCATCCAGCATCCATGTGGAATCTGAGCCTCCTCTTGACATAGAGGTGCAATGGAAACAACCAATCCAATGTCCACATAGAAAAGGTGGCATTGGATTGGGAAAAGTGGACATGATGGCTGATGGGTATGGGGAAAGGCAGGAAGAGATGAGAGGTGGAGGCGTCTTTGGGACACGGAGCTGCCCTGGATGGTGCCTCAGGGGCAATCACCGGACATTGTAAATCCTCACAGGGCCCACTGGAGGGAATGGGGGAGACTATGGGCCATGATGTGGACCATTGACCATGAGGTGCAGAGGTGCCCAAAGATGTACTTGCCAAATGCAATGGATGTGTCATGATGATGGGAAGGAGTGTTGCTGGGGGGGGGGGGGGGAGAGGTGGGGTGGGGGTGGTGGGGTTGAATGGGACCTCATATATATATATTTTTAACATAATATTATTACAAAGTCAATAAAAAATATATATATAAAAAAAACAAAAAACAAAAAAAACTCCAGCATGTATGCTGGCTGTACTACAGCAAATAGCTGAGCAGTTGCACTTAAAGAAAAGATAAGAGTTTAATGGGATGTTATTTTGACAATAATTTAAGTTTTATTCACATTTCATTTTTATCAGAATTTTAACAAGGTGTTAAAAGGAACTTTCAGTTTTGAATCAATAGTTTACTCCTGAACTTCCAGTGTAAGTGTATTCCTGAAGAGTAATCCAGATTATATATATGTGTGTGGGTTAAATGTCTGTCTAAAGTGTTAAATTAGTGCTTAAATACATTTATACTACTCAAGTATTCCTAACTAGCTTCTGGTTACTAATAAAATTGCTTCCAAGAATGAGTTTTCCAACACTGATTCCAGAGATCTTAAAAGCTATAAAAATTAGAGATATGAAAAAATGGAGAACTTGGACACAGTCATAACAAAGGAGTCAGAATTATGAGTTAAATTAGTGAGTTTTATATTCCTTTTGATGTGTTTTAACTCTTTTGCATTTGTCTGTTTATTCAGTGTATATTTTCATACCTCTAAATGGTAATATTAATTTAACAAATGAAAATTCTTAAAAGACCTCTTCAAGTTGCTAAAAATTAAATGGGTGCTTACATAGGTAAAAGAGTACTCTTGAAGCCCATACTGGAGAAGACAAACAGCATAAAAAGTCACATAAAATCTAAATAAAAGAGCTATTTAATGGAAAGAAACTAAAAAGTTTATCCTGAATGCTTCCATAATCTTTCTATAGCCTATTTTGTCCTCAGGATCTTCTCCTAAACTTAACTCAATTCCAGTGACATAAAACCAGTGTAGGAGATCTATGGGGGATGGACTGGGTGTGGAAAGACAGGGGAAATATAAGTTTAGCTTAGAATTCTATCTACTAGGCCTGGAAATTAAAATGATTGAAACAGAGGGGATATTACAGAATAAATCTTGTATAGTCAGTCCTGTAATTCTCCAATTAAATTTTATCAGCTTTTGAGATGACAGTAATAATCTAATGCCCAATTTCAGTAGGTAAAGGAAATGTCCTTGAAAGTTGTGAAAGATTTTTTCTAAATTATGATTAAACAAATCAAACAATTCTTTGAAGTTTATTCCTAATTTTATAATTTACTAAGGGAAACAAAAGTTTTAGCTTCCTGTTGAGGAAGGAAGAGAAAAAGATTTCTTGCATAAATTATGATTGGTTAAATTTTATGTAACTTGGGTATAATCTCCCTGGTTTATATGATTCTAATACAATAAGGTAATATTAAGTCTGATGATGAAAATTGTATGTTTTTGGTTAATGAAATTGTTATAGACCTCTTTTAAAAATGTTTTTTGAGGTACTGTGGCTAGAGTTTGAACCTGGGACCTTGTATGTGGGAAACCAATGCTCAATCACTGAGCCACATCAGCTTCCCTGAATTGGGTTTTTCATTTATTTCTTTGTTGTGTGTTTTTTGTTTTTAGGAAGCACTAGGGACCAAGCCCAAGAACTCTCATGTGGGAAGCAGGCACTCAACCATTTGAACCACATTCACTCCCACCAAATATTGTTTTTGCTTAAATTGAAATGAGTAGTTTTCTTTTCCTTCACAAAGCAGAACGAGGGATATGTGCCTTAAATGTATATATAGAGAAGTCATATGTTTGTGGAAGTGAACTCATAGTCAATGCTAACTTAATTTTGATAAGTTTGTTTAAGGAAATGTACTTTGTTTTAAGATAAGATGGCTGGTTTTCATAAAATCAGGGTGGAAATACGTAAAACAGGCTTGAATGTATATAGAAAGTTGTAGAACATATTGTAGAAGGTAGTATTAAGTAAGGGAATGTGTTTTATAAAGATGAAATTTGTCTTGAGATGAAGTAACTGTAGTCTACATGGTTATGGTTGGTTATAAGACGCTTGAAAAAACATTTTTTAAACTGAAATATTTAAAAGGTCAATTCCAGGTAGCCATTATTAAATAGAAACCTGAATTGATGGTGATAACAAAAGGTAGCTTCATAACAGGGAAAACCTGTCAGAGATCACCTCTTTCTACATTTTAGCATGGTGGTAGGGGAAAAATAACCTTGATGCCATTGAGAATCTTAGATTTTCATAAAATAATGGAGAAAGTAGTTTTTCCTATACTGCTAAAGTAAACTACCTGTTAATGATAAAGGTGTTTCATAGTGCCAAAGGGTTGTATAAGTCAGCCAAAGGGGTGCTGATGCAAAATTCCATAAATTGGTTGGTTTTTATAAAGAGTTTTTATTTGGGGTAGGAACTTACAGATACCAGGCCATAAAGCATAAGTTACTTCCCTCACCAAAGTCTATTTTCACTTGTTGGAGCAAGATGGCTGCCAACATCTCTGAGGGTTCAGGCTTCCTGGGTTCCTCCCTTCTAGGGTCCAACTTCTGTCTGGGTTCAGGGTTCCTCTCTTCCCAGGGCTTGCTTCTCTTTCCTCTGTGAGCTTACTTCCTGGGGCTCCAGCTTAAGTCTTTAGCATCAAACTCCAACATCAAAAACCCTCAAACTCTGTCCTTTGCTGTGTCTTTTATCTGTGATTCCCCACCCACCAATGAGTGGATTCTCAGTGCCCTAATGACATGGCCCAATCAAAGCCCTAATTATAACTTAATAATGCCCATATACAGACCAGATTACAAACATAGTCCAATTTCTATTTTTGGAATTCATAACCATATCAAACTGCTACAACAGTGAAACACTCGAGCATCCCTCCAAGGGTCAATGGAGTTGCAGCATGCCTGCTGTGAGAAGGATATACCAAGTGGAGCAATAATTGCCAGAGTATTGTTAGTAGAACCTAAACAGACATAATTGGATTATGGCCTGCTCCCATGGAGAAACATCTATGGTATTGCAAACCTGGAGCTTAGATCTATTAACTGCTGCTCAAAGAGGAACTCATGCATTGATTAGTGCATTGATTAGTATTAAGTAGTGTACCTGTATACCTAATGCATCCAATAATATCTCAACTATTTTAGATCATGTGCAAAAGGATATTGAACATGTTAAAAGTCTAGGTAAAGTTAATTCATTTTCTAATTAATGAATGTGCCTATAAGATAAAAGAATGGCTCTCTTAAATATTGTCTTTATTTTGCTTGCCATATGCTTATCTTATTTTTGCCTATATTGTATTTGTGAGTTTATGTCTAGGGCAGTGTTTCTCCTCATACCTCTCTAAGATGCACTAGGCATAACCACCACTGTGGGAAATGGAGTTGGCAGTTTCCTACACAGCATTTAAAACTTAAAAGATTAAGCCCAACAGTTTTGGGAGGTTGTAGCCTCCAGAGGTACCTGGACTTTCTCATTCCCAAGGTCCAGTATGTCATGCCTGGCCCCCTTTTGGAGGCTACTTACCACCATTTTCCCTATCCTTTTAGTAGGACTATGTATCTTCAAAATTCTGTTTATTTCTTCCATAATCAATACCTTCCAGAACAAGGTATTAGTCATGTGGGGCTTTCATCTAGTTCCATCCATGATGCTGATCTTCCTTCCCTCAACCACAGTAGAAAAGCTAGAGACTTTCACACCTCATCAGGCAGCCTCTTCTTTTCCTAATCAGCAGGAAGCAGCTACAGAAGAATGGCCATGATCTTCAGCTTCTCTTAAGAATAAGTGTGTAAACTCTCTGAGAGGGAAGTCAAGGCAGATTAGAATAGGACAGAGGGAAGGCTGCTGGTCAGAATAAAGCTCATCAAAAACCCTAGTCATGACTCTCCAGTTTGAAAGTCCCAGACTATTTTGTTATCTACTAATGGAAATGTTGCTTATATATTGTTACACCAGCACAATCTGCCCCTTATTATTCTCCACAAACATCTTTCTTTTCACCAATGGCACTCTAGCCAATACCTTTCTGCAATGGGCTTCTACAGTAACCCATGCCCACAACAAAGCCCAATGTTGAGTTTGCACAGACTTACCATCCTCAGTTACTACTGGTCTTTCTTGGACCATAATTCCTGTAAATTGGACAGAGTGGAACAATTTGCTGGCATGGCAGAATATAACCCATTGTCACATTTGGAACAAGATCTTCTCATTTAAGATTGAAATTCAGCTGCTATCTTTCAATGAGACTTGTAATTATATTTTTTCCCTTGTAAGAGAACAAGTGCTTAAGTCCAGGCCTTTATTAGGATGTGCTGTATATGATGGCTTAGAGTGGTTAATGACTGGGTCTGTCACCCTAGATCACATCACCCCTGTCTGCATGGAATCACAAGAGGGAATCCATGATGTGGGGTGGCTACCCCACAAGTTGTGTAATTTTATTATTAAGACTGGATATAGAATAAAATGAGCCCCTTGGTGGTTCCACTCATTGGCCATTTTTTTGCCAAGTGGAATTGCAGTTGTCACTAAAAACCAAGTAACAACTTTAGTTGTTGTCTTTCATATTGTTTCTGTGTAATGTGGATGCAATGCTTGTCCTCTGGTCAATGTAGGCTGCTATGTGGGGTGGATTGTGGGGATCCAGGCATCCCTAAGTCCTCAGAGTATAGATGCCTGTATGACTTAGATTGTAGCTACCTATATGACTTAGATATAAGCTAAAAGATTAACCCTCCCCAGAGGGGAGACAATGCATAGATAGTAACAGAGTTAGCCTCATTTATAATTTCCCTACACATGGCTTTTCTTTTCCTTTTATTTGTACCTATACTTAGCATTATACTCATAAATATATGTCCCAGAGACTTAAATCTTCTGGCTGCTCATATGCAGAGTTGCAATACCTGCTCTCCAGTTCATTGGACTTGCCTAGGACAACTAACAAAAGGATATCTATGGACAATGCCCATCCCAAAAAACAGCACCCATCCCCCAAAACAGAGATGCTCCAATGGCAAGCAGCAAGCAAGCAAGTTCCATCCATCTGTCTCATGGGATCTAAGCCCTCTCTCAATTAGAAACAGAGTGGGCATAGCTACCCTAAAATCATCAAGATTGAGGAATGAACAAACATAAAGGGGAAATGTAACTATGGGCTAAAGCAGACTTATTATTCTAGCAATTGAAGAACTTGTTTCATTGATAAAAAGATAGTAGCCACCAGAGGTTCTGAGGATTGATCTGAGGACCTTGTACATGGGAAGCAGGTGCTCAACAACTTGAACTACATCTGCTCCCCAGTAAGTAAGAGTTGTTTTTTTCATTTGTTTATTTATTTTGTTTTTAGGAGGTGCCAGAGATCAAGCCCAAGGCCTCATACTTGGGAATCAGGTACTCAACCACTTGAGCTACATCTGCTCCTTGGAACTGTAAGCTTTTACCCCCAATAAATCCCCATTATAAAAGCCAACAGAATCTGGTACTTTGCATCAGTGGGCCTTTGGCAAACTAATACAATAACTACCCAACAAAGGATACCAAAACTTCTATCTGTGATTTGCAAATGGCAGAGATTAATTCTAAGGTTGTTTGCAGAAAGATATATTTTATGATCACTATTTCCTGAAATGGAATTTATATGATATTTGTGAGCATTTGCAAAAATCTGTTGTGGACTTGCTTCTACTATAAGCTCCATGGGCTTCTACACTGGGACCTGGAGTGCTATAATTCTAAATGGATCTTGAAGTCATCCATCTTCATCTTTCAAGTTATAATCTTTTGCTCTTTTATCCCATTCACTTATTTTACATAATTTAAGTTTTATCATTTGTAGATAGTAGAAAATGAGCAGCATTCTGTTGAAGTAACCACCTAATTTTATTAATTTTCCCCTCAACTTCCAGACTTTTCATAGTCAAACTCTGGTTCATGATTTTAAAATGTACTCTAAACATTATACTCTCCCCTGGAATGAGGGTGGCTTTCATTTTCTTGCTCTGCTGAAAAATAAAGACTCTGATGCCCTTTCTCCTGGTGCAAGAAGGTCTCCAGAGTAATTAAATTCCACAGTTGAAATGATATCAGCCTCTACAGCCAAATGCTCTGCCTTCCCTGTAGCAAGGGAAGATGCCATTGCTTTCCCCAGTATTTTTTAATGTAACGTTTATATAGTCTAAAGCTTCTTTAAAAGTTGAAAAAAAAAAAAAACAACAGAAAAATATAGCCATCCTCGTGGATATGAAGTGGTTCTCTTAATGTGGTTTTAATTTACATTTCCCTAATGGCTCATGATGTTTGAGGAACAAGATGCTACACGGTGCATCTTGGAAACACAGACTCAGGCACAGCAGAAACTTTTTGCAAATAACTGCTTAATTACTGACACAGCATAGCAGGTCCAAAAGAGGAGGGGAAGGAAGTCCATCACCGGCTAGTCTCCAAGGAAGGTCAAATTGCTTAGGTCAGGGTTTGTTGGATTATAGGTCAACCTGCCCCACTTCAGACTGGAATGACGAGACAAACCTGTGCTGTCAAGTGTAGGTATTTATAAGACTCGGGGTGAGGGGGCTTTACCACTGACATTTTTCACTCCGATAAGCAGCTATGGCTGCTTGTTCCCAGTTTCTGTGTTCAAGGTCTGGTCAGGCCTTTTCATTAGACCTAATATCCAGGAGTGCAATGGAAACAAAATGAAACATTTGAGCAAAATAGAAAGGAGAAAAGGGTAGGCAAGGGCTGGGAGATGGACCCAAGCATATGTCTGTGACTCCCCCAGAAATGTTGAACATATTTTTATGAGTTTATTGACCATTTACGTATCTTCTTTGAAGAAATGCTTTTCAATTACTTTGCCTATTTTTAATTGGGTTGTTTGTGGGTTTTTTTGTTGCAGTGTAAAAGTTCTTTATATATTCTGGATATTAAACCCATATCCAATATATTATCTGCAACTATTTGCTATCATTGCTTTTTCATTGCTTTTTCACTTTCTTGATAACTTCCTATCATGAACAACAGTTTTTAAGTTTGATGAAATCAAATTTATCTATTTTTTCTTGTGTTGATTTTCCTTTTGGTATCATATCTAAGTGTCCATTGCTGAACTCCAGGTCATGAATGTTTTACCTTATCTTTTCTTCTGAGTTTTATAGTTTTAGCTCTTACATTTAGTTCCTTTGTCCATTTTGAGTTGATTTTTTAATAACTTCCTTCTTCTGCATGTAGATATCTAGTTTTCCCAACACCATTTGTTGAAGAGTATTCTTTCTGCACTACATGAACTGAGCACCCATGTCAATAAGCAATTGGCCATAGATATGCAAGTCTATTTCTGAACTTTCAATTCTATCTGTATATATTTGACCAAGACCACATTGTTTTGATTATTGCTACTTTATAATATAATTTCAAACCAGGAAATGCAAGTTCTCCTACCCTGCTCTTCTTTTAAAAGATTGTTTTTGCTATCTTGGGACTCTTGCAGTACCATATAAAATTAAAGATGAATTTTTCTGTTTCTTCAAAAAAGCTCTTGGCATTTTAATTGATTTTTAAAATTTCTTTGTGTATTACTGACATATTAACTCTTCATATCCATGAACATGAGATGTTTTTAACATTTATTTAGGTCTTCTTTAATTTCTTTTAGCAGTGTTTTGTAGCTTTTGGTACAATTAATTAAATGTATGTCTAGATATTTTATTTTTTTAGATGTTACAGTAAATGGAATTGTTTTCTTAATTTCCTGTTCAGATGGCTCATTGCTAATGCATAGGAATGCAATTATTTTTATGTGTTTTGATCCTGTACCCTGCCACTTTGTTCAATTCATTTATTAGCTTTAATAGTTGTCTTGTGGATTCCTTTGAGTTTTCTATGTATAAGTTCATATCATCTGCAAATAGAGATATTTTTGCTTCTTCCTTTCCATTGTGACTACTTTTTATTTATTTCATTGCCTAATTGCTCTGGCAACAACTTCTAGTACAATATACTGGATAGTCCTGGCAAAAATGGGAATCCTTGTCTCACTCCTGATCTTAGGGGTGAAGATGTAAAATTTTCACCAAGAATATGATGGCAACTATCATAAAACCAGAAAGTTAACTGTTTTTTTTTTTCATAAATGGCCATTGTCATATTGAGAAAATTCCCTTCTAGTTCTATTTTTCTGAGTGTTTTTTTTTAATGAAGAAATGATGTGAAATTTTGTTGAATGGCTTTCAAGTGTCTATTGAGATAATCCAGTGTTTTTTTTTCTTTTGTTCTATCTGTGTTCTTAATTACATTTATTTTCATATATTGAACCATCCTTGCCTTCCTGTGATGGGTCCCACTTGGCTACCATGTATAATTTTTTTGATAAGTTGTTGGATTCAGTTTGCTAGTATTTTGTTAATGCTTTGTGAGATTTTATTCATAAGTGAGTATGGTCTGCAATTTTCTTTTCTTGTGACATCTTTTCCAGGCTTTGGTATTAGAGTAATGCTGGCCTCCTGGAATGAATTAAGATATGTTCCCTTCTCTTGAATTTTTTTGGAAGAGTTTGAGAAGAATTGACATGAATTTTTCTTTAAATGTTTGATAGAATTCACCTATAAAGCAGTCTGGTCCTGGACTTTTCGTTGGTGACATATTTTTGATTATTGATTCAATCACTGTACTTGGTACAGTTTTGTTTATATTTTCTATTACTCCTTGAGTCAATTTGGAAGTTTGATGTATTTCTAGGATTTTTTTCATTTTCTTTAGATTATCTAGTTTATTGGCATACAATTGTTCATAATATTCTCCTACAATCCTTTCAATCTCTGTAAGGTCAGTAGTGATATCATCACCATTTTACCTCTGATTTTAGTTATTTGCATATTTTCTATTTTTCCTGTTTGTCAATCTAGCTAAAGTTTGTCAAATACATTGATTTTTCAAAGAATCAACTTTTTGCCTTGTTTATTCCTTCAATGGTTTTTCTATTTCCTATGTAATCTTGATTATTTCCTTTCTTATGCTAAGTTTTACTTTGCTCTTCTTTCCTTCATCTTCAAGTTGCAAAGTTAGGTTATTAATCTGAGATCTTTCTTTTTCAGCATAGACATTCATAGCTGTGAATTTCCCTTTTAGCACTGCCTTCACTGCATACTATATATTTGGTTGTGTTTTTCCTTTGTTCTCACTTTTCTCTTAAGTATTTTCCTATTTTCTTTGTAATTTCTTCTTTAACCATTAGTTATTTAAGAGTATGCTGTTTAATTTCCACATATTTGTAAAATTTCCATTTTTAATTCTATTATTTATATGTAACTTTATTCTATTGTGATCAGAAAGGTTGCATTTTATGATTGCAATATTTTTAGATTTATTGAGACTTCTTGTGTGCCCTATTATGTGGTCTATCCTAGAGAAAAATCTGTGTGTACTTTAAAAGAATGTGCATTCTGATGTTATTAGGTGAAAAGCTCTATAAATGTTGCTTAGATATAATTGATTTATAGTGTTGTTCCAGTCTTCTATTTTTTATTGACTTTCTCTTTAGATGCTCTATCCAGTATTGAAAGTGGTATATTGAAATTCCCAAATATTACTAGAAGACTGTCTATTTCTCCATTCAATTCTGTCAATGGGTGCTTCATGTATTTTGGTACTCTGCTGTTAGGTGCTGTTTTAATTTGTTGAGGCTGCATATACAAAAATGCCAGAAATGTGTTGAATTTTATGATGAGGATTTATTTGGGTAAAAACTTTTAGTTCTGAGGCTGCCAAAATGTCCAAATTAAGGCATCACCAGAGATGCTTTCTCACCAAAGGTCAGTGTCTGGTTGAATCCTGCACTCCTCTCATGTGGGAAAGCAAAATGACAGCTTCTCCTTACTTAGGCCTGTTCTACTGATTCCAGTCTCTGTCATCGCTCTCAGCCTTTCAGGGTTTCTCTGTTTTCCTGCAGTCCTCTCTTTCATGTGGCAGGATTAAAATGGAAGCTGTCTTTCTCTGAGTGTGTTTCTGCTTTCAATTCTTAGTTTTTTTAAGACCCCAGAAGGAGGACAGAGACCTAACCTATGTCACTGACACAATTCAAAGGCCCTAAAGTAATCTAATCAAAAGTAATCTAATGAAGGTCCCTTAACTGAATCTAATGCATTCCAAAGGTCTCACACTCATAAAAATGGACTATTTCAAAGGACATGATCTTTTCTGGGGTTCACAAAACTTTAAACTTTCATGGGTACATATATATTTATAGTTGTTAAATATTCTTTTGGAATGACCCTTTCATCAATATATAATATATTAATTGATCTCTTTAACAGTTTTTTAATTCAAGTCTATTTTGGTTGATACAAATATATCTACCCTCACAAACTTTTAATTGCTATTTTGCATGAAATATATTTTTCATCCTTTTACTTTCACCTATTTATATCTATGGATCTAAGATGGGGATCTTGTAAACAATATATAGTTTATTCATTTTAGGAACTTCTGCCTTTTTGTTGAAGAGTTAATCCTTTTACATTAATGGAAATTACTAATATATCAAGATTTACTTCTTTCATTATGCTAGTTGTTTTTCATAAGTCATACCATTTTTGTTCCTTATTTCTTCCATTTTTGCCTTGTTATTTGTTTAGAAAATATTTTATAATGAGACAATTGAATCAATTATCCTTTCTTTTTGCATATATTTTAAGAGTTTTTTATGTTTACTAAAAGGATTACATTCAGCATACTAAATCTATTACAATTTAGTTTGTTTTTGGTCTAACTTGAATTCAATAGTTTATACATATACATTTACTAAATTTATTTCTTTTGTCTTATTCATTTAAAAATCATAATTTTTTACATTGTGTGCTCAGTTTTTTTATTTTCAGGCTTATAAGAAATAAAAGACATATTATAAATGAAAAAATAATAATACTAGCTTTGCTATTCATCACTGTTGTTTCTTACATCAGAGATCTTTATTAGTGGCAATGAACTCCCTCAGTATTTGTTTGCTTAGAAGTATCTTAATTTAATCCTCATTTTTGAAGGACTATCTTGCCTGGTATATTATTCTTGAGTAACAATTTTTCTTTCAGCACTTTAAGGATGTCCTTCTACTGCCTCCTGGAGTCCATGGGTTCTGTGGAGAAATCTTATGTTACTCTTATCAAGGATCCTTTATATGTGATACATTGCTTCTCTCATGCTTTTTTCAAGAGTCTCTTTGCACTTGGCATTGTACATTTTGATAATAATGTGTTTCAGTATAGATTTGTTTGGGTTCATCCTCCTTGGGATTCATTTAGAATTTTGGATTTGCATATTCATAATTTTCATCAGATTTGGGAAGTTTTCTACCATTGTTTCTTCAGTTTTTTTTTCCTGTAGGTCTTTATCTCTCTCTTCTTCAGGGACTTTTATAACATACATATTGGCATGCTTGATGGAGTCCTACAGGTTCCTCAAGCTCTGTTGCTTTTTTTTCATTATTTTTTCTTTCTACTCCTTAACTTCAACAATTTCAATTGATTTGTCTTTGACCTTTCTTTTGCCTCCCTACATCTTCTCTTGAACCCCTCTACTGAATTTCTCACTTCAGTTATTGTACTTTTGAGTTACAGAATTTCCATTTGGATCTTTTTAATAATTTCTATCTCATTATTGAAATTCTTATATTCTTCATATTTTATATAGATTTCCTTATTCTTTGTTCATGTTTTCCTTTAGTTTATTGATTGATCTTATTTATTAAAGTTTGATTAGTAATTCCAGAGTTAGTGCTTCTTCAGAAATATTTTCTATTGAATTCCCTTTTTCCTTTGACTTGGTTGTCTGTTCATGTCTCCGTTTATGTTCTATAATTTTTTGTTGCGAACTGAACATTCTGGGTATTATGTTGTGGTAATTCTGGAAACCTAGTTCTCCCACTCTACAGCTCACTGACTAAGAACAAGAATAAAAAAATTAAAAAGAAAGAAATGGAGATAGAGAAAAAAGAAAAAATACTAACATACAGACAAAACACCCATTAAAAAAATAATAAAGATAGAAGAAAATAATGAAGTGTTTTGCCTCTCCAAGTCTCTTCATATATGCTGGTGGGAAGCCAACAACTTGCTGCTTCCAAGGCCAAAAATTAGATCATCCACCAGACCCAAAAGTATAACACAGAGAAAGAAAAAGAAAAGAACCTATGTAAAACAAAGAAAGTAAGATGTAGTAACCTTTAATGTCCCTGTAGTTGCCTGGTATAAGACCAGAAGATGTTGCTTCTGAAAGAAACCAAGGCCAGCATTGACTCTGTAACCTCAGAGATCCACCAAATTAAACAACATAATAAAGAGAGAGAAGAAACTCCACCCATGAAAAAGTGTACTGGACTTTAAGTCCTGGAGGATGACGGTGTCAATGTAGATGTCACTGCTGCAGAGAGGGCTGGAAACAAGGCCAACATTTCTGTTGTGTTCTTAGAGATCTTCCATACCAGGCTATACCCCCACACAGAAGGAAAAAAGTATAATAGTCAAAGAAGGTGCACTAGCTCTCTCTATGTCTAGGTGGATCCTCACAAGAGGCTGGAAGCTTTGCTGCCCAGAGGGCCAGAACTGAAGCTGGCTTTAACTATGGCCCTTTCATAATCCCCAGACTGATCTTGACTCTCAAACTCACTTTTGAGATGAGTTCCTCTGCCAGTTGTTGACCCAGTCAGATGATTCTGGAATCAGAACTGTATTGACACAGTGGTGTATGTTTCTGCAGCCTCTGTCACAAGGATGAACAATGGGGGTTGGTTAACGCTTCATGCTTTCTCTTACAAAAGCTGAACTCTCAGCAGCATCTCACTTCCTCTGGTATTCCTGCAGTTGTTTTAAATGTCATTCTGATACCAGGGTTATTTCCTTTCTTTTTGCACCTCTTTCATTTTCTAGTGGAGGGAACAATCTGTAAAGACTTCCTACTCTGCCATTTTGCACCTACACTCTTCATCTTTTTGAAATGCGGGTATTTATAGTTATAAATTTCCCTCAGCACTTTTTCTGCCTTCCATAATTTTGTCATGTTTTCATTTTCATTTATCTTTAAGTATTTTCCTATTATCACCTTTGTGATTTCTTCTTTGATTCATTGGTTGTCTAAGAGTCATGTTTGATTTCCACATACTTGTGAGTTTTCTGTTTTTTTTCCCCTTATTCATTTTTAGTTTCATTCCATTGTGGTAAAGAAAAGTATTTGGTATGAATCTTTCAAAATTATTAAGACTTCTTTCATGGTCTAATATATTAGCTATTTTGAAGAATGTTCCATGTGTATTCTGTTGCTGTTGGGTGGAGTGTTTTGTATGTCTATTAGGTCTAGTTGATTATAACATTGTTGAAGTTCTCTATTTCCTTTAAGACCTTTTCCAGTTGTTCTACCCATTATTGAGAGTGAGTATTGAAGACCCCAGTGAATATTACAGAAATGTTATTTTCTCCCTTCAATTCTGCCAATTGTGCTTCTTTTATTTTGAAGATTTTTTGTGTGTTTATGTTTATAATTATTATATTTCTTTGATATATGGAATGTCTTATAAATATATATTGTCCTTTGTCTCTGGTAGGTAACCATTTTTGTTTAAAATATATTTTGTCTGATAATATAGTTACCACAGCTCTTTTTCATTTATTATTTCTGTAGGATACCTTTTCCCATCTTTTTGCCTTTAATCTTTATGTTTCTTTTATCTAAATTAGAACACTTATAGGCAACATAAAGATGGATCATAGTTTTATCCATTCTGTCATTATTTGCCTTTATATTGGAAAGTTTAATCCAATTACATATAAAATAATTACTGATGAGGAAGGCTTACTTCTGCCATTTAACTGTTTACTGCTTGTCTTATATGCTTTTTGATTTTCAATTCTTCCATTACTATCTTTTTTGTAGTTAGTTGATTTTTATAGTGTACTGTTTTTATCCCCTTGTTCTTTCCATTATTCTATTCATTTTAATTATTGTTAGTGGTTATCCTGGGATAAAAATTAACTTAAATTTATAATAACCTAATTTGAAAAATATGAATTTAGTTTTAGTAATATCCTACCACTCTCCTCCTATATATGTCCATCTTTTAATCTTTATGTTGTTATTACCCCAGATTGTATCTTTACATATTATATTGTATGTCCATTAACATATATTTATAATTATTTTATGCATTTACTTTTTAATTTAAATAGAAAAACAGAAGTTACAAGTCTGACTTTTAGATTTAATTATGTAGTTACCTTTATTCCTTCATATAGCTTAAAGCTACCATCTAATGTCCTTTAATTTCATCCTAAAGAACTACTTTTAACATTTTTTTATATGGCAGGGCTATTAGCAACACATTTTATCAGATTTTATTTATCTGGGAATATCTTAATTTCTTCTTCAGTCTTGAAGGATATTTTTTCGGAATATAGATTTCTTGGTTGACTATTTAATTTTTCTTTCATTATTTTAAATATAGCATCCCACTGCTTTCTGAACTGTGTGGTTTCTGAGGATAAATTGGTACTTAATCTTATTGAGGCTCCCTTGTGCATGATGAATTGCTTTCCTCTTGTTGCTTCATTATTCTCTCCTTGTGTTTGTCGTTTCATAACATGACTATACTCTGTCTTGTGGATTCCTTTGCTTTCATCCTTCTTGGAGCTGCTTGTGCATCTTAGATGTGTATATGTAGGTGTATTTCTTCAAATTTAGGAAGTCTTGGCCTTTATTTCTTCAAATATTATTTTGCCTCATTTCCTTTCTCTTCTCCTTCTGGGACTTCCATAATGCCTACGTTGACTGCTTGATGGTGCCCAACAGGTCCCTTAAGCCCTGTTCACTTTTCTTCATTCTTTATTTCTTACTGCTTTTCAGAATTGTTAATATCAATTTTTCTACATTCAAGTTAACTGATTCTTTTCTTCTGTCTATTCAAATCTGCTATTGAACCTCTCATACATTTTTCTTTTAAGGTATTAAATTTCTCAGCACCAGAAATTCTATTTGGTTTCTGCTTTATGATTTCTATCTCTTTATTGATATTTTCATTCTGTTCATACATCATTTTCGTGGTTTCCCTTAGTGCTTTGCCCATAGTTTCACTTAGCTCTTTGAGCATATATAATACAGTTGATTTAAATATTTTCTTAGTAATTCACATATCTGGGTTTTCTTAGCAAAGATTCTTATCAATTTATTGATTTTTTGAATGGGCCTTATTTTATTGTTTCTTTGTATGTTTTGTGATATTTTTGTTGAAAACTGAACATTCAATGTTATGACGTGCTAAATCTGAAAGTCAGGTTCTTCCCTTTTCTGCAGATTGTCGTTTTTGAATGTTGACGTCTCAGCTGTTTTCAGCCAATGTTTTGACTGGGTTTTCCGTTAGTTCCAGGAGCTTAAAAAAATCATCAAACAAAACCCACAAAAACAAAGGAAAACGTAACTTCTTGCTTACATTGAGACAATAGACAAAAAGCTTATTCTCTTTTCAGGTCTTCTGAGCATGTGTTCTGTCCTGGACATGAATATATCTTTCTCAATTCTTTAATATACACAAATGTTTTTTAATTTACAGTTACTTAAACCAATTCTCTCCCATGGTTTTTCCTCCAATACTTTATGCAATTTATTGATTAAATCAATTATATTCTTTTGCTCTTAGCAGCTGCAGGTTTTTATTTTCACTTTTAAAAAAATATACTGAATTATATCACTCACACATAGACATACACAGACAGCAAGTGTATAGTAATAGTTGTAAACTTACAAAATAAACATATATAACATCATACAAGACTCTCATAACGCACCCTACCACCAATACTTTGCATTGTTTGTGAACATTTTTAACTAAGGATTAAAGAGCATTGTCAAAATATTATACTAACCAAAGTATTCCCCCCAACCCACCCTATTTTTATCTTTATATCATTTATATATGAACATACATAAACAATAAGTGTGTATTAAAAGTTGTGAACTTACAAAGCAAACATGCATAACATCATACAGGGGTCCCATACATCAACCTTCCACCAACACCTTGCATTGTTATGAGATATTTGTTACAAATTATGAAGGAATATCATCAAAATCTTACTACTAATTATTGTCCTTAGTTTACATTTGGTGTATTTCCCCCCAACCCACCCTATTATTATTTTTAAAATATATTTTTTATGACAGAAGCTGTAAACCTGTAAAACAATCATGCACATGTGCAGAATTCTCAAACAACACCCCTCTATCAACACACCACACTGTGGTAGAATATTTGTTACAGATAAGATAATGTGTTTTTTTGGTCATCTTACAATGCTTTTGGTCAATTCTCTCAGTTTGCCAAACCTGAGTAGTTTATGAACCTGGAACAGAGATGAGCACCTGTGTCAGTCATTCCGGCATCTCCCAGGCAGATTAGAATGGGCAAAAAATAATTTGTGAATAAAATCTGCTCTGCTTCTTCCAAGACTAAGGACCAATGTACCACACTGAGAACCCATAATCCTATCTTCAAGACTACTGCTGAGAAGAGGGATGGGACAAGCGCTTTGTCCCACAAAGTTTACTACTATGTATAAGTTGCTTCTTTCATTATTCAACATTTGTTTAGTTGCTATAAAATGTTGGCTGTTTTCCAGATTTGTCACATGCTTGATTATGATCAATTTGGGTTCTTTTTCAATGTTTGTATGGAGAAATGGGTGTTTGGAGCTGCTTACTCCATTATTTTGCAGATTCATTTCACTCAAGATGATATTTTAGGACATATTAATATGTAAAGTTTTAGTGCATCTTGGACTGAAAGGAAGAAAGGTTATCAGTAAAGCAATGAAAGAAAGAACCAGCTTTCTCCTAAGTAGAAGCAACCATCTACATTTCATATGGATCTAGTTTCTTAGAAGGAGGACATCTTTGAAGGGGAGTATGAGAATAAAGATTTAATAAAAATTTATTTGGCCCTTCAATGGGATAGCAATGATGGGAGTGTAGCCTTTCTTTGTGATAGAAGTGATATATAGGTAGAGGTACAGAAACAAATATGTTAGAGATCCTCTTAGTTAAAAATATCTTTGGGCAAAAAAAAAAGTATTAATACAGCTCAGAAAACCATACCAGTAATATCTGTTGATTTTAGGTTTTATTGTAAAGTTAAAAAAATTTTAAAAAGCCTGTGAGAGCAATGACCTAAACCAAATTATTCTTAATTATTTGTGGAACAAAGTGCTAATTCCTGCCTTTCTTTTTATGTTAAGCCTGCTATGTTTTAAGTGAGCACATGGCCACCCCACTAGAGAGTGCATTTCCCAGTCTCCTTTGCAGTTATGTTCTGACCCATGATATGTAATTATAAATAATATGTTCGACCTCTAGGTCATCTTTTAAAGACATAGACACTGAATTACAACTTCCATTAGGATATAGAAGTTGCCAGTATTCATCACTCCCACCCTACACACAAGAAAAATCTGGCAAGCTATAACTTTGTAAATTTTCAAGCCCATTAGATAACTGATAGGGGTCTAATATTGAGCATATATAAAGAAACTGTACACCACAAAACTAAAAAGACAAGCAACACATTTAAAAAAATGGGCAAAGGATTTGAATAGACTCTTCTCCAAAGAAGAAGTACAAATGGATAAAAAGTGCATGAAAAGATGCTCAGCATCACTAGCTATTAGGAAAATGCAAAGCAAAACTTCAATAAGATAATATACCTATTAGACTGGCAGCTATTAAAAAAACAGAGGACTGGAGTGGATGTGGAGGAATGGATACCCTCATCCATCGCTGGTAGGCATGCAGCCACTGTGAAGGAAAGCTTGGTGGTTCCTTGGAAACCCAAGTATAGAAATGCCACATGGTCCAGCAATCTCACTGCTGTGTATATACTCAGAAGAACTGAAAGCAAGAACACAAATAGATACATACACACCAATGTTCATAGCAGAATTATTCACTATTGCCAAAAGTTGGAATCAACCCAAATGCCCATCAACAAATGAATGGATAAACAAATTGTGGTGTATATATATATATATATATATATTCCATACTATATATATATATATACACCACAATTCCATACTATATATATATATATATATTCCATACTATATATATATATATAGTATGGAATATTATTCAACTCTAAGAAGGAAAATAGTATTAGCAAACAGGATAACATGGATGAATCTTGGGGACCTTGTGTTGAGTGAAGCAAACCAGGCAATAAAGGACAAATATTACATGACCTCACTGATATGAATTAAGCAAATTGAGTAGACTCACAGAGCTAGAGTCTGGAAGATAAGTTTATAGGAAATAGAAAGGGAGAAGTTTGTGAGCCAATGACCATATGGGCAAAATCTATGATAAGGTAGAAGTGTATAGCTGTATAGTGGAGGGGCATGACGGTGGTGTAATAATACTGTTGGGTTGTGTGGTACTGGTCTGTCAGGGGGGCAAGTGGGGAGGGCAGGCTGGATTGTCCATGGAACTGGGGGGAGGTTTGGGAGAGGGAGCAGGTGAACACTGGGGATTGGCAGATCATTGTTGAAACTACATTGTTGGAGGATCTCTTCTGGCAATATGGGAAATGAGGATTGCTGATTTGGGGTTTTGGATGTTGAGGACATTTGGGAAGGGCACAACTTGGACAGTCTTCTAGGAAGTGTATGAGTGTTCATCTTGCCATAGTGTGTTGTATCAGTGGGTGGAGATCCACATAATGAACATCAAAGTGGTGGACTCTCATTATGAGGAGTCCTCGTATGTTCTCATGTGGAGGGACAGGTGAGTCTCCAGAGCATGGGCGGTGCCTAATAGGGGAGGACAGACCAGTATGTCAAGCCCTCAGTGTTGTTGCAAGTAACCATGAATCTTGTCCTTCAAAGAGTGAATCCTGCTGGTTGCCATGGGAGAGGAGGGAGGAATAGAATAGATGGAACAGGGAGCATTTTTGGCATGATGGAAGTGTTCTACATGGTCTTGCTATGATGGATATAGGCCATGTTGACTTGAATCAAAGTATATATAAGTGTATGGTCCAAAATGTAAGCCATAACGTAAACCATTGACCATGGTTGGCAGCCATGCTTCAATATTTGTACATCATTTGTAACAAACATGCTATTCATATGTAAAATATTAATAGGGCGAAGGGTAAAAAGGGGAGGATGTTGGGTATATGGGAATACCCTGTATGTGATTTTTCTGTAACCAAAAACTTTGAGGACAATATAAAAAAAGTAAGACACTGGGGGAATAAATGGGAGAAAATGTCCTTGTATATATAAGACAACAGGTATTACAGTGGTGAAGGCAAAATGTAAAAAAATTTTAAAAAATTTTTTTCATTATTTTTATTATCACAAATTTTTATTTATTTATTAAATTTTTTGTATTTTATATCTTATGTTTAAAACTATCATTATTATTTAATTTTTTCATTAATTGTATTTGACTATTTTATTGGCTTCATTTTTTAAGAAGTTTTGGATTCCAGAAATGTTACAACTATGGCAGAGGAGGATTATTGGTGTGGAATATCAGTGATGGGGGATGCATGAGAGGATGCTCACCTGGACATACATAAAAGGCATATAAATGTGTTCAAATGTTCATGGGGCTTTGCATGGTGGTTGGAGATTCACAAAATGATCAAAGGAATATCAAATTCCCATCCTGTGGAGCTCTGCCACATTCTCCAGTGGATTGACAAGAATCCCTTGAGTACAGGAGCAATGACTAGTGAAGAAGGATGGTCTATTAATGGGCCCTGGATATTGATGACTGTGCTTATGAACCTTTACTCTTGAAATAGAAACTTAGCCTAATATTATAGGATTCCTAAGAGTTGCCATCTTGTTGCTCAAATGTGGCCTTTCTCTAAACCAAACTCAGAGCATAAATACATTATCTTCCCCCCATCATGTTATGTGACTCCTAAGGATGAGCTTCTTTGGACTGAGGGATTATTACCAAGTACCAAACAGCAATGCAACTGGAAAAAGACCTTGACGAAAAGGGACAAAGGTAAAAACAAATGAGTTTATATGGCTAAGAGACTTTAAAATGAGTCAGGAAGTTATTCCAGAGTTTTATGCACTTCTTAACAAAAGCTCATTGACTATGAAAGTAAATATTACCTCAAATAAGGGGGCTATTATACATTTTGCCATAACCGACAGAATTAGGTATGAGAGAGTGTAAACTACAATGTAAACTTTAATCCACATTTAATGGCAATGCTCCAAAATGTGTTCATCAATTGCAATGAATGTATCTCACAAATGAAGGATGTTAATGTATGAAAATGTGGGAGATGTGAGGAGAGGTGCATATGGGAATCCCCTATATTTTTAATGTGACATTTGTATAATCTAATTATCTTTAAAAATAGAAAAATAAAATAAGTAGAATTTTCCCCATTTACATCAAAGGCTTTCATGCTAGAACTAGTAAACTTGTAGCTATACATTGCTTTGTTTTCTAATTTAAAGCAGTACATTTTTCTCATATAATTGAAAAAAACTCTCCCTTTTTGAGTGCATAAAAATATTAGAAAAATATTTAGAGCACAGCTTTCAAAAAGTTCTCCTCAAAACAGATATATAGGACAGCATGTGTGGTTTTTTCATTAAAAAAGCTCTCAGATCATTGCTAAATCTCATATTTAATTGGTACCCCCAATAGAGGATGGCTAAATATTTATTTTGTGTTCTTTATTTAAAATTCTAAACTCTATTTTTTAATAACCTTGATAACAAAAGCAATTATTTACTGTTCATAGTTATATTGGATAATGACTTTGAGTATATCTTACTTTTAAGTTAGTAGTTACTGATACCAGTTACTAGAATTTACCAGTTGTATAAATAGTATCATATTAAGCATAATACAAATTAGCAGCAGCTCAAGATAAAAAAAAATTCATTTGCTTGAAAATTACTTGAAAATAGAACTCGCATTGCCAAATATTATCCATGCTATTCACAATATTCACAAAAGAGTATATTTTTACAATTGAAAAGTGTGCTGCTCATTATAAGAAATATATGATCAACCTGGGACCCCTTAATAGGGAGTGTATTAGTCAGCCAAAGGGGTGCTGATGCAAAATACCAGAATTTTGTTGTTTTATTTGGGATAGGAGTTACAGATACCAGGCCATAAGGATAAGTTACTTCCCTCACCAAAGTCTGTTTTCACATTTTGGAGCAAGGTGGCTGCCGACATCTGTGAGGGTTCAGGCTTTCTGGGTTCCTCTTTTCCAGTGTCTTGCTTCTCTCTGGGTTCAGGGCTCCTCTCTTCCAAGCTTGCTTCTTCCTGGGCTCAGGTTCCTATCTTCCTTGGGGCTTGATTCTGTTTCCTTTGTGAGCTTACTTCCCAGGGCTCCAGCTTAAGGCTTCAGCATCAGACTCCAACATAAAAACTCCAACATCAAAAACCCTCAACTCTATCCTTTGCCAAGCCTTTTGTCTGTGAGTCCCCACCCACTATGGGTGGTGACTCAATGCCCTAATGATGTGGCCTTATCAAAGCCCTAATCATAACTTAATCATGCCCAGGTACAGACCAGATTACGAACATAAACCAATATCTATTTTTGGAATGCATTACCATATCAAACTGCTACAGGGAGAAACCTTAAATTGTGTATCAGCTGCATTAATGCAATGGGAAGTAACACCTATAATATACTCATTTCAAAAACACTTAAGCTGCACCTAATTAAGACTGTGGAATTAATATCCAATTTACTGACAATAATAAAAATAGTATAATAAGCTGACAAACAATCAAACACTTTGAAAATATGCGTAATTTTATAATAAATGGCATGCTTTACAGAATTTGTCATTGTCAAAGTCAAGAAAAATGTTAGTGATAGGCTGTTTAGGTTTCCAAAGGATTAAAAGAGGTACACCAAACAAATATAATATATTAGCATTGTTTAGATTTGACCCCCGAAGTAATTTTATAGAAATCTTTTGGAGAAAAATTAAAGAATGTGGATAGGGTATAAATTCTGAATGATAGTAAGAAAATCATGTTAATTTTTAAATTTTGTTGATAGTCTCATGGTTATGTAAAAAAATGTCCAATGTCCTTAATTTAATTAAGCATGTTAAATTTATAGCTGAAGTAGTATGATATCTGGAACTTACTTTCAAATGGTTAATATACTTATACATATCTATTTCTGAATATAAATCTTATACCCATTATATATACATATATTTATGTGTACATATATAAAACACACACATATTTTTGCTATATATATATATCAATTGATCTCTATAACATTCCTTCAACTTTTTATGTATTTGAATGTTTGACATAATAAAATTGAAGAACAAAAGATTGTTACCAATTTTTCTACCCAAGAAAATATGACTTTTTATAATAATAAATGAGATAAACACAAACAATTATACAATTATATAAGATGGCCCAGTGGCAATTACATTTAATTTTGTACTTATTGGAATAGCAATAAACAAATTGTTAAAAAGATATAATCTATAGATTTCTTGTCCCCATGTGTATGAATAATATTTGTCCCCAATTTAGAATTCAGAGAGATAACAATTACATTTGTATCATGTATATTATTTGTAAAATATATTTAGTTATGTTCTGAACCCAAAAAGCATGTGAAAACATGCTTCATATTATAATTATGTCAAGAGCTGTATTCAAAGAATTGAGGGCTATGATAAATTGCATAAGATTAATTTCAAAGCGACTCCTTATTTCAACATGAAAAATTTAGAAATGTGCATGGAAACTGAAAACAAAAAAATCATGAAGTACAGTAAGCAATTAGTAAATAAAGCAATAATAAAACAGAATGGCAACAAAGTATATTATAATACAAACTATTTAAGAGGTTATCAGTTAAGATGTTAAAACTCACTAAGCCAAAAAATTGGAACAGGCTATTTAAAATTATTTAATTAAAGCAGTGTCCTTCAATATAAATTCTTTCTACATTCTCATCTTTTTTCTGTAGTTAGAGTTAGCATATAATGTTTTGGAAGAGAACAAGTCTTTAGAGATCACAAACAACCAATTTCACACTACAAGCAGTAGCAAATATATCTAAATTCCCTTTAGTAATACTCTATTTATCTTTGTGCTTCATTGAGTTGAAAGAAAAGCATTTTTCAGAGTTTAAGCAATTAACTTCTCATTTTTTTCTATTCTAGAAAGGACATTATCAGAAAAGCATGGGATTAGGAAGCTACAGAACTATCAGTTATTCTTAGTGTATGAAATTTCAATTTAGCCAAACATGTAAAACCCTAAAGGCAGTTAAGACTCAATACATCAGAACAATTTGTTTTCACAGTTTATTTATTTTTCATCATTACCGACCTGACCAATTTTCTGTTGAATTGAAATGAGTAGGTATCAGATTTAGGAATTCTTCTGTGCTCTATGTTGACTACCAAATCAATGTTATGATTTCCCTAAAATTCTCTGAAAACCTAGAAAAACTATTGTGTATAACAAAGCTCACAACAAAGACATCTTATATATCTGACATCTCAATTTTAATTGCAAAATAAAAGGAAGTGTCAATAAGTTTATTAAATATGAGCCTTATATCATTAGAGATTTGAATTTGATGTGTTAACAAAAAACTATAAATACCGTATGATTCTACAAATCTATATCTATGTTAATGTCCATACATTATAAGATAATTTCTGAAATAATTCATAGATGCATTAAAGTCACCATCACTGGAATAAGAAGAGATATAATAAAAGAGGGATTAAGGAAAATGGTGAAGGTATGGTCGTAGGTGTTCCTTCTTTTAATCTCCCCAAATTCACCAATAAAATCAAATAATATTGTGCTGGAGATTCTAGCTGAAACAATTAGGCTAGATAAAGGAATAAAAGGGACCCAAGTAAGAAAGGATGAAATACTATTTTCATTATTCCTTCATAATATAATCCTATATATAGAATCTCCTGAAAAATCCACAATGGAACTACTAGAACTAATAGACGAGTTCAGCAGAGTGGCACAATACAAGATTAATATGTAAAAATCAATAACATTTCTATACACTACTGATGTGCAATCTAAGGAGGAAATCAGAAATAAATTCCATTTATAATCACTAAAACAATCAAATATTTAGTATTAGACTTCACTAAGGACAAAAAAGACCTATACTCAGAAAGCTACAAAACATTACTAAAAGAAACTGAAGAAAAAGTAAATAAGTGGAAGGGCATTCTGTGTTCATGGATTGGAAGAGTATATATCATTAAGATGTCAATTCTACCCAAACTCATTTACAGATTCAAAGCAATCCTAATAAAAATCCCAACAGTCTTTTTTGCAGAAGTGGAAAAACCAACTATCAAATTTATTTGGAAAGTAAGGGGCCCCTAATAGCCAAAAGTGTCTTTAAAAAGAAAAACAAAGTTAGGACTCTCACTTCCAGACTTTAAATAATGTAGCTTAGCTTCAGTAGTAAAAAAAAAAAAGAGCATGGTACTGGCATAAAGACAGACACATTGAACAATAGAACTGAATTGAGAACTCAGAAATAGAGCCTCACATCTACAGTCAAGTGATTTTTGACAAGGCTGTCAAGCCCTTCCAGTTCAGCCAGCACAGTCTATTTAATAAATGGTGCTGAGAGAACTGAATATCCATATCCTAAAGAAAGAAAGAACACCTGTATCTCACACCTTATACAAAAATGAACTCAAAATGGATCAAGGACCTAAATATAAAAGCAAAAACAATAAAACACCAAGAAGAAAATGTAGGAAAACATCTCCAAGATCTTGTGGTAGGTGATAATTTCTTAAACCTTATACCCAAAGCACAAGCCCAAAAGAAAAAATAAATATATGGGACATCTTCAAAATTCAATACTTTTGTATCTCAAAGGACTTTGTCAAAGGGTGAAAAGGCAGCTGACTCAAAGGGAGAAAATATTTGGCAACCACATATCTGATAATGGTTTAATATCCATGATATACGAAGAGATAATACAACTCAACAATAAAAATACCAATTTCCCAATTGAAAAATGGGCAAAGGACTTGAAAAGATGATTGTCCAAATAAGAACTACAAATGGCAAGAAACATATGAATAAATGTTCAACATCCCTGGAGATTAGGGAAATGCAATCAAAACTATGCGATATTATTTCCCTTCTATTAGACTGGCCGCTATTGAAAAGTCAGAAAACTGTAAATGATGGAGAGAATGTGGAGAGATAGGAATACTTATTCACTGTTGGTTGGAATGTAGAATGGTACAGCCACTGTGGAAGACTCTGGCAGTTCCTAAGTAAGTTTAATATAGACTTGCCATGTGACTTTGCAATACCATTGCTAAGTATATACCCAGAAGACTGAGAGCAGAGACAAGAACAGACATCGGCACACCATGTTCATAGTGGCATTATTCACGATTGCCAAAAATTGGAAATAACCTAGGTGTCTATCAACTCATGATTGGATAAACAAATTGTGTAGTACATACATGATGGAAGGTTTTACAATAGTAAAAAGAAATGAAGTAATGAAGCATATGTCAACATGGATGAGCCTGGAGGACTTTATGTTGAGTGAAGCAAATCAGACACAAAAGGATAAATACTGGATTATTGTGCTATTGTGAGTTAAATATATACTGTGTAAATTCTTGGAATTAATAATTAGGATGTAGGTCACCAGAAAATAAGGAGGGTAGAGAATAGAAAGCTGAGGGTTAATCTGTACAGAATTGGTAAAAACGTTGTAAACCTTTGGAAATGAACAGAAATGTTTCAAGCATATCATGGTGTTTGTAACTAGCAGTGCTGTTGTATGGGTGTGACAGTGGTTGAAAGGGAAAGTCTAAGGTCATGTATATTACTAGAAGGAAAACTATAAACTAACATGGGGCTGTATAAGACAGTAAAACCTTATGTAATACACGAATTTGGGTGATATTGCATATATTGGACTGTTTTTATAAAATATAAACACAAATATGTGAGAGAGAAGGAAACAGAATAGCAGCTATGTATGGCAGGGGAAACACAGAGAATTGAGAGGTGATGAGTTTTGTTTGTTATTTATTATTAGTTTTGGAATAAAGAAAGTGTTCTAAGAATGATTAAAGTGATAAGTGTACAAATATGTAATTACGCAGAATATTGTTGATTGTACATTTTGGATGGATTTATGCTTTATTAATATGTATAAAAATTGATTTGTTAAAAATAACATGATCTAAGAAAATGCACATTTTGATTCATATGTTCTGTTAATAAAAACTAATGGAAATGTAAGCATGCAATCAACTCATGAAGTTAGGAAAGGATCAATAAATTAAGTTAAAGAACACAAAAGGAAGGCATTAATAATGATGTAGGCAGAAATATTAATTAGACACATTAAAAATAATCAAATCTTTTAAAAAAATCCGCTAGGATAGTTAATTAAGCACCCTTAGACAATATTGTCATCAACACTTGGTGGCAGAATATTCCTACTAACCCATAAACACAAGTGGTTATGGACAAACCCTGGCAACCACAAGACTTAAACTGTCAGCATCTGTTTAAGCACAAGAAAATGAACTTGCCTTTTGCCACCATTTCCAGCATTATTGCATAATGTGTTAGCCAATCTAAATGAGTGGCTCAAACTAGGAGAGTAGTACCCAAGATGCATTCTGTGAGTAACAAAACCCAAAACCCTGCAAAGACAAATCTCCACACTATGGCACAACTCTAGGGAATAGAATCCAAATTGAGCAGAAGAGAGAAAAGAGGGGCAAAAGAAACATAAATTCCAGAAAAAGTGAGGAAACAGGTGTGACAGATTTTAGAAAGCCAAAGCTTTGCATACAGAATTTCTTCATGAAATTGTAAAAGAACCTGGTTTGAGAATGGAACCATAACATGTGGAAATTTGTAGGATCCAGCTAAAGCTATACTCAAAGGAAAAGTTATAACTTTTAATGTCTGTATTTGAAATGAAGAATGTTCTAAAATTAGTGACTTAAGATTCCACTTTGCTACAATGAGAGAGAGAGAGAGAGAAGTAATACAAAAGTGAGTAGAAGGAATAAAATAGTGAAGAGCATAAACCAATGAAATAGACAAAAGACTGAAAATACAGAAAATTAACAAACTTAGAAGATGGTTCTTTGAATAGTTCAACAGAACCGACTACCTCTAATCTAAACTAATTAAGAAAAAAAGGCAGCTTAATAAGCAGTAATAGGAATGAAAGAGAGATTGTCACCAAGGATTCTTTAGATATTAAAGTAAAAGAATATGAACAACTGTGCCAATATATTTGACAACTTAGATAAAATATTAACTTTGTAGCCATGAATACTGGCTATGGGAGGAACCATAAAGTGGATTCCGATTTAGAGCATATTCAGCTTCTTAGAACACTGCCCTGTGCCTGCAAGATACTGTTACCCATTTAAGACCATAACTGAGTCTTCACAAGGCCATTCCAGTGTTCTATCAACCCAGCAGCTTCAGGATGATGGGGAGCATTATAAGACTGTGAATTTCATTGTTGAATTTCATTTGCTGTGAAGTGGTTTCAGTGATCACAAACAGTTCTGTATGGAATAAAATCATGGTGCATAAGGCATTCTGTAATACCACTGATGGTAATTTTAGCAGAGCAATTTTGTGCAAAGAAGGCAAATCAAATATATATTCAGAGTAAGTATATATTTCAAGATCAAAATGCTGCCACTTTCATGATGGAAGTGGTTTAATGTAATCAACCTACCACCAGTTAGCAGGCTGTTCACAACAGGGAATGGTGCCATATTGGGGACTGAATGCTGGTGGTCTCTGCTGCTGGAAGATTGGACACTCAGCAGTGGTTGTAGCCAGACCCTTCTATTTCACTTCTAGGTATCCCATTATCAACTAGTCAATGCCATGGTTCTCTGCAAGTGAGACTATTCTGATTACTGCACTGACTTTCTTGTCCATTATGGTGTCCAGGCCCACCTTATACTTGGCAATTAAGTACCACCATTTGGTTCCTGATAGCCTGGGATCCAATATTTCCCACTTTATTTAAAGACCCAAGTCCAGTGCTAACAGTTCCCACAGTGGTATCTCACCTACTGAAGAGAACAAGCACAGCACTAATAAGGGTAGATGAACCTGTTCACACAAACTTATTCCTTGCAGTCTTAGTGAAAAGTATCCTCTGGACATTCCTGGTATGGGTGAGCATGTCTTACATGAGAAAGCCATTCTAACATTCCAATCTCTTTAATTCTTTGGATCTCCTTATCTACCTTATACCAGGGTAGTTCTGGCATTTCAACTGCATTTCATTTCCAAGCATCAGCCAGCTACCCAAACAAACTGTTAGTGCCCTTTCTAACACCTCAATCAGTAACACTGTATCGAGAATCTCTGTTTACTTGGCCCATATCAGTAAGTTCAGTCTGATCCAACTGACTATTTTTCCCATCATCATCCTACACTGTTAGTATCTGTTCCCTCACATATTCCCCTAGTTGGAAAACGTCATGCAGGTCTTTTAGAGTGTAGTGAGCCTCCTCATTGTTCACTTTATAGCTCACCTTTTAGGGTTAGATGGGACTTCAGTCTGAATATAAGTCTGGAAGGAGAGAGGGTTAGTGACAGTGGGCCATTAAATGAATTAGTCAACTACCACGGGGCATTCCTTTACAGTTTCATCTGGTGAAACAGGGTTAATCACTTCAGAAGTAGGTGGGATGGTTGAATCTTCAGGGCAGATCATTACATGTTTATGTGTCAAAGAAGACTGATTAGAATCTAGGGATTCAGTGTTCAACTCTGTACTCATTATCAGCTTATTTGTACCCATTCCAACTTTCCAGATACTATTCCTTCCCAATCAATATCCTCACTTCAAGAATATGTATTCTTCAAGGTTGGGAATTCAGTTTGCATTGTAATTTACCCACTTGCATAATGTGACTCTGCGTGTCATTTTTCAGAAACCCCAAATCTTTGGCTGTAAGAAAAAGAATAATTCCTTTCAGGGCATTCATAGAAATTTTCCTGTTTTCATGCAGTGTTGAGCTGGGAATTTGAAGTTGGGCCAATAAGCCAACATCATACTTTGTAGCTTCACAAAACTCTTCTAAGGTGTTAAATGCACTATCACCCAGAGACTTGCCTCTTACAAGCATTTGAGTAGCAATACACAATTGTGGTATTTTTTGTGTCTCTATTGCCAGTTCGCTTAATGGACTCAGTGCCTTCTTGGTCATTGGAAACAGAGTTATTAGCATCTTCTAATATAATCGGATTAGAGGACAAATTACAAATTCCAAAAGCCCAGAACCGATACAGTAATCTCATACTTTTCTTTTTTTCAAGAACCACTCCTGGTATCAAAATTTGTATTAGTCTGAGTTCTACAGAGAAATAGGAAACAGAATCAACACACTCACACAAACACACACACACACACACATATATGAAAAGATTTATTATAGGAATTGGTTCATGGAGTTTGGCAAGTGCAAATTCTTTGGGGAAGTCTGCAAGTTGGAAATTCCAATGAAAGTGAGAATGATATCTCCAGGAGAAGGTGGCTGAATGAAGTAGAGATAGCATTTCTTTTTTTCTGAATGCTGAAATCCTTAGTTCTTCCTTTATGCTTTTCAACTGACTATATGAGGAGATTTTTCTCATTGCTAAAGGCAATTTCCTTCTTTGATTATGGATGCAATAAACTGATTAATGATTTAAATCCATCTACAAAAAATCCTCACAGTAACAATCAGATCAGGGTTTGGACACCATAATCTATCCAAGTTAACACATGAAATTAATTGTCACATATGGTAATATCCACAGATTTTTGGTTTTAGCAACAGATGTTTATTTGGGGGATATATTTCAGCTTTCCACAAACGGTAATGGTAGAAAGAAAAATAATAATATATAACACTCATTGAGTGCTTATGGTATATTTTGATACTATATTATCTTATTTAACTTCAAACAATCTCAATAATGTTACATTTTTCTTTGGATCACTACATGGAACAAGAAATGGAAAATTTAAGAAAATAGGAAATAAAATAGTAAATATAATAGCAGTGATATTTACTGAGAATAAAATTCTTTGAACAAAATTAGGAAATATGTTAAAAGGGTAGGGTTTAATAAAATACAAAAAGCATAGTCCAATAGAAGCACATCAGAAAATAAGAAATGCCTTTAGAGATCTGGAAGAATATTTAAACTTAAAATATATATCTGGGCAAAAAATTTTTGAGCAGCAATTGCAGGAATTTGAAATATCAAATGGTTCCAAAAATAATATATTGAAATATATTTTCTTTATATTCTGATAAAATTTTACATAAAAATTAACATCCAAAGAAAGTACCAGGTATAGGATATTTCAAATTGTAGGAAAGTCTGTGAGAATCATATCTTGGATTATAAAATAAATAGTTCTTAGCATGAATTTTATTTTTTTAAATAAGTAAACTCAGTTACTTATAAAATTTTATCATGGAAAAAGATGTAATATCATTCAATGTAAATAACTAATACAATTTGAAACAAAAACTTTAAAGTAGGGTGCAGAAGATTTGCAATATTAATAAATTTCTTATCTTTAAGAAAGCATAGACAAAATTATGGTACAGTTTTGGACTTGGTAGCCAAACATTTTTATTATTTTAATTTATAATGCAATGAAAATCTTCTTAATGTGTGTTTCCTAAAAAGCAGCTTATGGCAAGGCTTACATGCATGATGTTTATTAATTACAATCCAGTGAAACAAGAGTAAATGAAATATGTGCAATAAGCTTCAGGGCAGCAAATAAAAATCATATGTTAATAAGCTTCTCCCAGCTTCCTAAAGAACATAGTTGGTTTATTGGTCACCTTCATTATGACTGGCGGATACTCAGGAACATCCATTTGGGCTTGAAGGACGAGCAAATAATTTGCTAGCTTCTTTCTATGTTCTGTCTTTCAATGCTAAGTGTTCACCCCATTCCACATTAACTTTATTACATTTCTGGCTTATGTCATTCCAGTCCCTCCTAGCATTCAGAGCCCCTGTGATTCAGGATCATGTTATTGAGACTTGTAAAACCAAGTCTATGTGAGTTGGATTGGGTCATAACTGTATGCTGGAATTTCTGTGACTTTCAATTTAATTATTATAATGAGAGTTATGCTAAAACCTGACTTGCACCATTGAAAATGTGTGAGGAGGCAGTGGTGTTAGGTGATGAAAGAAAGGCAATGTTTAACAGAATTTCACACATGGAATTGGCCTTCAGCCAAGAAACATAGCAGAAATTAAGGCTTGTGGAAAAGTAAAGCTGATCAAATTTTAGGAGGTACATAGATTGGTTATGTTATATACTACCCCTTGAACCACTCAATATACTAACACCTTACTATAACCCAATCTTATATAGAATCTGATGCCATCATTTTCTTCTCAAAAGTGGGGATAAAATTCCAGTCTTTAAGGAGGGGGGAGATGTGACTTGTTGGAATTCTCTAATAGGTGTTAAAATAAGATAATCAAACCAAGCTATAATCTCTGTGGGAAGCTTCAACTGGTCATAGGGCCTTAACTAATATTCATACTCTTCCTTCTCCACTGCCAATTCTAGATTTTTATACCCTTAGTCAGCAACTCAAATGGTCTGTGTTGCATAACACAGAGATCTTCAACCACTCATAACTTCAGAATCCTTCTTAACATAGCATTCCATAAAACCATGAGCAAATAATTGGAATCAGCTCATAGGATGAAATAATTTTTTTCTTAATGATATTAAGCATGTAACAGTGATAAATAAAACAGCAGAATACATGAAGCAATATGGCAGAATTTCAAAAATATAAACCAAGACGTGTAAATAAAATAATTAATAAGTCTTATACATCAATAGCTTTCATATTAGTTCAAAAATACTTATTTCTTTGCAGTTTACAAGAGAGTATATCATAAAAAGAAAGGTCAAATATAATAATATGGGAAATGATTTTTCAGGAAAATACATAAACATAAAAAAATAACATTACAGTAATAAGATAATATAGGGCAATTATTAAACAGAAATAATGGTCAATTTATTTTGATAAGAGATCAACTACATAAATATTATTTATTTTTTAAGCCTCCTCTATCATTATTAAATATATAAATGAAAACAAGTAAGAATGGTAAAGAGATTGTCAGAAATTTTAATGTATTAGTCTTCTTTGACAGATTAAAGAGAATCTTATTGTATAGAAACTTTTATTGCTATTATTAATGGTATCTAATTAGTAGTTATCAAATTTATTAATATAAAAATAAAAATATTTCAAGCATAAAGAAAGTTTATAAACTTGATCATTTTGAACATTAAAAGGAGAAAATATGACTATATCAATGATAAAAGAATAATGGTGTAGTATTCCAAATTTCCAGGACCATAGCTATTTCACATCATGCTATATAATTTTCCAAGTCATATAAAAACAAAGAAAGGTCTTGAATATAATTTATTGATGTAACATTTCTCTGCTGCTAGAAAATATCAGATGTATATTTCATACCAATTTAGTGAGTTTATCTTTTTCTAGGAATTCAGTCACTTAAACTGGGTCTTGAAATGAAATATAACATTAGAATCCCTTTAATATTCTATTATAATTTTATTCTATAATTGTTATCATAATTACTTCCAAACTCATCTAATAATTTTCTTTAGATAGCTTTATTCCTATCATTTTTCTATATTCTTAGCCTTTTCCAGAAGCCCAGCCATCACTTTAAATTTTCTGAGGAACTATATTTTGCCTTTCTTAAACTTTTATATTCTATTCTATTCTATACTTGCATGAATCTAATATAAAGCTTCAAATACATAATGCAAAACTAATAATATAATTTCACTTATGAACTTAACTCCATTTTACTGAATTAAATATTTATTAAATGAACTTAGCATTATGGTTTATAATGATGAATGCAAAAATGGTTCAATAATAGAACATGTATTAAAAGATACATAGACTCAAAATGTTAATGATTTAAAAGAAAATTGCATTTTTATTTAATTATGTGGGCACTTCCTTTTAACATGGCAAGGATTTATTTAAAAAAAACTTTATTAGATACCAAATGGCTAAATTTCAAATACTTTCCCTTAAAAGAATAATAGAAAGATGCTTTTAACAGTAATGCTGTTTAAATGTTCAATGGGTTTCCTGGCCAAAGCTATAAAAAAAGACAAAGAAACAGGAATGGTAAATATTGAGATAAAAAGAAATAACGGTCATTTGTTCATAAGGATATCATGTAGTTAAGACAGAAAATAAATTCAATATGTAACTTCATATATAATGCAGGATGTAAGACTATATTATAAAAATCAATAGTATCACTGTACATCAAGAAAGCCAACTTGAACAATGATTAAAATAATATAGCAAAAGATTTTAATTTTGAGAAGTTCCCATTTATCTATTTGTTCTTTTACTGCTTGTGCTTTGGGTGTGAAGTTCATGAGGGCCGGGAGAGGGAAGAAGAGATGTGATGTGGGGGCATTTTTAGGACTTGGATTTGTCTTCAATGATATTGCAGGGACAGATACTGGACATTATATATCCCGCCCTAACCCACTGAATGGACTGGGGGAGAGTGTAAACTATAATGTAAACTACATTCACCAAATGCAATGAATGTGCCACAATGATGATGGAGATTGTTGATGTGGGAGGAATGGGGTGGGGTGATGGGTATATGGGAACTGCTTATATTTTTTAATGTAATATTTTTTGTGATCTATGTATCTTGAAAAAAAGGCAATTAAATAAAAAAAAAAAAAAAGAAGTGAACCTCTACCTAAGGCTCCATCCTCAGAGAGGTGTACATTTTGCTTTGTGTAGCTTTTGGCCCCTGGCAAGTGGCACTGACCCTTACCTTCTAGTGGTTGCTCCATCAGTTCAGAGCACCACATCTATCTGTATTATCTCAGCACCAACCAGCAGTGTGTTAATTAAAGCCCCCTTGGCATTTTCAAAAAAAAAAAACAAAACATAGATGTCAATGAGGAACAAAAGTGTTAAAGGCATTGGTGTGGGAAAAGTGGCCATGGTGGCTGCTGGGTGTGGGGAATGGGAGGAAGAGATGAGATGCGGAGGCATTTTCGGGACCTGGAGTTGTCCTGGGTGGTGCTTCAGGGACAATTACCAGACATTATAGATCCTCCCATGGCCCACTGGATGGAACGTGGGAGAGTATGGGCTATGATGTAGACCATTGACCATGAGGTGCAGCGATGCCCAGAGATGTACTTACCAAATGCAATGGATGTGTTATGATGATGGGAGAAAGTGTTGCTGTGGGGGGAGTGGTGGGGTGGGGTGGGGGGGTTGAATGGGACCTCATATTTTTTGAATGTAATATTTTAAAAAAATGAATAAAAAATTTAAAAAAAAATTCCCATTACAAAAAAAAAAAAAGAAACTAAGAACTATTTAAAATATAAATAACTAAGGAATTGTGGGAAGATGGCTTTAGACTAACAGGCAGAGCTGAATGATTTCACAAAAACAACAGAGAAAGAGCCAAAAGCTGTCTGAGGGACCTGCTTTGGGGTTTAGCAGACTAGGACAACACTACGCATCTCCCAGAAAGGTGAAGGACAGAGAAACATAGAAGCCAAAAAGACAAAGGTGAGTTACCAAGCCCCTGTAGCAAATATGGAGTGCTCCCTCCCCCACTTCCAAGATATTAAGCTGGGATACAGAGTATGGACTAAAGTGGACTTATTGATATTCTACTATGGAACTATTGTGCTTAGTAATAGAAGAAAGTGTAGCACTGATGTGGAGAAAGTGGCCATGGTAGCTGCTGAGGGTAGGGAGAGGGAAGAAGAGAAGTGATGTGGGGCCATTTTCAGGACCTGGAGTTGTCCTGGGTTGTACTGCAGGGACAGATGCCGGACATTGTATGTCCTGCCATGGCCCACTGGGTGGACTGCGGGAAAATGTAAACTACAATGTAGACCATTATCTATGTGGTGCAACAGGGCTCCAAAATGTATTCTCCAAATGCAGTGAATGTCCCATGAGGATGAAAGAGGTTGTTGATGTGGGAGGAGTGGGGTGAGGGGAGTGTGGGGTATATGGGACCTCTTATATTTTTTGAATGCAACATTTTAAAAAAATAAAGAGTGAAACAAAGATAGGAACACAAAGAAGGAGAAATGGAGAACAAGAAACATGTATTATCTATGGAAAACAAATAAAACTACAGAAGTCCTAAAAAAAAAAAAAAAAAAGAAGAAGACACTGGGAGTCCATAAAGAACAATTTGAAAGCCCGCAAATAAAAGTAGCAGACCCTAAGAGAAAGACAGACATGATGGATGATATTATAAATACATTATAGGGATATAAGAGCAGATTTGAATTGCTTGAAGTCAGTATTAGTGATTTCAAAGACAGAACATCTGAACTTGGGGAAGGAGAACAGAAAGAGATGAGAATGGAAAAAATGGAACAGGTCTCAGGGAATTGAATGATGTTGCAAAATGCACAAATATTCACCTTATTGTTGACCCAAAAGGAGAGAATGGAAAAGAGACAAAAAGAATATTTGAGGAAATAATGACTGAAAACTCCCCAACCCTTATGAAGGACATAAATATTAATATCAAAGGATAGTGCAAATCCAACAGAATAAATCTGAATAGACTTACCCCGAGATACCTACTATACAGAATGAGAAATAGCAGAGGTAGAGGATTCTGGAAGTAGGAAGAGAAAATCAAAGCATCACAAACAAGGGGAACTCGATACAAGTAAGTGGTGACCTCTCACCAGAAACCAAGGAGGTGAGAAAAAAGTGGTATGATGGATTTGGGAACTGAAAGAAAAAAACTGCTAGCCAAGAATTAGGTATCTGACAAATCTGTCCTTCAAAAGTGAGAATGAGTTCAAAATCTTCACAGACAAACAAAAACTGATAGAATATGTTACCAAAGACCAGATTTTCAAGAGATACTAAAGGGATTGCTACAAACTGAAAGGAAAAACAAGGGTGAGAGATTTGGAGAAGAGTTTAGAAATGCAGATTATTATGAAGAGTAAACTAAAGGATAAGAAGACATACAAGATATCAATATGACAAAAGAAAGCTGAAGGACAGAATAGATGAAAAAATTCAAAGTTTTCATGTAGCCCTTCATATCTATCCAGTGAACGCTGATATATGGAGAGAAGACCTTTCTTGGTCAAGAACACTCCAGGAGAAGCAGAAAGTGGCACACAGGATTAAAAAGAGTGAATCAGCAGCAGAAATAACAGAATTCTTGCCAAAGTCAATTCCTGACTATGATTTTGAAAATGATGAGATTGTTGCTGTTTGTGCAGCTATTGCTGAGTAACAGAAGACAGCTTCAACAAATAACAATAACAATGATTACTGTGCCTATTTTTGGGATTGCAAAGACTGACTGTAACTGAGAAGGAAGATGGTGCTCCAACACCAGATAGAAAATGCATAGTATGAGTTATTCAAATCTGTCTTTTTTGATTATCACTTAAAGTTTTAGACATAAGGATATTTATTCTGAAGAAATAGTGCAAAACTCCTGCATGTAAGATAGGTTTTTCAGATGAAGCATATAAATCTAAATTGTATAGTGTTTGGACTATGCTTTGATAAGATATGGTTTATACTTAAGATTAGAATTTTGAGCAAAATATTTTCAATGAATAAATTTAATTTAGTCCAAATATTTGTATGGATATATTTTAAAGACAATTTGTAAAGCAAATTCTTGAATAGTAAATAACTTGGTCAGTGCTTTTAAAATGCTGACTCATTGACTTTTGTTTTATGATAAAGGAAATAAGTGATTGCTTTCTCTCCTAGAAATATATTGCTGTTTTTATTCTTTGTTTTCCTTGCTCCTGCAGAGTAAGTTTGTCACAAGTTTTAAGTGTTTTTAATATTCATTTTGATTCAAAGTAGTAGTTTTGCTATATGTGGAATCTTTGAAAGTTCAGCCAAAAAATGCATGCGAATGTGAACATTCTGAAGTTTCTCTTAATTCTGATTTGTGCTTAAGTTTTTGGCTTTAAAGTTATAACAATGGTAGTTGCCTCCTTCAGTATTTGTTAGTTGTGTGAAGTACTGATAAATGTCTCAATGATGGCTTTATATTTTTAGATTATTACTGTAGGTAGGTTAGTCCTTACCACAAGTGAGTCATTTTTACAATGTGCTTTTTTTAATGAGTGACTTTTACAGATACATCAAAAGAAATTGTATTGGTGCCTTAAAAAAAATTGGGAATGATGTGAGAGAGGGAGAGGATGCATGGGAATCCCTCATACTTTTGATGTAACCTTTCTGTAATCTAAAACCTCTTTAAAATAAAGTTTATTATATTAAAATATATATATATATAAATAGAATCTATATGGAGAAACATTGAAATGCTAAAATAGTAAAGAAAATTATCTGAATACTTAGAAAATTGCCCATGGTTTTTGATAATGCAGTTTATTATAACTATGTAAATAATGGTTACTTATGAAAGGAATTTTTAAAGTTTATCATAGATGTATATTTTGGAACAAGGGTAAACAAATAATTATTTAAAATTAAAAAACAATATCAAAGAGAATAACAAGCCCTACAAGATATTAGGATGTAAAGCATAATATAGTAGGAGAAGCAATGTAATACAGAGCTGAAACAAACATATGGACCAATGAAATAGACTAAGGATCCAGTGACAGATCCATGTGTATACCAGAAGTTAACATATGTTTAAGATGTCATCACTATTAATGGAAGAAGAACAAATGGTTTAAGAAAAACTGGTTCTATATGTTACAATACATAAAAACAGTGAAATCCAGATGGTTTTAATAACTAGATAAGAAAGATAAAACTAAAAACAATTTAAAATATGTAGACAAAACTTCTACTTCTAATCATGGTGGAGTAAAACACTGTATGAATTTACCTGCCTTAAATAATTGAAAATTAGAATAAATGAAACAATGATTTTCCAACTTAGGGCAACGTGCAGTATAGGATAGATGACAAAGATCAGGGCAGCAACTGGGGTGAGCCCTACAATTGCTTCCACGAAGAACAGAAAGGGGGAGCCCAGGAACAGTGGCAATCTTGCCGAGTTGAGGAGACCTGCATTCGGATTTGTTAGAGAGCAAGAAAGCTAGAATTTCTGGAGTAAAATGTTGGCGATAGTGCAGTTGGTTTTGAGAGAGCTCACTGGCAAACTGCAGAGAATTGATCTGCCACATGTGGGGGAGGGTGATCAAGCCTAGAGAGAGAGGCAATAGAAAGACGGTAGAATCATCGAGAGCCAGAATAAAGGATGCAAAAGAGAAAAGACACAAATTACTAATCTCAGGAAAGAAAAGGAAGACATCACTACAGATACTACACATATTAAAATGTAAAGCACTATTAACCAATTTATTTCAATAAATGAAACACATTGGATTAAATGAACTTTGAAAATCACAAACTACTAAAGCTCATTCAAGAAATATCCTGATATAGCTTTGTATCTATTAAAGAAATTTAATTCATGGCTAAATATGTCTCACATGAAAAATTTCAGAATCTGATAGCTTCGCTGGTCAATTCTCCCAGACATTTAAGCAGGAAATAACACTGACCTGACAAACAATTACAACAAATTGAAGAGGAGAGAGCACCTCTCAATTTATTTATTTAACAAATCAATTTTATCGATACATATGGTATTAGTCAGGGTTCTCTAGGGAAACAGAATCAACAAGGGATATCTGTTGATAGTAAGAGATTTATCAGTCTCTCATGCAGCTGTGGGGATGCACAAGTCCAGGTTCTGCAAGCAGGCTGAAACCGGGGGCTCTGGTGAAAGTCCAGTGAAGATTTTTTATGATTCTGGGAGATGTTGGCTGTCCAAAGATGATCTGGGAAATTCTCTCTCAATGCTAGAATCACTTCCTTTTTTAAGGGATCAGCTGATTGGGTTAAGTGTCTTTCACTGCTGATGGCAATCTCCCTGATTGATGTAATTATAACCAGCTATCTATGATCTACCACTGCAGTAAAGTCAATGGTGACTAAAGTCTATAAAAGATCTTGTATTACAGTTAGCCCAGTGCTTGCTTGACCAAACAACTGGGCACAATTACCTGGTCGAGGAGACACAATAGCCTAACAATCACACATATTAATAAAGCATAAAATTTATCCAAAGTGCACAGTCAATGGTGTTTGGTTGTGCACACAGTTGTGCATTCACTTCAATCATTAATAGAGCAATTTCATTATTTCAATAATAATAATAATAGGCACACAAGAAAATTCCTCACCTCTCAATCTCTCTGTTACCACTGCTGTACATAGCTACTAATTCTGGCTATTCTTGCACAATTATTTGTCTATTATGCAATTTTATTGAGATATATTCACATACCAAATGATATATCCAAAGTGTATAATCAATTGCTTTTATTTATAATCACAATGTTGTACATTCATCATCTCAAATATTTTAGAACCATTCCATTAGTCCAAAAGGAAGACTTCACACCCCTTAGGAACTGCCAAATAGTCTTCTACAGTGTCTATACCATTCTACTTTCCCACCAACAGTGAATAAGTGTTCCTAGCTCTCCTTATCATCTCCAAAAATCAGTTTTCTGATTTTTTATTTTAATTTTTTAAATTTATTTTTTAATTGTCTTTTTAAAAATAAAGATACATAGATCACAAAAATGTTACATTAAAAGTTATGAAGTTCCCATATATCCTACTCCCACCCCACCCCCACTCCTCCCACATCTACAACCTCTTTCATCATTGTGGCACATTCATTGTATTTGGTGAATACATTTTGGAGCACTGCTGCACTGCATGGATTATAGTTTACATTGCAGTTTACGCTCTCTTCCAGTCTATTCAGTGTGTTATGGCAGTACATAAAATGTCCAGCATCTGTCCCTGCAGTATCATTTAGGACAACTCCAAGTCCTGAAATGCCCCCATATCACATGTCTTCTTCCCTCTCCCTGCCCTTAGCAACTACTGTGGCCACAGTCTTCACATCAGTAATACAATTTCTTCCATTGCTAGTGTCACAATAGTTCTATAGTAAAATACCAGTAAGTCCACTCTAACCCATATTTTATTCCTCTATTCTGTGGACCCTGGGATGGTGATGTCCACTCCACCTCTAAATTGAAATGGGGCTTAGATGCCACATGGCTGATGGATCTGATTCTCCTGCTTGCAGTTGTAGGCACTTTTGTTTCCCTGGTGTGGTGGTTGACCATTTCATTTCCCTGTTAGCTGACCTGGGTAAGTCCAGTGAACCCGAGAGAAGATGTTTCAGCTCTGTTGAGGTTTAGGGTTCAGCTGGCACATGGGCAGTTCAGAGATTCAAGTCTCCTGAGCATATGCCATCCTCAGCACCAACCACAGGTTCAGTAAAAGTGACAGAAGAGGCATGTGTAGAAAGGTCATATCTGAGTTCAATTCCTTCACAGTCATGAGCACAAATTCCAAAGTAGGGCCCACTGACAAGGCACTGAACTCCAGAACCATCTGCCATGATTGTAGAACCTGTGTGTCTCCATAGCCCTCAGGAGCACCAGTACCTGGGATTGTATCTACTTTGACTCTCTGTAATCCTGCTGAGACGCACATAAGTGCTACTCCTCTGATGACCTCCTGACCCATTTTGAAGTCTCTTAGCCAAATAAACTCATTTGTGTTTTCTGACTTTTTAATAGCAGCTAGTCTAATAGGTGTGAAATGATATCTCATTGTAGTTTTCATTTACATTTCCCTAATTCCTAGTGATATTGAACATTTTTTCACATGTTGCTTTGTCAGTTGTCTTTCCAACAATTTTGCCCACTTTTTAATTAGGAAATTTGTCTTTTTACTGTAGAGATGTATGATTTCTTTGTATATCATGGATATTAAACCCTGATATTATCAGATTTTTGATTGCCAAATATTTTGTTCCATTGAGTCAGCTGTGTTTTCACCTTTTTGACAAAATTCTTTCAGATGCAAAAATTGAATTTTGAGGCAACCCTATTTATTTATTTTTCATTTATTGCTTATACTTTGAGTATAAGGTTTAAGAATCTACTGCCTTCCACAAGATCTTGAAGATGTTTTCCTACATTTTCTTCTAGGTGTTCTATGGTTGTCACTTTTATACTTATGTCCTTGATCCATTTTGAGTTAATTTTTATATAAGGTAGAACTGGGGTATCCAGTTTTCTCAACACCATTTGTTGAATAGACTGTTCTGGCCCAGTTGGAAGAGCTTGCCAGTCTTGTTAAAAACAACTTGACTATAGATGTGAGGGTATATTTCTCAGTTCTTGATTCAGTTCCATTTGTCAATGTGTCTGTCTTTATGCCAGTACCAGGCTCTGTTTTTTTTTTTTTTTTTTAACTACTGTAGCTAAGTAACATGTTATAAAGTCTGGAAGTGAGAGTCCTCCAACCTCTTTTTAATGACATTTTTGGCTCTTACGGGTCCCTTATCTTCCAAATAAATTTGATAATTGTTTTTTTCTTTTCTGCAAAAGACTGTTGGGATTTTTATTGGGATTGCATTGAATCTGTAAATGAGTTTGGGTAGAATTCACATCTTAATGATATTCAGTCTTCCAATCCATGAACATGGAATGTCTTTCCATTTATTTACCTCTTCTTCAGTTTCTTTTAACACTGTTTTGTAGTTTTCTGAGTAAAAGTCCTTTATGTCCTTGGTTAAGTTTAATAAATATTTGATTGTTTTAATCGCTTTTATAAATCAAATTTATTTTTTATTACCTTCTCAGAATGCTTATCAGTAGTGCATAGAAACAGTATTGATTTTTGCATGTTAATTTGTATTCCACCATCTTGTTGAATTTGTTTATTAATTCTAGTAGTTTTGTTGTGGATTTTCCAGGATTTTCTAGATATAGGATCATGTCATTAGTGAGTAGTGAAAGTTTTAATTCTTCCTTCCTTTCCTATTTGGGTTACTTTTATTTCTTTGTTAAGCCTAATTGTTCTAGGTAGAACCTCTATCACAATATTGAATAATAATGCTATTAATTGGCTTCCTTGTCTTTTCCCTGATCTCAATCTTTCACCATTGAGTACAATGTTAGTTGGAGATTTTCCATATAGGCGCATTATCAAATTGAGAAAGCTTCCTTCTACTCTTCTCTTTTGATATGTTTTTTAATCAAGAAAGGGTGCTATATTTTGCCAAATGCTTTTTCTACACCAATCCTAAGGATCATGTGATTTTTCTTCTTCAATTTATCTATGTTGTTTGTTATACTAATTTATTATTTGTATTGAACCACCCTTGTATCTCTAGGATAAAACTCTATGGATTGTGGTGTATAATTCTTTTAACTATAATTCTTTATAGTTAATTCTTTAACTTTTGTTAATTCTTTAATTTTTAGAATTTTGTTAATTCTTTAACTTTTGGGTTCTGTTTGCAAGTATTTTGGTGAGGATTGTTGCATTTTTATTCATTAGAGATATTGGTTTGTAATTTTCTATTTTTGTAGTATCTTTATCTGGTTTTGGTATTAGGGTGAAATTGGCTCCATAGAATGAGTTTGATAGCATTCTTTCCTGTTTAATTTTTTGGAAGAGTTTGAGCAAAATCACTATTTAGTAGTCTTTGAATGCTTGGTGGAATTCACCTTTGAAGTCGTCTGGTCCTGGCTTTTCTTCTTTCAGAGGTTTTTCATGACTGTTTCAATCTCTTCACTTTGTGATTGAGTTTTTGAGGTCTTCTATTTATTCCAGTGTCACTGTAAGTATTTGTGTGCTTCTTGGAATTTGTCCATCTCATCTACTTTTCTATTTTTTTTTTTTTTTGGCATATATTTGTCCACAGTATCTTCTTATGATCTCCCTTATTTCTGCAGGGTCAGTGGTAATGTCCCCCCTCTCATTTCTGATTTTGTTTGTGTCTACTTTCTTTTTTTCTCTGTAAGTCTAGCTAAGGGTTTATTGATCTTCTCAAAGTACCAACTTTTGATTTTGTTGATTGCTTCTATTTTTGTTGTTGCTGTTCTTGATTTCATTTATTTCTGCTTTCATTTTTATTATTTCTTATTTCTTTCCTTTGGCTTGGCATTAGTTTGCTATTATTTTTTCTAGTTCCTTTAGGTCTGCATTTAGGTCTTCAATTTTAGCTTTTCTTCTTTTTTAATGTATGCACTGAGGGCTATGAATTTCCCTCTCAGCACTGCCTTGTGGTTTCCCATAGGTTTTGATATGTTGCACTTTCATTTGCAATCATCTTAAGATTTTTTCTAATTCTCTTGCAATTTCTTCTATGACCCACTGATTTGACTATGTTGTTTAATCTCCATATATTTATGAATATTCCCTTTTTCTGTCCATTATGATTTCTAAATTCATTCTGTTATGATCAGAGAAAGTGTTTTGTATAATTTCTAACATTTTAAATTTGAGACTTTTGACCCAATATATGGTCTAACTTGGAGTAGAATCCATGGACACTTGAAAAGAATGCATATCCTGCTGTTTTGGGGTACAATGCTCTAAGAATGTCTTTTAGATCTAGTTCATTATCATATTTTTCAAGCTCTCTGTTTCTTTATTTATCCTATGTACAGATATTCTATCCAATACTGAGAGTTGTGTATTGATTTCTCCAACTATTATTGTGGAGACATTCATTTTTCCATCAGCTTTACCAGTGTGTACCTCATATATCTTGGGACACTGATGTTAGGTACATAAATATTCATTATAGTTATTTATTTGTGATTTGCTTCTTTTATTAATATACAATGACCTTTTCATCCCTTATAACAATTTTGCATTTGAAATTTATTTTTTCCAATATCAGTATTGCTACTCCAGCTCTTTTTTTGGTTACTATTTGCATGGAGTAGCTTTTTTCAACCTTACACTTTTAACCTGGTTGTGTCTTTACATCCGAGGTGGGTATCTTGTAGACAGCACAAAGGTGGCTCACATTTTTTTATTAATTCTATCAGTCTATGTGTTTTGATTGTAGAGTTCAAGCAATTAACATTCAATGATATTATTGTAAAGGCATTACTTCATTCATTTGAATTTGGCTTTCCATTGTCATTTTGTGCTCTTGTCTATCTTTATACCCTTTAATGTACTCTTTTAATAATATTCATTTCTATAGTATCTCTGCCTTTGTTTCTTTCTTTCATGCTGCTTCATTCCCTTTATTTATTTATTTATTTATTTGAGGTAGTAGCTTGCAAGGCATTTCTTTCTTTTCTTAAATTTTTTTCTTAAAATTAATAGATCACAAGGAATGTTACATTTAAAAACATAAAAAAAACCCATGAGGTTCCCATATACATAACCCACTCCCCACCACATCATTTTTGTAAATTGTATTTTTTGAAGATATATACATCACAAAAATGTTACACTAACAAATATAAGAGCTTCCTGTATACCCCCCATCCCACTCCTCCCATTCCAACAACCTCCCTCATCAATGCAGCACCCTCATCTCTTCTACCCTCTCCCTGCCCTCAGCAACTACTGTGGCCACTTTCTCCACCTCGATGCTAAAATTTCTTCTATTACTCATCACAATAGTTTTATAGTATAATATCAGTACGTCTACTCTAGTTCATATTTTATTCCTCCTTTAGTAAATCTTATAATTCTGGTCTTTTGGTAACACATTCTATCAGCCTTTGTTTGTCTGTGAAGATTTTGAACTCCCTTTAATTTTTGAAGGACAGCATTGCTAGGTACAGAATTCTTGTTTGGTAGTTTTCTCTTTCAGTACCTTAACTACACCATACCACTTTCTTCTCCCCTGCATGGTTTCTAATGAGAGGTTGGCACTTAATCTTATTGAGGTTTCCTTGTTATGATGTTTTTTTTTTAAAGATTTATTTATTTTATTTCTCTTCCCTTCCCCCACCCACCCCGGTTGTCTGTTCTGTGTCTATTTGCTGCATCTTCTTCTTTGTCTGCTTCTGTTGTTGTCAGGAGCAGGAGAATCTGTGTTTCTTTTTGATGCATCATCTTGTGTCAGCTCTCCGTGTGCTGGTTCCATTCTTAGGCAGGCTGCACTTTCTTTCACATTGGGCGGCTCTCCTTATGGGGCATACTCCTTGCACGTGGGACTCCCCTATGTGGGGGACACCCCTGAGTGGCACAGCACTCCTTGTGCACATGAGAAATGTGCATGGGCCAGCTCCACACAGGTCAAGGAGGCCCAGGGTTTGAACCGTAGACCTCCCATGTGGTAGACGGACGCCCTAACCACTGGCCCAAGTCCACTTCCCTGTATATGATGTTTTGATTTCTCTTGCTGCTTTCAGAATCTTCTCTTCTTTGCTGATATTTGTCATCCTAAATAGTAGATGTCTCAGGGTATGTCTATTCAGATTTATTTTATTTGGTGTATGATGTCCTTTGATATTGATATTTGTCTTTCACAAGGGTAGGGTACTTTTCAGTCATTATTTCCTCAAATAATTTTTCTGCCCCCTTTTCAACCTCTTCTCCTTCTGGGATACCAGTAATGTGTGTTTTTGTGTTTCCACTCTCATTCATTTCCCTGCCACTCTGTTCCATTTTTTCCATCCTCTTCTCTTTCTGTTCTCCTGTCTTTTCCTGTTCAGATGTTTTATCTTTGAGCAATTCAAATATGCTTTTATATGCCTCTAATGAATTTATAGTCTCATCTATTGTGTCTTTCATTCCCTTAAGTTCTGTTCTTTTTCTTTCAAGACTTTCAAATTGTTCTTTATGTTCACTCAGTGTCTTAATATCCTTTATGTCTTTAGTCATATTTTCTTTCAATTCTTTAAATTGATTTTGGAATGTTGTGTGATTATCCTTCATTAATTGTCTTAAATCCTGTGTCTCTTCAGGATATTTCGTTTGTTTCTTTGCCTGGGTCATCTCTTCCTCTTTCCTAGTATGGCTAGTAATTTTTTGCTGATGTCTAGGCATCTGAATATGTTGGTGGATTTACTCTGCTGCCCAATTTCTCTCTCTTGCCTTTTCCTTGATATTTGGATGAACTTATCCTAAGTATAAGTTATCAAAATCACGCCAGGGATTCACTAATGGGGTACAGTTTCTCCCCAAAGTTAGGGAATAGAGAGACCTAATTGAAGTTTTTGTCCATTCAATTTCCAGACAGGTCAGTAGATGGCACTTATTGGCACACCTTTCCATGGAGGTGTATATCTTGATTTTCCTTTATTTTGGTCTAGCTTGAGCCGAGATTCAAAGTGGACTCTGCTAGTTGAATTCACTGAAGAAAATCCCCCTGACTCCCCTTACCTTTTCCTTTGTGACAGCTGACAAGGAGGAAGGTGTCTTCTCCCCTTTCAGTCAGGTGCAATGAGCCAGGGGTTTTGTACCACCTTAATATATCAGGGTTAGGGCAGGGGAGCCCTTCCCAGAAGCTGGGAGGTTTAGTAATGCAGTTAGATATTTTGGGTTCTTCATCCCTCTGCCCTTCACCCTCCTGGGAGTTGTGAAGTATTGACTAGTCTGCTGTCCTCCAAAGCAGGTCCCACGGGCAGCTTTTGGCTCTTTCTTCATTGTTTTTGTGAGAAAGCTGAGATTTATGTGTCAAATCTGATATCATATTCTACAATCCCTCAATTTATTTTTAAGGCAAAGAGTTTGCTTATTCCAAAACCAGCCATAGACAATACAAATCAAAGTAATTTAGACCTATAATATTTATGAATAAAGATACTGAAATACTTAATGTACAATCAAATCATATCTAAAGAGACGCAAAAACTATAGTTCATTATGATTATCCAGATTTTATCCCAGGAATGCATGGTTGGTTTAATTTTTAAAAAATCAGTAAGTTTAATAAAAACATGACTTCAGTCACTGCACTTATTCACCTGCAATTTGCTAGTTACACCTGAAGTTACTTCCTGGCCCAACTAAGGTCAGTAGAGACACACCAAGGGCAGAGAAAACTCATGACAATTGCTTTTGGTCTTTTGGGAGGGCTTTGTGAGACTTATTAAGTCAGCAGCTCATAGTGTGCTTTCTCCCAAAGTGAACATTTTTACCAAAAAGCAGTTCAATTATAATCATTGGCAAATCATCTATAACCTGGACATAGTTACCACATGTTTCTAATCATTTAGAAATACTAGACAGTCTGAAGATTTATACATTCATTTTCATTTTCATGGCATGTTACTGAGGAAGTCATTGACATTCTCAGTGGCCATCTCTTAGCCCTCACCTACCTACCTCCTTTCATTGTGAGTAGATGTTTTGATATGCTTCCTTTCTGAAACCCAGGGGAGATGTTAGGTCTAATGGAAGAGTCTGATCATAACTTCAACCTGAAACTAGGAACAAGCAGTTCCAACTGTGTACCAGGTCAGGAACCCTGTACAAAGTTTGCTTTGATAATCTATAATAATGGTATCAAACTATGTGTTTGGGAAACATAATCTTGGAAAGGCACAGTCAGTCCAAATTTAAACTTCCTCACCTAACATTTGTCACATGGTAACCACTTAATTTATGTTATCTATTCTTACTTATCTAGTTATTATTTTATTGTTGTTGGAATTACATAGCACAAACTGAAAAAGATTTGTCCTAAATTACAGTGAAGCTGGAATCCTGTTAAGGAATATTTAAGGGATTATATTGTGACTGTCCAAATCCTGTAACAAAGCATTGGTCTCTGGATAGAAGAAGAGTTAAAAATGATTGCATTCCACTAACATGTCTTAATACAAGAGAAGTGGCTAGAAGGAAAAAGACAATAAAATGGAGTACCCAAAAGAACATACCTCTAACAGAGAAATTTTGTTCAAAAGCTTGTTTCCTAAAAGGCAGGGAATAATTTGTAGAAATCCAGGGTGAACAGCCTCCATCCAAAATGGTAAAAAATAAATAAATAAATCAAGCAAAATAGCAAAATGTGAAAGACTTATTAAAAACCTTCTCTGATGGTGGTTTCATCAAGTTCTCTTCATACTGTAAACAGTTTTCACATAATAAATAACAAAGTCACAGCATTTTTTATTCTGGAATCTTAGAAAACTCTAATTGCTTGTTTTAATGACAGTTAATTTCTCTTCAGACCCAATGACCTTGTGAATTCCATGAAAATAGAATATAGAATTATCTCTTCAGAAAAAGAAAACATTTTTCTTTGGGGCTCAGCTGCTATTATTTTCTAGATTATTCTCTTCCATGAACACATAAGTTACAAAAACTGCATTCCATCAAAAAAACATAGGTATTACTGATCACATGTAAATGTTTATATCTAAGACTATAGGAAAACAGAAAATTGAGCAAAGGTGATAGCAAGGAGATAGGAGAGCTGGAGTACAGAGATAGCTAAAGTCCAGAGATTTGAGGAATATGCAGTTAACCTCAGCAGCCACAAATCAGAGGTAAAAGCAGTGTCATTTTATAAGGCTACTGAAAAGTGAAGTCTTCTATAGATATTTAGTGAGTTTTCCCTGTTTCTTGTTGCCCATAGACGCATATTAATACTTTTCAATAGAATTTTAGAAGAAAGCTTTACCTTCATATACTAAGTATTCTCTTTATGAGAAAGAGCTTCTGTCTTGCTCTGTACTTAATAGAAGCTGCATGCTTACTTATGGTATCCCAAGTTTCTATGTAACTTGAACTGTCCAACAAGAAATGAACGTATTCTAACACACCAAGTCATGACCCAGCATCACTGAATCATCAAATGGCATCATCAAAGGAAAGCTGCATATATGAGATTGAGTTTGAGTAAGAGCTGAAGGCAAAACCATGATGTATGATTATGTAACCCAGAAGCCCATAGCTCCTATTCTTGTTACTTTGTCTCCCTTCTCAGCTGCCTTCATGGACCCATGAAGAATGACAGTTTTGTCATTTGCTATTAACATATGAATATGAATGTGGACTGTTAAAGCACTATAGTCCCTCAATGCAGTATCCTGAAAGGGCTCATCAAGAAAACCCACCAACTGAGTAGAGCATCAAGTAGTATAACTTTTTTTTTCTTGGAAGAAGAGGTAGTCACAGGTATAGACTTACACTGACTCATAGAGATAGGTAACAGTTTGGCTGGATGGTCAGGTACGTGGAAGGAACATGATTAGACATTTAGGGAAGAGATATGTGGATAGAATTCTTCAAACTGTCAGAGTATTCAGATATTTTTGTCCAACATGAATGTTCATCAATATAAATCTCGGCAGGTAAGAATTTTAATAATCAAGATTCTGTAGATATCAGTAAGCTCTTTCACTATTCAATCATGCTTATGGTCAATGGGTTTATAATTAAAGTCACAGTGGTGAAAAGGGATAAAGGTTGCACATGGATTCAACATGCCTTCTACTCAGTAAGATCTGTCTGACTAGCACCACAGCTAATTGTTCAATATGTCAACAGCAAGACCAATAATGTGCTACCAATATGGCACAATTTCTAGGTGACAACTAACGGCAGGTTGATTTTATTAATATATCTCCACTTCAGTAATCATATAATAGACCCTTATACTGGTTATGGATTTGCCTCTCCTGTATGTGACAGCTTGAAGCTGGGTGGATCCTAGAAAATCTTATTCTTAAAGCTATTCTATTCTTGTGCATGTAAGCCTATTGTAGGTGGGAATGTTGATTAAATTATTTCAGTTATGAGTTTATGATTAGATTGCAGAACCCAGGAAAAATATCTTAATCCTCTTACTGGAATCTTTTGTAACTTGAGGAATAAAAAACTACAGACAGGAATAAAGCTGCAGAGATGGAGAGGAACTCAATAAGTGGAGCGAATGCCACGAGAGCAAGAAGCTGAAAGTAACATGGCCTGGAGGAGAAGGCAGATACTGGCAGAGTCACCACTGTGCCTTACCATATGGCAAGAGTCCAGGATTGCCAGCAGCCAGGCTTTGGGGAGAGAGTATTGCCTGATGCCTTGATTCGGACACTTTCACAGCCTCACAACTGTAAGCTTTTAATCTAATAAATTCCCATTATAAAAGCCAACCCACTTCTTATATATTGCTCCTGGCAGCTTTGAGCAAACTAAAACACTGTGCACAATACTTCTGCCCAAACTACAATATGTGGGCCTTTAGAATTTCTTATGCACAGTCATGATCATTCATACAGTGTTATTTCTGACCAAAGAATTCATTTTATAGCAAAAGAACCATGGCAGTGTGCCCCTGCTTGTAAATTTCACTGGTCTTACCATGTTCCGTATCACTAAAAGTAGCTGACTTGATAGAATCACCAAATAACCTTTATTATTATTTTTTTTTACCAAATAAACTTTTATCTTTTTAAAAAATAGTTTTATTGGAACTTCTTGAATTTACAGAAACTTTGCAATTATTGTACAGAGAATTCTTGTATACTTCTCATCCAGGTTCAGTTTCAGTTAATATGGATTCACTTAAATTACTATGTTATATTACTATGATATATTTGTCAAAATTAAGAAATAACACTGATATATTACTATTGCTTGAACTCCAGAATTTATTTCAATTTCCTCAATTTTGCCATTAATATTCTTTTTATTTTCCAGTAGCCAATGCAGAATGCCACACTGAAGTATGTTTTTATGTCTCCTTAGTCTTCTCTGGCCTGTGACAGTTTATCTGTTCTTTCTTATATTTCATGACCTTGACACTCAGAAGGCATACTGTTCAGTTATTTTATATAATGTCTCTCAGTTTGGGTTTGCCTGACATTTGTGTCATTGTTAGACTGAGGTTATAGTTTTTTGTAAAGAATTTCACAGAGGTGAAGTACCTTTTTCATCACATCATATTGTGGGTACATCAAATCCCCAGGATATCACTGATGACGTTAACCTTAAACATTTGGTTAAAGTAGTGTGTGCTGGGTTTCCTCACTGAAAAGCTATAATTTTTCCCTTCCCGTGTTCCACCTGAATTCCAGCTTATCTCAAAGGAGGTGGATGAGTTAAGCTGTACCTCCTGGAGGGAGAAGGGTCTACATATATTATTTGGAATTCTTGTAGGAAGAGTTCTGTAGTTCCCCATGTGTTTATTATATTATTTATATCAGAATGAACTCATTTATTTATTTTGGCTCTAATCCAGAACTTCATTTTCTATTTTGTTGTTCAAAGTATTGTAGTGCAGGCCATTGAGAGTGCTTTCATGTTGGCTCCTTAATCTCTGACATGTCTTTATCTGTTTGTAATTTAAGCATTTCCTTCCTTATACTACAAGATGCTTTTAAGCTAATTTTGTATTTTCTGTGACACAACCATAGAATCAGCCATGAAACGGTCTTTGCAAGTCTCAGTTACACTACCAGTTAGTTACAGCACCAGCTGCATAGCAAACCTTTAAGAAGCTGGATTAATGGGTATCATCAAAGATGTATGAAGAGCTTTTTAATATTCTTTTGGGGAGAGATAACCCTCTCCTTGTTTTAGGTTATGAAAAAAGGCTGCATCATGTTATTTGGATGTATGATTTAATTTTTTCCATATTTTGAAAGTTAAGTATGCTTTTTAAAAGAGTGTATGGACTGTGGTGGATTTGACATGTTTCAATTTATTAAACTAGACTTGCATTTTTAGACATCATTGTGCTGCATAGTTCTAAGTTAGTATGGGCCACAAAAGACATTTGCATATGATTTGAAACGTGGAAGTAAAGGACAGCCATATTCATTCTGTGTATGCTTAAAAGGCTGAAGTAGGGCACTGTGTCCTTGCAGCTCATGCACATTGTTGGTGACCTGCTAGCTCACCTGGATGTTGTGTGGCAGCAGCTTGTCTTATAGTGACTCCAGTTCCCCTTAGATCTATTCCTTCAAGATTTCAAAGTACAAGGGCATTGCCTGTAACTTTGGGGCGGAAGTAGCCCAGCTTCTTGGATTTCTTCCTTCAGCTTCTTTGGATCCAGGTTCTTGTGTGTGCCTAGCTCAGATGAAAGGAGCTAGCTCTTCCTCCAGGTCACCTGCAACTTCAGTTAAGAGGCTTGGGGTCAGTTCCAGCTCCTTCCTGAAGCTTCCAGTTTGCCCCTGATCTCCCTCAACTTGCTTTTATCTTTCCCTCATAATCATTCATTCTGCTAATGTCAGCCCCAGCACCTGATTAAGAAGCAATGACTGTATAAAATATGTGTGACCAGTGCCCACATTTTTGTAAGTCAAATCTCCATTTCAAAATCTGATTTTTATATCATTCTGCATGGCTCTTTCTCTGTGGTCAAATCCTGATTGGCACACTATAAATATAGAATGCTAGATCATCTAGTTATTTATTCATATATTTCCAGCAGCAAATGAGCCTTTTCCCACCCTTCCACCCATTGCTTCATGGAATCCTTGAACCAGAATAGTAATTGGGAGAATTGGATTTATAGTCAACCTAACTTGACTATTCTTGACCATGGTTTTTTTGGTAAAAAAAAAAAAAACAACAATCTTCAGGTTATTTAGAGACCTTTCACCACCAAATAAATTTAGAAAAAAATGATCATTAATCTGATTAGTTACCATAATTAATTATCATTTCTGATTAGTTTTCATAATCAGCATTTCTAATAATCTTAATAATAAACAGAGAAAAGCTATATTTTAAAATAATGACTGTGGGAGGAGGGGCACCCGGCTTGCCTCAGTGGCAAACAGTGCGGCAAGAGGTGACACCGCCTCTGCCCACTGGGCCTAGACAAGGTGACCACGCCTGACTAGGCCTTTGCTGCTAAAGGCTAGCCGGCACCGCCCTTCCCCTTCCTATCTCCCACCTAGCCCAGCTCTCACTTCCCCTTCCCCCTCCCCTAAACCTAATCTCTTAGTACGCTGTTTGCCCAGCAACAGCTTACAACCACCTATCAGCTTAGTAACAGTGTCAGCCTATCAAGAGTTAGCACATACTCTACTGGCCAATCACTAGCCCAATGCCAGAACATTGCCTTATATGGAAACAGCATTTGCCCTAGCCAATCAGAACCCACCACACCACTCCCCAATCCTATAAATCTGCATCTCCTTCCACAATAGACCAGACTTGTGCCATCAGCCTGTCTCTGCGACTCCTTCCTGGGTCGTGCGCCCTCCACGCCTTCGGAGCCCCCGAGGGAAGCCTCAGCGGCCGTACGAGGCTTTCTTCCCCATGCCAGGGACCCCGCTTATCCCACAACGGGACCCCACTCGTCCCTTAACAGGGACCCCGCTCGTCCCACAACGGGACCCCGCTCGTCCCATAATAGGGACCCCGTTTCATCCCTCAAATGACTATATTTTATGAAGTAAGACTTGAATGGATTCATGGAAACATATTCAAATGGATATTAGGACAATTATTGGAAATTACCATAAAACTAATCTTAATACATCTAATTGTTATACATGATAATATGAAATATTAACTCTGTTGTGACATGGTAAGTTATAAACTATTTATAAGAAAACATAGATTTTTTTTCATTATTTTTTAGCAGTAATGTTTTTGAGAGACCCTTAAGTGTCTACACAAGTGTATGTGTGCATATATGTGAAAAGTTATGCTGTTGTGCAAAGAATAAAGAAAAGTATCAACAAAGCAGCCTGGTTGAGAGAGCCCAAAGGAAAAGAACCTTGGAATTTCCCTTACTGTGTGCTCACTCTGGGTCCTAGGGTCCAGTCCTAACTCTTCTATAAGACTTGGAAATTCAATATTCCTTTCATTCTCCCTCACTCTCCCAGCAGTTTTTGAAGATATTGGTTCTTTTTTTTTATTATTAAAATTATTTATTTTTAAAAATTACATTCAAAAAATATGAGGTCCCAACAACCCCATCGCCCCAACCCCCACTCCCCCGACAGTAACACTCTCTCCCATCATTGTGACACATCCATTGCACCCGGTAAGTACATCTCTGAACATCACTGCACCCCGTAGTCAATGGTCCACATCATAGCCCACACTCTCCCATGTTGCATCCAGTGGGCCCTGGGGGGATCTACAATGTCCCGTAATTGTCCGTGGATCACCACCCAGGACAACTCCACGTCCTGAAAATGCCTCCACATCTCATCTCTTCCTCCCATTCCCCAAACCCAGCAGCCACCATGGCTACCCTTCCCACATCCATTCCACATTTTCTCTGTGGACATTGGATTGGTTGTGTCCATTGCACATCTATGTCAAGTGGGGGCTTAGATTCCACATGGATACTGGATGCACTCCTCCTGCTTTCAGTTGTAGACACTCTAGGCTCCATGGTGTGGTGGTTGACCTTCTTCAACTCGATGTTAGCTGAGTGGGGTAAGTCCAATAAATCAAAGTGTAGGAGCTGAAGTCTGTTGAGGCTCTGGGCCTGGGTGTCATATTATCAGTCCAGAGATTCAAATCCCCTAAATATATCTTAAACCCCAGCACCAACTACAATTCCAATAAAGTATCATGCAAGTCTTGTGAGAAGAGATCCCCTCTGAGTCCAATTCCATCATGCAGAAACACCAGCTCCAAAGAAGGGCCATCTGCCATGGCAGTGAACCCCATCTTCCATGACCATAGAACCTGTGGGTCTCTTTATCCCTCAAAAGAACCAATACCTGGGGTTGTATCTACCCTATCTGTCTCTTAGACTCTGCTCAGTTGTGCATAAGGGCATTCCTTCTGACAACCTCCAGACTCTTTTTTAGAGACTCATAGCCTTATAATCTCATTTCTCCTTTCCATTTCCCCCTTACATTAGGTCAAACAGCATTTTGAAGTCATGTTATTATATGTAGACAGGGATATTCTGCTGATCCATATTGAACCTTTAATTCAAGGTCATTTTCTAGTTGCATCTTCAGCTGGTATGTGGTAGTGATCCCTCGGTGCCAGGGAGGCTCATCCCTGGGTGTCATGTCCCACGCTGGGGGAATGCACTGCATCTACATGCTGAATTTGGCTGTGAGAGTGGCCACATTTGAGTAACATGAAGGCAGTCAGGAGGAAACTCCCAGGCACAGTGCTACTCTAGGCCTTGTTCTTATTGCAGGTGTATAGGCTCATAAGCATAGCCATTAGTATCAGGAGCCCACTGTTGGGCCCTCCTTCCTTCCTGGTTTTTGCCGTTGCACTTGGGGGATTGCCGCTGCTCCCCCAGGGTCCACAACAATGACTCCCCGGCCAGGGGCCCAGTACCCCCACAGCTGTTTTTTTTAATTGTTTCCACTATGAGTATATCTAGACATTACTATATACCCTGGGCATATGCCCTGTATAACTCCCTGTCAACCATATATATCCTGTGAATAACATCCTATATCAGTATTCCTCGAGATATTGGTTCTTAATACCACAAATTTAGGAACAGGTATAAGGCTAGACTACACAGAGGGATCCACTTCAACAGCTGGGTAAGGTTTTCTCTATTTGATGCCTTTATTTTAAACTCTGCGTGTGGGGTAGACTATTCACATTTTGCACATAATATTCATTCTTTTTCTCTTTTGAGCTAAGACTTTTATTTGAAATCTAAACACCTGAATATGTTTATATGTCCTGAGAAGTAAAAAATGAAGTCACTAAAGAAGGTATAGACTGCTCTACATGCTTTCTTCTCCAAATTCAGAAACTCTTGTGTTGGGAGCAACATTGAGTCTAATAGGCTTTTGTTCCCTGTGCCATGATAAACATAAGACTCACCAATGACCTCGTATAAAGAAGGACAGAAAGTTTGGAAAGCACCTATATGGTAATTGGTGCGTACATGCATTTGGGATTCACTCCCTTTCTAAGTATATTAAATGAAAGTAGCCTTTGGTAGGCATTCAGGTTGCCTATAGCACAATTCGGATAATGAACAAATTCAGCCACAACTTTCTATAAGCAAATTCATAATCATAGAATATAGCAATTATTTACTGTAATATAAATATTTGGAGTAAGAAATATAATAAGTTATGTATTTAGTTGAGTCAAATGTCTGTACTCTTTTCAGAATGTTGAAAGCAAAAAAAATAACAAGATTGTCATTTGCAAAATAGAGATAGGAATGATTGTTCCTATCAATGGCACACAAATGTGTGGATCAATTAGATACTGATTACAGTTGGGAAAGAAATCCTGTAAAGTCTTTACCTCCTTTGAAATGTTCTGGGTGACCTGTAAGCCATTTTTTTCCCTTTCATTCTACTGTCATTATCTTATTCTGCAAATGAGCTGTTTATAAAAGTTTTCCCTAGAAAAAATCATCTGTTTTTGAAATACTGTAGTTTGAATTTGACCAACGAAGATTTAAAACTTGCTCTTTTCCTAAAATTTGTATATTATATTGGAATAATATATTTTCTCTTAAAAATAATGAACACAGTAAGAAAAATATTTAAAATATCAATTATATTTTATAAAAATTGAATTAAAGAAAGGAATTTTATAAACACCCAGGAATGTTTTGCATAATGTGATATATACTTTTTGATAGAACTATAGAAATGAATAAAACAGGCTCTACTGTATTTAGCTAATGTTCCTTGCTTTTAAATTATGTCTTTTAACAGCAGATACAAAATAACTCTCTGAGATTAAGAAGGATGAAAAGATAAAAGAATATCTCCCTTATAGATTCATTGGATTAATTAAATAAAATTCACTAGTAAAGAAATGTAAACATGTATTGTGATAAACATTCTCGCATATCTTTCACATACACATGCATGCATGCATATATACTTGTTAATCTATGCATGGAGAGACATCTGCAACTCAGTTGGAAGCAGTCTTTAGAAGTTTGTCCTCATATTTCATTTCAAACTTCCCACCATATAGGCAAAAAATGAAAATGAAAGGTTATGTAACTTCGATTGTATGTGTAAAAAGTAAAAGATGACAAAAAGTCAAAGAAAAGTAACACTTTTGACAATTTTTTATCCTCTCTGGGGACTTAAATAATAAAAATAAGCTCTAAGAAGCAAATAAAGATATTACAAACTTTGTGATTTGGCTAATAATAGCATAGCTTGTTTTTCAGGCATGAGGTCATTCTCTTGGTTTGATTTGGTCTGAGGATGGTAGTTTGCAAACCCTTGCTTTAGGGCCAACTATCCTTCAGAGAAATTAAATTCAAGCCAAAGAAAATAACTTTGTATTTATTACTTTTATATCATTTCCACTACCATTTATTTCTTTGCACTGATCCAAGTTTTTGTCTGATATCATATCCCTTCTACCTGGACATCTTCCTTAACATTTCTTGTAGAACAGGTCTGGTAATAAATTCCCTCAAATTTTAACAATGTCTTATGTACTTATTATATTTATTCAACTGTATATATGTGTCTTTTATTTTCTGGATATCTTTGAGGTTTCCTATTTAACTGTTGTATTCAGTTGTTTGAATATGATATACGTAGGTGTATTGTTTATACTACTTGATTGTGAATTTTTAAAATCTCTGGTTTGTGGTCTTTCCTTGACTTTGGAAAATTCTCAGCAATTACCCCTTCAAATATTTCTGCTGCCTTATTTTCTTTTTCTTCTCCTATAAGGATTCAAATCCTATGCTTGTTAAAGTGATGGTTGACTTGTTCCACAGCTGTTGGATTCAGTGTACTTTTTCCATACACTTTTTTTTCCCTCTCAGTATTTCAGTTTGGGTAATTTCTGTTGACCTATCTCTATGTTTACTGATTCTTTCCTCAGCTGTTTCTAGTCTACTGATTAGCCCAGTGAAGACATTCTTCATTTCTGTTTTCTTGTTTTTCATTTGTAAGATTTCTTTTTGCTTCTCTCTTATATCTCTTACTCCACTGAAATGCCCTGTTTAATGCATATTTTACACCTTTTCCATAGAATATTTAACATATCATCTATAGTTATTTTAAATCCTTTTTAAAATAGATCCAATATCTGGTTCTATTTATTATTTTGTCTCTTTAAAATGTGTATGGTGTGATATGTGCACACATGTGTTTGGGGGTGTGTATGGTGGTGTGTTCTTTGCTTCTATTATATCTCATGATTTAGCATTGAAAGGCAGATGTCATCAGCTACCAACTAATGATGTAACTAGAAAATGACCTTAAATAAAAGGGTCAACTCAGACCAGCAGAATATCTCAATCTACATATAATACCAGGAGTTAAAAATGCTTTTTGACCTGAATAAAAGGGGGAAATGGGAAGGACAAATGAGTTTATGTGGATGTGAGTCTCCAAAAAGAGCCGGGAGGTTATCAGAGGGATTGCCCTTATGCACACCTGAGCAGAGTCCCAGAGACAGATAAAGTAGATACAACCCCAGGTATTGGTTCTTCTGAGGGCTGCAGAGACCCACAGGTTCTATGGTCATGGCAGATGGAGTTCAGTGCCATGTCAGTTGGCCCTACTTTGGAGTTTGTGTTTCTGTGTGATGGAACTGGACTCATATGTGATCTTTGTCCACAAACTTCTCCTGTTACTTTTACCAGAACTGTAGATGGTGCTGGGGTTTAATGTATACCCAGGGGACCTGAATCTGTGGACTGACCATGTAATAGCCAGGCCCTGGGCCTCAACAGACTTGCAACTCCTATACTCTGGTTTATTGGACTTACCCCAATCAGCTAACATGGAGGTAAAAAAGGTCAACCACCACACCAGGGAGCCAAGAGTGCCTACAACTGAAAACAGGAGAATTGCATCCAGCATCCATGTGGAATCTAAGGTTAGCAGGGGATGGTATATGATTAGGGAATGAGGAGTTAATGTTTAAATTTTACAGAGTTTCAATTTGGGCTGATTATAAAGATTTTATAATGAAAGATGATATTAGTAGCACAACATTGTGAATGTAATTTAACAGCACTGAATAAAATATATGAATGTGTTTAAAAGGGAATAGTTTAGGTTGTATAAACATTACTAGAGTAAAAGTTTAAACAAAAAAGCAAACAGAACTGTACAACACAAACCATGAACCCTACTGTAAACAATGGACTATAGTTAATAGTGCAATTATAAAAAGGAAATTGAATTCCTTAAAAACTAACCATGATATATTTCTTTAGGAAATATTTCTGTGATTCTGTAGGTGAAATAATACAATTTTGGAGACTCATGATTTAACTAATGCAAACAATGAGCCTAAGTCCTGGGGTATCATAAATTTTCAATAAATAGTTGCTATTTTTATTATTAATAAACAATAAAATCCATGATGGGTTACAAATTGGAACATAGAGAAGATGAAAACAATGAAATGACATAATTATGCAGCATGCTGTTGATACGGTTTTATGCACCCATATAGTTTAATGAAATTTGAATAATTGTTAATTTGCACTTCCTTTTTCTTATATTCTTACTTGTCCAGAATAGGATCATATAAATCATACTTAATGTTACCAGCAAGTATAAAAGCCAAAGATATTTAATGTTGTTCATTGAAGCAAGTTTATATGAACTGAATAATAAACATGCAGAATAATAGCTGGTGTTTATTTTGAATATCAAGGTCCATGAATAATATATTTGCTTAACTAAAAGACCACTCCATTTATTCCTAAATATGGGACACATGGATGCTGCCAATGGTCCAAATATTTTTAAGTTATTCTTTGTTCAGAGAAGTGCTCAAACGTTTACTTAATTGAATGCCTTAAAATATAACCCATATATAATGAAAGAGTAGATGCTGTTTTGAACAACCAGGAAACTGTTTCCCACTTTCATGTAATTCACATAATTGGATCAATTTTAAGGAGGTCCATATCATAGAGAACATTTATCAATAAGTAAACTGTAAAATATACTCTGAAATTACATAATAAAACATTATTGCTATTACCATTAACTCCTATCCATCCAAATGTACACATAATTCTTTCAAAGACTGTTTTTAGTATGAGCAAAATGCATTTAAGATTCAGTTCACCTATTTAATGAGGTAATTTCTGGAATATGTGTTTAAGGGTGCTTCATTGGCTTTTCCAATTTTTAAAATTTTTAAAATTTTGTTTTTTTATTAGACAATTTGTAAATTTTGCAGAAAAATGCAAAAAATACAGAGTTCCCATATCCCACTATTATTAATATCTTGCATACATGTGGTACTAATTTTTGCAATAATTTGTTACAATTTAAGAAAGAACATTTTTATAATTGCACTATTAACTATAGTCCATTGTTTACAGTAGGGTTCATGGTTTGTGTTGTACAGTTCTGTTTGCTTTTTTGTTTAAACTTTTATTCTAGTAATGTTTATACAACCTAAACTATTCCCTTTTAAACACATTCATATATTTTATTCAGTGCTGTTAAATTACATTCACAATGTTGTGCTACTAATATCATCTTTCATTATAAAATCTTTATAATCAGCCCAAATTGAAACTCTGTAAAATTTAAACATTAACTCCTCATTCCCTAATCATATACCATCCCCTGCTAACCTGTATTCTGGATTCTGACGCTCTGAATTAGCTTATGATAATTATTTCATATCAGTGAGGTGATTTATTCCTCACGATTTCTTCTTTATCCCTTAGGTTGTTTAAGAGTATATTGTTTAATTTCCAATTATTTGTGAATTTTCCATTTTTCTGTTAGTTATTTCTAGCTTCATTCCACTGTAGCCAGAGATGATACATTGCATAATTCAAATATTTTTGTAATTTTGAATGTATTAAGACTTGTTTTGTGACCTGCCATATGGTCTAACCTGGAGAAGAGCCATGTGCATTAGAGAAGAATGTATATTCTGCTGCTGTTGAGTGTTCTATATACATTTCTTAATTCTAGCTGGTTTACAGTATCATTCAAGTCTTTTTTCCTTATTGATCTTCTCTCTGTATGCTCTATTCATTATTGAAAGTGGTGTATTGAAATCTCCTACCATTAATGAAAAACGGTCTATCCCTTCAAATCTGTCAATATTTGCTTCATATATTTTGGGGCTCTGCTGTTAGATGCATATATATCTGTAATAGCTGCATCTTCTTATTGAATTGACTCCCTTATCAGTAAATAGTGACTGTGTTTGTCCTCAGTAAAAGTTTTTGACTTAAAGCCTAGTTTTTCTGATGTTAGTATAGCTAGTCCAGCTCTCTTTTGGTTACTTCTTATACAGTCTGTCTTTTTTGTTCTTTCACTGTCAACCTACTAAGTTCTTTGAATTTAATGTGAGTCTTTTGCAAACAATATACAGTTGGCTCATGCTTTTGAATCCACTCTGACAATTTTTGACTTTTGACTGGTGAATTTAATGGATTTATATTTAAAGAAACAATTGATAAGGCAGGACTTTCCTTTTGAAATTTTGCTATTTTGCATTTTTAAGTCATATTTTTTGTCCAATTCTTCTAGTAATGCTTAATTCCATATTTATTTAGCTTTTGTATTAGACCTTTTGGGACACTTCTCATTTCTTTCTGAATATATTTTCATGTATTTTCTTTATGGTTAAGATTTAACATTCTAAATCTATGATAATCATATTCACTTTGATACCAACTTATCTTCAATAACATGCATACACTGTTCTTAGGCCCCTCCATTCCTCACCATTTTTCTGTACTTTTTACAAATTATATTTTCATACATTAAATGTCCAAACCATGAATTTGTCATACTTCTAATGCATTTTCATTTTAGCACTTGTATGAAGAAAGAAAAAGAGTTACAAACAATACAATAGTACTGGCATCTACAATTACCCATATGGTTACATTTATCAGAATTCTTTATTTCTTTTATACTACTTTTATCCACTGTCTAATATCCTTTCCTTTCAGTCTGAAGAATTTCCATTAACATTGCTTGCAGTGCAGGTCTAAGGGTGATGCATTCCCTCAGCTTTTATTTACCTGGAAATGAAATAATATCTCCTTCATTTTTGAAAGAAAGCCTTGCTGGATATGAAATTCTTGGTTAGCAGTTGTTTTCTTTCAGTACTTCAAATATTTTGGACCACTGCCTTCTTGACTCCAAGGTTTCTGATGATAAATAGGCACATAACCTTATTGGGATTCCCTGGTACATAAACTTGTTGCTTTTGTCTTGCAGTAAGAACTCTCTCCTTTTCCTTGGCATTGGACAATTTGATAACTATGTGTCTGGTCATGGTTCTCTTTGAATTTATCTTTTTTGGGGTTCATTGTGATTCTTGAATGTGTATGTCTTTTATTAAATTTGGGAAGTTTTCTGTCATTAGTTCTTTGAATATTCTTTTTGCCCTTTTACCTCTTTCTTCTCCTTCTGGGACTACCATAAGGCATATATTAGTATGCTTGATGATGTCCCACAAGTCTCTTAGGTTCCATTTGTTTTTTTGTTTGTTTGTTTTAATTCTTTTATTTTTCTGATCTCAGCCTGAATCATTTCAGTTGCCTCATCTTTGAGTTCATTGATTCTTCTGTCAACTCCAATCTGCTATTGAAACTATCTAGGAATACTTTAAATTTTCAGTTATCAAGTTCTTCAACTTCTGAATTTCTCTGGAGAGATTCCCATATTATTCAATCGTGTGCTCCTCATATCTTTTAGTTATTTCTCATTGTTTTTCTTTATCTCTTTGAGCATATTAAGGATCATAATTTGAAGTCTCTATCTGCTAAATCCAAAGTCTTGTCTTGTTTATTGATGGATTTTTAATTTTTATCTTGTTTCTGGGATGGACTATCATTTCCTATTTCTTTGTCTTATAATTTTTGTTGCACACAGTACATTTTAATCTTTTCAAGTGATAACTCTGGGGTTTAGTCCCCTAAATTTGGATCCAGCTAATGATATGACATAGGTTTTATTGAATACCAAAAGATAATCACAACAAACAAACCAAGGCAAAAAGTACCTTTTGCACTCTCTTTGAAAACTGGCATTTTCAAGGTTGATTTTCTTTCCAAACACTTGATTCCAATAATCCAATGATCTTTTCATAAATACATATAATCTCAACTGTATGGTATTCCAAACATCAACTCCTCTTTTAAGTTTGCACCACCTCCTTATTCTCATACATCTTTTCATTTTTTTGATCTGCAATTTTATTTCCTGCTTTTCATGTAAATAGTTACATTAATGAATATTTTGATAAACTTAATATTTTTTCAGAAAATGACCTCATAATAAGTTAAACAAAAAATAATAAAGGACATTACATGTTTCATTTATCAAAAAGTATCATTTATGTATTTCTTCTTCTTTTTTCTCTAATGTTTTGGGTATAAAGTATAAGAAACCATTGCCTAAAACAATGTCCCTATGATTTTCTAGGAATTTTATAGTTCTGGTTCTTATACTTAGGTCTTTAATCCATTTTGAATTAATTTGTATATGTGTGAGGTAGGGGTCCACCTTCATTCTTTTTCATATGGATACTTAACTTTTCCAGCACCATTTGTTAGAGATTATTTTCCCCCATTGAATGGATTTGACAAAAAGCAATTGGCCATAGATGTCAGGTTTTATTTCTGAATTCTCAATTTGATTCCCTTGGTCTATATGGCTGCCTATGTGATAGTATCGTACTGTTTTCTTTTTTTGCAGTAAGAAACTTTATTTTTAGAGAAGTTTTGAATTTATAAAAATTATACTGAAACTATAGGGAATTGCTGTATAATCTCCCAAACTTATTCACATAATTTTCCCTATTATTAACATCTTATATTAGTATGGTGCATTGTTATCAATGTTGATGAACCATTAATTGATGAACCAATTTTGAAACATTGCTACTAATGAAAGTCTACAGTTTACACTTTGCGCTTTATAGTTTTATAGGCTTTTACAAATATATAATTTCATGTGTCCATCATTGCAGTATCATACTGAACAATTTCACTCTCCTAAAAGTGCTCTGTGTTCAACCTATTAACCCCTCCCCCTCACTTCTGAACCCCTAGGAACCACTCTATTTATATCAATGTTAGAAGTTCTTTCATTAACACAAGATATTAACTATAGTAATAATAAATCTACTTTGGTCTGTGGTTACACTCCCTCTTTATGTTTGTTCATTCCTCAGTCTTGAGTGATTTGGGATGATGTATTCTGTGACTGTGTCAGGATGAGAGGGGACTTAGATATCATGGGGCAGATAGAAGGAATTGTTTTGCTTGCAGTTGTAGATACTTCATGTTGGGGATATGGGACTTGTCCATGATCATCATTTTGTTGGTAGTTCAGAGCAAGCTCAAAGTATTGGAGAGTAGGAGTTGATTGTAACTGTGCTGGGATTTAGGGTTCATAAATCATATGAACAATCCAAAGATTTAAGGCTCTGAGAGATATATTATTGGGCATATTGAGAATTATAGGTTCAATTAAAGGAGAGGAAGAATCATGAGTAGGGGAATTATAAATGAGTGTATATTTTATATTGGAGAAATAGATTCTTATATTCCAAAATAGGGACCCCAAGGGGGTGTTGATATCATGAGGTTGTATGCCTTGCCTCTTGTATCCAGATGTTCTAGAGCCCTCGGGAACACTCTTGTCTGAGGCTTTATTTACTGTAGAAGTTAGTGAAATATGCCTGAGACTGGCTAGAGTGTAACCTCCAGAATGAATTCCCAACTCACTTTGAAATCTTTTGCCATAAAAACTACTTATTTAATATTTTCAGCTTTTGGTCAAAGTGTTTTTCCAAATACATCTCTGATTAGCACTTAGTAATATCCCTTGGTGCCTGGGAGGCTCATCTCCCAGTCATGCCCCATTTTGGAAGGAAAGTAGCGAGTTCATTTGCTAATTTTGGCTTAGAGAGAGAACACATTTGAGTAATAATGAGGTTTTCAGGAGCAAACTTTTAGATATTAATTATAATCATACTAAGTTTCATTTTTACAGAAATGAGATCCATATATATAATCATTAAGGCAAAGGGCTTAGTATATTGGCCCATTTTCTTTTGTTAGGCATGGCTTATATAGTCCAGAGATTTTTGCCATTTTATTTGAGAAAGTAGCAGGACTTCCCAGTGTAGAATTTCAATATTTTGTTAGCTACTGTGTGGGCCTCTACTGAGAAAACATACCCATGACAACACAAATACATTCGTGTCCCATAAGAGTATACTTCAGGTGCATTTTGCCCCATACATAACCATACTATCAATACCCTGTACTAGTTATATAGTATTTTTATAGATCCTGAATGAACATACTTATATTTGCTTTCTTAACCACGTTCTTTGGCCAGAGTTCACTAAGTTTATACAGCTGCCTGCTTTATCCTCTAGCTTTTCTCTATCATCATGCATGGCCCAAAACTCTCTTTCAAGAATGTACACACTCACACTTCAGTGCTGTTAATGACACTTAAATTATTGCAACACCATTACGTCTGCCCATTTCCAAATGTTTCAATCTAATTGTAAATTCTGCACAGATTAAGCATCAGCTCAAAATCTCTACTCCCTTTTTCTCTCCTGATAACTGATCTTCCAGACTCTACCTCCATGATTCTGCTCAATATTTTAATTCACATCAGAGTGATCATGCAATATCTGTGCTTTTGTGTTTGGCTTATTTCACTCATTATAAGGTCCTCATGGTTCATCCATGTTGTTACATGTATCAATACTTGATTTCTTCTTACAGGTGAATAAAATTCCTTCATGTATATAATAATAATATATTTTGTTTATCCATCAATCTGTTAATGGACACATAGGTTTCTTACATCTTTAGTCAATTGTGAATAATGCCACTATGAAAATTGTGGGCATGTATCTGTTCATATCCCTGCTTTAAATTTTCTGAGTATATACCTAGTAGAGGCATTGCCTGATCATATGGCAATTCTATTCTTAGCTTCCTGAGGAGCCAACAAACTGTCCTTCAAAGTGGCTGCATCATTTTACATTCCCATGGGCAGTGAATGAGTGTTCCTATATCCTCACATCCTCTTGTAGTTTTCTGCTTTTTATTTTTAATAGCAGCCAGTCTTGTAGGTGCTATATGATATCTCATTGTGGTTTTGATTTGCATTTCCCTAATAGCTAGTGATGTTGAGCAAATTTTCAAGTGCTTTTAAGCCATTCGTATTTCCTCGTTGGAAAAGTGTCTGTTCAAGTCTCTTGCCTATTTTTTAAGTTGGCTGTTTGTCATTTTATTATTAAGTTGTGGGGTTTCTTTAAACATGTTGTATATTAGACCATTTTTGAATATGTGTTTTCCAAGTATTTTTTCCCTTTAAGTAGGCTGCCCTTTTACTTTCTTGACTACTTCCTTTGAAGTATAAAAGTTTTTAAATTTGAGGAGGTCCCATCTAGCTATTTTTTCTGTCACTGCTTGCAGTTTGGGTGTAAAGTTTATGAATCATTGTCAACCACAAGGTCACACATATGCTTCCCTACATTACCTTCTAGGAAGTTTATGGTTCTGGCTCTTATATTTAGGTCTTTGATCCTTCTTGAGTTAATTTTTGTATAAATCATGAGATAGGGATGCCCTTTCATCCTTTTGGTTATGGATTTCTAGTTCTCCCAGCACCATTTGTTAAAGAAACTCTTCTGTCTCAGTTGAGAGGACTTGGCAGCCTTGTTGAATGTCACTTGGCTATAGATGTGTGGGTCTATTTCTGAACTCTTAAGTCAGTCCTATCGGTCAATTTGTCTCTCCTTGTGCTAATACCACGCATTTTTGACTACTGTTGTTTTGTAGTATGCTTTACAGTGAGGTAGCATTAGTCCTTCTACTTCATTTTTCTTTTTCAATATGTTTTTGGTTATTCAGGGCCCCTTGTACTTTCATATAAATTTGATAATAGGCTTTTCCATTTCTGTAAAAATGCTGTTGGGATTTTTAATTGGGATTGCACTGAATCTGTAAATCATTGACATCTTAATGATGTTTAGTCTTCCAATCCATGAACAGTGGATATCGTTCCATTATTCAGGTCATCTTTGATTTCTTTCTGTAGAAGTATGTCATTTTCTTCTTACAAGTCCTTTATACCTTGGTTAAATTTATTCCTAGATATTTGATTTTTTTAGTTGTTATTGTAAATTAATTTTTTTCTTTATTTCCTCCTCAAATTGCGCTTTATTAGTGTAAAGAAACACTACTGATTTTTTGAGGTAGATGTATAACCTGCCACTTCGCTGAACTCATAAACTCTAGCAGCATATTAGATCATGTCATCTGCAAATAGTGAGTTTTACTTCTTCATTTCCAATTTTGATGTCTTTTATTTCTTTTTCTTGTAAGTACTTTGAAGAAACTGTTGAATAAGAGTGTTGACAGTGGACATCTTTGTCTTGTTCCAAACCTTAGAGAGAAAGTCTTAGCCATTCACCATTATGTATGATGTTATATAGAAGTTTTTCATAGATGTCCCTTATCATGTTAAGAAAGTTTCCTTCTCTTGTTATCTTTCAAATTCTTTTTATCAAGAAAGGATACTGAATTTTGTTGAATGTCTTTTCTGCATCAATAGAGATGATGTTGGAATTTTTCTTCTTTGAGCTGTTAGTGTGGTGTATTACATTAATTGGTTTTCTTATATTGAACCTTCCTTGCATACCTGGAAAAAAACCCACTTGATCAATTGTATCATTCATTTAATGTGCTGTTGAGTATTTGCAAGGATTTTGTTAAGGATACTTGCATCTAAATTCATTAGAGATATTAGTCTGTAATTATCTTTTCTTGTAGCATCTTTATGTGGTTTGATGTTGGCATCATACAATAAGTTAGATAAAGTTCCCTAGTCTTCCATTTTTTGGAAGAGTTTGAGCAGGATTGGTGATAGTTCTTTTTAGAATGAGTTTAGAATGAGAATTCACCTGTGAAGCAGTTTGGGCCTAGGTTGAGAGGTTTTTGATGACTGATTCAATCTCATTATTTGTGATTGGTCTGTTGGGGTCTTCTATTTCTTCTTCCATCAGTGTAGGCTTCTCGTGAGTTTCTAGAAATTCGTCAACTTTATCTAAGTTTTCCAACTTTTTGCCATACGGTTTTTCATAGTATCCTCTAATGATACTCTGTATTTCTATGGGGTCAGTGTTGATATCCCCTCTCTCATTTCTGATTTACTTTAACAGCATCCTCTTTATTTTTTCTTTGTTAGTCTAGTTAAAGGTTTGCCAATTTTATTAATCTTCTCAAAAGAAAAGCTTTTGGCTTTCCTACTTCTCTCTATTGTTTTTCTATTCTAATTTTATTTAATTCTGCTGTAATTTTTGTTTTTTTTCTTTCCTTTTGCTTGCTTTAGGATAAGATTTTTCTAATTCCTCCAGATGTGTACTTATGTCTTTGATTTTGTTCAGTTAGATATTTGATTTTAACTTTGCCTTTTTAAAAAAATGTAGGTATTTAGAACTATAAATTTTCTTCTTAGCTTTGCCTTCCTGCACCCCAAATGTTTTCATATGCTGGGTTCTTATTTTAATTCACTTCAAGATATTTACTGACTTCTCTTACAAATTTTTGCTTACTTTCCATATAGTTGTGAATTTCCTCTTCTATACCCATATTGATTTCCAGCCTCATTCCATTGTGGTAAGAGGGAATGCTTTGTATAATTTCAGTCTTTTTAAATTCATTGAGACTTGTTCAATGATCTAACATGTGGTCTATCTTGGAGAATGATCCCTAAGCTCTTGAGAAGAATATATATTCTGCTGTTTTGGACTGCAGTGTTTTGTGTTTGTCCATTAGGTCTAGTTCCTCTAACATATTATTCAAGATCTCTGTTTCTTTATTGATTCTCTCTTGAGATGTTTCATCTCTTGCTGAGAATGGTGTATTGAATTCCTCCATTATGATTGTAGAGATGTCTCTTCTTCAATTTAGTTTTGCCAGTGTTTGCCTCATGTATTTTGGGGCACCCTGCTAAGGTGCATAAATATTTATAGTTGTTCATTCTTTTTGGTAGAGTGCTACTTTTATTAATGTATAGTGTTGCGGTCACCCCTCGGGCTAAAGTGTGGTTTGCTGGCCTGGCGGGGGAGCAGCCGCGGCAGGCCAAGCCGCTGCCCCCATAATAGGGTGGCTGGTCGGATTCACCGCCACCCCTGAAGGGAGCTCGGCATGGGCGCAGAGTGCCCTCGGGTCTCCCCTTCTCGGCAGCCATGCTTCCGCGGCCGCCCCTCCTCCCGGATGGCACCACACGATGCCTGTGGAGCGGCACCCTTCTTCTTCTTTCTCCCTGAGCAGGCGCAGGGCGGAAAATTCCAGTCTGCCCTTTTCCCCTCCCCCGACAGCAGCAACAGCCAGGCGTGGGCGGAAAACTCAAGTCTGCCCTCCACCCCAGCAACAGCAGCCACCAATCCCTAAACCCTGCCCCTTCCCCCAGCAACAGCAACAGCCAATCCCTAACCACCACCACCCCTCCCCCATCCAGCACCTCCCACTGACCTTTCTCCGGCAACCAATCAGAGCAGGGTGTGGCTTCGACCAATCAGCCTTCCCCAGCCCCTATAAAACTGTTGCCTCTCCCTCAATAAAGTGGACTTGCGTGTTTACCTTGTCTCCATGGTAGTTCTTCTGCTGTGCGCCCTCCAGTCCTGAGAGCCCCCGACAAGGGCCTGGCCTCCCTTGTCCCCAGTTCGTCGCCTGCTTCTCCGGGCGACCCCTTCGTTGCCGGCTTTGCCAGGTGACCCCATCAGCCGAACCACGCAACCCCTGTGAGACCGACCCCTTGTCTGCTGCCGGACCGACCCCTCGTCCCAAGCGGGACTGATCCCTCGTCCCAAGCGGGACCGACCCCTCATCCTGAGCTGGACCGACCCCTCGTCCGCAGCCAGACCCCACCTCTACCGACCAAGCAAACCGTCGCATAGTGTCATTCTTTGTCTCTTACAAAAGTTTTGCATTTAAAGTCTATTTTGTCAAAAATTAGTACAGTTACACCCACACTTTTTGGGTTACTGCTCATGTGAAAACTGTTTTCTAAACTTTTGTTTGCAACCATTCTGTGTCCTTAGATCTAAGGTCAATCCATTGTAAACAGCATAGAGATTTCCTTATCCATTCTTTAAATCTCTACCTCTTAATTGAAGAGTTTTATCCATTAATATTCAATGCTATTATTGAAAAGGAAGTACTTACTTTCTTACAAAAAATAAAGCCATTTTTTCTTTAGAATTATGTATGTCATATTTTATTTTTGTTTCTTTTTTTTACCCTTTTAGTTTCTTTTATTAAGTGTTCTTTTCCACAGTTTCCCTCCTGTTTTTTCCTTTCATTCTGCAGGAATCCTTTTGTATTTCTTGAAGGGTAGGGCTTTCATTGACAAATTCTCTCAATTTCTGTTTATCTGTGAATATTTATTATCACTCCTTCATTTTTGAAGGACAAATTTGCTGGATACAGAAATCTTGATGGCAGTTCTTTTTTTTTTTTCTTTCAGCACTTATCTATGTCATACCATTTCTTCTAATTTCAAAGGTTTCAGATGAGAAATCAGCATTTAATCTTTTATTTCTGTTTTTAAACATATTTTTATTTATTTTTAAAGATACTTAGATTACATGAAATGTTACAGAAAAAAGTATAATGGATTCCATATGCCCCACTCCCCACAATTTTCCCCAACTTCTTTCATTAACAACTTCTTTCATTAGTGTGGTATATTCACTGTAATTGATGAACACATTTTGGAACATTGCCATTAATCATGGATTATCGTTTACATTGTAGTTTACACTCTCCCACTCAATTCTGTAGGTTATGGCTATATATATAATGATCCATATCTGTCCTTGTAGTGTCACTCAGGACAATTCCAAGTCCTGAAATTGCCCATATTATACCTCTTTTTCCTTCTCCCTGACTTCAGCACCTCCAGTGGCCACTGTTTCCACATCAATGATATAATTTCTTCCATTCAGCATTTTATCTTATTGATCAATGTTTATATGTGATAGAGCTCATTTCTTTTGCAGCCTTCAGAATTGTCTCTTTGGCATTTAACAATCAGATAAGTATGTATCTCAGAGTAGGTCTGCTAGGGTTTGTTCTGTTTGGAGTATACTGTCCTTCCTAGACATGTACTTCCATTATCCTCATAACAGTTGGGAAATTGTCAGTCATTATTTCCTCAAACTGTCCCTCTGCCCCTTTTCATTTCTCTTCTCTTTGTGGGACACCTGTAATGTATATGTTTGTGCACTTTTTTGCTGTCATGCAATTCCCTAAGACATTGCTGATGTTTTCCCTTTTTTGTTTTTTTGTCTATCTGCTCTATTACCTCTGTGACTTTGCATGTCCCATCTTCTATTTCACTAATTCATTCCTCTGCCTGTTCAAATCTTCAAGTTTCTTAGTGTGGCTTTTAATTTTTTGCTGATGTCTAAGCATCTGTTTATCTTTGGGTTTAATCTGTTGGTCTCAGTTGGTCACAGACTCTCTTTTGCCTAGAGTTTTATTTTTGTTTGGTTTTCTAAGGGTCTTATTTGACATTTGTTTCCTCTTCTTCTAGAACTTTACAATTGTCTTTATTTAAGTGAAAAATTTTAAAAAGAAAGACAAATATGTAAAATAAAAATAACAAAATAAAGATTATAAAAAAGAAAGAAAAGAAAAGAAAAGAGAAATGAAGAAAAAGAGGAAAAGAAAGAAAGAAAGAAAAAGAAGGAAGAGAAGAGAATGAAAAAGAACAACAAAAAAGAGGGCCTCCCTCTTAAGTCACAGGCTTCCAGCTAGGATCCTTCCCATTTGCCCCCATGCCTGCTAATTAATCCCCTAGCAACCCACCTCTTTGTGGGTACCCAGAAGAGGAAAGAGAGTGGAGTAAAAGAGAAACCCAGCCAGGCCTCTGTCTCAAGTGACTGGCTAGGCTTTTCCTTTCCAGTTGCCATGTCCACCAATCACACTACAGTCCACCTCTCTGCACATACCTGGGTGAGGAAAGGGAGAAAAATGAGTAAATAAATAAACAATCCTTCCTCTAAAGCCTCCAGTGACTGGCTAGGTCCTCCCTCACTGGTCAGATTGCTCTACTGCTGCCTCTTCCTCTGGTGCCCATCTGGGCACCCACACATTGTCCTGAGTGACACACAGCCCTCTGTTGGCTTGGCTGGGCGCCCTTTCCATCCATCCTCTCCGATCACCCTTGCCACTTCATAGCTTTCCCTATGCCCCTCAAACCTGCCTGCCTCCCTGCAGCTTCTGGAGGAGGATTGCAGCCTGCCATTCCCTCTTCTGACAACTTGGATCCCCACATTCATTTTCTAAGTTTATTGTATCCCAGTTTCTCTAGTCACCCCAGTTACACTCTTTCTCAATAACTTACTCTCTTTTACCATTGTGACATACATATCTAATAGAGCATTCAACTCTTAAATTTTCCCACCTCAATTTCTTTCAAATACATTGATCATTCTTTATTGAACCACCACTGAATTAATTTAGACCTATAACTATCTTAATTGGCATATTGGAGCAAATTTGTTTTTTCCATCACCTCCCTGAACCAGAATTTATTATTCAAACCTTGCTTGCATGAGCACTCTTAGTGCTTTTTTTTTCTTTTTCTTTTTCTTTTTGTTCAAGATAGGAGAAAAATTATGACTACTAACAGAAGAGAAGACAACTGGCTAATCATGTCTGTTCTCTCCCTGGACTCAGAACTCCCTCTCCACAAATTCTGCCTATCAGCATTACAGAATTCACAGAAAAACCTGTTAGGATGCCAGTGTTGAGAACTGCTAGTAGAGCTGTTACAGTAAAAGGAAAGAGAGAAATGGCAATGCAGAGTGAAGGCAGGAGCCAGAAAGAAGTGGGACTTTGAGTTCTAATTTGTAAATGGGCAAGTTATTATTAGCAATCTCAGAGAACTCTGCATTTGCCCATTAAGCAAACAGATGCAAGATCAAGTTACTTCCTAGAAACGCCATCTCTATGCTTTTGAATCATCATGTGCTAGGAAGAGCATGGGCAATCCCATTAGGTGTGTAACTAATTGGTCTTGTGAAGCCTTTCTGCCCTCTACAGGGAAATTTAATTCTTACCTTTTCTCTTTTTATCATATTTTGTATATTTTTCTATTTTAACATGCTCCATTGTAGATTATATTTAAGCTATGAGATCTTGAGGGGAAAGTCACTTTTTTTTTGTTTTAATCTCAATGCAGAACACAGGAGCTGGCACAAAGTAAGCATTCAATAATTTTTAGTTCTCTTTTCAACATATGGTGCATGAACAGTAGCTATCCAAAATATCTATATAGAAATAATGAATCTTGACCATAATCCCACAACAAACAAAAATCTTAACTTGGACTAGAGCCTAGACCTAAACATGAAAGCTAAAACTATACAAATTTAGGAAATTTCTGTAAAATTTTCAGAAGGGTGTGAGAGACCATGGCCTTGAGGAAGGTACAGATTACTTATCAAAGACACAAAAAGCACTAATCATGAAAAGAAAAAAAACATATTACAAATTTGACTATATCAAAATTAGAAATTACTTGTTTGAAAGGCATGCTCATAGCTTGGGAGAAAATATTTGCAATGCATAGAATGGTAAAAAAAATGCATTCAGAATTTATGGAAAAAAAACCATTACAATTTAGTGATAAGAAGTCAGGCAACCCATTACAATAGGATACATGCTTTGAACAAGTGTATCAAAAAAGAAGATAACAAATATCTTAGAAGCATATGAAAATGAGTTCAACATTAATAACCATCAGGAACAAGTCAATTAAAATCATATGGAGATTCATATGTATTTTGTAGGAAATTCAAGATATACAAACTAAAGTATAGTATGACAGAACAAGTCAATGGCTGTGAGGGATGAGGGATCAGTAAGCAAAGGGCACTAGGAACTTTTGAGTTTGATGGGAATGTCCATCTCATAGTGTTAGTTTCAATGATTCATACATTTAACAAACTATCCAACTTAAAATGGATGCATTTCATTGAATATAAAATCTGCCTCAATAAAGTTGATTTTCCAAAGTCTATTATATAATTTGAAGATGTACAAATTTTTTTACATAAAGTATATGCCAATAAAGTTTTTAAAGCAAAATTTAATAATGAGATGACCATATACAACTACTTGAATAGCAAAAGTTAAAAGTACTGACAATACCAATTGTTGGTGAGCATACAGAACAAGAAAATCTCTCATACAATGCATACATTGTTGATTGAAATGTAAAGTTAAAAAGCTTGGCAGTTTAAAAAAAAAATGAAACCTATGTATTTGCAATTTACAATATGGCCCAGCAATTGCACTTCTAGGACTCTATTTAAGAAAGAGAGCGCTAGATAGATACACATAAAAAGATTTGAACAAAATTATATATGACATCATTACTCATAACAGAAACTGGAAAGATCCCACATTTCCAGCAAGATATGACTCAAAACCACAGTATATTATACTGATAAAGTGCAATACTACTCTGCATTAAACAAACTACTGATATACACAAGAACTTATTATACTAAGTATGAAACATTATACTGAGTAAAAGAAGTTGGACAACAGTTAGTATATTTTGTAAAAATCATTTGCATGAAATAGAACAGATCAAGCCAAACCATAGTAATAGAGAACAAATTAATAACAGCCTGGATCCAGAGATGGGAGAGGCAATTGAATGGAAAAGGGCACTAGGTGACATTTTGGGATAGTTGAAATTGGTCTATACCATGATTGTTGTGATTTCACACAACAATACTTTTATCAAAACTCATCCAACTCTTTTCTCAAAATGTACATTAAAAATTATGCCTCTATGAATGTTTCCTGTGGTCATGGTGTGTTATCTCCGTGGGTGAAGACCCACACAAAAACTGATGGAATATTGAATTCCTACTCTGGGGAGTCCTGATACATTCTTTCATTGAGTGGCAGGAGTTTCTAGAGCTCATGGGCAGTGTCTTACAAGGGAGGACAGACCAATATGCCAAGTCATTGATACTGATGCTTATACTTATGAATCTTGTTCTTGTGAAACTGAAACTTAGCCTAGTAATATATATATTGTCTAAGAATTACCTCTGGAAAGCCTACCTGTTGCTCAAATGAGGCCTCTCTCTAAGCCAACTCAACATATAAACTTACTACCTTCTACTTGGCTTGGGAAATGACTCCCAAGGATGAACCTCCCTGGAAAAGATGGAGTATTACCAAGTGCCAACTAATGATGCATTTAGAAAAATACATTGAAAAAAGTGGGAAATATTTAATGCAAATGATTTTTATGGTTAAGAGGTGTCAAAGTGAGTTGGGATGTCAGTCCAGTGGTTATGCTTACATATGTCTCAGGAGGATCTCACATATTGCCACAGTAAACAGTGCTTCAAGCAAAGAAGCTCCTAAGGGCTTTAGTGACATGTAGACACTATAGGCAGGACACCCCAGGAAATTGGCACCCCATTGGTGGGTCTTACCTTGGAATATGTAATAACATACCTCCCCAATGTATCAGACTTAGACTATTTATCATTTCCCTACATGTGGTTCTTCTGTTCCTTTTATTTTAACCTATAATTAGCACTATACTCACTAAATATATGTCCTAAATACTAAAATCTTCTAGCTGTTCATATTCCAGTTGAGCCCTGAATCTCAGCAGAGCTGCAGACAACACCTATACTCCAGTTCTTTGAACTCACTCAGGACAACAAACAAAAGGATGATGATGCCCATCCCAAAAACCAGAGTATTTACAACTGCAAAGCAGACAGTTCCATTCATCTGCCTTATGGGATCTAAGCCCCTCTCAATCATAAGAGTGGCATCACCATCCCCAAATCCTCAGGATCAAGGAATGAATGAACATAAGGGGAGGAATGTAATTGTGGATCAAAGTAGAATTACCATTATTCTAGTAACAATGGAAGAACTTGTAACATTGAAATGAAAACACCGGTCACTGATGGTTGTGAGAGGATGAAGAGGAAAGAGTAGGTAAAACCTGGCATTTTTGGGACATTTGAATTGTTCTGCATGATATTGCAATAACAGGTATAGGCCATTTTGCTTTTTGTCAAAATCTGTAAAACTGTGCTACAAATTGTAAACCATACTGCAAACTATAGACCATGATTAGTAGCGATGCTTCAAATTGTGTGTATCAATTGTAACAGATGTACCACACTAATGAAAAATATTGCTAATGGGGGATAGTGTGGGAGGGAATTCCCTATACTTTATGGTTTATGGGTTTATTTTTTTATGAGACATTTATGTAACCTATAACTTCCTTAAAAATAAGAAAATATGCCTCAATAAAGTTGATTTTTAAATAAATTTTGGCAAAGCACAAGAGCAATTGCAAGAAGTGATTTTTAAATAAGTTTAAAAAAAGGATTCTGTAAAAATGTACTGGGTGGCAGAAATAATGGCTGGATTGTAGAAATCTTTAATAATAGAGATGAAAAAATGTGGAATTAAATAAAAGCAGAGAACATAAGATATAGAAGAGAAGATATTTACAAAAAACAAATTGATAGGGCATATTAACAGGGTACATAAGCCAACTGAAAGAGTTTCCAGTGGCCGAAGCCAAAACAACTTGAGAAATAAAGTAAAATGGCATTGATGATATTATCTCATATTCTAACAAATATTCCACCATGGTGTGGTGTGTTGGTGAAGGAGTGTTGTATGGAAATTCTACCCATGTGCATGCTTGAATAATAGGTTCCCAACCTCTGTAATAAAATATATTTAAAAAATAACAGGGCGAGTTGGGGAAAAAGGAAACCAGATGTAAGATGTGAACTATAGTTAGTGCCATTATTTTGACAATGCTCTTGCATAATTTGTAACAAATGTTTCACAACAATGCAAGGTGTTGATGGTGGGGTGATATAGGGGGCACCTGTATGATGTTTTCCATGTTTGTTTTCTAAATTCACAACTTTTACTATACATTTATTGTTTATGCATGTTCTTTTATGAATGATATACTTCAATAATAAAAAAAAAAACAAAAAACAACCTCCAACAAAACAAATCTATTCTCTCTCTCTACAGTGCTATATAAGTATAATTCAGACAAGTAGCAGAGGGCCTATATTGTGGTGCTGGGGGAGATAGATCGAGAATGATGCTTTTAAAATAGTTTCAGTATGTTATAGGTTTCGGGAACACACACACATATACATATTCACAACTCTTTATGTACCCCAGCATCTAACTGATCACTTAATGTACAGTAAATACTCAATGTCTGTGGAAATGAATTTTCTTGAACAAAACCCGGCCAGAACCAACAACATTTTGTGAAAAATATCTATTCTAGAGAATCATAAATTCTTGTGCATTTTTAAGTGAACAAATTAAGAGATTTTTTCTCCCCACAAATTTGGAACCCATTTCTTTTGCTATAGTCTGGAATGTTTAGAGTTTTACTTTAAGGATTAAAAATCATAGGATTTTTAAGCCAGATTGTGATTTCAAATTCCTTTGGAAACATTTTTGTTTTCTTATCTATTTATATCCAGCTACTTCCACATGAAAGAAATCACACACAAAGTTCCCTGCTAGCTCTTTTTAAAATAAAATATCTTTCATTAATTCTCTATTTCTCATTCAAATACTAGATTTATCAACTTCCCCCTTCCCCCGCCCCCCCAGCTTAATTTTGGCTACCTTGAAGTACCCTGAAGCAATTACCTTGGTGCCAATGGAAACACCTTAAATATGGTCTTTACTGCATTTTCTGGCCAAAATGCATTAATGACTGATGTTTGCAAAAGGCTTGTAGCCTCATCTTCTGCAAAGGCTACTTCTTCAAAGCCACTTCTTGCAATTGTTCTTGTGCTTTGCCAAAACCTGTGTTCAAAATCCAATCAAAACAATATTCACTTTTACTAATCAGTATAACTGATATGACATTATCTGTTTACAAGTAGTCTGTGTTTTAACAGATCACATGTCATATTTTTAAATATATGTTGCCATGGAATAACAATGGCCAACAAAGTCCATGGTTTAGTACTAGAAACAAACCATTCTTGATATTAAAGACAAGAAGTCATTTAAAAAAGAAACTAGATACTGTGATGATTAGGTTAATATGTGAACTTGACCAGGTAATTGTGCTCAGTGGTTTGTTCAAGCAAGCATTGGGCTAATTGTAATACAAGGACAATTATTGTCTTTAGTCATTAGTGAGTTTACTGCACAGATGGTTGATTACATCTATGGTCAACCAGGGAGATTGCCATCACCAATGAGTGACGTTTTATCCAATCAGTTGAATGCCTTAAAAGGGGAAGTGATTTCAGCATTCAGAGAGAATTTTCCAGCTTGTCTTTGGACAACCCACATCTTCCAGAAACTCATCAAGGACCTTCATTGGATTTTCTTAGAGCCCTTGGTTTGCAGCCTGCCTGCAGAATCTGAACTTGTGCATCCCATGACCACTCAAGAGAATTTTATAACATCTCATACTATTTACAGATATCTCCTGTTGATTCTGTTTCCCTAGAGAACCCTGTATTATACTAATACAGATACCTATAAAATTGTTGGAATTTCTGAAAGTCAATCAATAAGGAGAACAAGAAGAATGAGGGAGTGTATATATACATATATATATGTATATATATATAGAGTGTCTGATTTAGTATGTTCATATTTATGTCATTTGTATTCTCTCAAATTTCAGTCTTTTGGTATATGGTGGCAGAAAACACAGCTAGTTTTAAAAAGTTATATTCTGAGGTAAATTCATATCATATTGGGGTAGGTCTCTTATTAACAAATATTTATATATCATCTCTTTCATTTTTAAAGAGAAACATTTCACATGTAAAGAAAATAACTCACTGAATAATTTTTGTTTAGTATTTTGCTTATTTTGTAAGTTTTTTCATTTAAAAATTATTGAAGTATATCATTCATAGACGAACATGCATAAACAATAAGTGTATAAGAAAAGTTGTGCACTTACAGAACAAACATGCACAGCAGCATACACTGCTCCCATACATTACCCCACAACCAATAACTTGCATTGTTGTGGAACATTTGTGACAAATTATGAAAGAGCATTGTCAAAGTATTTCTTCTATTATAACTACTATAATTTCTACTATAAATACATTTGTGTATTTGTTTTTATTTTTTTGTTCATAAACCATACAATTTATCAGAAGTGTATAAGTAATGGGATCTGGGATAATCACAGAATTGTGCATTCATCACTTCAATCAATATTAGAGCATTTAAAATTTTGTAAGATTTAACTAGAAAAATCTATAAATACTTTAAAAAAGTGGTATCTAAAATATGCCTTTATATAAGCCTTACAATTTCATTCTGTCTTTTTATTCTTTTTCTCAAAAATGAATTCGACGTTTTGTTATGAATAGTGATTTCCAATGAATGCAAAAAATATTAATGTTTTATGTGAATTAATCATTCCCAGACTATCATGCTTCAATGTGAATGTAAATAATTGTAAATGAGGATAGATTTATTATACATGCTTACTTTAGCCTACTATTGATGAAGAATATTTAGAATTGATGATTAAATTTTACCAAAACTTGTATACTTTCATATTTTAGATGGGGGTTAATGAGTTAGAGCCTGCAGGACAAATCCAGCTCACATCCTATTTTATAAATAAAATTTTGTTGGAATAAAATTATGCACATTCCTTTACAAATTGCCTATGGCAAATTTCATACTACAATGGCAGAGTTGTGTAGATTCCACCAGATAGTCTGAACTGCAAAATCTAAAATATTTCCTAGCTGATCTAGATAGAAATAGTGTGCTGACATTGGCTTTTAAAATCTTGTTCTGAAACCTAAGGCAAAACGAATTTTGCTGATTTCTTACGAAAAAAAGAGAGAGGTATTCAGATCTTCATTTCCACAATTTTAAAAGCCTCTTTTTAAAGGTAATGTCCTAAAATCACACTCAAATAGGATTTCCAAAAAAACAGAGATATGAGGCACTTGATTAGTTAAGTTTGTTTTAGAAGGGTTTATAAGTAGCCCAGCATTGTCTCTGAATGTCCTCACAGAATCGCAAAGATTACCTGAGATTACATAATCTCGCCTATGTCTAATCACCTAATGTAGTAGGCAAATCAATTTCTACAGAATAGAAGATGTGTAGACAAACACATACACACATTCTTTTCCTGTCAACCATGAACCACAAGCAATTGACTCCCAGTATTCTTGCCATCTTATTCAGTTAGTTATAACATCCCACAAAAGCACACTATCCCAAAAGAAATTAGAAAGTTAAATAAAATTTTACTCAAGCCCAAGGATCTCCATCCACAGAGCATTATACTTCCAAGGTAGAAACATAATATTTATAATTTCTTTGTGAGACTGAGAGATTCCCCCAAATGAATTCAACTCCAGTCTTTTTTGTTTATTGCAAATATGAATATCTAAAAGCCTATGAGTTTAAGTGGTTTTGAGTTTTGTAATGAAAAGTTTGAGCATTGTTCTCAGAGGAAATACTTCCTGGCAGAGCTCCAAGGAAAGAAGATGTGATTGCTGAGAGATTACAAATTCTGATTGCATTAGGTTTTCATTATTCTTTGGGACAGTTCTGTTGTCAAGGGTTGTGTCAAAAAGAGTGACAGATTTGTATATACAGTGTTTGTGAGAGCTTAAAATGGACGAGGCTATATAGTTTTACCATAATATTATGTTTTTTTGTTCTATGTATCAGATACAATAGTAATATTGAAAACATTTTTTATGTTTTATATTCTATCACACTAAAACCACAAAGTGCTTTTATTTTTTATCATTGAAATAAACACTGACTACTTTCAATTTTATTAGAAAAGTTGGCAAGTATAAATAGAACATCAGGCTATCTTCTCTATCTTAGATAAAATGGTAAATTGTTGCTTATGGTTTTTATAAAAAAGAAAAGAGTACTGAATTGATCAATTAGCAAGTATAGAAGATGGAATAGCATACTGTGCATGTTTTTAAATTCAGAGAGCCTAAAATTTAAAACATATATTTAATAAATTTCAAAATGGATGTAACTTATATTTATAAACAAGAATAGTTTCCTTATCATACAACATATTGTAGATAAATACCTTTGGTGTTTTTAAATGTTATCTTTGTAAAATAATAGATAATGTCTCTAAATATGGAAACTTTTCTTCATCTTCCTATTTAGTTTTAAATGCTTCAAGATTATAGAAAATAATGCCCCCAAGGCAAAGGAACCATTTTAATGAATACAATGTGCTTATTAGACTTAAGAAAAATTTTAATAAAGAACACACAAAGAAATTATGAACATTTCATTTCCATATTGAGAAATTTTTAAAAATGTAAAAGTATCAATTATTACTACCTGTTTACTTCAGGCTTCTGGCACCTCCCCAAACAGTGTTGTCTGAGCCACTGTGTGAGAGAAGTAAGGTTAGGGGTCAGCCTCCAGTTGAATCAAAAGTTTATGTTAAATTACACCAAAAATGTACAGGGGCCGGTAGGCTAAAATGTAAATTACAATGTAAAACATAAGATAATAAAAATTTAGAAAATTGTTAGTCTAAAATATAAACCACAATGTAAACCCAAATGTTACCTTGTTTGAAAGCTATTGTCTCAATATCGGTACATCAGTTTCGGTAAATATGTATGAATATGTAAAAACATTATTGCTGTGGAAGGGAAAAGGGTTTTATGTAGAATATGTGGGAGTACTATATATTCTTTTTATGAATTACTGTGATTTAAAACTTTTGTGAAGACAAGCTTAATAACTAGGAAAAAAAAAAGAAAAAGAAAAGACGTAGACACTGAGGAAAAGACGGAAGAAGTTGCCTTGCCAATTTGCATACAGGGCAACACTTATTGCAGTGTTAGAAGACAAAACATCCAAAACAAAGTTTTTGCATTTTTAAATTTTTTGATACCCCAATTTATTTTTACCTTAATTTTTCTAAATTAATATATATTCGATATCTAACCTTTAAACTCATCACTATATTCCATTTTACTATTAATGGAACCTGGCAATATATTGGGCTTCATTTCTGAAGAAGTTTTGGATTACAGAGAGGTTCAACAATGGCAGGGGAGGAATACTGGTGTGGGGTGTTATTGACAGGGGACACATGGTTGGCAGGGAGTTCTCCAGGGCATATATCCAGGGTACATAAAAATGTTTGGATATTTTCACAGTGGTTGCAATTAAAAACAACTGAGGGAGTGCTGAGTTCCTAGCCAGGGGAGCGCTATCACATTCCTTAAAGGAACAGCAACAATCCCCCAAGTGCAACGGTGAAGACCAAAAAAGAAGGAAGTTCCAACAATGAGCACTTGATGCTAATGACTATGCTTGTGAGCCTGTGCACCTGAAATAAGAACAAGGCCTAGAGCTTCAGGGCACCTAAGAGTTACCTCCTGAGAGCCTCCGTGTTGCTCAAATGTGGCCAGTCTCTAAGCCAAACTCAGCATGGGTCATGATTCCTGGGGAAGAGCCTCCCTGGTGCCAAGGGATTACTACCAAGTACCAGTTGATGATGTAACTAGAAAATGATCTTGAATAAAAGGGCCAACTCAGACCAGTAGAACATCTCAGTCTACATATAATACCAGGAGTTAAAAATGCTTTTTGACCTGAATAAAAGGGGGAAATGGGAAGGACAAATGAGTTTATATGGCTATGAGTTTCCAAAAAGAACTGGGAGGTTATCAGAAGGGTTGCCCTTATGCACACCTCAGCAGACCCAGAGACAAATTAAGTAGATACAACCTCGGGTATTGGTTCTTCTGAGGACTACATAGACCCACAGTTTCTATGGTCATGGCAGATGGAGTTCAGTGCCATGTCAGTTGGCCCTACTTTGGAGTTTGTGTTTCTGTGTGATAGAACTGGACTCAGATGTGATCTTTATCCACAAACCTCTCCTGTTACTTTTACCAGAACTGTAGATGGTGCTGGGGTTTAATGTATACCCAGGGGACCTGAATCTGTGGACTGACCATGTAATAGCCAGGCCCTGGGCCTCAACAGACTTGCAACTCCTATACTCTGGTTTATTGGACTTACCCCAGTCAGCTAACATGGAGGTAAAAAAGGTCAACCACCACAGCAGGGAGCCAAGAGTGCCTACAACTGAAAACAGGAGAATTGCATCCAGCATCCATGTGGAATCTAAGGCCCCTCTTGATATAGCTGTGGAGTAGACATGGCCATTCTAAGGTCCACAGGATGGAAGAATAGAGTATGGATTAGAGTGAGCTTACTGATATTCTATTCATGAACTATTGTGATTAGTAATTGAAGAAAATGTGGCATTGGTGTGGAGAAAGTGGGCATGGTGGCTGCTGGGGGTAAGAAGTGGGAGGAAGAGATGTGATGTGGGGGCATTTTTGGGACTTGGAGTTGTCCTGGGTGGTGCTGCAGGGACAGTTACAGGACATTGTATGTCCTCCCATGGCCCACTGGGTGTACTGTGGGAGAGTGTGGGCTATGGTGTGGACCATTGAACATGAGGTGCAATGGTGCTCAGAGATGTGTTCGCCAAGTGCAGTGAATGTATCATGATGATGGAGGAGATTGTTGTTATGGGGGAAGGAGTGGGATAAGGGAGTAAGGGATTTATGTGGACCTCATATTTTTTTAATGTAACATTAAAAAATATATATATAAAGACAAAAAAAAATTTATGCCAATCAACTTCCTGGACATGTCCAGGTGAAGAAAATCATGATAGGTGGCTTCCAGTAAAATTATGGTATATGGAAACAACTTGCCATTTCCCTAAAAAGCAATGACTTATACTTTACATTTTCCAAATATGGCAGAATGATAAAGGTAAAGGAGTCAGTGAGGTAGTGAAAATATGCTTACTATTTAGGATTACATTGTCCTGGTGACTTCTTTTTTTTTTTTTTTAAAGATTTATTCATTTATTTTAATTCCCCCCCTCCCCCAGTTGTCTGTTCTCTGTGTCTATTTGCTGCGTCTTGTTTCTTTGTCCGCTTCTGTTGTCGTCAGCGGCAGGGGAAGTGTGGGCGGCGCCATTCCTGGGCAGGCTGCACTTTCTTTCGCGCTGGGCGGCTCCCTTACAGGGCGCACTCCTTGCGCGTGGCGCTCCCCTACGCAGGGGACACCCCTGCGTGGCGCGGCACTCCTTGCGCGCATCAGCACTGCGCATGGGCCAGCTCCACATGGGTCAAGGAGGCCCCGGGGTTTGAACCGCGGACCTCCCATGTGGTAGACGGACGCCCTAACCACTGGGCCAAGTCCGTTTCCCAGTAACTTCTAATTAACCTGATTTTTCTAACACTGATATGTTTGACTGATCTGAGTTAATATGAAAAACAAAGATAACAGGAAAGTTAAATAGGTTGTACTTAACTTAATTTTTGGCAAGGAATCTATGCATATCTGAACAAAGACACTAACAAAAGAAACATTTGGTAAAGTGATAAAAACAAATATTGTCATTAATAATGGTAGAGCTGCTGGGTTTATTCAAAAGAAATGTATTGACAATTTTAATCTCAGACAAATTAGAATTAAAAACCAAATAGTACTTGAGAGAGAATTTTTAATTTACATTGATAAAAGTACAATTAAAATAATTTTATGCTAGTCATGAATCTAAAATAACATGGCATGAAAGTTTCTAGCAAAAACTGAAGGAAATGCTCTAAGATGTAGGCAAAAGCAGAATATTGAGAATAGAAGTTAAGGCAGTATTCTTAAATTTGAAGAATTAAAAATTACTAAGTATCAATAAAGAATTAGATTGACTACTAAATTGATGTATGTTCTAATAAACACAGCACATATTTGAACACTAAAGAGAGGATACACTTTATTTACAAATATTCATAGCAAATTTACAAAAAAAATATGAATACCACATCACAAAAATAAAAATTACCTGCAAATTTAATCAATATAGATTTTACTATCAGTACATTAAACCAAATTTCAAATGGAATTTTAAAATACTCTTCTTGTTTAAATGATCAAATAAAAGATATAACAGGACTTCATTTTAAAATCATGATAGGGCAAGACTATATGTCTAAATATCAGGTGGACATGGGGTTATTCTAAATGGAAAATTTATATTTCTTTAATTTTATCAATTTAAGTAAAAGAATAAAATTAATGATTTGAGCAGCAAATGCTGAAACTAGATATTAGATTTTATCAAAATTTTATGTCAAAGAGAAAAAGTAAGCAGAAATATTTAAGCAGGTACTCCTAAAATAGTACAATTGATAAATGAACACAAGGGCAAGTTCTCAACATGTCCATGTTACTAATTTTAATTAAGTAAAACTGAATAAAAAGGAAATTATTTTTATATGAATGGTGATATGAAACATAAATTTTTTAAAATTAAAGCTTAATATAATAAGAAAATGTAAATAAATAAAGTATATTATAATGAGAAAATGAAAGGCATCATAGTCTAGGAAACTATGTTAACAAAATTGATACAAATAACAGAAACCTAAATAAATTAATAATGAGAGAATATAAAAATTTGAAAATTAATTACTGTACCTCCACAAAAGATGCTGGGTACAGATGACTATGAAATAATAATCATTTTTTTGACTTCTGAAAGAAAGACTATATATATATATATAAAAAATTTTCCACATCGAAGAGGAAATAAAAGGAGTTATTTACCATTTATTTCAAAACACTATCTGTTCCCAAGTAACAAAATTTGAAGATAACTGAAAAATTATGACTCACATTTCATTATATTTTTAATATAACATTTAAAAAATAGAACTTTTCATCCAATTAAAATAATATATTTTAAGCAAACAGGGTTTATTACTGTAATTAAGGATTCTTAAATATTGATAATAATATTAATTTTAGGTAAAAGAAGAAAAACATAATTTCTAAATATTTCAATCATTTTGTAAAAGTCAACAATTTCTGAGTTTAAAACAATATAAATTGAAATGGAATATTTCAATAACATAATTTTAAACATCTATTCCAAATAGATATGTTAAATATTAGAAAATTGTCTCTGTAACTTTTTTTTTTCTTCCCTGTGCTTTAAAAATTCTGTGCCCATTATATATATATATATGTATTTTTTTGTGTGTCACAGGTTTGTCTGTAGTTTAAAAATTCACACTACAATCTCTATAATGAATAACAAAAAAAATTAAACTTTATTAATTTTTCAATCTATGACATGAACAGACAAACCATTCCTGATTTTTTGATGCCTATACATAATCCATTTAGGCATTATTTTTAGAGTTTACTCCATTCTAAATTATACATAATAATTCTTCTGTAATTTAGACACATAGTTCAATGAGGTTTTGTAAAAGAATACAATAGAATATTCCAACTTGTATTACAAGATCAAGCTTTGAGTACCTCTTTCATTGAAAAGTTTCTTCTGCCCCGTTTAAAGTAAATATCCTCCAGTCCTTTGACCAAGGTAAATACTAACCTGCTGTCTGTCACTATTGCATTTACTTTCTAGAATTTCATAAAAATCAGTTCATATTTATCTACTTGCAATAGATGGCTACTTAAGTTTTTACTTGTTTCTATTCTTTCTTCTCTCTCTTTCACTTGCTCTCTCTCTTGCTCATTCACTATCTAAATGCTGCTATCAACCTTTGTGAACAAAACTTTGGCATATGTTTCCATTTCTCTTGGGTAAATACTTAGCAGTGGAATTGTAGATTGGTGGAATCATATAAGTATATTTTTATGGTTGTGTTTTATTGTATGTTTACTTGTTTTTACATCAAAAAGTTTTCAAAATGCTCTCTACGTTCTCACCAGTGATGTATACGATGGTTCTGGCTGGTCAACATTTTATTAACACTAATACATATTTTCAATTGGGATTTTCAAACTTTTAAATTTTACCTCTTATAGTTTGTGGTGTGTTATATCAGTGAAGTTAATTTTCATTGTTGTAATAACCATTGTTGTGGAGCTTCTTTATATATGATTTTTAGCACATTGTATATATGTTTATATGAGCATGTGTTCAAATATTTTGTCCTGTTTTGATTGGATTGTTTTTCTTTTTATTATTGAGTCATAAGTGTGTGTCATGTATTCTGGATGCAAGCCCTTTTTCAAATACTTGGTTTCAAATATGTTCTACAGTCTGTGGCTTTATTTTAATTTTCTTAATTGCATCTCTAAAATATGAAAGTATAATTAATCAATTTATTTTATAACTGATGCTTTCTGCATCTTAAGAAATCTTTACCTAAGCTATTCACAAAGAATTTTTTATATTATTTTTAGAATTTTTATAGTTTTAGTCCTTATGTTTAGGTCCATTATTCACTTTGAATTTTTTCAGGGTATGAGGCAAGAGGCAAGAGGCAAGAGATTTAATATTTTAAAGTACAATTTATTGAAACACCTATCTTTATGGAAAGAAACCCCCACACACACACCCCTGACAAACCAGCACCACCCAACCCAATAGAATCATTACACCACTCTCATACCCCTCCACTGTACAACTACACACTTCACCTTATCGTTGATTTTGCCCGTATGTGCATTGGCTCATAACTTCTCTCTTTCTATTTCCTATAAACCTATCTTTAGACTCTTGCTCTGTGAGTCTCCTCAATTTGCTTAAATGATATCAGTAGGCAGGACCTCACTGACTGCCAGAGTAGATAGTACCATAAATATCAGAATTCCTGAAGACTCTAGAGGCATCCAGACTGTAATCAGGGCAGATAGCTCAGGTGTTTGGTGCTTTGCCTATGGGTCTTCCTTTGGAGTTTATGCTCCCCACTGTGACAGAGTCGGGCTCAGTTTTGGTTTCCCTACACAGGGTACTTCTGTCCTTCTATTTGAACCAATAATTTGTACTAGAGTTGGTATGTGTTTGTCCAAGAGACTTAAATCTTTGGGCTGTCCAAAGATTCAGGGCCAGCTGGGCCCTGAATCTCAATGGAGTTGCAACAACTACTGTCCAGTTAATTGGTCTCACCCAGGACAACTAACAAGAAGGTGATGATGGACAACTACCGTACCAAGGAACCAAGAGAGTCTACAACTGCAAGCAAGAGAGTCCTGTCCATTAGCCCCAAGAGATCGCAGGCCCTTCTCAATTAGAGGTGGAGTGAACATCACCATCCCAGAATTCTCAGGATTGGGGAATGAACTATCGACTAAAGTTGATTTACTGGTATTCTACTGTAGGCTTATTGTGATGCTAACAATGGATGAAATTATATATCACTGATGTGGAAGCAGTGGCCACTGGAGGTTCTGAGGGCAGGGAAAGGGAAAAACAGGTGTGATATGGGGGCAATTTTGGGACTTGGGAATCATCCTGAATGACATTGCAACAACAGATACAGGCATTATATGTTTTTCCATAAACTTGTGTAGGAGCGAGCGAATTGTGTAGAAGAGAGCATAAACTACCCTGTAAACTATAATCCATACTTAGAGGCGATGCTCCAAAATGTGTTCATCAATTGTAATGAATGTATAATACCTCACTAATGAAGGATGTTGTTAATGTGGGAAATTGTGGGCAGTATTGGGGGCATTGCCTATGGGAAGTCTCCTACATTTTTTATGTGACATTTGTGTAATCTAAATATCTTAAAAAAGTAAGTATGTAAATAAATAAAAAAATAAATAAATGTATATCCTAGGAGGAAAAAAAACCCAAAACAAACAACTATCTTTACCTCACTGAATTACCTTGGTTTCTTTGTCAAAAACACTATAGTGACCAGTCTACTTCTGGACTCTATTTTGTTCCAGTGATCTACCCTTATGCCAATATCACACTCCCTTAATTACCATACAACTATAGTAAAACCTAATAGAATAAGTCCTCCAATTTTTAAAAAAAATTTGTTTAAGTTATCCTATTTTTTTACATCATTTACCATTTGGAATCAGCTTGTCAATAGCTATAAAAAAGCCTACAATTTTACAGAATAGCATTGAATGTTTAGTTTTTTTTCTTTGTTTTGTTTTCTTTTGCTAGGGGGAGTGGAATTTCTATTTAAGAAATAGAATCTTCTAATACAAATGGTATGCATCTACATTTATTTTTGTATTCTTTAATTTCCTTGACTATAATCCTTGGTTTCCAGGGCTTGCATATCTTGTGTTAAAATTATTCCTTTGTATTTTGATGATCTTTTGAGTGAAATTGCTTATTGAAAAATTGTTCTGAGTATATGTAAATACAATTGATATCTATATACTTATATTCTCTCTTGCTACCTAGTTAAGTTGACTTATTCATCTACAAGTAGTTTAATAAATTTCTTAGGATTTTCTACATATGTAGTATCATGTCATCTAAAAATAAATATGATCTTCATTTCTTCTCTTTAACATACAATTTTGATAAATTCTATTATGTAGTCTTAGTGTTTGGTGTTCAAATCATTTATTCCTTTATTTAAAACAATAAAATTAGCAAAATATGAATTTTTCATTTAGTATATAACACTATGTCCACTTGGCATTTAGACATGTAGTTTTGCCCTATTCTGATTTTAAAATATTGTCCAATTTTATCTTTTATTTGATCATTTAAACCAAAAGTGTATTTTAAAATCCCAAGTGAAATATGACTTAATATAATGATACTAAAATCTATATTCATGGCCTCAGAACTATAAGTTTTTATTCTATATAAGATTGCCATAATAAGAGCCAATCTAATTTTTATACTGTGCATAAGCAACCCTATAGCAATCTATGACAGTATTCAATCAAAATTATTCTGAATTATCATATTACATTAGGACAGTATTTCAATAGAAGTTTTCAATTCTACTGCTGATGTCTAATTTTCTTCCTATTTTTAGATAATTTTAGTGAACGACTAGGATTAGCTGTCTTGAGAATTGTTAAGTAGTTTCACAAAAGCAAAAATTACAAAAGTTAAGGCATATATTGATAATGCTTATTTATTTATCTCATCTGTGACAGTTTTGAAAGTCATTTTTGAATTTCAAAAGATTATGTTCTTAAACTAATCTATCCCCGTGAGTGTGGTACCTTTTGATTACATTAGATTCACTTTAAATCACTTGATCAGATGTTTTTGATTGGACTATGTCAGTGGATGTGACTCAGTTTGAGTCTCTGCCCTCTTGCTGGGTCTTATATAAATGGAGAAACAGAAAGAAGGAACAGAAAAGAAAGCTGCCATATTTGAACCTACTATGTGAGAGAAAAGAGAAAGTAGAAAAAAAGAGAGAAAAGACTCCAGGTTTGCCTACAGCTAGAGAAAGGCAAAGAAGCCCTGAAAGGCTGAGAGCAGTCCTAGCATCTGAAACTCAGCAGAGCACAGAGGCAGAGAAAGAGGTCCCTGAGGGCCTGGGCCCAGGAGCAGCTCAAGTCTGAAAAGATAAGTCATATGCCTCATAGCCCACAGATGAACTCTGGAAGAAAGCAGAACAGCCAAGAGTGAGAGAGGAGGCTCGGAAAGAGACAAGTCCTGTGCCTGATTGCCAACAGCTGAACTCCAGGAGATGGTAGATTCTGGAAGGGAAGGGAAGGACCTGGGCAGAGGCCACCATCTTCATTCACCATGTGGCAGAACCCCAAGATCACCAGTAGCTTGACTTCAGTGAAAAAGTATCTCTGATGGTGCCTTTATTTGGACATTTCACAGCCTCAGAACTGAATAATGCCTGACTATTCCATTAAATCAAATATATCTTTTTTACAAACATATTTAAGATAAATATATATTATATGCATTGATGTTGAGTTTCCTAAAGGAAAATAGCCTATAAATTTATTATATGATGAATCATTGAAAAATAAATAGTGATACGATTCCTGAAAATTTTACAAGCCAGTGTTTTTATGTGCCAAAATAAATTGGTTTTGGTATTTAATATGAAAAATATATATTGAGATATTTGACTAAGCTTGGATACTAAACACATTTTTATTTGCAAATAATTTTGTAGGAATAAATACTTTTATCTGTCATTAATTTATAAATAATATTTGTTAATGTAATGAGACATTAACTGCATAAGGCATAGTTCTTATATTTCTTATTTGCAAAAGTATATTTTTGAGGTTTATTCTGAATTTCTTCTTATACTGGGAGTTGTAACTGATTTATCATATAAAATAAGATTTACTTATATCTGATAAGGATGGCTTAGTGTACTCGTCTGGAAATTAAGGTGTTTAAATCAAATCCTGTCTTCATGGACTAGAGTGGTATCAATTACTAACTAATTTAACTGGAAATTTTATTGTTTTTTTACAAGTATCTTGGGATTAGTCACTTTGTCTGCCTTTTACAGACAAAATGACAGTATCGTTGTCCAAGGCACACAGAATTATTTGAAACATAAAGAGAAATTTTGGTAAATTTTCATAATGTCAAACACTATCTTCAACTTTAATATTTTACGTATACCATAAACAGCATTGGTCATTCTTTTGGTCTTAAAATGACACATATAATTGGATGTTGTATTATGTATTTTTCAACCCACATGGAAAGCCAAATTTTCATTTTCAATCCCCATATTTCTTTTCCAATGTATTTAGGTTTTGTGAAGTAATACCACTTATCCATGCTCAAATCCAAACTGAGAATATGTTTTAAACTGTTTCTCCTGATTTAGTGCATAAATAATATGGATTCTTTCCTTATAGCTAACCTTTTCTTTCCATTTACCCTAAAATAATTTTGGTCTAAGATTTCACAATTTCACATTTTTAGATTCAAAATACCTACTAAGTCTTTACTTAATTATAACTCTATTTCCTATTGATGCTACAACAATTACAAAACAACAGAAGTTTATTCTCTTGCAGTTCAAGCAATCATAAATGTAGAATGCATCAGCAGGGCTTTGCCCTTTCTGAGGGCACTAAAGGAGAATCTGTTTCCTTGACTTTTCTAATTTCTATAGCTGCCAACATTTCTTGGCTTATTGTTCCTTCCTCCACCTTCAGAACCAGCTTCATAACATCTTACAAACACACACACTATCTTTCTTCTTTGTCTTTGTATCACTGCTTCTCTAATTCTGACACTTTTGTCTCTCCTTGCGATTACATAGGGCCCATCTGGTTAATCAAATAATCTCTTCATTTCAATTTCCTTAACTTAATCACTTCTTCAGATTCCTTTGTGACATGCAAAGTAACATAGTCACAATTTTCTACAGTTAGGACAGAAGATATTTGAAGCGGTGTACATTATAAGCCAACTATAAAGAGTCTATCTTTTTTGCAGTGGTTTGAAGTTGTATGTATCCCAGAAGAACATGTTATTAAATTTAATGCACTCCCATGGGCGTCGACATACTATAAGCAGACCTTTTTTTTGAGGTTACTTCAGTTCAGAAGATGTGGCCCACCTCATTCAGTATGACTGTTAGTTCTATTACTAACATCTTGTATAAGTGGAGTGAAATTTGGTCAGACAGGGAGAAAATCATAGGAAGCAAGAAGCTGAAGCCAGAAAAGAAGGGAGAGACCAGGAGATACCACTATGTGCAACCCACCACCACCACCACATAACAAACTAAGGACCAAATATCTCCAGCAGCCAGCCAGAGATACCAGTCTTTGGGGAGAAAACATTTCCTTGGAGCCTTGATTTGGATTTTCTTTTACCTCAAAAATGTAAGGTAATACATTCCCATTGTTTAACCTGACCCATTTCATGGTATTTGCTTAAGCAACCTAGGAAACTAAAATAGATTTTGGTAGTAGGAGAGTTGGTTGTTGCTATTGCATATACCAAAAAAATATGTAAATGGCTTCAGAATTGGGTAATGAGTAGAAGCCAGAAGAATTGTGAGGTATTTGAGAGAAAAAGCCTAGATTGCTTTGAAGGGACTGTTCGTAGATATATATATATGCTATGTAAGTAGAACGAAATTCATACAGACAGAGAAAGCTACAGAAAACAAGAAGTTAAAAAATTTGAAAAAAAGAAAAAGAAAAAAGAAAGCAAGAAGCTGGACAGTGATGAATCCAGGAAGTGACTGGGAGATTCCACCATGTGCCTTGCTATGTAACAGAGGAGATAAAGATCACTATTAGTCATCCATCCTCAGAATGCTGGTCTGTGAAAGAATTTCCTCAATAATGATTTGATTTTAACTTTGTTTTAGCCTCAAAATATAAGCAAATACACCCCCATTATTTAACCTGACCTATTTCACTATATTTGTTTAAGTAGCCTAGGAAAATAAAACACTTAACTAAAGGATAAAGTCTAAATGTTTATCCTATTGGGACAGGGTTGTACCTTGCCTCATTTTACAGGTTGTTTAAAGTATATTTTCCATTCCCTATTTTCTCTCACTTATGCTGAGAAGAATTCTCTGTTTTTCAAGAAAATAAGTGTTCAAATAATCTATCAATCTGTGATGATTTGAAGTTGTATGTACCCCAGGAAAACATATGCTTAAATCTAATCCATTCCTTTGAGTGTAAACTCTTTGAAGAGTTTAATTCAGTTAAGGTGTGGCCCACCTCATTCAAGACAGTTCTTTATATATATATATGTAATTTATATTTATATATGTAATTTATTTTTAAAAGATACATAGATCACACAAAATGTTACATTAAGAAATATAGGGGGTTCCCATATGTCCCACTCCCCACACTCCCCACTTTTCCCACACCAATAACTTCTTTTATTAGTGTGGTACATTCATTGCATTTGATTAATACATTTTGGAGCACTGCTACACAGCCTGGATTATAGTTTACATTGTAGTTTACACTCTCTCCCAGTCCATTTGGTGGATTCTGTCAGGATATATAATGCCCTGTATCTGTCCCAGCAATATCATTCAGGACAACTCTGAGTCCCAAAAATGCCCCTATATGACACCTCCCTTTCCCTCTCCCTGCCTTCAACAACTCCTGTGGTCACTTGTCTCCACATCAATGATATAATTTCTTCCATTGCTAGGGTCACAATAATTCTATAGTAGAATACCAGTAAGTCCACTCTAATCCATATTTTATTCCTCCATCCTGAGGACTCTGGGATGGCGATGCCTACTCCACCTCTCAATTGAGAGGGGGTTTCAATCCCACATGGCTGATGGATGGGACTCTCATGCCCCCAGCTGTAGACTGTCTCAGTTCTTTGTTATAGTGGTTGTCCGTCCTCACTTCCCTGTCAGCTGACCTGGGTAAATCCAATGAACTGGAGAGTAGGTACTGCAAACCTCTGAGGCTCAGGGTCCAGCTAGCACATGGACAACCCAGAGATTCAAGTCTCCTGAGCATATACCAACCTCACTGCCAATCACAGTTTCAAAAAAAAAGGGACAGAAGAGGCATGTGTAGAGAAATCACGTCTGAGTCCAACTCCGTCATATTCAGGAGCATAAATTCTAAAGTAGGGTCCACTGGCAAGGCACCGAACTCCAGAGCCATTTGCCACAGCTATAGGACTTGGATATCTCTAACCCTCAGGAAGCACCACTACCTGGGGTTGTATCTACTTTGGCTGTCTCTGAAATCTTGCTGAGATGTGCATAAGAATGACCCCTCTAATGACCCCCTGACACATTCTGAAGTCTCTTTGTCATATAAACTTATTTGTCTTTATCATTTCCCCATTTTATTCAAGGTCATTTTCTAGTTGCATCACCAGCCAGTGCTTTTTTGTAATCCTTCAGTCCCAGGGAGGTTCATCCCTGAGAGTCATATCAGGAAAGTTCTTAATCCTATGCCTGGAGTCCTTTATAAATGGAATGAATACAAATTGAGATAGAGACATCCATGCATGCAAGAAGCTGAAAACAATGAAACCCAGAAGAGAAGGGAGAAACTGTAAGTTGCTGCCATTTGCATTGCCATTTGTTAGAGAAACCAAGGATTACCAACAGCCTTTCTTTGGGAAGAAAGCACCACCTGGATGATGCCTTGATATGGACATTTTTCCAGATCCTAATCATAAGTGACTAAGTTTCTCTTACTTAAATAAAACCATCTCATGGTATTGCTTTCAGCAGCCTAGGAAACTAAAACAGAATCTAATTGCCATAATAAGAAACTTTCCAGATAGATCATTTTCTTCACTGGGGAATTAAGGCAGTCCTTTGCAAAGGGGATGAGAGAAAACAAAATAACTGTCAGAAACAAATGAGAGAGGGAAGACAAAGCCAAGGAGCTCATTTCCAGAAGATTTCAAGTTGATGAATGGAAGGAACTTAGTGGGTGACTTGTTTCTTAGATTTGCCTTTCCTTTGCCCCAGTCAATTCATCATTTCTAAAAACACATTGTTCAAGAATCCCAGATACTATAAGAACTCCTAAAACTAGGTTAGTGTTCTTGAACATCTTGTGTGAACATTAGTACATGAAGGGTTATAATGTTTCAGACCAAAATTGAAATAGACTAATCCTTGGAGAAATTCATTGTGATTAGGAACAATGATGGACACAGTATTATGGATACATCACCATTCATAGTTCTTCAAATAAATGTACTTTCTTATTTTATGCTCTGATATGTTCCTACCCAAATATTTTATTATCTGTGGTACAATAGTTCTACACTGGTAGAAATGCCAGTGTTCATTTGACTATGCAAGTTTCCTCTCCCAATTATTTTTTCCCTTCTGTTAAACTATCTGCAATACTTACATCTATAATAATAAGCATATGTCTTATTTCTTCCTGTTAAGTTTTCCCTGGTTTTATAAATTGAATTTATCTTTTTCCAAAAATGGCTTCTCAACCCATCTATACTTAACCCCATATATTTCATGTTTAGAAGGAGTAGGGGGGATACAGTGAAATACCATCAAATCTAAATTTAAATATTTTATCTCATCTCTAGCTCTTTGGATGTTCCAAAGTACAGTGTCTTAGGTTTCTAGGCCTACAGTAACAAAGTACTACAAATTAGTTGGCTTAAAAGAAGAGATTTATTGCTTCCCAGTTGTCGAGGATAAAAGTCCAAAATCATGGTGTTGGAATGGCCATGAGCTTTCTGTAGTCCAAATCTGTTCCATGCCTCTCTAATGGCTGCTGGTAGCTCCAGAGTTTCCTTCACTTGTAGATGCATCTTCCTCTATCCTCATACTTCTTTCTCTGTCTGCATCTCCTCTCCCTTCCTATAAGGACATCAGTCATACTGGATTAAAGACCCATCTTACACCTGTCTGACCTCATTTTAAACTAATCCCATCTTCAAAGATCTTATTTCCATGTAAGGTCATATTTGTGGTTAGGACTTGAACATTTCTTTTTGGGAAACAATTCAAACCATAAAATAAGATTGTAAAAAAAAAGGTTTTGTATATAAATACCATGGATATATAAATATCACCTCTATTTATAAGAAAATAATAATTTTGAAAATATAGATCAATAAACTTTTAATGCAACTGTATGCTAATGATCAGTTGTAATGACAGTACAGAAGTATATTCACTTGATCATAATAATGGTAGAAGGAATAAGAATTGATCCAACCTTAACCAAATATTAAGTTAAAATTGTAGACCTGAAAAAAATTGATAAAACTGATACAATCCTTATTAAATAATTGTTGACATTGCTTGTTTTTACTATAAATATAAGTCATATTGATATTTAAAAGGGGGAACTTTAATTCCATTTTTAAATTATTTTATGGAATATTTTTCATTTTTGTTTTTATTTCCCAGGACATGTATTCATATAATAGTTTAAAAATTATCTAAAATACATAATTTCCTATTTAAAGAATATTTAATAAAATATTTAAAATAGTGTGGTCCCTATTCAATGTTTTTACTATCTTCTCTTTCTAAGGTCTATTGAATCCACTCTAATGAAGTATTATACCCATCATGCATCAAAGCAATTCTTATGTTTTGTTGTGATATACAGGATGAAAAATCCAATGGTATATTCTCACTACATATCTTGCTCAGTCCTTCTGCAACATTTGGTATAGTCTACCCCTTTTCCTTGAAATAGGTTATTACTATAGTAAAGAAGAAAGATGATAGTGGTATTGATCAAGGGACAATGATATAGACTGTGATATATGTTTAGATTCTGCTCATAATTTGAAGGAATTGCTGAGAAGATTTTTATACAGTATGGATGCAGTTTATAAAAGAATGGGAAGAAATAGTGAAAGGATTTTGGTCTGAGTACACAGAGCAAGCAGAGTCCAATAACTGCATTGGAGAATTGTGGGAAGAAGCAGGTTTAGGAGAAAGAGCATTTCTCTGTGTTTAATAAAAATCAAAGCTTTGGTTTGACAAATGCCTACCTGTTAAAGCATATATTCCCCATCTTCCAGGGCTATGTGACAATGTGACTAAGCCCTAGCCAATGGGAGGTAAGAGGAAGTGCTGCATGAACCACTTCAGTTATACAGTGTTGAGTCATCTTTGACAATGTGAACAAGTGTAAATTCTAGCTGCTGATGTTAAATGAGACCAAAGGAGCCTGGGCTTCTGGCACCACAGTGCAACCATACCAGCCTTAGTTTACTAATTTGGAATGTTCCATAGAGGAGATATAGAACATAAGATACTATTTCATTACTTGTTCTCCTAAATATACTGCTGATCATCCTCAGGCCATTTGTTACACTTCCAATAATCTCCATTTTCTAACAATAATACTTTTAGAAACACCACACTTTCAATATACTTTTACAGTGTAATATTCAACTCCCAGAGTAAAATTTATGGAATTCATAAAGGAATTCATGAAACAATTTGTCTTGATCCAGGAAAACTATTTTTACATTTTTTTTTCTTTTCATAAAAAATATCTGAAATTATTAACAGCAATAAATTCAATTCCCTTCTCTTTCTAACAACACAATTCCTTTGTAGAAGGTTATGGTAAAAACATTATTTTCATATATTTCACTATGAGAATTATCTTAAGAAAAATCAATTGCAACACTTTTCCTATTTTTCACCTTCTGGGTACTTCTTGAGAATCAAATTCAACAACTGGGGATTTAGAATCATTTAATCATAAAAAGCATTCATTCATTAGATAATATAAGATAAGGAAATAGAGATGTGTGAATAGGCTCACTCTCTAAATCAGCTCCCTGAGGCCCTTAGACTATTTCAGGTTTCATTGAAGACTTCATCAATTGCCTACTAACCCTAATAATAAGGTACCTAATGATCCTTTAGAATGTAATTTCTTAGTGAATTTAATCCTAGGTTTATATCTCCCTTATGTATCTTTATAAACTTAAATTCATCTGTGATTTTTGTAATGCAATCATATTATTAATCTTTAAGTAAATGAAACCTTGTGAGTAGCAGGGGCCTGGGAGAATTATTTCTCTCCCTTTTACAGAAGGGCTGAAGTTATTTAAATACACACACAACAACTTCAGTTTAAGTTACCTTTGTCTTTTGGTATTTGTATAAAGGATTGATATCAGCTTTTAACATAAATTACCAGATAATATCCATTTTTTGTTGCTCTTAAGAGACCCTTTGACATAAATCATGACCATTTACAAATATTTTAATAACAGAGCACTCCAATAATCCCCTAAAGAGACAATGAGGTTATGTGTGTCACCTTCTCTGGATTCATGAAGGACCTTACATTTATATCAGAAAAATGGAATGAGATAACAAAGGAAAGACATAGCTTGTTAGGATGATTCATTTGAGGCCTGATAAACACTACTGGCACTATTCTTGCTTTACAAGGATAAACTTCAAGAAACTGTGGGATAACTGTCATCTGAATCCATATTTGATATTAGGTTCTGACTATAGAAAAATTGTAGAAAAAAAATTATTTCCTCTCTCTGTTGCAGTCTCTCTTTCCCTACATACACACGCACATACACACGTACATATGTATATCATTCAAATATCTTTATGATAGTATCAGTATAACCTGGTTATTAGATATAAATGAAAGATTCTAACACATCATTTTCTAATAACTGAAATTAGTGTATTTTTAATTTGTTTCATTAAAAATGTTATCTCCTTTGGATGGAAAAATATTTATATAATTTGTCTGAATTTCTGGTTTTCATCTGAAGTTTAACATTTCTTCCGTGTTTACCTTTACAATCTAGAAATTCAGTTTTTTCTGCCTGAAAGAGTTTCCATTCACCAGCTAAGAATTTGTTACTTTTAAATTGTATTGACTGGGGGGAAAATCTGGGAATATTACCATTATGTGTTAAATGGACCAAAAATTGAATATCATTAACAAATGGTTTTCTGAAAAGGAGAGAGTTCAAGTCTAACAGATATTCTGTATTGCTGAAGAGATTTAGTTGTGTGGTAGGAGGCAGTGAATGAAGGGCATAAGGAGAGGATCTTATTTTGTTTCTCACCTGTTCTGGTAAAAATCTAAGTAAAAAGCCACAACATTGTGAGTTCACAGAGGTTTCTGATTTTATCCACAATAATAGCAAAGTCCTAAATAGTTACTCCATTTGATGTTTCTCCTTGCTCTCTTTCTTCCACCTTTCTTTAAGCATTCTCAATATCCTATATGCACATGACTGTGTAATCACAGTAATCACAATTGATAACAAAATATCTCAATTTTGATATATCATACTCTAATTTGCATAGAAAATATAACATTTTACTCTCTATAGCTGAATTATACTAACTTCTCTTAATTCCACCTCTTCCTTTTAAAACCATGTCTCTTAAATTATTCAGTCACATTTAAGCAAGTTAGTGGTTTCATAATGTCTCTTCCTTCTGATGTTGCACTTCTGAATAGTTCTGGGTACAAGGAGTGGAAGCCCAGACTGTTGAGGATTTCATGATCTGTGGTGATTAGCAATAGGTAAGTGTTGCAGTTTGTTATAGTTATGAATTTCAAAAATAGATATTGGATTATGTTTGTAAACTGGTCTACACCTGGGCATGATTAAACTATGATTAGGGCCTTGATCGGGCTATATCAGTAGGGTGTTAAGTTTCTGCTTCTTGGTAGGTGGGGACTCACAGATAAAAGTCATGGCAAAGGACAGAGTTGGAGCTTTTTAATGCTGGAAGTTTTTGATATTGGAGATTTAGCACTGGACTTTGATGCTGAAGTCTTATGCTGGAGCCCAGGAAGTAAGCACACAGAGGAAAGAGAAGTTAGCCCCAGGAAGAGAGGAACCCTGAACCCGGAGAGAAGCAAACTCTGGGAAGAGAGGAACCCAGGAAGCCTGAACCCTCACAGACCTCAGCAGCCGTCTTGCAGTGGACATATGAAAATAGACTTTGGTGAGGGAAGTAACTTACGCTTTATGGCCTGGTATCTATAAGCTCCTACCCCAAATAAATACCCTTTATGAGAGCCAACAGACTTCTGGTATTTTGGTTGACTAATACAGTAAGTTTTAGATCCCCTGAATCCTTGCTAGACTTTCCCCAACATTGTAAAAGCTGCCATGGGAGATGTACCTTGGATGTGTGTAAGTTTGTGTGAGTTTGTGTGTGTATTTGTGTTTCCTCTTTGCCCGTGCCCAATTGACTTTCCTGGCTAAACTGTGTCAATCATGCTTGGTGGTGTCTCATCCACTTTCTCTACCTGGCTTCTCCCTATCCCTTCATATTTGTGGCAGCAACCCTTTCTCACTGGGTACAGTAGTCCCCTCAATAGGCTTCCTATCTCTCCACTCACTTGTTCCATATGGACTATAGAAACTCTTGAACACTTTTTTACATTAATTGGGAAGGCAGAAGACTTTGACATCCCTCACTCAGTCCCGCTCTTCCACTCAATAGTGCTGCCTTTGATCATGCAGGAGACTTATAAAGGGTCACCATAGACACTGGTTTCCCCTCAAATAGGAAATGGGGAATTTCCACTCCTGCAAGATAGTAGCTGAGTTCATGTTTCTGACTACATTTTCCCTGTGTACTTAGTTCTTGTCCCCCAAACTCCCCATCTATCCCTAACTCCCTAACCTGATTAAAGAGGGGAAGTTTATTTACCATTCTTAGATGAATTGTAAAATAAAAAAAAATTGGAAAACACATAAAAGTGTGTAAAGACATCCATCCTAGGGTCCACAGAATGGAGGAATAAAATATGGATTAGAGTGGACTTACTGATATTCTACTGTAAAACTGTTGTGACTAGTAATAGAAGAAATTGTATCATTGACATGGAGAAAGTGGTCACAGTAGTTGCTGGGGGAAGGGAGAGGGAAGAAGAAATGTGATGCGGGGGCATTTTTGGGACTTGAAGTTGTCCTAAATGATATTGCAGGGTCAGATGCTGGATGTTATATATCCTGCTATAACCCACTGAATGTACTGGGGGAGAGTGTAAACTACAGAGTAAACTATTATTGTCATGTTGCAGCAGTGCTCCAAAATGTGTTCCTGAGTCTGGTAAGTGTGCCACAATGAAGGGGGAGGTTGTTGGTGTGGGAGAAGTGGCATGGGGGGATGGAGGTATATGGGAATCTCTCATGTTTTTTATAACATAACCTTTTTTATGATGTACGTATCTTCAAAAAAATGCACTCTACAAAAACGACGGATTAGGGGGGTGGGGAGTGGGTTATAAGGAATCTCTTATGCTTTTTAATGTAACGCTCTATATGATCTATTAACTTTAATAAAAAATGTGTTAATAAAAAATAAATAAATAAAGTAAACAGAGGACCTGGGTCTGACAGTTCAGAGAAAAAAAGTAGAAAGACAAATAGTATAAGATAATATATTTAAAAGCAACTATGCTAATACATACACACGTAAAATATATCTTATCCTTGTTCAAAATTGTTTAAAAATATCTCCTGAATCTTTTTTTCCCCATAAAATTTAATTATGAATTAATATACTTAAGCTGCTCCTCAGGCAGAAATATAAAATACATACTAAATAACTACAATGTAAACCATTATCCATGTGGTGCAGCAGTGCTTCAAAATATATTCACCAAATGCAATGAATGTCCCACGATGATGAAAGAGGTTGTTGATGTGGGAGGAGTGGGGTGAGGGCTGTGGGGGGTATATGGGGATCTCTTAAATTTTTTTGAATGTAACATTTAAAAAAATAAAGAGGGGAAACGTATAATAAAAAAAGATTTTAAAAAGTACATGAAGGTAACATATCTACCACTTACTGGGCAAATAGCCTCTCAGAACTTAGGTTTCATAGTATGTAGAGCAAGTTTTGCAATAGCACCTAAAAACTAAGGTTTGGGGGATAGTTTTATTAGGTTAAACAAGGGCTGAGACCACTGCTTTACATGTCTAAGGATAAATGTATGCTAAAAATTTATTATTAATATCATATTAGACCTTTAGGTTTTTCTTTGGACTGTTTTTTAATCTCCCTATGTAAATATTTATGTTGATCAGATTTTATGGAATTAGATTTCTAACCAGACCTGAATAGACTATAAAGTGGTTGAGTCATTTACTTAAGCAAAATATGAATTACCAGGAAGTTCATCTATTTTATATATACTGACCATAATACTTTTTACTTAGGACTTTTAAACTAAAATAAAATAAGCAATTGTGTACCCAATGTACCGTTTATGAGACAATCTTACCATTACTTTTTTATGCCATCTGCTTCTTTCTCTTCAAAATTAATTGCTACCACACATTTTTTAATTTAATCTTTCCATTACTTTGTATCTATATACATAATGTTATCTAGTTTTGTATGCTTTTAAACTTCATATAAATTGTATCACACAGTAAACATTTTTCATTATCTTAGGTTTTTCTCTCTCCGTATGTACCCAAGATGTTCCTGTGTTTTTGTATGTAGTTGTAATTCAAGTTTCTTCATTGTAGCACAGTGATATCCCAGCTTATTTATCAATTTTATCAAATTTGAGTGCTTTCCCATTACTATAAGCAATAACATTATGGATGTTCTTGTAAAGTATCATGATAGATGCACTTGTTTCACCAGTGAATAGTTCTGGAAGTGAAGTCTTTAGGTCAGTCTTTGTGAATCTTCAACATTACCGGACACTTACCATTATGGTTTTTATCAGCTTTGTATGTTTACCAGTAGTGTTCACAATGTTCTGATGGATCTACATCCTAGAGAATGGTTAGTATGTCAAAATTTTATTTTCTTGACATCTTTGTGGGGTAGAATGGTATAAAAATGCACTTTTTTCATTTGAAAAAATTATTGAAGCATATCACACATACATAAACATACAAAAACGATGTGTATAGTAATAGTTGTGAACTTACAAAACAAACATATATAACATCATACAGGGACATCATACCTCATCTTACCAGCAATATCTTGTATTGTTGTGAAACATTTTAAATGAATGATTAAAGAGCATCCTACCAAAATATTACTACCAAACAAAGTATCTTACATTTAGTGTATTTTTCCTTCAACCTCCCTTATTACTATTATTATTATTATTATTATACCATTTATATATGAACATACATAACCAATAAGGGTATAGTAAAAGTTGTGAACTTACAAAGCAAACATGCATAACATCACACAGGAGTCCCATACATAAACCACTACCAACACTTGCATTATTGTGAGACATTTGTACAAATGATGAAAGAATATCATCAAAATCTTACTACTAACTATAGTCCTTATATTTGGTGTATTTTCCCCCAACACACCCTATTATTACTTTTTAATATATTTTTATGATAGAAGTTGTTAAACTTACAAAACAATCATCACATGTGCAGGATTCCCTCTACCAACACATCACACCGTGATGGAACATTTGTTACAGATTATTAGATAATATTATCAGACTATTACCAGGTCCATAGCATATATTTGGCATACTTTTTCCATACTTTGCCATTATCAGCATAATACACCTTTGGCTTAGATGCATGAATATTACATTAACTCTGTTAACCACAGTCCTAGGTCATTCCAGTTATATTTTTTCCATGCTTTTCCACATCCTGCCACCCTGGAATAGTGATGTACTCTAGCTCACAAAGGACACACTTGCATCCTTACCATCACCCAGATGCATCTGTTCTCATCCACTTCTGGGTTAACTGTGTTTTTCAGTCCCTAGATTACTCTCTAGCTTTCTTTCGATTGGCATTTACAACCCTAGACTACCCTTTTTCAGCCACATTCCAATTTATAAACAAGCTGTTACTATAATGTGTTACTGTCAACTCTTTATACATTTCCACTTTTACAATAAAGTTAATTAAAACTTCTACATACATTAAACATCATTATCCATCACAGTTCTCCTCTTATCTCCTTTAAAAATCTACCACCTACCACCAGATCTTAAAGATATTTTTCAACACTTTCATCTAGAAGGTTTATGGTTCTTGTTTTTATATTTAGGTTTTTATTTCATTTTGATTTAGTTTTTGTATAAGGTGTGAGATAGGGGTCCTTTTTCCTTCTTTTGGCTACAGACATCAAGTTCTCTCAGCACCATTTGTTGAATGGACTGTTTTGTCGAAGCTGGGTGGGTTTGCCAGGCTTGTCAAATATCACTTGACCGTACATGTGAGGTTCTCTTTCTTAGCCATCAATTTAGTTCCATTGGTCTATGTGTCAATCTTTATATCAGTACCATGCTGTTTTTAATGTTAGCAAGACAATATAATTTAAAGCCCAGAAGTGAGAGTCCTCCAACTTCTTTTTTACTTTTTTAAGATGTTTCTGGGTATTCAGGACCCATTACCCTTCCAAATAAATTTGATAATCATGTTTTCCATTTATTTAAAAAGTGCTGGGGGAATTTTTATTGGGGTTGCATTGAATCTGCCTATCAATTTGGGTAAAATTGACATCTTCGTGATGTTTAGTCTTCCAATCCATGAACATGGAATGTTCTTTCAATTAGTTAGGTCTTTTTTGATTTCTTTTAAAAATGAGTTGAAATTTTCTGAATAAAATTGCTTTACATCATTGGTTAAGTTTATTCCTAAATATTTGATTCTTTTAGTTACTATTGTAAATAGAATTTTTTCCCCTGACTTCCTCTTCTGTTTGCACATTACTAGTGTCTTTAAAAATCTATTTCGTCCAATATAATTACAGGTACTCTGGCTTTTTTGTTTGTTGTTGCTGTTTTTGTTTTTGTTGTTGTTGTCACTGAATGTATGGAATATCCTTTTCCAGCCTTTCACTTTCAATCTATTGGTATCCTTGGGTCTAAGGTGAGTCTCTTGCAGATGGCATATAGGTGGTCCATATATTATAATCCATTCTGCCAATCTGTGTTTTTTGATTGGGGAGTTAAATCCATTAATATTCAGAATTATTACTGTAAAGGCAGTTCTTATTTTACCTGTTTGACCTTTGGCTTTTATCTGTCATATTTTATTTTCACCACTCTTTTGAGACTTTTAGTTACTTCTACTGATATAATTTTCATTTCTGGCCTCTCTTCCAAGCCTCTCTTTCCTATCTTTTCTTTTCAAACTGTAACACACCCTTTAGTATATCCTGCAAAGCTGGTCTCTTGGTTACAAACTCTCTCAGTTTCTGTTTCTCTTAATATTCTAAACTCACCCTCATTTTTGAAAGACAAACTTGTCAGATATAAGATTTTTGGCTGGAAGTTTTTCTCTTGCAGCATCTAAAATATATCATACCACTGCCTTCTTGCCTCCATGGTTTCTCATGAAAAATGGACACTTGATCTTATTAGATATCCCTTATATATTATGCATTGCTTTTCTCTTGCTGTTCTCAGAATTCTCTCTTTGTTTTTGGCATTTGATATTGTGATTATTATGTGTCTCAGAGTTGGTCAATTTGGATTTATTCCAATAGTAGTATGTTGTGCTTCTTGGACATGGATGTCCATGTCCTTCAATAGGGTTGGGAAATTTTCTATCATTCTTTCTTCAAATATTGCCTCTGCCCCTTTTCCCTTCTCCTCTCCTTCTGTGACATACCTGACATGTATGTTTGCACATCTCTAGCTGTTGTTTAGTTCCTGTAGAATTTGTTAAATTCTTTGCATTCTTTTCTTCATCAGTTCTTTTGTATGTTCACTTTTGGAGGCCATTTCTTCCAGCTTACCAATTCTTACCTCTGCCTCCTCAAATATGCTATTATATAATGCCAGTCTATTTTTTTTTTTTCTTTTTTTTTTTTTAATTTTTTTATTTTTTATTGACTTTGTAATAATATTACATTAAAAATATATATGTGAGGTCCCATTCAACCCCACCCCCCCACCTCCCCTCTTCCCCCCCCCCCCAACAACACTCGTTCCCATCATCATGACATATCCATTGGATTTGGTAAGTACATCTTTGGGCACCTCTGCACCTCATATACATTGGTTCACATCATGGCCCATACTCTCCTCTATTCCATCAAGTAGGCCCTGTGAGGATTTACAATGTCCGGTGATTACCTCTGAAGCACCATCCAGGGCAGCTCCATGTCCCGAAGACGCCTCCACCTCTCATCTCTTCCTGCCTTTCCCCATACCCTTTGTCCATTATGTCCCCTTTTCCCAATCCAATGCCACCTCTTCTATGTGGACACTGGATTGGTTGTGTCCATTGCACCTTTATGTCAAGAGGAGGCTCAGATTCCACCTGGATGCTGGATGCAATCCTCCCATTTTCAGTTGTAATCACTCTAGGCTCCATGGTGTGGTGGTTGTCCTTCTTCACCTCCATCTTAGCTGAGTGTGGTAAGTCCAATAAATCAGATTGTAGGTGCTGGAGTCTGTTGAGGCTCAGGATCTTGCCAGTCTATTTTTAATTTCATTTATTGTAACTTTCATTTCCATAAGATCTGCTATTTTTCTATTCTTTGTATTTGTCCAATATTTTCTTAATATCCTTGATCTTTTTAGCCATCTCATTGAATTAATTAAGGAGATTTTTTTGAACATCTATGATTAATTGTCTCCACTCCTTTATGTCATCTGGAGGCTTATCTTGTTCCTCTAATGGGCCATATCTTCCTGTTTCTTGGTGTAGATTATAATTTTTTGTTGGTGTCTTGGCATCTGGCTTACTGAATGTATTTATTCTGTGTGCAGTTTCTCTCTTTAGTTTAGGGCTTTCTTGCCCTTTCTTTCTTGCTGATTGTGTACTTAGGAATCAAGGATGTAGTTGGTGCTGTAAGCTGTGGATGCTCATACTGCCCACATTGCTCAAGGGGCAGATGAAGCTTCTCCAAACTTTGTCTTTTGCCAGGGGTAGGGACAGAACCACAGCTTATGTAATAATCCAAGTCATGTAGGACTAAACTCTAGTTGCCCGGAGAAATTGATGAAGATTCATACCCCTTCCTCCCCATACCCCAGTAGACTTCCGATTATTCAGTCTGTGCCGACTGAATGTACCTGAAGTTACCCAGAGAGTCTGGTGCAGGACCTGCCAGTTTCGTCCCTGTTAGAGGTGCCAAAGCCTAGGCTAGGGCTACAGACAGAGCTGCATAAAAGAAGTTGGTATCTATTGTCACTGTGACTTTCAATCAGCCTAACTTCTCATGCTAGGAGCAGAGTCAAAATGGCAGCTACCAGCTTCTTTTAACCCAGTCAAGTTCAAACTTTAGCTGTTCTTAGGGTTATACTTCAACCAGCTGAATTTACTAATCAGTAGCTGAAATTGGTGGCCAACCAGCCAACTGTCTCTCCCTCCCCTTTGTTGTTTTTGGGGAATGGAATTCCCAACTCCAGCTACAGAACAGTTCCCAAGGTGGCTTGTGCTGCCAGAGTTGAATGTTTACCAGCCTCTGCAGTGCAGCCTGCATTTTCCCAGAAAGGCTGGTGCAAGTTCCCCTAGGTTCCCCCTGCCAAAGGTGGGACTGGGATTTAGGCTAGAGCTCTAATCCAATCTGGATGGAAAAAAGTCTGGATGATTTTCAGTTAGCCCTGTTCCCCTCCTGCCAGAGGTCGAGTTAAATGGTGTCTACCAGCCTCTTTCTGACTTGGACAGGTTCAAACTTTGGTTGTTCTTAGGGGTATACTTTAGCCAGCTGAGTTTACTAATTGTTAGCTGAAGTTGGTGCCCAACTGTCTCTTCCTCCCCCATTTTTGGGAAGAGGAGTTTCCAATTCCAGCAGCAGAATAACTCCTGAAGCAACTTGTGTCACCAGTGGAGGATGGGCACCCTCCTTCATGGCATGGAGGGTTCTACTTATGAATCTTCTCTGCAGATGCAGACTCCTCCTTCCATTCTTTCAAGGATTTTACAGGATGCTCTTCTGGTCTCCTGGAGCCCCCCAAACAAGTGCTTTAGATAGCTCTGAGCAATTACTAACTGCCCTGTAGCACGAGCTGACTCTAGAAGCTCTCTACTCTGCCACCACCTTGCTGGTTGTCTATAACTGCACTTTTTCACTCTATTTGAAGAAACTGTTTATATATTCTTCATAATAATGATGTTAAGCTTGCTGCTTTTCTCTGTAACAACTTGGGTAAGGTGAAACTACACTTGCCAGAGTTTCCTTCTTTTACAATACTAAGGTATGTTTAGCCAGTAGTTTGCGTGAGATTTGGAAGGCAGGGTTGAATCAGCAGCTTTATTCTTTGAAAGTGATTATGGCTACAGGTGGCAAGAGAAAGACAAAGGGGTGCCAGTGAGTACCAGCTTATCTTCTCTCTCCCCCATGGTGAGAGACAGATGCAGATGTGCTCGCAGATTCCAGTTTGTCCTCACTTTCTGGTTTCCCATTCTGCTCTTCTTTCTAATGGCTAGCCCTTGCTAACTAAGAGCAACCTCAGAGCTAGCACCAGAAAAGTCCTAAAGCCAGGCACAGAAGAAATAGCATTCCATAGTCATTTCCACTAGCTCCCCTTCACAGTTCCATTCTGCATCTTGGATGTGCCTAGCTTGAAAGATATCACTGCAAATTAAAACTTGTGCAGCAATGATTTGATAGGGCTGATTAGTGATTTCCTTTTATGATCTCTGAATTGCCCTTTCCAGGGTTATGTTGTTGGCTTCTCCCACAATTAAGATCTCTATTCTATGATAAATTATCAATTCCATAATATCAAGTGAATTGCTACCATACCTTGACTGATACATTAAGTTATAACTTAAGGTGTGGCTTGTTATTGTTCTTTTTTAAAAATTATTTTTATTTTTTAATTTAATATGTGAAGAAAAAAATTTGCATTGTTTACTATATTTATTTATTTTTCTTTATTAGAGAAGTTGTGGCTTTACAGAACAATTATCCATAAAATGCAAGATTGCTTTTGTTCTTTTACAGTTATTTTGGTGAACACAAGTTCTTTTTTAAAAATAACTCCATCTATTAATTCCTACCTTTGTGGTTTGAACATTTTTAATCTCACATAAGGATTATTTTCTATTCTGAGGTAACAAATATTCTCATATTTTATTTTAGCATAAAAGGTCTGATTTCTGAAATTATGTTTATTCCATTGGATTTTTATTTTTACATGGTATGAATCAAGACTCCAATTTCAATTGCTTTTCTAATTCAACTAACTATTCTTTCATATGTATTTGGTGAAAAGTGACCACTTTTCCCAATGCTGAAAAGAGATTTACCTATTTTCACCCATATTAAAATCAAGATTCCATATATGTTTTGCAGTATTTAAAAATTACTATTTTCCTTTATTGTTCAACTTAAATAGTCCTTTAGGTTTATACTGCTTTTATGTGTAATAAAACACAATTTTTATCACTACTTTTTTTGTCTTTTCTTTTTCTCTTGCTATGATTCCTCTTTTATGTATTTTCTTTTTCTCTTCCTATGACTCCCTTTTCTGCTCTTTTTCTTCCTAGTCATCTTGCCTTCTTCCCCTTCCTTCCCTTCCTTCCTCCCTTCTTTCCTTCCTACTTTCCTTCCCTCCTTCCCATCCTTTCCTTCTTTCTCTTCCTCCTGCTTTCATTATCTTCTTGTTCTTTTGTACTTCTCTTTCCTTTTTTCCCCTTTTATTCTTTTTCTTTCCTTCCTTCTCTTTCCCGCCCTCTTTTTCTTGATTATTCTTGGCCCTTTGTCTTCTGTAAAAATAGTTACATACACAAGAAACATTCAAACAGGTTAGGGAATATAATTGTTTCAATAGGTAAATCTAAAGAAAACATGTTTGTAATTATGAGTTTTCTAGTCCATGAATATATTTTATCTTTCAAATTCCCATTCTATAGCCTGGTTTTGCTTGCAGCTAAGAGTAAAATGTGAGAAGAAAGGGAGAAACTGAGAATGGAACTCCTGGGCACAAAGAAACCGGAAGGTGATGGTTTGGAAAATTCTGAGTTTCTGGAAAGCAATTCCCCAGAGAATAGTGCTCTATGTAAAGGTTTAACTGAACATGGAACCAGTCAGCCATTTCAGTGAAAGTCAGGATTGTAGGTGTAGTTATCCAGGAAGGATCTTTCGATAGTCCTATTGTCTGATGGCTTGGATCCCCATGTACTAAATGCCAGACTGGAAAGATTTTTGTTGTATTGTTGTTGTTACTGAGAGATCTATATGAACAGAACCATTTATTGATTGGTCTGGACTAAAAGGGACGGAAGAGGGACTGACTGAGGAAAAATAATTTCAAGGGCAAAACCTTGGAAGTTGAGGTTTAGGCTAAAGACATCTTCCTGGGGCAAGAGAGTGGGCCCACCCATGTGTGTGGAAAGGGTGAGTCTCCCTGGCACTTGGAAAGGGCAGACCTTCCACCCCATTGATCAGAATGGGTGCTACAACCCCAGTGTTCTCAAAGGTTGGAGTCTATTTCCCGGGTATTGCAGAAAGTCTGGCCCTCACTCCAATGTTTGGACAGAGTGAACATTCACCCCAGGGTTTGGGAACAGCATGACTGCTTTGGAAGCACTCGCAAAGGGTAGGACTGTCACTACAGGAGGACTGCAGGACAAAACATTTTTTATAGATGAATCTCAGACCTTGAAATCTAATGGCATATGCTCTGCAAAGTTGCATAATTTTGGGGGGCCTGTGACCTCTGTTTTCCTTCCAATTTCTCCCTATGAAAATGGGAATATTTATCCTATGCCTGTCCTTCCTTTGTATATTAGAAGCAGATAACTTAATCTCTAAGTTTCATAGGGTCACAGATGGAGGTGAATTGTGTCCCAGGACAGAGCACCCCCAAAACTGATTGTGATGAGACAGTATTGTTACTGAAATGACTTAAGGCTTTTATGGTATTGTGATCTAATTAATGTATTTATAATGTAGAAATGTCTTTTTGGGTTCCACAACATGCAGTGTGATGGTTTGGATCTATGTGTTCCCCAGAAAAGCATGTTAAATTTAATCCATTCCCATGGGTGTGAACCCATTCTAAATTGACCATTTGATGAGGCTACTTCAGTTAAGATGTGACCCACTTCATTCGGGATGGGACTTAATCCTATGACTGGAGTCCTTTATAAACAGAATGGAGAGAGAGAGAGAGAGGGAGAGAGAGAGAGAGAACCACGGGAAGCAAGAACCTGAAATAGAACCCAGAACAGAAGAAAGAGACCGGAAAACACAATCATGTGCCTTGCATGTGACAGGAAAACCAAGGCCCTTTGGTATCCAGTCTTCAGAAAGAAAGGATTGCCTTGATGATGTCTTGATTTGGATATTTTCATGGCCTCAAAACTGTAACCTAGTAAATTCCCATTGTTTAAGGCAACATATTTCATGTTATTTGCTAGAGCAATTTAGGAAACTAAACCAGGTATATATACAGTTATGTTGGTACATACAGTAGTGGATTTATATGGACATAATCTGCAAATTGCTGCTTTTATTTTCACTCAGGAAAAAGAAAGTAAGATCTTTGGCTGAAAGTGAGTATAAAGAAGAGGGTGAGATCCCAGAACTTTGAGGAGAGAAGGGTGAAGCAGACTTAAGAGTAGTTGAAGAAGAAATGGGAGATACAGTTGAGTTGTTAGCTAGCAGGAAGTCCACACTTATGATCAACCTGTGTGAAATTTCCATACCAAATTTATATCCACTCACCTTTATGAAATCTTTCTAAAGCCTTCAACTTAATTTTAATAGCTACTTTTATTAAAACATAACTGGTACTTCCAAAATGACCCAAAATATAAATATTTTACTTAATGGGTTTTTACAAGATGAGCATATTTGTATAACAGCCAGGTCAAGAAAGAAAATAATCCATACTCCAGAAGTTCTCCCAGACAGTGTCCTCTGATCCAAGAGTAAAAATTGTTCTCATTTCTATAATACAAATTAAGTTTTGTTTGTTTTTGAATTCTATATATATGAAATCACATAGTATATACTCTTTCAAATCTGACTTCTTTCATTCAACCTTTTGATTGGGAGATTCATCCATAATTTGCTATGCTGACAAAATGAAATATTACCTGCATGAATTCCCTACAAAAATATATGTGTGCTTAACATTGCTCTTTGAGGAGTTATAAACAATTTTCTCAAAAACCTGCTTATCTTTCTGAATACTGTCATTTCTCTAATGGTAATCCTCTGGATTCCACCAGTATCTCAAACATCAACTAAATTAAAGTATCATCTTCTTTGTTGTTTGTAGCTGCTCTGATAAGGGCCCCTACTAATGCATTGTAATACAAGTATTGTAGTTCATGTACGACTGAGGGGAATGCTTATTTTCTTAATTGTATGACATACTGGTGACTGAATAAGCATGCTTTCTGCACCCATGTTTCACTGTGAAGTTTATCATAACTCATCGTGAAACTTAGCTGCAAATGCTTTCTCCATAGAGCTTATTCACTGATTAATGGGGCCCAGCTGGGGTACTATTTTGCTGCCTTTTCCTTTTTCTCTATTTTCATAAGACACTCTCATCAGGAACTTTTCTTCCTATCTTCTGTCACAAAGAATCATGCAAACAAAATCTTGAGAATCAATGTTCCAACAGTGTAGCCACTGGTTGATAAGCTATGACTAGACCTGTTTGTCTTTTAGTATGGATGCAATAGAATACTTATATTACCTGGAAAACACTACTTTATTTTCATAAGAATACTCTAACATAATTATTATTTATAATGATGATGTATTTTCTGAAAACTGTCTTGTTCAAATTACCTTATGGAACAATTATTGTAATGGATTACTCTGAGATATTATTGCAAGATGTAAGCAAATATTTTTCCTTGATAAATTGGCATGGCCTTTTTATTAGACATCTTGTAGAAATGCGAGTTAGGAAGCTTTTAGCTTTGTGCTAATTTAGAAGAGCCACTCTTTGCTAGGTTCCTAGTACATATCCTCCCAACACATACATTTCTTCCATTTGCTTCTTGCAAGAAAGACCTTAGTTTAATGTCTTATTGGATCTGTGCTTTTTTGTTTGTTTGTTTGTTTGTTTTGTTTGCTTGTTTGTATTTTTGTATGTTAATTCACAATCTATTTGGAAGCATGTGTAGCACACATAATTGTTATGGATTGGATCAATTCCCCCAAAGATACATGTTCAGGTCCTAACCTCTGGTCCTTTGGATGAGAACCCATATATAAATAGGTTCTTTGAAGATATTATTAATTAAGGTGGGGGCAAATTGAATCAGGAAGGTCCTTAATCCGGTATGACTGGAGTCCTTATAAGTGAAGGAAATTTGGACAGAATCAAGTGTAGCAGACAGAAAGAGACTGATGGGCATATGACAAAGACAATGTTTGAGTTATGGATTTCTGGAAAATCACTGCTACAAGTCTATATATTTTAGAGAAAGCATGGTCCTACTGACAACTTGAGCTTGGACTTGTGCTCTCCAAACTCATAAAACAATATATTCCTGTTGTTTATGCCAAACAGTCACTGGTATTAGTTATATCAGTCCTGGCAAACTACAACAATATTTAATCTAGATTGGAAATAAAAACAAACAATGTCCTTTTTCCTTTCAAAGACTATTTCTCTACTTATGCCTTTGCTTCAACATCATCCTGACTTTCTATACGAGTAGATAATGTAAACTGGGTCTGCCTTTGTGTATTCTCTCCTCTCAAATCTCTTCCTGCCTTCCTCTATGTTCTTCTCTGCTTAGAGCACTTTATTTTCCTTAAATATTTCATCCAATCTTTCAAAATATTAGAAAACTTTGAAATATATATGCTAATTCCTCTTCCTGAACATGACCTAGCCTTGTAATATTACTTCATTATTATTAATAAACTGCAACAGCTTTTTCAAAGGTTCCCAATCATCAAAGCTGTAAATGCCAAGTATTACATTTTTTGTCCTCCTTCTCCTTAACTTTTTACATATTTAACTCTGTCTCTATATATCAATTTCTCAATTTATCTTTTTCTTCTTTCTCTCTATATTTAATATGTATTTGAATGCTACTAGATGGTATATGACCAAATAATTCAGGATCTAACATCTCACTTTATTGAAATTTGCCTCATTTCCATGTGGTCCTAGTTTCCAACTCCTTGTGAACTTTCCCACCTTGTTTTTCCAGTTACTGAGTGTCAATGTCCTTATGTTTGACTCTTCTATTGACATTTAATCAGTCATAAAGCTCTGTTCATTCTGGAGCATGAAAAACTCCCAGCCTGCCTTTCATAGCCACATTTTATTTTCCTAAAGCAAGTCCTTATTATTGGTTTGAATTGTTGTGCTATTAAAGCAAATTTTTAATTATTTTTAAGTTTAATTTAGTGTTTTATCATCAATTCATTGGATTTTCAATTTAAAAAAAAGATTTATTTCTCCCCACCCCCTCATTGTTTACACTTGCTGTGTCTGTTCATCATCTTTTGTTCTTTTGGAGGCACCAGAAACTGAACACAGGACCTCTGATGTGGGCAGGAGGCACCTAATCACTTAAGCCTCCTCCATTCCCTGCTTTCGTTGTGCCTCTCATTGTGTTTTTTTCTTCTTCTTGTGTCTCTTGTTGTGTCATCTTGTGTCATGAGCTTCCCATGCCTGCCCATCATGTCAGCTTGTTGTCTTGCTTATACTCTGCAGGAGCAACCGGGAACCTGCTCCCTGTTTTGTTGTGTCTCTCGTTATGTTTTTCCTCTTGTGTTTCTTGTTGCATCATCTTGTTGTGTCAGCTTGCCATGCCTGCCTGCAGTGCCAGCTTGCTGTCTTCTTTAGGAGGCACCAGAAACTGAACCACGGAACACCCATGTGGTAGGTTGGAGCTCAATCACTTGAGCCATATCAGGTTAAGTAATAAAATTTGCTTAATATAAAATACTTTATGACCACTAGATATATGAAAAATATTTCAAAAACCAACAATAGATATTGAATATTTTTTGAATATTTTTTGAATATTTATATATTTATATTGAATATTTTTATCATCCTCTTTCATTAAGACTAGTTAAGGTAGCCTCTCCGTAATTCTTACTCAACTCATGATGCTACAGCTGAAAAAATTACAGCTACTAGTTTTGAATATTCAGCATAACAAATGTGGTTATGGTAGTTAACATGATAAATTTCCAATCATATCTATAGCCATTAATAAGATTTAACATAGAAAGTGTAAGTTATTGGCCTAAAGTCTAACAACTAGTTGATGGTAAAACATGAATTTGATTCCTGGCATCTGGTTTGAAATCCTGTGGTCTTAACCACAAATGCAGCTTTACAGAAATAATTAAGTAGATACAAATTGTGCTAAATCCATTGAGCAAAATATCTCATAAGAAAAACATAATAATTTTCTATACTTCCTGATGTACTATGTTTCATTAAGCATACAATCTTAACTATGCTATATGATAAAGACTCTAAGTAGAATTTATTTTGGGTTATATTTTATTGGCTGATGTTAAGTTTTAAGCATATGTCCTTGCTAAGATTATATCTGTAATGTTTAAGGACACCTGGCTAATTCAGTGAAATAGCTAAAAGAAATTGAGTCTGTGTTAATTTACATGTACACACTATAGTTAGTTTGAAGTTTTTCAATTTTCAGATAATTGTAGTGCGTGGACGTGACTTGTCATTCTGCCATTAGTTTTAATGATATTGCAATGGAGAATTTGATACTTGTAGGATTATCACACCAGTATTTTATTTCTTAATATCTTAATATTCATCCAGGACTCCCGTTTCTACTCCTCCTTCATCCCATAGGATGAAAGTGGAACAGCTGTTATCAATCCATGGCATATGGACTTATCCTTTTATTATAATATATTTCCATTTGGGTACAATTGGAGCACTTACAATGAAGTGTCTGTCTTCTTAATACAAATAACTGGAATATGAAAAGACCTACTAAATGAGATGCATAATTTGTCAATTGCATTTCCTTAAAACACTCTGGATTTTATAATGCTTTAAAAATACATAGGAGCTATTTCTATGTTTTTCTTTGATGCTTCAGGGAGAAAGAAAGTGAATTGCATATTTACATAGCAAAGCCATATGCTTGATAGCTGAATTTTGGCATCAGAAGGAATTCCTTTGATACAATAATTGCTTTGGGGAGGTTTGGGAAAAATCTGCACTAAAAAGGCTGACAAAGGAAATCAATAATCTCTTTATGATGAAAGTATTTTTCTTCAATTTTACTTTGTCAAAACTTCTTTAGCAATAGAATAGTAGGAGAACTTTACTTTTTGTTAGGTGGTCAATATATTTTCATAGAGTATCTGTTTCTTTCAGAGTCTCCTTAAATGTTAAATCTAAGTCTAGTATGCTCTGCTAAACTTTCAGTCACTTGACTTAATAAGTTATTGCTTGTAGCAGTTTGGTATTATTGATGAATTCCAAAAAGAAATATTGGATTATGTTTGTAAACTCGTCTTTTCCTCTGGGCGTGTGAGATTATATTGGATTCAGAGGTTTATTTGATTAACTAATCAATTAATGCGTTAATCAAGTAAACCTCTTGTGTTAGTAGCCCTTGGTGAGTGGGGACTCACAGATAAAAGGCATGGTGAAAGACAGAGTTGAGGGCTTTTAATGTCGGAGTTTTAATGTTGGAGGTTGATGATGAAGCTGGAGCCCCAGGGAGAGACAGAACCATTCACCTGATAGTCTACAAATGACCTTGTGGAAAAAACAGAGGAGCTGAGACCGGAGGAAACCAGGAAGCCTGAACCTTTGCAGACGTCAGCAGCCATCTTTCTCCAACACATGAAAATAGACTTTGGTGAGGGAAATAACTTATGCTTTGTGGCCTGGTATCTGTAGGCTCCTACCCCACATAAATACCCTTTATAAAGCCAACCAGTTTCTGGTATTTTTCATCAACACCCCTTTGGCTGACTAATACACTGCTGAAGAAGTTCCTAGTGATTTACCAAGTTCTATAAATACAAGCGAAAATTATTTGGTATAGCCAAACAAAAGAAATAAAAATCTGCTACTTATGTTCTTTTTTTCAAATTTTCAATTTTTTTTCAAAGTTAAAGCAAAAATCCTTGTCAGTACTATTACCTCTACATGATTTGCTCCCTTTTACACCCATGACATTATCTCTGACTATTTTCCCTGCTTTAACCACAGCAGGATCCTTGTAATCCCTCAAACATATTAACCTGGCTTTTGCTTCAAATAATTGCACTTGCTATTACTTCTGACAGGAATGCTCTTAGAGCATCACCATTGCTACTAAACTCACTTTCCTCTGTTCTTTACTCAAAACTCACCTTCTCAGTGAGGCTTTCTGTGGCCACCCTATATATCCTCAACCACCACGCCTATCCTTAATATTCCATACCAGCTTACATGGCTTGTTTTGTGCCTTCAATAATGATAATTTCTTTAGTTTTCATACTTATTATAATTTAAAAAAATTTTAAATGAAGACTTCATTACCATAAAGGAGGATTTTACAGTTATCTCAGTATCTAGAAAAATTTCTAGAACATGATATATTCTCAATAAATATGTGATGAATAAAGACATTTATTAGGATTGCACTTTTAAAGTAATTAGATACAACATATCAATGAGCATTGGGAAGTTTTAAAAAATATTCCTTTCAAAAATCCTAAAATTATACAATGTTGGAAGTCTCCCAATGCTTTTATTGCTACAACAAACTTTTGAAAATCCTACATGAATCTGGTGAACTTTCATTTTACCATTGTCCTCTGCTCTTCACAGATGGACACACTGGTCAATAATTGAGGAGATAGCTGCATTATCTGTACAATTATCTCCATCTCCCATGGAGTATTTGTATTTAATTGTTCCAAAACAGTTGAATACTAGTTAGAGGATATTTAAAGGCATTAGTCATTCCATTTTGTTGTTGCTGTATTTTAGTCATAAATAGACATTTTATGGTAATAGAAAAGTAAAACAAATGGCCTTTTAAATGTAAACAGAAATGGAGTAATAGGAAAAAGAGAAATTACACCTTAAGTATTGTTAAGAAATATTTTATTAAAGCCCTTGCCCAGAGCAGAGAGTAAGTGGAAAGGTACTACGGCAGCCCTGCAACATTATTTAAATAGTTATTTCCATATATCAGCAATATAAAATATTAAGTGTCTGCCTTAAAAATACAAGAAAATATATAAAGCTGCCAGCATAATAGATTCCCTAGCAGGAAGACAATAAAGAAACCCTTAGGTACAGACTAAAAAGGGAAACAAGGAACCCATTATTAAAGTGATTTCTTGAAAGAGAAGCCACAATTTTATTGTGAAGGTCTTCCTCTACTAGGATGCTTCTGTTATCTGATTAAAATTCTGTTTATATATGTAGAAAATATATTGTTGATTATCATGAATTTTATTGCTAGATTTTATCAATTCATTATTTATTAGTCAGTATGGCAGTATCTTTTGATGTGTACCTGCTAGTCAGGGAATTTCAGTACTTCTGTGCATTAGTTTGATAGTTTTTTAAAACCATTCAAAGTGATATTTTTAATGAAAATGTCTTCATGAAATATGATATAAAAGCTTGAAAGTATTTTATCTTTGTGTTGGAGAAAAACGGTCCTTAAGGGGACATGAAGACCAATATGACCACAGACGGAGAACTTATTGAGATGCTCTCCCAATGCAGGGGGTCTGAAGAACAGACTTCAGCCACTCCTGGAAGCAGGGGATTTGAGTTTATACAGAACTTTCCTAGGTGGGGAAATGATAGTTGGTGGGAGGGTGTTGAGGGTCCTAGTGAGGGGCAGGGACCAACAAGAAGCCCTAGAGGTGAAAATTTCCCTGATAATGACTAGAGGATAGTGGGTTAGAAAGTTATGGTTTCTTGGAATGCTACAGGGGCAGATGTTTCTTTGATCTGTAGGGATTAAAGGGTTTCTTTATCTCCCTCTGATATGCAGGTAGGGAAGGTCTTCATTTCCTTTTACTCCCATCTCAACGTGGTTTCTTTGCTTAACCTGTGGGGAAGAGCTGTGCCCTTAGACTTATGCCCTTAGGTTATGGCGGATGGGGTAGCCTTTCCGTGGTGCTTATCTGGGAAACTGAGCTACAGCTTGTTAATTATTGCAAACCTCCAACACTTTGAAATACTAGTTTTCTTCCTTTGGAAGTCAAAATGGAGACAGGGGAGTTTCAAGGAAAATTTTTTACAAAAGAAAGGAAGGATAAGAAATGAAAAAAAGAGATTGTAAAAAATTGAACTATCAACATTTTTTATTGTTTGCACTTATGAATATAGAGAAATATGCCTAAAATGGTTTAATTTTTACATAATTATGGTTCATTCTCATTTATTGGGAGATTAAATAAAAGTGGCTTAATATAGTCATGTTACTGGATTTTGTCTAGGTTCTTGACTAAATTGTAAGAAATGAATTTCAAGAGCAAGCCATGTTGATTAGGCCAGTAAGTTATTAAGGTAGGGAGCGAAGAGAAATGGGAGAAAATAACAGCTCATAGTTCCGAGGGAGAGAGGAAGGGGCTGAAGAATGATAAAGAGGGCTGATTTATAGAATACTAGTCCTCATTATAGATTATAAATCTGCAGGTTTACTTGCATATCCAGGTGGGGATGGAGAAGGCCAGCATTAAGGCATGACCGGCACAGGGACAGGGCAAAGGTAAGAGAGCAAAAGGCCTTTGTGCTTGCTTTCAAAGCATTAACTATTCTGCCCCTTTGCTAATTGCAGGGAAGGATACCGAACCCATCAATCCTTGGGGAATATTTGGGGCTTCTCCTGGCTTCTGGAGGAAATCTCCTTCTGAATGGGAGAATCCTTGAGGGAGCTTGGGGGTATTAATGTCCACGTGGCCTTTTACCAGGTTCCAGATCCATCTACTGATTCCCTATATAATCTGCCTCAGTCACATTATTTTATTAGGAATTTTTTTACCTTTAAGCTAATAAAACATTTTCTCCTTTTTTATTCCACCCACTAAATTGTTTCTGAATTACAAACTTTGTTGAAAAATACCTTATCCATTTATAATTATGCACAAACTCTAACACTTGCTTACATATGAAAGAATACAAAAATGCTCTTCTTAACTATAATTTATTTAATTTGGTGACTACTATCTGATTTCAATGGAAAGCTTTTTAACACTTCAGAATTTTGACATGGTACAATAAATAATCTCATATTAAAATTTTATAAAATTATTCATCTCTGCCTTATTTGACAATGTAAGATATTTGCAATGTGGACTATTTTATTTTATACTTACTTTTTAACTTTTTTGTTTTTTATTTTTTTATTTTTTATACTTAATATTTTCTAATTGATTTTCAAATATTCAAAGTAGTTTGCATCTATTACTACCACAAAAATTTTTGGCTTAGTGATCAGGGAATCAAACCTACTCTCCTGCACCTTTTGCATTCTGTCAGAACTGGCAGTGCAGATGCTATTCTTCAGACAATACTGCTAATCAAAACTGACAACTTTCTTCAAACACTGTTTAATTTTTGTACTTAACATCTGAACAATTTTTTCAGTTGAATCCATTTTTTCTTCAATAAAATTTATTATTTTACTTTTTAAAGATATTAATCAATATGTATTAAAGTATCTTTTAGTAATTCTTCTAGACTGGGATCATATAATTTTCTTGAAATGTATTAACTGGACTTTGAAAATTATTATTTTTTCCTTCTCCAATAAACTTAGGGTGTCTAATTCAAATATAAAACCTGGATATGTAGATTAATTTAATTTTCGATAAAACTAATTTGATCCCAGTAGAGGAGAAACAGACTTACCAGGGAATTTTAACAGGAGTCACCTTGTTAGAGAAAAATAAACACTGTCACAATCATTTGGTGAAATGGAAAAATTTGATCCACAAATGTTCTTAATGTTTATGAAAAATTTCCCACACTGGAAAGTTAAATAATGTCCAGTGTACAGTTTAAGAAGTGATTGAACAAATATTGATATAGATAAATATATAACTGTGAATATAATGGACTAAAAAGTAATCTAATTACATATGAAGAAAATAGAAAGTAATAACATACACCATGATTTAATCAAACCTGAAAGGGTTGAAAGCATAATAATGTCTTATCTAGTTTTCTAAATATCATAAGGATCAAGGGAAGAGTATCTGTGAAAGGGCATTGGCCCCTCAAAAAATAAGAATAATTTGTACTTGATTTTGGTGGTTCTCCAGAAGCAGAGCGTGAGCTTGTTAATTGGATGCTAGTGATTTATTGTTCAAGAGAACAGGTAAGAGTGAGAGAAGCAGGGCAGAAAAGGCAAAGGGACTATGAAAGAATGTTTTTTCAGGTGAAATCTGACACCATGGGAAAATCTGGAAGGTATTTGTTCTGCCCACAGTTGAGGCAGGGAAATGGAAATACGCACCTTCATCCCAGTCAGTCATTGCCTATGAGTACTGTTACTGATATGGTGGGGAACAGTACATAACCCAGCGACCACAATGCTAGAGTGCTTCAATTACCAAATGGTTTCTCCCAGAGCCATTAGTCTAATTATCTGCACCACCAGCAGCAAGGGGATGGGGTCACCAGCCTACCTGGTAAAAGGATTGTAGGTGACCTCTGGTGGCACTCTGCATACAGTTTCCTGTTTCTACTGTAACAATTTACCACAAAATGAGTGGCTTACAACTCAGTTTTTTTTTGGTAAAGATTTATTATTTATTTCTCTCCCTTCCCCCCCCCCCCACACCGTTTGTCTGTTCTCTGTGTCTATTCGCTGCGTGTTCTTTGTCCACTTCTGTTGTCAGCGGCACAGGAATGTGTGTTTCTTTTTGTTGCGTCATCTTGCTGTGTCAACTCTCCCTGTGTGTGGCTCCATTCCTGGGCAGGCTGCACTTTCTTTCGCGCTGGGCGGCCCTCCTTACGGGACTCACTCCTTGCGCGTGGGGCTCCCCTACGTGGGGGCACCCCTGCATGGCACGGCACTCCTTGTGTGCATCAGCACTGCACATGGGCCAGCTCCACACGGGTCAAGGGGCCCCGCGTTTGAACCGAGGACCTCCGATGTGGTAGACGGAGGCCCTAACCACTGGGCCAAGTCTGCCTCCCTACAACTCAGTTTTATCTTAAAATTCTGGAGCTCAGAAGTAAAATATAGATCTCAGTGAGCTAAAATCAAGGTGCTGGCATGATTGTGCTCCTTTTGAATTTTAGGGGCGAATAATTTCCTTGCTTTTTCCAGATTACAGAAGATGCCTGAATTCTTTGGCTTGCGCCTCCCTTCCTCTATTTTCAAACCCAGCAGTGTAGCATCACCTATTCTCTCTCTAAACCTGACTCTCCTGCTGGCATGATTGTGCTCCTTTTGAATTTTAGGGGCGAATAATTTCCTTGCTTTTTCCAGATTACAGAAGATGCCTGAATTCTTTGGCTTGCGCCTCCCTTCCTCTATTTTCAAACCCAGCAGTGTAGCATCACCTATTCTCTCTCTAAACCTGACTCTCGTGCATTCACTTTCTATGGACCCTTTGTGATTTCATTAGGCCTGCCCAGATAGCCCAGGATAATCTCCCATCCCAAACAGTCACATCTGCAAATCCTTATCACCATTTAACATATTCACAGAATCCAAGTGTTAGGAAAAGGAAGTCTTTGCAGCTGGGTTGGGTGAGGGACGTTAATCTGCCTACTGCAGGCTCCAAAGATGTCAGGCATAACACTTCTCAATAGCAATTCACAGTAGTCATACAGAGATTTACTCTTCGAAAATTGAAAATATTTCAGAAATTGAGCAATGGAGCAATGTGCATAAAACTATGGCAGGATGGAGCCTCATATAGCACTATTTCTTTCTTGACAGCATGATAGTGCTATGAAGCTAAGCAGCCCACCTTGTGTGGAGTGAGGTAATATTGGTTTCTGCAAACTTTATTTAGTACTATTCTGCTTATTTAGTTTCTGACATTAGGGATTAATGGAAAATAAAATATATAAACTGTATATGTGTAGTTCTAGGTATTTAAGTAAACAACTAAAGGTAGAAACATTGGGGGGAAGGAAACCCTTCTAATTATTTATACTTTAGAAATAGGTTGTAAATAATTTATATTTTGGAATCATGTATGTAGATACACTATTATTTCATTATACATATTCTTAAGTGCATCAAACCCCAGGAAACAGGAGTTTAGGAAAATATTTTTGGAAACAGGGAAGAAGTAACAAGACATCTGTGCTTAAGTTCCACCTGATATTTAAGATCTTGACATAAGTCAAGAAATACCCGTTACTATTCATCAAACTTTCCAAATAATAGAAAAATATCTTTTACTACCATATTATATATCCTAGGCCATTTATTAAAATATTTTAACTACTCAAGTTCATTCATAGAAAATACTGAATGTAGTTTAATTCATTTTTTAGCCTGTTTTTGATATCCATATCTGATAAATTTCTTACAATTCTATTTAAAGTGGACACTGTTATTATCAAATAAGAAACTTAACCTTATAGGGTCCTTTAAGTTATAAATTACTTATATTTTCCCGATGTAAGTAACAAAGCAACTAAGTGTCTACACCTGGATTTACACCCAGCTATCTAACTGTAAAACTCCTGCATTTTGCCGTTATGAGACACTGCCTTAATGAAATTCGACAACTAACTTAAGGTGTTGACCAGCCTGGCTGATGCCCAGGACATGCATATTAAAAAGATGCTAAAATACTATTGTAAACATATTGGAGATGTGGTGCCTGTTAACTCAGGTATATCCATAGAAACCCTTATATAAATGACTGAATGTAAAGTGATCAAATTTCTACAGATAAAAATCTTTAACAGATGATAAAGATCACTGTTTTTTTTAATGGACAAAATGATTGTGAAAATATGAGTGGAGTCAACCATAAGAGATATGAGACAAGTCACTAACACTTTTCAGTTTACAACTAAATACTATATAAAGTAGCAAGTTAACGAGAATGATTGATTTTCTCCCTAATTTTAGTGGGTTAATGTAATTTCCCATGTGGTTTGGTGAAAAAATTCACATATAAAAGTTATAATAAATATATTTACAAATATATTTATACAAGTAATAAGTATATACACATGATATATATGTACATACTTAAATAAAATATTATATACAAATTGTGCAATTTGAATTTAACAAAAATTTGTTTTCTTTGCTGCCATTAAATAATTAATATATGCATATTGAAAGAATATAATTTGAATTAAGAGCCAGTCTCTTAAGTAGTCTGCATGTTTAATTGTGATAATTCGTTGTTACACTAAATTACTCTCAGAAATGACAATATTTTCACCCCTTTGCCTGTAGTTCTTTTTTCTTCTTCACTTCTTAAGCACTTTCAAGAGATCAGCTGTCATTTTCTGCATCTTCACTGTGACTAGCAACCAGATGCAACATATCATTTAAAATTTTAGGTATTGCACACCCACACCCTTGAAAATGTTTGTTTATAATCTCATGCTTTCTTGGAATTGATATTTCAAGTTAGATGAAAAGCACATGAAAAATTATAAGCCTATTCATCTAAAGGAAGCACTGAGGAAGATCTCTTTAAAAATGACTTGATATATATTTTGGGTGCCCAAAGGATGTTTCACTTACTTGCAAATTCTTTGTGTTTCATAGATCGTTTTGGGTGCATGAGGTTTAATGTGGCATTGAATAAATTGTTGATACCTGCATATTACACTGACTAGCAGATGTAGACTACAATATTTGAACTGAATACAAGGTAGAATGGCTGAATGAGTGGATTATTCTCTTACGGATTTCTAGTTTCTCAAATTTGCCTATAAATGGGAAGATATCAGTATCTGCCTTATGAAAGGGATTCCGTATGAAGGGAATCCAAACACATGAAAAATGAATAGGTTTTAAAAGTCATACAACAAATTACTAACACACTTTGAAATACTTTGAATACCAGTTACTAAATTCACAAACCTACCATGGGGAGCCTTCATAAATACAAACAAAAAAGGCTTTTTAAGGAGTAAATGTGTGGCAGATAACAACAGAAAGTTTAGGCAATTTTTATAAGACCTCCAACTTTAAGAATACCTGTCAAAAAGAGTGAAACCTGCATAATCTATTATGTACTGAAAAAATATGAACCCTGTTTATAGGGTTCTAAAGTGAAAGAAAATAGACCTAACCTAATGCATAGGCATGCCTCCTTTCTATTTAATAATATTTCCTGCTTACAATATTTGCAAAGCACCTCAGAAAATATAATATTTTACTATATATTCAATGCATGAGATGAAAAATTCTTTCCCAGAAGTGTGTGTAGGACAGCTTATAAATCACTCTCTTAAGAAGAGCACATAAGTTCTGAAGATGTGCATCATACATAAAAATAACACTGAGTATAGATGCACAATAATAATAAATGTTCCAAGTTTTTGCCACAAAAACTTTTCATTCAAAGTTGATATGATACTATTATATTTGTGGATCAACCCCCTTATATATAACTAAAAGGAAATAAACATAACAATTCAAATAGTTGAGATTTCCCCCCATTCATAGTAGAATATTCTTTCCCTTCCTCTTATTTAAAAAACACAAGTTAGAAAAGAAAACCTACTTTGGAGTATTCTGTCATTTAAGGAAATTACATCTGCAGATTACTTTGTGACATATTCTTTCATTGAGGATTTATATTTTGTTGTAGAAGTTGCAGCCTCCATACCAAAATATGGTTTTATTAGCATGACTTTATCCTGAGTTCTGAAGACTATCTAAAAAAATGAATACAATTTTAAAGGATTAAAATAATAATTTTTAAGTTTGAATTATACATCAGTATGATGAAATATCATTTGGATTTTATACTCCACTCACTAACATGATGCACTGTTCAAAAATTGTATGCAATGCGTGTTCATGATAAATGGAAAATATCAGTGAACAGTGCAATTTTCTTGAGACTATATTCATATTTTCAGCAAAGTCATTTTGAAGACTTGCTCATCATAATTTTTGGTACCCTACATATTAAAAGAGGTATGAAACACATATTTAAACATTTGTTTCAAGGAAATTCTTAAAATGTTATGTCTCATGATTTACTGTTGAGTTTCCTATGCATGAATTTGTTTCAATTTTTGTCATGGCAACATAAACTCAAATTTGGATATGTTCATTTTGATCTCCATTTCCATAGTTCAAAGAGAATATTTCAATATCAATGATTCTTTCTGCTTAGTAGGAAAATGTTATTGTCATTGCAACCCTCTATTTTTAAGCAGTGTGCTATGGATATATAACAAACAAATAAATAAGCAAAATGAATGCATTAAATATTTGATCAACTCAAGGCTTCATTATTATGGAAACAAACTTTGTCTTCGTTTCCCAAATCTTTCTATCCTACTTGGCTTCTTTTATATTTCTGTTCTTTCTGCCCTTTCACATTACCTCACATGCTTTTAAATTGTTACCTTATCAAAACTTTTTCTGTTTATTTCAAATATGAAATATAAAACTTGCTGTTCATAAAATTTATAAAATACATAATGCCATATGATTTATTTTTCAGACACATTTTAATAAAACAAAAACAATACATTTAAATAAATGCTAATCAGTATCTTTCAGTAATTTTATTTGTGAAACATATCTAAACCCATACCAGACTTTCTACTGTTGCTATGAGTAAGACTGGCTCTTTCAACTCTAATTGCATTAATTTTGTCTATTAAGATGATCATCTAATAAGATTACAAAGAATTGTATCATGTACTAAAATGTGTCCTATAGGCCTGGAAGGAGAAAAATAATTTTTTGCTCATCCCTTTTCATAAGTCCCTTAATTTGTTTTTCTTTAAAAGATCACAGAGACCCTATTAAGGTAAAATGTGTTTTAATTCTCTCAAATAATTTTTAATGACATGTACTTTTATTAGTTCTCAATATGTTAAATGTAAAATCTTGTATTACAGAAAATTTAAATATAAAAATTTCTTCTAAACACATGCAAATTATTCTATTATAATCATTCACATTTTGAGCAACCAAAGGATAATGAATGGAAATACCAACAGAAAAGGTTCTCTTTATGTAAAAATTACAGGATAACCATTTTAGGAACATCTGAGGGTCGATAGATAAGGCTAAGAAAGTGATTCATTATGCAAAGCATGCAGAAAAACTTCCTCATCCCAAAAGTGACCCTGAGGGTTGAGAGGGATAGCGGATGCTTAATGTATATGGAATTTTTAATAAGTTTGATTGTAAATGTGTGGAAATGGATAGAGCTGATGGTAATACATTATAGAGAATATAACTCACATTACTGCTTATAAATGTGATTGTGGCTGAAAGGTGTACTCTAGAAATGTAAATGTCAATTGAAAGAAAGCTAAAGGCTAAAATAGGGACTGTATAACATAGTGAACTTGGTAGTAGATGAGGATAGTGGTTAATATTACAAATATAAGAATATTCTTCTATGAACTAGAACAAATGTACATTACTATTACACGGTATTAAGAATATGGTGATACATGGGAAAATACAAGTAATGTAACTTATGAACTATAGTTAACAATAATATTGTAATGCTCTTGCAAAAATTGCAAAGAAGGTACTATATCAATGCTAAGGGTCAACAATACAGGGATTTAAAGAGATATGGGATTTTTCCTTTTGGAATAATGAACATGTTCTAAAATTGACTGAGATCATGACAAGAAAACTCTGTGATGAAACTGAGAGCCATTTAATGTACAACTTGGATGGATTGTACAAGGCATGAAACTATGTAACAAAGTGACCCTGTGGTTGATGATGGGCGGTGGTTAGCAGTACAACTTGAGAACTTCTCTCATGAACTACAATAAATGTACACTACTGATACATGGTGTTAATAATAGGGTAGTTTATGGAAAAATACACCAAGTGTAAGCAATAGACTATATTTAGCAGTAACATTTTAATAGTGTCTTTTTCATTTTTAACAAATGTTCCACAACAATGCAAGGTGTTGATGGTAGGGTGATGTACGGGGATCCTGTACATTGTACATGATTGTTTTGTAAGCTCACACCTTTTCTAAGAATTAAAAGGTGACCCTAATGACTTGTACTGTGGTATTAGTTGTAGGGTTGGCTACAAGATGCAAACATGTTTGACCTCATTATCTGCTTTACTTTGGTTCAATAACTAGAAGAAAAACAATGCATTTCAGGTTTGTCTTTGAAGCACAGGGCTTTTGATGGCTCAGTGTGGTAGACTGAGCTACTTACCCCAGAAGAAGCATGGTTTCATTTTAATCTGTATCTCTGTGGGTACGAACCCTTTTACAAACAGAACCTTTTGAAGAAATTATTTTTAGTTGATGTATGGACAACTGAATCAGTGTGGGCCTGAATCTGGATTACTGGAGGCCTTGTAAAGAGAATCTGGAAGTCACAGAAGCTAAAACAGAGAAGACATCACAGTGTGATAGGAGGCAGTAATGCAAGCTGAGAAACTCCAAGGATTACCAGCAATCAGCACCAGAATGTGTCAGACACCAGGAGAAAGCAAATCATGCAGATAGCTTGATTTTGGGCTTCTTCTAACCTCAACACTGTGGCACAATAAATTCTTGTTGTTAAGCCAAAACCAGTTTGTGGTGATTATCATAGCAGCTCTGGAAAACTAGATATCAATGTGTAGGAATCCTTACTTTAGAATGAAATATCATTTGGTTAAATAAGATACAATTTGCCCTAAAGAGAATCAGAGATACTAGTCTCTGTACTAATTCCCAGATTGTCACAAAAAATAAACGAGATAATTTATATAATCTAGATAATACTGTCTTGCATATAGATATTATTCAATACATTTTAGCTATGATAATATTATAAAAGTCCAAAAAAAAAAGAAATTTTTAATATCTTCCAATCTATTCAGTTTTAAGAAGTAGCCCATTTGGAAGAGACCAGTAGCTGCTTAACCAATGTTGATTCTATTTCTATTTTTCATTGACAAAACTATGTTTTCTGATGTTGTGAGATATCTAGCTAAATAATGAACTCCAGCTTTCCTAGATATGGATGTGATTACTAGAACTGTGGCAGTAATTTTGACACTATGAGCTAGAAGTCTGTGATCATTAAGATATCAGTTCTGATGTCACTGAGCATCCCAATCAATATCAGCAACTATTTACCTCAGACTTCTTGTTATGTAAGAACACTAAGCCATTTTGTGTTCAGTCCAATATAGTCATGCAATGCCTAATTAATCAATTTGCTTCATGGAAATCAAAATTGTTCAACATGTTTGTCATCTGCAATCACCAAACACAGTGTATTTTTTTCTTTTCATTCCCCACCCTCTTATTAACATGATAACATTAGTTTTAACAGAGATGGTGATTGCAGAGACAGTGGGAAACTACCCTGCCTTTTAAGGAATAGTAGATAAGTCCTCTATTTTTTTTTATAACAGTAATATCAGAAGCATATTGTTAGATCAACTTTAGGAGAAAAATTTTCACTACAAATCCTTCGTGCAGATGGTCTAAGATTCTTAAGTCATTTAGGTGCAGATATCTGAGCTTCTGCTATAAATAGATATGAAAAATCACAAATAATTTTCATAGGGGAGTGAAGATAGTTCCACTGGGATCTCATGTGCTTCAATGAGTATACAGAATTAATGGATGCATCTTTCTTCAAGTTTCTCTGTTGGTTAAGAATAATAGTAAATGGTCCATTGACTTTCCATTAGAGTTATAACCTCCTGAGAGACTATGAAGGCAAAGAGCATTCCACAAAGTTCCTATTTGATAAGGGTCATTGGTGAGTATATTGTGTTTTCTCTCTATGATTTCAGTGAGAAAATTTACCAAATGTTATGGCTGCTTATTTGCCATTGAGAAGGGCTGAGCTAAAAGTTTCATTTATGGCTATGTTAGATTCTCATGTTGCTGCATGACAACTGACATATTTTAAAATTCAAGGAAGAAAAAGCCAGAGAGGCAAACCCTGCTCTGACCAGAGGAAGACTACCTATTGTGTAAGTTCATTACCTGAGTGAATAGGAGAGGGTTTAGCTTCTGTGTTAAGGTTGACAAGCCAGCCCATTTATTTTGAAATTTCACACAAGAAAGATAGACTACAACTGCTTCTAATATTACAAAAAGCACTCTTGAAACAATAAGCTCTGAATATATACCGTTTGCACAGTTCAGGCAATGTATTAGATGCAGAATTGAATTACACCAGCCCCTGCCACACACACACACAATCGATCCTTCAGTCTCAACAGACATTTTGAACTATCCAATGTTGGGATAGAGAACAAAATGACAGAGTAAGATTGTTGACAGCAATTTCAAAGGGCATCAACAGTGGTTACATTTATATAGATAGTTATCTACAGACAGATAGATAGATAACAGATAAGGTCCCAGTTAACATTGAAAATATCTATTTTATACTGCTTTAGAGCTGGAAGGGGTAAAATATTATAGATTATTTTGCTATTAATATACCATGGATATGGATGATTAGGAAGAGAAATTAGAACCAAGTTTCTTGATGTTTATTTAAAATAGTGCTAATGACAGACAGCAAATTAAACCAAACTTTTCCTACTTTAATTTATACAGATGCCAATTTTGGAGACTCTCCATCTCTTTACCTCAAACCAGGAGCTTTTCATGTGATAATAATTTATCTGCTTTCTTATAACAATGTGACGGAAACAAAGTAAATAGAAAATAAAGTATCTTTCTGTTTGTTTTTATTCTTCCAGGTATCCTATGTTATCTCATCAAATATTTCATTCATTCAATTGCTTGCTATTCAAACAGGAAATATTGGCTGAATTTCTATTCTGTTCAGGACACTGTTACTAAATACAAGGTATGCATTTGCAAATTGTTAATATAATTAAAGGAAAAATATAAAGTTAATTTGTTAGACTGATGAGTGTGACTAGAGTACAGCAGGTTTGTTAAACTGAGGTTCGTGAACTCCTAGAGATCTGTATCTGGAATTTGGCTTTGACAAATGGCTTGAAGTATTTTATGAACCAGAACTTGTAAGTGCATCTGTGCCATTTTTTTTTTCCTGGGAAGAGAGTCCATAGATCTTATTGAATACCTAAAAAGATCTGTGACTATCTTTCACCTCTTTTGAAAAATCACTGTTGTAAAAAAAATCTATCTTGCAATCTTTCTCTAGGACATTAATTTTATTGTCATTGAACCACTGGAAATGCTATTCTATGAGAATAAGCTAGTAGTGAGACGATGGCTTTGAAATATTTGTAGAGGATGATATTAAAAGAATTATTATAGCACACAACTGTGTTGCTCTGGGGCCCAAGAAGTTCATGGACAGCTTTTATAGTAGTCATATACATACCAAGAGTGCCATTTCCCCCAAGACAGAGACCCCTGATTAATATACCTCTCTGCTTAAACCTCACAAATTTTTATAGTTTAATTTGAATGGATAAGCTTGGAAGGGCCATGGAAGAGGCATTTCAATAGATGAAAAAGCAGAAGAGTATTTAGTATATTAATAACAGTTGACCTTTGGGGCTCAAATCAAACTTGGCTATGTTTATGGAAAAATTAGAGACCTGGATATAAGGAGAATGATTCAGTGTGACTATTTGTGGCTGGATTGCAAATATCTGAGTCCATGTTGGTAGGAATTAGCAAAGAAGATCAATGTGGCACCAACATTAACTACCTTTGAGTTACAAAGCCTATTTATAAAGTTATTTTTAAAATAATTATAAAAGTATCCTAAGTGTTAATATAATGTATAGTCAACTGAAATACAGTAGCTCTTACTTTGGATATAAAGAATAGAATAAGATGTTTTCCAAGCACTGTTATTTTTAATTTGTTTCTGGGTATAAATATTCTAATAACAACTGGAAAGCATGTATTATATACTGCAGTTGTAAGAAACATAAATGAAGTTAGGAATTATGAATTATGTTGAAGAAGAGTGATGAGGCTTATAACTTCATCCTTACTAAAGGACATAAGTTTCAGATGGTATTTCCAATCAATCAACATATTATATTATATAAATATATATCAATTTCTAAGTTCAAGGTAACTTATGAAATTATCACACTCGGTTTATAGAAAATGTGGTAAAATTCCATTTCAAAGGATTTTGTGTTCTCGTTTCTATAGTCAAAGCAGAAGTCTTTGCCATATTTTCATGATCCCTTGGTAAAAAAGTAAGATCAGTATATTCTCATTGACCCCCAAAATTTGGAAGGAGCATTAGCTCTTTTAGCACAGGGAGTTATTATCTAGTCTACTGAAGCAGTGCTTATTAGTCAATAAAATACTGCCTATTTTGAAGTTAACTACCTTTGGAAACTGCATCAGCTATAACAGGTCATGAGAAGTATTTTGTTAGTGTTTCAGTGCTCTAAATAGTACTTGCTGGTCTAAAAGAGTAAAGGCAGCCTCTAAAGTTCTATAACCTATGACTAGAAATGAGAATGAAAACAGGACAAATCAGGTTCATTTAGGAAACATTTACCTAAGAACCACAACTTGACAGACAGGGGCTTTGAGCCTTAGGGCATTTTAATAAGTGGATAATAAGCTATCTTGGGAACTTTAAAACATGACTGTTTTGAAGTTCAAGCTGTTCTTTTTTCTGTTTTTCCTCCTTTAATGGTTAAAATGGCATTTTTTTCAGTAACTTTAGTATTAATTGAAATGCACAGCATATAGCCATGTGTGTTTTAATAATAGAAAAGCATTATTAAATTACTTGGTAAAACATGGTATTATATAATAGGTTTTGATTTAACTAAAATTAAGGTCTAAAATAGAGTTGTTAGTGGTATTTCATTTTTATGAATACCAAGGTGTTTGTATCTTCCAGAAGGAATTATATTTTAGTTAACAAAAATACTTCTCTATACTTATAAAATATTTCTAATTAGAGTTCTTGAAAGCATTATATATAATTGGAAGAAACTTGTCCGCTAGTAACACAATTTCAAAGAATTATAAGGAGTTTACTTATACCAGAGCTAGGATATATGAGGATCTGGCCGAGGAACTTAGATTGGACAAAGCATTTGTACAACACTGAAGTGATCAAATGATGAGTAACCAGTGTAGAGGGGGTGCTCCCGCTTAGCTATATCAGCGTGGGGACAGGAGTCAATTAAATCTGAGGGATATAACCAGATAATTGAAGTTTTTCATATTCTAAATTTGCTCCTGTGTTTTAAAAATATAGGTATAGGAATTTTATTTATCACTATTAAATTTTAATTTGCACATCTTGAAGAGAATAAATCTGGAAACAAAAAATCTGCTTCTCTTACTATTAAATAGTCCTTGGCAAGGATCCAAAGTAAATTGAAATAATGACTATATATATAACTCAAAGGTGTCTGCGGATCGTATATAGTCTAATGTGTGAAGCATTACTGAAAATAAAATATTTACCTTAATACCCATATATTTTAGGCAAACGATAAATGTCACAGCATTCATATAATTTTTGAAGCTGGTTTATACAATGGATTTTGCCTTAAAATGTTTGAAAACATTACTCGGACTCCAACAATTCACCGAATTTGAAAGCTCTAACACCAAACATAAGATGTACAACAAACGTAAACATTTTAGGATAAGTTAACACTCTTTGATCATGCTAGGCTACAATGAAAAATATCATAATAAATATACAAATGTTTCCTTTTAAAAGCAAGTTTGTTTAATATAAATTAATATTCTTCACATCTGATTAAGGGCTACACCTGGATTATTTCATTAATATTTTAGGTTTTAAATTTATTACAAAATTAATTGAAGTTGAGTAAATTTAGGATTATAGACTTTGAATGCTTGTGAATTCAGGATCAACAGCACAAAGAGATTCATCTGTGAGTTGGATTTGTTGACAAAAATTTGACTGACTGAAAATGATGTCTTTCCTGGTGTTGAGAATAAAATTGAAAATATTTGATATATCTGTTTTTTCCTCCTTATAGAAAAACCATGATAATTTGTGAAATACAGTTTCTATTAGACACTCTATTTCTCTTTTGCTTTCTGCATATTTAATAATAGCAAAATATGTTTTCTTCTTGAATACATGGGCTTGGCATGCAAATTCCTTCATAGGTATATTAACTTTTTCTGTTTTTGCTCTACCAGGTTTCCTGAAAAATTTGGTTGGAGGTACTAAGACTATGTATGTAGAGATTAACTCAAATGTATTCATATTTTGCTAACATTTGCTTCTGGTTTTACTATGCATTTTCTTTTGTTCATTTGAAAGTTTCTCTCTCCTTTTACTGAGATTTTTACTTCTGGTCTTACACCAAGGCATTTGATTGAATGAACCTAAATTGTATCTGGAACACTAGATGCTGCAAAAGATAATGGAAATATAGATTTTAGCTTGTCTACATATGAGATCCAGGAAGGAACTCCAGAAGAACATTACTAGAATCTATTTTAAGCAAGTATTCCATGATATCTGCAAAAAAGTTGCTTTATTTTCCTTAAAAAAAAGCAAACCTCCTAAAAAAAACTGGCATTTCTGATATAGCACCATAAGAACAAATATGTTTAAATATTCAGTTTTACTTTAAATTCACTTTTTATGCACAAACGCCAAAAACATAAAATTTCCATTGTTTTTTTCAGTACCTTATTTTCTTTGTGCATATTGCATTGCAACTCGTTCATCAATATTTAATCTGAAATGTACATAAAATCTGATGAGACTTTACCTTTTAAGAAGGAAAGTTATCTGAGTTATTTAAAAATTAAAAGGGAAAAACAAAGGGTGTCAAATACAAATCCGGATAGGTAAAGGAATAGGAACTCCTGGGATATTTCTAATATCTCAACCAATTTCTGCATAAGAATATACTGAATATGTAAAGTTATACACTGATTATATAGAGAAAATTAACAACCCAAGTCAACTTCCATGCTGGGGAATAACACAGAATTAGTGCTGTAGCAGGTCTAGGCTTCAAAGAATTCAAGGGGATAAGGAATAATGGTCATTTCATTCTCACCAAGGATACAAACCCCAGTTCATTAGAATGCAAATGCATTTATCATTATGAAAAATATTTTAGCTTATTTCAAGTTCTGAATCATTATAAAGTACGATTAGACACAATAAATTTCTGAGCATTAAACTTTTTTCATGAAATGACTTAAGTTTTATTTAATTTGGTATTACAGTATTAATTAGTATCAGGAGTTATAAAATTAGTTTTAGCCTTGGGCATTTTGCCATTCCAAGGGCTGTGTTTTAAAATAAATCTAGCAAGAAATAATTGATTTTAGAGTGTGGGAGCTATGATTCTTTATTAGGAAATGGATTCTGAAGATATTTTAAGAACTCTTTGTGCCATAATATTAATGTTACCCACCTCCAGACCCTCATCTAATTATAAGTACAGAAATGAATAATATTCCACATAAAAACACAAAGAGTTGTTTGCATTACTTCTCCTTTTAAAAGTATTTTTAATCCCAGGACCTTCTAACCACGACACCCTCAGTTGTACCTCACATGGGCTATAATGAGCTCTCCTGCTCCTGGAAAGCAAACTAATCTTTAAACTAGCTCTTCTCTTGCCTCTTTCTCATCATGCTTGCAGGAATTTGCGATTAACTCATTAATTATACAAGAGTTTGTTTCTTTCATGCTTGGAAACTTTAACCTCTTCCCGCTTTTTTTCTTCACTTATCTTTGTGTAGTTACCAAATTTGTTTCAATTGTCTTCATTTATTATTTAAAAAATCATTTTTAATGAGCAATCCCCTAAATTGAATATATTAATATACATTAATCATACATATATATATTAAAGGGAAACACTGATTAAAAATAAAATGTCACAAACTCTAATGGTGTATTTTTTTATTAGAGAAGCTGGAGGTTCTTCTGCCTGATGCACTTTATTGACCAATTCCTGAGATATCAAGGTTTCAAAGAGAGAAAGAATTCATTTTCTTGCTCATAGCAAAGAACACCAGTGACTTAAAGGCCCAAAAGGTCCAAAAGCTACTAGAATTGCAGTAATCCGGATAGATTTGTAATATCCAGCCTAGTGAGTACCTGGGGTGGGTTGACTCAGATTCCTTTATTAAGAAACATTAAGGAGCTGAACAGGATGGAGTTGGGAACAAAATGGGAGTCAGTCATGTGGTTATTACAATCACAAGACAATCATTACCAGAAGTCAAGGTAGCTAGGGATGGGAGGGTGCAGAACAGGAGTTAGTTTTAAGGTTTTTCTTTTGGATAACCAACAGAGGAGGGTAGAGTGGTTACTATTCCAATAGAAATGTTCATATACAAGAATAAGATCCATCTGGAATGATCATCATAATAGTGGGTCTCAGTTAGAAATGACCATATACAAAAGTAAGATCTGTCTGGAATAATCATCACGATGGCAGGTTTTTAATTAGAAATGATCATATACAAAAGGTAAGGTCATTCTAGCTAGTTTCAGTAATTTCAGATATTAAAATTCACCTATTTGGCTATTTTATAATACACTGGAAGTGAAAAGGCATCTATATAATGATTCACTAATCAAAATGATTTTTTAATTCCTAACCATCAGTTACAATAATTCACCAAATTAAGACACCCAAGGTATGCTTGACTACCCCAGAGGACACTCATAGTTAAATTTGTAGCAGTGCATAATTGAAAGGTTGACAGGTTTGGCGGTGGGGTGAGGGTGGTAGGGATGAAGGGAGAGAAAAGGAAAGGGAGTTAAGGCTAAAAGATATAGAGTTTCTATTTGGGATGGTGGAAAATGTTTGGTAATGGATCGTGGTGATGGCAGCATAATACTGTGAATATACTTGGCAATGAATTACATATTTATAGGGGAAATTTTAGGTTTTATAGATGGTACTAGAATAAAAAAATTAAAATAAATCCATGGAATGCACAACACAAACAGTGAACCCTAAGGGAATCCATGAACTATAGTTAATAGTACAATTATAAAACTGTGCTTTCATCAATTGTAACAAATGTTCCATACTGATGAATGGTGTTAATAATAGGCTTATATATGGGAACACAGATTTTATGCATGATTATTCTGTTACCTACTTCCCTAATGAAAAAGCAGTAAGCATGTTAAAGTGGAATAAATACAATCACAGACAAGGTCATGCTACTGAAAAGGGATGAAGATAATTACTGGTCCCTTCTATTACATTGGTGCATCTGTACGTAATATTGCCACACATTTTTGCAAATGCGAAGTATTACATTTCACATTTCTATTAATTTCCAACTGGCATTATTAGTTAAAATCATACTTTCACAGAATGAGCTCATATCTTTAAAATCAAGTTTGACGTGGTTTGGCATTTATATTGATATTTCCTCCATCAAATCAATGCATGAGTTTTAACATCTGGCTGACTCAACCTGATTTCTTGTAGGGTAACAATAAATACAAGACCAATGTATGTTTCTAAACAACTGAATTACAAGAACAATCACTCAAGAGAAAGGAAAATTATGTTTCAAGTCTCATAAGTCTAGAACAATGCTTATGTAAGCGCATTCTTACAAGGTTATTTGTGCTTTAAAAAGTTAATCATAAGAACTACTGACAAACAAGGGACAGGACTGAAGAACTTACTTTGCAATTAGAAAAGTGGTGGTTAGGCAGCAAAACAAATGGTGATGTTTCAGTATTTTCAGTGGTCACTTGCTTTAGTTCATTTCTTACAGAATATATCCAGGATATATTCTTACAGAATATATCCACAATATTTTTTTTTAAAATTCAGCACAGTTAATTACATTCAAAATGTGTTACCATCACCACCATCTAATACCAAATCTTTAAAATCAAATGAAATACTAATTCTGTACATTTAAGCATTTATTCCTCATTGTCTACTCCCAACTCAGTCCTTGGTAACCTATTTTTTATATTCTGACCCTATGAGTTTGCTTATTCCAATGATTTCATATAACTTAATCATATAATATTTGTCCTTTTTTTCTTTATTAGCAAAGTTGGGAGTTTACAAAACAATCATACATAAAATACAGCGTTTTATAAATATTTCAAATCAGTGAGGTCATTCAATATTTGTTATTTTGTCTCTGGCTTTTTTCACTCTACATGATGTGTTCAAGGCTTAGCTATTGATGAATGCCCAAAGCACAAGCAACAAAACAAAAAAAATAGATAAACAGAATCTAAGGCATCTTGAAAAAATTATACATCATGGTCAAGTGATTTATCTTTGGTATGCAAGGTTGGCTCAGCATAAGAAAATCAATTAATATAATAATACACTATTTTAACAAAATGAAGGAAAAGAACAACACATGATCATCTCAATTGAGGCAGAAAAGACATTTGACAAAATTCAACACTACTTCTTGATAAAACCTTAGAGTACTAGGAATAGAGGAAACTTCTTGAACATGATAAAGCACAAAGATAAAAATTTCTCAATTGTTTTCCATTGGTCATCAATACAATGGTGTTTTGACTGCTTTGGCATTGCAATATTTTAAGATCGGGAAATGTGTGTCCTCCAAGTTCATTCTTCTTTTCAAAATGGATTTCGCTATCTGGGGCCCTTCCATATAAATTTGATGATTGACATTTCCTTTTCTGCAAAGAAGGTTGTTGGAATTTTGATTGGACTTGTATTGAGTTTACAAATTGTTTTGAGTAGGATTGACATTTTAATATTTTGTCTTCTAATCCATGAACATGGAATGCCCTTCCATTTATTTCTTCTTTGATTTCTTTTAGACTTGTTCCCTAGTTTTTTTTATTATAATTTATTTATGTCCTTGGATACATTGGTATTTATTTATTTTAGTTGCTATTATGAGAGAATTTTTTTTATTAATTTTTCCTTCTGATTGTTCATTGTTTGTGGATATAAACAATTCTGATTTTGGGGTGTTGATCTGGTACCCTGCCACTTTGCTGAATTCACTTGTTAGCTCTGGGAGCTTTATTGTGGATTTTTCAAGATTTTCTGTATATAGGATTATGTTGTCTGCAAACACAGAAATATTTTCTTCTTCCTTTCTGAGTTGGGTAGTTTTATTTCTTTTTCTTGCTTGGTTGCTCTGACTAGAACTTCCAGTCCAGTGCTGACTAAAAATGGTGACAGTGTATGCATCCTTGTCTTAAACACCTGATCATGAAAGGAAAGCTTTCAGTTTTTCACCATTAAGTAGATATTAGCGGTGGGCTTTTCATATATGTTCTTCAACATGTTGAGGAAGTTTTCTTCCCTTCCAGTGTTCTAAATGTTTTTATCAAGAAAGGGGTGCTGCATTTTGTCAAATGCCTTTTCTGGCTAAATTAAGATGATCACGTGTTTTTTTTCCTTCATTATGCTAAGGTAGTGTATTACATTAATAGATTTTCTTATGTTGAATCAATCTTGCATACCAGAAATAAACCCCACTTGATCATTCTCTACAATTCTTTCAGTATGCTGTTGGATTCAGTTTGCTAATATTTTGTTGAGGATTCTTTCATTATATTCATAAGAGATTTAGGTATGTAGATTTTCTTATCTTGTGATATATTTATCAGGCTTTTGTGTGAGGGTAATGTGAGCCTGATAGAATGAATTAGAAGTGTTTCCTCCTCTTCAATTTTTTGGAACAATTTGAGCAGAATTTGAGTTAAATCTCTTTGGAACATTTGGTAGTATTGATGATGTTACCAATAGTTTGCTCTTAGTCTTTTTTATTTCAGAATGGTCAGTAGTCATGTTCCCCTTTCCATTTATGATTTTTGTTATTTGTATCCACCCCCTTTCTTTTTTGTTAAACTAGCCAAAAAATCAACCCTTACATTTATGACCAACTGATACTTGGCAAGGTGGCAAAGACCACTCAATTAGGAAATAATAGTCTCTTCAACAATGCTGCTAGGAAAGGCAGATCTGCATTTGCAAAATAATGAACACTACCTAACATCTTATTAAAAAAATCAATTAAAAATGTATCAAAGACCTAAACCAAAGAGTCAGAACTATCAAACACCTAGAAGAAAATGTAGTACAGCACTTCAGAAACTTGTGCTAGGCAAAGCACAAACAGTGAAATAAAAAGTAGATATATGGGACCATATCAAAATTTAAAATTTTTGTAGCTCAAAAGGCTTTGTCATGAAAGTGAAACAACAACCTACAATGGGAGAAAATACTTGGAAACCACATATCTGATGTAGGTTTAATATCCAGAATATATAAAAAAATATTTCAATTTAACAAAAAAAATACTGACAACCCAATTAAAAAATGGACTAAAAACTTGAACAGACATGTCTCCAAAGGACACATATAAAAATCCAGAAAGTACATGAAAATATACTCAGAATTATTAACCATCAGGGAAATGCAAATCAAAACCACTATGAGATACTGTTTCTCGTCCATTGTAATGGATGTTATTTAAAAAATGAAAATAGCAAGTGTTGGAGTCAGAGATACAGGAGCTGTCATCCAGTGTTGGTGGCAATGCAAAATATTTCTGTGAGGACAATTCGGTAGTTCCTCAGAATGTTAAGTATAGAACTACCATATGACCCCAAAATCCCACTATATACCCAAAAGAATTGAAAGCAGAAACTCAAACAGATATTTGCACACTGATGCTGATAGTGGCACAATTCACAACGTGGAAGCAACCTGAGTATCCATCAACAGATGAATGGATAACTGAAATGCGGTATATCCATACAATTGAATATTATTCAGCCTTAAAAAGGACTTAAATCCTGATACATGCAGCAACATATACGAACCTTGAAGACATGTTGAGTGAAATAAGCCAAACACAAAAGAATACATATTATATAATCTCACTGATAAGAAATATTTAGAATAAGCAAACTCATGGAGTCATAATCTAGGGCATAGGTTACCAGGGTACAAGATAGGGATAGGGAAAGGGAAGTTGAGTTTTACGATGTGCAGGGTTCTTATTTGGAATGATGGAACTATCTTAGTAATGGATATTGTTGATGATAGCACAACATTGTGAATGTAATTAACTTTACTGTAATATGTATTTCAATGAAATTGAAATGGGGAAATGTTAGATTGTAAATACAGCAACTAAATGAAAATTTTCATAAAACCATGGAACTACACTACACAAACAGTAAGTCCTAACTTAAACCATAGACTGTAGTAGTTAATAGTACACTTTTTAAAAATAAAAAGCACAATCATCAATCGTAGCAAATGTCCCACATCAATGCAATGTTTTAATAATAGGTTGATATATGTGAATTCTGTAATTTAGGAATGATTATTCTGTAAACCTACAACTTCTCAAAAAAAAGATACAATATCAACTAAGTAAATAAATCAACAACAAAAAAAGGTGAAATGAAGACTTCTTTCATACTTACAGAAGCTGGGAACATTCATTGCCAATGAACCATCAGTACAAGTATTAAAAGACAATTTTAACATAAATGAATTATGATACCTAATTATGAAATTAGGACTTGAACAAAGAAAGAAGAGACCTAGAAATGCTTATAATGTGGGTAAATATAAAATACATTTTTCCATTTTAAATATTTTGAAATGAGTATTAATTGTTTAAATAAAAATAATCCATTTTGGATTTTATAGCATAAGACAACAATAGTGCAAAGTATATGAAATGGAAAATAGAAATATACTGCTTAAAGCTTTTCACGTAATATGTGAAATTGTATAATATTATTTGAAGGTAAAACCTTTTCAATTTAAAGATATCAGTTTTAAATAGTAGAGCATATCCCCACCCCATTAAAATGAAGATGAAGAGCTAATAAGTCAATATGAGAATTATTTAAATATAAAGCCTTAACTAAATAAAAACAGAAGAAAATTTTTTAAGATTAAAGAAAATAAATGTACAAATGGAAATCTAATCATAAGGTAGATCTAAGCACAATAAATTTGATAATTGCATTAAATTGGAATAGTCTAAACATCTCAATTAATAGCAGAAATTTTCATATTGGTTAAATAAGAAAGTCTCAGCTACCTGGTGTCAAAAGTAACATATACTACATTTAGATAAAGATAAATTAAAGAGTGAAAGAATAGAGTATATCATTCTAATATTTACCAAAAGTAAATAAGAGGTATATTAATATCAGACAAGGTAGATTTTAAAATAAGAAATATTACTAAGTTTAAAAAAGATATTTTATAATAAAAAAAGGATCTACTCATCAAAGAACATAATAATCATAACTGATCATAAACTTCTTTTCTGTAAAGACCAGAGAGTGACTATTTTAGATTTTATGTGCCATATAATCTGTAACTATATATCTCTATTTAGCCTGAAAGAAGCCATAGAGAATACATAAATAAATGGGCATGGCTTTCTTTCAATAAAAGTTTATTTGCAAAATAGGCAGTAGCCTACAGGTGATAATTTACCTATGCTTTTCATAGACCAACAGTCAGTCTATGAATTAGTCAATTGCCTAGTACTTAAAATCTGTGAGAGGCAAAAGTGATTATGAGCAGAGTAATTTCCATTAAAAGAGAATTGTTTCTACAGTGACTAAGAAAATGGGCATATCTAGGAAAAACATGTCTTCAGCAAGAAAAAAGAGTCTTATATCTGTAAAAGACTTATTTATTTATATATAAATAAATAAATAAACAACTGTATAAATGGTATAAAATTGCAATTCAGATTTTCAGTAGCAAGAGATAGTGGTCGCGCTAAATAATGAGTAATCTTATTTTAGCAAATTATTTCTTAAATTTTTAAAAAATTTCCATTCTGCTCATTATTCCAATCATTAGGAAATGTTTTAGATGAAAATGCTTATAACTGCTATTAAAATATTTCTGAAATAGCATTGTTTCAAAACTTTCAAAATTTGGAGGAAAACTTAACTTGTGTAAATATGTCCCATGCCACTTTTTAGAAATACTTCATAATAATATAATGGCTTCTAAGGTACAAATATAAAAGCTAGAAATTAGCTAAATATTTCTGAGTATAGTATGATTTTTTCCTTATCTTGAAACCAAATTGATCTCACTGGGATAAAATTAAAGTGAAATTTTAATTAGTGTAACATTACACAGCATGCCCAAAACACTGTAACTTGCTACATAGTTATAAATGCTGTTATCACAAGAGAATTTTATTATAAACCAGCATGATGTAAATGGGTTGTTAATATTGTGTAATATTAGTTTAAACAAAAAAATCTGAATTTCTAGAGATGTTTGTTATATTTAAATTATTTCTATAGAATAAATTCCTTAACAAATTTATGAAATAAGGTACCCATGATACTGTAAATCATTCAGGTACTCTTGGGTTACATAAATAAATGGTATAAATAATTAATTAGTAGAGAGGTATACAGTGCTATATATTTCAATGTTTAATTTCCATTTTGTTCAATGGCAAAATACTGGTAATATATTAAAGAAGCCGTTACGTACACTTTTGGTAATTTTAATGTTTGTGATTTACATATCAGATTACATAATAATAATAATTTGAATGCATTTGATGTGAGATTAATGACTTTGCCTTATAACCTCAAGGAATTTCTTGTTGCTGTAAGAGAGATCTATTTTTTATTATGTCATGATATTTTAGCATGTGATTTCTGAGTGAAGGGATAAAATTAACTTCCTTTCTTACCACCTTATCTCCTTAAAATTACCTGGCAGATTTTGCAGTTAGATGGATTTATATTAATAATTGAACTGAGTCAAGTTAGACTCTTTGTACCTCAGTTAATTATTCTTCAAATTGTGTGTAACGATACCAGTATCCTCTTTTAGCTGGAGTGAAGGTAAAATGAAATCATGCATTTAAATATCTTGGAGTACTATGTGATATATCGTATTCGATGAATGCTCACTCCCTTCTAGACTTGACCTTTCAGCTTTTAAAGGCTTATGAATTGATATTTCTCTGCAGGTGTTCTAAAATTTGGTCTCACAGAACTATTTATCATTCCTTCCATTCATTGTGGGTTTTTTTTTTTCAATTTTCTGTACTTTTGAACATGCTGCTTCCTTGAATTGGAAATCTCTTGACTTCCACCCCACCCATACCCTACACACATCGATGTCCTAATCATCCATAAACATCAAATAGGAACTCTCTTTTCCAGGAAGGCTATGCTAGCCCTCCAAGTTGTAATTACAGCCTACACCTTTGGATCTCTCACAAAAATTCATTTTCATTTCACATTTGGCATATTTGATTTATAAAATAATTTATTTTTATGGCTCTTCTGCTGTGTTCTAGGCTTCTGAGGATAATATATGCTTTTAATTCATTTTCATATTATACTGGCCCCAATTTTATCACTTTCTTGGTATATGTTCTGTACAAATGTGAAGAATATAATTCACTCTCCATGCATACCAGAAAATCAGCATAAATGATAAGAAATGTTTAATACTTATAAACCAAGAGTAGTTCCTGGAAAGTTGATAGTTTGCATTCCAGCTGCTCTCCTTTGAAAATTCCCTTCTAACTGTCACTTATTTCTCCTGTGCTGAACCCCTGCTGAGTGCAAGCAAGTGAGAAAGATTGCAAGCACAGGCTACAGGATCCAGTTACTAGAAAGGAAAAGAAGAGAGAAAGCTGGAACTTTTCAGACAGTGAATCCTAGAGATGGGTGGACTATAACATCCATAGATGTCTGAAGAGACATACTGATTCAGAGAAATTCCCTTCTCAGAATCAGGACTGGCAACTTATGAGATGGTTTTGTGTATTTCTTATCATTTAATGCATGGTCACTACTCAGATGAGCTAAATGAAAAGGCAAAGGAAAAACACAATAAGCAACTCTTTAAATTCCAATTGCTGGAAGAATCAGAAAACAACTTAAATGATAAATATTATGTAGTTATAACAAAATAAACAATAAAATAACACCACACAAAATTCAAACATAACCAAATAAGTTTTCTGAAACAAAACCAATACTCAAGAAACAATATAGAGACCATAGTAATTCCATAGATTATTTGAAGTATAGCAGTATAATATAAATATGTAGTAACTTACAATATCAAGTAGAAGAGATATTTCACAGGAAAGAAAAAAAACAAAAATGTTGAAAATCATGAGGCAACTTCAATATTTACTTTTGTATTTTAAGATTTTTCTATATATTCACTTGTACATTGCTTTTTAAAGCTCTGTTGTTGTTTAATCCTTTTTATTTTAATTATATGCTCTATTTCCTTCTTCCTTCCTCCTCCCCCCTTAACTCTCTTCTTTCTTAAGTATCCTTATATCTTTAATATTCATATCATTAATGGAATTTTTTCTTGAAATTATTTAGATGTATAGTATACATTTATATTTAAAATTTTAACTGAATACTTCCAATTTTAAATCTCTTACTAATTGCAAAAGTACTATTTCAAATTATATCCATTTTACCCTTTAAAGCATTGATTATTATCTGTCTTGATTGACTTTTAAAGCATTACTTTACTGTGTCCAATAAGAATACCAGCTTTAAGTATACTAAATAAATTCACATAAATTGTAAAAATAACAAAAATGAGTTTTCATTTTTCTTGGGAATATATTTTATATCAATATTTGAACCATATTTTTTCTGTGATTGCTAACTTATTCTAATTTTAACATTATAAACATATATAGTTGGAATTGTAGCCTGGATTATAGGATTTGTGGTTTTTTTTTTTAAACTAGGTTTTTATTTTGGCAAGTTTCTTTGGACTAGTTTTTAAAGAAGATTACATATTAAGTTCCTCATGCACATTGACAGTAGATGGACACCAATACTTTGGATTTTTAAACAATATTTTACATATATGAATGATTACTCTGATATTTAATTCATACTTACATATGCTTTAAAAATCTATATATTTGTTTGTTTAGAGTCAGGCATTATTACAAAGAATTGGTTTGGATTTACATGGTCACAAATTATGCTGAATCAAGCAATTCTTTTGGCAGTACCAGGAGGCTAGAAGATTTATTTTTTAAAAATGCTATAACCTATTGATTGAACACCCATTGAGGCAGCTTCTGAGTTAAGGACCAGAGAAGAAACAGAATTAGAAACTGTGTTCCACCAACTTACACTCAGTTAAGAGAGATGCTGGCTCTATAAAGGACTTGACAAAATGTTCTTGCATCTGTATTAAAAAATAATGTACTGGTCAAATTGCCAGTGTTTCAAAACACTTTTTGTCAGATCAATACCAATTTTGAGGATTTGTAATGTAACTGTGAAGTTTTATTATGCTCAGCAGAAAGACAATAAAACAACGATTTTTCTTTATTATTCACAGCAGTTTACCCTTGCATTGCCTCAGCTTATGGTTTTCAATTTATGTTCTGGATATAGCATCACATAATTAAAATATTTATTAGGGAACTTTTATTGGAGAATTGTTCTCACATGAATTCTTCATTACCTAAATATAAAATGTAGAAACAGCTGAAAGCATGTTTTAGAACATTTAAAAACTTTATATATTAAAGTGTACAAATTATTGGAAAATTTTAAATAATGATTTAAGCCAAATTACCTCAGAAATTTTTGTGTAATCCAAATGTAGGAGAAGACTATTATAGACTATGACCTTGGTGTATGTATTAGTCAGCCAAAGGGGTGCTGATGCAAAATACCAGAAATCTGTTGGCTTTTTAAAAAGGGTATTTATTTGGGGTAAAAGCTTACAGTTCTCAGGCCATAAAGTGTAAATTACTTTCCTCACCAAAGTCTGTTGCCATGTATTGATGCAAGATGGCTGCCGACATCTGTCAGGGTTTATTCTCCCTCTTCTTCTTAAGGTTCCATGTGTCAACTTCTTCCAATATCAGTTGTAGGCCGGAATAAGTCTTGTCTCTTTCCTGGGGCTTGTTTATCTCTGCATTCAGCTGCACTCTTCTTCCCACAAGGTCAGCTGTAGACTATCCGGCTCTCTCTCTTCCCAGGACTTCTACTGTGTCTATCGGAGCCATCTCTATTCCTCTGTGTCCTCCTGTGTATTTACTCCCCAGGGCTCTAGCATACAAAAATCCAACTAACTTCTTTGCTGCATGGTTTTCTCTATGAGTCCCCACCCACCAAGGGCCCAATCTAAGCCTTAATCTTTATTTAATCAAGTAAAAATGAAACTTCTGAATCCAATAAAATCTAATATGTCCAGAGGAACAGATCAGTTTATAAATGCAAGCCATTATCTATTTTTGAACTTCATAAACAATGCCAAACTGCTATAATATGTAAATAAAATTAAACTTTCCATTGCAAAATGATTTATTCTTGCTTCTTATGAGAGTCTATCCTACTATGTAGTGTGTTATGTGTGTGGCAGGGTATGTGTGTGGGGGAGTTTGTAGAAAGGAATTATAACTTAAATTTATCAATTCATGCTACTGAGATTTTTCAAGATTAAAGCAATCTTTCTCATCATTAAGCACACTATCATTACCGTGTTCAATCTTATCTTAAGACTGTTTCTTATACTGCCCTCTTCCTTTCTAGTTGTGATCCATTTAGGGCAAAACTAATGGTGTTATTCTGCAGTTGAGATTTGTTTTGAGTTTTTGTTTTAGAATAGATTAAAGCAGTAAGATTATTTAAAACTAGACATTATAAAATAAAAAAATTACATTGGTTTATATTACTGCAGATATAATCCCTTTTATGGACAGAACTGACTTTGCTAATCACCACTTTTAATATGTTTTTATTTCACAATATTATTTGCTTGAATTTACAGAATAAGTTGAACATCAAAATGCTGACAGCTACGTTTAACTTGGTTTTAGTTAAATAATAAATTTAGAAAGCATACTAGAAAGTATATTGAAAGATTTTACTTCATTCTTCATCTATTTTTAAGCAACTCATCTCAAAATAAATGATACTATTATTTCTTTTCTTATAATATTCAATAACGGTTAAATCAATCTTTTTACTTTTTTCTTCAATTGGATTAATTATTAAAATTAAAAAAGTCTCTACTATTTTAATTGTTCATGTGACAGTTTTTTAAAAAAATGTTACAAAAAATTCTAACATTCTTTCTTTGAGAGATTGAATCTATATCCTAACTCCTTGAATTTGGACCAGGTTGTAAAGTTTTAAGTAATAGAGTATAACAGAATTGATTATATGAGACTACCAAGGGTAGGTCAGAAAATAGCATGCATCTTCTCCCTGATGAATTTGGAACACTCTCTCTTAAGAATGCTTCTTGGAACCCAGCCATCAAACTGAGAATGCCATGCCACTTCAGAGTTCTCAAGATCCATTCTCTGGGTCATCTTAGCCCAGAGGCATGTATGTGGGTGAAAAATTCTATCTGGCAATTGAATTTCCTTTTACCAACTCTCCAGCCTTCAACCTTTTGAGTCAACTTCAGATGGTTGACTCAATCTCAGCCATTTATTCATATGACTCAGCAAGTAACTGCTAAAGCCCAAATATTATGCAAATGAGACTAGCCATTCCTCTTTGTCATGGTTTGAAACTGTATGTACTCCAGAAAAGCATGTTCTTAAGTGTAATACATTCTTGTGTGTGTCAACACCATTATAAGTAAGACTTTTTGATTGATTCTTCAGCTAAGGTATGACCCACCTCATTCAGGATGGTTCTTAATGCTCTTATTGGAGTCCTTTATAAATTGGATAAATTCAGAAAAAGTGAGAGAAAGCCACAGAAGAAAGAAGCTGAAAATATTAGACCCACTCATGTATGTGGAAAAGGGTAAGTAAGCACTGGCATTTGGTAAGGGCAGGGCATCTGTCCTGTTGTTTAGAAAGCATGCTATCATCCCAGAAACCTGCAGAATTGTGGAGAGTCTGGCCTCCACACTGAGAGTTGGCAAGGTTGGAATCTAGAGTCTGGCCACCCTCTCAATGCTTGAAGAGGGTGGAACCTTCATCCCAGTGTTCAGGGAAAGCATGACTACTCTGCAAATACTTTGAAGGGGTGGGGTTGCCATTCATCAGGCCCAGAGGACAAAACATCATTCCATAGCTGACTCGCAGACCTTGATTTCTAATGCACTATGCCCTGCAGAGCGTCAGAACTGTCTGGGAACTGTGTCCCCTGTTTCCCTTTCAATTTCTCCCTTCTGGAATGGGAATTTACAAAGCGATCCTTTGTAAATTGGAAGATAACTTTTTCTGTAGGTTTCACAGGTCTGCAGATGGTGGGGAATTGTGCATCAGGACACAGATCACATCTATACCCAATTTTGATGATACTTTAATATTGTTACTGAAATGACAAGCCTTTTGGGATATTGTGATGGAATGAATACATTGTGCATATAGAAAGAACATGTCATTTTGGGGCCCATAGGGTCGAGTGTGGTGGTTTGATGCTGTGTGTAACCCAGTAAAACATGTTCTTAAATTTAATCAATTCCTGTGTGTCTGGACCCATTGTAAGTAGAGCCCTTGGTGAGGTTACTTCAGTAAAGGTGTAACCCACCTCATTCGGTATGGGCCTTAATCCTATTACTAGAATCTTTTACAAATGAAATGAATACAGAGAGAGAGAGAGTCATGAAGCAAGAATCTGCATGCAATGGAACATAGAAGACAAATGATGCCACATGTGCCCTGGTGAATCGGCAGAGAAGCAAAGATTACTGTTGGAAACTGAGGCACAGTGGCCTCTCAAGGAGAGACACGCTGTCTCCATGACTACACTTGCAACCTAAGGAATGCAGTGATTGGAAGTTCCTGGTAGATGGGCTGAAACTATTAAAGGCTGAAAGAAAAGATGAGCTCATACCTTTTGTAATGTATAGAACACTTAGACTTTGTACCTTGAGATAAGGTTTTTTTCTAAAATTCCTTAGACTATAGGTAATGCTGATAGTTAATACGAGTTGCTCATTAAGGTCAAGTAAGCTAGGTTTGTGCTAGGTCTGTGCTATTGGCACGTAGGCTGCCGTGGTCTTGCTTGTAGACACGTACACTGTGGTATATAAAGAGCCCCTTGTAATCAGTGAAATTGTCTGATGAGTCTCTACTCGCAGATCGCCTGATCCCAGCTCTCTCGTTCTTTTTCTCTTGCTCTTTCTCTCTCTGTTTCCTTCTCCTTTCTCTCTGTCTTTCATTCCCGATACCCTTCGGGTCTCTCGACTCTGACAGATTACCATCAGCCAGTCTTCAGGATTAAAGCATTGCCTTAATGATGTCTTGATATGGACATTATTATGGCTTTAAACTGCATGTTAATAAATTCTTATTGTTTAAGTCAATGCATTTCATGGTATCTGCTTTAAGCAGTCTAGGAAACTAAACCACTGCTATACTTTGTCCAATTTCTTGTTTAAAAGAATAAATATGCTGGAAAATAGAGACTGAAAAAGGCTCCAAAAATGCTGAATTGAAGAAAGATAAAAATATCAGCTTTAGTAAAAAAAAACAAAAACAAAAATAATGAACAACACATTATTTCAAAGTCTGGCCCCTTCCAGCCTTATAAATATAAGTGCTCTGAAAGTTGTGTATATCAATTGGAAGAAAAAGATGAAATCTTGAATGAAGTCATGACATTTCATAAAATAAATTTTATATAACTGAAGGATCCTTCCTGGGGCTAGATAATTGCCTTTACATTAGAAGAGAAGGAAAAAAACAGAATGAAATTCCAGTATTCCAAATCAACTTGTTACACATCAATATAAACCCACAGTGTCCTCGCAAACAACATGCCTTCGTTTTCTGTCTAAATCAAGTTTTCAAATCTTGATTCATTTCAGCAGAAACTCCATAGGCAGCAGGAAGTTTTGTGGCAATAAAATACTCATTTATACTTTTGTGGTAGTTCAACAATGGTCTTATTTCTGGGCAAGCTTACAAAGCATACTAGGTCAGAAGCATCATAACTTAAATGTCTGCTAAGACTCAAATGAGAGAAAGAAAAAAAAATAAGAAAAACCAAACCAAACCAAACCCTCGGAGAGAGGCAGAAGCATTAAGGGAACCATAAGAATGCCAACTATATTTAAATCCTCCCCTTCATTTTTTGGCTTAAAATATTTCCCTTTAAATGAATTTGTCAGCCGTCAATGAAAGAATGTCACTAATACACTGTGGACACATTTTTATTGTAAATTCATACCCTCTTTTTTCACATGATGAACCTCAACCTAGCAATTATTATAACAAAAGGAAAAGGGTTTGCCCAGAGCCCATCTACCAGAGAGGCCTTTTCTCTACAACCAAAGGGCATTTGCCTTTACCATGACCTAGAGCTCCTCAGACCACCTCAAGCCCTCCTTTCACTTGAAGAAGAGCATCATAATCACCCCAAGGAAGGCAGCCCCATCTCTAAGTACTAGGCCCATTAGAATAGTCTCCAGGACTCCAGAACCTAAAAAGATAAAAAAGAACACCTCACCAAACCCTCAGTCTGTAAGGAAGGTCTCATCTTTATCAGTCTTGGGATCTCCTGAGCCAGCAGCTAAAATACCCAAGCACTGCCATCTTTCCTGTCCAGTCTCAGTCACCCTCTACAAACTAGTCACCTGTGATACCACTCAAAAAAGCTATAAGCCCAACACCAAGCCCATCTCCAACAAGGAATCTGGACCAAGAGTAGATGGAAAGAAAAAAAATGAAAAGAAGGCCAAGAAAAACAAAAAGGAGAAGCAGCACAAAAAACACAAGAAAGAAAAATCAGTAGCTGCACCTGCTGCAGCTACTGTAATCTGCACAGCCTTTGTTGCTCTCACAGCTACAACAGCACAGGAAGAAGCAGAGGCAGAGGCAGAGAACACAGGAGACTGAGAGTGAAGCTTAAAATAATCTTGATGACTTAGAAAAGCACATTCATGAAAAGGCCATGACATCAATGTGGAAGTCTCAAGTGTCCCCACAATCTTAGATGGAAATATTTGTTAAGATGTAAAGTTTATTTGGTTTGCATGAAATTCAATTTCAAAACTACTACAATGTGCTTGAATTTTTGACTATAATATTTGCTGTAATTTTCTTGTAGCAATGTTGTCTGGCTTTGATATTTGGATGATGTTGGCTTCATAAAATTCATTGGGTTAAAAAAATAAATAAATATATTAACAGAACTTTTGTCCCACTAGGCTTTAGTTTAATTCATTATGCACCAATTTCAACCTAAACAACAAAGAACTGAAATTTGAATGGCAATGTGTGTAGTATTTGCATGATTTCAATGTTATAGGGCATATAAGTTTTAAAGCAGAGATTTATTTTAATTTTACTATTAATGAAGCTTTTTTTGTCCGTAACTTTGCCATGTCCTAGAACTCAAATACTCTGATCACATTTTATTTTTCAGTTTTGAGTTTTTTTTTAAATCTGCAGAGCCTATTCCTGGGAATTAAATCATGTCCCAGCCACAGATCCTATGGATTTAAACCTATTTGTAAATACGACCTTTGAAAATGTTGTTAGTTAAAGTGAGCCCAATCCCATTGAGGGTGGACCTTAATCCAATGTGGTTGAAGTCCTTATCAGCAAAGGAAACTGCACACAGAAAGTCAGCTTCTAGAAGCCATCAGAAGCTGGAAGCCAGTGGTACCCAGAAGAGAAAGGAGAAGATGCTACCATGTGCTCTGTCTGCCATGTGCCAAGGAACCCTAAGTTGTTTGGCTAGCCGGAAGATACCTCTGTAAAGAGGAAGCGATTCTTCTTGCCTCTGAAGACATGAGTCAATAAATTACCATTGTTTAAACAGCCCATTATATAGCATTCGTTTTAGCAACTGGGAAACTATAACACATGTTGAAGAATTTGGTGAAAATATTCTCTTTATATTCTAATGCTTTGTAATTTTATATTTCATCATATTTTATTGGATGGTAATCTTTCTTATAAGAATTTAATCATTTTCCTGTTCCAACTTGTATCAAAACCATATTTATATGATGGATTTCTTATGTGCCAGACACTTCATCATTTTACACACAGCAGTTTGACTTAAAATGCTGGTGACTAAATAGATAACAATAGTTACTATTCATTGCTCTCTAGATCCTCACCTTCACAGGCAAATAATTATTCAGTAGCCCTTTAATAACGGAAGAACTCTGTTGCCTTAATAAAATGGTTGATTTCAAGAAAGGAAAAATAACAATGTAAATCAAATGCCCACAGCTGGACACATACCTTATTGTTTTACTCTTAGAAATTAGTATATGAAAGTTGAAATCAGCTCAAATAATTTTTGCAAAGACTTGTTCTCTCTGTCTCTTTCCGTCTCTCTCTCTCTATATATATATATTTATATGTATATAAAAATATAATACCAAATATATATAATGTATTCTTTACATTTTAATTAAAATACATTTCTATAGAATTCACCTAGATATAATAAATGGTTTTTGTTAATATCATTACTACATACTTCTAAAATGAAACTTCAGTGAGGAAAGGATAATGTTTCTTAAGGACCATATATAGCCATTGTGTGCTACTGGCCTCAGTTCGAAAGGATGCTGTAAAGTTTCTAACAGGATGAGTACTCTGAACATGGATAAAGCAATGTCCCACACTAAGTGAAGCTGAAATTCTAGAATTACCAGAGGGAAAAAATTGTATAAAGGGTAAAAGTTTAAGGAAAGTGAGTGTCCTGGGATGGATGTACTATGTATTGTTGGAAGACCCACCAGAAGATTATTTTTCAAGGCAAATAATGAATGCCACATTCAAAAAACTATTTAGAAATTCAATAAATCAGGGGTGTACTGAGCCATTGTGTCTGAAGTAAAAGTCAAATTATTATACCCATGCCTCTTACCAAAAGTAACAAGCACATCTCTTAAGGCTCTCAAAGCATTTGCAGTATCTCTCCCTCAACTAACACCTATGAATGATAGAGAATTCCATATGACCAGCTTCTCAGATGGATCAATTCAGGTTGTGGGTGTACATCCAAAATGGACAGCAGCTATGTTATAGCTCAATCATGGGTGGTCTTGGAAGTATAAGGAAATTCATTTGCAGTTCACTTAGTCTTTCACTTTTGTGGAAAACAATGAGCCAAGGTTAGAATGTAAAAAAATATAGAGAGATAGCTGGTCAGGAACTGAGAGGAAAAAACATAGAAAACTAGAGGACAAATCATTCTTGAGAAAAGTCATGTGGATGGACATACTGAGGTGAGCATGATGTGAAAAGAGACTTCTATCATGTGTTATTTCCCACAAGAGAGATTTCACCATGCAAGACATCGTAAGCATTCAAGTAAATAAAATGACCCAGGTTGTTGATGCCAGTGGCTACACAAGTGCTAGCATGAAAGGCTATGACTAAAGTGACTATGGTGGCCCCAAAACATGAAATCACACTTATCAATGATGATCCAACCTTCCAGCAGTAGAGAATAACACCTACCCCTCCAAAATGAATCATTCATAGTGGAAATCTACTAACCACTTAGTGACAATTTGATTACATTGGGTCCTTTACCTCCTAGAAGAGTCAGAAATTTGTTCTCATATGCATAGACATGTGTTCTGGGTATGGGTTTGCCTTTCCTACTAGTAGGACATTAGATAGAACATACATCAGAGAGATTATAGAGTATTTAATCCAGTGGCCACCTTAAAAGACCTTATTTTAAATAAAATAGTGGTGGGAATCATTATTCCTATCATATACAACACCACTCAGAAGTCACTGGGCTGCTGAAGGCACATTTGAGGCACCAGCTCTAAGGAAACATTCTGTGATTATAGGATTCATTATCCTGGATACATATTATGTGTCGAAAAAAAATTTTTATTTTGTACTGTATCCCCCAAAGGAAAAACAAAAATAGCTCCACTCATTATCATTTCCAATAACCTACTGAAGGATTTAATGTTTGAAATTCCCCCAACTCTGGATTCTGCAGGATTAGAGGTCCTGATCCCCAAAGGGGGCACAGTCCAGAAGAAATGCAAACATTCCATTGAATTATCTATACCTGCTGCCTTGACGCTTTGGTCTCTTAGTTTCAGAGATGAAGAAGGAGAGTTCCTGTTTGTTGTTGTTGTTCTAATTTTCAGGCATAATTGGCAATTGGTATTGATGAAAAGATGATAGAGCCACCATTATACAATGAAGGCAGGAAAAATCCAGGTAATCATTTTGTGGTAGTTTTGATACTCCCTTGCCCATTTGTAAATGTAATTGGAAAAGTGCAGAAACACCAAACAGTGAAGGTCATGGTGCACATGGGCTAAAATACCTTGGGTATGTGGTTCGTGTATACCAATGGTTGCTATCAAAGTGAAAAAAAAATTGATGCTGAGGGTTTGGGGAATATAGATTAGTCAGTAGAGAATGGACACAATGGATTAGTCAGAGTTCTCTAGGGAAACAGAACCTACAAGAGATATCAGTAAATACAACGAGATTAAATTTTTTTTTTTTCTCACAGGACTGTGGGAACACCCAAATCCAAATTTCACAGTACAAGCTGCAAGCTGGGAATTCCGATGACGTTTTTCAATGAATTCTCTATGAGAGTCTGGGTGGCAAAGGTAGAGATGGAAATTATTCCTTCTAACTTCTCAAATCATCATTTCTCCTTTTAAGCCCTTCAACTGATGGGAAGAAGTATCCCTTATTGCAAAGTACAAGGCAATCTCCTGAGTTGCTTGCAGGTGTAATCATCCACAGATGTTATGAACTTACTAATGATTTAAGTCCTTTAAATGTCCTCATAGTAGCAATTAGTCTAGTGCATGCTTGCCCAAACAATGAGCACCATTTCCTGGCTAAATTGACACATGAGCCTAAACATCACAATGAATATCAATATAGATTCCAAGACCAATTGCAGTTGGAAGGGCTAAAGTTCAGTCCACTAAAGTCCCTCTTTTAAGTTTCCTATCAGAAAGAGATATCTGAAAGAATTGCTCTTCTCTATGAAGAAACAGATCCAGTGGCACCAATGGTGGGATGTGGTAGGCATGGAGATGTGCCACCCAGACCCAACTTCAAGAAAGACTTGATGCCTAGCTCCAATATACATAGACAGAAAAGTGCCTCTAGCAGTTCCAAAATGGAAAGGATTCAATGTAATCAAATGGCTAACATTAATCAGTAGATTTCCACTATGAACAATTTGTTTTGGACAGCTAGGTGTTAGTCTCTACTCCTGGAAGGATAGATCATCATCAATAAGTGTGCATTCATGCTTTGGAACCACCATAGTAACTTTAATCATAAGTCTTTCATATTAGCACTTGTGTAGCCATTGACATCCAGAAGTTGAAGAACTTCTTCAGAGTATACCTCAGCTGCAGAGGCCTGCCTTGTCTGATATTGCACTTTGTCAGGAAAACCTGCATCCAATCACCAAACAAGATGGGAGTATAAAGGCCTTGCCATTTTGACCTGATCAGGTATTAATAAAACTTTGGTGCAGTCTGCTACCTGTTGAGCTCCTGACCAGGTTGGCAAGGATGCATCAAAATTTAACTGCTTTCTCTTCCCAATTCTCCTTTTCTTTCTTCTTTGCAAAGGTTTTGATTCCAAATTAACATCTGGTACCTCAAACTCCATGTCAGAGTCTGCTTCCAGACAACCCAAGTTCACTTTATATTAATTAGTACTTAGAAAGAGAAAACTTAAAATGTAGATGGTCTATGTTTTTTCTGATACAATAATCAGTTTACGGATAGAAGTGGTAGATGTCATTTGAATAAATTGTCTACTGTCCTAAAAATATTGCCTAAATAGCCATTTATAAGTGACTTCTGGCTCATTTGTTCTAATTAAATGATATGGAGACAATCTCAAATATCTACTAATAAAATATGATTATAATTAGACTGCCAAGTCTCTGTTCCTCCATAAAGAATTTTTATATTCTACTCTCCTACCTTAATTTTCTTTCAAACTAGAACTGTTATGTTTCTCTGTCTTTAGCATATGTTCAATGATTATAGCTTCAACATTTTTGAGTTGAATAATGAAGCTTCATTAGACAACTTCTACTGGTAACGTGTTTTATCTCTATAATGATGATCACCTACTATATACTTCAATTTGATATATTTTAAAAATTAAATCAGGTGCAAGTAATATGCTTTCAAAATAGAATACATCATTTTCAAAAGGGAGTTATTTATATATGGGGTATTGCTTAACCAAACAATGAATTACTATCTAGTATTTTAATAACTAGAAGAGTTGTAACAGATTTTGTTTGTTACTTTTATATCAGTCTTCTTCATCAATTCAACATTTCTAAATAGGTTCTGTTAATACACAGAATTATTTAAATTAAGATTTATAATTAAGATAATTAAGTTGCTTAACTCATAAAACAATTCAGTGATATGTCCTTTCATGACAGTAGTGACTCTTTCTGTATACTAAACTCTCTAATGTATGCATCATTTCCATGGATTAATGATCTTATTTTTATTTGTATTTTATATTAAATTATGTGTGTACATGTACATGTACATATATATGATAGTGCTTGCTTTTCTCTAAATCTGACATAGAGCAAACATGTTGACCAAAAAATAAAGCAATCAAAACAAAACAAAATCTTATTTATCATTAGTTGGGCAGTATATTTGGCCTGCTAGCTAAGGATCCATGCTTATTTATAAAACAAAATATAAATAACAAGCCTTTAAGGAAAATAAAATTGTTTGTGACCAATTGTGAGTTATAACAAACTTTTCAAAGTAAATACAGGCCATAAAGCACTGTGGTTATATGTGAACAGGTATGTTACATACAGTTATAATGATTTTATACACATACACACACACATACACAAACCTTACCTATGGTTTCCTTACTATCACCTGACAATCATACAATAAATTATACACAAAGCAGCCAATGGGTTCTTAGAAGAATATCGATCAGATAGATCATGGCACTTTTGCTGAAAGTCTTTTAATGACTGACTCTCATGCACAGGATGAAATACAAACCTTAACCAAAATATAAGGGCTTACAGGTACTAACCACCTTCTTACAGAACCGCCCTCTTCCTGGGTCAATTTTGCCCCCGGCCTACTCTGAATTAGGTACCCTAGACATTTTAATTTTCTCTCACACTCAAGGCTTTCTGTATATCACATAACCCTATTTTATTTTCCATCCAACACATTGCTGTCTGAACATTTTTTGTTTATTTCTGTGCGAAATTGACTTCACTCATTTGAATATATGTGGGGGGTGGGAAGGGAAGAGAGAGAGAGAGAAAGAGAGAGAGAGAAAGAGGAGAGAAGGAGAGAGGAGAGACAGTGAGAGAGAAAAAGAAAGATCTTTTCTCATGTTCATGACTGAATTCACAGTGAATAAAAAATCCCTGTCATATAGGTGTGTTTTAGTTTTAGGCTGCCAAAATCAATATATCAGTGATGGGTTGGATTTTACGATGGTTATTTATTAGCTTTCAAGCTTACAGTTCTGAAACTGTGAAAATGTCCAAATCTAGTCATCATCAAAATGATACTTTCTTCCTAAAGACCAGCTGTCAACAATCTCCTGGATTCTTCTGTCACAGGGCAAGGCACATGGCAGCATCTGCTGGTCTCTCCCATCTCTTCTGGGTTTTGTTGCTTTCGGCTTCTTGCTTCAGTGGCTTTCCCTTTTTTGTCTGAATTTCATTCTCTTATAAAGGATTCCAGAGAAAGGATTAAGACCCAAACTTAGCTTAAGAGCCTACTCACCAAAAGATCCTATTCACAATGGGTTCACATCCATAGGAATGAATCAACTTTAAGAACATATTTTTCTAGGATTCATATAGCTTCAAAGCTTCAGAAGGAAGAAGACAGTAAGTCAGATTTGTTTTAACAAAAATAAATGAATGGATCAATATAATTAAAATTAGTCACTGACTGTTAGCACATATATTGAAAATTATTCATGTCTTATTTTATAATTAAGTAATTCAATTAAGATAAAATAAGTAGAACACACAATATTTGATAAAACTGTTACGATTTTATGTAGTGTTTTTAAAATTTTCCAAAGACATCGGGAATTCCAGCAGTATTTTCATGAGATAAATTAAATAGGTGATCTTTCATCCAATTTACAGTTTAAAAATACCAAAACTGATATTTTTAGTTTTCAAATTATATCCAGGACCATTTATCCAGTTAGCAGTAAAATAAGGACTTAAACTTCCATGTGCTGCCTCAAAAACTTAGTGCTTATTGTGATGCACTTATATCTATGAATGTATAGATATTTTCTAAATAGTATTGCTGCATTTTAACAATATATATTGAATAAAATGGCTTCGCTTTGATTACTTATTTCAGAGGATTAATGCTAATAGGGTGGGGTATAGATTAGGTAGGAAGGAGTAGTAGTAACATTATAGATGTTGATAAGTTATTGGTGGTAAAAGGATGCTAATATTTCTCAATACTCATCCTTTCATTTAATGCATATGCAGCATCTACCCACTATGCTAAGATCTATGAATACAATGATAAATGAGATACATTCTCAGCCCTCAAAGTGCTCACCTTGGAAGCACTGTAATTAACCAAGCCAAAGGTTTGCATCTCAAAGAGGAATTGGAAAAAATTCACCAGTATGAAATGATACTACAAAGAAAATGTAACCTATCACTTAGACATTAAAATTTTAAAATGAACAGATCTAGATCCTTGTTCAAGTCAATATACTTTGCAAAAATGAAATCTAATGGTAAAAGTCTATTCAATAATTTTATTTATTTCTTCACTTATATTTGTGCTCCTTTATCCCACAATTTTATCAAATTCCTGAGCATAAAGAACATTGCTTTCTCAAGATTTGTCTGTATGTATTGATCATCCATCATTGTCACTATTCATAGTAACACTTTCCCTTAAGATGTTTCCACAATAGGTTGACAATGTTTAACAAAAATCATTGTCAACATAACAGAAGCTCTGTCTCCATTTGGGATTACATACAGCTGTGATAAAGAAGATTCTAGTGTGTGTGAGAACTTAAATGGTGAACAAATCTGGAAAGTCAAATAACATTGAAATGTATTTTAAGGATATCACCAGTAAAATAAGTAACAAAAATATTTATTAATAAATATATCATTTTAAAAGAAAGAATTGGAAATGCAAAGCAACCCTTGATGGTAAATAACACATAGGAATATAATATTTGCTGCTATTGAATCTTTTGGAAGGAGAACAGTGATGCATAGAATGATAGCTTGCTGGTCATTGGGCAGTTTTAAGACACGTTTTTTTCAGTAGATTCCCTCTGGACCAGTCTCTGTTTCATATGTATAGATCCATCCAAACTCAATGACAGGTAAGCTGAGCATACACTAAGGTAATGATAATAGTAATAATAATACAGGAATAACAAAACCTATTTTGGATAACACCATGATAATCAAATTCACTCAAAAAATGTGAAAATTTCCACTTCCAACCGAAATGGAGTATAAAGGATTGAATGTAAAACAATACCAACAACAATAACAAAAACATGTAAAAACATAATTTATATAGAGAAGGCAAAAATGGCAGAACATAAAAAAGGTATTTTGGAAAAAAGTGCTCTTTTTAATTAATTCATATAATCATGATTTTAAACTAATAAGGTTGTATTATATTTGTTTTCAGAATCAATTATATATTGAGAACTATGATTAAATTATGCATATCCTTTCATACTACAAGGAGGCATAGGTTTTCATTCATTACTTTTTGTTCTTTTTGGAAGGAAAAAGAATAAATATATTTGTTGAAAAGAAGGTGCCACTTCATTTTGGATCTTCTTTATGAACATTAGCACCAAACGTTAATGAATCTTCCTTCCTTTAAGAATTAACAACAGAACACATGATTATTTGTAAATGGTACTTATTTTCTGTTGTGCTGATAAATTTTGCTCCATCTTCCATGATATCAAAAGGATATTTTGCTTCATGATCACTGAATGAATCATTTATTTAAGCCTGCTCTAAGTACTATACGCAACGTGTTATTCACATGTATTTCCTGTGCCATGCACACACAAGGTACTATGACTAATGCTTTTTAATAATAATTAAATCAACGAATATTGTTATAAGTCTTTCAGGCAGATTTTTCCTGTTCTAGCTGTTGGATCAATAATCTGGCCTTTCCTAAAATGTAAACAGTTTTCTGATAATTTATTACCTGGAGCACTCATTTAACCATTCATAATCCATTTTTTTTTCCCGCTGACATTGACAGTAACATTTCAAACTTGCATCAAAATTCAAATTTCACATATTTATTCTATCCAACTAGATATTCAGCTAGATTTCCAATTATTTCAGCATTTAATTTAGACATTTGGGGTGTTTGTCTCTTCAATGATCCTAGATAAAGTACTTGTTTACACTTGGCACAACTATGCATTCATTAATGTAACTTGCCAAATCCAATGGTCATTTATTTCTATTTTAGTTTTCTTACCTTTTGTTATTTTTCTAAGTAATCATGTTTTCCAAATTGGAACCTAAGAACCTTTCAAATGTGCATATGAGAATGATAGTATTAAGTGAACAATAGTATGAACATGGTCCGCTATTAGGTTTCCAGGAAAGTTTGCAAAAATCCCAAAATATTAGTAAAACATTTTCTATTGAAACATATATGTACATAATTTGAAATAGAATGCAAAATTTTCATTACTTTTACAGGTAAGTGAATTCAAGAAATGCTGCACTTGTGACTGATCACCTTCGACTTCATCACTAGCCACTTTAACTCCCTTCCAAAGGAATTCTCTATAAATAAGCACTATTCGTCATGAAACTTTCTCCCCCTTAGTGCTATTACATAATTTGTGACTGGTTCATCTATTGCTTCTCACACCATTATGTTTATTTTTTGGTAATGTTTATTCTTGTATTTATTTTCCTTTCCTGTACCTTATGCTCCATTTCTATCCCCATCTTCAATACACATGACAACCAAATCAACTCAAATGAAATAAACTTTCAGAGTGCCTTTAGAGTTGATATAAGCTTGGATTTTACATAGGGAGACTAGCGTGAAGATCAAGTTTGCAGTGAGTCTGGTTGATGAAGACGTTTTTTTCACTAATTTTTAGAGGAAAGTCACAAGATGGCTATATGTCTAGAGAAGTGAGGCTGCATATTACATTATATAATCATTTTTTGTTTTCTTGTTTGTCTCACCAATTGAAGAATGAACATTGTTAGAAATGAAACAAGATCACAATCATTTTTGTTACCTAGAAGCTACCATTTAGCTTGTCACATATTAAATTTCAAAATAACACGTAATAAGTTTCAACTCAATAAATATTTAGTGAATAAAACATATTAATTTATTTTTATAACAGAATTCAAAATAACATTATCTAAAATAATGAGTGAATTTCCATGTTTTCAGTGGAAAGAGGCTAGCAACTTTTGCTAATGCCACTTTCCTCACTCATAATTTGTAATTGTTTCTACAAATTTTTTAGGATTATAATGAAATTTCCCTTGCATACATGGCATAGAAGCAAACAAATCCTCACTGCCTTGAACAAAGATGTTGTCTAATATCTTGAAGGAATCAATAGTTGCATATTGTTAGAATTGAATTGAACTCTATTCCAATGAGGAATAAATTTTGCATTGAAAATAATACCTAAGCATTATAAATTTCAATGATTATATTGATAGACCATAAACTAATATGATATGGTTGACAATAACAGAAAAAAAATATACCATTAAATGGTTGCTATTTGTTGATGGTTATTGAATTCACCTGAAATTAATGACAGTTGCCACAGCAGAAAAATTTCCAAAATTTCAGGGACTTAACAAAATGAAGATTTATTTCTCACTTGCACAAAATCCAGAGTAGATCAAAGTAACCCCTATAATTTTGGAGTTTCTATCTCAGGAATATGATACCTCCAAAATCACTCATGTTTGAGGAGGAGAGGTAAGGAGGAAGCTTGGTCTAGAAAAACAGGCCATTGTGAGTAGATGGAAATAGTAACACAGTCTCATACTTTTTGCAAAGAAAACATTTAAGCATACATAGGTTTTGTTTGAATACTACCACTCTGCATCAGTCTTCATTAGTAAATCAATATCTAATACCAATGACCATATTCATTATAAAATAGACTGAGAACTTTAGATTATATTGAATTTAATAACCCAATTTTATGTAATTTATCAAATATTATGTATATATATTAATGTGTTTAAGTACATTAAGAATGGCAGAAGTTAATTCAACCTTGAAAGTGAGCCATTTTCATATTCTCAATTATGGCATTATTTTCATGTAACTTGCTACAAGCTCTGGTTAAAGTTTTTTCTTCTGTTATATTTCTCATGAGCAATTAACAAATATGATGATCTTCCTGAAGAGTCCGTCAGGAACTGAAGTGTGTACTGCTAGTGTTTTGAATTGTTTTTGCTGCCGGTATAAAATGATTAACACTAAATTTCAGATATGTGAGGGCTCACTTGCAAATCATAACTTATACATTTGTAATATTTATGTTATGTTGGAAAAATCCTTTTGTTTTCCTCCATCAAGTTTATTATAGCTTGGGGCTGCTATCTTCTAATGGAAGACATTTTTACATATTAGTTTTTATTAACTAAGGCTTAACAAAGATTAACAAAGATTAACAAAGGCTTGCTTTATTTCCCTGTGTGCTTATTTGTTTATTTTTCTATATCTAAGCTAAATATCCCCTGGAAATCTGGAAATTCCTGTATTGCATTTTAAATTTCAGTTAACTGCTCCTGTAACACAATGTTTTAGTTTGCCCAAGGACTGCCAATGTAAAGTACCAGAAATGTACCGGCTTTTATAAAGGGTATTTATTTGGGGGTAAAATCTTATAGTTCCAAGGTAATGAAAAATCCACCTCAACGCATTGTAAGATGAGCTTTCTCACCCAAGTCAGCTGCCACATATTGTAGCAAGATTGTAGGCAATTTCTTCCTGGTCTCTGCCTTCCTCTCCAGGCTGTACCATCTCCAAGAGGTCAGGTAAAAACAACCAAGCATAAGGCTTGTCTTTTACCAGGCCTCTTCTCTCAGGCTCACCTGCTCTGCTTTTATACCATTTCAGCTGAAAGCTCTCAGAAAAATGGCTCACTCTCCTCAGGGCCTCAGCTCCTTGAGCTTCTCCTTTCCACCATACAGCAGCATCAAATATGGCAGGGCTCTTTTCCAGTGTGTTTCTATTTTTTTTATTGGACCCATAAAGATGGTGGTATAGCAGTTTGGCATTATTTATGAATTACATAAGTAGATTTGGGATTATGTTTGTGAACTGGTCTTTTCATCTGAGCATATTAGAATATATTGGATTCAGAAGTTTACATTATTAAATAATGATTAAGACTTTGATTGGGCCACATCAGTGGGATGTGCACCACATCCTACTCTGCACCACAGAGAAGGGAGGTCAGAGTTTTTGAGATGGAACCTGGGGTGTAAACAGACAGAGAAGCAGATCCAGCCGTGTTCCCAGGAAGAGAGACAAGCCAGTCGCCTGATATTCTACAACTGTCCTTGTAGAGAGGGCAAAGCAGATGAGCCTGGAGAGAAGCAAGCCCCAAGAAGAGAGGAATCCAGGAAGCCTGTACCCTTCCAGACATTGGCAGCCATCTTGCCCCAACACATGGCAACGGACTTTGGTGAGGGAAGTAATTTATGTTATGGCCTGGTAATTGTAAGCTTCTACCCCAAATAAATAGTCTTTATAAAGACAACAGATTTCTGGTATTTTGCAACAGCATTGCTTTGGCTGACTAATTCAGGTGAAGACTCAACCTGATTCATGCCTCCCTGAGGTAGACCAGAAAAAAGTTCTCATACCCATAGGAGTGGAATAGTCTACAAACAATTTCTCTTTGAGATTAATAAAATAATTTCAAACTGTCACTCACAGCATATGATGCAGTGTGTAATCTTGGGTCAGATCTTTACAAGGAAAAGTATTTGCTGGAAGATGGAAAATAATGTTTTCTTCTTATTGATATCAATTTGACTTTTCAATATCAGATAATACATGACAAAGTTTCAGAAGTACTATCTCTCATTTTAGAATGAGTCATGAAAATAAAATAGATGAATGTGATTTCAATTGTCCTGCTCCCATTGAAATTACTGAGAATGGAAAAAATGTAATGAAGAGTAGGGATCAAATCTAAATAGGCAGATCAATGTATCTGAATATTTTCAAAAATTAGATTTATGGTATCAAAAACTTAAGAGTTAAAATATTTCTCATTCACTAATTGTTCTTCTTTAATATAAGCCTATCATTATATCTAAAGAAATAATGTTTGTAATTAAGTTGTAGAAACATTTACTGATCATTATCCAAAAAGTTCTTTTTTCTTGCTTTATGAAAAAACTGTATTCATTTATAAATAAATTACGGAATTTGTATACAATGAAAGAAACTGTGGGGAGATGATATAATGGAAGAAAGTCCTTCTAGTGTCTGAAATACACAGGGGTAATAGTCAGAATATAAAAAAAAAATCCTCTAAAACAAAAGAATAGAAAACCAAGAGAAATATAATCAAAGTATGAAACAGGCAATTCAACAAAAGGAAAATGTGAAGAGGAAGTAGCTAGATGAACAGATGCTTAATGTCACTAGCAGTCAGAAATACTCATGAAAACAATAAAAAATACTAATTTATGGGAATAAGAATGTCAAAAATTTGTTTATAAAATGTTTTTGGAGGTGATGTTATCAATATGGTGATGTAAGACATCTTCTAGGAAAGTCTCACATCAGAATCAATTAATAAAAAGACAAATTCTATTTGCCTGGAATTCTGGAGGATGATAAATATCTGAGAAGGATGCCACAAATCCTGAATGGAAGAAAAAGAAAAACAATCACTAACATCAGGTAGAAAATTTCTGCCCAGGACCTTGATCCTGCACATCATGGAAGCTGTGCCTAAGCTGCAGGGCCCCAGTGTCCTGCCACAGATGCAGATGATAGAACCAATCACATGCATATCCAGACCCAAGGACATAAGTCAGCAGAAACCCAAGGGGAACACAAGTGGCTAAGGAGTTCCACATACAAAAGTAACCCCTGAGGAAAAAGGAGAGTGAGAGAGACTGGCAGAACTGTAGGCAAGGTGTGTACACTCAATCTAGACTCTGTTTGCTGGATCACCTCAAAGCAAAATTGGCCTTGGATTGACACACTTTTCTTGATTGACCCCATCTGGGTTTCCAGAGTATGACAGTGCAATGGGGAAGAAACCAGAGTCAGAAAAAACATCATAGAACAAAAATAAAAGAGAGAAACTGAACTTTTGTAAGACAGGACAGGTCCCATAATTGAAAAGTGTTAAGGAAAAGGGGGCACTGAAAGAAGGAGAGATTTAAATGAATCATGAAAGCTGGGAAGAAACTTCTGCACAGAGAAATAACCAAGGAAAGGAAGCTTCCTCCTGGATGTGAAGCAATTGCACAAACGGCAACCTTAAAATTATACCACAAATCCAGGGTTTGAATCAGATGAAGAAGAACGGAAAAATCTGAATAGTTAACATAGATTCAGAATAAATTGGAAAAGGTGTCAAAGGGAAAGTGCAAAAGAAAAGCTTTAACTTAAAGCCAATCAACAATTAAACCACAGACAAGAGGGAGAGACTGACCTTCAGAATTAACACATCAAAATAATCAGATGCTCAGAGATCAACAAAAATATATTATAAGCCACATCAGTCAAGGGAACAAATCAAATAAGCAAATACAGACTGAGAGGTGATAATTTATTTGTTTTTTATTATTTGTTATTATTATTGGAATAATGAAATGCTCTAAAGTAACTGCAGTGATGAATGCACAACTATGTGATTATACCTCATACTACTGATTGCACACTTTGGATTGATTTATGCTTTATTAATATGTACAAAGAAAATTAATTTGTTAAAAAAATTCATGGGAGACACAGATTTGGAACAACTAATTAAAGAAATTCAAACAAATCTTCTAAATCAATTCAAGAAGATGAAGGAAAATATGGATGTAGTGCTAAAGGATATTAAGAAGAAAATGTATGACCATAAAAAAGAATATGAACATTTAAAGAGAAAACTAACAGAAATTATGGGGATGAAGAATACAATAGAGGAATACAAAACTAGATTTGAACATGCAGAAAAAGGAAACAGTGAAGTAGATGATAGGACAATAGATGCCATAGGAAGAACAGATAGAGAAAGAATAGGAAAAATTGGGCAATGTCTTGGGGATTAAAGTGACACCATAAAGCATACAAATATATGCATCACAGGTGTTCCAGAAGGAGAAGAGAAAAGAAAAGGGGAAGAAAGGAAATTTAAAGAATCAATGACCAAAAATTTCCCAAATCCTATGAAAGACAAAAATATACATGTCCAAAAGCACTACATATTCCAAACAGAACATATCAAACTAGACCTCTAAGATACATACCAATCAGAATGTCAAATGTCAAAGAAAGAGAAATAAAAAGGCACCTAGGGAAAAATGATTTGTCACAAACAACTTGTGGTAGTTTGAGATTTTTATGAATCCCGAAAAGAGAAAGATTATGTTTGAAAAATAAATTATTCCTGTGGATATGATACCTTTGAATTCATTAGATTCATTTGAGATGTCCTTGATTAAATTATCTTTAAAATGGGGCTTTGACCACAAAAGTAAGGCATGAGTTAGGTTGAGTCACAGCTCCTTGGTGGGCTAATATAAACAGACACTTACTCAAGACTTCACATGGGAGAGAGATCTGCTGTGTTTCATCCTGAGACACTGGGGAGAGATGTACCATTTGCCTGATAGTTTACAACTGACCTTGGGTAAAAAGCTGAGACTGAAATAGAAAGCCCTGAGAGATGAGACCTAACCAGGAAAGACAGAGGACAGGAAGCCCAGAGGGAAAATAGATACCAGGCAGAGATCAGTGACCATCTTTCTTCAACATTTGGCAAGTGACTTTAGTAAGAAAGTGACTTTGATTTGGACTCTTTACCCTTGTAACTGTGAGTTTTCACCCACAAAAAAGAATCCTTTATAAAAGCATACTTTGCATCAGCACCCCTTTGGTTGACTAAAACAGAATTTGGTACTAGGAGTGGGGTACAATCTAATATAGTTACCAAAAATGTTGGAACAGTTTTATAAATGGGTAAGGGTGTTTGGTGTTTTTTGGATGGCTTGTGAGGTGCTTGATGGAAAAGGCCTAGAATGCTTTAAAGAGACTGTTGGTAGCCTAAATTTATTTCAGATTAGGTCTTAGAAGGAAATGATGAAACTATTATCAGAAACTGGAGGATAGGTGATAAGTGTTCTCTTCCAGAGAATTTAGCAAGATTGATTCAAGATGTTACATTATTTTGGGAAGGCTGAATTTGCAAATGGTAAGCCTGGACATTTAGCTAAAGAATTTTCTATAGTAAACTTGGAGAATACCTCCTGTCTTCTCCTAGCAGCTTATAGCAAAATGTTAGATGAAAGAGATAAGTTGAGAAGTGAATTGTTGGACACAAAGAAACCAGAGACTGATTCTGGAAATTCCAAGCCCCTGTAAATCAAGTCCCTAGAATATAGTACTCCATTAACTTAAGAATTAACTGAATTTGGAACTTGTAAGCCAGGATTGAAAATGCAGGTATCTAGGAAAGACTTGTGGAAAGTCTTACTGTCTGATGGTTTGTAACCCTGATTCTTGGATGCTAAATCAACAAGCTTTCTGTGAGATCTGTATGAATAAAACCACTGTCTACCTGGACTAAAAGATACATGGAGGGGAGAGATGAAAGGAAAAACAGCTGTAAGGGGAAAACCATTCAAGTTGAGGTCTGGAATTAAGACATTTCCTTGGACCAAGTGATGGACCCCACCCATTGTACAGAGAGGGAGAGTTTGCCCCTGCATTTGAAGATGGTGGATGTTCCAGCCCATATTTCAGGGAGAGTTTTGGCACCCCAGGCTACCGAGGGTGGAGCCCATTCCCTGGTATTTGGGGAGTGTAAGGTTGCCACCCCATGGCTCTGAGAGTGGTGGGCCTGTTTCCCATACATTAAAGCATACCTGGTCACTACCACACTCTTCTGAGAAGGTTGGGTCTTTGTGCCAGAGATTAGGGAGAATGTTGCCACCACCTCACTGTACTAAAGGGGTTGAGGCTCTACCAGAGATTGGAGAAATTGTGACCCTCACCCAATGTTATGGAAAAGTGGGGTCTGAGCTTGATCACAACCCAGATGTTTGATGAGCATGGAACCAAGAAAATTACCAATGGGGCAAGCCTGTGGAAAGGGTGGGTCCCCATCCATCCCCAAGGAAAAGAAACCAGCATCTTAAGAATGGATCTTAGACTTTGAAATTTAATGATTATGCCCTGCAGGTTTTCAAAACTGTTGGAGACCTGTGACACGTTTCCCTCCCCAAATTTCCTTATGGCAATGCAAATGTTTATCCTATGTCTGTCTCTCTGTATACTGGAAGCAGATATCTTGTTTTGTAAATTTCACATGTCTACATCCAGGAGGGACTTTGCCACTAGATAAACTGTATTCCTATAGCTGATTGTGACATGATTTTGTACTTAGTATTGCTATTGAAAGAGTTTATGGTGTTTTGAATGTCGTAATGTCTTTTTGGGATTCGGCAGGTAGAGTCTGGCAGTTTGAGATTATTTGTGAATCCCTAAAAGAGAAAGATTATGTTTGTAAACTAATCTCTTCTTCTGAGTGTGATATACTTGATTTCATTAGATTCAGCTGAGATGTCCATGTTCAAATTCCCTTTAAAATTAGGGCTTTGATTCAACTATATCAGTAAGGTATGACTCAAGTTGATCCCTGCCTCCTTGGTGGGATGATATAAACAGACACTCACTCAAGAAGACATGTGGGAAGAGAGAGAGTTCTTTCATGTTTGGTCCTGGGGCCTTGGGGAGAGAGGGACAATTTGCCTGATAGCTTACACCTGTCTTTGGCTAAACAGCCATGACTGATATCAGAAGCCCAGAGAGAAAAGTCCTAAACATTGAAAGAGAGGACAGGAAGCCTGGAGGGAAAAAGAGAGACCAGGCAGAGATCAGCGAACATTTTGCTTCAACATGTGGCCACTAAATATTGTGAGAAATCAACCTTGAGTTGAACTCTTTACAGCCTGGTAAATGTAAGTTTTTTACCCCAAATGAAAACCCTTTATAAAAGTCAACAGATTTCTGGTACTTTGTATCAGCATCCCTTTGGCTGACTTATACACAAGGGATCCTCAAGAAGATTAAATGCTGAATTTTCATCAGAAACCATGGAGGTGAGAAGGCAGTAGTACGATATAATTAAAGAACTCTGCCAGTCAGAATTCTTTATCCAGTTCTTTATCCAGGAAAACAATGCTACAAAAATGAGAGACAGTTTAAAATGTACAGATAAAGAGAAGCTGAAAGTTCATCAGCAAAATAACTGCTCTACAAGCATTACTACAGGGAATTCTGCATGTTGAAAGAAACGGAAAGGAGAGAATGGCTTGAGGTAGTGTGAAGAAATGAAGATCTCCAGTAAAGGTAACCAAAATAATAAATACAAAACATAATAACCTGATATCCTAAATATTAACTCTACTCTTTAATAGCTATCAGAGTCAGAGTACAATTGAACAAGTAAAAGGCATATATCATAATGGACATGCAAAATATAAAGAGGTAAGGTGGGATAAAAAACATAAAGGGGGAAACAGAGGGATATGGAAATAGAGAAGTGTACACTTTTGAAACTAAGATATTATCTTTTCATATTAGTAGGTTATAGATGTAGGTTGTGTAATACAAATGCCAGAAAATACAAAGAGGTATTTAAAAAATACACAAAAACAGAGGATAGAAGTGGCAAGATGGCATTAGTTTAAGTGTGCACTTATCATCTTTCTTGCAAAAAGTGACTGAATGGGGGCAAGATCCTGTCTGAGTGAGCGGTTTTGGGAACCCACAAAGCAGGAGGCTTCTGGGAAGTAGGAAGTACCTACCAGCTTCCATGAGCCTGTTTAGGATCCCCTGGGAGGAGGGAGTGGTTTGGAAGAGGGTTGAGAGTCATTTTCCTGTAGTGAGTTCAGTTGCCAGGGTTCTATTTGAATTTCAAAAGGGAATTCAACCAGACCTGGAGAGGTGAGGGGAGACCTCTCACACAAGCTATAGCATCTTGCTGCCCTGGAAGAGAAAGCAGTAAGAATAGAAAGGGGGCAGGGGCAGACTCCTAATCAGCAGGAATCTATGCAAATGCAAAAAGTCAAACCTACCCAGGGCAAAGTGACTGGATAGCTTTCTAAAGAGCTAAATGACCCAAAAAGAAAGTTTAGTTTAGTGGAGGAGTTTCCACCTGATGCAAGGTCCTAGTTTGATTCCTGGCTCCTCATAGAGTAATGATCCACTGGGATATCAAACATTCAACTGATAGTTTAGGACAGGAAAACATAGACATTATTTTTGTATTAGCTTCTCTTGGGTCTCTTATTTTTCCTGAAAATGGTTACATTAAAAAAAATTTAACTTAGTTTACTTGCTAAAACCTGCTTCAAAACCTGCAGAGGGAACACTGCAAGGTAATTGATTGATGAACACGGGCAATCTGAGAAGCTCCACAGGGGCCTAAGAGGGAAGCTGTCCTTCCTTAGTTTTTGTCTGACTGCTTGCTTGTGTGTTTGTTTTGTTTTCTTATTTTTCTTTCCTCTTTCTTCTCTCCCCCCTCTTTTTTTAAAATTAGGGGTTGCTGGCTTGTTTCTTGTTTGCTGTGTTTCCTCTTCCTTGATTTCCCCTTTTCTGTGTATATCAGGTTTGTCTACCAATGCTATCTCTTTTCCTTCCTTCATCTCTCTACCTTCTGCTTTCTGTTGTTGTTCTTACATTCTACCTCTTTTCATTTCTATCTCATCTATTCTGTTTCCTTTATTAAGTTTTTCTTTTTGTCCTTTCTTTTCTCTTTCCCTCTCCCCTCATTATTCTAGCCTTTTAATTCCTTCTATATATTTTTCTCTATTTGGTTTCCCATTTCATTGTAGGTACTCCACTTTTTTAAATTCCTGTAACTCTACAATACTTACATTAGTTAAATATTGATTTTCCAAGATCTTATATGGTTCCTCTTCTAACTTTTAGTATTATTATTACTATTAACCTTTTTCTTTTCTAACCTGTTTCACTTTCTCTGGCACCAATCTTTTTCTTCAAGGGAACATAGAAAACAGCAAAGAAATAGAACAAAAGGAACAAAGTATCAGAGAGAAAACTTAACACACACACAGAAACAGCAGCTAAATAGAACCCCAGAGTAGATAGAGAAGTTATTAAACTGAATGAACCCATCAATAAAAAGATGACCAGATGGCAACAAAAAATAGCAAATCATGTCAAGAAGCAGGAAGACATGTCCCAGTCCAATGAACAAACTAAAATCCAGGAAGAGATGCAGAATATCAAACAACTAAATAAAGCTGTCCAAAAATATCATGGATCACCGTAATGAAGTAAAGGAAGAGATTAAGGATATAAAGAAGACACTGGGAGAATGTACTGAAGAAATTATAAACATACATAAAAAGATAACAGATATGATGGTGATGAATGGCACAATTCAAGAAATTAAAAACACACTGGAAGGACTTAACAGCAGATTTGAACAGGCAGAGGAAAAATTAGCAATGTGGAAGACAGTACATCTGAAATCAAACAAATAGTAGAACAAATAGATAAAAAGGTGGAAAAAATCCAGCAGGGAATTAGGGATTTGAACGACAGCACAAAATGCACAAACATGCATTATAGGAGAAGAAAAGGGAAGGGGGACAAAATGAGTGTAGGAGGAAATAATAGCTGAATATTTCCCAACCATAATGAGGGAAATGGACATATATGTCCAGGAAATGCAGTGCACCCCAAAGAGTATAAATCCCAACAGGCCTACTCCAAGACACATGTCCAATGCTCAAGACAAAGAGAAAATACTGAAGGCAGCAAGAGAAAAGAGAAACATTACATATAAGGGAAGCTCAATAAGATTAAGTGGTGATTTCTCATCTGAAACCATGGAAACAAGAAGGCAGCAGTATGACATAGTTAAGGTACTAAAAGAAAAAAAAAACTTCCAACCAAGAATTCTCTAGTAAGCAAAACTGGTCTTCAAAAATGATGGAGAGTTCAAAATATTCACAGATAAAAAGAAATTGAGAGTATGCAAATAAGAAACCTGCCCTTCAAGAAATTCTAAAGGAAGTTCTGCAGGTTGAAAGGAAAAAAAAAAAAAAACAGGGGAGAGAGTGTTGGAGGAGAGTGTAAGAACAACTAAAAAGACAAAAGGAGAAATAAAAACAACATGTGACATACAAAAACCCAAAGAAAAATGGCTAATGTAATTCCTTGAGAGTAGTAACACTGAATGTTAATGGATTGAACTCACCAGTCAAGAGACACAGATTGGCAGAATGGATAAGGAAATATGACCCATCTATATGCTATCTACAAGAAACCCACCTTAGACCCAGAGATTCAAGGAGACTGAAAGTGAATGTCTGGAAAACAATCTTACAAGCAAACAATAATAAAAAAAAGGGTGGGAGTAGCTATACTAGTACCAGACAAAATAGGCTTTAAATGCAAAAATATTGTAAGAGACAAGACGGGACACTATATATTAGTAAAAGGAGTAATCATTCAAAAAGAAAGAACAATCATAGACATTTATGCACCTAATGAGAGCACCTCAAATATATCAGGCAAACTCTGGAAAAACTGAGTGGAGGAATGGATGCCTCTACAACTACAGTGAGGAAATTTAATACACCATTATCATCATTAGACAGAACATCTCGACAGAGAATCAAAAAAGAAACAAAGACTTTGAATAATACATTAGAGGATCTGGACTAATAGACACATACAGAACATTACACCCAAATACAGCAGGATATACATTCTTCTCGAGTGCACATGGATCATTCGCCAAGATAGACCATATACTAGGCCACAGAAAAATTCTCAATGAACTCAAAAAGATTGAAATTATACATAGTAATTTCCCTGACCACAATGGAATAAAGCTGGGAATCAGTAAGTGCCAGAGAATCAGACCAGAAACAAAGATATGGAAGTTGAAAAAACAGTCATAGAAAAACAGTGGGTCAAGGAGGAATTTTCAAAACAAATCAATGGCTACTTTAAAATGAATGAAAATGACAACACCACATATCAAAACATATGGGACGCAGCAAAACCTGTACTGAGAGGGAAATTTGTAACAATAAATGCATATATCAAAAAAGAAGAAAGAGCTAAAATGAAAGACCTAACTGCATACCTGGAGAAATTGGAAAAAGAACAACAGAGTAACCCTAAAGGAAGTAGAAAGAAAGAGGTAACAAAGATTAGAACAGAACTAAATGAAATAGAAAATAAGAAAGCACTAGAAAAAATAAAGAAAACCAAAAGATGGCTCTTTGAAAAGATAAGTAAAATTGATAAACCCTTAGCTAGACTAACAAAGAGAAAAATGCAAATACACAAAATAAGAAATGAGGAAGAGGATATCACCATTGACCCCACAGAAATAAAGAGCGTACTAAGATGATACTTTGAAAAATTATATGCCAACGAGAAGGATAATTTAGAGGAAATGGACAAATTCCTAGAAACATACAAGCAACCTACATTGACAAAAACAAACAAACATGAATATAAACAGACCAATCACAAGTAAACAGACAGAATCTGTCATCACAAATCTCCCAAATAAGAAGATCCAAGGACTAGATGACTTCACAGGTGAATTCTACTAAACGTTCTGGAAAGAACTAAAACCAATTCTGCTTAAACTGTTCCATAAAATAGAAGTAGAAAGAATATTGCTTAGTTCATTCTATAATGCCAGTGTAATCTTAATACCAAAGCCAAACAAAGTTGTCACAAGAAAGGAAAATTCCAGACCAATCTCTCTAATGAACCCAGATGCTTAAATCCTCAACAAAATACTTTCTAATTGTATTAAACAACACATCAAGTGAATTATACACCATGACCAGGGTTTCATCCCTGGTATACAAGGATGGTTCAACATAAGAAAATCAATCAATGTAATACATCACATAAATCTAAAGAAAAAAATCACCTGATCATCTCTACAGATGCAGAAAAAGCATTCAAGAAAATATAGCAAAAGATAGAATAGAAGGAAACTTTCTGAGCATGATAAAGGGTATATATGAAAAATCCACAGCTAACATCATATACAATTTTGAAATCCTAAGCTTTCTGACTAAGATTGAAAAAATAAAGGAATAACCACTATCACTGCTCTTATCTAACATTGTTTTAGAAGGACTTGTGTGAGCTCTGAGGCTAAAAAAAAAGATATGAAAGGCATCCAAATTGGAAAGAAAGAAGTAAAAATTTCACTACTAGCAGATGACATGATCCTATACATAGAAAGCCCTGAGAAATCTACAACAAAGCTTCTAGAACTTAAAAATGAGTTCGGTAAAGTCGCAGGTTTTATAAGATTGGTGCTCAGAAATCAGTAGCATTTCTGTACACCAATAATGAGCAATTTCAGGAGGAAATCAAGAAAAAAAATACCACTTAAAATAACACCTAAAAAAATACTTAAAAATAAATTTAACTAAAGATATAAATGACTTACACACAGAAAACTATACAACACTGTTAAAGGAAATCAAAGAAGACTTAAATAAATGGAAGAATATTACCTTTTCATGGTTAGGAAAATTAAATGTCCTTAACATGTCTATCCTACCCAAACGAATCTACAGATTTAATGCAATCCCAATAAAAATCAACTTAGCCTTTTTTACTGAATTTGAAAAACTAGCTATACAATTTATTTGGAAGAGCAAGAGACCTTGAATAGCCAAAGACATATTGAAAAAACTATGATATTGGAGGAATCACACAACCTGTCTTTAAAACCTACTACAAACCTAACCAGTGGTCAAAACTGCATGTTATTGGCACAAGGATAGACATACTCACCAATGCAACTGAATTGAGAGTTCTGATATAGATCCTTGCACATACAGTCATCTGATACTTGACCAGGCCCCCAAACCCACTCAACTGGGAGAGAATAGCCTCTTCAACAAATGGTGTCTAGAGAACTGAATATCCATATCCAAAAGAATGAGAGAAGAACATCATCTCACGTCGTATATAAAAATCAACTCAAAATGGATCAGAGATCTAAATATAAGAGCCCAGACCATAAAGGCCTTGGAAGATAATGTAGGGAAGCATCTATAGGACCTTGTAATAAAAAAATGGCTTCATGAATTTCACACCAAAATGATGAGCAGAAAGAAAAAATTGATAAATGGCACCTCTTCAAAATTAAAAACTTTTGCACCTCAAAGAATTTTGTCAGGAATGTGAAAAGGCAGTCTACTAAATGGGATAAAATATTTGGTAACCATGTGTGATACAAGCCTAATATCCAACATATATATAATAAGTCCTGTATCTCAAAAATAAAAATACAAACAACCCATTTAAAAAATGGGCAAGTGATTTGAACACACTTCTCCAAAGAAGAAATACAAATGGCTAAAAAGCACATGAAGAGATGCTCGACATCTCTCGCTATTAGGGAAATGCAAATAAAAACTACAATGAAATACCATCCTACATCCATTAGACTGGTGGCCATTAATAAAACAGAAGTCTACAAGTGTTGGAAAGGATGTGGAGGAATGGGATCCCTTATCCACTGCTGGTGTGAATACGTAATAGTCCAGCCTCTGTGCAGGGCAGTTTGGCAGTTCCTCAAAAACTAATTGTAGAGCTGCCATATGGCCCAGCAATTCCACTGCTGGGTATATACCCAGAAGAATTGAAGGCAAGGACACAAACATATATGCACACCAATGTTCACAGAGGCATTATACAATATAGCCAAAAGTTGAAACCCACCCAAATGCCTATCAACAGATGAATGGATAAACAAAATGTGGTATATTCATTCAATGGAATATTACTCAGCTGTAAGAAGGAATACAATACTAACACATGGGATAATATGGATGAATCGTGAGGACCTTATGTTGAGTGAAGGGAGTCAGGCATTGAAGGACAAATATTACATGACCTCTCTGATATGAATTAAGCAAATTGAGCTGACTCTGAGAATTAGAGTCTGGAAAATAGGTTTACAGGAAATAGAAAGGGAGAAGAAGTTTGTGAGCCAACACCCATATGGGTGAAATTTATGATAAGGTGGAAGTGCATAGTTGTGTGATGAAGGAATATACAGAGGTATAAGGATACTATTGGGTTGGATTGTGCAACCTTGACAGGGGGATAGGGTGGGAGGTTGGGTTGGACTGCCCATGGAACTGGGGGGAGGGTGGGGGAGGGAGCAGGTGAACATAGGGGATTGGTGGGTACATGGTTGAAACTTCAATGTTGAGCATTCTTTTGGCAGTATGACAAGGAAACATTACTGGTTTAAGGTGTTGGATGGGGGAGCATTTGGGACAGGATGCACCTGGGTCAGTCTTCTACATATTGTGCAAGTGATCATTTTGTCATAGTGTGTTGTATTAGTGAGGGGAAACACACACAATGAGTAAGAAGGAACTGGAATTCCATACTGGGGAGGTCTGCTATGGTCTCAGACAGAGAGGAGGGTGTCTTTTGAGAGTGCAGTTCCTAATGGGGGAAGACAGACTAGTGTGTCAAGCCCTCAGCATTGTTGCAAGTATCTATGAATCTTGTCCTTCAAGGAATGAAGCCTGGTGGTCACCATGGGTCCCAAGGGGAGAGGGAGGAGGGAATAGAATTGACAGAAGAGAGGGTATTTAGGGGGGCAATGGAAGTGTTCTGCATGATATTGAAATAATGGATACAGGTCATGTTAAATTTCAACAAAAATTTATAAAAGTGTGTGGTCTAAAATGTAAACCATAATGTAAACCATTGACCATGATTAGTAGCTATGTTTCAATATTTGTGCATCAGTTGCAACAAATGTACTCCACATGTAAAAATGTTATAAATAAGGAAGGAGGAAATTGAGGAGAATGTTGGGTATATGGGAGTCCCTTATATTCTGTATGTGACTTTATGTGACCTAAAATGTCTTTAAAGATAAATGGAAAAAATTAAAACACTGGGAAAGAAATGGAAGAAAATGCCAATGTGCATACAGGATAACAGATATTACAGTGATGGAAGGTAAAATGTAAAAAAAAATTAAATATTTTTCATTTTTTTAATGCTCCAATTTTTAAAAGTTTTTTAAGTTTTAGTTTTTTAAAATTTATTATGTACTTTATTTCATATGTTTAAACTTATCCTTATTATTTCATTTTTCTATTCATTGAATTTGGCAATAATCTTGGTTTCATTTTTGAAGAAGTTTTGGATCACAAAAGGGTTACTACTATGGCAAGGGAGGATCACTGGTGTAGGGTGTCAGTGATTGGGGATATATGGGAGGAAGTTCACCTGAGAATACATATAAGGTATATAAATATGTTCAAATGTTCATAGGGCATTGCTTCAGTGGGTAGAGATTCACACAGTGACTGGAAAAATATTGAATTCCCATCCTGGGGCGTTCTGCCACATTCTCTGATGGAAGAGCAACAATCCTCTAAGTATAGGGACAAGCACTAGTGAAGAAGGATGGTCCATTGATGGACCCTTAATATTGATGACTATGCTTATGAGCCTTTTGCTCTTGAATTTGCAACTTAGCTTACTTAGTATTGTAGGTTGCCTAAGAGATACCTCCTGAGAGACTCCATGCTGCTTAAATGTGACCTCTCTCTAAGCCAAACTCAGCATACAAATGCATTACCTTCCCCCCATAGAACATGACTCCTGGAGGATGAGCCTCCCTGGCACTAAGGGATTACTACCAAGCACTGGCTGGTGATGCAACTGGAAAAAGACCTTGAATAAAAGGGGAAAAGGTATAGACAAATGAGTTTACATGGCTAAGAGACTTCAAAGTGACTTGAGAGGTCATCAGAGAGGTAACACTTATGCACATCTCAGCAGGATCTCATAGACAGCCAAAGTAGGTACTACCCAAATAGTAGGGCCCCTGAGGACTCTGTAGACACTAGATCCTACAGTCATGGCAGGTAGCTCTGGAGCTTGGTGCCTTGCCAGTGGGCCCTACTTAGGAATTTGGGCACCTGAATGTGACAGAGTTGGACTCAGATGTGACTTCTCTACACATGCTCCTTTTGTCCCTTTTATTTTAACCTATAGTTGGTGCTGGAGTTGGCAGGTGTACATCCAAGAGACTTGAATCTCTGAGCTGTCCACATGCCAGCAGGCCCCTGAGCCATATCAGATTTGCAACACCTACTTTCCAGTTCATTGGACTCACCCAGGACAACTAACAAGGAGGTGAGGATGGACAACCTCCACACCAAGTCACCAAGAGCATCTACAACTGCAAGCAAGAGTCCCATCCATCAGCCATATGAGACTGAAGCCCCCTCTCAATTAGAGGTGGAAAGGGCACACCATCCCAAATACTGAGGTTTGGGGAGTAAAATATGGACTAGAGTGGACTTACTGGTATTCAACTATAGACTTATTGTGATCCTAACAATGGAAGAAATTATATCATTGATGTGGAGACAATGACCACTGAAGGTACTAAAGTCAGGGAGAGGGAAAATATGCGGTCATTTTCAGGACTTGGTGTTGACCTGAATGACATTGCAATGACAGATACAGGCCATTATACATCCTGCCATAACCTACAGAATTAAGTTGGAGAGAATTTAAACTACAATGTAAACTATAATCCATGCTGTGTGGCAATGCTCCAAAATGTGTTCATTGGTTGCAATGAATGTACACACTAATGAAAGAAGATGTTAATGTGGGTTAAAGTGGGAGGTGTGAGAAGTGGGGCATATGGGAATCCCTTTCATATTTTTTGTGTAAAATTTTATGTAATCTAAGTATCTTTTAGAAATAAATAAAAAATATATTAAAAAATACACAGAAACAGAAATGAGAAAAGGATCAGTGAGGTACATCACAAAGATCAATTATTCAGAAAAGGAGCCTGCATGTTCCCAGCTTCTTGTGATCTAAGCTGTAGGCTGGCATAAGGCTCATCTCTCTCCCTGGTGCCTGTCTCTTTCCAGGCACAGCTGTTCTGTTCTCATCACAAGGTTGGCTGTAGACTATTAGGCTCATCTCTCTTCCTGGGGCCTTTGCTATGTCTAATGAGCTGTCTGTCTTCTGTATACTTCTTCTTTGTAAATCTACTTCTGAGTGAGAGTCTCTTTTTATCAGTCCACCAAGAGGGACTCAACCCTGCATACCCTAAAGACATGGCCGAATCAAAGTCCTAATCTTAACAAAATTTAATAAAAAACATGTCAGTTGAATCTAGTACAGTCAAAGGGTATCAAACCCAGAGGAACAAACCAAGTTACAAACATAATCAAATATATATTTTTTAAATTTATAAATAATATCAAACTACTACACTGGTTATTAATTTGAAGGAGAGATTTTATCATGCAATATGAAATTAGTTATAGGTCATACCAAAGGCATTTTAAGAGTCTGACATTTAAGTTGACAACATAAGTTAATTCATTTATTTTATTAATTTTTTATTCATTCTTTTAGGTTCTCCTTATAGAAATCATATTTTTCTAAAAATATTGATAATATTAATCAATAATGATTTTCTGACATTTGATCACTTAATCTCTTCCTTATCTCATCAGCTAGTATTTTCAGAATACTTATAGGCATATAAAAATGTCAAGAGAATGAGATAATGTTGAAATACTTTATGGAAACTCCACTTTTCTGCACATTTTTTTGTATATTTTACTGATTTATCTGCATAAATTCATTACTAAAATTTTACTTCAAGAGTTTAAATTCAAATATAATTTTATTTATTATCACTCACCCAATAAACAATGGTTATTTGGAAGTGCACTATGTTCCAAAACAGTTACTTGACTGAGAAATAATATTTTTATTGTAACAGAATCACAAAAGAAAACACTGAGTTTAAATAATTGCCTAACATACAGAATTTCCCTTATGTGAAACATGTATGAATCAAGTAGGGCAATTTTCATTTAGCAAAAGGGTAGATTAATTGTTCAAAGAAGGTTGAATAACTCAGTGGTGGAAAGAATATCATCCAAATGTTATATTTTTTCTAAAAATTGCAAGTCAGTAAGTGATGCTAAAACCAATAGGTTAGATTTCTCTTTAGTCAATAAATTACAACATACAGATTTGCCCTGCTGACCATAAATGGGGTAGTTTGGTATTAAAGGGTAAAACTAATGAGCAAATGAAATTTATATAATCGAATATGTGTGAATTAATGTACCACCAGCTGTTCATTTACAGTTCATTTGGAATGTAATTGTGGTTTAATAGTACACTGTTGCTTTTGTTATGTTTATATTTGTCTCTGAGGGACTATGAGATTTCTCAGTTGTGAAACTTTGTGTAATACATTAAGATGGATCTCATAAATGCCTTAAATTTCATTGTACATGTTTAAAATAATAACATATATAAATTATCATCAAACTGGTAACTAAGAATTCACCTAGTATTTATAAATGAGTTAATCCATAAAAAATATAAAGGGCTTATAATATTTCTGTTAGTGTTTAAATTTTATAACTTTCTGAGAGCTGAAGTGGTTAAATACTTCCAATTATGGAAATTAATTATTATATAAATAAGTGGATATTATTTTTACTTAAATTATTTTGTTCTTATAACTAAGTCACCAATTCTAAGAATTTAATTTATAATTCTGGTTGAAGATGTGTTCAAAGAATGATCTTTAAATTTATTATTAATTACCATGTTTCTTATGAGAGATAGTAAATAGTTTTAAAATGCTAGTTGTTTCATAAATCGTTAAATGATAACTAGCATGTATCCAGGAAAATAATGAACTGTTATATATATCTTTATTGTGATATGCCATTTGCCAATACAAAAATCACTGTAATCAAATTTTTTTCTCAAAATTTTGTCACAATCACTGATTTTGTTCAGTAGAGATTTTTCTCTTTTATATATGCACACCTTGTACATTATTCATGAAATAAAATAAGCTTATGTGGGCAATCTCTTCATATATCCCTCATTGAGTGAGTCATTGATTGAATCTCTCAATTATTAATACATTGGACTTGATTTTAGTAGCACATTATTGCCAGTGTCTGGCAATTGTTTCAATGTCATTACCCCAGTATTCTATACAATGATCCTATGAACTCAAATGTTTTTTACCTCCCTTCTAATAAATGTGCATGAATGTTTTTAAAACAAAAGCTTGTCTCTGTGTCTCCTGACAATTGTGTTATTTACTTCCAATAATTTCCAGTAGATATTTAATACAGTATTCTCTGGATATTTCTGGAATATAAACATTTTAAATCTAAGTCAAAATCATAGTTAAAAACTATGTGTACCACAGTGTACTATATTAATAACTACTCATTTCTTATATAACAATGTTCCAGAGCTGCCTGCATTAAATGCTTATAGCCAAATAAGGGTTTCCTGGAATCCACATAAATCTCAACTACTGCTTCAGTCCCAGTAGTAAGCTATATTACATGGATTTAAATATTTCCAATATTGTGTGTGTGTGTATACATGTGCTTTGGTGAGCATGTGTGTGCATACACTTACACAAAGGTAGTAATTACATTGTAGAAATATATATATATATATACACACACACACACACAGCATATGTACAGGTGTTAATTGCAGCATTTTACCAATTCTAATAGTTTCTTTTATATGATCCATGGAAGAAGGGATTTTAATATGTTCTATTCAATAAGTAATAAATATATGTTGAATTAATGGTCACACTGCATAAAATAGTAACTGCACTATATTTATTGCTTTAGATATATGCATTTAAATGTCTCAAAAATAAAGTTAATGAGAGAAAATCAAGCCCATCATTTATTCATTTTTTATTTTGAATGCTGTAGCTTACTACAGGGCATAAAAGTCACAGAGATTACGTTACTTACTCCATAAAGTATCTTCCAATTTTCCATAAGAACACAGAAACTCCTGAATAGGCTAGATCTCTGATCATTCATAAAACTCTTGGAGTACATTTCTCCATTTAAATAAACACAGTTAATAAATAAACACTCTCTATATATGTGTTAATAAACACTCAAGTTTTCTATATATATCATGAGCATGAGTTTCATGTTTATTTAAACTATAAAATTTTCCATAAACACAGCAAGTTTCCTGGGCATAGATATCCCAGTTAGTACTCCCAATACAGAGTCTAAAGCTTTTGAAAATTTTCACCATAAATTATTTTTGCCCATTCTAGAATGTCATGCAGATGGAATTTACATTAGGTACACTTCTGTGGTGAGGTTTTTTGTTTATATTTGAATTCAGTTTGATACACATGCTACTGAACCATTCATTTGTATTTTTCTTTTTTTTTTTTGTTAATTACTATTCCATTTGATTAATGTATCCAGATTTGTTTATCCATTCTGTTCTGGAGGACATTTCAGTTGTTTACAGGTTTGGTGTATTATAACTAAAGCTCTTGCATTATAGTACAAATCTTTTTATAGACACGTTTTAAGTTATTTGAGGTAAATATTTAGTAGTGCAATTTCTTGATCATAAGGTAAGGCTGTGTGCTTAACTTTAGGGATATTGATAAATATTTTCCTCAAGTGGTTGTGTTATTTTATAATCCAATTAAACATAAAAGATATACGGGTTTGTTTTTCCAATTTTATCCCTTCTGGTAGAATAAATAGTGGAATCTCATTGTGGTTTTTCATTTGCCTTGATGATATTGAATGCTTGTTCTTAATGACTTAATATAGCATTGCTATTATTTCTTTTTTATATGTTTGATACAATTCTTCAGTGAAACTAACTGGCTTATATTTGTGAAGTTTTTTAATGCAAACTTTTTAAAAATATATTTATAGATTATTCTGGTTTTTTGTTTCATCAGTGTCCCTTTTGCTAAGTGGTGCTTTTGAAAAAATTTGCTAATTTCTTACAAGTTGTCAAGTCCATTGTCAAATACTGTATTCACTACATATACTTTTTAATACATGTAAGCTCTGAAATAATGTTCCTTCCTTCTTTCTTAACAGCAGTATGGTATGTTCATACCCTTTTATCCTTAGTAAGTTGAATTAATTTTAATAATTTTTTCAAAGTGCCAAAGTTTGAGCTTCTTATTTTCTTTTATTAGTTTTATATTTCAGTGATTTCTGATCTGTCTTCACTGTTTTCTTTATACAACTAACTTTTATTTTAGGTTTTTCTTCATCAATTTTCTCCTCAAGTGGGAACGTGTATCATTGGTTCCTCTTAAACATTTTATTTTGTTATGTTTTCTCCACGTACGTGTTAGCTTCATTACACAAAGATTTGTATTTTCATTACTACCAGGTTCACAATATTTTCTTTTTTTTTTTTCTTTTATTTATTTATTTCTCTCACCTTCTCCACCCCGACCCTGGTTGTCTGTTCTCTCTCTCTAATTGCTGCGTCTTCTTTGTCTGCTTCTGTTGTTGTCAGCGGCACGAGAATCTGTGTTTCTTTTTGTTGCGTCATCTTGCTGTGTCATTTCTCCATGTGTGCGGCGCCATTCCTGGGCAGGCTGCACTTTCTTTTGTGCTGGGCGGCTCTCCTTATGGGGCGCACTCCTTGCATGGGGGACACTTCCATGTGGCACGGCACTCCTTGCGTGCATCAGCACTGCGCATGGGCCAGCTCCACACGGGTAAAGGAGGCCCAAGGATTAACTGTGGACCTCCCATGTGGTAGACGGATGCCCTAACCACTGGGTCAAGTCCGCCGCCCATAATATTTTCTAATTCCTCTTGTGAGGTTTTTATTTTGAGCCATCTTTTATTTAAAAGTGTACTATAACATTTTCTCATACTATGGTATTTTCTAAGTATCTTATACTTAATGCTTACCAGTTTAATCTTTTGTGGGCTGAGCACATCCTCTGTAATAGTCAATCTTATGAAATTTATTACCATGTGTTTTATGATATAGTATACTGTTTATTGTTGTGGCAATTTAAAATTCGTTTATAAATCCAAAAAGAGAACTAATCCATTCCTGTGGTTGTGAGACCATTTTGACTGGATTACATCAGTGAGCCATGATTCAAGTTGAGTATCTGCCCCCTTGGTAGGTCTGATATAAACCCAGAAACACAGAGAGAGATTTAGACACAGGATAAGAAAGCCACCATGTCTGGTCCTGCCATATAAGAGAGAAGACTAGAGGATCACTTAAGGACAATGCTCTAAAAGGCTGGATCCACAGAGCAGCTCAAGAGAAGATGAGCCCTGCTATATGCCCAAGAGCTGTCAGATGAACTGGGAAGAAGGCAGAGCAGCCAATATTGATACAGGAGGTCTGGAATGAGACAAACCCTTTGCCTAATTGCCTTCAGCTGAACTCAAATCTTGGCAGAGCTCGATGGTCATCTTGAGTCAATATTCAGCAGCTGATTTTGGTGAGAAAGCATCTCTGATGGTGCCTTGATTTGGACTTTTCATTGCCTTGGAACTGTAAGCTTTTACCAACAAAAATCCGCTTTATAAAATACTACTCATTTCTGGTACTTTGTATCAGCAGTCCTTTGGCAAACTAAAACAATTGTCATGAATATTTAATCTATAGTTGAAAAGAATATACATTCTGCTATTGTTGGCAGTAGTGTAAGTATAATTAGGTCAATGTGATAGATGGAGATGTACAATTTGTATAAATTCTTACTAATTTTTTTGGTCTAATTTTCTGTCAAATATGGGGGAGGATATTAAAATTTCCAGGCATAATTGTGTGTTTTTCTTTTCTTCCATTTATTTCTGTTATGTCTTACCTTCAAGTATATTTACATATATCTAATGTATTTCTATATAATATACGCATAGTAAGATGTAGCCATATGGCAAATGTGTACACTCATGTAATCACCACTGTAGTCAAGTTTAATAACATGTTCATTAGCATAAAGGCTTCCATATGACTCTTTGCTATCAGTTATTACCACCCCATCTGAACTCAGGCTATCACTGGATTGCCTTCTATAATTACACATTTATTTTCATTTTTCTAGAGTTTAATAAACTCAAATAATACAGTATGTGTTTTCATTTGTGTTCGATTTTTCACTTAGCATATTTTTTTCAGCTTCACTCATGCTATTATCTATATCATATATCATTCCATTTTATGGATATACCATAATTTATTTATCCACTACCTGCCCTTGGACTTTTGAGTTATTCTAGTTTTAGCTATTACTAGTTAAGCTATTATGATCATTCATGTTCAAATATTTGTGTAAGCACATTTTTTTTCTTCTCTTTGATAAGTAACTATCAGTGGAATCATAAATATATAATATTATAACATGTTTCAATTAAGTGGGTAATTAACTCCATAAAATTTGTAGAACTGTTTTCCACAATAGTGTACCACTTTACATTCCCATCAGGAATGTGCAAGAATTCTACTTGCTCCACATACTGACCAACATCTAGCATTTCAGTCTTTTAAATTTTGGCCATTTAACAGGCATGTAATGATACCTTGTTATGAATTCAATTTGTACATCCGTGGTGACTATAGTTGTTGAGAATTTTCATATATTTTCTGGCAAGTTGAATATCTTCTTTTATCATTTTATCTTTTATTGAATATCACTTTTGTAAAGGGTCTGCTCAAAGAGTTGTCAATTTAATTGGTTTTTCATCTTATTGAATTGAAAATTATTTATACACTTATACAATGTAAATATAATGAAATATATATTATAAACTTATTTCATTTACATTATATAAATTTATAATTACATAATGTAATAAGGTTATGTATTAATATATTTTAGTATATCATTTTTATTTCTATTTATTTATTGCATAAAGCATGATTTTCTTCCATTTTCTCTTCTAAATTTTATAGTTCAAGATTTAATATTTGTCTATGAATTTAATTTTTTCTGTAAGGTGAGATAAGGGTTGAAATTAATTTTATTCCCAAATGGATATCCAATTACATCATATATTTTGATGTTATTAGCCAAATGCATATTATTGTAAAACCACTTTGTTAAATAGATACTTTTATCATAATGAAATATTTTTATTGGTTCTGGCAATGCTGCTTGTCTTGAGCCCTCAAGTCTGACGTGTATTTTGAAAATTTCTGTGTCTTTGTTCTTTATCTTTGTAAATATTCTAAAGCTGTGATTTTTTTAATCCCATTTGATAATTTTGTCATTTAATTGGAGTAAGTTTACAGTTAATGTAATTCTTGAAAAGACTGGATTGAGGCGTACCCTTCTGCTCACTTCTTCCTATACTGTTTTCAGCCTTTTGTCTATGTCTCCAGTGTATGGACTTTATTTAGATTAATCACTACATTTAAAAAATATTCCATTGTAATTCTTATGTTTATTTTTAACTATTCATCTTTATAATATGCTAGTGTTTGTGCTAGATATTAGACTATGTCTCCATAAGTTATTACTGTGAACTTAGTGTTACATTATTCTACTTCATATAAATGTGAAAAATTGCAATAATATTGTTCAATTTACCCACTTTTGTCCTTTGTTTTTTTTTTAAATTTTTTAATTTTTTATTGACTTTGTAATAATATTACATTAAAAATATAATGTGAGGTCCCATTCAACCCCATCCCCCCACCCCCCCTCTCCCCCCCCCCATTATACCTACGTATATTATAATCCTGGAATGGTGTTATCATTTTTGTTTTAGAGAAACACATGTCCTTTAAAAACTAGAGGAAAAAAAGTAGCCTTATATTTATCCTCATATTTTCCATTTTTATGCCCTTCATTCCTTCTAGAAGATTTTAATTTCCATCTTTTGTCATTTCCCTTCAGGCTAATAACATTATGTTGTATGTTTTTGTGTTGCAGATCATTTGGCAATACATTCTTTCAGTTATGTTTAGCTGAAAATTCTTTGGTGACCCTCATTTTTGAGGGATGTATCAACTGTATATAAAATTATTGATGACAGATAGATTTCTCATGTTACAACTTTGAAATGAATTCACCATGAAATGAAAAATGAATCTTCCAAATATTCCTGTAGGAAAATTCAAAAAATTAATGTGTTTAATATATATCTACTCCCCTTCATTCTATCCTCTTTGAACCCCATCTGATCAGGATTTAAGCTACATTAATTCATCTGAAAAGCTTCATGTAATCACTAATGAAGACCACATCACAGCACAATTTGACAATAACACTGCTCATCTTTCTTGATCTCTCACCACTATATGAAATAGCTGTTCATTTTTTTTCATATAATATTCCTTCATTTGGTCTTTGAAACAATGTACTAAAACTTTTTGATTTCTCCCTCAATAGCTCCTACTTTAAACACTCATCTCCTCTTTTTCCTCACTCTTAAAGGTTGAAGTGCTCCACAATCTGTTTGTTTCATTAATCCTCTCTTTCTGTACTATCATTACTCATACTTTAGATTATCTCAGCCTATCCATGTCACCAAAAATCACATGTACTCTGATAGCTGCACTTTTAATTCTAGAATTGAATATAGAGCAATATACTTATCATCTCTGTTTAAATGGGCTGACATCTGTCTCCAACTTACCAAGTCCAATCTTTGAACCCTAATTTATCTTCCAAATGTATCAATACTATTACCCTAGTTTTCCCTTCTGGAAATAGCACTACTAATTGCTCAGTTCTTAGAAACAATGTTTTAATTCTCTCTTTTGCATATTACATAAATAAGTAACCAATAAATCCTGATGTTTCTATCTTCAAGACATATCAAAAATTCAACAATAGTGCAAAATACCCACCACCAACCAGAACTACTACAATAATGTTTAATAGGTCACCTGCATCTAAGTTGCTTTACTATTATTTATCCTCTGTACAGCAGCTTAATTACTTTTGTTGAAATGTAAGTCTGATTATGACACTCTCGCACAAAACTTCCTTATGGATTCTTATTACCATACTTAGAAAAACATATAACTTGCATTCCTATATATAACCTAGCTATAACTGTCATCTCACCACCTACAACTCTGTTTTTACTCTAGATGCATTGGACTCTGCTGTTATCAAGGAATTCTAGCATAGTCTCATTTCAGAATTTTCGCACTTGGAATATTTGCATGAAATGGTCTTACACAAAGATTGTAATGACTTGTAATCCTGTGCTCTTTTCAAGTTTGTTCAAATATTGCTTCGGGAACCACCTTTACAAACTCTCTAAAAGCACCCATTATAATACCATATCTACCCTCATTATTTATATTATTGAATATTAATTGATATTTTCTTTTCCATATATTTATTTTCTTTTGGTAGTATATGATTTTCACAATAGAAGACATCTTTTTTATTATTACTTTTGTTTTCTAGTCTATAGAATACATTGCAAGCAACAGAATATTTGTTTATGTTTGATTTCTATTTCTGTGTGACAAATTAACAAAAATTTAGTGGCTTAAACAATAGTCATTTAGTATCTCTCAGTTTTCTATGTCAAAAGTTCAGGCATAGTTTAACTGGGTTTTGTGCATAGTACCTAACTAGACTGAATCCAAAGTGTCCACAGGGTTGCATTCTCATTAGGAGGCTCAATTAGGGAAGTATCCAATTTTGAGCACATTCATGTTCTTGACAAACTTCATTTTATTTTTACAGTAAAATTCATGCTGACTTATTTCTTCAAGGACTTCAGAACCACTTCTCACATTTAAGATTCATTTGGTTAAGTCAGAACTACCTAGGAAAATCTTACTTTTGATTAATTCAAATTCAAGGGATTTGGAAACAATTACATCTAAAAAATCCCTTCATCTTTGACATATTCTACTGGCTAGAAACAAATCACACATTCCATCCCCACTTAAAAGAGATTGGGGAGTAAGTTCTATAATATATAACACTAGGGGAGGGAGCACATGAAAGCAGTTTTGGAATCCTGTCTACCACATTGTTCAATAAATATTATTGAAGAGATTAATTAGTAAAGGTGGAAAAAGTAGTGATTATATTACATTGGGTCTGTTTATCTTGCTATTGACCTTCAAATTTATCTGGTAGTCTTAGCAATTTTTTGAGAGGTACTAAATAGAAAAAAAAAGATAAGATTCACACCTGTGGTAGTTTGAGCCTTCTATGGACTCCTGAAAGACTATATTCTTAGAGTTAATCCATTCCTGTGGGTGAGGACCTACTGTAGATGGGACATTTTGATCAGACAGTAGGACTTTAAACAGCTTTTTCTTGCATAACTGTGCCTCCTAACCCAGCTTGACCTGAAATGGCTGACTGGATCCATGTTCACTTAAACCCTCACAAGGACAACTATTGTTGGGGACTCACTTTCCAGAAGCTCAGAATTTTCCAAACGACCAATTTCTGGTGTCTTTGTGCCCAAGAGTTCCATCCTCAGCGTATCACTTTCTTCTTGGATTTAACTATAAGCTGCAAGGAGAAACCAGGCTACACTTTTCACACTTAGATTGAAATCTTCTTAAGTAAATATCCAACTTCCTCACCCTCAAATTCTGCCTTTCATCCAACAACAGAACTAAGTTTTGCCAAGTTCTCTGCCACGTTATACCAATGATTGCTTTTCTTCTAGTTTCTGATAACACATCCATCATTTCTGTCTAAGCCCTCATTGGAAGGATCTTTAGCATCCATATTTCTACCAACAGTCTCTTCAAAGTAATCCAAGACTTTTTTATCAAACAGTTCACAATTCTTCCACTCTCTACCCATTATCCAATTTCAAATCCATTTCTACACTTCTTGTATTTGCAATAACAGTAGCCCACTCTCCTGGTACCGAAATCCTTTTTAGTTTCCTAAATGCTCAAATGAGATATCATGAAATGATTTCAATGTAAACAGTGGGAACTTATTAGCTTCCAAAGTAAGAGTTTTGAGGACAGGAAAATGCCTAAATCAAGGGATCAATAAGATGATGATTTCTTTCTGAAGACTGGCTGCCAGTGATCCTTGGCTCTGATACTACATGGCAAGGCATATGGCAGCATCTGCTGGACTCTGTTTTCTTTTTCCAGGGTTCATTGCTTTCAGCTTCTTTTTCCATGGTTTTCTCCCCCCACTACCCCCTCTCTTCATTCCATTTATAAATAAGTCCCATAAAAGGATTAAGACTCATCCAGAGTGAGGTGTGTCACACCTTAACTGAAGTTGCCTTATCAAAAGATCCTATTTACAATGGCTTTACACCCACAGGAATAGATTAGATTTAATTACATGTTTTTCAGGGATACATGCAGCTTTGAACAAGCACATGGAAATTCTACAATTTATCAGTCACGTATTAGTGGACATTATTTTCCAGTTTTTGACTATGATAAATAAAGCTACCATGGAAAATTAATAATTTTTCTCTGAAATGTTTTATATTACCTATTGAATGTCATGAAAATCTATTATAGGATATATCCCATTATTTAATATGGATTAATGATATTGTAAATAGCAGTGTATTTTTATTTAAGTTTTTAAATTTTAATTTCTAATATATAGATACACAATTGATTTTTTTATATCAATCCTGTTTCCTGCAATTCAGCTAAATTCACTTATTTGTCCTACTTTCTCCTCCTTAGTCTTTTCTACAATGTGAATGAAAACATGTATTTTCTATCTTCCTTTCATATCTGGATTGTTTTTATTGATTTTTTTTCTTTTTTTATTGTATGGTCTACAATCTTCAGCACAGTACAGAATAGAAGTAATAAGAGTGGACATTCTTGCTTTGTTTTTTACCTTATGGTGAAAGCATTCAATTTGTCACTATTAAGTGTAATATTGGCTTAGGTTTTTCATAGATACCATTTTTCATTTTGAGTAAGTTCCCTTCTATTCCTAGTTTGCTGTGTCTTATTTGGATATGATGTTGAATTTCTCACATGATTTTTCAGCACTGAATGAGATCATTTTTAAAAAATTCATATCCTATTAATGTGATCAATTACTTTTTTTATATTAATAAATACAATCAAACCTAAATTACTGGTGTGACCCTCACTTGATCACGATATATTTTTGTTTACTGATTGATTATATTTGCTGGTACTTTGTTCAAAATATGTGAGGAATATTTGCCTGTAGTTTTTATCCACTTGTGTCTTTGCTGTTGTTGCTTTTGGTATCAGGATAATCCAGACCTCATGAAATGAGATAGCACTTTTTCTCTTTACTTAAATATTCTGTAATAGTTTGTGAGGATTTTTAAATATTTTCCTTAAATATTTGGGAAAAAATCACTAGTGAAGGTGAAGGTATACAAGTTCAATTTCTTTAAAAAGTACAGGGATAACCAGGCCATTTCTTTTCCTTGAGTGATATTGGTAATTATTTTTTTGTTTAATGAATTTTTCCATTTCATTTAAATTGTTGAATTTATTGGCATGTAGATTTTCCTCAAAACATTTCCTTATAATCTAACCTTTGGTTTTAATTGAATATTATTTTTGTCTCTCTGAACTCAAGATTATTTTTTCTTCTTTTTAATTCTTTTACTTTTTCTCTTTACCAAAATTCTTAAGGACCAAGGTGAAGTTATTCACTTGAGACTTTCAATAAATGTAAATTAACTGTCTGCTTACTGTGTCTGCTCGCTGTGCCTGCTAGTCTTCTTTAAGAGGCAATGGGAACTGAACCTGGGACCTCCTGTGTGGGAGGCAAGTGCCCATTGTTGAGCTACATCCACTCCCTGTGGTGTCTGTTTGTTGTGGCATCAACTGTGCTCGTTGTGGCATCTGCTTGTTGCAGTGTCTGCTTTGCTTATTGTGGCATCTGCTTGTTTGTTGTGGCATCTGCTCTGCTCATTGCAGTATCTGCTTATATAAGTGTCTGCTTGTCTTCCTTATGAGGCACTGGAAACCAAACCCGGAACCTCCCATGTGGGAGGCAGGCACCCAACTGCTTGAGCCACATCTGCTTCCTTTTTATTTTATTTTATTTTATTTTACTTTCTTATTTTTGTTCTTTCTTTAATGTGGAAGGACTTGGGACAATGTTCATTCTGACTGCTTCAGTCTGAGAAGGGATGTACATATTATGGCCAGAGGAAAGGAATTTTTTTGCTTACAGTTGAAGACACTCCTTGCTTTGGGGATGGGACTAGTCCATCATGCTTTTGTTAGCTGTCCAGGCCAGGCCCAAAGAACTGGAGAGGAAAAGATGGCAATAACTCTGCTGAGTTTCGGGGCTCAACTGGCATATGAACAATCCAAAAATATAATTCTTTGAGAAATATACTTAACAGGTAAATTGAAAATTATAGGTACAAATCAAGTGAGTAGAAGAATCATGATTATGAGATTTAGAAATGGGTATAATTTTTATGTTATATTAGGGGAGATAGAGTTTCATTTATCCTCAGATATGGCCTGCTAAAGAGGTATTGTTTTCCTGAGGCTGTATGTCTTGCCTATGTTGTCCAGATGTTTCTAGAGCCCTCAGGAGACCTTTTGTTTGAGGTTTTGCTTACCATAGCAGTTTTTGAAGTCTGCCTGAGACCTACATAAGTGTAACCTCCAAAATAACCTCCTGACTCACCCTGAAATATCTTAGCCATAAAACTCTTTTTTATTTACTATTTCTCCCTTTTGGTAAAGGTTTTTCTCCAAATGCATCTCTGATTAATGGTAGGTAATAATCCATTGGTGCCAGGGAGGCTCATTCCTGGGAGTCATGTTTCATATGGGTAGGAGATAATGAGTTTACTTGGAGATTTTGGCTTAGAGAGAGGTCATGTTTTAGTAAAAGGTAACTCTTAGACATTAATTGTAATTAATCTCAGTTTCATTATTAGATAGATAAGGTTCATACTTTTAAGCATTAAATTGAAGACTTGGCTTATTGGCCTGTTTTCTTTTATTAGGCAAGGCTTATATATCCCAGAGCTTTTGCTGTCTTATTTGAGAAAGTAGCAGAACTTCTCCAGGATGGAGATTTAATATTTTCTTAGCTACTATGTATGTTTCTATCTATCTAGAACACATACATATGGCAACAAGGATATATGGCTATTACATAGAATTATGCTTAAGATTCATTTTCCCCATATACCACCTCATTATCAACCCCCTGTACCAGTGACATAACTTTGTTATAGATCCTGAAAGAACGCTCTTATATTTGTATCATTAACCACAATCCTCAACCATGACAGAGTTCACTGTGTCATAAAATCCATGTTTTATTGTCTAGCTGAATCTCTGTTTTGAGAATCAAATGTCTCAGTTTTATAACCCTCTTGATGATTTTTATACTTTCTAATATTTAATAACCCTCTATATCCAAATTTCTTGGCTCTAAAATCTACTTTGTCTAATAAAAAATAGCCTTAATCCTGTTTTTTGATTAGTTAAGGTTTGGTGTAATTTTTATAACCATTTACTTGTACATTTATGTGTCATTATGTTTAAAGTCCATCCCTTAGAGTCAGTCTATGCTAAAGTCTTTTTCTCATCTAAAAAGTCTGCTATTCATATGGGTGTTTAAATCTTTTGCCTGTAATTGTATTATTGGTGCTGTTGGGTTTAAATTTATCATCTTGATATTTGATTTCTATAAGCCTCATATATTTCTTGCTCTCTTTCTCATTTTTCTTTTATGCATTCATTTAGAGTATATAGTAAGTATCTTTAAGGAACCATTTTATCTTTGTGGTAGATTGAATTATATGCCACAATTTAGACATTCTCATAATCTTAATCCACATTCCAGTGGGTATGAATTTATTGTAAATAGGATATCTTGAAGATGTTATTTTAAATATATTTTTTATTAGAGAAGTTGTGCACTTACCAAACAATGATGCACAATGTGCAGAATTACTATGTATCACCTCTCTACCAACACCTTACATTGTTGTGAAACATTTGGTACAGATTATGAAAGAACATCATCAGACCATTACCACTAACTATTGTCCATAGCTTACATTTGGTATATTTCTTTCCATTCACCCCTCTATTAGTATTAATATTGTACATTTGAAGATGCTATTTTTAATTAAGGTGTGACCCAACTGAGAGGTGGTGAGTATTAATCCATATTAGTAGAGGCCTTAAGAAGAGAAGAAACTAGAATCCAGAAGTTGGAGAAGGCCACAGAGAAAGAAACTGGAAGTCAGTAGAAATGGGAAGAGTGGACATAAGAAGGAAGAGTTTGCTATGTTACCAGATGCAAGCCAAGAAACTCTAAAGATTGTATTAAGTCAAAACCAGAATGCTACAGATTTTGAGAAAGCAAGTTTTGTCAATATTCTGCATTTGGGCTACTTCTACAATCAATAAATTATTTTAAGCTATCACAAATGTCTATAGTATTTGTGATAGCAGCCCTCAAAAAATAAGAAAATGTTTTATCTTTATTTTTCAGTATTTGTTTTGTGGTTTAAAACAGACTTCTTTAACTTATCATGAAGAAACTTCAAGTGATTGTATACTTACTCAAGAATAGTATAAGAACCATACAGTTGTATACTTCCATTTCTCTCCTCTTGGCATCTACTATTTTTGTCATATATTTGACTTCTACATATATTTTATATAGGTGATACATTTTTATCATTTTTCTTTAGGAAGTCAAAATTTTAAGCAAATTCAATAATATAAATATTATTTTATATTTACCCAAATTGTTATCATTTCTGGTGCAATTCATTCCTTCATGTAGATATACATTTTCACCTGGTATTTTTTTTCTTTCACCTGAAGAATTTCATTTAACATTTCTTATAGCAAGTCTACTTTTAATTTTTTCGGCATTTGAATATATGTCTGAAAAAGTATGTCATCTCTTTATTGAGTTGTACATAGAATAAAATAAATTTAACTTATTTAAAGCATAAAATTTGATATATTTTACACATGTAGATGCCCATGAAAATACCAACACAATCAAGATAGTGAATATATACATGACCCCTATTTATATTTAACTTGGTTGGTTTTAATTGTATGATCTTTTTGTTTGTTTCCTATTGATTCCTACAAGATCTTTTTCACATTTTAACTCTTCCTCTGCAGATTCCTGTAATATTTTTCAAATTCAATTTTATCAACCCTGTAGATTGTGGTAGTTTGAGATTATTTATGAACCTCCAAAAGAGAGTTTGTAAATGAATCAATTCTTCTGGCTGTGATACCCTTTGACTGCATTAGATTCCACTGACGTATCTTGTTTAAATTATCTGTTAAAATCAGGGCTTTGATTGGACCAAGTCAGTAGGGCATGACTCAGATCTAGTCCCACCCCTTGGAGGGCTGCTATAAATGGACACACACTCAAGAACACACACAGAAGATGAGAGAACTTGGTCACTTCAGTCTTGTCACTTGAAAGAAAGGAGAAGGCTCAAACAACTAAAGCCTTGGGGTAGAGCTGAGCCTTTTGTCTGATAGTTTGCAGATTAGCAGCTGAGCAGCTGCAAAAACCTGGAAAGAAATGAGTCCTGTGCCAGACTGATATAGGAAGACCTGAGAGATGAGCCCTATGCCAACCAACAGCTGAGATCTGAAGAAGCTGGGTTCATGGTGCCTTAAGAGGAAGAAGAAAGGAGAGACCAGGCAGAGATAGCCTGCCATCTTTCTTCAACACATGGCAACTGACTTTGGTGAGAAAGCAGCCTTGAATTGAACACTTTTAGGGCCTTGTAACTGTAAACTTTTACCCCAAATAAATACCCTTTATAAAAACCAACAGATTTCAGATACTTGCATTAGCACCCCTTCGGCTGACTAATATATGGGTTTATAAATTTTAATTATTGTTTTTTTTATTTCAGTGTTTGCTATAGAATTAATGGTAAGCTGAATATATCTTTCACTAATCAGAGTTTACCTTCAAATAATAGTTATGAATTGACATACAGACTAAGAATAAAATAATTGTTTTTTATCTATCAGCTTTTATGCCAATGCTGTCATATATTTTATTTATGCTGAAGTTATAAACTCCAAAATACATTATTATAATATTTTCTATAAGTCTATTATCTTTTAGGGATAATTAAGAAATAAAGTTCAAACATATATTTACCAAAAGTTATTACAATGTTGTGTCTTTTATTCTTTAGTACAGACTCATATTTTTATCTGGTATGATTTTTCTCCTCCTGAAGGACTTCCTTTAACATCTCTTTTAATGTAGTTTGATTATGATATATTATTTCAGCTTTTGTAGTGGGTAGCATTTGTATTTCATGTGCACTGTTCAAATATATTTTTTTCTGTTTATAAATTCTAGATTTCCTTCCTTCCTTGATGGGGAGGCCCGTCCCCGTTGGGCAAGCCCGGTGAGTTGAGATAAGCGCTGTCTCCCATTGGGTGGGTGCTTGGTGTGGGTTGATTAGTGCCCCCAAGGTGCCCTGCCCGAGCACTGGCCCTCTATCTTCATCCACCATTTGGACCACTGGGAAGGTGCCCTGCAGCAATCAACCAGCCTCTGCCCTGCCTCCCAGAACTTCCCGCCTACTCCCCAAAGTGTAACCTCTCCGCGGCAACCCTGCCCAGCAACGGCCGCGTCAGCAGTTTCAGCCAATCGGCATCCTATACGTCAGCCCTCCCCACCCAGCTCCTTCCCGCCTTCCCCCAGCCAATCAGCAACTCTCCCCTCACTCTTTGCCTTATTTGGTGTTACCCTGCGCATATATAAGCGCTGTATCCCCCAATAAAGTAGACTTGTTTGCACCATCCTGAGAGTCTCCGCAGTCGTCCCTCGCGTTGCTATGCGTCCTCGGCTCCTGCTCTACTCCTCCGCGGAAATCCGCGCCCTTATTCCTTCCTTCCTTCCTCCTTTCCTTCCTTTCTTCTTTCATTCCTTCCTTCTTTTCTTCCTTCCTTCCTTTCTTCTTTCCTCTCTCCCTCCCTCCCTTCCTTCATTCCTTCCCCTCTCTCTATTTCAGCACAGCTTTTAAAAGATGTTCCTTCATTTCTCCTCATTTACATTGTTTCTGATGAGAAATCAGCTCTCATCCTTAATTCATTTTTCTACACTTACTGTGTTGTTCTTTGTCTCCTAAAGAATTTTCTTTACAACTGTTTTTTTTAAACTTGAGTATATATGCGTTTGAATAGTTTTCTATATGTAACTTATGATGTGCTTGGTGTTACTGAGTTTTGTGAACATGTTCATTTATATTTTCCATCTTATTTGGGAAATTTTCAGTCATTATTTTCCAAATATATTTTCTGATATTTCTCTCTCCTCTCCTTCTGGGTCACAAATTACATTTACATTAAGCTGTTTAATGTTGTCCATATCTCAGAGCTTCTTTCTCATATTTTGATTCCTATTTTCCTCTCCCATGCCTCCTTTTCGATTTTTTTGACTGTCTTCAAGTTCTTCAAATTCTAGTGTGCAATGTCTAATCTTTTGTTAAATGCATCCAGTGAATTTTTCATCTCATATTTTACAGTTTTCAACACTTCGATTTCAATTTGGATCTTTTTTCTTTACCTTTTTTCTTTACCTTTTGTTCTGGCATGCAGTTGAATTAGTTGGAAATGGTTTGATCATTTCCCATCTTACTTTCATTTTTTAAATTTTAAAAAAATATGTATATTTTTAAAGATACTTGGATTACACTAAATGCTACACAATAAACTATAAGGGATTCCTATATGCCCTGCTCCCAATACCTCTCAACCTTCCCCACATTAACAACTTTTATTTGTGTGGTAAGTTAATTGTAATTGATGAGCACATTTGGAGAATTGCCACTAAGCATGGATTATAGTTTACATTGTAGTTTATGTTGTCTCCCACTCAATTCTGTAGGTTATGGCAGGATATATAATGGCCTGTATTTGTCATTACAATGTAATTCAGGACAATTCCAAGTCCTGAAAATGCCACCATATTACACATTTTTCCCTCTTCCTGCCTTCAACACCTCCAGTGACCACTGTCACCATTTCAATGATGTGGTTTCTTCCATTGTTAGAATCTTAATCAGTTAGAATTATAATTGTTGAATGCCAGTCAGTCCACTCTTGTCCATATTTTATTCCCCAGTCCTGAGGATTCTAGAATGGTGATGCCCACTCCACCTCTATTTGAGAGGGGACCTCGATCCCATACGGCCGATGGATGGTGTTCTCTTGCTTGCATTTGTAGACTTTCTTGGTTCCTTGGTATAGTGGCTGTCTATCCTCACCTCCTTGTTAAATGTCCTGGGTGAGTCCAATGAAAAAGAGAGTAGGTGTTGCACCTTCATTGAGACTCAGGGCCTAGCTGGCACATGGACAGCCTTCACAACTTACATTTAAGATTTTTTAGGTGAGGCCAGAGCAGTATTTAGCCTAGGCCTAATTATTTCCCATTGCTGGGGTAAAAAAATAGCACTTCTCTTTTACTTTACCCACTGTCATATGAATTATGATGTTTTATAGTCTGGCTTAAGGAGACAGTCACTCTTTCTTGCTCTGCATAAGTACTAGGTACAATTTACTCTAGTTATTTATGGGTATTTATATACCTTCCTCCAGTAGTTTTCTCAAAGGCACTGATTAATAATCTTCTGTACACTTTCCAGTGACCATTTGTATATCTAGGATTCTCTCTTCGCTCTACAGCTGACTTTCTTTTAAATATATATATAATATATATATTTCAGTCTTGTTTATATATTTTTTTCTGTTGTTTTAGGCAGGAGGGTGCATCTGATAACTATGATCTTTATTTGATCATTAGGGGAAATTCTCATATAGTGTCTTTAACCAATTTTCTATATTCAATTTCCAGATAATATTTATATTCTCTTTGCATAATATTTTATGCATGAGGATTCCAAACCAAATCATCTGTTTTTGAATTTTAGGTTTTCCTACCTCTTGCTCATCATCTTTATATGTAGACTAAAATTAGACATTTTACTAGTCACCAAATTCCCCACCTTAGTCATAATATCAATGGAATTATTTTTTTTCCATTTTTGTGCTACCTTTTTATTTTCATTTTTTTAATTAAGGTAGTGGAAGCTTTACAGAAGCATCATGCAGAAAGTGGAGCGTTCTTATATCACCCCATCTCACACAAACGATTTTCCATATTATTAACATTTTGCCTTAGTGTGGTCCCTTTCTTACAATTCATGAAACAATATTATTATAGTTATGCTAGTAACCTTAGCACACTTATTGTGTTGTAGCGTTTTAGGGGTTTGCATGTGTTTTGTGTGCATGTTAAGTTTTAATACTTACATTAACTCAATAATTATTTTATGGATTGCAATAATGTAAGATACCTGTCAGTATCATTCTTCACACTATTTAGTAAATTCTGCATCTTGTTTTTGGCTTTATGATAATAGCAACTGCTGTTTTAGCAACTGTTAAATTTACAGTTAAAGAGGATGATTACATGATATCAATACTATTATTGGTAGGAATTTGAATAGCAACAGTTTAGAAAATTATCTTACCAAGCACTGCAAACACATTAAGGTGTTTAAGAAGAAGGTTATCAAGCATATTAAATTATAAAAAGGGTAAAAATACCTTTTTATGGCTTTCAAACCAACTATATTTCCACTCTAAAATGCAGAATTGTGATGATCATGTTTTTGCAGCTTTCAGTTAGGTAATAGTGGAGAACTTCAATCATAAAGCAAGAAAGGAATTTATTGGAAGTGTGTGTGTGTGAAGTAATGTTCAGTATCAGAGACAATTTTAAAAAGACCATCTCTCCAACAAGTCTATTTCTTTACTAATAATCGCAAAAAGTTAATGTGGAATGAATTCAGAATATTTAAAAAAACACATTTATGTGTAAATGTAACTCGAAAAAACACTTATGAGTGCCTGTTTAAACTGAGGTTCAGATTATGGCTAGTACCTTATCAGGAGTCACCAGGAGCTAGGTGATGGAGAATCTGATAGTTATCCCGGGCTAGTTCCTGCCAGTAATCTTAAACCATTGCCCATGGTGGTTTGAGTTTTCCTGAGTTTTAATGTTTCCACTCTATCAAAGTGTAATTCCATTTCATTTAGTTAGGACCTCAGAAACAAGTTAAATATTTAAGAAGATCTAATATAAATTTATGATCCTTAGTGTGAATCGTTTTAAACACTCTAAACATATTTGTGAATGTTAGAGATTTGGATTCATTTTATCAACACCTCAATAAATTATGTGGCAACATAACCTACCTACTATTTACTAGAAACAGTGTCCATCCTGCTTCTGGACAACGAAATAAGTATGGTCATTTTGCTTGGAATAATGTATAGTATGATCTACAGCATTATAAAACTGATTTCATCCTTTGCTGACATGAAATCACTAGAAAAGTGGCACATGCAGAAAATGACTCCACTACTCAAATGTTGTTTTTCAGTACAGTGCTAATGGCATATCTGCTATTATCATCCTACTTATGTTACTTTTGAAAAACTTCGCATTTGCAAAGTGGTACAATGCATCACATTTTCTCTAGTATGTAAAGATGATGGTCATTTAGTTACCTCTTTCATCGTGTACTGTTCGTACTGTCCACTGACCCCCAGGTTCCACTAAGTCACTATTATTATATTTATTTTTATTTTCAAGACTGCTTTTTTTTATCATGGTGTTTCAGATCCTGTCCTCTCCACCCTCTTCTTGTTCTACCCTCATCTCTTTAGGGAACACTTATCTCAACAACACCGTAAGTACTTCCATTACTTTCACGGTCCTATCTCTTGGATTTCTTAGTCTTAACTACACATACTGAGAGCCATATTAGACACGAAGATCTCATGACACACTAGCCATTTACCATTTTGTCTTCTTAGATTCTTTTTCTGTAAAGTGCTATTTGATCTCTCTTGCTTTTACTCCTTCAACTTCCTTCTTTCTACAATGAAAGGCCTATGAATCTTGCACTGTGAATTTCTGCAGAAAAGCAATGATTTTAGTGCCATGGCTTTAATATGATGCATAGAATAGATGTAGAACACATGCATTTTGTTGATAAAATGCCAAGGTTTGAAAACATGGTCTAATATTTTCAAATGAATTAAACATCTGAAACGTCAATTTACTCATCTGGTAGATGAATAATCTAGAGTAACTGAATGCCACTTAGATGGCTGTAATAATAGTTACATTTAATAATACATGATATAACCACCTACCATAAATATGGCTCATAGAAATGCTCAATAAACCTTGTGTGTTTCACTATTATTCTTAATTTTTTCCTCATCTATATAAAACCCCTTTTCTATGTATCTTCTCTATTTTAGCTGTGAAAACAATTTTTTTCTCGCATGAGTGTGCTGTAAGGGGTAAAATGGTCATTTTCAATATGTGAATTTACAGTGATGATTAAAATGTTTCTGTCCCATTAGAAAATCTCAAGATATTACAATTTTTCCTGCCCATACCTGAGTGGCTTGGTGGGTTTTGACTGTATTTCATATTAATATATATTAAGACTTTCTAGTTCTTCTAAAAAGCATCATAGTTTGGATTTCATGTAAGGGCAAGCTATAAGGGAAAGGCTGGGAAAACGTGGAAGGCATATAAATTTTTCTAATAAAATTCCTTGGCACTGCTCTGGGATTTGCTGGTCTATTTGTTTCTCTAATAGCTGTTGTACTCCACTGCTTCTGTCTTTGCTCAACCATTTCCTCAGATGATCTTGTGCTGAGAAGCCAATACTATAGCACAGCATATGACGGAAAAAGCAGAATTCCAGAGGAAAGTCAGTGAAGAGTGCTACAGGTTCAAAAGTATGCAATTAGCAAAATGTATATCTGACAATGAAGTCTCAACACGAGTTTCAATAAATATGCATTTTCAAGTCATTATACAAAAGAATAAGTATTTTCACTCCTAAAAAATATATCTGCAAAAGCAGTCATAGAAATAGTTAAGATAAAAGAAATAATTTGAAAATGTCACTTAATTCAGAGTAGGATATAATGAAACAATTCTCCCAGGACCAAAATTACTCCCTGTGAGTTAAGCACACAGAGAGGCTGCATTAACTTTACCACATTAATGTTCCATTCTAAATCATCAATGTCCCTCTTGCCCCAGTAGGAGATCATACCCTGGGAGAATGTGACTGATTGTATCGGACCTATTCATTATAAAATTTAAAAGGAAAAATGATCCCAGAAGCTTAATTTCTCAAAATATATACATAGTGTATTTACCACATATGCAAATCTCTTATTTTTTATGACTTCAGATGACAAAATAGCCATTTATCAGAAATTGAATCAATCTGACAAACACACTCTTTGACACTTTATTTAGATAATTTTTATAAAATAATTTGAAGGAATAATAAATTCAAGTTTGGTCTGATGTACCAATATCATGGTACTGTTAGTAACTGAAAGTGCTCATTAGAAGAAAAAAATTAAGACAACAAAAACAATGTAAGTACAAGTTAAAATGGTTGGTATGATACACATTTGAAAATATGCTTTTATCTACTCAGAAAAAAGGACTTCCACAGAAGGAATCAATGTGGATTTTTAAATATTTTTAAAGAAAGCTCTTTAAACATGTTAAGATTTTATCTTTGCCTCTATAAAATATGTTTGAATTGCTATACCTATTCCCATAAATTGCACATAGTTCATTAGAAATTCAAAATGTTGAATAACTATAACACCTTGTAGTTTTAAAAATTTTACTAGTAATTTGAAGAATAACCAGATAAATAAAAATAAAGCATATCCAGGACCAGCTGTATCTAAAATGTCTGCCATATTACAATGAAGACTCAATTAGTAGCTTACTCCCTGACGTGTTGAGTAATAATTAAGAACTGACCCTAGATTGTTAACTTTTAAAAACAGAGCATGAGCATGTTTCTATATGTCTTTGTATATTTTTGGTTAGAAACTTGTATATCTATTTCTTTAAATAAAATATCTGCTGTATCCATAAATATCCCTCAGTGTATCTCTTCATCTCTGATGGCATTTTAGTGCCATTCAGAATACATAATAGAAACACTGTGAACATTAAAGTAGAAATAGATTTTTTTTACCACAAGTTTAACTTGAAATTAACATTTCACATTATTACCTTCAATTACATTTAGCTAGGATATACATTTATTTTAGGCTTAAAAAGATAAACATAGGAAAGGGCCCTCTTTATTTGATTGTATTTTTACACATATATGTTATGAATGTGTCCTCCTCCTCTTCATTATTATTTTATCACCATTATTATCTTATCTCCATTTTCTATTAGAATCAAGAACTTTACTTTATAAATTCATAATGGTCTGCTGCTGATGATTCATACCAGCTCAAGTAAACTGGGTTTTATTTTCAGGAATTTTGTGAGCTTTTGGAATTCACATTGAAATCAGCCTCTAAAATCAGTGTTTTTCCTGTCTTTGTCTAGCAAATTGTCCAATATTTATCAAAACACCACTGCAAAAGCAGAGTAAAATAATCTTAAATGATCATCCAGAGATGTCCACACTCTAATTACTGGAAATTGTAAATACTCTATGCCATAATTGAAGAGGGGTTTTACAGATATAATTAAGATACTTAAATGGAGAGTTTTTCCTAGATTATCCAGGTGGTCACAACATAATCACATGAACCATTAAATGCACAGTTTTTCCTCAGGCTTAGTTTAGGAGAGAGAAGGGAGAAGAAGGTTTCAGACAGATTTGAAGTATTGAGATTTGAAGGACTTGACCTACTGTTGTTTGCCTTAACAGTGAAAGGAACCACAAACCAGGAAGGTGGGAAGTTTCCAGAAGATGAAAAAGATCCTTGGCTGGAAAGGGGACATCAGTCTTAAAATGTTTGAAACTGAATTCTGTCAACAATCTGAATGATCATGGAAGTAAATCCTCTCCATATCCTCTACCTAAGAGCTATGGGGGGTTGACATCTTGATTTTACCGATATGAGACCCACAGCAGAGAAACCAGCTGAGACAGCTGGACTTCTGACCTATAGGTGTGTGCTATAATAAGTTTATCTTGATTGAAACTGCTAAGTTTGCGGTAATTTGTTATGGCAGCAATAGAAAACTAATACACATTCATACTTTCTTTGTGTTCTAATTAAATCCAAGTATTTATTTAAAAATAAAAAGTTCCAACAATCTGTGTAACATCCTTGTTTATGGCCCAAGATTATATTCTCCATATATTTTTCAAATTAGTATTTATTGTCCTAAGCAGATATGCAACATAGTCTTAACAACCTTGTAAAATGTACTTTATTATATAGAATAAAATAGTAAAATCTTATTTAGATAAAAAAATTTCTTAAAAGAGAAAAATATTTCAGTTAGTGAAGATACTCAAAATATGATTGTTTTCTCTTCAAAGTTAATAAAACTTTTCATTCCTTAATCATTATTTAAATTACTCAATCTTGTTTTAAAATTTCTCTTAATACTGTTTCCCAAATCAGCTCTAAATGGTTAATTATTCAGTACTCCTTAAGGCAGATTTTTAGAACATCCCCATACATAGGATCTCTGGATTTGTATAGAGGTAGCTTAATTTGAATTGATTATTTTTATTATAGAAATATTTCAGAAAAACTTATGTAAATTAATACTAGGAAGTTCAGGATGAGGTTTTCACAATACATTTGGAAATAATTCATAATATATTCTATAACTGATTTTGGAAAGATGACATTTAATTAAATGACTTGATATAAAAATATAGATTACTTTAGATTTCTAACTTCCTACAATCCAGGTTAAAAGAAGTAAATTTTAAAACTCTTTGCAATTAGAAAAAATACAATAATTATGTATTTTTAAAATGTAAAAGTATTTTAGAAATCATTTAAAACTACAGTATATTCTTTTATATATATGGCATAAGAAACTATCTTATTTACTTTACAATGGAAAAACATTCAATTGAGAAGAATTTGTTAAATAAATAATTTGACATCACACAGACAATTACTCAAACATTTGAATATATATATTTATTTAAAATTATTCTCATCTTAGGTAGCTATTTGCTTCATAAGTGAAAATGTATAAAATATAAGTTAAATTAAATGATGGAAACGCTAAGAGGATTTATCTCATGTCCTAAATTCAGTGAGAGTTTTCTATGATTAACTTTAGAAATATTATTTTCTTTATTTGGGGTTAGAGAGACAAAGATGAAGAAAAACAAATACATCTGCAATAGAAATATGTTTCCCATTAATAATGTATGTACTTCTGTTTTCTACATTATTGATAACAATTTGCATATATTAATATATTTTAAGAATAGTTTCTTATGATTGATAATAATATAGTTTATTTTGTGTTGATTCCAAGCATTATTTAGGATATTTGATTTCTTATTCTATATGTTTGTTCTTTTTAATCTAAGGTTTTTTTTGGTCCTTCAATTAAAAAGAACAAATCATTATATCCCAGAGTCATTGATGAAATGAAATTTTATCTTTTATAGAACTGTGTAACATTGTTAATTGCTATCCATCCATTAAATGGAATTATACCAGTGTTGTGATTTGTATCATACCTAGGTCTTGAGTTTCTATATGCTTCTAATTTACCATTAGGTTTCTGATTTATAATAACACATTATCCATTAGAATGGACTGTATTTAACTTAATTGAATAATTTTAAAACCATAATTTGAAACAGTACATAGATTGTTAAAGCAATATTTTATTATGTATATAAACAACAGTCCCCCCAATCCTCTTCTTCCGTGACAAGACCAAAGAATTGTCAGTGATGCTAATCTAGACTGACAGTCATAGCTCATGAAAGAATCATCACTGCTAATCAAATCAAAGAGAAAACCCACCACTCTGCACCACTGGAGATATTTCAGTTATTGAATATTTCATAAGAAGTAGATGTAGCTGAAAAGGAAATTCTCAACAACTTAAAGTGGTGTGTAAATATTTACTTAAACCTTCCAGCAGTGTCCAACTGGTGTGCAGCAACAATACCAGTGAGCCTGCACTGATCCTTATAAATTATGGTAATTACATGTGACATGATTCTTGCTAAGACACAGCAACTTGCCATGGTCCCTCTTGCTTTGCAAGCAATTGCTTTCCTTGTGTGACTAAGTGGGCAGGGTGCCAGAGAAAACCAGAATCAAACACAATGGCATGTATGTTTTGACTCTTTAAAACTGAACTCAATTGTTAATTTGCAGAAATATATATATATAAACAAGGAGTGACACCAATACCCTGAGTCAGGAGAACTGGGTGTGAATATCAGACATGAAGCCTTGGAAAATGTTATGCCAGTTTATCAAAAGTTGTAAAGCAAATTTTCCATTATACTGATACTGAGTGAATTGTTAGTTTTCTCTACACGTTTAAAAAGCATCTTTACTTCTGCCTACATATAAAATGTACAAAGATTCAAAAAAAATAAAATGACTATTTTCTTTGTTTTCAAACTTTATTTTGCAATGTCCTGATAAGTGCTTTGAATGTTGGATTTAATAAAATATTAAAATAGGGAGAACTAATTAGGACTGAATTATGATAGTTTGAAACAGTTATAACTTTGACAAGAAATTCATTTCCATGAATATTGCCCAATCAGTCCTTACTTTACTGTTTAACTTGAAAAGTGAACTCTACTTCTTGATACCTTCTCACCTTTTATTTCTTTGTTTTATGAGTTAGTCATGTTGATTTCCTTCTACTGTCAGAGTACCCAGTTGAAGTTATCTATTGGTTCTTTAGCTGTTTACAGTTACTTCCTACAATATAGGTTAGCTGTGTTTTGGATTTTAAGTTTTCTTATTTGAAGTCCAGGCTAGAAATAGGCTTTTTCTAAATAATAAAATGATTTTATTAATATATATTAATAAACATACAATTCATCCAGAGTGAACTCATTGGTATTTGCTATAATCACATACTTGTACATTCATCACTTCAATCATTATTAGAGCATTTTCATTATTTCAATAATAATAATAAACATAAACAAGAAATTAGTACTAGTTAGAAGGACTGATAAAATAAGGTGTAAAAAAAGAGAATAGTATAGTGAATATTGTACTGCATTAAATGTCAACTTTATAACATATAGAAAAATATAACAAAGGGATTTTTATGTGTGTAGAAGGAAATAATGAAAATTTTTCTTTAACTTTGATACATATTAACTTAAATAAAGCAAGATTGCATGTTTGAATTTATATAAACACAAAAATATATAAATGAAAATCCTAAATAGGAATTCTCTTTCATGATAGATTTCCATTATACTAGAATGTTTATGAAAACTAGGATGATGATAAATAGCAATTAATTAGAAATTAATCGGAAATTAATTTGAGGAAAATTAATCAAGTTATCAAATTTAACATACATGCAATGGAAAAAAATAAGAATGGGTTTATAAATAAAAGCAAAACTTTTAGGTACAGAAGCAAAATCTAATACTGCCCTGACTTGTTTCTGCTCTTAAATATCAGGTATGAATGAAGATGGTATAAATGTACAAATTAAAATTTAACACAGATTCCTCTTGTGGCTATGGCAAGTATTTTGTAGTTTGTTGAAACACATGAGTGTGCTTCTGAGGCATCCATTACTTGAAAGAGACAAGATCTAATAGGTGAAGAAACAACTTGGAGGTGAGCCTAATATTCTGAAAACTGCTTGCCCACATGAGTAATTTTGTGAATATTAACCTGTGCAGAGGTAGAGGTTAAGAAGCCAAGTAAAATGCCTGAAAAGATAAGAGTAGTGGTTTTGTCAATTTTATAGAAAAAAAATAAGAAAGATAATTTAGAAATCCAGGACAAATTTAGGAGATGCATTTAGTAAATAATAACAACAAAAACAGTAAATTCTTTTGGGGGCTTGGAGAGCTGTACCCTACAGTTCAGATAAACCAGAAGAGCAATTCTAACACAAATGTGAATGGGAGCTCAAGTCTATAGTAATCTGTCTGTACTCTAGCCTATTGTCAGAGAATAGATTGATGACTCTCCTTGCTGGAAGAAGAAAACATAATCCATAAACTCTATACTTTTAATATAAAATATCCAACATTTAAAAAGAAAAACAAATATAAGATACCAAAAATATGATCTAGAGAAAAAACTATAAAGAAGGCCCAGGTATGATATAAATATTGGTGTTATGACTTTATTCTATGTATGAGAAAATAGATGAAAAGATAGGAAGTTTTACCATTGAACTGCTATCATTTCATAGGAAAATTCTAGAATTAAAAAAATGCAAAGACTTGATGAAGAGCAGAATGAGAAGCTGACAACAAAATTGAAGAACAAGAAAATAAATCAGTATATTATACAATGAAGCACAAAGAGGAAAAATGATGAAAATAAAGTTAACTGTGCTACTTTCTTTTATTAGTGGATACACTAGAAATTAAAATGTGTTTTTTATTTAATATATAATATAATATAAATTAGAATTGAACCTTTAAGACTATACCAGAATATTAGAATAATTTTACTACATGTAAAACTTACGGATTTTATAACTGATGTCCTGAATTTTAATTTTGCAAAATTGATTGGTATTATTTTTATATCAATATTAATTTATATGTACAGACATATTTATCTCTTTATGATTTTTCATCTCTTCCTTCATTTATGAGTTTTAAAATGCTGTAAGTTTCATTCTGCCTGAAACAATTCTTTTAGTATTTATTTTAGTCCAGTTTTGTTGCTTAAATTTTTTTTAAATGTCTTTATTTTGCATCAGTTGTTAGGTAAAAATTTCACTCATTTGAAAATCTAAGTTAGCAGATATTTCCTTTCAACTTTTTAAGTAACATCCCATATTCTTCTGGATTCCAGTATTTCTGTTGAGATGTCAACTGCCAGTTTCCTAAGAAAGTAATTTTTTTTTCTTCTCTGTTTACTTATAAGCCTTTCTCCTTTTCTGTAATTTTCATCAAATTTTATAAAATGTTCTCAGGCATATTTACATTTATTCTATTTAGAGTGCTTAGAAGCAAGTTATCTATACAGAATGAAGAAAATAAGACAAAATAGCAATTAGAAAAAATAAAACATATAAATAATTGTGTCCAAGAGAAAATATTAAAGAAAAACATTCTGGTTTTAAAAGTTAAGAAAATTATGTAAGTGAGAGAAAGGTCAATCAATAAACCTATCATCCCATCTTCTTAGTTAGCAATTTTACAATTGTGTACTTTTTAATTCACTGACAATCCAGCTACAGCATCAGCTAGTGTGCATAAGTCAATGTATGTATGTGCCTATGACCATATATCTTTCTTAGAAAAAAAAAGAAAGCAAACAAAACTCCAAGGTACACTGCTTGAAATTCTGTCCAATATATAATTTTTCTTTACTATTTTAGGTCCACATCAGGGGTGTTGTCATTCATGCAACCATTCACTTTCAGATAGAGGCAACATATTTCTTTTCACATTTGAAAAATTCTGCAATTTGTCATAATTCCCTATGAAGTCAGTTACAAATTAAGAGAAAAGAGGGAATTTGGATAAGAAGAGGCAATTTGAAGGGGTTGTGGACATTTGTGTCACTCTCTCATGCAACTTACTTGTGCTATCAGAACCTGCTTGAACTCAATATCTTATATATCATTTGCACTTGATGATGGTGGGCTGAGAATGTTAAACTATATAGTCTCATGGGTCAGACTTCTTTCAGTTATGACAGACAGCACAGATTACATGGTAATTCATGCCAATTTTCAAGTATCCATTCTCTACTAAAACCCAAAAGCAAAAGCAAGCCAGAGACTGTTTATCAGAAGTAAGAAGTTTCTTTAAGAGGATGGAATAGTTTCTCCAAAATCATCAGGGTGTACTATGGTCTATCTATAGGGCATTACGAAAGCTTCCATACAGTATCCTTATCTGAAACTGACCCTTCAACTACCATCAGATATGCTAGATCACATAGCAGAAGTGACAATATAGGTTTCACAGAACCCTTGACCAAGTTCCTAGATTTCTCTTGCTCTGGGTCCCATTCAGAATTGGTAGGTATTATGGACATTTGTTAAATAAATTAGCTTAATATTCTCAAATGAAGTTTATACTTCCTCAAAATCCAAAGAGGTTCAAATTACATTGTATCTCTTTCTTAGTGATAGGAAAGGGCAAATGAGCAATTTTCCCTTGACAATGAAGGGACTATTTTGATATGTCCATGACTACTGGACACCAGGAAATTTCACTGAACTTGTAGGTGTGTATATATGAATTTGGACAAAATTATGATTAAAAAAAATCTCCTGCCAATGTGGAGAAACCACTCCATTAAGATTTGAGAAAGAAAGCAGTTTTATTATTGTATAAGCATTCAACCAGAATGTAATGCATATTACAGGCAATCCACTAAAGAGATTACAAAACTGAAAGAAACTTCATCCATTTATGTAGCTAAACAAATAAAGTCCATTGCATACATCACCTCAAAATAAACAAGTACTAATTTATTGCATCTTTATGACCAGAGGCAGGTTTGCAATTCGGAACAAGTGCCACCTGAAGTCATGCTCATCAACTCCCAGGAAATAGAGAGATAGAGGTTCCAATGTCTTTAATGATTCATTCAAAGAAATGGTGCTCAGGTTCTTGAGAATATATTCTTGAGTGGTGAAATTTACGAGAGACTTTACCTAGCTTTTAAAAATATCTATGTATATTTCAAATAGCCAAAGAAAGCACTTAAAATTGAGTTTTCCTAAAGTAAACATGAAAGAAAAGAGAGGGAGAAGTCTCTTTCTTAATGTCCAAAAGTAAGAATTAAGCCTCACATTTTAAATTATTATTATAAGTAAAATATGTTTTCATTGGCTTAGAGGGATGATATAACACTGAAATGGGAACAATAAAATGGGAACAAAGATGTATTGATGAAAGCAGAGTTCTTCTCATGATTTTAACTAACAAATACAGAAAAAAAGCATTCACCCAATTAAGAACTGCATACCAGATACCAGCAGCTGCACCATCCAAGTTTGGGGTAATCCAATCTCATTCTCAAAAATCTGTATTCCACAGACAACAAATGGATTAATTGAATAGAGATGTCATAGGAATCATCAATTTACACTTTTCAATCCTTTATAGTGGCCCTGATCTCACACTTCCTCCAGGAATGTGATATCACTCTTTTTGGTGTATTTTTTTTTTTTTTTTTGGAGATAGAGACAATTTGAGTGGTTTCTACTGTTTTTCTTTTTGTTTTTGTTTTTTTCCTATAATTATGGTTCTCACTCCATAATAAGGAAACCCAATGAGAGGATTTTGCCATTTGATGATTATGCTTATTCAATTATGGAGAATAAAGCACAGGATGTTTGCAGAACACCAGGTCCAACCGTGAGCTTGTCTTTAAGCCCTTATTTAAATAAAATACAGTGACTGAGCTCAATAAGTCCCTTCTTTAATTGGTAGAAAACAGTCCTGTTCCGGTGTCCAGTAATCTTAAATGTCTGATTATTTCCCCTTTGCAATGCACAGTCACCTGATAAATGGCTGCTGGTTTTGCAGTAGGCTAGAAGGACTTTTTACAGAATGAAGTTTGAGCAGTGTAAAAGACTTTAATTTATGGGCACCTGTTCTTTCAAATGATTCTAGGTCTGTGGACTTGTTCAAGTACAGGTGTCCATTCAAGTGTTGTGGTAATTCAACTCAACTTCTGATCATCAGATGTAGTACTATTTTGTTTCTGCAAATCAAATCAGATTGGGGTCATTTTGCCATCTATTTCATAGTAGGGGCATTATGATCAACTAGCCAAAGTCAAATTAAACAGAGGCTGAGACCATTATGATCACCTCTTTATCTTTGTTGCCCATTATGATGACCACCCCACCTTCACTTTGAGAATGAAATGCTAAAGTTTGACCATTTCTGCCTCAGACTGCATTAACACCATTGTATTCTGGGAGCAGAGTTTGATATTAGCAGTTTATTCGACCAACAGAGAACTTAATATATAGAGCTCATCAAGGATGCGGGTACTCTACTACTGTGTACATTTTTCTTAGCCTTGAGTAATGGAGGGTTTTATAGACACTTCCTGGGGAAATAGTGAGATGATAAGCAATTCTTACATGATAAATCTACTTTAAATTTCCTATTCTTTTAAGGTGTTGTGTTCCTCGCTTTGAAAACACTAAAATGAAAAATGAACAAAAAACCAAAAAAAACAAACAACAACAGCAAAATCCTATCATTTCAACTGCATTTGTTGTGGTACAACTTTAGATCCCTAATGGTTTGACAGTCCCTTACATATGACAGTTCCTTACATGATGGCTGTCTCAGAAGAGGGATAAAAGTTCTACAGGAGAGGGAGAACTAATTCCTTTCCATGACACAAGTGCCTCATGGCTTTTGTCCTATGACTTACCATTTCATAACTAATTGAGGTCTAAAATTTCCATCATTCTTGATCCCCTTCCTTCACAAACCATTTCTTATCCAATTAATCATTACATCCTACCTACCTGAGCTATATTCTTCTAGTTTTACTACCTCTCCCATTGCCACAGAATCTAACTAGGATGGTCCACAATCATTCCACACTTATTGCTGCAAGCTTTGAGCACCCTTCTTTGCCTTACCTACTACACTGGAAAGAGATTTATCCTTCTCTGATTCAAATCCATTGTTTTATCCAAAATATTTAACTTTTAATAGCACCGATGGTAAAAGTAGAATACATTACATTAACTCACACAACACTTTATGGCATAGCCAAGGACCAACTCATCAGTATCCTCTATTGCAACTAACCCCTCTATTTCTATAAACTGAACACTGTAGTTAATATTTTGAAATAAATTAGAGGATTATGATCTGCTTAATCTTTTTAATTATTGTTTTTCCTCCACTCTTCAGGTAGCAGTGAACTCTTTCCTTACTTATGAACCTCAGTGTAAGAGATATTTTAAAACAAAGACAGAGTATTTATTTTGAGTTTCAAATAGTCTGTTGAATCTCATAATAAAGACAATAGACTTAAAAATATGCACTTTGATTGTAATAGTTTTTTTTGGTGGTGTGTGTATGTCTATGTGAGTGTGTGTAAAAAATAATAATATGCTTGAATGACTTCATATTTTCTTGAACTACTGTAACCAAAGTGAAGATTTTTTAATTAAATATCTACTGGGAGAGAAGCCTCTAACCATATGTCCTGGGGATGGTCTTGTTCAATATTTATATTAATGACTCAAAAAAGACATAGGCTATATGGCAATAAGACACACAGGTGGCACAGAACAGATGTAGCTGAGATAGGTGCATATACTTTATGAGGCAGAATAAATAAAAGAGAAAATAAAGCAAAACCATAGCAACTATTTTTTTTCTCGAATGCAAGGAAGGATAAACCAAAAGAATAATATTAAAGTCCACAGGGCTAAATGTAAGCCCATCATTTTGTTTGCAATAATGCATTGAGTTTATTAAGAATGATAGTTAATGAAACCAAAGCAGTTCTTGTGACAGATAGTTGGTTAATGATACCTTCTGGATTATGAGTTGGCAATATTGTACACCTGTTTTTAATTATTTGGCTTAATTTTACAGGAAAAATTATCAAGTGGAGCAGGGTCTCACAAGATTAACAAAAGCAAAACAGCAGTCCTCTATTATGATTCTGCTTAGAAGAGTCCCAGCACTTATGCAGTTTTATTTCTATTTAGAAAGGAAACTACTCTTACTTGGTCTTTCTGCTTCGAGGCTGTCACCTCAAAATCAGAGGCATGTTATTCTTTGAGTTATTTCCTTCACAACCCATCCAAATTAACAGAAGATATAGGGCCAAGTATTTACATTTCTTATGGGGAAAAAAAATCAAAGCAAATTTCTTTGGGATCCTGCTAACCAATAAAATATATCAATGATTCAAGCTAATCAGGACATATATAAAACTAACCATAGTTTTATGACTATTACTTTATTCTCCTCAAGGGTAAAATATACTAATAATACTATAATAGAGATTTTGAAAATTCCAAACATCTTTTTTGCTGTTGTTGTTCTGCCGGTTAGGTAAAAGGATTATGAAGGGAATAGTGTGTGTCTTCCAATATGATTTTAGAAAGAAGCAGTTAGAATTGGAAATGATAGCACCCTCCCAACTCCCTTTTACTAAATATTCTCACCAGTGTAACCACATCATTTTCACCATCTATCAAGAAAGACACAAAACAAAAGTAACTTTCCCAACCCTAGATATGCTCCTTTATGAGGGTCAGGGAAATTCTAAAAAGACAATCCCCTTCTATCAGGCAGCTTTTTAATTTTCTAATCTGCTCAAGCAAATATGTGTCAGGTTAAACAAGAGGAATTTAATTTAGCAGGGTTCTGAGGCTAAAAGAGAGTCCAAATTTGGGTATCGTCAGATGTGCTGTCTTCCTGAAGACTGCCATTCTGGGGCTTGCTGCCAGTGATCCTTGGGTCTTAGTTTGTCAAATGGCAATGCACATCCTGGCCTCTCCTGGCCTCTCCCTTCTCTTCTGGGTGGTCTTGTTACAAGTTTCTGGCTACCTTCCCTGTGACTTTCTTTCGTCTGAATTTCATTCCACTTATAAAGTACTCCAGTAATAGGATTAAGACCCATATTTAATATAAGTATCTTTATAAAAAAGTTCCTACTAACAATGGGTTCACACCCACAAAAATAGATTAGGTTTAAGAACATAGTTTTTTTTCTGGAGTACATACAGCTTCAGGTTACCACAAGAAGCTATGTCAAATAATACTGACAATAGAGTTACTGGTTGTAACATTTCCTGAGAAATGTAGTTTGGTTTTATCAACCAGTTATCCAGGATAACTGTATAATTCAAAGGTGTGCATTACCTATATTTCACTCAATTTGTATGAAAAAATATATATTCTTTTGGCCTAAACTATTTAAATCTCAATAATATTTATAAATTTTTCATTAAAATAGGGAAATGAGAAATATATGCCAATCTAATAAGAAAAATAACTTGTTTTTTAGATTTTTACAACCCCACTTCAGGTTTCTGGAAGCTAAGTGGGAAGTATCAGAAATATAATATATTAAATAAATGTGCATCCCATATTTTAAAGATTTTTTTCTCTAGTAAATAAGTGTCCCTGAAATCCATAGTCTTAAAATTAATGGTCTCATTCAGAACACTTGAAAACCATATACTTCTTCCAAAAATCAGTAACACTACTCACTATCATCTATTATTAAATACTATGTGAGTAATATTCTGCTAGTAATAAAGATTATGGTTTATAGGAATACAAGCAAGTGAGAAAATATCCTCTGCTTTAATTTGTAACAAATCTGCTAGCATCTCTTACAAAGTCTGTAGAGGAAGAATCAGCTTATTGTTCTATGGAGACAAAACTAATTGGTTGAATTATATTCAATATATTCAATCACAATTCACCTCCCTTTATTTGCACACAATTTTTGCAGTCGAATACATTTTTTTTAAGATTTATTTTTTATTTCCCCTCTCCATTCCTTCCACTGTCTGCTCTCTGTGTCCATTTCGCTATGTGTTCTTCTCTGTCTGCTTGTATTCTCATTAGGTAGCTCAGGGAACCGATCCTGAGACCTTCTGGAGTCGGAAAAGGCATTACTCTTTTGTGCCACCTCATCTCCCTGTTCTGCTACGTCTGCTTATTTTTTCTCCTCTGTGTCTCTTGTTTCATCATCTTGCTATACCAGCTCTCTGCATCTGTGCAGGGAGGCTTTTCCAAGCAGAGCAGCTTTCCCACACTGGGCGGCACTGCTGTGCAGGGTCACATTCCCGTGTGGGCTGACACTCCATGTGAGCAACTTGCCACCTGGACCAGCTTGCCCTCACAAGGAGGCCCTGTGCATCAAACCCTGGACTTCCTATATGGTAGACAGGAGCCCAATTGGTTGAGCCACATCCGTTTCTCTCAAATACATTTTTGAAGCCCATGCTAGACATTTACGTATTTGAAAAACTTTCAAGGTCCTTTTTATATTTAATTTTCTCCATACTAATTATTTCCTTAATGCAGTCCTCATTTTATAAGATTTCCAAGCTTACCTTGTAAATTTTATCCAACTTCTCTATACAAAATGGTAATTCTTAATATACTGTTTAAAATTTGCTTGCTGGAACTTAAAACAAACCTTCTGAGAACCAGAGAGAACAATGGATTTATTGGATTCATTGGCTACACTTCTTTTAAAGATTCTGTGCTTCCATCAATGTCTACTCAATGAGGCAATTACTTCATAGCAGTTGTGATATTCTGACCTGTAAATTTAAGATGTTTTTGGTATGAACTGCTATTCAGTTAGTTTTCTAATGTGCTATATTTATCTCAATTAAATTTCATCTTATTGGTTCAAGCTGCTCATGTCACTTTCTTAATATATATTTGGATATTGACATTGATATTCACTGTATTTTATATCTCTAAACAGTTTGTGTCATTTCTAAGTTTGACATGCTTTCTGTAAATTTGAACTAGACACAGATTTTTGGTAAGGCCCAATCTGAGCCTTGTGATGTACTCCTAGACTTCCAGTTAAACTTATATCCTCCCATGGTCTCTGAACATAGTTAATCATCAGTTCTGAGAACGCCACACTATATTCAACTTTCCAGTATAAGCAGGCTTGACTAGAAGAAATTTTGGTTTGGATGACATCATATCCATGATATCTGGACAGGTATTTTGTCGTAAAAAAATGACATCATGAAAGGGGATAGTATGTCTTCTGGATAGCAATGTGCCTTTGAAAAAAACCAAAATGGGTTAGAAAGGGCCACCCGTATATCACATATACTAATAAATATTTAATGAGTAGCCATTAGTAAACATAGAATCCATAGGCTATTAAGCATTTAATAAATGTTTTCATAAGTTTTATCTTTTCTCAAATAATTTAATAAGATATTAATATATTCATTATAAAAATGTCAGCTGAAATTCATAAGATAGCTCTATGCTAGTCTAACTGCATTAGCAATAATACAATTAAAATCACAAATATCTAAAAATATTTTAAAATTAACAGAATAAGTTTAGAAAAGGATCAAATCACCTAAATTTAAAAAAATGTTTGGCATGTTATGGATGTTGGGTTATAATAGCTGAAGGAATGTGTTATTAGGGAATATTACTCAAAGAAGGAATATAATACTATATAGAAGGAGGGAAAAGTGTAAAGGCAATAATTAGGAAATTTAGCCAGACACTGAGGACACACAGAAAGAGAAAAAGACAGTAAGGAAGAAGAAGAAGAAAAAAAAAGAGTTGCAGACTGGGTTGCATTTTCTTAAACTTGAGTATATAGGGAGCCAAGAAGTCAGAAAAAGACAAAAACAAAACCAAAAACAAAAAACTGCTGATAAAAGATCTTTGTGGAAGCTGTTCCTCTAGGTCACAGTACTCCCCACTCATGATAAAATCATTGTAATTGTAATTACAATTGTAATTGTAAGTAGAAAGATATGCATACCTACATGCATACACACACATGCATACTCACATAGGCACACACACATGAAGTAAACAGTTATTAGGTGTGGGTTTCCAAGTGCTCAGTAGGCATGATTTGAAAAGGTGTCTGGACAGGTATTTTGTCATGAAATATGACATCGTGAAGGGGGATAATATGTCTTCTGGATAGCAATATGCCTTTGAAAGAACCAAAAGCAGTCACAGGATATATGTTACACAGCAGCCTTAATATTTAGATTTAGATAATGGATGATATTTTAGTTTTAACTACGTAATGTCACTCTTGTAGCTTCTAGCAATGTAGCTGTACACTTTTTCCCTATGAGAAATTGTCTTTAGTTACAAAGTAAATTCTTGTTTCTTTTTCCTAATCGGCATCTAACAAGTTGCTGCTTTCCACCCCTTTCTCTTTGTCTGAGCCTGGCAAGATTGAGGAATTTACCAACAGAATGGGAACAAATAACCATAGCCACTAAATTATTATGTAGAGGATTTTTAACTTTTAGTATGATGTAAATAGACCAACTCACGATAATTATAGCCTTGATGCAGGTTAACTTTTAAAAGCAACTAGAGACAGATATCTGAAATTTATTTCTTTGACTCTAAATATTGTGTTTTATTTTTAGAACTATGTAATATTTAAATGCTAACTAACTTTCATTTGTATTCTCCCTTGTCTTATCATCCATGCCAGAGCCAGATTTAGTCAATTCTTAACAACTCCTTAATAGACCATTTGGTTTAGTTTTGTCTAAGGAATTTACAAATGTTTAGCGCACATCTCCTTGTGGATTGAACTATTTACAAATTTAGGTATTACTCTAGCCAAACTTTGTCAGATCTTAATGGATGTTCACTAAGCAATTTACAACCCAGTTTGTAACCTGCACCCTAATGCTTATACCAGCCAGTCTCTGGGCCCTGTGCTCACACACTTCTAATTAAACAAATCAATCAATAACACTTAACATATCAGCATCTTTACCCTGGACCTCTCTTTGTCTGAAAACAGTAAAAATCCTAGCCTTCTTTGTTGGGGGAGGCGGATATGAAACTTTGTCTTCTGACCTCTCTCTGCTGAATAAAACTATTTCACTAGTGCAATAAACCTTGGTGTGGAACTCAATTTTCTGCACTAGGCATGAACTCAGGCAACTTGTGTGGGTCCGTCCCCTTCACGTACAGAATAACGGATTTTTAAAATATCATCCAGCAGATCAAGAACAATAAAATTTGATCATTTTATTATCATTTAAAATGCTATATCAAAGACTTTTAATGTTTTTCTGTGTTTAAAATTTTAGAAGGTAAGTCAAAATGATACACAATATATAATTATTATTATTAATAATATATATAATAATAATAATGACTTTTCATGTTCGTATAATTTTCAAATCTTAAATGTTAGATTATTTAATTATGCTTTTTGCCAAAGTGATTTGTAGTATCATTGGTTTCATTTCATTTCTTCGTTTGGAATGAAAGAATAAAAACTGTTGATTTTATTTCTTTTATTCTTTGACCATAAACTGCATTAACTTAAACAGAAATGGTTAAATGAAATAAAAGAAAAAATACTGATTATTTTAAATTTTGAATAGAGTATTATTTAATTAGCAAATATATCATTTGTTCACATTTCAAGTATTTGCTGAATTTGGCTGCTCAAAATATACTCTTTTATCTACTATGACTTCATGACCATATTTTCTCAGATGAGATTGTTCAGAGGAGAATATCTTAAAAGTTTAGCAAAAATATATATAAAAATAATAAAGCAAACAACTTGGAAATTACTGTATTTACTGGCTTGGGACTATATTAGTTGATGCTTGTGATGAGTCCATACAGAAAGTTCCTAACTTTTATATTTCAGTGAGCTTCAAAAACCAATTTATAAACTAGTCACCACCTAGTCACTGTCTTAAAAATATTCATTATTAACTGATTTTCTTTTTTTCCAGACATGTAGGGTACTTAGGAAATAATTTTAGATGGAAAATATTCAATATCTGTAACTTTTGAACTAAATTAAGAAATAACATGTATTAATTTTGGAAATTTTAAATTTCTATAATTGCGGCGGCTTGCTCGGTCTGTAGAGGTGGTGTCTGGCTGCGGACGAGGGGTCAGTCCAGCCTAGGACGAGGGGTCGGTCCCGCTCGGGACGAGGGGTCGGTCCCACTTGGGACGAGGGGTTGGTCCAGCAGCAGACGAGGGGTCGGTCTCACAGGGGTTGCGTGGTTCGGTTGACGGGGTCGCCCAGCGAAGCCGGTGAAGAGGGGGTCGCCCGGAGAAGCAGGCGATGAACTGGGGACAAGGGAGGCCAGGCCCTTGTCGGGGGCTCTCAGGACTGGAGGGCGCACGGCAGAAGAACTACCGCGGAGACGAGGTAAACACCCAAGTCCAACTTTATTGAGGAAGTGGCTACAGTTTTATAGGGGCTGGGGAAGGCTGATTGGTCGAAGTTATGCCGTGTTCTGATTGGTTGCCGCAAGCAGTTACTGGGGAGAAAGGTCGGTGGGAGGTACTGGAAGGGGGAGGGGTGGTGGTTAGGGATTGGCTGTTGCTGTTGCTGGGGGAAGTGGCAGGGTTTAGGGATTGGTGGCTGCTGTTGCTGGGGTAGAGGGCAGACTTGAGTTTCCCGCCTTGGGCCTGGTTGTTGCTGCTGGGGGGCGGGGGGAGGCAGACTGGAATTTTCCGCCCTGCGCCTGTGCAGGGAGAAAGAGGAAGAAGGGTGTTGCCTCATAAGGCATCGTGTGGCGCCATCCGGGAGGAGGGGCGGCCGCGGAAGCATGGCCGCCGAGAAGGGGAGACCCGAGGGCACTCTGCGCCCATGCCGAGCTCCCTTCAGGGGTGACGGTGAGTCCGACCAGCCACCCTATTATGGGGGCAGCGGCTTGGATTTAGGCCTACCGTGGCCGCTCCCCCGCGGGGCCAGCAAACCACACTTCAGCCTGAGGGGTGACCGCATATAATGATGATGGGAACGAGTGTTGTTGGGGGGGGGGGAGAGGGGGAGTGGGGGGTAGGGTTGAATGGGACCTCACATATATATTTTTAATGTAATATTATTACAAAGTCAATAAAAAAAATGAGTCAAAAAAAAATTATGTAATGAAGTAGATACTTCTACCTTTTAACTAGATTGCCAATCACAATATTGTTAAAACAGCTTTTATAAAATTTAAGAATGATTTATCAAAAACAAATGAAATGTTTACATTGTAGTTTACACTCTATCCTGTACAGTTCTGTAGGTTTTGACAAGATTTATAATGGCATTTAGTGCCAATACTCCAAAATGTGTTCATCAATTGCAATGAATGTACCTCGCTAATGAAGCATGTTGTTAATGTGGGAGAATGGGTACGTGTGGGGAGTGGAGCATATGGGAACCTCCTATATTTTTTATGACATTTGTATAATCTAAGTATCTTTAAAAAAATTAAAATAAATAAAATTTAAAACAAAACAAATGTAATAAATGCTTCATATAATATGTTTGAAAATATTTCATATTATGTTACAATTATCCAAAGAAACCACTGATAAAGATTTGCATTTTCAGTTTTATCCATTCTACTTCTTATTATTGTTTTGTTAATAGGGTTTTAATTATACAATGTATACATAATTTTTATCTTACTTTTAACTGACAATCACTGGCAAATCTATACTTGGCCAGAAGCAAATTATAGACCTTTGTTAGGAAGTTTTGAATGAGAAAAAGATTAAAACAATCAATTGGGAAGTGGATTTGGCTCAACAGATAGAGCATCCAACTACCACACAGGAGGTACAGGGTTCAAACCCAGGACCTCCTAACCCATGTAGTGAGCTGGCCCACATGCAGTGCTGATGTGTGCAAGGAGTGCCCCGCCACGCAGAGGTGTCCTCTATGTAGGGGAGCCCCACACTCAAGGAGTGTGCCCTGTAAGGAAAGCTGCTTGCTTGAAAAAATATGCAGCCTGCCCAGGAGTGGCACCGCACACACATAGAGCTGATGCAGTAGGATGACACAACAAAAAAAGAGACACAGATTCCCGGTGCCACTGACAAGAATATAAGCAAACACAGAAGAACACACAACAAATGGACACAGAGAGCAGACAACTGGGGGGGGGGGGGGGGAGGAGGGGAGAGAAATAAATAAATAAATCTTTAAAAAACAAAAAAACAAAAAACAACTTTAATTAGGGATTATCCATTCTATTTTAAATTCATGAATTTGCAATTTAAGGATAATACATACATTCAAATTGCTTGAATTTTGAATACAGTGTTCCTTTCTTTTGAGAATCACACAGTTTTAGTATCATGCCATAGGTGAATTATTTTAACTCTTTTTCTTTTAAAGTTTCCATGTATCTGACAAGGGAATAACATCTCTAACACTATAGATGCACATATCTTTTTGCATGTTATTCATATTATAACTTTATGTCTACTGATATTACAAGAAAAAGCATTTAAAAATATGCCAGAGTATTGTAAACTTAGTGGAGAAGGAAAGAAGTAGAAAAATGAAATTTATGCTTTCATTATCTTATGGGAATTCATGTTGTCTCTCATTTTTTGTTCTCTTTATTCGTCCCATGATGTCAAATGGTATGATTTTATATTTTTAATTAAACATTTAATTCTAGTTTTTAGTTCTCTAGATTATCTTTACAATTTGTCTAAAAAGAAGCTGAAATAACTACCTGAGAAATGGCTTTTGTTCCAAAGAAATTCTTCATAGAGTTTTTTTAGAAACCTAGTTTTAAACTACTGTAACTTGGCTGTCTGAGTTGATAATCAAGAAGTATTGTAAATTTTTAGTTTGACTTTTCAATAGGAAAAAAAAGAAACTTAAGTGTTGATTTTGTTTGTTTTCTGACTGTGGAATACAGCATGCCCTTGGATTTTCTACTCAAAGATATTTTGTCTCTTTCTGAAAGTATGCTCTAGTGTACATGGCAAGAGATGATAATGGTATTTTACAAAGCAACTTAAAAAAAGAAGCATTTGGCTCTAAAACTGTTTATCCTTTTGCAATATGTGCAACTTGATTTATGTTTATGAAACAATAAATAATTATCCAGGCATGACAAAAACAAAACATAACATCTATTTCCTAATCATTATCACATTCAATTACAGAGGAAAACGCACCCTTTGGAAAACCCTAACTTCAAAAGTACCCTGGTGGCTTAAAATTTTCCTGATAAATTTCCATAGAGAATAATGTCATTTTTTTTTTTTGACAAAGATCATTGAATTTAATGCAATCAAAGGGTATCACAACCAGAGGAATAGATTAGTTTACAAACATAATCCTTCTCTTTTTGGGATTCACAAACATAATCTCAAACTGTCACAATACCTTATTATTAACACTTTGCATTAGTATGATACATTTGTTACAATTCATGAAAAAACATTATTATAACTGTACTATTAACAATAGCCCATCACTTACAATAGTGTTCAGTGGTTATCATGATGTCCTGTTTATCTATAACAAGAATGAAGTGGTCATGTTCAAGTCACAGGTTCTATTTGAATCACCCACAAATCTGACATGTCACGTTATATGCTAAACAAAACTTTTATGTAAGTAAGAACAGTCACTGTTTTAGAATTCTTTACTTCCTCCTAAATAAGTCATCAGCAATTCTTATTCTTTGTGGGCTAGGGCCATTTTTCACAGAGAAACATATTGTATAGCTAAGTGAAAGTCATGTTCTGGATGACAAAGCATAGAAACAAACAGCACTTCATTGTTCTATGGACTTTGGCCAAATGCTCAGGGTTTGAAGCTACTGTTTTGGGCCTTTTGGAAAATGAACATTTTGATACGACTGTTTTAGCTGCCATTGCATTAATTTTCTGTGATTACTTTGAGAAACTTAAATTCTACACTCAAAATTTTATCTGTGCCACTTTGAAAAGTTTGTTTATAGATAGGATAGAGTGGGATCAATTTTTCTCCCTTAGAGTGTGGATGAAACAAAAGACATCAACGTATTTATTGCAATTTCATCAGCAGGTATGTTACAGAGGTCAATAATGATTCAGTTTATTAAAAGTCAAAATAAGGCCTATGGTTGTTGCTATAAAGGGCCACAGAAAAATCGTGGAAAACATCATGGCAAAAGGAGGTTTATTCCACATCATCAAGGGAATCAATTAGTTACTTAAAACTGAGATTTAGAAAAGACTAGAAAACTGAAAATGTGAAATGTAAGAGGTAGAAATAAAAATTGGTTAAATTCGTATTTTTAAAATAAGTGTTCCAAGCAAAAAGATTAATATGAAACTTGAAGAGTACAAAATAAAAGATTTACCTGAAATATTTTAACACAGATTCCCTTTGGTAATAATTTGTGGGTAATTTCTAGGGATAGAGTAGTTAAATAACAAATTAATTTGTAGATTTAACTATGGAGTAATAGAACATATTTTAGATAATAAAAATGACAACAATCTGTAAAAACTTCAGTTGATCAGAAATATATTTGAAGACTATAGAAAGAAGCACTATGTTGTCACTTGAAAATAATATTTTATTTTATTCTCCATATTTTATCTCAATTTGAAACTGAAATTAATTTTTTTCTCAAAAATCAGTCACTAAAGGCAATTTTAACTGTCAAACAGCTGCTTTTAAATATATCAGTTTAAAAGATGAGGATAATTCTACTTTGAATATCCTTTCATTCCACATAATTCCATATTAAGTTACATTATTTAGAAAAGGTGATAATAGAAATATAGCCAATGTCATTTTGGGGTAAATTTTGAATTTTTACAACATAACATTTTAGTCAGCATAATAAATACACTTTGGTTGCTGTTTTTGATCTAGATATTGTACAATGAATGATAATAGAAATCATTTATCTTCACTTTGAGAATATAAATGCTGAAAGTAAGGTATATTCTATTTATAGTTTTAGTACAAGGTTGGATGCACTTATCACACTTCATTGGTTGCACATTTTAGCTTTTGAAAAAGTGTTGAGTCCTTTTTATTGATTCACAGGCTAAGCAATTTCATTTTTTGTTTTCATACTTTGACCTACAACCCCAGGATCCATTAGGGTACTACAATAGCAAGGTGTAGACACATCAACCACAAAGAAATAGAACTAAAATGACACTGTCTCCAGCTTGGGATGCATTAATAGACTGAGAATTCAAACGTAGGAAAGGCAATTTTTTTCCTGCTGGGAAGTGGAGTTCTCAGGAGAGCCATCTCAAACAGAAGAACATGATATGAAAATCAATAATGGCCCTATTGTGCTACTGATGTGTCCAGGAAGTGTCATTTTATATCTTGCTAGCAGATATCTAAAGGAAGTGAAAACTACTTTGTTCATAGTAATTGCACGAATTCTTTTTCATCCTCTACTTTGCTGTTCAAAATAAAACTAAAATGTACTGTAAGGTCCAGTTTGAAATGAGAGATCATGAAAATGTGTTAATATGAAAACTGTTAGGTCTTTTCACGGATCTAAGAATGGAAACAATAATGTTTTCCTCTCAAAATTCCCATAATTACACATGAATTTAAACAGGTAACTGTAAATACTGAGCTAACTGGCAAGAATTGTGGTTGGAGAAATGCCGTATTGGTCAACTGAAAAGGGAAACTTAGAAGTCATCATCTTGTGTATCAGGAAGATATGCAGGAATTAAATAACTGAGGTGAAAGATTTCACTTCATAAATATGTATCCCATTAAGGCTGGAAGATTTATATGCTTGGAATAAGTCTAGTTATAAATTCCTGGCTTCTTTAACTTCATTGTTTATGGGACTGAATATCTTATGTCATATAGTTCTACCAAAAATTTTGAAAATTTTAAAGCAACAATCTTTGATTTTCCCAAAAAGCACTTGCCGATTTTCCTGCATTTCCTCCAGTTATATTTCTCCTATGAGGTAATCCTTTAATTATCTGATTTCTCCTATATATTTGAAAGATATTGTTGAAATTTGAGGTTTACATTTAAGATTCTATACTTTTTAATTTCTCTTTACTTCTACTTCATTCCATGAAGAATTGTAAATGACTAAAATTACATAGGTATCCTAAGAATTTTTAAACTTCAGAATTCAAATATTTAAATTTACATAGGTATCCTAAGACCTTCTTACACTTCAGAATTCAAATGTTTACTTAATTGAAATGAACTTCATTGTTTGTCAGTCAGTGCAGAACTGGGAACAGAATACATTAGGACTGTGATAACCACATAGACTGCTATAAATTGTCCTATGTATTTGAAACAAATTGTATTTTAAACACCCAAACTTAATCTCAAGTTTCAAAAATATGTGTTTAAATAGTTTTCTAAATTATTATGCATATTCTTATATTATTTACATTAACAAATAAATTTAATTCATATAACATATATCTGTCAAACTATTGTTCTTAAATTTAAATTACTTCTAAGTAGACATCTGCAATACTGTGCATATTATATTTATTAAAAATATAAAATAAATCCTAGCATGTCCTGACCTTTTTTCTCCTCAGGTTGCAGCTAGAATATGTCTATTTTATATAAGATTTTCCATAACATTATTTTTTCTAAGTTGATCTTTTAAAATGTCATCTTTTTCTTAATTAAAACATACCAATAATACAAAGTATATCTTTAAAATAGTGCAAGGAACAGGGGAAACAGTGGAGAAATAATCAGATAATTTACATAATTGCTAAACAGAAGTTCAAACCACAGGATGAAAAATATAGTAAAAACTGATTTCATATTAACATGTAAATGTTGATTTAGTGATATCCCATTGGAAAAGTTGCTTTCTAGAAAATAATGGCATTTAAAAACTTTTAAGGTTGATGAAAGGGCTCCTACAAAATTTTAAATTAGAAAACTGTCTTATTTACATTAATTGGTAAGCTTGTGGTGATGTAAGGATCTTTTATATTATTTCATCAAGACAAACAAACAAACAACCCTACTTATCAAGTACTTGTAGAGCACAAAGAAGGAGATGATTTTACTAATCAAGATTAGGAAAGACCTAAGTTCCATTTATAAATAAGTATAGTTGGTAAAAGACATCAGGGCCATCCTTTTTCCATGGAGCAAGCAAAGAAAGCGTTTTTACTCTTTCTCTGCTGTATTGGGAGGTCTTCTCTATACAGACTGATATCTACATTGTCAATGGAGCTTCCAAACCTGGAACTTCTTTTGTGACTCCACAAAGTGTAAGTTCACTCAATGAGCTACATGAAAGCAAAAGATTTTCTAGACTACCTGAATGAATTGATGTCATGAAAATTTTAGAAAAAGTATTTAATCAATTCTACAATGAATATTTGTTCCATTTTAATATCTCTGAAGTTTGAATCCATTCTGCAACAAATGAATGGCAAAAATGTTATATAGTAGTTAGGGTAATAACATTTTTTACTGAAATTGCAACACAAAACCACTGCTTATTATATAATATATACCATCTTAAAGTTGATATTTGCAATGTAATTGTATTCATAGTAATTAAAAACAATGCTTAGTCATATTTACACAGTGGTTGAACAGCTATAATTGGAGCAAAAAAAATAGGAAACAAGAGTTTAGATTCACGTTTACTGGTTCTATTAAAAATTGTCTTTCTCTTCTTGCTGGTTCTGCATATTTTGTTTGCATTTCCTAAAATTACTTTCATAACAAAATGAAACAAAAAAGCAAACAAAAACACATTTTCTAGACCTAGTCTCCTCAAACTTCACTATCTTCTATATTGCAGATAGCTATCTTTCTAAAATAAAAATTTATCATATCTTATTCTGATTAAAATTTCTCAATTTTCATTTAGCATCTCAGGACAAATTTCTAACTCTCAGCCTCACATACAGAATCATTATTATCAGGACCTCATCAACCTCTCTTTCATTTTTCTTCATCCCAAATATCCCTGCCTAGCTTTACCAAACTACCTGAATTTCCCAACTGTGAAACTTCCATATGATTGCACATGGTGTTTTCTCCATGGATGCATTGATATGCACAATTACAGAACATAATGTGGAATCAATAGCATTTCTAGAGTGAATGATTAACCTGAACATAAATTTAGGACCTATTTTTTCGCATCTATCAAAACATGAATCAATTTATGAAATTTCTAAAAAGTTCAGTTTCACTGGCACAGTTTAAAAAATTGCACTTCTTCTGTTTATTCCTTTACCAATTATTAGCCAATCCACACATGAATGTTAACATAAAAATCTTAGGGTACTTTCTTTCTCTACCAGTATAATGTTTTCTAATTTTGATCTTTTCAAAACTTTATGCTTAATTATTTGCTCGTATCTGCTTTATCTACCAATAATGTTTCAGTTCCACTTCTTGGTGAGACAAGAATACCCCATGGAATGGTTTCTAACCTCTAGAGCAGGGTTCTTAATCTTTTTTTCCCACAGAACCCTTTGCCAGTCAGGTGAAAATCACAGACCCCTTACTAAGTCAACACTATACTGTGTATTATTTAATAAATACATCACACCCACTCCAACAAATCACCACAAAAATGTTTTTTTAAAATTTCAGTTCAAGCTCATAGGCCCCTTGGTAAGATGATCTGCTTTAGAGTATACTGTTATCTCAATTGGGTTCTCAAGAATTTTCCTTTGTCCTACTATCAAGAATTGTTCATCCATTTAAATTTTGGGGATAAAATCTTTTGCCAGTCTAGGATTTCTCTGATTTTATATAAATATATAAAATGATTTTTAATATACATTTTCTAAAACTTTAGTATGTATAACAATCATCTGAGCTATTTATTATAAATGAAATATTCCAGGCTCCAAGCTTAGGCCTGAGCGTGTGGTCTGAGAACATGAATTTTTTGACAAGCCAGATAAATTTGGTATATTTGGGGATTGCATCATCAATATCAAATAATTATCCTGAGGACCCTGTACATGTAGAGACCCTCACCTACATTCAAGTTAATGCTGCTGGATTAGAATCAGCACATCATTCAAGTCTCAATTTATCTTTTATTTCCTCCAAGGAAACCCTACTTTCCCCACACAACCAATTCTTAATTGTTTATACTTGTTCCACTTCTCATTATACCTTGTATTCCCCAACAATTACCTAATATCCAGTCTTTTTTTTTTTTTCCGTTCAGTAAATGCGTTCTATGTGCTAGATAGTGATTTAGTTACTAGTGATACAGGAAACAAAATAGAGTAAAATATTTTCTGTCAAGGATCTTAATTTTTACTTCTCTATCCTCTGCTAGATTGCAAACTTCAGTCAAACATGAACCAAGCAAAAAAAGTGATTTATTTGCAGTTGAATTTCCAACCCCAAAGAAACCATCTAGTTAACTGAGTTAATGTACCCTGTATTTTAGTTTTAGTGGATTTTAAGCTAAAAAGCTGTAACTAAAGTAATAAACAAATATTCTTCTATAGCTAAGATTTTTAAGAAACCAATATTTAAAAGATGCTCATTTCTGGTAAGGTGACTCAATGAGGTTTTGTTTTAATCAATGTTTACTAAAAATAAATATTTTAAAAATAAATAAACCAAATTCAGAATGAAAATAATATATTGTTTTTATAATATGAAGTTATTCTGTGAAACAAGACTCATACTGCACTTGTTTGATTCTCTTAAATAATTGAGATTAGAGTATATCAATCTTTCAGTTTTTTCAATGAAAATGTTTCATTTTAATAAGTGAACTTTTTGTTATTCTATCAAAAGAATGATTTGCCCCATATTTCTGCCAATTCCAAGTAAAACTAGTCTTTTGTGTCAAAGCAATAAATTTTATTAATCCTATTTTAGTGTAAAATTTTCAACTTGAGTAAAGTAATGCCCTGATTTTCTCTGACCTTAACAGTTTTTACCTGCTGTGATAGTTAGCCTAATGTGTCAGCTTGGCCAGGTAATGGGGCCCAGCTGTTTGGTCAAACCAGCACTGGGCTAATGATAATATAAGGACATTTCATGGATTTTAATCATCAAGTGAGTTGATTCCATCTATGGGTGACTGCATCTAAAACCAACTGATGAGATTGCCTTCAGTGATGAGCAATGTCTCATCCAATCAGTTGAAGGTCTTAAAAAAATAAATGATTTCTGCATTTAGGTACTGAATTCCCATTTCTAGCCCAGGCAGCCGGCATCTCCTGGGGAACTCATTGAGGAAATTCACCAGAGTTCCTCGCCTGCAGTCTGCCATCTGTAATTTGGACTTGTGCAACCCCATTGTCAAAAGAGAATTTAACAAAATTTCTTACTGTTTACAGATATCACCTGCCAGTACTGTTTCCCTAGATAACCCTGACTAATACAGTAAGGTAATTGTTCTTATGATTATATTTTTATGCCTCCCTCCCTAAATGTCTTTGTATTTAGTTTATTAATAAATCAAGAGTATTTTACAACCAAATATAAAAGCAAAAGAGCTATAGTCCAATATTCATTTGACAGATTACCATTATTTTCTTTAAAACTCAAAGTGAAAAGATACTGAAACTATTAGATATATATTTGATAATATGATGAAATAATTAACAAAAACTTTGTCTGTGGTTCTCAAAGAGTACTCTACCAAGCCTAATGAGTACTTTAGAAATTTTTGTAAATTTTTTTAATATGGTGAATAGGGATTATTTGCTCCAAAAACTGGTGTTGGTGTGTTAGCTTTTTAATGGATGCTAGATTCTTGCAATTGATGGGACAGACCTATTATCCTCCATCCCAAAGGAATTTCAATTTCCTTACATGCAATTATAGATAGAACTAACTCCATATGGCAAATTTTTGTATGATTTTATAGAATTTTATAGGAAGCACTAATCACATAAAGTAAGAACTGAGGTAAATCTGTACCCTACCTTTTAGATTTTACCAAGAGTTGTTTACTGTCTCTAAAAATCACATTACTATTTGAAGATTTACTTGTGATTCGAGTTATAAACATACTTGTGTCAAAATACATTTGAAGATGATGTTTTCTTTAAAGGTGATTCCACCTTTAAGTTATTAAACTGCCATTATATTTTCAATTGTAATTGAGCAGTTATATATTGAAATATTAATATATGAGTTTTCTAAAATTAATTCTTTTTATATTTCTTTATGTGTGAAGCATTATATGCATATGCTCATAAATGCATACATATACACACATATATAGTAACAAAGTATATTAGTAGATTATATTATTTAATTAATAAATAATACATTGACTAATGAAATCACTTCATACTAAAACAGTACATGGTCCAACAAGATATGAGCAACATGGCATCAAAAGACATCCCCTGAAAAATCCTTTAAAGAGATCCAGCAGATGTAAGGATAAATTTCACTTGCCTAGAACTCTAGAGGATGATAGAGACTGGAGAAGTAAGCAAACGCTGAATCAAAGAAAGAGAAAAATATCAGGTAGGAAACTTTGGACCTGGACCAGCTAGTCCTCTTCCCCTCCCACTCACTTGGTCCCAAGTCAAGCAAGGAAGTTGCCGAGAGACAGTAGCCCATGTCCTTCCCACTTGGGAGAGACTATAGAGGAACTCATAGCAGTGAGTCAGAACACCACACATGTTCAGGTATAGGGAACCAAATCTGAGAGACCCGTTGTGAAACACAAGGCACTGAGGAGTGTTGCATACAAAAGAGCCTCAGAGGTGGGGAAGGAGGAGAAAAAAAATTGAGGCAGATCCACAATGGCCAAGTGGTGCACTCACACAATCCAGTTGCTATTGACAGGACTCTCTAACCACAAAACTGACTTTCCTGGAGTGACCCACACTTCTAATTTCACCCTTTATGGCTCACAGGGTTCAGAAAACTTTATGGGGAAAAACCTGGAAGCAGAAAAGACTCACACACACACAAAAAAGGGGAAGAATAAACTGAACTGCAATAAGACAGGAGGGCCTCAGAACTGAAAAGGGTAAGAAAACCAGGGTGCTGAATGAGGGAGAGAATTTAGACAAATCATATTCACAAAAACTGAAAAGATCGAAGTTGTTGGAAAAAGAATAGAGGAAAGGAAGTTTCTCCTGGAGATGAAATAATTACTCAAAAAGTGCAATCATAAAAATTGTACTACATATCAAGGGCAAGAAAGAAGATCTAAGAAAATCTCATCATAATAACTCAAACTATTATAAAGATCCAAAGAAGTCTTAACACAAAGTGAATCAACAATAAAACCCTAAACAAGAGAGAGAACTGAACTTCATAGTTAATTCATCAAAATAATTGGATGCCTACATATCAGCGAAAAATTACAAGCCATACTAAGAAAGAAGAAGATATGACTCAGTCAAGGGGACAAAATAAAAATTTAGAGGACACATGGAATTTGGAACAAATAATCAATCAAACAAATCTCCTAAATCTATTCAAGGAGATAAAAGAAAATATGCATAAAAAGATAAAGGATATTGTCTTGGTTTGCTACAGGGCTGCTAATGCAAAGTACCAGAAATTAGTTTGCTTTCATAAAGGGGAGTTATTTGGGGTAATAGCTTACAGTTCTGAGATTATGAAATGTCCAAATCAAGGCACCATCAGATATGCTTTATTACCAAAGTCAGCTACTACTAATCCTGATGTCTTCTGTTTGGCAGTCAGGCACATGGCAGAGCTCACCTCCTCAGCCTTGGACTGCTCCATAGGCCCAGCTCCTTGGTGGCCTCTTTCCATTCCTCTGTACACTGCTGGTTCCAGAGTCCAAGACCTCTCTCAGTTTCTAGTTGTTCCACTCTTTTCCTGCAGTCTCCTCCCATTTATATAAGACCCAGAAAGAGTACAGAGACTCAACCTGAGTTATGCCTCACTGACATAGTCCAACCAAAATAGATTAATCAAATGATCTAAAGTGAATCTAATGCAATTAAATTGTACCACACCCAAAGGAATAGATTAGTTAGCAATATAATGTTTTGGGATTCAAAGAAGAACTTCAAACTATCATAGATATTAAGGAAACAATGTGTGAGCATAAAGAGGAATTTGAAAGTATAAAAATATAACAGAAATTATGGGGAAGAAAGACAAACTAGTAGAGATTAAAATTACACTTAAGGAATGCAGCAGCAAATAAAAACACAAAAGAAAGATTGGCAAACTAGAAGATAAGACAATCAAAATCATATAGTCAGAAGAACAGATAAAGAAAAAAATAGATAAAATTAAGCAACATCTCAGGGATTTGAGTGACATGAAGCACACAAACGTAAGTATCATGGGTGTCCCAGGCAAAGAGGTGAAGGGAAAAAGGGCAGAAAGAAAATTTGAAGAAATAAATGGCCCCAAATTTCTGAACTCCTGTGAAAGACATAATGATTTTGTTTGTTTTGTTGATTGCAGTAGTTTGATATTATTGATGAATTCCAAAAAGAAATATTGGACTTTGTTTGTAAATAGGTCTTTTCCTCTGGGCATATTAGATTATATTGGATTCAGAACTTTACTTGATGAAATAATTATTAAGGCTTTGATTGGACCACTTCAGTAGGATATTGCATCCCCACAACCCTTGGTGGGCAAGGACTCACAGAGAAAATGACATGGTAAAAAAGTTAGTTGGAGTTTTTGAACTGGAGCCCCAGGAAGTAAGCACACAGAGGAGCTTGGTTGTGAGGAAAGAGAAAAGACCGTGGGAAGAGAAGCCAATCACCTGATAGTCTACTGCTGGTTTGTGGAGATAATAGAGGAGATGAGCATGGACAGAAGCAAGCCCCAGAAAGAGAAAACTAGGAAGCCTGAGCCCTGGCTGACATTGACAGCCATCTTGCCCCAACACATGTCAGTAGACTTTGGTGAGGGAAGTAACTTATGCTTTATGCCCTGGTAACTGTAAGCATCAACTCCAAATAAATACCCTTTAAAAATTTTAAGAGATTTCTGGTATTTTGCATCAGCACCCCTTTGGCTGACTAATATAGTAGATAGTGTCTGAAGCTAAGCAAGTAGGTCTGAGATGCTGCAATGTAAAAAGTGATGATACAATTATGATAATTTTGACAGCAAACACTATACATATATTAATAATTTTAATTTTCATAGCTCTATAGGTAGATATATTATTACCATCTAAATTTTTATATGAAAAAATAGTGTAACAAAGATTTAAATTAACTTTCCAGTGGTCACATAGCTTTTAAGTCACAGCTAAGTTTCAAATCCTGGGGACAAATTTTGGAACTTATGCGTAAATGTAATATTCCATGAGAATTATAATCTAATTAAGACAAAAAAGAGATATGAGGAATCAGAGGGAGAGAAATCCTTTATAGGGTTGATGTAGTAGCTTAGATTTGAATAATGGATAGTCAATATGTTATAAAGGAAAGAAAATGAAGGGAAGTATCACAAATAGCTGGATACAATCCTAAATGTGACATTTGAACACTATAGTGTTATTTTGGAAAATTCAGTTTCTCATGTACAATCAATGATATATTTTGTAAAGTGAATAAAATGATAATTCTACAATTCTCTTGTTAGAATTAGGAATTAGAAAACAAATGATACTCAATAATACTAGCTGTTATATTGTTAATATTGCTAAGAAATCGAAATTTTTCAGGTGGGAGAAAATTTGGCCAGATAATAATTGGATAAACCTTGGAATGTTCAATACACAATCAGAGGAATTAAGACTATTCTGGAAGTTCTGTGAAGATGGCACTGGTGTAAGTAGGCATGGTCAACTCTCTCACAAAAACAATGGAGAAAAGTCTAAAAACTGAGGGATCTGTTGTGAGGGTGAGCAGACTAGTACAGTGATACACAACTCCCAGGAAGGTGAGGAACAGAAAGACAAAGAATCTGAAACAACAAATGTGAATTACCAAACCCCTGCGGTGGCAAGGAAGAGTACCCACCCCCCACCCTCAAGATGTTGAACCTGGATAAAACCCCTGACTCACTGTAGCTGACTTATTCCTTGTCAGCTTATTCCTTGTCATCTGTTACAATGGATGAGGGATAGTAATTCAGAGGACTTCTTTTCAGTGAAGTCAGCCAGCAGAATCCACTGTGAGTCTTGATTCTGGCCAGACCAAAAATACTGGAAAGTGGGCATTGAAGGAAACACTTGCACAGCAAGATTCACTGATAAATATGATCTGCTGGCCAGTCAAGACATTGCACAAAGAAAAATTGCTTTTAGGACTTTCTTAAACCTAAAGAGATTGGGAAAAAATCTGCATCTCATTAGTGAATTCCCCCCTGATTTTGATAATTTAAGCTGGGCAATATTAAATACTTAGAATAAGTTGAACCAAAAATCAAAGACCTATAAGAAGAAAACAATAGGCAGAGAGAGAAATTGACCATCAAAGTAAATTCACCAACATATTCAGAGGCCTAGACATCAACAAAAAACTACAGGAAGAGATGGTCTAGCTAAAGGAACAAACCAAATTTCCTCACAAGATATAGCTTTTAATACAACTAATCAATGATAATAAACAACTCTTAATTAATTCAAAGAATTGAAAGGATTTATGACTAAAGAGATAAAGCATATTAAGAAGACACTGGGTGATCATGAAGAACAATTTGAAACCCTGCAAAGAAAAATAACAGAACTGAGGAGAATGAAAGAAATGATGGATGAGATTAAAAATACATTATAGGCACATAAGAGAAGATCTGAATTGCCTGGAAACATAATTAGTGATTTTGAAGATAGAACATCTCAATTGGAAAAGACAGGAGAACAGAAACAAAAAAAATGGAAAAAATGCGGATCAGCAGAATATCCATGTCTACATAAAATACCATGACTTTAAAATGCTGTTTGACCTAAAGTAAGGGGGAAATGGAAAGGAGAAATGAGTTTATATGGCTACGAGTTTCTAAAAAAGAGTCTGGAGGCTGGCAGAAGGTTTGCCCTCATGCACAACTGAGCAGAGTCAGAGAGACAGATAAAGCAGATACAACCCCCAGATATTGGTTCCTTTGAGGGCTAAAGAGACCCATGGGAGTTATGGTCATGGCCGATGGGGTTAACTACCAGGGCAGATGGCCCCTCTTTGGAAATGGTGTTTATGTGTGATGAATCTGGACTCAGATGGGATCTCCCTTCATAAGACTTTCATGCTAATGTGCTGGAGGTGCAGTTAATGTTGGGGTTTAAGATATATTTAGGGGATTTGAATCTCTGGACTGACAATGTGATAGCCAGATCCTGAGCCTCAACAGACTCCAGCACCTACAATCTGATTTATTGGACTTACCACACTCAGCTAAGATGGAGTTGAAGAAGGACAACCACCACACCATGGAGCCTAGAGTGATTACAACTGAAAATGGGAGGATTGCATCCAGCATCCAGGTGGAATCTGACCCTCCTCTTGACATAGAGGTGCAATGGACACAACCAATCCAATGTCCACATAGAAGAGGTGGCATTGGATTGGGAAAAGTGGACATAATGGACAAAGGGTATGGGGAAAGGCAGGAAGAGATGAGAGGTGGAGGCGTCTTTGGGACATGGAGCTGCCCTGGATGGTGCTTCAGAGGTAATCACCGGACATTGTAAATCCTCACAGGGCCCACTTGATGGAATAGAGGAGAGTATGGGCCATGATGTGAACCAATGTATATGAGGTGCAGAGGTGCCCAAAGATGTACTTACCAAATCCAATGGATGTGTCATGATGATGGGAACGAGTGTTGTTGGGGGGGGGGGGGGGGAGAGGGGGGGGGTGGGGTTGAATGGGACCTCACATATATATTTTTAATGTAATATTATTACAAAGTCAATAAAAAATAAAAAAAATTAAAAAAAAAAACAAGGAAAAAAAAAGGAAAAATATAGAACAGGGTCTCAAGGAACTGAATGGCAATGTGAAACAAAGAAACATATGCATTACCACTATCTCAGAAGGAGAAGAGAATAGAAAAGGAACAGAAAAAATATTTGAGGAAATAATAACCAAAAATTTTCCAACTCTTTTGAAAGACATAAACATTAATATCTAAGAAAGACAATAGATCCCAACAGAATAAATCCAAATAGACTTTCTCTGAGTCACCTGCTATTCAGAATGACAAATATCAGAGATAAAGGATTCTGAAAGCAGCAAGAGAAAAACAAAGAATGACAAACAAGGGAACCTTGATAAGACTGTGTCCACCTCTAATGAGAAACCATGGAGGCAAGAAGAATGTGGTATGAAGTACTTATGGAACTGAAAGAGAAAAACAGCAGGTTGAGAATTCTGTACATGGCAAAACTGTCCTTCAAAACTGAGGGTGAGCTCAAAGTCTTCACAGACAAACAAAAACTGATAGAATATGTTAGCAAAAGACCAGAATTACAAAAGATAATAACAGGAGTGTTGCAACCTGAGAGGAAAACAAGGGTGAGAAACTTGGAGAAGAGTGTGAAAATGAAGATTATTAGAAAGGGTATATTAAAGGGGAAAAAGAAAGACAATAGTAAGGTATGACAACTGAAAGTCAAAGGACAAAATGGATGAAGTGAGTAATTCCTTTACAGTAATAACATTTAATGTTAAGGGCTTGAACTCCCCAATCATGTGATATAAACTGATGGAATGGTTAAAAAGTATGAGTAATCTGTATGTTATCTACAAGAGACTCACCTCAGATGTAAAGGTACAAACATGCTGAAAGTGAAAGTTTGGAAAAAGGTATTCCACACAAATATTAACCAAAAAAAAGAAGAGCTGAGCTAAAGTAGTGACACTAATATCAGATAATGATTTTAAAATGCAAAATGTTATAAGGAATGAAGAAGCTCACTATATATAATAAAAGGGGGCAATTAACCAAGAAGAAATAGCTATAATACATATTTATACACCCAAGATACATGAGGCACACATTGGCAAAATAGAATGGAGAAATAGATGTTTTTATAATAATAGTCGCAAACTTCAAAACACCACACTCAGTATTGGATAGAACATCTGGACCAAGGATAAATAAATAGAGAATTTAGCATCATGATAAATGAAGTCGATCTAACAGATGTTTATAGGGCATTGCACCATAAAACAGCAGGATATACAATCTTTTCAAGTACTCATGGATCCTTTTCCAGGATGTACCATATGCTGGGTCTCAAAACAAGTCTCAATATATTTAAAAAGACCGAAATTATACAAAGTAATTACTCCAATCATAATGGAATGAAGCCTGAAATTAAAAATGGACAGAAAGAGGGAAAAATGAAAAAAAAAATATGCACATTAAACAACACACTCTTAAATAGTGAGTGGGTCAAAAAAAAAATTGCAAGAGAATTCATTAAATATCTTGAGAGGAGTCAAAATGATAATACAACATATGAAAAACTATGTGGCACCATAAATTCAGTGCTGTGAGGGAAATTTATAACCCACAATGCTTACATTAAAAAGGAAAAAGAGCTAAAATTGAAGTTCTAAATGCAACGTGGATGAAATAGAAAAAGAACAGAAATAAGCCCAAACCAAGAAGGAAAGAAATAATATATATCAGAGTAGAAATAAATGAAATCAAGAAAAACAGCAATAAAAAACAATAGAATCAACAAAACCAAAAGTTGTTTTTTGAGAAGATTAACAAAATCATCAAACTCTTATCTAGCCTGACAATGAAGAAAAAGAAGACACAAATAAAATAAAAGATGAGAGGGGGAGGGCATTACCATGGTGTTTATGTGTGATGAATCTGGACTCAGATGGGATCTCCCTTCATAAGACTTTCATGCTAATGTGCTGGAGGTGCAGTTAACGTTGGGATTTAAGATATATTTAGGGGATTTGAATCTCTGGACTGACAATGTGATAGCCAGGTCCTGAACCTCAACAGACTCCAGCACCTACAATCTGATTTATTGGACTTACCACACTCAGCTAAGATGGAGTTGAAGAAGGACAATCACCACACCATGGAGCCTAGAGTGATTACAACTGAAAATGGGAGGATTGCATTCAGCATCCATGTGGAATTTGAGCCTCCTCTTGACATAGAGGTGCAATGGACACAACCAATCCAATGTCCACATAGAAGAGGTGGTATTGGATTGAGAAAAGTGGACATGGTGGACGATGGGTATGGGGAAAGGCAGGAAGAGATGAGAGGTGGAGGTGTCTTTGGGACATGGAGCTGCCCTGGATGGTGCTTCAGAGGCAATCACTGGACATTGTAAATCCTCACAGGGCCCACTGGATGGAATGGAGGAGAGTATGGGCCATGATGTGGACCATTGGCTATGAGGTGCAGAGGTGCCCAAAGATGTACTTACCAAATCCAATGGATGTGTCATGATGATGGGAACGAGTGTTGTTGGGGGGGGCGAGGGGGGGTGGGGGAGCGGGGTTGAATGGGACCTCACATATATATTTTTGATGTAATATTATTACAAAGTCAATAAAAAAAAAAAGAAAAAAAAAGAGGATATTATAAACAACTATATGCCAAAAAAAAGATAATGTAGATAAAATGGACAAATTCCTCTAAATGCATGAATAGCCTACACTAGAAAGACTAGAAGACCTCAACAAACAAATCACAAATGAAAAGATTGAAACAGTCATCAAAAACCTCCCAAACATGAAAAGCCAAAGACCAATGGCTTCACAGGTGAATTAAATCATTAAATGAAGATGTAATACCAATCTTGCTAAAGCTCTTCAAAAAATTGAACAATAAGGAATGTTACCAAACTCATTCTAAGAAGTCACTATCACCCTAATACCAAAACTAAATAAAGATATTGAAAAAAGAAAACTAAAGACCAATATCTATAATGAATATAGGTGCAAAACTCCTCAAGAAATTTGCAAACAGAATTCAAAAGCACATTGAAAGAATTTATACTACGAGCAAGTGGGTTTTTTCCCAGATATTCAAGGGTGGTTCAACACAAGAAAATCAAGTACTGTAATAAATCACATTAATAACTGAGGAAGAAAAATCACATGATTCTCATAATTGATACAGAAAAGGCATTTGATAAAATACAACATCCCTTTCTTGATAAAAACACTCCAAAAGATAGTAACTGAAGGAAACTTTCTCCATGTGGTAAAGTGCATATGTGAAAAACCTACAGCTAGCATTGTATTCAGTAGCAAAAGACTAAAAACTTTCCTTCTGAGATCAGGAACAAGATGAGGAGTCTCATTGTTACTACTGTCATTCAATATTGTGCTATTAGTTCTAACTAGAGCAATTAATCCAGATAAAGAAATAAAATGCACACAAATAGGAAAGGAAGAAGCAAATATTTCACTATTCGGTAATGATATGATCCTTTATCAAGAAAATACTGAAAAACCCACAGGAAAGCTTATTAGATCTCATAGATGATTTCAGCAAAGTGGCAGGATACACGATTAATATGAAAAATCAGTAGTGTTTTTACACACTACTAGAGCAGTCTGAGGAAGATACCAGAAAAAAAATCCATTTATAATAGCAATTAAAATAATCAAATATTTAAGAATAAACTTAACCAAGGAGTTAAAGGAACTGTCTTCAGAAAACTATAAAACATTGCTAAAAGAAACTGAAGAAAATTTAAACAAATGGAAGGACATTCCATGTTCTTGGACTGCAAGACTAAATATCATTAAAATGTCAATTCTTCCTGTTTTAGTCAGCCAAAGGGGTGCTGATACAAAATATCAGAAATTGGTTGTTTTTTATAAAGGTTATTTATTTGGGGTTGGAGCTTACATACCAGATCATAAAGCATAAGTTACTTCCCTCACCAAAGTCTATTTGCATGTGTTGCAGCAAGATGGCTGCCAATGGCTGCGAGGGTTCAGGCTTCCTGGTTTCCTCCCTTCCAGGGTCTTGCTCCTCTCTGGGTTCAAGATTCCTTTCTTCCAAGGGTTTGCTTCTTCCTGGGTTCAGGTTTCCTCTCTCTGGGGCTTGCTTCTCTTTCCTCTGTGAGCTTACTTTCCAAAGCTCCAGCTTAAGGCTTCAGCATCAAACTCCAACATCAAAACTCTAACATCAAAAACCCTCAAATCTGTCCTTTGCCATGCCTTTTATCTGTGAGTCCCCACCCATCAAGGGAGAGTACTCAACACCCAAATGATGTGGCCCAATGAAAGCCCTAATCATAACTCAATCATGCGCAGGCACAGACCAGATTGCAAACATAATCCAAAACCTATTTTTGGAATTCATAGCCATAACAAACTGCTACACTACCCAAAGTGATTTATAGATTGACTGCAATGTCAATAATGATTCCAGCAGTCTTTTTTTTCAGAAATGGAAAAGTCAATCATCATATTTATTTGGAAGGGTAAGGTACCCCAAATAGCAAAAAAAAAAAAAAAAGCCTTAAAATGAAGAACAAATTTGAATGACTTTCACGTTCTGACCTTAAAGCATATTACTTATCTACAGTGGTAAAAACAACATGATATTGGTTTAAAGACTGACATTGACCAGGGAAATGAATCAGGAACTCAGAAATAGACCATAAAATCTATGGTCAAGTGATTTTTGACAAGGCTGTCAAGTCCTCTCAGCTTAACCTGAACAGTCTATTCAACAAATTTTGCTGGGAAAACTGGATAGCCATATCTGAAAGAAAGAAAGAGGACATGTACCTCACATCTTATACAAAAATTAAATAAAAATGAATCAAGTACCTAAATATAAATGTGGAAACCATAAAAGTCCTAGAAGAAAATTAAGAAAATATCTTCAAATCCTGCGGTGGGCTGTAATTTCTTAAACCTTACACCCAAACCATGAATGAAAAGAGAAAAAATAGATAATTGGTTCCTCCTCAAAATTAAGCACATTTTCACCTCAAAGAACTTCTTCAAAAGGGTGAAAAGGCAGCCAACTCAATGGGAGAAAATATTTCTGATAAAGGTTTAATATTCATGGTATTGAAAGAGATACTACAACTCAATAATAAAAAGACAGGCTATCTAAGTAAAAAATGGGCAGAAGATTTGAAGAGACAATTGTGCAAAGAAGAAATACAAATGGTGAAAAACCAATGAAAAATGTTTATCAGTAGCCTTTAGGGAAATGTAATACAAAACTTCAATGTGATATCATTTTACATTTATTAGAATGGTCACTATTAAAAAGTCAGAAAACTGCATGTATTGGAGAGAATGTGGAGAGATAGAAATGCATATTCACTGTGGGTTGAATGTAGAATGGTATGGCCACGATGGAGGAATGTTTGGCAGTTCCTAAGGAAGTTGAATGTAGACTTGCCATGTGATATAGCCAGAAGAATGGAGAGCAGTAACATGAACAGGCATCTGCATACTGATCATAGTGGTGTTATTTATTATTGCCAAAAGACGGGAACAACCCAGGTGTCTATCAATGGCTGAATGTATAAACATTTTGTGTTGTATACACACAGTGGAATATTATGAAGCTCTAAGAAGAAATGAAATCGTGAAGCATATGACAGCATGGATGAACTTGAGGACATTATGTTGCATAAAGCAGCCAGGCACAAAAGGACAAATGTATGATTGTGCTATTATGAATTAATAATTAGAATATAGATCAACAGAAAACAAAATGAGAATAGAGCGTGGAAAGGCCAGGATTTATCTGTGCAATATTTGTAAAATTTGTAACTCGCAGAGCTATTATATGGATATGACAGTGGTGAAAGAACAAGTCTAAGATCATGAATATTACTAGAAGGAAAACTAAAAAATGTAACATGGGACTATATAACACTGTGAAAACTCTTGTGAAATATGAATATGGGTAATACTGAGTATATAAGACTGTTTTATGAAATATAAATAAAAATAAAGCAGAGAGACAGATAGAATAGCAGATATGTAAGGAATGGGAAACAGATGGAGGAGTGAGGAGTTTTTTGCTTGTCTGTTTTTTGTTTTTTATTATTGTATTTATTATTGAAGTAATGAAAATGCTATAAAATGATTAAAGTGATGAATGCACAGCCTTGTAATTATATCAAATACCATTATTGTATACTTTGGATTGATTTATACTTTATTTAATATGTATCAATAAAAATTGATTTGTTAAAAAGGATATGAAATTTTCACAAGGGATAAATTTATGTGACTGAATGCTGGACCTGCTTCAGGTTTAGTGCATTATCTATTTCTCTTCTGGAAAGCAGTCTACAATACACATCTTTTGAATATATATTTATTCTTTAGTAGAATAATTTCAGTTAGAATAATTTCATTTTTGACATTATTCTAACTTCATGCATTATGATCAGCATGTTAAAGATTTGTTGAAGTTCATTCTAGTTTTTATGATAATAACAAATCAACTGCAAATGGAAAAGAGTCAAGAAAATGGTTACATTTGATGGAATAGTACGCATGACAATTTCTGGAAGATTATGTGTCTTGTTTGTATAAGTAAGATAAAATGCTTAAAATTGTGAGGACACAATTCTTACAAAAATTGTGAATAAACAAAAAATTAAAGTCAAAGAGAAATCTGAAAGCGTAGAAGTAAAGACTTACTGGCTGAAAATCATAAAAGACATAGGTCATATGCTATTATCCTTAATCTTCATATGCATTAATAAAAGTGCATATTAAGATGAATTGATCTCCCTTTTATTTTATTTTAATGAAATGTCTCTTTTTTTAACTATCACTCTTGTTGATGTTATTTCTGTTTTTTCTCAGTCTTCAAAACTCCCTGTTATTTTCTAATATTCCAAAAGAAGAAGTAAAGTGCTCTGGGTCATGCATCTAAAATAAACTGGTTCTGTACTATTTCACAAAGCACTTATTATGATTAACACTTGCTCAGATTTAGGCTTGAAAGGATCTCTCAACCTTATGTGTCACATTGTTTTATACCAATATTCTTCAGATTCTAGAAATACCTTATAGGTGAGTTATTCAAATGGGATTACAGAGTGCCTACAAGTAAAGACTGTAGATAGGGCCTACAATATCCTTGTTTTCATTCATGTAACTGACAGTGACTGGTTTCAATGTACCCATCATAATGCTATCCAAGTGGGATTCAGAAAAGTGTATCATTACTTCACAGATTTACATTTAAATGGGAGAGAGAGAAACATATAAACAAATAAGTGTGATACTAATAATGACTTTGGGAACTTGCATTTCAGATTTATTTTTGCTCCCATATTTTCTCAGATTATCTAAATATAGATGATAGACTGAAAAAATAATTTTCAGTCACTATGTTCACATCTCTCTTCCATGTTAATTTTTTATTCAGGGTATTATTATCATATACTTAGTTTTGTCATTCCGAAGTGCTAACTAGAGGCAGTTAAACAAATTACATATCTTGCTGTATTTATGAAATAGTGAGGGTAGTCACTAATAAAATTTAATACAAACCAGATATAATTGACAGAACACAATATCCCCAAATAGAAGAGCTTTTAAACAGAAAGGAGCATATATATATGTTAAATTCTATGTAATGTGTAAAAGTTTGCTTTGTAATATTTTTTTAATTTTTTAATTTTTATTTTTACAGAAGCTTTAGATTCCATGAATGATACATCAAAAATATAGGGGAGGGAAGCAGATGTGGCCCAGTGGATAGGGTGTCCATCTACCACATGGGAAGTCCAAGGTTCAAACCCTGGGCCTCCTTGACCCATGTGGAGCTGGACCATGGGCAGTGCTGATATGTGTAAGGAGTGCCATGCCACGCAGGGGTGCCCCCCACGTAGGGGAGCCCCATGCTCAAGGAGTGCGCCCGTAAGGAGAGCCACCCAACATGAAAGAAAGTGCAGCCTGCCCAAGAATGGAGCTGCACACGTGGAGAGCTGACACAACAAGATGATGCAGCAACAACAACAACAACAACAACAAAACAGATTCCCATGCCGCTGACAACAGCAGAAGTGGACAAAAAGAAGAACGTGCAGCAAATGGACACAGAGAACAGACAACTGGGGCGGGGTGGGGGAAGGGGAGAGAAATTTAAAAAAAAAATATATATATATATAAGGGGTTCCCATATATCCCAGCACTCACTCTCCCACACTTTTTTCCATTAACAACTTTTTTCATTAGTGTGGTATATTTGTTACAATTGATGATCACATATTGAAGTACTGCTATTAAGCATGGCCTATGGTTTACATTATGGTTTACACTTTGCATTGCACAATTTTATAGGTTTAGAAAAATGTACAATGGCCTGTATCTGTCATTGCAATGTCATGCAGAAAAATTCCAGTGCCCCATGCTGCACCCATTCTTCCTTCTACCTCCACTCAGAACCCCTGGTGACCACTGCCTTCATATCAATGTTACAAGTTGTTCCATTACTAGAATAATAATAAATCTAGTTTAGTCCATAGTTGCATTCCCCCTTATGTTTGGTCATTCGTTAATTTGAGGATTTGGGGATGGGGATGCCCACTCTATTTCTGATTGATAGGAAGCTCAGATCCCATGGGGAAGATGGATGGAACTGTCTTGATTACCACCATTGTAGACACTTCCTGTTTTTTGGGGATAGGCATTGTCATCATCATTCTTTTGTTAGTTGTTCTAGGTGAATCTGATAAACTGGAGAATAGTGTTGGTTGCGACTCTGTTGAGATTCAGGAATATATTTTTTAAGGTTTGTATTCATAGCTGCAAGGGAAAAAATCTTACTCTGATTGAGCACAAGGAAAAGCTTATTGAAATGAGAACAGTGTATTTAAAAATTATGTGATCAAAAGAACCAAATTCTGGGATAAATTTCCAGGAACAATGACCAAAATCTTCAGTACAAATGACCTGAGAAAACCCATTTATAATCCATGGGGGATAATTAACAAATTAAGAAACATTTATTAAAGAAAATCTACTAGATTTTGGTAAAAACCATGAAAGTCTATGGTATTTCAATGGAGATCTTCTCCCTCTCTCCACTCTCCCAGCTCATGAAGTTGGAACCTCCACTCAGGATAGATGCAGCCAAGAGTACAAGGCTTTGTCTCTTCTTAGTTCCCATTAGGAGTGCTGACTCCTGAGAAGTGTTGTTCATCAAAATTTCTCATCCTGCCCTCAATGATCTGTTGATGAAGCTAAGTTTCTGATGAGTATATTTAATGGATGAGTGCTCTTTTTTCCACTCAGTCCTCATTGGTGGGATGGAGCCTCTACTTGGATACAGTACTTCTAAAAACACTGGGACCTTGATTGCTGTTTTCTTGGCTCATAATGCTGTGACTTCCCTGGGAGAGTCTGGCTGAGGACAACTAAGGCTATTCCCTTCCATCCCACAACTCTGCACAAATCCTAGGGTGGGGATATCACTGAGAGAGGAGTGCACCAGTATTCCCACCCCAACTACAGAGTCTTGACTTAGAGAGTTTGCTGGGGGGAGAAGCAGGTCTTAAATCAAATAGTTCCTAATCTATTCTTAGAGCAACTAACATCATTTGCAACAGACAACAGTGAAAGACTAACTGCATTCTCAGAAACAGTGAATGTTGTGGTGATGAACAATTGGAAGATCTTAGTGGAATTACTGGGCAAATAAGCTAAATTGTAGGCTGGTTGGTTTGCCAAAGAGGAAGAAAGAAAGAAAGAACAAATATCAATATGGGCCTTGCAACTATCCCTTCAAAACAGCCTGGGTTTGATAGGATTGGTAAGTGAAGCAATTTATTGTCCAGAGCATTCTTAAGTTAATGGAGCAATCATCTCACAATTAGTCGTTCTTAACAGATTGGAAAAAGATAGTCAAAACCACTGTCATCCAGAGTGACTGTAGGCAAGCCGAAGCCTGTGCCTTCTGCAGATCAAATTCAGACCCCACTAAAATAATACAGCCTGTCACTAAACAAAAAGCAAAAATAAGCAAAAAATAGTAGCAGTTCCAAAAGGTAGGGGATACAATGCCCACAGTTGCTATAATGTCCAGTTTCCAACAAAAACAAAAAATTAGACAAGCAAAGAAACAACCAAATATGGCCCATATTCTAGAAAAAAAGCAGGCAATAGAAACCACCTGTGAGCCAGGGTTAACCAATAAAGCCTTCACAATAGCCATTATAAATATGGTCAAAGACATAAAGGAAAGCATGGTTAAAGAAATAAAAGAAATTATGGTGAAATGTATCAAATTGAAAATAGCAATAAAGAAATAGAAATTATAAGGAGAACCAAAGGGAAATTCTGGAGTTGAAAAGTACAATAACTGAAATGAAAAAAAAAAATCACTAGAAGAGCTCAACGGGTGATTTGATTCAGCAGGAGAAAGAGTTAGTGAGCTTGAAGACAGATAGATATACTTGATGCAAGCAGAAGTAACCATTGCAGATGACAAAATATGGTATATTCATACAATGGAAAATTATGCATTCATAAAGAAGAACATAGTGCGAATATATTCTAAATCCTAGATTAACCTATAAAACATTCTGCTAAGTGAAAGAAGTCATTCACAAAGATCACATATTATTATTTGATTTATAAGAAATGACTAGAATAAAGAAATATATTGAAGCATAAAGTAGATTATTAGTTGTCTAGGGGTAGAATGTGGGAACATGTAAGGACAGAAGGCTGGTAACTTAATTCTATCTGGTTTCTTTTAGAGATGATGAAAGCGTTCTAAAATTGACTGTGGTGAGGTAATGGTTGCTTATAACTATAAACATATTAAATTCCATTAAATTGCAAATTTAAATTGGTGATGTGTTGTATATTAATTGTACACATTAAGGCTATTTTTAAAAAGGCAAAGATATTTAATATATATGTGAAATGACTTATTTGTAAAATTTATTCCAAGAAACAGATAAAAATATATATGAAGCTAAAATATCTCAAGTATTAAATAAAATGGTAAAGAGGATAATTGATTTTGTTATACTAGAGATATTAAAGCAACAAAATTAGATTTTAAAAAGTCAAATAACAGATTTCAAATTGGAAATAAAAAATAAATGTTGATATTGCAGAATTCTTGCTCATAATGAAGGACATACTTGAGGAAAAAAATCAAGAAATAAGTGATGGAAAACAATGTATGAATATGATTAAAGAAAACATGAATGAATGACTGATTTATTGACTCATTTATCCATCTGTGGATTAGAACAACAAATATGTATGGAGAATTTGTTTTTACCCTATAACATTATAGTTACTGAGAATATAGTGGAATATAAGACAGGCAAAAACCTTCTCCTCATGGAACTAACATTCAAGAGGTAAATAAAGAAAAGATAAGAAAACCATTGAATAGGTAGTATAAATGTAGGTGATAATAAATGTTATGAAAAATCATAAAGTAGATTTAAAAGGGAGAGTGGTAAGGGGTTGGTTAATAAATTAGCATGGTCAGGAATACTTCTAGGCAAACACCTTAAAGAAAAGAGAATGAATCCTGTGGAGATCTGGGGAAAGTGCTTCCCAAAGAATATGTCTTCTTATTTTAGTAGTTAAAATAAATTTAAACATATTTACTCAACAATGTACAAATGTAATCAATATCACTATCTTATTCTGGCATATATAAAAGGTATGTATATATGAAATACAAATAAATATAAACATCCATGGATAAGGCATGGAAAATAATGTAATTTATTTAACAAAATATTAACAACAGTCAATTTTGGCCTTTGAACATATTGTTGGTGTTTGCTTTTTCCTTTCTGTGTTGTATTGAATTGTATATTTGAATTTGCAGAGTTTACTTATTGAATATGAACCTTTATTTAAGTATAAAATAAAAACCTAGATCAAAAAATTGTTCATTAAAACTTTTAGTGTTAAATGAATTCCCCATTCAATTCTTCTAAGTGAGCATAAGAAGATGGTGAAGACTAAGTTTTGGAAATTTAACATTATCTACGCAATGAATGAACTAAGGGGAATCCCGTCTCCTCTGCATTCATGATTTGCTACTCTGCAGATAATGAGAGCTCCCTAGCCTTCCCCCCCTCCCCCCCCCCACACACACATTCACAAATGAAGCACAGCTAGACCATCTATTGGTCAAGGATTGGCTAAACTTCATTTATATCTAAGAAACCAGTAAAGAATCATTCTCTTTCCTCCTTCTTAAAAAAAGTCTCTTAGTTATATCAGAGCAATGCACTTTAATATAAGTAATCTCTTAAAAAGCAAATATCTCTTAATCCTACAATTTTGATTTGGATAATTTCATGACCAAAAGAGCATTAATGTATCACTCAGTTTCCATACTAAGCAGAACCTAATTTTAATCACAGCCATATGGTTAAAGGAATCCTTGCTGTTTCAAAAGAATTACTCTTAATGCATAATACTCTAGTGAGAAAATGGCATAGTTCATTATCCATTCAGGTATAATCTTTTTGCTTTCAAGTAGATATGGCATAAATGAGTTTAAACCTGAAAACCTGGCTAAAATCTGTTTTATGATCAATTGTTACCTCTTAGAAACTCAATTAAATGCTGGATTTCACATATTAAAATGGAGAGGTAATGACTGACAGAAGTGATGAATATGGGTGTGCATAAATAGTCTCTGACCTGATTTAAGAATTAAGCTGAAAATTTAACATCAAATAGAGTATTATAATAACATGCCACGTCCTTCATTTTCTCCAGCCAGTGCAGCATCCTTCGTTTTTAACACAGCATGAAGACTGACATTGATTCAACAGTCTTAACATTTGTTTTTTTCAAATTACGTATCTCCTACAGTTTGAAATATCATAGATGTGTTTAGAATATAATGGTAAAGATTTTTTTATTCTCTAAATTTTGCTTCAAGGTATTCTCAGGATGAAATTGTGAAATTGGGCCATCGCCACTAAACTAAAAGCATGGGGTATAGGCAATGACTGCTTGATGAAAATTTTGATGCTGTTTAGAATCTTTGAGTCATCTTTTCCAATTCCTTCATTTTATGTATTACGAAACAGAGGCTCAAAGGTCTTTGTTAATCATTGTCACATGATACTTAATATCTGGTAAACTGAATCTCAGATTTATTTTATTTCTTTAATGCAATCTCTAAATGATTTGGTTATTCCATTTAAATTAATCTATTTGGATTCCAGTGACACTATAATATTATTCTGAGGCCAGCAAAGAACAATACGACCCATTGATGGCACAGTATCATTGATTATAAATACCTTGCTGCTGATCTGAGAACTGTTTTCCATCAGTCCTTCCTGGGCAAAACCTTTTGTGTTTTATTGACTGAATAGAAAAAGAAAATGGTAATAGGTTCAATAAGATTTCAAATGATGCCAAGTTAAATTAGGTCAGGAAAACCAGAGAAAAATAAAATAAAATGAAAAATTACTATAAAAAATCTAAATTCTACAAAATGTAAAGAATATGAATGAACTCAAAACAATGTAGTAATGAAAATTCAAAAAAAATCTACATATTGAGGATGAACTATGATAGCTAGCGTAAGCAGCAATTTTTATAACAGTAAGTGGATATTTAGAATTTTAGAATATTTTTAATAAATCAAACTTATTTTTGCATTGTTGCTTTTTTCATTTCACTCCATGTAATACTGATGAATGATTTTAATCCTTCAAAATTCAGCACAAAATCATCCCTTAATGATTCTAGATCTTGTAAATAATCATGGTCTTGCATTTATGACACTTTGTTTGCATGTCTGTGTCTACTCATAAGCTGTGAACTCCTTGGTAGTAGGGAATTAGGATGTAGCAACAGACCTAGCACAAAAGCATTTTAAAAGTTTAAAATGTGTAAATATTTTAAAATAAATTCAATTATTCAGTTCTTACATATAAGATGAGATGATGATAAAGAGTAGAAATGAAAATATAATGACTGAGAGCTTTTTTGAGCCCTTATATTCTCCCACATAATAATTTACAAAATTCTATGGGAAAAAAAAAAACTGTTTTTCTAAAAAAATATGTTGGATTTAAGTCCCAAAGGAAAAATTTTAAAAATTAGCATTGTTTCCTTCAGATAATAATGTGTTGTTTCACCAAATGACTGTCTTTGCATAAACAAGGAAGCTTTGTCCACAGAGTAATGGCAGTAAGAAATAGTTTCACAAAAGAGAAAGATAAATCTTTTAAAATATATTATTTATTTTTAAAAGATATATAGATCACAAAAAATATTACATTAAAAAATATGGGAGAATTCCATATGTCCCACTTCCCCTACCCCCCGCTTTTCCCACATCACCCATAACCCACTGAATGGACTGGGAGAGAGTGTAAACTACAATGTAAACTGTAATCCGTGCTATGTAGTAGTGCTCCAAAATGTATTTATCAAATGCAATGAAAGATACATTTTTGTTAGGTAAAATAACTTTTCAACAGTCGGATTCTGTCAAAAGCAGACCCTGAGAGAGGGATTTGCTTGCACTGAGATTCTGTTTGGGAGGTGATTTCAAGAAAAACGAGTGAGAAAATTAGGAAGTGACACCAGAAGAGAGGAATGCCAATAAAAGCCAGCTTATCAAACAGATAATCCTGTAAAAACTAGGCTGCATCTCACTGGCGTCATTCACATGAAGCATGCGTCACAATTATCCTACTAGAGGACCCAAACATTTATATTTATCCACTGCTTTTTGCCCTTTATACTTTGAAACATGGACAAATCCTTAAGCAGAGAAACGGAGACTCAGCAATTTGTGGTAGGAAACAATCAATGCCTAGAAATTTTCTTGGACTTGTGCAAATAAACTGCTACATGGCTGAGGACATAAGGGCATCTACAGTTCAGCTACACTGTCTTAGGCAGACTCTACATTGTACTGAATATATTTAAGAGACAACCATAGTCAGAAGTTTTTTTTAGTAAAGTCAGTAATAAACAATATGGTTGAAATGTGTCCTAAAAGGTATTATATTCCTCAAGAATAAACATTTCCTAAAATATAACAAGATAAAATGTCCAGCACAGGTGTCTAAGCCTAAAACTGCGAGCTAGTGAAACACAACAAAGTCAAATTCCCATTCTACTTCCTCTTAACCATTTTCCTTAATTTCCTACAAATAAGGTGGGGAAAAACTGGGTAATATTCTGGAGTTTGTTAATATAAGATGGTTTCAATGTATTTGAAAAAGTTGATGTTATTCCAATAATAATAGAAAATTTACCTCATATGAAAAAAAATGTCAAAAATTTTTCATTTATTTACTGTTATTGTCACATGCTAGATAATGTAAAAGTTTTTATTTTGGTCTACAATCCAACATAAGTGTTCCAGTTTATTTTTAACCTTTAAAATTTAACATTAATTTTTTCCTTAAGTTATTTTTAACCAAATAAGGATGTGAGCTATATACATATTTCATCTGTAACTTTTTGCACTAATATTTTTAAAAATATGAAGTCTTTTTCTAATTAAAGAAGTTTTAAGTTTACAGAATGATGATGCACAAAATACAGAATTCCCATATACCTGTGCCCCTTTTTAGCATTTGCATTAGCCTGCCACATAGAGTTAACATTCTGTTAATATGTTTCCAGTTTGCATCATAATTTTTGCTGAAGTGTCTTAACATGAGTTATAAATATCAGGATATTTGGCTCCTATCTATTTCAACATGATTCTATAAAAGATAAAAAACAAGTTGTGCATAATTATAATGCAATTAGGAAGGCTAAGAAGAGCAATAGAAATTCCTTATTGTTATATTATTACTTAATCTGTACTAAAATTTCTGTCGTCCCCTGACTGAGAAAGCTGGTTTGTTGTTTCCAGGATCGGTCAAGGCCCACATTTGCATGGGGTGGCAGTGGCTCCTGCTGTTAATCTGTGGCCTCCCCACTTGCCTCTTCCATGTCAGTGAGCTGGTGACATAACCAGCTGCTGTCGTGGACCTTCCCACTTCTGACTATACCTGGTGGTATGGTGTGTTGTCATTGGGCTTGTTCCTTTTTCTTCTTTTAAATTGGCTCTTTCGTAGTATTTATTTTGAGTTACAACTTATAAAGTATTGATGGTATACAATCTGGGAAGATAGCAAAATAGAATTAAAAACAAAAGCACCATAATATTTCATTACCCTTTACTTCAATACAATTGAAATCAATTTTGTTGTGGATTTCCTTCCTTCCCTCCCTCCATCTTTTAATCTTTTCTTCATTTCTTTCTTCTTACTTGTTACATTTTTAGTCCCCTCTTGGGAAATGCTACTTTACCTCCTACACAATTCTCCTGTGCAATACTAACTAGCCTAAATCTCATTTGACTATCTATAACAAATGAATGGTTCCAAAAATTGAAGGCAACATTTTTTGAGATGTGAGATAGATTTCAAAAGGATGTAATTAGTACCATTTTTGTAATAAGATATTTCTCTTTGCATTGTGCTTGATCAAAAATAAGTAGGTTGGTTTGAGTCTTATTTCTTAACTATTAAACTGAATGCAAAATTATATATTTTATTATTCAAAAATAATAAAAAAGATGATTAGAATACTTGAGGTCTCACAAGACTGTGATTTTGCAGGAATATTTGACATATTATAATCAGGTATCTGCTAGAACTCAATAGCAGAATATGGAGAATTTCTATTGTCTGTATTTGTGTCAAAGAGCTAAATTGACATATATTTTGGACATTTTCCTAGAAATGTTCTTCTTAATTGCTATTAGATTGTACAAGGGGAATTTTTAAGCAACAAATTTTTCAAAGAAACATTTAATTTTAGCTTAACAGAGTTAAAAGATTGTTGGCAAATTTAAATTATGCTCTTGACCCTACATTACTTCTCTTTGAACTTTTGTCTATAATGTTAATGAACACATTATTTGGAGGAAATGTAACTAAATGACTTTGTAATAGATAATGACAAACTATTCATTTTATTTCTTATAATTAGACTCTTTATCCTAGAATAACACAATTAATGAATGCAAATGAATTTTCTATATACCTTGTAATAAATAGAATATTTCACTGTGTGAGTAATGGAGGTTAAAGATGTGATTAGCAGTCCAAGAACTACAATGAAGTTAATTTGATTTAATCCATTTATAAAAATAGTGCAAGTTTTCTTAAAATTTAGGGAGCAATCGTGAGCATTCAAGTGCAGCTATAACTGATCATTTTATAGGAAATGAAGTGTCATAAATAATATATAAATCACATTCCAATATTACCAACAAGGAATGTTGATTCATTTTGAAGTAAAAATAAATAAATACTATTTATTTGAAAAACTAAAACAAAAAGTATAGGCCTATTTACTAGAGTCAAATTCCCATGAATTTTATAAAAGGGTTCATTTAAAAATACATCTGATGGCTAAAAATGTAATCTTTAAAGTATATTTTATGCTTCCCAATCAGATCATGTATTTATATTAAAACAGTTGTGTCCCAACTGATCTAGAAAATCTTTTTTTCCAATTCTGTGAATGCTTAGACTTGTGCAAGAAATAGTGATGCTCCAAGATTTTTAATATATTTTAAAAGGATAAATATATATTTATTCATTTCAAGTATGATATTCTTTGCTTCTAATTTTCTATAATTTTTATTTTAGTATTTATTAATAAGGACATGGACAGCCAGGCAAGTTAAAGAATTTGCCTAAGATCACATATTCTAAGGGGTTAGAAGTATCTGAACATATTTTTTCTAATACCGAACTGTTTTTTCTACTTTACTTCTGATAACTGTTACAGAAAAAATCTGAAGTAAATTAAATTATACATTTTGCTGTTCATCATTTAATAAGTGGAAAGACAGCACAACTCTTTAGCACGCCAACTTCTTTATACTGAACATTTAAAAAATCTCAGAGATGTTTATACAGAACACATAATCAGGTAACGCTGGGAGAAAGAGTGTTCCATGGTGAACAAATTGGGCAAATACATTAGAAGATAGGAAAAGAAAAAGATTTGGGGGATAGATTCCAAAATATCAAATATTATTGGATCATAAAATGTGTATGCATGTCTACTTATCTTAGGGTTGGGGTCAGTAGATGAAAAATGGTCTTAGTATCAGTATGTAGGGGGCCCATTAAATAAAAACCTGAACATATACAAAAGGGTAATAAACAAGATCAGATTGACATTTCTGGAAACCTAATTTTGTAGAAGAATAGAAAATATTTAAGGAAGAAACATTGAGAAGAAATGCTTCTCATTCTCTTCTCACATTGATCTCCAAATATTTGCAGTTCTTGTTTGTATGAAATATAGGATTCCTATATACCACCCCACCACCAACATCTTATGTTGGTACGGAATATTTGTTACAATTGATGATAGCACATTTTTATAATTGTGCTATTAACTAATGTCCATGGTTTACTTAGGGTCCACTGTTTTTGCAGTGTGGTTCCAAGGATATTTTTAAAGAATTTTTATTCTGGTACCATATATGCTATCGAACATTTCCCCTTTAAATATATATTTTAATGCAGTTAATTGCATTCATGATGTTATGCTACCATTACCACCATTCATTACTAAAATATTTCCATTATTCCAAATAGAAACCCTATACATTTTAAGCCTTAATCCCCCTTTTTTCTACCTCCACACTGCCCCCTGGTAACATATTCAAGATTCATATTCTATGAGTTTGCTTATTCTAATTATTTCACATCAGTGAGATCATATAATATTTGGTCTTTTGGGTCCAGCTAATTTCTCTCAACATGATATCTTCAAGGTTCTTCCTCATTGTTACATGTATCAGGAATTCATTCCTTTTTACATCTGAATAATATTGTGCACATATAACACATTTTGTATATCCATTCATTATTCATTAGTTGATGTATATATGGGTTGCTTTCATCGTTTGGCAATTGTGAATAATGACACTATGAACATCAGTGTGTTTGTATCTGTTCAAGCCCTTATTTTCAATTTTTGGGGATATATACCTAGTGATGGGTTTGCTGGGTCATATGGTAGATGTATACTTTGTGAGGAACTGACACACTAACTTCCACAGCAACTGCTCCATTTTAAAAATATATATATTATTTATTTTTAAAAGATACATAGATCACACAAAGTGTTACATTAAAAAATATAGGAGGTTCCCATATCTCCCATACCCCCCCCCCCCTTTTTCTATATCAACAGCTTCTTTTATTAGAGTGGTACATTCATTGCATTTGATGAATACATTTTGGAACACTGCTACACAGCCTGGATTATAGTTTACACTCTCTCCCAGTCCATTCAGTGGGTTATGGCAGAAGTATAAAGTCCTGCATCTTTCCCTGTAATATTATTCAGGAATACTCCAAATCCCAAAAAATGCCCCTGTATCACACCTCCTTGTTCCTCTTCCTGCCTTCAGTAACTCGCATGGCTATTGTCTCCACATCAAAGATATAATTTCTCCCATTACTAGAGTCACAATAATTCTATAGTAAAATACCAGTAAGTCCCAGGTCAACTGAGAGGGAGGTAAAGATGGACAACCACCATGCCAAGGAACCAAGAGAGTCTACGACTGCAGGCATGAGAGTCCCATCCACCAGCTGCACCATTTTACATCACTGCCAGCAGTAAGTGTTTTTATTTCTCCACATCCTCTCTCATAGTGGTTTTGATTTGCATTTTCTTGATGGTCAATGATGTTGAGCAAATTTTCACATGGCTTCTGGCCATTTGTATACCTTGGAGAGATGTCTGTTCAGGTTTTTTGCCCATTTTTTAATTGGCTTCTTTGTCTGTTTGTTGTTAAGCTGAAGGATTTTTTTAATATATACTGGATATGATTCCTTTATCAGATATGCGGTTTCCAATTTTTTCCCCACAGTGTAAGTTGTCTTTTTACTTCCATCTTACAGAACTTTGAGGAACAAAAGTTGTTTTTCTTTTTTTAATGAAGTCCCTTTACCTATTTTTTGTTTTGTTGCTTGTGCTTTGGGTTTGAAGTCTAAGAAATCACTGCCTAATACAAAGTATTTGAGATTTTTCCCTATGTTTTCTCCTAGGACTTTGATAGTTATAACTCTTATAGTTAGGCCTTTGATCCATTTTCAGTTTGTTTTTGTATGTGGTATGAGTTATAGGGGTCCTCCTTAACTTTTTTTTTGCAAATAGAGATCCAGTTTCCTCAGAACTATTTGTTGAAAAGAACTAATTGCTCGCAATTGAGCGGTCTTTTCTGCTTTGTCAAAATCAATTGGCCAAAAATGTGAGGGTTGATTTCTAGGCTCTCAATTATTTTCCGTATGTCTATCCTTGTGCCAGTAACATGCTGTGTGTTTACTGCGACTTTCTAATTTTAAAATTTTCTCTGCAATATCATTCAGGACTATTCCAAATCCCCAAAATGCCTCTATATCTCACCTCCTTATCCCTCTCCCTGCCTTCAGCAACTCTTTCAAGATAGCTTAATTATTCATGGACACTTGCCCTTCTATATAAATTTGATGATTGGCTTTTCCATTCCTGCTTAGTAGGATTTTGGAATTTTGATTGTAATTACATTTAATATATAAATTGCTTATGTAATTTAATGATATTTAGTCTTCCAATCAATGAACATGGAATATCTGCTCATTAAATTTGGTCTCTTTAAATTTCTTTCAGCAATATTCTGTAGTTATCTGTGTACATGTCTTTTACATCCTTAGTTGGATTTATTCCTCAATATTTGATACTTTTGGTTGCTATTGTGAATGTAATATTTTCTTGATTCTTCTTCTAATGGTTATTGCTTGTGTAGAGAAACATTACTGATTCTTAAGTGTTGATCTTTTACCATGTCATTTTGCCTAATTCATTTATTAACTCCAGGAACTTTGTTGTGGATTTTTCAGGATTTTCTGCGTATGAAATCATATCATTTGCAAATAGTGAAAGCTTTACTTTCCAATTTGGATGACTTTTATTTCTTTTTCTTTCCTAATTACTCTGACAAGAACTTCCAGTCCTATGTTAAATAACAGTGATGACAGTGGGCATCCTTGCTTTGTTCCAGAACTTAGAAGGAAAGCTTTAATTTTTTCACCATTAAGTAGGAGGTTAAAGGTCAGCTTTTCCATCATTAATTTCACTTATCAAAGTGTTATAATTACCCAATATATTGTTTCTATTATTGCTACTGATAAATGAAATTTAGGAGGTCCAACATTGAGACACCTGTGATAAACCCCATATTTGAAAAACAAAATCTAAGGAAATTTCTATTCCCTGTAAATGTCTGGCTTGCTCAGACAACAGAATTTAAACTAGCCAATCAGCTGTAACTAACTTCCTATTCTTACATCAGCTAGAATCCTCATTGCTGAGGCACTGCCTGCACTAATCATATTAGGAAATGTATTCTGCATTAACCACTGAGGATTTCCTCCCAATATACTCTGTATAAAACCCTTTTGCTCTTTATGTTCAGTGAATTCTTCTCTACCTCATGATAATTGGAATCTTCCCAATTCATGAACTGATTCAATACAAATCTCTGAGATGTAGCCAAATTTTGCTCAAGTTTTTTCTTATTTCAAAAGTTATTTTTATATCAATTAAGAAGAAGAGAAATACAATATTTTATTTCACTCAGAGGTTATTTGAAAGAGATATTAATAACTTAATTATTAAATGTATAAAGAAATGAAAATTACTTGATATTAATATAAAGATAGATACTCATTTCTATTTTGGTTTCATAGTTTCTTCATGTTTTCAATGGGCAGACCTAGGAAAAATAAGTAAAATAAGTATTTATTTTAAGAATAGAATGCATCGTGAGTTCCTCCTGGCATTCATACTCAAATTCAGGTTTTACTTTTTCACTGAACCTCATTGAACTTATATACAAAAGGAAAGAGGGGAAGAAAAGTTATGAGAACATATATTTATGCCATCTTTTAAAATATTTACCTTTGTATTTCTCTTTACTGTTCTTTATTTCTGTATTTGAATTCAAAATTTACCATCAAGAATCTTTTATTTCAGCATGTAGGAAAGTCCTGCTTGTGTATAAGTGGTAATGTATTCATTAATCCTTCATTTCTAAAGGCTTAATGTTCTGCATATAGAATTCTTGGTTGACAATATTTGATTTTTTTCAGCAACCCACTGTTTTTCACCTTCATGGTTTTTGATGAGAAAACAACTATTCCTCCTTTTGCAGATCCATTGTACAAAATGAGTCATTTTTTTCCTTTTGGTACAGACATTTTTTCTATTTGACATTTTGACATTACTTTGTCTCCTGACATTTTGACTACAGTATGGTTCTCTTTGAGTTTATCCTACCTAAAGTTCACTGGGTCTCTTGGATATGTGAATTTTTGTTTTCATAAAACTTAGGAAATGTTTAGTTATTGTTTCTCCAAATATTCTTTCTTTCTCTTTCTTTTTCTCTGTCTCCTCTCCTTCTGGAACTCACAGTATGCATATATTGGTCTGTTTCATGGCATAGGCCAGAGGTCTCTGATAAACTATTTGTTTTTCTTTCTTACTTTTTTCTTCTCTCTAAAATTGCACAAATTGTATTGATGTGTTTCCAAGTGTGCTGATATTTTCTTTTGCCAAATAAAATGTATCTTTGAGATCCTCTAGTTAATTTTCAGTTCAGATATAATTTTCAACTTTAGAATTTTTTATGTTGTTACTCTTTTATTATTTATACTTTCTATTTCCCCCCCCCAATTTGGTTATATAAAGTTGTCATACTTTCCTTTATTTCTTTAAACAAAGTTTCCTTTACCTCTTAAACATATTTAGAATAGTTGATTTAAAGTCTTTTTGTAATAAGACCAATATCTGGATCACCTCAGGTACATTTTCAATTTAACATTTTTTCTTGTGCATGGGCCATACTTTCCTGTTTCTTTGCATGAATGAATCTTTTGTTGACAACTGGGCATTTTAGAGCAAGTGTCCACCTAACTCATCACACAGAGCATTTTTTGTTGTTCCTTTTTTGTTTCTCATTGCTGCTCATTCGTTTAGTAAATTTCTTGGGATACTTCTGTATAGTTTCTATTCCCTGTAGTGTGCAGACATTTAGTTCTCTGTTCATTTTTTTAATTATTATTTTTTCAGCTAAGCCCAGATTTCTAAGTTCACCCCTAGACCAGCATACCTTAGTGACCAGTCAATTATCAATTAGAAAATTTCCTTAGATGTTTTGAGCCAGTAAAGTCTTACTTTATAAATTTTTATGTCACAACTTCAATTTTCTTGCATTTTCCAGTCAGCATTAACTCTCATTTAATGTTTTCAGAAGACCCCACAGTTAGTCAGAGACAAATTATGGGGCCCTCTCCTTTTCCATGTCTTTTATTTTCATGCCCACAGCCCTGAAGATGCATATGGGCCTCTAGATCCCCTGGAATATGATGCAAATTTTCAAAGTCCCCTATTATAATTTAGTGCCCCAATTCTTCCTTTTATATTTTTAACAAACTCTTATTTGCTCCAGCTTAAATCAATCCTCTAAGAAGTTGTGATGTTAAGATTTCTAGCTGTTTTAAATATTATTTTCAGTAAGTCCCTGGTGATAGGGCTTTTTCCAGGTGGTTGAGTTCAGAATCAGATCAAATACAACAAATGACCTGAGGATGGGACTTTTCAGTGGAGCAGTCAATCCAGTCAAAGTATTGACTAAAAAAAGAGTAGCAGTAACAAAACCACTTATTTGGAAAAAAGAACAGTTTTCCAGATTTACCACACTATTTAAAACAGCCAGTTTTATATTATGAACAACCTCTTTTGCCACTAAGTAAACTTACAAAATATGTATTAAAAAATTCAGAGAGTTTGAATAGACACAAGATATAGAAATGTCAATTAAGTATGTGATCCAAAAAGTTGTTAGAAATCATTAGTCATAAGGGAATTGAAAATTAAAACAACAAAGAGATATATGTCACATGAACTAGGATGAGTATAATAAAAAGACACTAAGAAGTGTTAGTGAGGATGAGAAATTGGAACCATCATTCACTGTTAATGGGAGTATAAAATGGTGAAGCCACTTTGGGAAAAAGTCTGGTAGTTCCTCAAAAGTTTCAGCATGTGGTTGCCAGTTGATCCAGTAGTTTGGTTCCCTGGCATAGATCCAAGGGATATGAAATGCATGTCCATGCAAAATCTCATATGCCCATAGCAGTATTATTCACAAGAGCCATAAAGTAGAAACAACCCAAATGTCCATCAACTGAAGAGCAGATATAAAAGATATTTTAATACATACAATGGAATATAATTTGGCAATAAAAATGAAGTGCTGGCACATACTATGACATGACGACATGATGAAACTTGAAAATATTATGCAAAATGAAAGAAGTTGGTCACAAAAGACAGCATAATATTTGACTCACTTGCTATGAAATGAACACAATAGTCAAATATGGAATGGGGAATGCCTGCTAATGATGTACAGAGTTTCTTTTTGAAGTGATGAACATGCTTGGAAATTAGATAATGATAGTGGTTGCATAATTCTGTTAGTGTGCTAAAAGGAATTTAAAGTGGTGAATTCCAAATTATATGCATTATATTTCAATAGATCCATTATTAATACAAAGCACTTAGAACTCATTAATAAAATGGCAAAAACACAATTTACATAAGGACAAAACATCTGAATAGGCATTTCTTCAAAGAAGATATATAAATGGCCAATAAGCACATAAAAAATACTCAATACTGTTAGCCATTAATGAAATGTAAATGATAACGACAGTGAGATACCACTTCCCACTCAGCTTAGGATAGTATAATAAAAAATACAGTATTAACCAAGGATTGTTGAGGATGTAAAGAAAATGGAACTCTCATACATTGCCAGTAGAAATGTAAAATGGTGCAGCCACTAGAGTAACAATTTGGCAGTTCCTCAAAAAGTTAAAAATAGTTATCATATGATCCAGCAAATCCAATGCTAGATATGTACCCAAGAAATGTGAAAACACATAGCACATATTATTCATAAAAGCTAAAAAGTAGAAACAATCCAAATGTTTATTAATTTATAAATGTATATAAAAATATGATATATCCATATAATGGGTAATTATTTGGCAATAAAAAGAAATGAAGTGCTGAAACATGCTAAAAAATAGATGAAACATTATGCTAAATGAAAGAAACAATCATAGAATACCACACATTACATGATTCCATTTATATGAAGGGTACAGTATAAGCTAATCTATAGAAACCTAAAATGGATTACTGGATGCCTATGGCTGGGAAATTAAGGAGCATTTGTGAGTGATGGCTAATAGGTATGGCAGTGGTAAAATTATTTTAAAATTTCTTCTGGGATGGTGGTAAAACTCTAAATATACTAAATATCATTGAAATGTACACTTTCAACAGGTGGATTTTTTGGTATATAAAATATATCTCAAAATACTGTTATTAATGTCAGCACTTATTTTGCTCATATATGTGCAATCTGGGCAGGGCTCAGTAGGAACAGCTTGCCATTAATTCAATTGGGCAGTTCAAAAGCTTACTGTTGGGTTCGTCTCAAGGCTCACTGACTCCTCAGGTTCTCTGTCCATCTCCATATATTCTCTACACATGATCAATATAAATTGGAATCTTCAATGTAGCCATGCTTCTTATATATTGACCTAAGGATCCCAAGATGCATGTCCTAAGAGAAAAGAGTGCCTATAAAAAGATCTGCCCTTTTCTAAAATCAATTTTATTGATACATATTAATAAAGCATAAATCCATCCAAAATGTATAATCAATAGTATTTAATATAATACATAGTTGTGCATTCATCACTTCAATCATTTTTAGAGCATTTTCATTATTCCACGAATAATAATAGAACTAAAAACAAAAATCAACCAATCAAACAAACAAAACTCATCTCTCTATGCTTTCCCTACCATGCATAGCTGCTATTCTATTTCCTTCTTCTAGAACAGGGTTTCTTGACTGTTTTTGTTCCATGGACAAATTTGCCAGTCAGGTGAAAACCACAGACCCTTTACTAAGACCAGACTATACTGTGTATTATTTAATAAATATATCACACTCTCACCAACATGTTCCCACTAGAATAATGTTTTTGAATTTCAATTCAAACTGGTGGACCCCTTGTTAAGAAGCTCTGCTCAAGTATAATTGCATTTATATTTTGTAAAATGTCTTACATATTCAATACCACCCATATTCATACTTTACATAAGGTTTCACTGTTTTAAGCCCCATGTTACAGTTTTTAGTTTTCCTTCTAGTAATATGCATGACCTTAGTCTTACCCTTTCCACCACTGTCATACCCATATAATAGCTCTGCTAGTCACAAAAAAAATTATGTGTTCTCATCATTTTCATTGATTTCCTAAGATTTACAAACTACCTTATAACCAATTCTACACAGATTAACTATCAGCTTTCCATTTTCTATCCTTATACTATTTTCTGGTGACCTATATTCTAACTATTAATTCTATGAGTTTATATAATCTATTTAGTTAATAATAGCACAATCACACAGTGTTTGTCTTTTTGTGTCTAGCTTGTTTCATTCAACATAATGTCCTCCAGGTTCATGAATGTTGTCATACTCTTCATAACTTCATTTTATCTTACAGCTGCATAATATTCTATTATGTATATACACCACAGTTTGTTTATCCATTCCTCAGTTGATGAACACATGGGTTGTTCCCATCTTTTGACAATCATGACAAATGCCACTATGAACATTGGTGTAGAGAGATGTCTATTCACATTACTACTCTCAGTTCTTCTGGTTACATACTCACAGTGATATTGCGGGTTCACATGGCAAGTCTATATTAAGCTTCATTAGAACTGCCAAAAAGTCCTCCACAATGCCATTCTAAACATTCCCACCCACAGTGAATAAGCATTCCTATCTCTCTCCATCCTCTCATACACTTAGAGTTTTCCAATGTTTTAATAGTAGCCAGATATATCATAATTGGTATGATATATCTCATTGTAGTTTTGATTTGCATTTTCCTAATTGCTAGTGATTTTGAAAATTTTTTTCATGTGTTTCCTTGTCATTTGTATTTCTTCTTTGTACAATTGTCTTTTCTTTTTATCGTTGAGATGTATGATCTCTTTTATATGTTGGATATTAAACCCTTACCGGATATGTGGTTGCCAAATATTTTCTCCCACTGAGTCATCTGCCTTTCCATCTTTTTGATAAAGTCCTTTCAGGTACAAAGTGCGTAATTTTCAGGACATCCCTTTATTTTTTCCTTTTTTGCTTTTACTTCGGGTGTAAGGTTAAAGAAACTGCTGCTTACCACAACATCTTGAAGATGTTTTCTTTCATTTTCTTCTAGGAGTTTTATCATTGTTGCTTTTATATTTAGCCCTTGACCAATTTTTTTTTTATTCATTTTTTAAAAATATTACTTTCAAAAAATATGAGATCCCATTCAACCCCACCTCCCCCACCCCATCACTCCCCCCACAGCAACACTCTCTCCCATCATCATGACACATCCATTGCATTTGGTAAGTACATCTCTGGGCATCGCTGCACCTCATGGTCAATGGTCCACATCATAGCTCATACTCTCCCACGTTCCATCCAGTGAGCCCTGGGAGGATCTACAGCGTCCGGTAATTGTCCCTGAAGCACCACCCAGGACAACTCCAAGCCCTTGACCAATTTTGAGCTAATTTTTGTATAATATATGAGATAAGGGTCTTCTTTCTTTTGTACATTGCTATTCAGTTCTTCCAACACCATTTTTTGAGTAGACTGTTTTGGCCCAGCTGGATGGACTTAATTGCCTTGTCAAAAATTACTTGACTGTAGATGTGAGGGTCTATATCTTAGTTCTTGATTCAGTACATTGGTCAATCTCTCTGCCTTATGCCAGTACCATGCCATTTTTTTTGTTTGTTTGTTTTTACTGCCGTAGCTAAATAACAAGCTTTAAATCAGGAAGTGTGAGAGTCCTCCAACTTCATTCTTATTTAGACTTTTTTTTTTTATATTAAGGACCCCTTACCCTTCCAAATAAATTTGATTATTGGCTTTTCCATTTCTGAAAAAAAATGCTGTTGGGATTTTTGTTGGGATTGTGTTGAATCTATAAATCAGTTTGGGTAGAATAGATATCTTACCAATATTTAGTCTTCCAATCCATGAGCATGGAATGTCCTTCCAATTATTTAAGCTTTCTTTGGATTCTTTCAACAATATTTTGTAGTTTTCTGAATACAGGTCCTTTATGCCCTTGGTTAAGTTTTTGTTTTGTTTTGCTTTATGCCCGAACTGGCGGGGGCGGATTCCAGGGGCCTATGGGAAGAAGTGGGGGCAGGGGACAAGAAGAATGGAGGCAAGACAGGATTCTGATCAAGCCTCATTTATTGGGGGTAGAACATGGGAATTTATACTGAGGGAAGGGAGCGTGTCCATATGTGATAGGCTGGTCTTGCGGGTGGCAGACGTCCAAGAAGGGGATTGGCTGAAAGTTCGTGCAGAGTCTGCAGAGTTTCGCGCCTTGCACATGCATGCTGCTGTGGTTACCAGAGTTGTGGTGGGAAGGGGAGAACAAAGAAACAAGGAAGAAGAAGGAGGAGGAAGTAGCGGGGCAGGGCTGTAGTAGTTATGAGATCTGCCATGTTGTTGGAGGCTGTAAACAGACCTCACAGCAGATGGCTCCCCACAGTTTTAGGAGGTGCTGGGATTGAACCCAGGTCCTCAAAAATGGAAGCAGTTGATCAACAAATGAGTAACAGTTCCTAAATATTTGATTATTTTAGTCACTATTATAATTTTTTTTTCTGATTTCCTCCTCATATTGCACACCAGTCATGTATAGAAATATTACTGATTTTTGCAATCAAGTTTTTATCCTGCCACTTTGCTGAATTCATCTATTAATTCTAATAGCTTCTTGTGCATTTTTCAGGATTTTCTATATATGAGGACTTATCATCAGTGAATAGTGCAAGTTTTACTTTTTCCTTTCCTATTTGGGTACCTTTTTTTCTTTATCTTAGCCTAATTGCTCTGGCTAGAACTTATAGCACAACAATGAATGACAGTGGTTGAAGGCAGCTGGTCGGCTGCAGCTCGTGGACCAGTTCCACTGGGGGAAAGGGCCTTCCTCACACTGCTGGTGTGAGATACGGGTTGTCGGGGCGACTTCTCTCTGCCTCGCTCTGGGAACCGCCGCTGGGGCCGCAAACCAGCTGCAGCAAAGAGGACTGCACTATGAACTCACACGAACACTGGTCAGAAGAAACAGGAGACTTTATTGAGAGAGCCAGCGTGTGTGGGCTCATGCGCAATCTGCAGACAGTTTGGGGAAGAGGAGGGGAAGGGGGAATATATAGGGGTATGGTAATTTAGGGGAGGCGCATGCGCCTTGGCCTTGTCCCATGACTCAGCACTCCTGACTCACCGTGACTCAGCACTCCTGACTCCTCATGACTCAGCACTTTCGATGGTACCCAGGCCCACAATACGGCCTATGCTCCCTACATCTCACCCCTTTCTGTAAAATAAGGCAGTGGAATGCACATGGTCATACACTTGCGGTGACCACGCCCGTCTTAGGTTGCCTTCTTCTGAAGGTCTTACCCATCACTGGCTGCCGGCCAAGCTCAAGCAAGTGTAAGGGTGCAAGTGGCTGTGCCTGGCTTAGGTTGTCTCCCTCCAGAGATCTTACCCGTCGTTGGCTACCAGCCCACCAGCCGCGACTTTTGGGGAGAGTAAGGGAGTGGGCAGCTGCAGTAACAGTGCGAGTCAATTGTCAGCAGTCACTGAGTCATGCAGGCTGACTTGCTGAGGTAGGTAGCACATAGGCAGTGGAGGCTAGGCAAGAGTCAGGGGGTGGCCAGGGCATGGGAAGGGAAGTGAATGGGACATTTTGAGTCCTTCAGAGCAAGGCTTCGCACGATGTTATTGAAGCAGTGTATGCTCGGTGCAGCTACACAGCGGTGGCAGCGGTGGCGGCTTCCTCTCTCATGGGGAGACGCCAGTATCCGAGGGACCACACACGAAAGACAGTGACTGCTGAGATATACTCGATTCTTCTTTGTAGCCATCACAGGAGACAGGGGGCTAAGCTGGAAAAGACAACTAAAAGAACAAGGAGGCTGAGGAGTGGGGCGATCCAGGCTGCAAGCGGGGAGGTAAACCAACTGAGAAAGGAGGGAGGGACTAGGGAGTTTTTAGACAGTGATTCACGTAAATTTTTAAACTTATTTATGTTTTGCTCTATAACCTCTGACTCGTTAACAAAATAACAGCACTCTTTCTGGAGGAAGAGACAGGTGCCTCCTTTCTCCGCAGTAAGGAGATCTAATGCCCTTCTATTTTGTAATACAACCTGAGTGAGAGAGGAGATTTGCCTTTGTAGGGACTCAAGGGATGCAGTAGAGGAGTCCAAGATGATCTGTATCTCCTCTTGGAATTGCGCTGCAGTGGCGATTCCATGACCAAGGGCACCGCTGGCGGTGGCAATGGCAGCGACTGTGGTTGTGAGAGAAATTCCCACTAACAAGGGGAGAAAGCCTGCTCTGTTTGGTCTAGGTAAAAGTAACTGAACAATTTCGCCTTCAGAATACAGTGTAAGTTGGGGAGTGAGGGTGACTAGGACACATGGTTCAGGGACAGTGTCGTTAAGGCAGGTAAATAGGGATCGATTGCACCATAGGTAAAAACCAGCAGGTACAGAAAAGTTTTGAGGGAGTGTTTGATTGGTAGTACAAGAAGCTGTTTTGATAAAACAGACTCTTTGTATACTGATTATTCAGGATAGAATTTTTCATAAACTTTCACCAGAACAAACTAATGATTTGAGAGACTTTGAAAAAGGACAAAATTTTTAACTTTGCTACATACTACTTGTTACTAAGGCTTTTTCAAACTTTATAGACAGACCCATCAAATCTTACTTAACTTTAACCATAAAAATTTCTTTCCACAAACCTTCTACACTTTCAGTACTCATTCAGGTCCTGTTCCACACCTTACTCTTTTCCAACAACCAATCATCCTATCTTAGGATGAAATCATCTCCTGTTTCCCTAGCAACAAAAACACATTCTATACATCCCACATACCGAGCCACCAGGCAAACCTCCCACAACATACAATTGCCACCAACACCAAATAAGCCTGTCAAACAATGAACCTTTCTTCACCCTAAATACCCAGTAGCATGCAATACCAGAAACAGTCCCCTAGAAGCCAGTTTGCAGGGAAGGCTAGCCACCAACAAGTTTTCCTGCCATAAAATTACCTTTTATTATTATTATCATCATCAATACAGTTTTATATATATTTAATAATGACTTTTTGGAATTAGCCATTTAAATACCTTAATTTAAACAATGTTTCATTAAACTTCTTATATTTATTTATAACCATGTAGATTATAATTATATTATTTTAAGACAAATTTTACCTTCACAGAACACATTCCCTTACTTAAAGTTACCACAATACCTTCTACAACTTGCCACATGCAAATTAAGTTCCAAGAGTTTATGAAAAATAAGCCATCCTATTTTAAGACAAAACACACCTTTTAGAAAAAACTTATTAAATTTCAGTCAGCATTCCCACAAACTTTTAACCTTCTTTAATATTCATTTATGTTTTACATCCTTCATTTTATCCTGTGAAGAAAAATAAACTATTCTTTTCAATATAGGCAAGAATAACTTTTTATGAAGACTTATAGTTAATTTTGCTAATCAAGACTTACAATTTTTATCATTGTAGATATCTTATTAACAATTAAAAACTTATATATTAATATAATAAACTTAAGTATTAATATAAGTACTTATTTAATTTTTGGCCATTTGAACAGAGCTCTTTTTTAAAATTTTTATTAATTTATATTTACCATCTGGACGTATCACAATATACACTGACATTGAACGAACAGACAGACAAACACAAAACAATTACAACACATTAACAGAAACATACAGTTTATTTACAATCGACTCATAATTCTTACTTTCTTGGTATAGCTGCTTTTAAGTCCTCTATTATATATCACATCTTAGCTTGTACTTTTTAAAATTTCTTCTGGAATCCATGTTGCCTGTAATATGCAAGTTTGTGCTTGGAAACATTATTAGTTATCAGCAATCAGTTAAGATAACTTGAGCAGCATAAATGTAGTTAAGTTCTTATTTTGCAGTTTAGACAGACCATTAACACACATTTTTGGATTATTACTCTGTAAGACTATACTGAGACTTGAAGTTCTGGAGAAAACTATTGATTTAAAACTGAAAATTCCTTTTAGACCTTGATAAAAATTTTGTACTAATTTTATTATCTTGGTTAAATAAACCCAATCAGAATTAGCATGGAAACAAAACAAAACACAAATGTTGCTACATTTTTCTCTTTTTCCAGTGGCTTAACTATATTAACCTTCACTAGCCCACAGCTACATTATCATGTAGACAGCAGGGGTGAAGGTGATTCTTTGAAGTGTAGCGAGGAGATCCTTTAGGATTTGGGTTTGGGGGACAGAGGTGGAAGAAGAAAGATTGCCCATAATGGGGCAGGGGTAACTCACGCGAACATGGGCGCTACGACATCTGTCAGGCAGCGGGGTCCCTGTCTGTTGCTCCCTGTTCAGGCGCCAGATGAAGGTGGCCGGTCGGCTGCAGCTCATGGACCGGTTCCGCCGGGGGAAAGGGCCTTCCTCATGCTGCCGGCATGAGATATGGGTTGTCAGGGCGACTTCTCTCTTGCCTCGCTCCGGGAACTGCCACCAGGGCCGCAAACCAGCTGCGGCGAAGAGGACCGAACTACAAACTCACATGAACACCGATCAGAAGAAACAGGAGACTTTATTGAGAGAGTCAGCACATGTGGGCTCATGCGCAATCTGCAGATGGTTTGGGGAAGAGGAGGGGAAGGAGGAATATATAGGGGTATGGTAATTTAGGGGAGGCGCATGCGCCTTGGCCTTGCCCCATGACTCAGCACTTCATGACTCATCATGACTCAGCACTCCTGACTCACCATGACTCAGCACTCCTGACTCATCATGACTCAGCTCTCCTGACTCATCATGACTCAGCACTTTCAATGTTACCCAGGCCCACAATACGGCCTATGCTCCCTACAAGTGGTAACAGTGGGCATCCTTGTATTGTTCCTCCTCTCAAAGGGAAGATTTCAGTCATTATTGAATACAATGCTAGCTGTAGGTTTTTCATACCTGCACTTTGCCATACTCAGGAAGCTTCCTTCTATTCCTATCTTTTTGAGTGTTTTTATCAAGAAAGGTTGCTGTATTTTGGAAATGCCTTTTTCTGCATCACATGAGAGAATCATGTGATTTTTATTCTTCAATTCATCAATGTGGTCCATTATGCTAATTGCTGATGTCTAGGCATCTGAATATGTTGCTGAGTTTACTCTGACGTCCAATTGCTTTCTCTTACCTATTATTTTTTTTCACAGCTCTTGTTTGATATTTGATTCAACTTATTCTAAGTCTTTAAAGGTTCCATCTTAAGTTATAAAAATTAGGCCATGAACTCACTAATGGGTTGCAATTTTCTCCCAGGAATTATGGTACAGAGAAAACTCAAAGCAGTTTTTGTCCATATAATTTTCTGACCAGCAAATATCTCTTATCAGTGCAACTTCCCACAGAAATGTTTCAGTCTCCATTTTCCAGTGTTTTGGTCTGGCCGGAGTTGAAATTCAAAGCAGGCTCTAGTGACCAAAATCATTGAAGAAAAGTCCCCTGGTTCCTCCTCCATTCTCCCTTGTAACAACTCATAGGGAGGAAGATGTCTGTTTCCCTCTCAGTCAGCTACACTGAGCCAGGGGTTTTACCCCAGCTTAATATCTTGTGGGGGAGGGGGGCCGGGGAATGGGAAACCCTTTCCAGCAACCACAGTGGTTTGGTAACTCAAGTTTATTTTTGGGTTCTTCATCTCTCTGTTCCTCACACTCTTGGGAGTTTCGTAGTACTGTCCTGTCTGCTGACCTCAAAGCAGGTCCTTCAGAAAGCTTTGATTCTTTCTCTGCTGTTTTTGTGAGAGCATTTGCCCTGTTTGCCTACTCTGACATCATCTTCCCACAATTTCCTATGCCCTTTAAATAAAGTGTCTGTGGAAGTCAAATACTATCACTGCAACACTCTTCTTATCTGGGTAGTCTTCAGACACTGACCTATTAAAATTTTGAGTGGATATATCATTTTTTTTTCTTTTTTTTTATTGACTTTGTAATAATATTATATTAAAAATATATATGTGAGGTCCCATTCAACCCCACCCCCCCCACCCCACCTCTCCCCCCCCCCCCCCCCAGCAACACTCATTCCCATCATCATGACACATCCATTGGATTTGGTAAGTACATCTTTGGGCACCTCTGCACCTCATAGTCAATGGTCCACATCATGGCCCATACTCTCCTCCATTCCATCCAGTGGGCCCTGTGAGGATTTACAATGTCCAGTGATTGCCTCTGAAGCGCCATCCAGGGCAGCTCCATGTCCCAAAGATGCCTCCACCTCTCATCTCTTCCTGCCTTTCCCCATACCCATCAGCCACCATGTCCACTTTTCCCAATCCAATGCCACCTCTTCTATGTGGACATTGGAATGGTTGTGTCCATTGCATCTCTATGTCACGAGGAGGCTCAGATTCCACATGGATGCTGGATGCAATCCTCCCATTTTCAGTTGTAATCACTCTAGGCTCCATGGTGTGGTGGTTGTCCTTCTTCAACTCCATCTTAGCTGAGTGTGGTAAGTCCAATAAATCAGATTGTAGGTGCTGGAGTCTGTTGAGGCTCAGGACCTGGCTATCACATTGTCAGTCCAGAGATTCAAATCCCCTAAATATATCTTAAACCCCAACATTAACTGCACCTCCAGCACATTAGCATGAAAGTCTTATGAAGGAAGATCCCATCTGAGTCCAGATTCATCACACATAAACACCATTTCCAAAGAGGGGCCATCTGCCCTGGTAGTTAACCCCATCGGCCATGACCATAACTCCCATGGGTCTCTTTAGCCCTCAAAGGAACCAATATCTGGAGGTTGCATGTGCTTTATCTGTCTCTCTGACTCTACTCAGTTGTGCATGAGGGCAATCCTTCTGCCAGCCTCCAGACTCTTTTTTAGAAACTCGTAGCCATATAAACTCATTTCTCCTTTCCATTTCCCCCTTACTTTAGGTCAAACAGCATTTTAAAGTCATGTTATTTTATGTAGACAGGGATATTCTGCTGATCTGCATTAAACCTTCTGTTTAAGGTCATTTTCCAGTTGCATCATCAGTTGGAAGTTGATAGTGGTCCCTCGGTGCCAGGGAGGCTCATCCCCGGGTGTCATGTCCCACGCTGGGGGGAAGGCATTGCATTTACATGCTGAGTTTGGCTTCGAGACTGGCCACATTTGAGTAACATGAAGGCTGACAGGAGGAAATTCCCAGGCACAATGTTGCTCTAGGCCTTGTTCTTATTTTAGGCTTATCAGCTCACAAGCATAGTCATTAGCATCAGGGGCTCACTGTTGAACCCTCACTCCCTCCCGGTCCCCGCCGCTGTATCTGGGAGACTGTCGCTGCTCCCCTAGGGACAACGACAGAGCACCACTGGCCAGGAACCCAGTACCCCCCCTGCTGTGGTTTTTAATTGTTGCCACTATGAGTATATTCAAACATTACCATGCACCCTGGACATATGTTCTGTACAGCTCCCTGTCAGCCATATATCACCTGTCATTGGTATCCCATACCAGTATCCCTCCATTGCCATTGTTGAAACACTCTGTGATCCAGAACTCCCCGAAATTTGAAGCCCAATATGATGTCATGGTCCCTTACTAGGGAATGGCTTATAGCGATGGGTTTAAAGGTTAGATAAAGAACTTGGATAAAGTTAGATAAAGAACTTAGATAAAGAATGTTGACTTGAAAAAATTCTACATCCTATCTTTTTCTTTTTTTTTTTTTTCTTTCCCCCCTAATTATTCAGCTTCTCTTCACAGGAGTCCTAGACCACAGCAATGCATATATATAATATACAGCACTCCCATACATCCACCACAAAACCTTTTTCCTTCCACAGCGATACTCTTACACCCTATTCACATCATATTTACTTAATGTGTTGTACAGAGTCTGAGACATTAGCTTTCTAACAAGGTGATATCTGTGCTTACATTATGGTGCATACTTTAGGATACACAGTTCTTTACATTCTTAGTTATCCTATGTTTTACATTATGGTTTACATTATCAGTCTGTCATCTCCTATATGTTATGGTGTAATATTACATGTTTTATATCCATCCTTGTGTACTCTCAAGAAACTCCTCTCTTACCCCCCATTTACCTTGGTTCCACACATTTAACGTTCATTTTCCCTTCCACCTTGGTGCCCACAGTGACAGCCAACCTCCGTTTCCTGAGGAGCCACTTCCAGAGATAGATGGAATAGTGTTCAGGGCCTAACTTGCTCAACTGCCCCAATGCCCTGGGAGCCACCCTTTCTCTCGAGGGATACAGTTCCCTCTATTTGGTGGCATTAGTCCTCCCCAGGATGTGGGTCTACCCCCACTCTCACTACTTGGGTTTCTACCCCATGGTGAGACCCACTCTGGCAGAATGAGCATTTAGACATTCCCCAGGAGCCCGTCCTGCATCAGACCCTCCCCTCCGAGCATTCTAAACAGGTAGCCCTCTTTATTATATTTTGATATGATTTTCTCGGCATTTTACTCTCCACCAACACCTGACCCTCTCCTGTGTTCGTATGCTACCCCTCCCTCCCCCCACTTTTGGGCAATGTTACCCATCCGTCCCTCCCCAGCCACCTTCAAACCCGCAAAGCCCCAACCAAAGGCAACCCCTTGCCCCCCTTTTATCTCTTCTTTGTGTTCATACTTACCACCATCTCGTCTTAAATTCCACCCCTGCAGACATCGGCTCATATCCGTCCTCCACCCTCCGATTTCCTGTAAGCCTATCGTTCAGTCTCTTGCTATCTAGGGCAGCTTGTTTATTTCATATCATTGAGGTCATGTAGTACTTGTCCTTCAATGTCTGGGTTGCTTCACTCAACATAAGGTTCTCAAGATTCATCCATGTTATCACATGTGTTTGTAGTGTGTTTGTTCTTACAGCCGAGTAGTATTCCATTGTGTGTATATACCACATTTTATTGATCCACTCATCTGTTGATGGGCATTTGGGTTGATTCCAACTTTTGGCAATAGTGAACAATGCTGCTATGAACATTGGTGTACATATATCGGTTTGTGTCCTTGTTTTCAGTTCTGCTGGGTATATACCCAGCAGTGGTATTGCTGGGTCATATGGCAAATCTATGGTTAGTTTTTTGAGAAACCGCCATTCTGTCCTCCAGAATGGTTGGATCCTTCTGCATTCCCACCAGCAGTGGATGAGTGTTCCCCTTCCTTCACATCCTCTTCAGCACTTGTATTCTTCTGTTTTTTTCATAGCTGCCAATCTTATGGGTGTAAGATGGTATCTCATTGTAGTTTTGATTTGCATTTCCCTGATAGCTAGAGATTTGGAACATTTTTTCATGTGCTTTCTTGCCATTTGTATTTCTTCTTCGGAGAAGTGTCTGTTTAAGTCTTTTTCCCATTTTTTAAATGGGTTGTTTATCTTTTTATTTTCAAGATATAGAAGTTCTTTATATATGCAAGTTATAAGTTTCTTATCAGATATATGATTGCCAAATATTTTCTCCCATTGTATGGGCTCCCTTTTTACTTTCTTGACAAACTCCTTTGAGGTGCAGAAGGCTTTAATTTTGAGGAAGTCCCATTTATCTATTAGTTCTTTTGCTGCTCGTGCTTTTGATGAGATATTCATAAATCCATTTCCTATTACAAGGTCCTGTAGATGTTTCCCTACACTGCTTTCTAAGGTTTTTATGGTCTTGGCTCTTATATTTAGGTCTTTGATCCATCTTGAGTTGATCTTTGTATAAGGTGTGGGATGGTAATCCTCTTTCATTCTTCTGCATATGGCTATCCAGTTCTCCAGACACCATTTGTTGAATAGGCCACTCTCTCCCAGTTGAGAGGGTTTGGTGGCTTTATCGAATATTATGTGGCTATATATGTGAGGTTCTATATCTGAGCTTTCAATTCGATTCCATTGGTCTATGTGTCTCTCCTTATGCCAATACCATGCTGTTTTCACCACCGTAGCTTTGTTGTATGTTTTGAAGTCAGGTAGTGTGATTCCTCCAATTTCGTTTTTCTTTTTCAGTATGTCTTTGGCTATTCGGGGTCTCTTTCCTTTCCAAATAAATTTCATAGTTAGTTTTTCTAGTTCCTTAAAGAAGGCTGCGTTGATTTTTATTGGGATTGCATTGAATGTGTAGATCAGTTTTGGTAGGATAGACATCTTAATAATGTTCAGTCTTCCTATCCATGAACAAGGAATAGTCTTCCATTTATTCAGGTCTTCTTTGATTTCCTTGAACAATCTTGTATAGTTCTCGGTGTATAAGTTCTTTACCTCTTTAGTTAAATTTATTCCTAAGTATTTGATTTTTTTATTTACTATTGTGAATGGTATTTGTTTCTTGATTTCCCCCTGATCTTGCTCATTATTGGTGTACAGAAATGCTACTGATTTTTGCGCATTGATCTTATAACCTGCGACTTTACTAAACTCATTTATGAGTTCTAGAATCTTCGTTGTAGATCTCTCAGGGTTTTCTATGTATAGGATCATGTCATCTGCAAATAATGAAACTTTGACTTCTTCCTTTCCAATTTGAATGCCTTTTATTTCTGGTTCTTGCCTCAGTGCTCGAGCAAGTACTTCTAAGACAATGTTAAATAGGAGCGGAGACAGTGGGCATCCTTATCTTGTTCCTGAGTTTAGAGGGAAGGAGTCTAGGATTTCTCCATTGTAAACAATATTGACTTTAGGTTTTTCATATATACTCTTTATCATGTTCAAAAAATTTCCTTGTATTCCAATCTTTTGGAGTGTTTTTATCAAGAAAGGGTGCTGTATTTTGTCAAATGCTTTTTCTGCATCAATAGATATAATCATGTGATTTTTTTCCTTCAATCTGTTTATATGGTGTATTACGTTGATTGATTTTCTTATGTTGAACCATCCTTGCATACCTGGGATGAATCCCACTTGGTCGTGGTGTATAATACGTTTAATGTGTTGTTGAATACGATTAGCAAGTATTTTGTTAAGTATTTTTGCGTCTAGGTTCATTAGAGAAATTGGTCTGTAATTTTCCTTTCTTGTGATGTCTTTGTTTGGCTTTGGTACTAGGGTAATGTTGGCATCATAGAAGGAGTTGGGTAATGTTCTTTCTGTTTCGATTTTTTTCGAATAGTTTCAGCAGGATTGGTGTCAGTTCTTTCCGGAATATTTTGTAGAATTCACCTGTGAAGCCATCTGGCCCTGGGCTCTTCTTAGTTGGGAGATTTTTAATAACTGATTCTATCTCTCTGCTTGTGATTGGTTTGTTAAGATCATCAATTTCTTCTTTCGTCAATATGGGCTGCTTATGTGTTTCTAGGAATTTGTCCATTTCCTCTAGATTGTCATTTTTGTTGGAATATAGTTTTTCAAAATATCCTCTTATGATAGTCTTTATTTCTGTGGGGTCAGTGGTGATATCGCCTTTCTCATTTCTTATTTTGTGTATTTGCATCTTCTCTCTTTTTTTCTTTGTTAGTGTTGCTAAAGGTTTGTCAATTTTGTTAATCTTCTCAAAAAACCAGCTCTTGGTCTTGTTTATCTGTTCAAGTGCTTTCTTATTTTCTATTTCATTTAGTTCTGCTCTTATCTTTGTAATTTCCTTCCTTCTTCTTCCTGTTGGGTTACTTTGTTGTTGTTTTTCTAATTCCTTCAAATGTGCAGTTAGTTCTTCAATTTTTGCTCTTTCTTCTTTTTTGATATATGAATTTATGGCTATAAACTTCCCTCTCAATACTGCTTTTGCTGCATCCCATAAATTTTGGTATGTTGTGTTATCATTATCATTTGTTTCAAGGTAGTCATTGATTTCTTTTGAGATTTCCTCTTTGACCCACTGTTTTTCTAAGAGTGTGCTGTTTAATTTCCAAATTGTGGTGTGAAATCTGGGCTTCTGTCCCTTGCAAATCTCCAGCTTGACTCCACTATGGTCAGAGATAATATTTTGTATGATTTAAATCTTTCTGAATTCGTTCAGCCTTTCTTTGTGGCCTATCATATGATCTATCTTGGAGAATGATCCATGTGTGCTTGAGAAAAATTTATATCCTGCTGTGTTTGGGTGTAGTGATCTATATATGTCTATTAGATCCAGCTCCTCTAATCTACTATTCAGATGTTTTGTTTCTTTGGTGATTCTCTTTTGAGATGTTCTGTCCAGAGTTGATAGTGGTGTATTAAAATCCCCCACTATAATTGTAGATGTATCTGTTCTTTCACTTAGTTTTTCCAGCATTTGCCTGACCTATTTAGAGGCACCCTTGTTAGGGGCATAGATATTTATGATTGTTCGATCTTCTTGACAGATTTTCCCTTTCACTAAAATGTAGTATCCTTCTTTGTCTCTCACAATTGTTTCACATTTAAAGTCTATTTTGTCTGATATTAATATAGCTACTCCTGCCTTTTTTTGGTTATTGTTAGCTTGTATGATTGTTTTCCAGCCATTCACTTTCAATCTCAATGCGTCTCTGGGTCTAAGATGTGTCTCTTGTAGACAGCATATGGATGAGTCATATTTCCTTATCCATTGTCCCAGTCTGAATCTTTTGATAGGTGAGTTTAATCCGTTGACATTCAGTGTTATTACTATCAAGGAATTATTTGTGTTAGCCATATTTTGATTGGATTTGTGTTTGTCATATTTTGTTTGTATATTTTTTTTTTGTCTTTTTTGTTGTTGTTGTTGGTCTTATACTCTCCTCCAACTCTGCCTTTCCTGTTTTTTCCTTTCTTCCTGCAGAACTCCCTTTAGAATTTCTTGAAGGGGAGGTTTCTTGTTGGTATACTCTTTCAGTTTCTGTTTGTCTGCGAATATTTTGAACTCTCCATCATGTTTGAATGCTAGTTTAGCTGGATAGAGTATTCTTGGTTGGAAATTCTTTTCCTTTAGTACCTTGACTATATCATACCACTGCCTTCTTGCCTCCATGGTTTCAGAAGAGAAATCAGCACTTAATCTAATTGAGCTTCCCTTGTATGTGATGGTTTTCTTTTCTCTTGCTGCTTTTAGGATTTTCTCTTTGTCTTGAGCATTGGATAATTTGACAAGTATATGTCTTGGGGTGGGCCTGTTGGGGTTTATGACTTGTGGAGTGCGCTGTGCTTCTTGGATATGCACATCTGTCTCTTTCAGTAGATTTGGGAAGTTTTCAGCCATTATTTCCTGCAACACTCCTTCTGACCCCTTTCCCTTATCTTCACCTTCTGGAATGCCTATAATACGTATGTTTGAGCATTTTGCATTGTCATTCAGTTCCCTAAATCCTAACTGGATTTTTTCTATCTTCTTATTGACCCCTTCTACTATCTGTTTGATTTCTGATGTACTGTCTTCCACATCACTAATTCTCTGCTCTGTCTCTTCTAGTCTGCTGATATTTGCTGCAAGTGTATTTTTGATTTCTTGAACTGTGGTGTTCATCCCATCATATCTGTTATGTTTTTGCGTATGTCTGCAATTTCCCCTCCAAGTGATGTCTTCATGTTGTTAACCTCTTTCATTACTTCATCAAATTTGTCGGTGATAAATGTTCTGAGATCTTTCATTGCTTGTGCCAAGTTTTGCTCCCCTTCGTGATTATTGGTTTGTTGATTGGATTCAGCCATGTTTTCCTGATTACTGGTTTGGTTTGTAGATTTTTGTTGCTTTCTGGTCATCTCTTTATTTTGACGGATTTAATCAGTTCCTTAGCTTCTTTGTCTGCTCTTGGAGGTTAATTAGCTGTTATTTCTGCATAGGTGTTATATCTTCTCTTTGTCACTTTTTTCTTCTTATTCTAGTTACTTGTTGTTGGTTAAGTTCACTTTAAAGGAAAGTATTAGTGTTGGGGAAAGGCAATTGTGTAAGCAAGGGAAAAGTGTAAAGTAGTATTGGTGATATATGTTAACAAAGCAAGAATATGAGATCTGGGAGGATGGAGGTTAGATTCATGTAAATTGTGTAGAGTTATAGCAGTAGGTAGAGTACCTATTATAAGGTAGATGATTGAATATGGGAGGAATATGGTATGAGCTAAAAAGCTATTGATTTTGTGAGAGAGGGAAAGAGAAAATAAAGGTAATAGTTTCAAGAGTGGATAACAGACAGAAAACAAAACATAGGTATTAGAAATTAAGACTTAGACCCTTTGTGGATCGAAGAAAAGGAGGTGGGAGGTGGAATATAGGAGAGCCAGTAGATGGTGGTGGATATCAAGATGTAGGGGAAAGAGATAGTGTAGGTAGCCTAAATCAGTTCACACAGAAATGAGGCAGTGAAGGATGAGAAAACCCAGCGAATGTGAGGTGTTTCCTGCCGCACCTATTGTCTAATTGAGTTAAAATAAACTAAGTAGAATATGAGGGACAAGAGGGAGAGAGACAACAGAATAAAAAGGGGGAAAAAAAAAGGGGGGGTGGAAGGGACGAGAGGAAGAAAGGAAAAGAGTGTGGCCAGGGGTGGGGAACAGGTAGGGGAAAGAAAAATAAAAATAAAAAAAAACAGATATACACGAACCAGAATTAAAACACCCACTACACAGCACCTACCACATACACACACACCAAAAAAACCCTTAAATAACTGAGTAAAAAAAGACTTTGGGGGATACGCTGTGAAAGAAGCCTAGGGGATAATGCGGTGTTAGCAATCAGGAAATTGAAAAAAGTAAAGAATAAGTCAAAATGAAAATAAAAACAAAACAAAATGAAACGATAAAGAAAAAACGCCAACGTTGAAGGCTAGGGCATTTAAGGACCTCAGATGGACCTCAGTGCGTGATGGATTCAAGGATGGAAAGTCTGAGATATTGAGGACTCAAGAGGTGTGAGCCTCTGTAGTGTGGGCCACCAGAATTTAGGGAATTCAGACCTGGCAGCCTCCAATCTCGTCAACAGGAAGCCTGGGAGCCCCGCAGTGTAACACAGCCCTCCGGGATCCCCACAGTTGGGTGCCAACCCTATGGGGGAAGTCAGATCCGCAAACTCTATATTGTGACTGAACCCTGTAATTCACTTTGCTGGTATCATAAGTACGTTATCTTTCATTTGAGCTTTTGGACAGCTCCCGTCCTGTGATTCCAAACCACTGCCACTAGAGGGCGCCTCTACACCGCAGCCACTTTACTAGTACAGATCCGAAGCCCGGCCAGTGACGCGGAAAACGGATTCCAATACCAGAATTCTCAAGCTTCGCAGAATATTCCTTAATCTGCTTCCAGACGTGTCCCCCCCCCCTTGCCGCAGCCTAGATCAATTTTCCAATTACTTCTCTTTATTGCCTACAGCCTATTTGGGTTGGAAAACGGTTGCGGGCTTTTGGGGGCGGGGCTTCAGGCGGAAGCACTATTGTTTATATTCGCACTCAAAAGTTTCTCCCGCTTCACAACAAAACACCGTCTATCTTCCGAAATCGATCCACAAAGGCGATCTGTCACATCAACCTGTCAACAGCTCACCCAGAGCTCCCGAACTCCTTAGCCCTTCAGATTCATCTAAAAGCGGTGCCGCCAGGCTGGACCGCGGTTCCCCCCACCCCCAATAGGGAGGAGCCCGTGCGCGGGTCTCACCTGCGGGCAATAGAACCCAAATTATATCTACTAGACCAATCCTCTCCGTTACCTTTCCACCCAATCGATGTCCCGACACTTCTGCCCTGCAAAAATCCCGAAAAAGCCTCGCCTTGGAGAACCTGCCGCCGCGCCCAGCCGTCTCTTCTCGGGACAGACCACAAAGGCAAGTTTACTCAGCGACCATCTTGCCTCCTCCCCCGGATATATCATTTTAAAAAGAGTCCCAAAATGCCCCCACATCACATCTCTTTTTCCCTCTCCCTGTACTCAGCAACAATTGTGGCCATATTCTCCACATCAATGCTACAATTTCTTCTATTACTAGTCACGATAGTTTTATAGTACAATACCGGTAAAAGCTGATCCTTTGATTGTATAAGGAATGCTATTCTTTAAACTTGTCTGTGAAGGAGAGAATTTTTTTAGCTCACTCATCCACAAAAGTAGAAAATTAGATTACTCTGGAAAACTGATCAGCAGTACAGAAACTTAGCTGCATCCTACAGGTGAGTGGAAGAGGTATCAAGATAGAAAGTTGTGCTGTGTTATTATGAGTGAAATTATTTGAGAAGTGAAAAGCATATAAAAAATTCATCAATTTCTTTATGAAATAATTTTATTGTAACTAAAATATTTATTTGAAATAATTTGAGGCAAATCCAAGAAAAATTAAAAATATGTACATTGAGAGGTAGAAAAAAAGAAGAATGAATCACATGGAAACTGAATGAAACTAGAGGTAAAATTGAATAATACAAATGTTTGAGGTACAGCATTAATATTTGCTTTCTATAGCTGACTATCAAATTACCATAAACTTAGTAAATTATGAAAACACAAATTTATTTTATTTCAGTTTCTGTGGATCAATAGTTTGGGCATTAGTTAGCTCAGTCCTGTGTTTAGGTTTGACAAATCCTCTCACCTGAAGGCTGGACTAGGGATAAATCCAATTCCAAGCTCACTTAATTTGTTGGTAGAATTCATTTTATTGTGGCTGTAGGGATGAAGGAACTGATTTCTTGCTGGTTATTGGCTGGTGGCTTTCCTTATATTTTAGGAGCCTCCATTAGTTCCCAGAGACACCTGTATTTTCTGACTTGTGGATTTCTCCATTGGCCCTTTACAATACGGCAGCATGTTTCTTCAAGGCTAGTATGAAAATAAAAATTGTCTCTAGTGTGAGTCTTCTAGAAATAGAAAACTTTGCATAATGTAACATACATAATCACAGGGTTGTCATCCCATCGTCTTTGCCATATGCTGTTGTATAGAACCAATTCACGGGTCCCACCTAAAACTTAAGGGAAAAGGATTATATAAGAGTCTGAATTGTTGAAGATAATTCAATATCACCTTAGGGTCCCTCCAACAGCCCATTTCAGAATCAAGGGAAGTAAGAAAAGAGCTTGGTTTGCCTCATCTTTCAAATGAATGACTACTTTAATGTCATTATTTTGAGTATAGCAAGGTGTGTAAACTGACAGCTTTCCACCAAACTGCGAGGGCTACATCAGACAAAAGATACACTCAGACAAATCCAGCTTGGCAAGCAAAGAGCATTTAATAGGAGACTTTAAACTCTGGACTCAGTAGTCCAGAGGGTAGATTCTCTCCTTTGGAGAGTCTAAGCCTTGTCAGGGCCTAAATCCTCATCCTTGGCAGCAGGCGGAGAAAGTGACACTTCAGAGGCTCAAACTGTACTTGCCACAAAGCAAGAGTGGTCTTTTATACCACCTGTCTTTTGTGCTTATGGGAAGGGCACGTGGCGGGGTGGGGGGTGGGTTGGGGGCCTGTTTAAAAAGTGTAGTCCTCAGGACAGATAATAAAGGTATGGCCATTCACAGTGTTTTTCAGCAAGGCAGAAGTTACACTTCCACAGTAACTATGTGAAAGTGAGCTTTTACCATGTTTTGTCAGTAAGGGTGCTATATCTTTCTATTGATATGAAGGTCATCAAACAGTTCACAGAATAGATTATCCTTAGAACTTCCTGAAAGAGAAGTTCAAGCATATAAGTTTTTACTTATCAGTCACCAACTCACAAAGTTATTTCTCAAGGTTTGCTGTGCAACTATTAAGAAATGAAATGCTGACTAAAATGGGAAAGAACTGGAAGGTTTGTGGAAAAAATGCAAAGCTCTATATGATACAGTCATTCACACAAAAATTGCCTTTTAGGTTTTGAATATTTGAGAGCCATTACTCTAACTCCTTAAAATGCTTATCAGTTTCACAAAGAGTTTGGCTATTCAAAGGGATGGCTCATTTAACCAAGGCAGTAAAAATCCAGGGGCAAGTAGGTAGATCAAATAGACCTTTGCATTTAGAATTAGCATTAAAGTGGGTGCTATGAGGGTACGTGGTTTCGGGAAAAATTTTTTTCTACAATAGCACAAATCTTATAACCTGATGCAAATTATACTATACATTCAGAAAAGTTCAGTACTTCCAAGCAGGCTTTAATTAGGTCAAGTATTTTATAGAAATAATTTATTCATCTTAAATGTAATTTGAATGTCAACTTTGAATTAAAAGGTCATATTTGCCTAGTGTAAAAACAAGTTATGGCCAAGAAAGCACTTTAAGACTCTATAGGACACTGCTGTTTGAATATGGAAAAGATGATGCTAAAATTTTCTACAAAGGTTAGTCAGATGACACAAGTATGTGTTTCATACCGTGCTCAAACAAAGCTAAAGTCAGTTGTCATCATGAATAGAGGCACCAGTTCCTGGAGTATTAATCAACAGTTGACTAAAGATTTAAATGGGTATGTTGAATTAGTGTTTTTAATATAAAGCCAAAGCAAAAGTAAAAGGAAGGGATATAAATGAATTCAACAGATAATTACAAAATTAAATCAAATAAATTGAATCATTGTGCTGCAAAATTTTGTATTCTGGGAAATTAAAGGAAATTTGGTAGAACCCAAAATTAAAATCAATAAATGTAAGTGAATATCATTCAGAGAGCGAGAGAGAAATAATGTCATAGTTTTCCAGGGCTGCTATGACAAATTCACACCTTGGTAGGCTTAAAGAACAGGGATATATTGGTCCATGATTTTGGAGACTAGACATTCAAAATCAAGGTCTCAATGGGTCATGTTTTCCTCTGGAACATGTAGTGTTCTGTTGCTGGCTTGCCACAGTCTTTGAGGTTTCTTGTCTTGCATTTTGGCCTCCATCATATGGAGATCTCTCTCTTTGGTCTCCATTAATATGGATTATGGCCACCCTGATTTAACTTGGCCTCATCTAAATAGAATCTTCAAAGATCAAATGAGTCAACAACTTAAAAGGACACTAGCATTTTCAAAGGTCATATTTGCAAATGTGTTCACACCCACAGGAAAGATGATTAAGACTTAAAGATGTCTTTTGTTGATACATGATTCAATACGAAATACATAAAAACCATTAAAAATAATTTGAGCACCATAGTTTTCTTATGGAATTTAACCAAATATGTATAAGGCAAAGTGTGAATGATATTTGAGTGGGTGTTTATATTCAATTAAATTTTATATTAGCCTTGTAACCTCTCAGCCAGGCAATTTCTAATGCTCTCTGATTCTCAATTAGATTCTTAGGTATAGAGGACATGTTGACAAAGACAAATGGTAAATGCCACTACTGAAGCTTTGCATAACACATTAGCATATGACTGAACATTGAAGAATATTTGATGCAACAAAGATAACTTCATTTCTATGAAAGGAAGGCAGTAAACAGTCTGCAGGATACATTTTTTTCTAACTTAACACATATGAATTTTGATTGTTTCAGATACCATATTCTTCAATCCCAGAATTTTTATTTGGTTCTTTTCCATATTTTTTATTTCTCTATTGACGTTTACTATATTTTCTTTTGTAATGTGTACATTTTTCATTATCTCATTAAACCTAGTTATTAGAATTAGTCTAAAATTCCTGTCAGCTAATTCTGCACCTGTGTCATCTGAATATTTGTCTCTGTTGATCAAATTTATTCTTGAGATTGGATCATTTTTTTCTTGCTTCTTCATATAAAGAGTAGTTATGATTGTATCTTGGAGGTTATGAATGTCATGTTGTAGACAATTTGAAGTTTTAATTTTTGATGATTTTATTTCAAAAAACTACTGAAACAGCTTTTATTTTTCTGAACAGTTTTTATTTTTGTTGTTTTTATTTCAGAAAACTATTATTATGGAAAACTACTAAATATGTTGGACTCAAGGTGCGAGCTCTGCCTTTTGATGACATGTCTAATCTCAGCTTAGTTCTTTTTGTTAAGCTATGGTACTTGGATTCTGTCCCATGCTTACATGTTTATTATGTAAGCCTAATGTTTTGGGGAGAGTTTATACATAAAATTAAGCATACATTTATCTGGATTTTACGTTTCCTTTACTCCTTTTCAATTTCCAGTGATGTGGCTTCCAAAATTTCTGTCCTCTAGTTTTCCAGGACATGATGACTGTGGGTTTCATCTTAGAGTCCTAGAGACCCTGTGTGTTCAATGTCTTTCCTCAGACTAAAATCCTTAAAACCCTCTCTAACTTAAGGTCATTTGCTTTCTTTTAAGGGTCTACTACTACTTCCTTCCATTGTTTCATTTTGTTTGTTTTTCTTTGCTTTCAAGTAACTGTTTTTTGTTTGTTTGTTTTATATTTTGACTAGATTTTACAGTTACAATCTATGGGAGGATCAGTCCAATAAACCTTATTTGCCCATGCTGAAAATGGAAGTCCCAGGAACAGAACCTGTGATTAGAGGTGTGAAATTCACAATTTCAGGATCTTTAAGTGATTTGTCTCTGTCTTTCTGGCTTTCTCCAGTGGTTTAAACATGGCTATATGGATGTCTTTTTCTTTCCTCTATGTGATATTATAATCTCCAAATGAAGAAATAATCCTTGTAGTCCCATAACCGCTAAATAGGAAGATCTTTTAGTATTTTAATGGCATTCATCCATGAAATCATTGAATCTACATTTTTTTTCAGCTGATCTCATTCCTTTCAGCCTGTATTCTTGGTACAATTATTTCAGAAGCCTTCAAATGTTTTCTCTTCTGATAATAATTATAAATTGTCTTCAATCCAGGAGCAAATAGAAATCATTGAACATTAAAGTACTAATTACCATATAAATATAGAACAGATATCAATGTAGTGCTTGTCAGAAATTTAACTTATTCATATATATATATAATTTTAAATAGAGATCATTAAGACTTTTTGAATAAATGATTATTTGAATTATGATTAAATTGTCCTGAATTTTCCAAAGCATAATTTGGATAAACATTTGAATTACTAACAAGTGATACTATCAGGAATTACTAATGAATTCCATTCACATATAATTTTTAAATATTAATAATTTAGAAATTACAAGAAATAATTTAAATACAGTTAGAGATATTTAGGTTTTCCCCAAAAGAAAATTAATGTGAAAATAAGAATAGAACACTGCCACTATGATTTCACTGTGTCAAAAATACTCTTACACAGCAATGGTTTAATGAAACATTATCAAGTATTTTCCTGTTTATTAGCAAATTTTTATTGGGAACTTTCTTGATGGGCTCCTTTTTACTGAAAGCTTGCATAGTTACCAAACTCAGACTTTGGGAGGATCTGGCTAAAGATGTAAGCATGCTACACTGCAATTAGAATAAGAAAAGACCAGAGGATGCAGACATTATGTCTGCAATAGGAGATTCCTACACTACAGCACTTGTTTTCTGTTAATTATAGATTCTTTGTCAGGTTGTCCTCTGATGCCTGACTGACTGTAGCCTGAATCAGAGACCTTAGACTGTATGACCTTCACTGACGTTTTATTCATAAGGATTCTTGAACTAATAAGACTGCATTTATTATGGGAAAGGAATCCATCATTTCTCTACCACTTATATGGATGTTATTTTAAGGGACTAAGCTAATTAACAATGCTTTTACTTTAGCGTATTGTAGAATAATTGACTATTCTAAATATTTCAGGAATTTATACTTAAGATAATGCCACAGCACCATTTTAACCTAAGAGATGTAATTATCCAACTACCTATACTTACATTTATGTATTAATACAAGGTACTGATGATATTTTATAGTATTGCAGCTTTTTCTTACTAAAGTCTTTTTTGGGGGAGGAGATGAAACACATGGGAATATGCTTCTATTAATTATTTCACAAACCAACAGGTAAAGGCTAAGCAACAAGGAACATTTAAAATCATTAAATGCCATTCCTATTATTACTCTGTAGAGGCCAATGTATCCATACTTCGAATGATAAATGTATGTAATTGAGTTAATGTTTATATCAAATCATTCCTTTCAATTGAACTGTTTCTTGAAAAGTGAACATTTTAAGGTGAAAAAAGAAAAAAAATCTGAAAATACATATTTGGAATACTGACATTTTTATAAACTGTATATAGCAACTTTATAAACATACTGTAGATAAAAAATTTCTCATGATAATAAACAATGTGGGTTTTTTAATATAGCAGATTAAAGTGAGATCTGACAATACAATACATTGTATTGATGTGGGCTATGGGTGGGAGGCTCTTTGTCTCTTCAGAGATAACCTAAGCTGTTTGACTTGTGGGTGTGGAAGGTAAGAGGCTGCAGTCCTGCCCTTTGTGACAATGGCAACGACTCCAGTCCCAGGAAACAGTTTAACAGTGCAACGTCTATAAACTTTAAGTATTTAGGGGAAATTCAAACAAAATATGCTAAAAGCTTATCTAGAATGTCTGGAGTCCATGCTAAAAGCTTAAATAAGATGTGGAAGATATATATGCTAATTCAAGCCTATTGAGAACAGAAACAAAGGGACCATTTGGCCTTTCCTCTATGTATAAAAGAAATTTGAAAATCTTGTTCGGGGATTGGGATTGAAACAGAAAGCTCCCTAGTCCCACTGGCCGTCAATAAACCATTTTTCCTTCTCAAAATCATTCCTGAGTCCTGGCCTCTCTATACGCAAATAATTGAACCTCTCTCAAATTCTACAACAGTATGATGTGAGAAAAGACATCATACCAATAATTATGGATTTGCATATCATTATGCAATCTTTTAAATGGTAATCATCTTCTTGCATTCATACAAGTTAGGTAAATATAAGCAAAGAGAGTTAAGACCAGTAATTGAATTTATTTTGACACAGGTATACTACGAGTTTTAATAAATGCCATATTACTCAGTAAAAGATATTTTCTCAATTTTAAGGCTGATGTATCTAAGTATTAAGTCATTTTTGTTTATTTTATTAAATTAATTCTGTAAGGATTTTAAACAAATAAAAATGACATGTTTTCAATAAATGAAAGTTTTATATACCACTCTTCATCCTTCTGATAAGAATATAAAACAGAAATATATTTCTTTAAATGGAAAGAGGCTTGTGATAAGATATATATGATGTTAAAATTTTAGTTTAAATATATTACTGGATACATCTGTATTCTGAAATTCTCTCTGAGAAGCCAACATATGAATTAAAATGAACTCAAGATGCAAGAATTCAAATGATTTCAGAAGGAAACATGATCTTTTTTTTGTTTTACTCAGCTTTTAACCAGAAAGTTTGTAACAATTTATTAAATTGTCAGAAAGTGTGCACTGAACGTGAAACAAATTGCAATTTAAGACGGAGATTTTCCAAGCTCTGTATATTTTTCGAGTCAAAAGAGAAACTACTGTTAGATATTATTGTGAGGAATAGTAACCCCTATTGAATCAGAATAGTTTTGCTTAACCCCAAAAAGTCTCAAGCTTTCACATCTCTCTTAACTTAGCTGAGGATTTTAACAGATAAGTGATACTTTGGATCAGAAGAGGCGTTTCTTATGGCTTCACGTTTCAGCACCCTGAACTTTTTCCACTTGCTTTGCTCTATTAATTTTAAAGAAAATGACACTTAAGAGCTTTAATGCTGCAGAGTTAGATATAGTTTTAGGTGTTTTCAAACACTGAGATTTGAGAAAAGAAAGAAAAAAACTATTCGCAAAGAGAGACAGATAAGAACTAAATTGTTAGCATTTGGCCTAGCACTTATATTGTGAAAAACAAATCATGTTCTTTGCATATATTTGTGGATGTGTATGAATATACATAAGTATGTATGATTGTATGTGGGTATATAATGCAAATAATTACCATTGTGAGTTAATTGTTTTCACTTGAATAGCTAAAAAAGGTAAAAATTAATACAGTTCAATTCTTAATTTTATTGAATTTTTTTCTGAATGTTGAGGATTTTCTCATTGGCTCATGGGCTAATTTAATTAAAAAATGATTTGCCTTTTCTGTTTGAATGCAATATAAAATGCTTAGGATTTGGCTTTCATTTATATTGTGTGAGCAGAAAAGTAAATAAAATGTTACTTAGATAAAACTATTTGCATAGCTGAAATAATGACTTTTACCTCCTCGGACACATCCTAGAATTTGGAATTCTACACGTTGTTTTGATGCATGCAACATCCTTTAAAAACAGCCTAACAATTAATGTGGTCCATAACAGATATACTATTATTTGGAAGTGGTCAAAGGTAGAATTAAGATATTTTAGATAAGTTAAAATATAATTATAGATTAAGATTTTGTTGTTTAAGGGACTATGCAGGAAACAGTAAAATAATTTAGATTTTTATGTTAACTCTGGAGGACATGCTAACATAGATTTTTTTGGCAACAGTTTGTGTATCAGATCTCAATTTACAACTCAATATGTTTTAAAATATATTTTTCATAGAATATATTTATAGAGATAGTATAGATGGGCAAATAGCATTCGTTCAAACATTTATGCAGAGATATATTCAAACAGAATTATTTGGAGAATGATATATCTTTAATACACAATACATAGCATTTAAAGTACATGCAATATGCAAAACAGCATTGGAATATAGAGATGATATAAATGTTAATGCACCTTGATAAAGCTTTGAAATGAATATTTTAAACATATAGAACTTCCTACTTTATATCATGTCTAAATCATAAATGTCTGTTAAAAATTAAGTGATATTTTCCATTCTACAATGGTACTGTAGCCAATAATGATTAATCTAATTGGTGTCAATATTTAATATAAATAAATCAACAAAACAATCTATTTGATTGCAGTAGATAGTCATGAATACATAAGAATTGGCATTTTAAAACTTGACATAAATTTGATGGTTGTATGTGTTTTGTAACAATAGCTTTTAAGCTATTATTATTATGAATGGTGGTCGTTATGCTTATTTACTGAGCAAAAAGATGGCTTTAAGAAAAATAATGAAGATTCAAGTTGTGCTTATATATTAACATAGAAAACTTTAAATATTTACATAGTACATGAAACAAAAATCCACATACTTTATATTCTCATAACCACAGAGATGCTAATTTTTATATTTAGTATTTTAAATATTATTTATTTATTGAAAACAATGATGTATGCATTGAGGCCAGCATCATATAGCTCTTGTGAAACAGTGCTGAAATTGGACTTGGCAGCTATCCTGACAGCTGATTCAGTGCTCTTTCTATTGTATTAAAGTCCATGGTTCTGCCCTTGGATCAATAGTCCTAAAAAAGACAAGGGACCAAATTATTTAAAGAAATAATTCAGTCCTCATTTGTTACTATACCAACAAGGAAATATCCTTTGGGGTTTCATAGGCTGATATGTCAATTTATTTCTGATCCATAAAATCTCATGTATGATATTGTTAGTGTTATATTCATGAGCTGGGAACACAGATTAGATTCAATTTTCTATTACTCTATTCCCCTAGGTAAAGAAAAGTCCATGTTTCCATTCTAGTGATTGAAATTATAGTAGAGATTTGCAGTGACATCCAAATGAATTAAATAAATAATTTGATGAGATATTTTGTGGTTTATAACACATTTAAACATACGTTCAAATTTCAAAGAGAGAATTAAAGGATTCTGTTCAACATATGGAAAACTAAAAAATTTAAGTTCGTTGTGATAGTAAGAAATTCTAAGTATAATTTGCAGGACATCCAAGCTGTTTAAAATTGGTGTTATGCAGAGGAAAACATTTACATCAGACCTCAAATAGCATTCTTATTTTTTACTTTTTTTTCAATTTGTGAAAAATTGAACAAAGTGCCATTTAAGGAAAGATGTCTGCTGGACCATCTTTTTCCTTTGCAAATAATTATTAGTAGCACTATATTTGGTATTTTGTACATGCTTACTATTTTTCCATTGAATTATTAAAGTCCTAGCAATTTATATTGCATGATTTGTTTACTTATTATTTTATATGCACTAGCACTAATTTTTACTTAAAAAATAACATTATTTATTCACCCAATTTCCTACATAAACAGTCAATTCCTTAGCCAAAAATACTAAGATGAATACTGGTAAATATCTTGTCTTTAAAATTGAGTTCTGGGTTTGCCAAAGATTAGACTTGTTAAAGAATATTTTACATAGCATTCAGCTAATTTATCTATCTGTAGGATTTCATAATACACAATGTGCTGATTACTTCATCCAGAAGGAAATTCTCTAAACAATTTATGGTCAATATTACTTACATGTTTTATAATTAAGGCTATATACTTTGAAAGAGTAAATGAATGCAGATAGCTGCATATTTATTCTATAAACAGGAGGATGTTGGGAGAGGTTGATAAAATTATGTCAGAGCTTGGTAAATTTTCCCATTTATTCTGAAGGAACCACGTTGGTGTATTTTTCAGTAATGCTAGGACATTTTGAGTCAGAATAAGACTTAATAGAGATATTCCAGTTGCTGTTGACCTCTGTAATCAGGTCACTATTTCTTTCTCTAAGGGTTTACATAATTGTTTCCTAGAGGAGTGAGGGTCCAATACCTTAGGCAAAAGTCACCTACAAGAATCTCTCCCAAATAAACTGAGCTCTCAAGGGAACCACTGTCCATATTAGAGCACTGCACTAGTATTCCCTCCAGGCATAATTAATTGGGTTAACTCTAAAAAAATAGTATTCTGATAACTGAATATTTTTTAGGTTGATAAAATTTGGTTGAAGAGGGGTTTTTAGCACAACCAGAATATGTAATAAATAAGATGTTAATGTTCACCTCAAAGTATTCACTTTTTTATTCTTGTTTTTACCTATTTACTTTAGTTTAACCTATCTATATGTTTAAAATTAAGAATTCTCATATTTAGCATATATCTTGGACAGTATTTTTCAAGATATAAACTGCAGATGAATTTCAAGTAAGAAATGATGGAGCTTTTATCTTGCAAACTATTTTTAAAACTGCTTCATGTCTCAGGACCATGGGACATTTCTGAGAATTCCTTCTCCTTGTTAATGCTATCAAAGGAGAAATTCCTAAATGGCTTTTTTAGCAACAGATTCAATCATTTCTTTACAACCCTCAAAAACTGTACTTTTTCCTTTTTGAGGAGTAATATGCTTCCTATAAAACTATAAAAAATTGACATATATTTTATGAGATGATCTTTCAGAAAAGAAATATATAAAAATACATTTGTAGAACAAAGAGATAAATACATCTTAATATGGAATATTAATATAATTAATTCAGAATTTCTAGTGATTTACAGTACTACAATGGCAAACATTTAAAAAATGACAAAATTTTTCAGTTATAATGGCTATAGAGAAAGATGCATTTTTTTAATTTGTTTTGAAATATATATTGCCATCATGAAGGCTACAGAGAATAATTTATTTTAAATAGTCCCTTTTGTGTTTAAGAAAATCAAAGAAACCAACCAATAGAAAAATGAAAATATACATGATTAATGCATTTTCAATTATTTGAAAAAAAAACCGGATTATTTCTACTTTATACTACTGATTTAAGTGATTTAGTCTCAATACAATGCTTTTTAACATTAAGTTGCATGGATATAGTATAGAATAAGTTTGAATTCCCCACTTGCTTTCTATATTGTTTCTAATTTTCTCCCTCATTTTCTCATTGTCATGAGCCTTCTGGTGACGTTTTGATTCTTGAATGTTTGCTTGTACATCAAACTCAACATCTTTAAATCTAAGGTGGGAATTCTATTTCTTCACTCTCATTTTGTTACATATCAATCTTCTTGACCTTCTCTGTTTACTATCTCTGCTAATGGAAATACCTTTTACCTTCAGTTACCTTTGCTTGTTTTTAGAGTACAGGCTAAGACTCTGTAACAAGTGGCTTACACAAGATGGAAATTTATTTTACTTTCATTTAGAAGAAAGAAGGTCACTGGTCCAGCCTAGTCGGTCAGTTCTGCTCTACGTGATTATTGATTCTGGCGGAGCAGAAGGAATTTTTCCTTTTATGGTTGAGCAAGGTTCACCATCCTCCTGGATTTCAAATCTATGGAGAGAGAAAAAGAGTGAAAGTGTAGGGATAGGGTGGACAATTTCCCTTTAAGAAATAGTTCAAATGCACATTGTATTTCTTACAAGTTAGTGAAATTGTTACTTATTCTATGTATAAGAGAAACCAGAAAATAATCTTTAAGAAGTTGCCCATGTACTCTCCTAAATCAACTTTACCATAGATAAAGGGAAGAACACATTTTTTCAAAGGAGGAGATTAACGATCTGCTACGAGAAATTAGAAAATTTGAAGTAATATCATCTTAATTCTCTTTTTCATATGAACAATTGTTGAGTAATTTAAATTTCTTCTACTTAAAGTTTCAAATGGATCTTTCTCATTTTCTAATTTGCTAGACCCCCTTAATTAACATCAAGGATCTGCAATTGTCTCCAAAATTACTTGCATACTTACGACTGGTTAATTTTTCTACAGATAACTGAAATTTTTTGAATATTTTAAGAACTATTATAAAATGTTTATTAAATGTTATCTCTCTAAAATGATTAAAGTTTTGGTGTTAGTCCAATTTTCCGACTTGGGAAAAAACAAACTTCAGTTTTATTTTTTATTGTAGCCAGTCCATATTTTAAATCCATGCTCCATATTCCTGCATTTATTGATTGCCTTCTATTATTCTCTTTGTTTAAAGTATTTACTGTTACTTTTATTGAAATATTTACAAACCTATAATGTTAGGAACAAATGTTACTTTTTATTTATTACCAATCCTGTCTTTAAGTAAGAATTAATCTTTGCTTTCTAAAACCCTGTAGCTTTGCTATTTTGCTACTTATTGCATTTATCCGCTAGGACATATAGTTAGTCAAAGATATTTATATGACCTATCCTATTGTAAAATTATTGAGGTAGGAAATGTAACATTGCACAGCAAATATCATTTAACAGACATTTAAAATATTTTTGAATTTCACTTCTGAATATGATAGAATAATTTGCTGCAGATGAATTTTCCTCTCATGAACAAATAAAAATACTAGGCCAAATAAAATAAAGATATCAGATATATAGAAGATGAGAAGAGCTAAGTTTCTAGAAAGGTAGAACCATAAGCTAGCAAGCTGTCAATCTATAGCCATGTTGCGTTGTTTTGTTTTGTTTTGTTTTTTCATGGAGGGATTTGTAGACTGCTGAGAGTCTGAATTTACAGATGTAGAGTAGCACTATTGGGGGACAAAGTAATTAGAAGTACTCTTGATGATCTCATGGCTAGAGCTAGAAATAAAGGGAAGTTGACTGGCTTCAAATACATCTTTGTTTCAAAGCATTTGGCAAATTCTGACACTATAGTTGGGTAGTATAAGCCTGCATACGAAATGTTCAAAAATAGAATGATGTTTTAGGAAGTCTGATTATATTGAGGAGATTTGAGTTCAGGACTAGACAAAGGGGTGAAACATTTCAGAGCACATAAAGCTTCCAACTAAAATCCCTGGAGTTCTACACACTAAGAACAGAAAAAAGTAGAGGGAATCTGAGCCTTATCAAAACTGCAATTCTGCATCAACTCAGCTAAGTCAAAGATGGATAAAAGTTGAACTTACCCCATTCTATCTGGTTGACAGAGATAGGGTGAACTTTTCATTGAAGGATAACATAGCCTTTGGCCTTTGTAGTAAATGCTGTTTTGGTGGTGTCTTACCCTCCTTAATAAGATGTTGTCCATCCCTAGCTGCTGATAAAGTCTTTTGCTAATGGCTAACAGAAGCTCCCTTTTTTGCAAAGAATTGCCCTTGACCGGTGAGAAATTCACTTTCTCGGAATTTATATCCCTTTCTGAGGGGACCAACACAGCCAATGGTTGAATGATACCAAGTTACAAAAGTGGACAGAATGCGGTGGTACAATGTATGTTCCTGAGACTTTCAAAAGCGGATCAGAACAAGAGTAAACCTTATTGGAAGCTACACATTTGCTCAGTTATCCCCTTCCTAATTTTGTTTAATGCCTTTCCTTAAAGGAGTTTATTGACATGCATTTTTTGTCTCTGACTTTGTTTCTGTAAAACCCAATCTAGAAAGACCCTGAAATTATTTTTATTCTATGTCCTATATTCATTTAATATTCATCAAGCATACAATATACAGTGATATATAAACCAAAATTCAAGAGAAAAGCAAACAACAGATATGATAAAATAAATGGAAATTACTAGAGAAAAACTTTCAAATAAATATTATACATGTTTAACATAGAAGAGAAATAGGAGAAAATATGTGAACATATTGGCATTTTACCAGAGAATTATAATATCTGAAAAATCAAAGATAATGTTCAGAATTGTACTTAACAAGAGATTTAACAGTGCAGAAAACAAAATTATTGAACTGGAAGATAGGTTAAGAGAGAATATGCAAAATGAAGCATTGAGAGATTTTTTTAAAAATTAAAAATGAAGGAAAATAAAGAAAAGAGTAAAAAGCCCAGACTACCATAAAGTAATATAACATACTTATAACTAGAATCCCAGAAGCAAGAGAAGAAAGAATTGGGAGTAAATTATATTAGAAGATAGAGAGATTGAAAATATTCAAAAACTGATGTAAGATAGTAACTAGCAATATAGATTTGCAAAATCTAACTGGCATAAATTCAGAGAAAAATAACTTTATAACAATACTTCTGGAAACCAAACACAAACAAGAATTTTTAAGTGCAGGGGGAAATGGGCAAAAACAAATATGATCAAAACACAACTCTAAAATTCTTAAAGAAAATAAATACCTATCCAGATAACTTTACCAATGGCACAAAAGAAACTTTCATTTATATGTAAGCTAGAGTAGGCCAGGGCAAGTCAAAAATCCTGTTGCAATACTTGTAAAAAGCTGGGTAAATCACAAAAATAAAAACTGTAAAGGAGTTAGAAAGTTATGAGGACTAGAAGAATCAAAATTCCAAATGGGATTTATTATTCATAGGAAAGTTTGTGACTGAAAGCCATTTTTTCCCCTTGGTAATATTGCTCATTCTTTGTGAAGGCTAAGTTTTGCAGTTATTGAGTTGTTTTGAAGGGGAAAGAGAAACAAGCAAAGCTTTCACTGGTTCTCTGGGGTTAACATAACAAATTAGAAAGTTAAAGGCACACAGCGAAATTCCTCAATGTGTATTTGCTGAAGTTTGGAGTTGCATAGAAGACTGGGAAACAAGATCAAATACATAATAAAATCACAGTAACTTCCAAAAGTCTCTCAGTGTTTAGGAAACAAAGGGAATAATGGGATGACTCCTAATAAATACAAATGAGTTTTTATGGTTAAGAGATCTCAAAGTAAATCGGGAGGTCATTCCAGAGATTATACTTATTCTCATTTTAGGAAGATCTCACTGACTGCCCCAGTAAGCAGTGCCTTAAGCGGAGTAGCCCCTGAGGGCTCTAGAGACATCTGAACTCTAGAGGCAGGGCAACCCCAGGACTGTCAATGGGCCTTACCTTGGAATATATGATAACTTATTCCCCCATTATATCAGAGTTAGACTCATTTATAATTTTCCTACACATTTTTCTTATGCCCCTTTTATTTGAGCCTATAATTAGCATTATACCCTTTAAATATGTATCCCAGAAACAAATCTTCTAGCTGTTCGTACGCTGCGTGAGCTCTGAATCTCAGTGGAGTTGCAGCCTGCACCTGCTCTCCAGCCCAGGACAACTAACAAAAGGATGGTGATAGACAATGCCTATCCCAAAAAACAGAAAGTATCTACAACTGAAAGCAAGACAGTTCTACCCATTTGCCTGATGGAATCTAAGTCCCCTCTCAATAGAAAGCAAGTTTGGGCATTACCATCCCCAAATCCTCACTATTGAGAAATGAATGAACATAAGAGGGAATACAACTATGGACTAAAGTAAACATTATTATTGTAGTAGTGGAAGAAATTATGAAGGCAGTGGTCACCAGAGGTTCTAAGGGGAGGGAGAGGGAAGAATAGGTGTAACATGAGGCATTGCAATGATATGCCATTGCAATGATAACTACAGACCATTATACATTTTGTCAAACCTATAACATTGGGTGGTGCAAAGTGTAAACCATAATGTAAACTATAGGCCTTGTTTAGTAATAGTACTTCATTATGTGTTCATCAATTTGAACAAATGTACCACACTAATGAAAGATGTTGTTAATAGGGAAAATTGTGGGAGGGTGAGGGAGTGAGGTATGGGAATCTCCTGTATTTTTGATGTACGATTTATGTAATCTAAAGCTTCTTTAAAAATAAAAAAATAAATAAAAAATAAACCATGAATCTTTACCCTCTAGGCATTTCCTATAATTTGAAGCTACATTTGGGCAGAAGTTAAAAAGGACTGAAGGGAATAACTGAAATCTCCTCAGTCATTCATGAGGATAAAAATGTTTATAGGCTCTCAGTCAAAACACTAAAAGGGCAATGTTCTAGAAACAAGGGTGAATCAGGTGAATATTGAATATTAACAAAATATAACCCAACCATTATTCCTCCCAATTCTTGGTTGGATTGAGATACTCAGCACCTCATTTTATTTGCCTACCAGAGAAAGGGGATACACTCTCAAATAGAAGATTAAATTATTTAAAGCAGAAGTTCTTAACCTTTTTGTTCCATCAGCTCCTTTGCGAGTTATGTGAAAACCATGGACCCTTACGAAGTTTGCACTAAACACTGTGTATTATTTAACAAATATATCACACCCATGTGAAGACATCCTCACAAGAATAATGTTTGTTTCTTTTATTTCAGTTCAAGCTCATGGACCTCTAGTTAGAGAACCCCTGGCCTAAAGGCTTTACAGTTCTTTATGTGCAGTTATTATATAGCTGGCATGGAAAAACTCAAGGAAAATATGAACACTAATGAAGATAAAAAGTAGTCAACAACTGAAGACACATATGTCATATTAATTCTGAAGGTACTAAATAAAGGCTTTAATACAAACATAGCTTATATTTGTATATGAAAACATAGATGGGAAGACTGAAAAATGGGTGAATGATGGAGAATTTTGCAAGAGAATAGGAATCCAAAAAATAATCAATTTGATGTTATAAAATGCATAATGCAATATCTGACAATTAAATCCAAGTGATGAGTTTAAAAGCACAACATAGCATAACACAGTGTGATGGCTTTTGGTAGTTAATTGGACTAAACTGAACTACATTCTCCAGAATTTTCTGTCTAGCATGTTTCCAACTAGGGTGGGCATAGCAGTTTGGCTTTATTTATGAATTCCAAAAATAGATATCAGATTATGTTTGTAAATTAGTTCTTCCCTCCAGGTATATTAGCTTATATTGGACTCAGAGGTTTCACTTTTACTTCATTAAACAATGATTAAGGTTTTGACTGGATCATGCGAGTGGGACATTGCATTGCACATCAGTAGGACTCACAGAGAAAAGACATGGCAAAGGAGAGAGTTGGAAGTTTTTTGAGCTAGAGCCCAGGAAGTAACCACAAAGTTTAATAAGACAGAAGAATAGAGACAACTCCACAGACATGGCAAAGGCTCCAGAAAGAGAGACAGAAAGAAGCCATTCACCTGATGGTCTACAGCTGACCGTGTAGAGAGAAGCAATCCTGAGCCTGGGAAGAATTAGCTTCAGGCAGAGAGATAAAACCTAGATAGCCTGATGATATGGAAGAAACTGGGACCATGGAAGAGAAAGGCTGAACAGCAACTATCTTTCTCCAACATGTGGCAACAGACTTTAGTGAGGGAAGTAACTTATGCTTTATGGCCTTGTAACTGTAAGCTTCTATCCCAAAAATAAATACCCTTTATAAAAGCCAGCAGGTTTCTGATATTTTGCTTCAGCACCCCTTTGGTAGACTAATACAGTGGGTTACAAGGGGAATTCTTTCCTTTGAGAGTTGAAAGACAGTAGGAAGTCCATGGCATTTTATAACATATACATACTATCTCCAGTTCTTTCATTGTAACACTAATATAGACGTTGTTGCAAGCAGATTTTGAAGATGTGATTCAAGTCCTTAATCAGTTGAGTTTAAATTAATCAAAAGACATATTCTAAGCATGCCTGACAATTAGTTGAAGACCTTTAAAAGAAGGCTTAGGTCTTCCCCAAGTTAAGAGACTCCCACATCTGGACAATAGGATTCTTTGCGCAATAAGCTTCAGCCAGTGCCCCTGGAGTAGCATATCAGTCATGATGTTTCTACTTGTTCAGCTTCTCTGGGTGAACCCTGATTTATACACACAGTAAAAGTGACCTGAGGCAAAGGTCAATAGAAAACACCTAAATTAAAGATGGATTCATTACTGAATGTAAGACAACTCAAAATATCATAAATAAATATTATACAATTGGATTTCCAATGTTTGAAAAGAGAGAATGGGTAAGAATTGGTATTTGTAGAGGCAATCTCTGATAACTATCCAAATAATAAGACATCAGAAAACTTAAAGAACACCAAACAAGATTTTTTTATTATTATAATCTATTTTATTGAAACATACTCATAAACCATTCAATCCATCTAAAGTATACAATCAATGACATTTGGTATAATCACAGAGTTGTGCATTCATCACTTCAATCAATATTAGAGTACTCTCATTACTCCAAAGAAAGAAAAACAAAAACAAAAATGAACCCCAAAACAAACAAAAAAATCCTTCCCTTAATAGTCATGTCTCAATCTCTCTATCCTTCTCCTTCCATACATAACTACTAATCTATTTCCATCTCAGTAATTTATTTGGATTTACATTTTGTGTAGATGGAGTCATACTTCCTTTTTTACCATTGATGGAAGGTTATTAGTGTGTTACTATACTGCCCATAGTTTTCTTTTGTTGCATTTTTTGCCTATATATCACCCTGATATTTATATCTTGTATCACTAATATACACTTATTCTCTTTCAGAGGAAAACATTTTTATGTATACATGATTAACCATATTCATTTTTCACAAGGTTTGTTATGCTATATAGTCCCATTTCTCATTTTTTAGCTTTCTTTCTGGTGATATACATGACCTTAGACTTTCCCACCTACCACTATCATACCTATTTATTAGTGCTGCTAATTAAAAACATTAAGATGCATTTTCACCATTTCTGTTCATTTTCAAACATTTACAAACAAACTTTTTACCAATTCTGTACAGATTGAACCTCAGCTTTCCATTCTCTAACTTTATTTTATTCACTGAGTTTGCCCATTTTATTCATTTCATAATAACAAAATCATACAATATTTGTCCTTTTGTGTCTGGCTTGCAGACAGGAGCAGACATAGCTAACGTAGTTGAACACCTGCTTCCCATGTATGAGGTCCTAGGTTTGATCCTGGTACTTCCTAAAAACAAACAAACAAATGATAAAACCAATTCTCTTTGGGAAGCAGATGTAGTTCAGTAGTTGAGCACCTGCTTCCTATTTATGAGGTCCTGGGTTCCATCTCTGGTACCTCCTAAAAGCAAAACAAAACAAAAAATATTAGGTCCTCTGGGTTCATCAATGTCATATGCTTCACAAGTTCATTTATTCTTATTACTAGAAATATACCATTGTATGTATATGCCACAATTTGTTCATCCATTTGTCAGTTTTGGATACCTGAATTGCCTCCATCTTTTGGCAATTATGAACAATACTATTATGTGCATCGGTGTGCAGATGTCTGTTAGTGTCCCTGTTCTCAGTTCTTCTGGGTGTATACCTAGTAGTGGTATTTCTGGGTCACATGGCAGATCTATATCTAGATACACATATTTGCAACTAACTCTGCTGCAAAGAAAAGAAAACTAGCAATAAGGCAGACATTATTTTGACTGAGTGATTCATTTTTAGGAGATTATAAAATGCATGAAATGTACATATAAAATTAGGAAAAAATAGAAATATCTAGGAATAGAGGATAAGTATGTTCTTTTATATATGATGTCATGTTTTGTTATATATCCAAACACATTTATTCATATTAATGCATTCATAATCACAAATATCCATATGGGCTATATTCATGGTACAGTGTACACATATGATGACTACTTTCTTATGCATGCAGATATATTTATATATTTTTATTTGTATATACACAAACATGTATATTATGTGCCCACATAGACATTAGAAATGTATTGTATGATATATGTAAAGGCAGGCAATATTCATAACTTAGAGACAGAATAAAATGTATTACCATAAGAGAAAATACTGTACTGTATGTTTTCACATATACCCACACATGCACATACACACATGAAAATAAAGCTACCAATGTTTAATCCTTTCATCTCTCAAAGGTGAATTTATGAAAATCTTCAAAATTTCATACACTGAGGACATGCTACTTTTATACTAATATCATAATAAAATATAATAAACATTTTAAAACATAGACTATAACCATAAAATACTTGCTGAGATGTTTAGACATTTTAAACTCATATAAATTATTTTAAACATAAGTTTACCATATTAAAGATTGTGAATTCTGTATTAGGCAATAAAAACTTGTTTTGAAACAAGATTCATGAGATCAACTGTATAATAGATTTTTTTTCCTTAGGAGGTATGGGGGAATGAACCCAGGACCTCATATATGGGGAGCAGGTGTTTAAGAATTAATGGAAATGCTGGATAATGTTTTGAGTATGTGGGGGAAATTAGTATTAAATCTTTTTCCAAAGTGCTCATATAAAGTCCCGTCAACATTGCTAGGGAGTATACCTGCTGCATATTTTTACATTGTATGACTGCAGTTAGTAAGATCTTTAATTTCTCTCAGTTTTAGAAGAGAGTTCCTGGGCATTTTTAAATAGATTTATTATGAGTAGTAAGTTTTATGATGCTATTGTAAATGACTTTTTTCAAATTTCTATTTTTAAATATTCATTATTATTATATGGAAATATAAAGGATTTATTTTTATTGACCTTGAATTCAGCAAAGTTTCTGAATTTGAATATTTTCCAGTGTTTATCAATTCTTTTTTATTTTCTCTATACCCAATCCATTCATCTAAAAATGAGTATTTTATATTTTTATTTTCTAGTCCGTACTCTGACTTTTTTTTTGTCTTGGTGCACTAGCAAAAATATCCAATACAACATTGTATCTAATAATAGATATCTTTGTTCGCAAGTATGGGGAAAAATATCAATATTTCATCATTTAGTGTTGGCTATAGATTTTTTGAAGATACACTCCCTTTTTTTCGATTAAAGACATTCCAAGTTTGTTATTAGTTATTCTGTTTATATGAACTTGCATTAATATTTTAATGATTTTCTAAATATATTGAGATTATAATATTTGTTTTCTACTTTATTCTCTTCATGTAGTACCCTGTGTTGTCTAATTTTTCAATGTTTGAAACAAATATGTCTTCTTTGAACAATGCAATCTTAAGGTATTATTCTTTTAGATATATCTGGATTTAACTTGTTAATATTTCATTTAGAATTTTCACATCCACATTCATTGAGTATCAGTGTAAAATTTTCTTTTCTTAATAAGTGCTTGTGTGGTTTTATTATCAAGCCTCTGGCTAGCACATAAAATGAGTTGGCAAGTGCTCACTATTTTTATATTCTATGGAAGAATTTGTGGAAATTAGCTGTACTTTTCTAAATGTTTGAAAGAATGAGCCATGAAAACATTCTGGCCCAGAAGGTTATTGTTGAGGAGACTTTTAATTACAATTACAAGTTTTTTGATACCGATGACATTATTCAGATTTGTGATATTTTCTGGTATTAATGTTGATAAAGTTGCATTTTTCAAATTATTTTCCATTTCATATATATTTTCAACATCCTCGGCTTAACTTTCCTTACATTATCTTCTTATTTAATTTATAATATCTGGAAAATCTATGATAATTTTATTCATTGCTGATGACAGTAATTTGTTGTTATGAATCAGCCATATTAGTGCTTTATCAATTTTTTTAGTCACTTGTGAAAATTACCTTTTCCTTTATAATTTTCTTTATATCGTGTTTGTATTTTTACTGGTTTCTGGTCTTATTTTTATTGTTTCCTTCTTCCTCTTTTCTTTGGTTTTTATTTGTGCTTTATGTTTTTTTCAGCTTTTCATTTGAAAGTTTATGTTATTGTCAAGTGCTGTAGTTAATTAATATATGGATATAAAATTTGTGTTTTTCCCTAGCTGCTTTACATTCCACAAGTTTCAGTAAATCATATTAACATTCAGTTCATAAGAAGTTTTATGTTGCATTTTAGTTTATGTTTTGACCCACATAATAATTAGAAGAATACTAAATAATTTTATCACTTTTGGAGATTTTCAAGTTATTTTTTTTATTTTTGTGCTCTAATTTAAATAACATAGTTTTCAGAGAGTATAAACTTTCTTCAATTTCAAACTTTAAAATATTTTTAGATTTTTTTATGGCTCAAATGATGTTCTATTTTTGTGAATTTACCAGATAGACCTCAAGTGATTGTATATTCAGCAATCTTTGGAACTAGTGATTATTTATGTACTTGTGTATATGAATGTACGTATGAATACATATATGCATATATACATACATATTCCATTTTTCCAATCTGTTCTGTCAGTTGCTGAGAAAAGTTTCAATAAATTATGAAGTATAAGAGTAGATATATTGACTAATCAACTTTTTCTTATAAAACTTGAAGATGTCTAAAAATACATACAACTTTTGGATTCTTATATTTTCATGCTAAATTGATCCTTTTACTATTACATAATTTCCCCTTTATCCTTGAGTTCTTATTGCCTTAACTTTTTCTTATATTCTTTAGTCAGTGTTTGCAGTAAGTATCTTTTTCAATTGCCCTCAATTTAAAGTTTGTCTCTTTTAAACGTCATACTTCTTGGTTTGTGAATTTCAGCCTACTCTGCCTTATGAGCTAAAACAGTAAAAGGGAAGTTTGTGGGTATTTTTATCTAAACATAATGTAGGAAATTTAGATTTCAATTTTGGGTTATAGACTTGATCACGTTTATTTCAATAGTGGAAGTCACGATTGAAAACTGACTTGCAGCATTTGGATTTATGTGAATTTGAGACATGGTAGGAGTGATTCTGACCTTGATGTATTAGAATTTGTTCTCATGTATGTAAAATTATCATCAATTTTTATACTTTCATGGGCATTATATAGCCTCTACACTGTAAAGCCATTTGCATCTTCTAAGGGAAACCCAGGCTATGACAGTCACTTCCTCCATTCCACACCTCTATTGGGAGAGCATATTATTTATGATTGAGCTAATTTGTATACAGCTATACAATAAATTGTTGTTGTTTAGCTCTTTTCTAATGTAAATTCATGTTGCATATGGGAAGTATTTTTCAAATTATATGAAAGCTACCATCTTCCAGCTAACTAAATCTCTTCCATATATTCTGTTATACATTCTCACTAAGATTTTGTACATTATTTTTAATCACTTGAGTAAAAGAGTCCATAGCAGATTTAGTTGGCTAGAAATAAAAAATTGGGTCACGTTTACTTATTAGGTGTTAGGATCAGTAACATTAGATTATCATATGATTTCTAAATATTTGATGCAATAAGTAGGCATTTTATGATATACATCACATAGAAATATCTTGCATTAATTTAATTTAGCATACTAGTTCATCAAATAACTACTGTAGTCCACTTCTACAGAATAATATATAATTGAGGAAGTTAAAATGTGTTTTTAATTTAAATATTATCATGAGAGGTAGGTTTAATTTGTCACATGGATATTTTTCATAAATATGATTTCCTTTTATTAAAATACTCAGGTCTAACAAAATTAAATCACAGGAATATAACTTAAACTCTTTTACTTATTTATTTGGTAATAAACATTTCTCTGTTAGGCTTGTTTTCATTAAGATATGCTTTTATTTAAATTGTGAAACTTTGTTATTACTAGTTGAATTGAATCCAGAACACAGAGGTAAAATGTAATATCTAACACGTTGTGTCTGAAAATTGGAGATAGCAAAAATGTACCTTAAACAATCAAGACAAGGAGGCTGATCAGCTTGAGGCCTCTCTTTTCTTTCTCTCTCTTTTTTCTTAACCACATATTCTTTTCCCATTTAAGTAACTGAATGCTCAAGGAAAAATATTCCTTAGTTCTATCAGAATATAAATCTAGCAAGTAACAATGAGTCTTATTTTAATTATATTTAAACTGAGTTCTTTCAATTGCCAATAAACATAACAAACTTTCAGTTGCCAATAAACATACCAAAAAGCTAGAGCATAGCTTTCAGTATCAGCATCACAAAGCTCCTATAAAATGAGAAATAAAGTGAAAAAAAATTATGACTTAATTTGTATTCCATCCAAACAACGTTTAAAAGAGCAAAAAGAAATATATTTAGATTAGATACAAAAAATACTTATATTTAAGAAGGAATATTAAAGAAAAGATTATTAGCATGGAACATATATAGATGGTGGGGTTTTTTTTTTGAGAAACTTTTTTCTTTCAATACTTCCCTTTTCACTGCCTTACCTCATCTGGTGGAACCACCTGTCCCTTATAGAATCAAATGTGAAATATATCTCCACAGTATTTGTCTCTGGCTTTGGAGAGACTTGCAGTTTTTAAAGAGGAAAAAAGCCAAACCTAGAGAATGTACCACTTGGAGATGATCAAGCACAGCATGACAACTGAGGAGGTATGAGAGGAAGAAAGTAGTTTTTCTAGTAAAGGCTGTTTCTATGAAATGAAAAAATGGATTGATCTAGTGTAGAGTTTAGGGGGAAAATGTGAGATTCTGATTAGGAAATATCTCAGGATTCTGTGTAGAAATTCTAGTGAAGAAATCAGAGTTTGAAGTCAACATTAGGGTGCTTGTTTGTACTCTCTACCCTACAAGCTATTTGATATTGGTAAAACCATGAACTGTGAACTTATATTTCCTTACCATTAAAGGAGCTATATATGCCTTCCTCCTTCAGAGGTGATGTGATCATAAAAATAATATGTGATTAATTGCAAATTCATCACACAAATATCAGGCATTTCTGTTACTGTCCATTGTAGTTGTCTGGTTTTCTCTCTGGTCTCTTTGCTTCTACTTGCATATTTTAATAATTATTTACATGACAATTAGTGAGATTTTTAAATCGAGTTAATGAGATAGGAAAGTGAAGATTAACTTGCTTTCTAAAAGAATAAACTAGAATGATGTGTCTGTGAGTGTGCAGAGATAGAAGGGGAGAAAAGAGAAAGAGAAAGAGAGAAGAAATGACATGCATATAAAATAATTTCCCAGGAAGTTATTTGCTTCAATCAGTGTAATATTTATTTTTGAAAATATTTAAGTAACCCCTTTTAGAATTTATCCTTGGTAATTTTCTTGTCTGCTACAAAACAACTTGCAAAAATTGATGGTATTCTGAACTATTGGTAAACTAAGACACGCTATGCATGAATTGATCACATGAATTTTGGCTATTTTAAAAGAGACGGTTTACCCTCAAGGATGGAATACCTACTGAGATTGTTTGATATAAATGTAACCAAATTTGATTTCAGGGATAAAATATATTGCCAAAGATAGCTTTGAACAATTAAAGTATGATTAAAGAATATATGGATGAAAAGTGAAAAGTCATAAAAAATGAACTTAAATGAAAAATTCTTATGTATATTGATACAAATCAAACAACCAGTTTACTTTCATACTATTTTGCTTATAAATGTATTCATTCACATGAACTTTATTGAAAGCTTTATTTCCAACAAAACGGGAGTGATATTGGAAATAGTGAAATCCTACCCTTCTCTTATAGGGAGTCTGAGAAGCAAAAGTGTGGATCATATAGAAATATGTGATAAAATATCCTGAAGAAAGCAAGGTAGCGCTTTCTAAAGTAGACTAGGAGAGAATGTATTTCCTAGCCAAATTGGCAGTTTCCTAATAAGTAATTTGAAGTAAGTGCCAGTGAATAATATTAGAACAACATTTAGGAGAATACTGGTTAAAATGGAGTAGAATAGAGTGTGCTAAATTGTCTCTACAGAGATTTGAGACAGGTAGTAAGTCACCTGTCTTCCCTAATTTCTTTCATTTCTTCAGTTTTAAAGTGGGAAGATAATGCAATATTTTTTTAAAAGATTTATTTTTTTATTTATTTCTGTCCCCTTCCCTCCCCCCCAGTTGTCTGCTCTCTGTGTCCATTCACTGTGTGTTCTTCTGTAACTGCTTCTATACTCATCAGCACTGGGAATCTGTGTTTGCTTTTGTTGCATCATCTTGCTGTGTCAGCTCTCTGTGTGTCCAGTGCCATTCTTGGGCAGGCTGCACTTTCTTTAGCGCTGGGCGGTTCTTCTTACCGGGCACACTACTTGCGTGTGGGGCTCCCTTACTCGGTGGACACCCTTGCGTGGTGGCAGGGGACTCCTTGTGGGCATCAGCACTGAGCATGGGCCAGCTCCACAAGGGTCAAGGAGGCCCGGGATTTGAACCGCGGACCTCCCATGTGGAAGGCAGACACCCTATCCATTGGGCCAAGTTTGTTCCCAATAATGTAATATTAAATCAAATCATATGCTCAATAACTAAAACATAATGCATACAGTAAATGGAACAATAATAATAAAAATTTAATTTAATTTACTGGGAAGCTGTGTAAGATTTTGCTTTTACAGAAAGGGAAGTCTACTTGGAAAATCAACTTATTATTAGAAGTTTCAGTGCATGTTCCCAGGAAATCAAGGACAGAATCTATATGTGCCATTTGTGTGTTTTGTTTTTTTTTTTTTGCAGGGAAGATGGGAACAAATTTATCCTTAGGTCATTACAAGTAACAGGAAACACTTTAAAATATTTTGAGAATAATTTATCAGAAAATACGTCATTGAAATATTGCAAAACTTAAATAGAAAATCTTTAGTAGTCTAATATGTTTAACCAAGTAAATGCTTTTGTGTGGGTAAGTCTCTCAAAATGTATTGAGTATTTTGAAATTACTGAATTCAGTAGCACTGAATTCAGTAGCACTGAACTGGTGTTATGACTTCAAGAGCATACCATCTGTGGTGGTCTGGAACCATATGTTCCCCAGAAAGTCATGTTCTTAAATCTAATTCATTCTCATGGGTATGAACCCATTGTAATTAGGATCTTTTAATGAGGCTCCTTCGTTAAGGTGTAGCCCACCTAAATCAGGATGGATCTTAATAAACAGACTAAATTCAGACAAAGAAAGAGGAAACTATGGAAGCAAGAAGCTGAAAGCAAGGAAACCCGGAAGAGAAGGGAGAGACCAGCAGATGTGACCATGTGCTTTGCCATCGGGCAGAAGAACCAAGGATTGGTGGCAGGTGGTCTTCAGGAAAAAAGCGTTTCCTTGATGATGCCTTGATTTGGATATTTTCTCAAACTCAAACTTTGTGAAAGCATTAAGCTTTTATCAACCCCATAAATGTCATGTCTTTAGGGCTAATGCATTCCTGTGGGGGTAAACTTACTGTAGGTGGGGACTTCTTTTGATTAGGGTACTTCAGTAGGGTGTGACAGTGTGGGTCTTAATCCTCTTCCTGGAGTCTATATAAACTGGATGAATACAAAGAGAGACACAGAGAGACAGCCATTGGATCCTACAGAAAGTCACAGAGATAGAGAAAAGCCATAGGAGCTGAGAGAGAAAACCACAGGAGAAGAGATATAGTCAGAGGAAGACAGAAGCCGAAAGCAAGGAAACCCAGAAGTGTAGGGAGAGACTAGTAGATTCTGCATTGTGCCTTGCCATGTGAGAGAGCTGTTCAGGATCACCAGCAGCCAATCTTTGGGGAGAAAACATCACCTGATGAGGCCTTGATTTAGACCTCTAAGGTTCTCAATCAAAATCTACAAGACTTAAACTTCCTATGGAGTCTACTTTAATGCAATATGTGGATGATCTTCTAATTTGTTCTAAAACTAAGATGTTTGTGAGGAGGATTCTCTTTACTTACTAGAGGTCTTGGGGTGGCCCTACCATCTCCCAATTCTTACTGTCCTTTCCTTAAACTGTAAGCTAGATACAGCTAGTCACAAGACATACTTCAGAAAACAGGTGCATGAAAATAAGTAGATCTTAAAGTCAGTAAACCTATTATTATATGATCTTTCCCTCCTTGCATAAACAATATGAACATCTGCTTCTTTGCTTATAATCAAAGAAGCATTCTGCAAAAGTCACATACAACCATACAGGCCTTGATAAACATCTTTAAATATATGTACATTTAATCTTGACCAAAGTGAAGCATTCTTTTAGAGTTAAGCTTACGCCTCCCTTGTAAATAACAACCATGATAAACACCCACCAACTTCTCAGTAGGTGAGGACAATTGAGCTCATAACTATCATCTCTACTCCTGCTGCTGAGAATGAAGACCCCATGTAAGTCCCTTAATAAATGCTCATTTACTTGACAAGCTGGACTTCTCTGAGTCATTGTTTGATCTGATGTATCCCTCTCAGTTCAGTAGGAAGCTGTTGTTTTATATAGCTCCTCAATATACTCAGAAAACTTAGCTAAAAAGGGACATAAAGCTTCAAAAGATAAACTACAATTTTGTCAAAGAACTGTGCATTATTTAGGTGATGATCAAATTCAAGAGGGGAAAAGATTAACTTCCATTAGACTCAGTACCATTCTAAACTTCCCTAGGCCAATTACAAAGGGACAATTTAGAGGTTTCTTAGGGTTAGCTGGGTAATGGATAGCTAATTTCTCAGCAATAGAAGCTCTATATCATGACCTTACTAAAACTAGTATTCCAGAACCAATTTCCTGGACTGATGATGCAGAGAAGGCATTTAGTCAACTAAAGACAGGTCTATCATAGCCACCATCTCTAGGACTTCCAAATTATAAAATTTTCTTCCTATTTGTACATGAAGGAGATGGACATGCTTTGGGAGTCCTAACTCAGAAGCATAAAGACAAGCAGAGACCTATCACTTATTACAGTCTAAACCTTGACCCAACTGTCAAGGCCTATCTACCTTGTCTTAGAGCTATTGTTGCAGCTATTGGTTAAGCTTTCTGAAAACATGGTTTTAGGCTCTCACCTGCATCTAATGATTCCCCATGCAGCACAGACTTTTCCTTTAATGCAAATTCTAAACATTTTCTGCTACCAGATGAACCTCATATGAAATCCTTTTACTGACCTTTTCCAATGTAACTATACATTGATGTATGTCCATAAACCCAGGCATGCTCCTTCCTTTCCTAAAGGAAGCTGAGACCCACAACTGCTTGTCCCTTGTTCATGAACTTTCTATCTCTAGGATGTATCTCAGAGATACCCTTCTTCAAAATCTCAATCTGATTCTTTTTCTAGATGGATCCTAACTTAGCACTGAAAATGATAATTATCTGGGAAGGCAGGTTATACAATAACTACTTCCCAGGAAACTATTGAATATAAATACTTCCCTGAGGTTAAGTCAGTCCAAATGGCTGAATTAATAACTTGGACCTGTTATTAATTCAGCTTATAAAATGGCAGACTTGCAGAAAGTGAAACTTTATACAGATAGTAGATAAGCTTTTAGTGTAGTCCATGATTTTCTGCAGGAACTCCCATAAAAAAAATGGCCTTCTTGTAAATGACCTCCTTGAGATGCTAAAATATCCAAGAAAAGTAGTCATTATACAAATAGAAACTTAGTCAAGGAGAGACACTGAGGAACATAAAGGTAATGCTCTGGCTGATCTCTATGCTAAAAAGGCAGTTCAGACAACAGTGTCATGTCAATAGCATATGATTTTAACACCTGTATACAAGATTAAGGAAGATTTTCAAGGCTTCCTGAGTACAATTCAAAAATCAACTTCTGAAATTGAAAAGCAAAATTAACCAAGAACTGAATGTTTCCTCCATTCTGACGGACTCTAGGAGTCTCACAACAGCTACTTGGTGGCACCTTTTGTACCTTAAAGTCTGTCTTAGAGGAATGCTAATGAGTAAAGGGACAAATTCATAATAAACTACTTGTTGTATCTGGTCTGATGGCCATATGTGATGTTTGATATTTTCCAGGTAGCTTCTTTCTGAATATTAGTTTTGGAGTTAGTTAGCAGTCTGGAAAGACAGTAAGTGCTCTTGCATCTATTACAACCCGAGTCTGTTCCTCTGTCCCAGTAACTATATTCCCTGTGAATCCTAGTGGAGGATTTAGTGGAGGAGTCACAATTGGCAATTCAGTAGCCCCTAGGAGCTTCATAAACTGGGGTGCATCTCCAGTTTTCACAACCATTTCAGTCAGTTCATGTGGACCATAAGTAAAATAGGAAATGGCCCAGAAGATATCTGTTAATACTTCCATACCACCATGATGCAGGAGATGAACTAGAATAGTAAGAATTTGCTCAACAGCATCTAATGGGGGTGCAGGATTCTTGTTTCAGCAAAGGTTTGAAAGCGTGCAGGTAAGATTATGTAAGTAACCACATGCTAAAGATGACATCAGGAACTACAAGTAGAGCCAACAGAGGATCAACTGCATCATACCTGATAACTAAATCTCGGAAAGATAGGCTGTCACCTGCAATGTTTCCTAGAGCCCAGACAGCTTGTTCACTGATGTAAGCATGGGGAGATGCCAACAGAGAAATGAATGCTGGGATAGCACCACCATCTAACACAGCTTTGGTCTGTTCGAATGCCTCAGAAGCAATGTTAGTGAGTGCCCAAGCAGATTCTAACTGAATGGGAGTATAGTCAGTTTTGCTGAAGAAGGACAAAAATTTTGGAATCAGACCAACCTGGGTTATGTTGTCTATGGGGGGCTGTTTCTCCCTAGAAAACAGTTTCCTAGCAGCTTGAGTAGCTTGGAGCTGGCTTTCCAAATTGTTGCTATTTATGCCTTTGACAATGCCATCAACAGACCTATTTACAGTCCCCTGGTTGTTATGGGTTTCCTGCAGTGGAGAAGTAGCATCATCAGGAAAAGAGCTGACATTTCTCCTTTCAGCATCTGGTCATCCTTAACTTTCTACAGCTCCACATTGACTTCTCTATGCTGTCGCCTCATTTCTGTACAGTCTTTTCCCTTCTTGAATCTGTTAAGGTGGACATCTAGTGAATTAGCATTCTCATTGGTGGACCTTGCTGTGAGACAAAGAGAGAAAGTGTGCAGTGGGATTGGCCTTCCACAAGAGGCAGTGTGGGGCTCACGGGCTGTGGGTTGACTCCCCTGAAAACATCCAGTGTGAGCTTTATAACCCAAGGAACAATTTTTTTTTTTTTTTTTTTTTACTAGAAATCAGAAGGATAGAATAGCCACATTCTGGGCATAGGAAATGTTCAGTTTCAATATGTTAAGACTCCTTTTACTTTCATGAGGTAGGAGCATACTCCAGGGGCCAGATCCACCTTTGGAGACACTATTTTTCTCCAAGTACTTCAAGGTTTTAATAACATTAGAACTTATTACAGTCAAGGAACACATTTCTGGTGGGCTGAAGGGTCAGGAAAAAGAAATTCTTAGTTAAATAGGACTAAGATATCTGCTAACCATGATAATGGTTATGATCTTCCTTTGGAATTTGCATCCAATTAGTTCTACATGCCAATATTCCAATTCTTAGAGGCAATAGATAGACTTATTATTCTCTTCAAAGACATGGTTTTGTATGTGGACCAGAAACCAAAATACTGCCCATAAATTGGGTTTGTTTCTGCTATACGGCCTATGCTGTTGTACAAAAGGGAAAACTAGAAAAGAAAATGAGGGCTCTTATGACCTCTCCTATACTATGGAAATTTGTAAAGAGAATATTGCCAAACTAGAGATAGCTTCAATGGATGATGGAAAACCCCACTAATGCTAAACTCACTGGGTGTTCTCTTTTTGGTATTGTTCTTGTCACTAGGGCTACCATTTCCTGTGTTGTAAGGTATACTATAAGATTACAGATAGTATTGGAAAAGGTAGCTTTGAGTTAGACAAATCTGTCTCCCACCCAGGGCTGGCTATCATCTCATTAGCAGGCAATATATCAGAATTTTATAAAATTACTTTAAAAAACTGATTGGTATTAGACTATATTCTGGCTTCCCAAGGAGGTATAAGTGCATTAGTAGTGACCCAGAAATGTATATTTTTAAATAAGAAATTGATCAAGAATTAGTCAAGCAGAAGCCCATTCTAGAGAAGGAGACAAATTGGATTATACACTTCCCAAATAAGATTAGTCTGATTCTCTTTTTGGTTGGCTTCAAGAGCCATGGGGAATTAATGTCAGTGATGTCTTAATAGGGGCTCTTGTTATCCTTTTAATCATAATATTTATAATACCCCTCATTCATTGTCTAATCTCTCAGTTCTTAAATGTCACTAGACAGTCACTGAATCAACATATGATACAACTAAGGATATACAAAAGCAGTATGAATAAGGCAATGAAAATCTTGAGCTTCAACTAACTGGTAAAATTGTCAATGTGATCAAAAGAGACTGTAAAATACAGCGTAACCTATAATTCATGCTTAGTGGCAATGCTTCAGAATGTGTTGATCAATTGCAATGAATGTACCACACTAATGAAAGAAGTTGTTTATGAAGGACAGGTTGGAGGTATGGAGAGTGGGACATGTGGGAATCCCCTATATTTTTTAATATAACATTTTATGTAATCTATGTATCTTTTAAAAATAAATAAAAAATATATTAAAAAAAAAGACTTTTAGTGGTTAATGATAAAGGAACAACATCTTTGGCTAAGCCTTGTAACCAAAAGGGGAGGAAATTAATAAAAATATATTTTAAAAAGCCTTGGTGATCCATCAGAGACAAAAAAGCTGGATCCTACTTCTTATTTGAGATAGCTCTTGAGTTTATATTGAAAGACCCAGTTAGGCAATTAAGCCCCCAGTTCATTGCACTTACTACAGCTAAGGGTGATTTTTGTTCATGCTACGTTCACTGTGATTTGACCTTGACTCTTATTTAGATTTTCTTCATTCTGGGACCAGACTGAAAGGAGCAACCTCTGGTAGGGATGAGTAATTCTATTAGAAGAGGGAAAAAAAGCAATTTACAGAGTCATGGATGGTCTCCGGTGTTATTTTTGGAATTTTCTATTGTCATTTTCCTATCCACTGATTGTTTCTTAAGGTATGCTCAGACTTATGTTTTTTCTAAGTTCAATCACTGAGATGAAATTCTCCATTTACTCATGCACATTGTTCATCTTTTTCACTAGATCTTTTATTAATCAGTCATTTTCAGTTATTTTTAATTTAAAAATTATTATACAACAAATTTGGTTTTTGTTGGAATAATGTACACAGAACAGCCAAAAACTTAACAGAGAAATCAGGAAAGAAGGAGTCAATGAGAACAGTAATATCTGATGATCTGGAAGATGTTTATAGATCCAAGACTTCATTCTCTGAAGAGTAATCAGGAAAGAAAATTCTGAGAAACAAGTCTCTGGCTGAAATTCTTTTGTTAGATACATGCACATTTAGGATTGTTATATATTCTTGCTGCTTTGATGATTGTATGATTGTGAAATACCTTTATTTCTGGTATTTTCCTTGCTATAACATTTATTTTATTTGATAGTAATATAGCTTTCTTGGTTAATTTTTGCAAGGTATATCTTTTCTCAATCTTTTATTTTCCACCTATGTAAATCATTATATTTTAGTGACTTCCTTGCATATTGTGCATAACTGGAGATATTGATTTTTTTTTACTCTTTAAAAATTTTTATTACAGAAATTATGGGTTTATAGGACAATCATGCATACAATACAGGATTCCCATACCCCACCCCACCAACAACACCTTGCATTGGTATGGGATATTTGTTACAATTGATTATAGCACATTTTATAATTGTACTATTTATTAACAGTAGTTACCTTTGCTACAATTGGTGATAGATTATTAAAATAGAACTATTATCCATAATTTACATTAGCTGTATTTTTCCCATATAACACCTTATTATTAACACCTTGTGCTAGTGTCATACATTTGCTACAATTCCTGAAAGAACATTCTTATACTTACACTATTAACTATAGTTCATCTTCTACAGTGGGTTTCACTGTGTTATCTACTCCTATGTTTTATCTTTCAAATTTTATTCTAATAACAAAGGCAACCTAAAATTTCCCTTTTTAACTGCATTCACCCTATAATTCAATGTTGTTAATTACACTCACAATTGTATGTTACCATCACCACTATCCATTTCTAAACTTTAACAATCAACCTAAATAGAAATTATGTAGAAACTAAGCATCAACTCTCCATTCTCTAACCGCAGTTTATCCCCTGGTAGCCTAAATGCTAGATTCTAACTATGATTTTGTTTATTATAATTAGTTCAGACAATTCTGATGTATGTGACAACATGGATGAATTTTGAGGACGTTACGCTGAGTGAAAAAAGCCACACTCAAAAGGACAAATATTGTACGATAGTGATATTTTATCCTTTCTACAAGTCTCCTTTATTTAACGTTCAGACCTTTTACATTTGCTATAATTCTATATATGTTTGGATTTAATTATATAATTTTATTTGTTTTTGGTTTTCCTGTCTTTTTCATTCTTCTGTTTCTCCTGTCCTGCCATGATTTAGTCATTAAATCTTTTTTAAGTATTCCATTTTCACTTGCTTATTTTGATTTTGACTATCTCTCCCTAAATAATTGTCTTCAGTTGTTGAAGAAGGGATTAAACACACATATTTACCTTTGCACAATTTAATTAGAATCAATATTTCATCATTTCAAACAAGATTTAGAAACATTTAATAATATAGGTCCCTTTACCTTTTATTTTGTGTTATGTATTATATTTGCATAGGTTGAAAACTCCAACAATGTTTTAATTTCCTCAGCTGATCAAGCAAATACCATGAAATTGTTCACTTTAAAGAATGGAAATTTATTCACTCATAGTTTGAGGCCAGGAAAATCTTCAAATCAAGACACCATCCAGGTGATGTTTTCTCCTGGAAGACTGTGGCATTGTGGGGCTAGCTGCTAGTGATCCCAGGGCCCTTAACTTGTCAAAAGGCAAGGCACATGTGGCATCTCCTTATCTTCTGGATTCAGCTTCTTGTCTCCTGTGGCTTTACAACTCTCTGTCTGAATTTCATTCTCTTATAAAGGATCCAGTAACAAGAGAAAGACCCATCAATACCTGAACTGAAGTAACCTCTTCAAAATGTTCCTATTTACAATGTGTTTACACCCAAAGGAATTGAATAAATTTAAGAACATGCTATGTCTGGAGTACCTACAATGTCAAAGCACCATACTCCACCATCTGGACCACAAAAACACATGTTCTTTCTATGTGAAAATTATATTCGTTCTATCACGATATTCCAAAGGCCTTAAGTCATTTCAGAATAATGTTTAGTACAAAGTTCTATCAAATTGTTTAAGCATATGTCTTTTTCTGTGGCACAAAGCCCCTCTGTCTGTAGTCTTATGATACCTAGAGAACAACTTATCTGCTTCCAATATACAATGGAGGGACAGTCATAGGATAAATATTTCCATTCTTACAGAGAGAAAAAAAACAGGGCTCATAAATCCCAAATAATTCTGAAACCCTGAAGGGCATACTCCATTAGATTTCAAGGCCTGAATTTCATCTATGGAAAGATCTTTGTTCTCTGGGCCTGATAAATTGGTAGCCCCACCTCGTCCAAGTGCTCGCCCAGCAGCTATGATTTCTTCAAGGTCTGGGTGAAGGTGCCACACACTCCATGCATCCCATGTTAGCCCCTGTCTTCCAACACTGGGATACAGGTTCTATCCTTTTAGAGCCCTGGTGTGAAGGCCAGACTCTTGGCAAATGCCAAGGCACAGGCTCCATCCACCCTCTGAGCACTGGGTTGACAGCACTCTTTCTGAAGAGGGGGGTGAAAGGTTCACCCTCTCCAAGCACCAGCCAGACTCACACTTTCCACTTACAGGGTTGGGCCTACTCTTTTGGCATACAAATATGTCTTTGATTCAGACTTCAGCTTCCATAATTCTACCTAAGAATTTATTTTACTTTCAATTTTTCCCTTCTTTGTCCCACTTAGTCCAGGTGGCAGTGGTTCAATTCATACAGATTACACAACAAAACTTGTCAGTTTTCTACTTAGTTTACAGTGGTCCAATCTATCATGTTAAATAACTTTCCACAGATCTTTCCTGGATAACTGTTTCTCCAATCCTGACTTGCGGTAAAAGGGCTGACTGGTTCCAGGCTAAGTTTTAAGCCCACACGGAGGGCACTATTCTCTGGGGATTGACTTTCTAGAAGCTCAGAATTTTCCAAACCATAAATGTCCAGTATCCTTGTGTCCAGAAATTCAGTTCTCAACTTATCTCTCTCCTATCACATTATACTATAAGCTACAAGGAGAATCTAGACTGCACTTGCCACACATAATTTGGAAATCTCTGTAGCTAAATTACAAAGTTCATCACCCTCATGCTATATCATCTATCCAACATTAAAACTCAATTTTGTCAAGTTCTCTGTCACTTTAAAACAAGGATCACCTTTCCTTGTTTCCAGTAATACATTCATCATTTCCATATAAGACCTCATTTAGCATTCATATTTCTACAATCAGTCTATTCATAGCAATCTAGGTATTCTCTATCAAGAATCTCACAATTTTCTAGCTTCTACCCATTTCCTAATTCTATAACCATTTCCATATTTTGGGTATTTGTAATACCCCTCTTCCTTTGTATCAAAATCTGTTTTAGTTTTCTAGGTTGCTTAAAGCAGATACCGTAAAATGGGATGGCTTAAAAAGGGGGGGGAAAGGAAATTTATTTTCCTACAATTTGAAGCCAAGAAAATGACCAAATCACGGCATCATCAAGGTGGTGCTTTCTTCCTGAAGACTGGCATTTTGGGACTAGCTGCCAATATTCCTGAAGTCCTTAGTTTGTCACATGACAAGGTACATGGCAGCTTCTCCCAATCTCTCCCTTCTCTTCTGGGTTCAGCTTCTTATTTCCAAGCTTTTCTCTCGCTGTGTCTGAATTTCATTCTCTCATAAAGGACTCCAATAGTAGGATTGACACCCATCTTGATTGATTTGGGACACATCTTAACTGAAGCAAACTCATCCAAAGTCCTATTTACACTGGGCTTACACGCACAGGAATGGGTTACATTTATGAACATATTTTTTGGGGGTAGCTACAGCTTCAAACAACTGGTATTAGTCAGCCAAAGGTGCTGATGCAAAATATCATAAATCTGTTGGCTTTTTTAAAGGGTATTTATTTAGATAGAAGTTTACAGTTATCAGGCCATAAGTAACAATTTACTTTATTCACCAAAGTCTATTGTCACGTGTTCTGGCAAGATAGCTTCTGATGTCTGCCAAGAGTTCAGGCTTCTTGGGATCCTCTTTTTCCAGGGCTCTGTTTCTCTCTGGGCTCAGCTGCTATGCTCTCTCCACAAGGCCAGCTGTAGACTATCAGTCTCTGTCTCTCTCCCAGGGGCTTCTGCAATGTCTAAGGAACCATCTTCATTCCTCTGTGTTCTTCTCCTGTGTCTTCATTTCCCAGGCTCCAGCTCAAAACTTCCAACTCAGTTTTTCCATGTCTTTTCTCTGTGAAAAGACCCTGTGAAAACTCCCCTTGGTGGGTGGGGACTCAATACTCTACTGAACACCCAATCAAAGTCCTAATCATAATTTGATCAATTAAAAGGGATACCTATGATAGACCAATTTACAAACATAATCCAATAACTATTTTTGGAATTCACAAACAATGCCAAATTGCTACACTCAATGCCCTGTGATTAAAGTCCATGGAAAATTGCAACAACCCAATCCAAACCAAAAATGGTACTGAATCTTCAGGAATGAAAGATTGGGTCATACCACCAGGCAAAGAATGATGGCCAGCTGAAGTGCTTGCTGAGAGTAATGGGAACATGGAATGGATAGTGGAAGAAGGTAGTGATAAATATGAACTTCAACTATGTGACCAGTTAAAGAAACAAGGACTGTAATAATCATGAATCTTTCTTCCTTGTTTCATTATGAGTATGATTGTATATGTACACAAAAAGAATTTCTTTGTTTTCTTCCCCAACCTTTTCCCATATCATATGACAAGTTGTATTAGTTTCATGTCATAATATTTAAAGATGTCAAGTTAAAGAATGAATATTACCCAAGGAGTTGCCCCCTATTCTGTAGGGAATTAATGTTTTTCTGGTTGTATGCAGGAGAGTTGAACATTGTTAGGTGGAAATATATATATATATGCATGTCTATTATTGTTTTTACTTAAATACTAAGCATGGTTTAAGGTAATGTGTATGGTTGCTGAGTTGACAAGGGGTGGACTGTGATGGTTAGGCTAATGTTTCAATTCGGCCAGGTAATTGTGCCCAGGTGTTTGTTGGAGCAACCATTGGGCTAATTGTAATACAAGGACATTTATGGATTTAACCACCTGTGAGTTTACTGCATAGATGACTGATTACATCTACATCAGTCAGGGAAATTGCCACCAGCAATGAGTGATGCTTTATCTAATCAGTTGAATGCCTTAAAAGGGGAAGTGATTTCAGCATTCAGAGAGAATTTTGCAACTTACCTTTAGACAGCCAAGGTCTCCTGGAAACTCATCAAGGACCTTCACTGGACTTTCATTGGAGTCCCTTGTTCACAGCCTGCCTGCCACACCTGGACTTGTGTATCCCCATGGTCACATAAGAGACTCTTACAAAATCTCATACTATTTACAGATATCTCCTGTTGACTCATTTCCCTAGAGAACCCTAACTAATACACCATCACAAACAATATAATACTTTTTTTTTTCACTGCCAAATTCCTTTATAAAAGAACAAAAAGAGAAGCAAAGTCTTTTATGTTTATCTAGATTTTTATTATTTCTCTTGTTCTTTTGTCTCTCCAATATTTCAAGTATCCTTCTGGTTTTATTTTCCTTCTGTTTCAAGAACATTCTTTAGCAATATTTTAGAAGCAATATTTTATCTGAAAATCTCTTTCCTTAAACTGTCTTCCATAAAAAAATTTTTAATAAATGTTAAGTTTTATACTATTTCTTTCTGGCCTCCATGGCTTTGGAATTGATTTGTGTTTGGATAATGTGCCTGAATGGCAATCAGTCCTACTTAGTAATAGTGTTTCTTTGTAAACATGGGTATGAGGAGTTTCCTGGCCATTTATACTAGTTTATCAGATTTGTTCATTCATAAGGATGATAATGATGCATTGCATCTGGTCTTGGTCAGATCTCTCCAGGACTTTGTGTTTGAGGCATATTGTAAAGGTAAAATATACCTGTGTGACCAGCAGTGTATAAGAAACCCTAGATAAAAATACATTTGGGGCACCCTCATTCTGAGGTATTCCATTCACGTGTTGGTGGTTTATGATTAAAATGAGAAATCTTGACTTGGTAAGTTCATTACAGAAGTAGGATTATAGGAACTTCAAGCTTGGCCTCTCAGGCCACCCTGTTGTGAATCAGCCTTTGCCTGTGATACATATTCTAATTTTAATGCTATTGTTGTATTGTATTTTTCCTGAAATATTTTAAGATTTGTCCTTTTGGATCCTGTACAGCTTCTTTAGCAATTAAACTTGGTTTCCATCATTAGCGCAAGTATAAATATATATAATTTTTATTAGTTTCTTCCAAAATTTTATAATTTTTACAAGTATGAAACTTAGTTTGTCTTCTCAATAGGAATTTATATGTTACATTAACTGACAGCTAAAATAAAATATTGTTCATTTGAAAAGACATTTGGTCATAGAGTAACTTGTATATACTGGTGAGAACTTAGAGTATATAATTCAATCTTTTGAATGATGCATTTATATATATTTGGAAATATGGAAAGTTCAAAGCAGCCTTATGAACATCAGATCTTTTGGCAGTTTGAAGATTTGTGGATCCAAGAAAAGATCATGCTCTTGGAATTTACCTATTTCTGTGGGTGCTGGGTCTTTTGATTGGACTGGATTCAGTCCGGGTATCTGTTGATTGGATTGAGGTGTGACCCTCTTACTGAAATCCTTTGTAAATGGAGGACTGAAAACAAAGACACAGAGAAAAAGTGACAGAAACAGAAAACCTGAGAGGATGTAAGAGATGAGATCTGGAGGAGAAAGAAAAGAGAGTTATATACTTGATTGTTCACAGCTGAGCTGCTAGAAAAAGGAAGCCTGGAGAAGTAGGCAGAGACTCAGATCGGTAGATCTGCTATCGTGTCTTGCATCTGGCAGGAGTCCAGGATCACCAGCCGCATCTCTGATGATGTCTTGATTTGGACATTTTTACAGACTCAGAACTGTAAGCTTTTAACCTAATAAATTCCCATTATATAATGAAAGCCAGCATATTTCTGGCATATTGCATTGGCAGCTTTTCAAAACTAAAACCAGTCTCCTGATAGCAACAATTTAAATAACCTGAATGGACAACTACCATATTTCCACCAGCAGTGGACTGACAGTTTAATCTACAAAGTAAAACTTTTCTTCAGGGAAATATTTAGGACCGTTTTAAAGCATAACTAATCATCTATTTTTCTAATTGGTATACTGTTGTAATGGGAATGTGACAAAACATGTATTGATTTTAAAAATACCTCTTAGTCTAATGGAAAATGTTTAAAGGTTTACTGGGACAATGACTGCACAACTCTGTGATGAAAGTGAGAGCTACTGAGTGTATAATTTGGATAGAATGTACAAGGCATGGGACTATATAACACAGTGTACCATGCGGTAGAAGATGGACTGTGGTTAACATTACCAGTATGAGAGTGTTTGTTCTCTCATGAACTATATCAAATGTGCAATACTAATACAAAATGTTAATAATAGGGGGGGTATATGGAAAAAATATACCAAGTGTACACTATGGACCATAATTAGTGGAAATAGCCTGATGATGTTCTTTCAAAATCTGTAATGAATGTTCCACAACAATGTAAGGTGTTTGGTGGAGGGGTGATGTACGAGAATTCCATACATTACATGTATGATTGTTTTGTAAGCTCACAACTTCTCTAATAAATAATACACCTTATTCTAGATAGCTTTAAGGGACAATTGATGAATTTTGTAAGTCAATGTCAGAAATAATGACAAAGTTATCAGTAGTTCAATTTTTCTCTTAATTTTCTAGTTGTTAATAAGGAAATGGTTTGGTTTAAATTTATGTCTAACAAATCCCAGTGCAGGGAAGAACATTATATTTTCACTTTTTAATTCTAGTGTTACTTAATAAGGAAAACAGGTACCTAAAATATGCAGAGTGAAATGTATTCTGAATTACAGTATCTGGCATTAGAGCACCTTTACAAAATTCTCAGTGTAGTCAAAGAAGTTGGATAATGAACAGTTTAATATACTTTCATTGACTAAATTTCTATATAAATTATAATATGGCTGGCTGCTGTAACAAGTCAGCTCTACAAATTTAGAGAATTTTATTTCTCACTCAACAATTCTGTGCAGTTCAATATTTAGACTCATATAAATACTCTCTTTTGGTCTTTCTACTTGTACTCAGCATGTTTATTAGGAGATATATTCATATTGTTGCATGTAATAAGCATTCATTATTTTATCTGTGAAGTTCATGTTCACATAATTCCTGAGCTTATTTCTTGGGCTGTTTCTTTTCTTGTTATAAAGTTCAGATAGTATATTATGTATACAAACTACAAATCCATCAGATATCTGATTTGCAAACATTAACTCCTAAACTGTGGTTTGTCTTTTCATTCCCTTAATGGTATCATTCCCATTGTTCATGAATGTTTTTATGATATAACTCATTGGAATTTGTGGTGGTTTGAAGCTGCAGGTACCCCAGAAAAACATATTCTTAAATTTAATCCCTTCATATGGGTATAAACACATCATAAGTAGGACCTTTTGATGCAGTACTTCAGTTAGTGTTTCCCCAGCCCAATCAGGATGGCTCTTAATCCTATTACTGGAGACCTTTATAAGAGGAATGAAATTCAGAGAGAGAGAAAGCCACAGGATGCAAGAAGCTGGAACACTGATGGAACCCAGAACCTGGAAGAGAAGAGACAGACCAGGAGACATCACCATGTACCTTGCCATGTGACAAGATAAAGACGCAAGATTGCCAGCAGTCAGTCCCAGGTGGCCATAGTCTTTGGAAAGATAGAATTGACTTGATGATGACTTGAGTTGGACTTTTTCCAGTCTCAAGCCATGAGCAAATAAATTCCCATTGTTTAACCACGCCCATGTCATGGTATTTTCTTGAGCAACCCAGAAAACTAAAACAAGACTCATGACATTATTGTTACAATTGCCCTGTGTAATTGTGGCTGAGAATTCTGCGATGGTACATGCAGACAAATTAAGGCAGTAAAGATGGTTACATTTCATTGATTTCAACTTATTATTCAACAACTGGCTGTTGGATAACATGTTCTTCTCTTCAAGAATGATTCATTATCTTCAAGCTATTTACGGAGGCTGATGTACAATGAATATTGCTTTTTGAAAAGTTCATTGTTTCATCAAATTCTCATTAAAACATGTTTAATTCCTTTTCTAATATATTGAGGTTTAAAATTGTTCAAAATAAATTTAAGTAATAACTGTAAAATCTGAGCTTTTAAAGATATTTGGACTTAGGGAACAAAAACAAAATGATTCTATGTGCATTTTTACCTGCTAGTGCTATTAAAAACTTTCAAAGCTTTTTTTCAATGCTTAATTATAAAGCATACTTTAAGAGTTGAGTCAAAATCAGTTTGAAAGAATGCTTCCTTTCTGACTTTCTGTTTTGAAACATTTTCTAGCTTCCCTCTTCTTTGTTCTTCCTGTCGACATTGCAGGGAAATATTCATAATAGAGCATTTTCTTTTCAGAGTAGTGTCTTTATTTCTAAAAACTAAAGTACTATAGTAGAAATTTGTTTTCCAGTGAATAAAGTAGAAAAGCAAATGTGTAGTATTTATCCTTTTTGAAGCTGTGTTTGTTTTGTTCTCTTTAATATGAGGAATATGTTGTAATTGGTAATATCTTTTTTCAAATCTTCCAGTTACTTCTATTTTTGAATATTCAATGACTTGAATTCTCCTATTTCTCTGAGAAAAAGTAGATTCAGATGAAGTGTCTCAGGAAACAACTTGGAATATATCAGTATTTACTGTATGAACCACAAATATTTGCTCTTTTATATTCATGTCTTAATGTCTGCACCTGAATCTCCTGTCTCATGTTTTTATATGTTTGTCTTTGAAGTAAAAGACAGGAAATCTGAATGCAAATATTTACATTTGGAATTTTAAGGGAGCAATGGAATTAAGTATCTGAATATTTTGTATTTTAAAAAATATTTGTATCAGAGTCAGCCTTGTATTTTTCAATTATTTTTAGGAGACATCATATTGTAAAGACTAACCAATATCTAATAAGGGAAATGAGCTTCAAATGTCATTGAAAGTTATAAGAGTGTAGGGACTTATTTGTTTCTTAAAAATACTTTCAATGTGGTAAACCACCCAATAGAAAAATTTATGTTCAAGTCTTTTGTATCTGCTTACATCTTATTTTAACCTAGTGAACGTAATTTTATTATCTCACTATTAATATTTTTATAATAAAATGCATACTATTTCATGGTTGAAATTAAAGCAAGTAGCCATTTTTGTCATGAAAAGATATGCTGGATGATCTCTATGATTTTAAGAAATTATTTTGAATGTTTTCTAATATATTTATAGAATTCTGTGTGTAGATGAAAGCGTGGTCTGTATACATGTGAGAGGGTGAGAGAGAAATGGTTTTGTTTTCAAATATTATTTAGATATTTAATGTTTATTTTAATATGAAAGAGAATAACAATAATCATGAAATAGATAAAACTAAATTCTATTTCCAGTTCTGTTATTCACTTCCTGTGTGACCTTGGACAATTCATCTAAATTCCTTAGACATTCATTTCATTTTGAAATGCTCATTTATAAGATTTCTGAGTTATGTACAATATTTTGAAATTTGATTATTAAGAAATATATTTTGGTTTGGATAATTTATTGTTAGAAAGAATAATAAAGTAAAATCCTTATAATTAGGGTACATTTGTACTATTAAAAGTTCACATGACTTATTAAAAAAGGAACTTTATAACAAATCTGAGAAGGGATATGAAGGGACTAAAAGTGAACTAAAGGAATGGACTCTGCTAGAAATAAACCACAGGGGTTTTAAAACAAAAACTATCAAGAGTTAAAAATAAATTATTGAATGTGATGAAGAATGGCTGGTTTCAATTTTAGGTAATTTACATAGATACATAAAATACTGACCCTCTGAAGCACTGTTTTCATAATTTTACTTCACTTGACCCTCTTCCACATATGAACTGTAACCATTTGCCAGCTGATTAGAAGTTTGAGCTTCTTGACCTCATAAATTACTAATTACCACTAAATTGGCCTCAATCGATTTGAATGTAATTTAAGCAGCATGGTTCTCTGTAATTGAACTAGGTGAACATTTTATTGAATGCTTATTTTGTTACATCAAGCTGAAAATGTTAAATGACAAACCAAAGTACTTCCTGAATCAATGTGAAGCATGTCTCAATCCTCAGTAGTGAGACTTTTCAAAATCACATTGTTTATTTTTTCCATACGGTATAGCTAAGGGTGGGTTAGTGAGTTACCAACTAAAAATCAAATCTATTTGTAGCTTAAACTAATTAGTGGATAGTTGCAGTTAAGTGTGATTTTAATATTTTCAAGGACTGGTTGTATTTTCAAAAATGAATTTAAATATTCACTGCAGTCCAATTAAATACCTAATTTAAGATATATAATATTTGAATAGAATTTCATATTAAATTCTTGAATGTTATCTTTACAATTTTAGTGAAAATTCAGTAGTAGATATCTTGCCTATTACAGGTTGCAATGTTGAGAATGTAGCAGAATTTTATTTTAATCTACTTCAAAATAAATGAGAATTGGGTTAAGTACATTTCATTCTAGTATTCCATATGTTCAAAGTAGCTTTTATCCACTATAAAGATTCATATACTAGTCTTCAATGAGGATATAAAATATTGTATTGTTTTTTTAATTAATGATTTTTAGTGAAAATATTCTTAAAAATTTTCACAGCTTTATTGATATATAATTCACATAAATTCTTAGGATTGTATGACAGCCATATCACCATCTAATTTTAGAACATTTATCTCCCCAAAAGATATTTCATGGATATTTACATGGATAATTCATATAAATGGAATTATATATTAGGTGGGCTTTTCTTGACAGTTTTCTTTCAGTTAGTATAATGTTTAAAAGAAGCAGCCTATCAGAACTTCATTTATATTGATAAATATTTTTTCATTGTGTGAATATACTACATTATATTTATGCATTTATCAATTTATGAACATTTGTTTATTTCCACTTCTTGGCTATTACAAATAATGCAACTCTAAACATTCACTTATAAGTTTTTGAGTGGACATATGTTTTATATCTCTTATTTATATGTCTAGTAATGGAATTGCTGGTATTGTCTAGGACTAAAATTGCTGAAAATTCTTTGTTTAACATTTTTTAAGGAACTGCATTTGCATCATTTTATATTTCCATCAGCTATGAATGAGGTTTCCAATTTTGCCCCATTCTGGCCATCTTAATATTTTTTCATAATAAATTAGATATGCAATGCAAATGCCTTGCTTAATGCATACATTTTGCAGAACTACTTAATTTTACTATAATAGCAGCAACATTTTCTGATAAATAGACAGAAGTAAATTTTCATAGTAACAGTTAATTATACGATAGTTGGTCTCAGGTTATTTTTATGATCTAGAAAGCATTTGAAGAAAAATAATGATACATGCAAACAGCTGCATTCATTTTATTTATAGGTATTATTTTGGAACAGAAACATAGTTTGTACTTTTTCAAAGATTACAATTGTGTGACAAAATAGTATTTTCTAAGGCACCAATGAAATTGTAATAGTGATATATTTGATAGTAAGTTTCATGCCTGTTTGTTTTAAATTTCTATTCTCTTACGATAATTATAATAAATAAGAAGATACATTACATGTATGTTGTTCAGTTCTAAGGACTACTGAATACTAGTGGTTAAATTAAGAATAAGGAACATCTTTTAAAGAAAATAAATAACATTAAAGAAAAAAGGCAAGAGTGAATGAATGTAATTTTGAATATTTATTACATTGACTTTTTTCTAAAGAGAATTTATTTTATTACACTTTTTGTGATTTCATTATATTGGTTTTTTTAATCTATTTATTTCTTGTGTAGTCTCACATACCTAAAAAGAGTGCGAAGTTTTTAAGAGAATACCATACTTTATGGTATTTTATTAGAGTGTCTGATGAATCATAGGGTCACATTAAATATATTTTGCATACCAACTTCTTTTAATGTGTAGAGCAAGTGGGTATTTTAGACTTATGTGAAGGGTGGAGGACACCTGGAATTTACAAATTATATAATTTCAACTTTCTATTCAAACCAAAAGCCATTACTTGAATTACATGGGTATCCAAGATTAGTAAAATAGTAAATTAGCTTATAAAATTGGTGCATTTTGGATAGGTGGACAATGAATTAGTTTTAAAATTTTATTTCTAAACATATAGCCCACAATGATAAAATAATTTTACTGTATTTCGTATTTATATATATACTTTTTCGGCATTAAATGGGGGTTTCTTTTTTTTACATCTGAATTGTGTATATAGATATTCCGGCTCTAAATTCACATAAACTTGACCATCATTTATGCCCAAATACAAACTCAGAAAAATTATATAATTGAATACTCATTTTGATAAGCAAAAATACACACATACACAAACACATATACTATATGTTGACATTAAATTTTCTTCGGCATCTACATTTCTGTTGCTTACATAATGCACATAATACTACTATGGAATTTTCATAGTTTAAAATTTCAAACAAAATTCAAGGATGATTGTGATTATTTCAAACATATAAGAAAAAATATGTTATTCAGAGGCATTAAGTATTAAAATACTATATAACCACTTGAGCTGCTTATATATTTTCTTAAACCAAAATCTTGCAAGCAAAAGAGACTCAGTCTAAACTATTAATTGAATGCCTTTCACCACTAATCCAGAGGCCACATGGAAGGGTTGATGACCTGAGAGTATTACTATGTATAGAAAATGCCAAAGGAGTATACAAAATTCACTATACTAAGGAATGATACAGATAATACCTAAAGCTACCCAATTATCTGGTGATTGGTAGTAATCCCTCAGTGCCAGGGAGGCTCATCCCTGGAAGTCATGCTGGGGGAAAGGTAATGCATTTACATGTTGAGTTTGGCTTAGAGAGTGGCCACATTGAATAACATGGAGGCTCTCAGGAGGTAACTCTTAGGCACTCTGCAGCTCAGTGAATGGACTGCGGGAGAGTGTAAAATACAATGTTAACTATAATCCATGCAGTGCAGTAGTGCTCCAAAATGTATTCACCAAATGCAATGAATGTGCCACAATGACGAAAGACGTTGTTAAATGAGGAAGGAGTCAGTGGGTTGGGGTATGGGGTATATAGGAATCTCTTATATTCTTTAATGTAACATTTTTTGTGTGATTTTTGTATATTTTTTTAAAAAAGACAATTAAAAATAAATTTTTTTAAAAATTACCCACTTAATATTTTAAGCTTTAACCTCCTTTAGTCTCTTACATGAAGAAAATGATACATCTAAAACTTCACAATTTTGTATTTAAAAAGTTATTAATCTATGGAATTTGGAATTTACAGTCTTAACCTACAAGATTTCTAAAACTATAATACTAAAGAAAATTAATAGCCCTACAGTATTTAAGAGTTAAAATAAAATTTCAAATTATTTATGAATACCTGAAATCCAATTTCTCTCTCTATAGTATTTCACAAAAACGTGTGCTTTGTCATAAAATGAGTGCTGAGATGTTTTATTAAGATATTATATATTTAGTAATATTAAATGTTATCTGATATCTCTTCAATGAATTGGCACTTCTTTCTGTATCTAGACCTTTGCTTTCAATTAGATACACAGGTGCACACACACTGTCATGTGCATGCACACATGCATATGTAGCTCTTTGTCAGAGAGGTCCATGACATTAAAACCTTAGAAAATGATAGGCATGAAACAGTAAGTGTTAAGATCTTCTTACATCAAGACTTTCTCCTGAGCCTCGGGCACACATTTCTCAATTTTAAGACACATTAACTGACATTAGTTTGTAAGGATGGAAGAATTTTTATTTTAATATTGTTAAGGATATTTTGTTAAGAAAGAGGGCATGATATAAAAGATTGCAGAATAATGATGGCATTTTCCATTCCTGTTTTTGATTATCTGTTGAAAACAATAAGGAGAATGAGAAAAGAAAGCACAAACTATATTTCGGGAAACTACAAGACAGCAAAAATTCTAAATACAAAGTAGAATTTTTAAAAAAGATGCAGAAAGCAGTGGTTATCAAGTAGTGCTGGTGTCAAAAGGATGAATATGAGAAAACTCTATAGCACCATATACCCAAAAGAGCTATAAAAGTACATTTCAAAAGTCAATTGCAACACTTTCATGCCAAAGCCAAATCTCTTATTTATTTTATTTTATTTTTTTATTTTATTTTATTTTTTAAGGTTTATTTATTTATTTAATTTCCCCCCCTCCCCTGGTTGTCTGTTCTTGGTGTCCATTTGCTGCATCTTGTTTCTTTTGTCCGCTTCTGTTGTCGTCAGCGGTACTGGAAGTGTGGGCAGCGCCATTCCTGGGCAGGCTGCACTTTCTTTTCACGCTGGGCGGCATTCCTCACGGGCGCACTCCTTGCGCGTGGGGCTCCCCTACGCGGGGGACACCCTTGCGTGGCAAGGCACTCCTTGCGCGCATCAGCACTGCGCATGGCCAGCTCCACACAGGTCAAGGAGGCCGGGGGTTTGAACCGCGGACCTCCCATATGGTAGACGGACGCCCTAACCACTGGGCCAAAGTCCGTTTCCCCCAAATCTCTTATTTAAAACAGCAACAATGGAATTTCTACACTAGACCCAGTTTAATTCCCCAAAGCCGAAAACGTAGGGGTTACTGAAGAAATCACACAAAAAATATTTATTCAAATTAGCCTTTCCTAGTGGCTATGGGGCACAACAGAGTTTTTTCATTGTGGAAAATTCACAGCTTCTTTCTCTAATGGGTAGGGAGTTAAAACACTTAAGCTTTCATGGAGAAAAATGGGTTTGGGAGCGTAGTTCGGGGGTTTTGAACAAAATTCTGTGTTTTTACTCCAAAATAAACTTTAAAAGACTCAGAAAAAAAAAGCTAATTTTCTTCTAAGAACTGCAATTATATAGGAATCAGAAAAATATGTACAAAGAATAAAGAAAAAATTGGAATTAACAGAAAATACAAATTCCAGACAAAGAGCTAACCTTATCCCTCATATATTGCTTCTGAGGCAATGAAAGCATTATAAGATATTCTGCCACATTTAAAATGCTAATGAAGGGACATGAGTCATGGAAATATGATACAAAGGATGACATGTCTTAACAGAGTATAGAAATATGTGGAAAGAATCATTAAAATATAATAAAAAGTAGGCAAATTTGGAAAGAGTACAGGGAAAAATAAGTACTGATGAAAGCATAGTAATGAGCTTGGGGAACAGACTATGATGAGAAAAATGAAAGAGTACTGAAGAACAAAATATAAAGGAATGTAGGGAAACTAATGTATATACAGAAAAGGAGATCCAACATATCTAAAACTGTCTTCCTGGAAAAAAAAGTAAAATAATAAAAGAGAAAAAATATTAAAAGTACAAGATTTTTAAAAAATCTATACTAGTTTATAGATTCATTTGAAAGGGAAAACTGCTTTATTTGCAAAAATCAATTTAGAATTATTTACTAAGAAAATATTTTGCTAATGTTATTGGGTTTCAAGATAAAAACTCCTTTGTGCAACTTGGCAAAATGTAATGTTACATGTTAATAGATGTCTATATCTTTCAGATTGTCCAGGTCAGTGCTAGTTTAGTCCTGTTGTCCCAATATTAGACTTAAAATTCACTTGTTACTCTTTACTATTATTATCATTATTGTTATGAGTTGCTTTAATGAGTGGTTTCGTTAGGCTGCTTAAGCAAATACCATGAAATGGTTTATCTTTAACAACTGGAATTTATTTTTTAATGATTTCAAGGCTGTGAAAATGCCCAGACAAAGGCATCATTGAGGTTATTCTTTCTTCCAGAAGACCCAGTGCTACCAGTCCTTGGTCCTCTGCCACGTGGAAAGACATAATTGTAGCATCTACTGGTCTCTCCCTTTTCTTCCAGATTTCATTGCTTTCTACTTTTTGTTTCCATGATTTCCTCTCTCTTTTTCTGAATTTAGTCTGTTTCTAAAGGACTCCAATAATAGCATAAAGACCCATCTTGAATGAGGTGGGTCGCACCTTAACAGAAGTAGCCTCATCAAAAGGTCCTACTCAGAATGGATTCACACACACAATGGATTAACTTTAAGACGATAATTTTCTGGGGTACATACGGTTCCAGACCATCACAATAAGCTTGATAGAATCCCATTTTTACTTCTAGGTTCTGTCATGATCTCTTTAATAGTGTATGAAATGCAGGTACAAATAGGAGTCTGAATGCTTCAGCTACACTGCTTTATTTTTAATTTACCATTTCATGTTGTAACATTTTAACTATTTCTTTTATTGCTTGGTAATTTTATTTTGCATTTAACTCTTTGTGTCAGTGAGCTAATAAATACACACATGCATATTTACTTAAAAGCTAAGAACTGAATTTCCATTGTTCAAGAAAATTATTGGTGAACATGTAATTTGCATAATGTTTGTCAATATTTACCTGTACTTTTGAGTGCCATATCGATATCCCTGACGACATGAAAACCAGAAGACACAGATGTACTAAAGAAGCATCAGCATCTACTTCAAAAGACAATAGTTTCAATGCTGCGTATGTGTTCATTAATTGTAACAAATGTACCAAACTAATGAAAGATGTTGTTAATGGGGGGGGGGAGGGGCTGGGGTTCTCCAATGTAATTCATACATCATGAACAGGTTAAGTAATTTAGTTCCAATTATGTCCCAATTAAAAATGAAAATAGTACTTTGGTTCCTAAGATAGTATTGCTTAAAAAACATGCAAATATGTTTTAAATCTAGATAGAATTATCCAGGGAAATCTGTTATACAAGCACTTCTGGAATCTAGCATTCTCCCTCTGGGTCTAAGCATGCATGAAAATGGTGATGCATGTCACTGTTTTACCCTTTAATTCCTCACTTATACTTTTCACTTCAAATATCTTGTTCTTACCTTTAATATTTTTATTAATCTTCCCCAAAAAGTAAAAAAAAAAAAAAATTGGCAGTGGAGTTGAAGATAATCATGGTTAAAATTGTAATTAGTAAATGTTGAGGAAATTTTTAAAAGTATCTTTCTTTACACCTTACAACTTCCCTTGCCCAAGAGCTAATGGATTTCTGATTTTCTCATTTTAGGTTAATCTAATTAATGATATTGTTGGAGAAATGATAAACTACTATTGAAATTAGGTTTGATTTAATCTCTCTCCCACTGAAAAATAAGATTTTACATTTGTTAAATTAAATTGCCTTTGATTTTATCTATACTGGGACTTGCCTTTGAATTTTAGAAGAATTATCATAGCTATAATATAGCGCAGTTGTATTATATAGTAGGGTATTACTATAGTAAGTACTTGGTAATTAGATTATAATAATGATGACTGTAATAACATTTTCAATAATTTTTATCACATTACATAATGAGTTTTTTCCTGGTTTAATTCACAAGCAGAATAAGAAAATAAATTTCTTACATTAAATGGGTGATTATGAAAAATAGAGACGATAGTTCAAGAGGATATATGGAAGTATTTATACTTGGTTCTTAAAGTTAAATTAAGTTGCTTATAATTAGTGACCAAAATTTTAAAAAGAAACACAGTAGTTGCATTATATATATATATTTGGAGGTACTGGGATTGAAACAAGGACTTTATACATGGGAAGCAGGTGCCCAAACCACTGAGCTATACCCACTCTCCCATAATATGCTTTTAAGGAAAATAAACGTGAGTGGAGGAAGATGATGTCTGAGATCATTGCTGGCTATGCCTTGAATGGGGGTCATTCCAACAACACAATTTGGTTCATACAGTCAGAGAAGCAATTTGCTATTTCTATAGGGCTGGCTGTGTGAAAGGGAAAAGAAACAAACTGTCACTGTGAAAAATAGTAGCAGTTTAAATAGATCTATGGTTATTCATTTGCATTGGTACTTACATATTTGCTAATACATTTGCCATGTATATTAATGAAGAATCTTTACTTCATAAATTCTTCTCCATTAAAACAATTTTCATGGGCACAAACAAAAATGATCCTTGCATATATGTACTGGTGCTTTAAGAAAATTATCTCTTTGATATAAAAATAATCAGAGTTAAGTCTCAACATGGAAATGTATTGTCTTCAAGAATTTTCTTATTTAAATAACATACGTTATTATGCTAGAGAGTTTATGTTCAGATTTTATCACTCAGAGTGATTCTTAACATATTTCCCATTCAAAAACACCTCTGGGTTATGCTGATATCCCATTACTAAGTGTGACTGGAAAAGGGTGACTTACAAAGTAAGAAGGGAAGAAAAAAGGAGTACTCTAAATTTCTTTCATATGATAGAAAAGGAAATGTTTGGTGATTCTAATATGACCTCCATGGTAGTTGAAAATAATTTTACATGTTCTTCATCCTCGACTTATTCTCACATTCTTTTCATTATTTTCCTTTCATTAATTGCTCAAATACTAATACTATCAGCTAGAAGTAAAATACCTTTTTTCTTTTCTGGTTATTTCCCTCAATTTCTGATGTTTGTTTGTTTTTGTTGATCCCTGCAGTCTCTTTCCAATGTTAGGTAATATATTACACTCACTGCTGTCATTGAAATACAAGAAGAATTTATCCTTCCTTTTTAAATCATGATGTAATTAGCTCAAGTTGAACATGTATGATTTTTTAGTTTGCCAAAGGCTTCCAAAAAAAAAAAATTACCATAAATGGGTTGGCTTTTATAATGGGGACTTACTGTACAAACTTACAGTTGCAAGGCTGTAAAAATGCCCAAATCAAGGCAACTTCATGCTGATTCACCAAAGGTTGGCTGTTGCCAGATCCTGGAGTCCTGCCACACAGCAAGACAAAATGGCAGATCTCCATCTGGGTCTCTGCCTTCTACCCCAGACTGCTTTGTCTTCAAGCTCAGCTGTGGGTGATCTCAAGCACATGGTATGGCCGCTCTCTTCAGTTCTGAGCTACATCATGGGTCGAGCCTCTGAGGAGTTTCCTTCCATGCCTCTGTGTTTTTCTGATTTCAGCCTCCGGCCTTTCTCTCAGCTTCTCATGGTTTCTCTTAGCCTTTCTGTCTCAGCTGTAGCTGATCCTGGAGTCCTCTTTCACAAAGTAGGGTAAAAAATGGAGGCTGTCTTTCACTGTGTGTTTCTGCTTTCAGTTTTCAGTTTATACAAGATCCCAGTAAGAGGATGGGGACCCAACCTGGGTCATGCCTTACAAATGCAGCCCAATCAGAAATCCCCACGAGCATAGGAATAAATTTATTCCAAGGACATGATCTTCTTGGATTGATGAAAGATTTTTCAAGCTGTCACAATAACTCTTATACACAGTTTACGTTACTATATTAGCACTCTATGATCATTTCCTGTTTCTTAAAGAAGCTCAACTACTTATCCTTGATATTTTAGTGTACGTATCCAGAGGACTTGCTTTTCCAGTAGTAACTTCCATAATTAAAGTCAGTTGATCCCTACCGGTGAAATATCTGATTATTTGGTTAAGTTAAATGTCTCCTATTATAATTCACCAATAGTGAGGGACATATAACACCTAAGTAAGAGAAGAAATGTGAGCTTGGAAGATTTATCTATTGCATTTACTTTTAGTTTTGGGTAAAATAAGATCAGCCACTTGCATTGAGGATTGCTGGGAAATACCGCTCTCCAAGAAAGGATTAGCCAGAAGACAAAATCAACTGAACTGCAGGGCTGTCTGAGAAAATGGGAAGATGAAATGCACCTTGCAAGAATGGCAGGTGAACATCATCTGGTGATAAACCAGTTTCAGTCTAGTAAAGATAGCTTATCAGAAATGAAAAGCAAACATAATAATCAACATATATCTGCTCACCACTTTGTAAGACCCCCTTTGTACTAAGGAACTTGAATGTCAGATATTCATTATAACCACCTCTCCCTCCAATTTGGAAATTCACTAAATGTCTTCATAAGAAGCTGTTGCCAGATGGCAACTGAGACTCACTTTGCGTCCCCCAGTTTGAGGTCTCCCTGCTCAAGCAGTTTCTCCTTCATTAAACCTGCAGCTTTGATTACACTGGTGACTTTGTTTCTATCTTTCTTTTGTAACTTCACTCCAATTTGTCATTTATTTTAATTTTAATTTTTTTTTTGCTTATATGCCAGCTAAAATGTTATCTAAAAAATCTAATGCAGGAATTCTGTGATCAAATGATGTCAGACAATTAATGAAATTATACCTATAAAATGACTGTCAAATTGGTCAGCTAAAAATAACCACTCATAACTGTAATGAAGCATGTGGATTTGTCACCATTTATTACTGAAAGAGAATCTAGTATGAACTTGGGCTACTGGTATTTTGAACAATTGTAGAGTCACTTGAATAATATACAATATCAGGAAAACTCTACCCATCTATAAAATTCAGATCAAAATAGAGATATAGGTAAATTTTGTCTCTTTCTTTCACCTCTAGGTCACTTGTCTCAAGGAGCCTAACTAGCCTATCCTCCCTTGGCACAAGTAACTCATCCTTGTATAGTGTTAGCTGATTATTTCTTAGATTATTGAATCCATGTCCTCTTATTAGAAGATATATAAAATTGATTAGCCTTCAAACCCTGAAGAAGGAATTTTGGGTGGTAGAATTTCAAGAAACTTCATGGGGCAGTGATGCTTTCCTGCACTCACTAGGCACTCACCTACTCCAGCTATTTGTAAAGTCAAACCTGTTTTAGTAGTTTTTAAAAATCTATTCTGGGCGGCGGACTTGGCCCAGTGGTTAGGGCATCCGTCTACCACATGGGAGGTCCGTGGTTCAAACCCCGGGCCTCCTTGACCCGTGTGGAGCTGGCCCATGCGCAGTGCTGATGCATGCAAGGAGTGCTGTGCCACACAGGGGTGTCCCCACGTAGGGGAGCCCCACACACAAGGAGTGCACCCCATAAGGAGAGCTGCCCAGAACAAAAGAAAGTGCAACCTGCCCAGGAATGGTGCTGCACACACGGAGAGCTAACACAAGATGATGCAACAAAAAGAAACACAGATTCCCGTGCCGCTTACAACAACAGAAGCAGACAAAGAAGACACAGCAAATAGACACAGATAACAGACAACCTGAGTGGGGGGCTTAGGGGGTGGGGAGGGGAGAGAAATAAATAAATCTTAAAAAAAAAATCTATTCTGGGAAGCAGATGTAGCTCAAGAGATTGAGCTCCTGCTTATCACATGGGAGGTCCCAGGTTCAGTTCCCGGTACCTCATGTAAGAAGAACAAGAAAGTGAGCTGGTGCTATGGGCAGGCATAATGAGCTGACTCAACAAAATGGTGCAACAAGGAGACGCAAAGAGTAAAGACAATGAGAGACACAACAAAGCAGGGAGCTGAGGTGGCTCAAACGATTGAGTACCTCTCTCCCACATGGGAGGTCCCAGGTTTGTTTATCTATGCCTCCTAAAGAGAAGAGCAGACACAGAGAGCACACAGGAAATGGACACAGAGAGCAGACGCAAGTGCAAAACAACAAGGGGAGAATAAATAAAATAAATCCTTAAAAAAAATCCTATTCTATAATAATAATATATACACAAATAGCATTTAATGAACAATTAATGTGTACTATGCATTATTTTTGTCATTTTACTTCTGTTAATCCATTACCCCTCAAAATAATCCCATGGAATGGGAATTATTACCATACTTCTTTTAAACAAGAAAAAAGCCTGAGGAAGAGATACTAACTGATGCACCAAGTTTGCATTACAAAATAAGGAAGAGCATATCTGGAATTCAAACACAGTCATGATACAAATAATTCAGTCTGAATTAAGACAGCTTTCTTAAATCCAGTTGATGTTAATATTTTATATGCTCTGGTTCCAGCCTCAGATCTTAATTTCTATGTTACATAATCTCAGAATACACTTATAAAATAAATAGACATGTTTTAAAAGTTAAATGACAAAATTTTGTAAAAATTTATTTTCTATATAGCATTATGCTTCTAATTTCTGTGGAATTATATATATACACCACTTATAATAGACAGTCTAATTTATCTTATTGCCTCTATGTGTAAGTTTAACTAATAAAGTGCCTTTCATTTCTAACTAATAGCACCAATTATAGTAGGGTCATTATCATATAGTATTAACAAAGGAACTCAATAAATCTATGCATTTTTCATTGTTTATGCACTTTCAATGCTCAACGGATAACTGAATGGCAGGAGAGTTCAGTTTCCTCCTTTATCAATATCAAAGTAAAGTGGAATTTAAAGTAACTTTCAAATTTGAAACACAATTGAATCAATTTTAGGCTATTGGAGGGATAAACCAAAAGTAATTTCAAATGAAAAGAGAAACTGCATTGTTTATGCTAATAATTTTCATTTATTCAATAATTAATCATTAACATTAAAATATGTATCAGAAATTTGTGTCATACTCATGTACATTTTCTGATAAGTAAATGAGAACTTGTCTACTTTGTATTTGTTTTCTGTTAACTCATCAACACTAAAACAAGAATTTATAAGAAATGCCTTGAAAATGGTAATTTAATAAGTCCTGAAAAACATTTTGATTTCTTTTTATTTTTGTTGATGGTATTACCAAAGTTTTTTATTATTGTTGGCCAAATGTGACCAAAAGTCCAAGGAAAAATGAATCATTAGTTGTAATTTTTTTGTAGGAAATTGAATATGACCTTTGATTGGTCACTCTCAGATACCTATAATAGCATAATTTTCTTCTATACTACTATGTAATTGTATATAATATTTTATATAATATTAACTATAATTACATTTATCAGTTTAAGAAAGAACATCCATTTTTCTATAATGTTAATTATATTCTATAGAACATTAATTATAATTTTATTTACCAGGTTTCTAAACTTAAGTTACACTGTAGCAGAAAGTTTATTACATCCTTCAATTTTTTTCAGCTTCCTTCAATCAGAATATTGTGTGTGTATTTTATTTCTTATTCTGGTCAAGCAACAACCATAAAATGAATTGAGTTGAACAAAGATAATTTACTAACTTGCCATTGAGGCTGGGAAAGAGTTCAAATCAAGGACGCTTCAAAACAATGCTTTCTTCCAGAAGACGAAAATTCTACTGGCTGGCTGCCAGCAAATTTTGGTTCTTAGTTGGTTATGTAACAAGACACATGGTGGCATCTCTGGATCTCTCTCTTCTCTTCCAGATTCCACTGATGTTTTAGCTTCTGATTGCTCCTCCTGTGGTTTTCTTTCTATATATATAGACATATATTTGAAATCCATCCTCTTAAAAATGACTCCAGTAATAGGATTAAGAACCATCCTGGACCACACTTTAACTGAAGTAATCTCATCAAAAGGTCTTACTAAATGGGTTCACACCCACAGAATGGATTAAATTTAAGAATGTTTTCTGGGATACACAGAGCTTCAGCCACGATGGAGTGCATATGGTATAGAAGGATAATAATACCAGGTAAGCTAATGAGTTGATTATTGAAGAAGAAATGGCTACTATTTGTTTGTTTTAGCGGGGGCCAGGTGGACCATGAGGGACTTGCAGCTCCCTCAGTGCCCAGCTTGATCACGCACTTTATTTTATACCACAAGTGAAAACATCACATTCAACCACTCTCACTGAAAGCTTTTGTTTCTAGGTCACTACAAATACAAAAGTTGCTCTTCTTTTCATTAGCCCTCTGATAACAGTTTTCTTAGAATTCTTATCTATACTCAGCTTATTTTTGTTCAGCACATAACCTTGCCCAGGGGCACCTCCTTCTTTATCTACAGTCTTCCTGTGAACCTTGGAGTCTGCTTCACAGGCTTCCGGGGACCCTTCTTTGCAGGTCTCCCCACAAGTTCACTTCAGGGATTTTGGTTCCACTGGTGGTTTCCTCCTTAGAGAATAAATAAATACGAAATTTCTTCATTCCAGTAACTCAAGGAGATGTAAAACATACGTAACCACATTTGGGATGATGTATCTCAGAGCTATGTGGGTGCTTCCAATTCTTCGGAAAGGGTGATCTGGAAATGAGCATGGTAAGAATGGTGTCATTGGGAAAAGACACTAGAAGATGAAATCTAGGACCTTCTCATCTAATACTGTTACCCTAGCATTTGCTTTCCTTCAGAAGTCAGCTTTTGGCAGTGGAGGAAGCAATCATTACTCTTATGTGTGACATAAACTCACTTTGACCCTAGTTACATTATTATGGTACCTTGTAAGAGGTAAGGGCTCTATTATTATTATTTTTCTTTATTTTCTTTTAATTGTTACGTTAAAAAAAAACGAGGTCCCCATATACTCCCCACCCCCCCACTCCACTACTTCCACATCAACAACCTCTTCCATCATCGTGGCACATTCACTACACCTGGTGAATACATTTTGGTGCACAGCTGCACCACATAGACAGTGGTCTGCATTGTAGTCTACACTCTCCCCCATTCCACCCAGTGGGCCATGGCAGGGCACACAATGTCCAGCATCTGTTCCTGTAGCACCACCCAGGACATATATATCATACAATGGTGGAGTAGATTGATGAGCATAATTTACTAGTGATACTATTTATTTGGTTAAGTTCAAGGAGCTCATTCTTCACTTTATAGCATTTAAATAGTTAAAACGTAGCATCACTTAATACACATTTTTAAAAGTCAATTAATTATAAAAATGAAAATTGTAAAGTTCAAAATAAGACTGAAAAATAGAATATCTCATATTACCAAGTTTGGTAATTTGGATTTATGTATTATAGAATACCAGTCCTCTTTTGTGAACCCATTATAAACTGGACCTTTTGATGAAATTATTGCAGTTAAGTTATGGCCCAATTAAATCAGTATAGTCTTATTTTTTTGAATTGGTGACTTTTAAAGATTTTACTGCTTTTTAAAATATATTTTTCTTTTTAAAGAGGCTTCAGATTACATAAATGATACATCAAAATATAGAGGAGGGAGAGGAAGTGGCTCAGGCAGTTGGGTGCTGGCCTCCCACATGGGAAGTACCAGGTTCTATTCCCATTGCCTTCTAGGGAAAAACAAACAAAAAGCAGACAACAAGCAAAAGCAATGAGCAGACAGCAAGCAAGCAAACAAGCAGACAATGAGCAAGCAATGGGCAAACAGATGGAAGCCAATTAAAAATAATAATAAATAAATAAAGCATAGCTTTTACTAAAAAAAAAAAAACCTCTCTCTACATATAGGGGATTCCCATATACTCCACCCCATCCCTGTCCCACACATTCCCACATTAACAACCTCTTTCATTAGTGTGGTTCATTTTTTACAATAGATGAATACTGAAGCATTATACTAGCCAAGGACTATAATTTATGTTATAGTTTACACTTTGCACCACACAATTTTATAGGTTGGACAAAATGTATAATGGTCTGTATCTGTCATTGCAATGTCATACAGGACAATCCCAATGTCCAAAAAGTGCCCCCATGTTTCACCTATTCTTCCCTCCTAGAAACTCTAGTGGTCACAGCCTTTACATCAATGATACAATTTCTTCTATTGCTAGAATAATCATAAGTCTACTTTAGTCCATAGTTGCTTTCCATCCTTATGTTTGTTCATTCCTCATTCTTCAGGATTTGGGGATGGTGATGCCCACCCTGCCTCCAATTGAGAAGGGTGCTGGATCCCATGGGTCAGATGGATAGAATTGTATTGCTTGCAGTTGCAGACACTCTCTGCTTCCTGGGGGGTATTGTCCATCACCATCCTTTTGTTAGTTGTTCTAGGTGAGTCCAGTGAACTGGTGAGTACGTGTTGCAACTCTGTTGAGATGCAGGACTCAACTGGCAAATGAACAGACTGAAGATAGAGCTAATTATAGGCTCAAATAAAAGGGGCAGAAGAGTCATGTGTAGGGAAATTATAAATGAGTCTAACTTTGTTACATTGGGGGGCATATATTCCAAATTAAGGCCCATTGACAGGGTGCCAAATCCTGGAGATTGTCTGCCCTGCCTACAGTGTCCAGATGTCTCTAGATTCCTTAAGAGCCATGCTGTTTGAGGCACTGTTTACTGTGGCAGTCAGCGAGATCCTGCTGAGACATGCATAACTGTAACCTCTGGAACAACTTCCCAACACGCTCTGAAATCTCTTAGCCATAAAGCTTGTTTGTATTTAATGTTTCCCCTTCTGGTCAAGGTCTATTCCCAGATGTATCGATTGTTGGTGTCAGTGCCAGGGAGGATTATCCCCACTTGTCTTATCCCATGCTGTGTGGAAAGTAGTGCTTTTGTATACTGAGTTTGGCTTAGATAAAGTCTGTATTTGTACAACAAAGAGGCTTTCAGGAGATAAGTCTTTGGCAATATATAATACTAGGCTAAGTTTCAATTTCACAAGAAAAGGTTCATAAGTACAACCATCAATATCAACAGCCTGGTGTAATAGTCTGTCCTCCTTCTCTAGGCACCTATTGCTGGAGGCTTTATCAAGAATGACATGGATAAAGAATCCATGGGGAGCAGCTAGAGGCTGGAAGTCCAAGGAATCCAGAAGAGAAAGGAGAAGACACTGCCACATACATTGCCTTGTGATGGAAAATCCAAGGAACCCCAAAGATTGCCACTCAGCCAAAGACAGCAACCCTGGGAGGAAGTAAGCCTTCTAGCCTTGATACTGTGAGCCAATAAATCCTCTTGTTAAGCCAACCCATTGTATGATAATTGTTTAGCAGTTGGGAAACTAAAATCCAACCTCTCACTATTACCATTTTTTGTTTTGAATTTCTTTCCATTTGTGCATATTTTATTATATTACTGAGATTGTCCAGTATATACTTTTGCCAACTGTTATAAAATTAAAAATTTGAAATGTTTTGGGTAGAATCAACTCTAATTCAACAGTAAACTTCTTAGGAACTATCAGCCTTTGCTTGTTATGTGTCTCCATGAATCTTATTCCATCTGCTTTTTATATTTCTGGAATTCCTTAAAAAGTCTGTACATTAATAACAGCATTCCAAAAAAAAGTTGAATTTGATATTTTGTTGAAACAATTTTGAGGGGGATTGTGACTTATCATACCTTTTACAACACATCTCCATAGTTGTTTTCTTAAACATAACTATAACAACATGAAAATTAAATACATGAAAATGTACTTGTATCTATAAATAATATTTCCCATAGCTACTTTTCTTATAAACTTAATTCACACTCATTTATTTAGCAAACATTGAGTATTTACTTTAGGCTAGACCCTAACAATTTAGTAGTGAAGTAAAAACAGGTTTTCTGCTTTAAAAAAGCTTATACTATAGAAAGGGGAGCTAGATATTAAGTGAATAAACAAATAGATGACCACGATTGTTAGATTGTTTAAAATAACTGTATTTCCTTGAAGTCGGTCTGGTGAGGATATGAGAGAATATGTGACTAGCTGCTCAAGAAGGATCCCTACTTGTTGAGGGAACAGAAAGATTTTTCAGGGTTAAGTTGTTTGACCTGTGCCATAATGAAAGGAGCCAGTGGGCTGAGCATTCCAGACTTAGACAATGGCAAGTAGAAAAGCACTAAGATAGGCACAGTCCTGGCAGTTTTAGAAAAAATAAAGAGAATGTAGAGGAAGTATAGTGAATGAAGTGGGATTATCAGGTGATAAATTTGGAAGAGGAGGCACTTGAACATTGGCTTGTTCATGCAAGCCACATTAGTTTTGATAGAGAATTTGGTTCAGTGCCATGGGAAGCAATTAGAAAGACAGTCTGATTTGAGAGAAGAAAGTGACATGATTTCAATGACTATTCAAGATGTACTAAAGGAAAAACATTTTAGAAAGGCAAGAAAAGAAGTAATTAAACCAATACAAGGAACTTTCAACCTCACAGTTTAATGTGAGTAGTTCCTCTGCTTAATAATGAATGGATGTTACACAATTCATTGTTACTGCTTTAGAGTTGAACAATGTACTGTTTTCAGATTTTGCTACTCTCCATAGTACTGTGGTAATTTTCTGACACATATCTTTCATGTTTACATTTATTTCTTTAGGATTAGATTATTCAAAGAGGACTTTTTCATCATAAAGTCTGAATCTTTAATGTTCTGGAAACTCACTGGAAAATTAATTTTCCAAATTATTTATGAAAATGTACTCCCCAAAACCCTGTGGATTTCCTATCTCTTCTAATTCTGCAAACACTTATTTTTCAGTATTTTCAAAATATCACACATGGAGCATATGCTTTAATGGTGCCTCTTCTTCTTGAGTACAAATAAACACATTTGTATAATTCTATCTCCTTTTGTAAATTATCCAACTATTCCTTTTGCCCAATATTTCATTGCTACTTCTGTTAGTGATTCAGAGTTCTTTTACTATTAATGAATTAAGTGATTTAACAAATAATTTCTCTTAAAATATCTTATTTTCAAGAAATTTACTTTTCATTTTTTTCTTTACATTTATTGACTAGAAATTTAAATAATTTTGAAAACTAATTTTTTTATATCCTGACTTTCCTTTTATATTTATACTGCAGTTTTCTAATGATGCTTAACAAACCACTCCAGATTTATAAGATAAAAAATAATTAGCTGGAGGATGGGTGACATAGGACTTCTTAGACTTGACAGCTGTTTTCTGTTCCATGTTGTCTCACTCTCCAGTAAGCAAGCACAGTCTTCTTTACAGGGTGGTTTCAGGGAAATAAAGAGAGAAGATCCAATGGTGAGCACTTTTGAAACCTCTTCTGGTATAATGTTTGCTAATGTCTCATAGGTCAACACAAGTCACCCAACCAAATCGGCATAATGATCAGTTAGCATTCATCCATAAATTACCCTAGGCTGCTCTAAAGAATCAGAAACTATTATTATATACATAAATTACAGATGCTTCTATCTTTTAAAATCTGTTACATATGAATAGTCATTTAAGAAGCTATTCTACTGAAAATTAATGTCATTAAATAAGATCATTATGATTTTGTATGTAAGGCTAATATTAAAATCTGGTACTTAATTTTTTCTAATAAATTTGTTTCTATGCATTTGTTATGGCTTTCAATTTGGAGACTTAAGCTTCTTATATCCTACATTCTGTTCTTTAGGTGACTATTAATTTGAGATGTGCCAATTAGCCTCCTTTTACCAGATTTCCCCAGAATGAATTCACATAGATCTTCAGTGATTCAATCTTTAACATATTCTCCACAGGTTCAGCTATTCATAGAGCTCTCATTTTGATAAAGTATTTTTAGTTTTTTGCTTTGGCTTCCTTTGAATTTGCGTACGACAGAGCTCTTCTCCATTTTGGGGCATATTAACTCATCTGCAATATTTTGTGTTCACAGTTGTTTCTATTTTGTATTTCATTAAGAGTTAATGGCGCTGCCCACATGGAGAGCTGACACAACAGGATGATGCAGCAAAAAGAAACACAGATTCCTGTGCCGCTGACAACAAAAGAAGTGGACAAAGAAGATGCAGCAAATAGACACAGAGAACAGACAACCAGGGTGGGGGGGGAGAGAAATAAATAAATAAAATAAATCTTTAAAAAAATTTAAAAAAAAGAGTTCTTTAATACATTAGAGAACATAATAAAGTATTATCCTTAGTACATCTTAATCTGGCTAACAGAATGTTTAAAAAGAGAAAAAAAGTTTTGAGAATAGTAGTTTTATTAAAACTTTGAATTATTAGTTGCCTCAGACAAAATTTGGCTGAATAATCACAAGTTTAATCACAACTGATTTGATTTCAATAAAAGTAAAGAATAAATCAGACTAAGATTAATCACTATCCCTACTGATCAACTGAATGATTATTGTGTTAGTAGGTTGACCAGTATTATAGATGAATTCTTGTGTGAATTCAAGTGGAGGAGGGTGATTTCCTGATAAATGGTACTTAAGGTTTTTATTATTTTCTGGAGTTTTCTGTCACTTATGGAGCACATAATAAACTTAAATTTTAAATTTTAAGTCTAAGAACACTAAATGAAACTTATGAATACCTGTAGAGATAATGAGATAAATATTATCATTTTATCTTAGACACCACTCTGAATAACTTGATAATTTATTCTAACTACTTCAATCATATTTTACTAAAAACGGTGTGAATATGTTTGTGACAGAAGTCATCTGTTCAGAAGTTTTTAAATGCTTAGTCAGCATTTTGTGGGTAGTCAATTTGACATCCAGCAATAAGATTTTTAAGTATTTGTTTTTTTAATTTTAATTTAATTTAATGAATTTATTGTCATTTTGATGTTAAACAGATAAAACATGAGATTTTCTATTTAAAATAAAATTGAAATTCATGGTTTGATATCAGTATAAACCTGAGATTAATAAATCATAATTTCTGTATTTCCTTTCCAAGTAAATGATTTCCTGATTTTCAAAGTGCAAGACAGGACAAAATAAGTTTAATGTTTTAATTCTAAATTCTTACAGAGCAATCTTCTGGTGGTCATGTACATATGTATAATTAGATTTAAATGTTTTCATATAATTTGAAATGTTGAAGTAATTTATATGCTGAGGTTTAAATGATAATTTTCAAAGGATGTATTCAGTATAAAATTTTTTTGGCATCTAATCTATGTTTGAATATTTCTATTCACAAAAATTAATAGCATTTTTGGTAAATGTCATTTATTGATGCAAGAAGATTTTCTTTAAATTGTTTAATTGCTACAAACTTTTGATGGTGGCCTCATATACTTTTAGGGACTAATCAAGTTTTATTTTCCAAAACATGTTCATCTCATACCCTTTTTCTTTTTGTTATTTTTTCAATGATTCCTTCATGTGAAGTTTTTCCCTACATACATAGGATAAGAGAAATTTGTAACTTAAAGGAAAGGTTATACTTGCTAAATTACTTGCATAATTGTTTGGCACAGGAAATTGTGCAAATACCTTAATTAGATTCACATTCTTCAGCTAAGTTCTGAAAATTTATCATTGAAAAAGTAAATTTACGTTTAAATGTACTCCTGCTACAGCTACAATTTAAATTCTACTTTAGTCCTGTCAATAAAAATTAAGTTTATATATATATACAAAAGACTGGTCTGATGGAGTGACAATCAGCTATGATGTATATGACTTTCCATCTGACGTTAGTTAATGCTTTCTGATAGTAAATAATTATAAGGTAGAGTCTGAAGGCTTAGAAACTTGAGTGCTGTTTTATAAAAAGTTTCTAAATTGAGTTTCACAAGTTTGTGATCATAAGCTGCATTTGATTAATATGTGACTAAAGCAAAACTTTGAACAAAGGAAGGAAATGGTGGTGAATTAAAAGAATAGATGGCCCTACAAGATGTGATTAAACTATAGGATATAAGATCAATACTCCCACTAAGGTAATTTATTTCTTGTTTGGAAAATGTTATAAATTATTTAAAAATGATAGTTAGTTGGGTTTATATGTAAGTAAACATTTCAGGGCAATAAACTCTAAAATTGTTATTTATAAATCAGTGAATATTAAAAAAATGTATATCGAGTTTCAGTTGGGGGTGATGAAAAAACTTATGTAATGGTAGCACAATCCTGTGAATGTAATTAATGCCACTGAATTGTATACCTGAAAGTGGCTAAAACAGAAAACTTTGAGTGTGCAAGCAGTTGAATGCCCACCTCCAACATGGGAAGTGCCTGGTTCAGTTCCCAGTGCCTCTTAAAGAAGACAATCAATGAGCAAACAATGAACAGGCATCGAGCAAAAATAACAAGCAGGTAAAGAGAAAAAACAATGAGCAGACAATGACGGAGACTACATCACCCTTTATAGTTGGGATGCAAATTCTGCCCCAAAACATCATTCTGTACACAACTCAGGAAACTTTGTCCTTCACATTTTTAAAATTGGGTTAAGAATGTTTCAGGTTTCAGTTATTTTAACTATTTCCATTACCATTGTGATTCTCATTCTCTTTTATGTGAATGTTAATTTTTCTTTAAAAGCTGTTGTAATAGTTTCTTTGTACATGCAATATTGTACTTAACATTACAAATGTGAGAGTGTTCTGTCATGAGCTATAACAAATGTACAATACTAATACATAGTGTTAATAGGAAGCGGTGTATGGAAAAAACATACCAATTGTATGCTATGGACCATAGTTAGTGGTAATAGCCTGATCATGTTTTTCATAATTTATAACAAATGTTCCACAACAATGTCAGCTTTTGATGGAGGGGAGATGTATGGGAATTCTGCACATTATGTATATGGCTTTGTAAACTCACAACTCCTCTAATAAAAAAATACATATATATATATGTATTTTATATATATATAAAATTATTTCTGAGTAGGGTACTTTTTCCATCAATGCAACATTTCAGACTTGGTAAAAATTCTATTTCCCCCTAATTTTTTCTGAATTAAACTACAAATAAAATTGAAGAATATAAAGATATATTCAAACATGAATACATAGGAAGTCTTTTTAAATAGGATATTTGTGAGATTACATTAAAAAGATTGAGAAAATAAGACAGGAAATACAAAAATTAGGTTAGAAAATAAAGACTCCAACCTTAAAGAAATGTTAAAACAGCTTCCATGGAAAGACAAAACAGTTAGAGCCAGAACCTTGCTGTCCACCATGTAGCAAGAGAATGAGGACTTTGGGGGTAGACCTCTGGCAAGAAAGGGCATTCCTACATAACATGATGATGGAGAGCTTAAAATTTCAAAGTATGTTAACAGCAAATAGTAGAGAAAAAAAGAGCTGAGATCATTTTAAATAATGTTAAAATATTATTTGAATGATAACAGGAGTAAGAGTGTTCATTTTTAAGAAAAATAGAGAGGATGAGATAAAAAAGGGAGATGGATAAAACAGAGGCTAAAAATGCACCAGTGGCATTAAACTACACTATCTGAATAAAGTTATAATGGAAGTTGAAGAAAATGAAGGTGGAAAATAAAATCTTATTGAAATAAACATATGAAACATAAAGATGAAAAATAGGACAGAATATGATACAGGAGGATGATAAAGGATAGTTGTTGAATAATTGGATGTGGTGTTTTAAAGTTTTATATTTAGGAATTTAATGTTATAGATAACAATGGAAATTAATTTCATTTTCAATGTTATTTATAACACTAAATTTCTGAACACAATACGATTATAAAATAACTTAGATCACAGAAGAAACTCACACAGTGCAGGTGGTATGAAATATGAAATAAACAGTCTAAAAATAAAGGTTAACATAAATAACACAGTGGTATTACTTTTATTTATTACTGTATTAGCCAAAGGGTGCTGATGCAAAATACCAGAAATCTGTCGGCTTTTATGAAGGCCACCCACTTATTTGGGGAGGAAGCTTACAGGTACCAGGCCATGGAGCATAAGTTATTTCCCTCACTAAAGTCTGTTGCCAAGTGTTAGAGCAAGATGGCTGCCGATGTTCAGCCTTCCTCGTCCTCTTAAGGCTCTGTGGTCTTAGCTTCTTCCATGATCAGCTGTAGGCCATCAGGCTCTCTGGTTTTTGTTTCTCTCTATTCTGTCCAGGCTAAGACTTGCTTCTCTTCATAAGTTCAGCTGTGTACGATTAGGCAACTGGCTCTGTATCTCTCCCTAGGGGGAATTTTCTCCAGCCTCAGCTGCTCTGCTCCTCAGTGTGCTTACCTCCTGGGTTCCAGATCAAGACCCCAACCTCCATTCTCTGTGGCGCAATTTCTCTGTGAGTCCATGCCCACCAAAGGGACAGGGACTTGACCTCCTACTGATGTGGCCCAATCAAAGCTTTAATCATTATTTAATCAACTAAAAGTAAAACCTCTCAATCCAATATACTCCAATATGCCCAGAGGAAAAGACCAGTTTACAAACATAATCCAATATTTCTTTTTGTAGTTCACCAATAATATCAAACTACACAATTATATTACCAAGTATTATCATGATGCAAGGAAGTCTTTACTATTTATGTCCTTCTGGTCAGCTTATAAATTGAGACAAGTATGATGCATAATTTGTCAATTATATACAAACTTGAAAAGTGTTATAAAATGGATTTTTATAAGAAAACAAGCAAGTTGAAAACTTAAATTTTAAGGATATTCATCATCCAATTTAAAATTTTATCTAATGTCTAGACTTGAGGACTGTTAAACTGTAGTCCATCAGTGATATATATTATTTTTAAACCACATACTTTAAGCTGCATACATATATTTAATGCCATGTGAAACTGCTCAAGATAAATTGAGAGAGGTAAAACAACTCCCCACCCTTTATGAAGCATTGGCTCTATATCGAGGACTGTAATTATTACTTAACACATATTGTCTTAAATAATATTTACAATAATCCTTGGGAATTAATATATTTAATCTTTTCACAGGTATGAAAATTGAGATACAGAGAGGTTAAGTAATTTTTCCAATTTCTCCAAATAAGGAGAGATGGAATTCAATGGGATCTTCTGGACTAAGAGGCCTGTGCTCTCTATTATATAATTGTTTATACAAACCACTAGAAGAATTGGACAGATTTCTGGTTTATATAGAATATATATCAGCAAGAGAATGCTACATGTCAATAATAATGGGAGTGAGTTTATACGCTAGAATTGTTTACTATATTAACAAACATTTATTTCCAAATGGATAAGAGGAATATAGGTGATGCCAAAAGTATTGAACTAAGCATTTTGGGGAATACAAAGAAACCACACATCTCCCCCAGTATGGAATACTTTATGTAATATAGTATGGAATTCCCCAATATGGAAACATATTGACATATCTGCACACAATAGGAAAGGAAGGGGTATAGTAGGCAAGATGGCTGCTGTGTGGTCTGTGACTTCCCCAGGAAGTCAGTTTATTCCAGGCAAAGACGAGAGCATGTAATAAAGTGTCGCATGCTCAGGATACTTCAAGTATTTCAGGTCACTGAAATATAAGGTTTAGTGTTCAGTGAAATAAATCATACATATTCTATATAATTTAATATAAATATAATGCATAAAGTACCTAACTTAAAATCTTGGAACTATATATACAAATCATAGAGAAGAACATTTTACAAACTATTAAAATTCTAAGGTAATCCCCCAGTCCTATATTTTACCAATGTATGCACAGCTTCATTATAGTATACCAAGAAAAGAACAACTATGGTTGGGCCTATAGTCAACCTAGTAGAAGCTGAAATGCACTGAGACTATGAGAAAATCACGGCCTCTAATACAATCTTCCATGTACTGATAATAACTACATTTTAATATATTAATATCATTTTTTAAATATAAAAATTTGTGAGCTATGGTCTTTATGAAATTGTTTTCTTATTAAAATAAAGCTGTTAAGAATTTATAATGGTAATCTGCTAATCACATTATTTTATAGTAATGTCCAAGAACAATAAATTAAATTAATATACAAACAAACTGCAGGATCTTTAAATATTATATGACAAACATTTCTTGATAATGACATGGTCTGACCAAACAATTTCTTTGAAAATCCACTTAGAATGAGCTATTGTTATACACTGATAAACCACACTTGTGAATGTCTGATTATGGTCTTGGATTTATTCCTGAATGTGCAAATTTCACATCAAATAGGAATAATTTAACACTCTCTTCAAACCTAAAGTCCAAATATAATTGAATGGAGCAGTAATCCTTTACTTGATAAATGACAAAACCTAGCATTTTTATTTTCATTTGGTATGCTGTTGGATATTGACTTAAGATGAGGAAGGTTTGTGTTACTGATTAACAATCAATACTGATCATGAGGTATCAAAAATTTTGTAATTTTCATGGTGATTTTAAATGCATTGGTAAAAATCCATTAAAAAAGGCTAGAATGGAAAATTTGAATGATAAAATAATTTTGGGTTGTTGGCTTATGATATTTTACTTCTTTAAACAATCTTGTAGTTCCTATAGTTCCAACAGCCAATACATATTAATATTACATTCTGAAGTGGACCTCTAAAAGAAATATTAATATAATATTATTGAGAATATTGATCATTGAAATTCTTCCAAATTAAGAAAATTCTCAAATTAATCACTTTTATCCATGGCATTGTGGCCTGATACATTGTTTGACTTCAGAGAAAGTAGCATGTATTATGCATGATATTCAATACCTAGAAAGAATAGGATATCTGAAATTATTATAAATTGGAATTAGAATGTGTCTCATGGATTAAAATATTTTAAAACTTGAAACCAGAAACATTATTGCTAGAAATTCAAGGAAAAATTTATTTAGTGAGGCACTATCCTAATGGAAAGTCAATTTATAGATGGAATGAACACTCAGACAGAACTTCTTTAACTGTGACTTATTCTCCAAGATATTAGAATTTATAGATTTGGAGTATTTTGAAAAACACACTAAAATATTAGTACATATTAACATATTTCTAAATTTACCTCTTTGAATAATTTTAGAGAAAATAAAATTTCATTAAAAAGTCATTAAATTAGTTATACTCTTTATATTTTATGGGTATGCAGAGTTATTATTTTACCTTAGTATATATAAACTTAAGCAATAGTGAATAATTATAAATATACCATAATTATGAACACAGAATAGCACACCATAAAATTTTCAGGACACTTAAATGTTTTTTTGTATTACCCAAAATGCTTAGTTCAATACTTTTGGCATCACCTATATTCCTCTTATCCATTTGGAAATAAATGTTTGTTAATATAGTAAACAATTCTAGTGTATAAACTCACTCCCATTATTAAAAAAACCCAACTGTGTGAATTATCAAGGAGATGATGTTTTATACATAGTATTTTACATCATTGTATTCCCCAATGTGCCTAGCTCATGTACTTTGCATAGTAGGTGCTCAATGACTATTGATTAAATGCAGGTAATTTGATATCTATAAATTACATAAGAACCTATTTCATGCTTCTCACTTGAGTGGAACAGAATAAAATATATTTCAAACAAGGCAGGTCAATTCCTCTTCTTCATTTGTAATCTAGTAGAAGTTAATAGACCCCATAAGTCACTCTCTGGGAATAAGTTACTTAGTTGGGAAGTCATCTTAACTCTTTCAATACTCAACAGACTATTTGGTGTTTTGGAGATTGAGCTGCTATCACAAGGTACTTGGGCAGTGGAGATCCTAATGTTCATTAAGTTTGGGACATGAACTATTATTCAGATGAGCAAGATTCCATTTTAATGTACAATAAATAAAGAAAATTAAATTGCCAATATTTTACCAGTAGTTCAGTATTGTTATTGAAAACAATCTATAAATTTTAAAAGAACTTAGGAGTCAAGCCATTATTTCCTCACACTACTTTTAAGAGTATATGGTTTGATTTCAAGACAAAGCAAAAGGTGTACAAAATGTTCTTTATTAATTGTTCAAAGTTAATATGGTCTCTGAATGTGGTAAGACAGAAACCCAGGAAATAATAGATGACCCTGACATATAAAAGCACATATACACATACACACACAAACACACAGAGCTCCTGAGCATTTAAGATACTAGTGGAATGTATGTTTTAGCAAATAAGAAAAAATTCTTAACAATTTATTTTTGTTTTTCAAAAACCTATCAATTATATTATTGTACTAAAATAATTTCAGCACACACACAATAGTACTCAGAAAACTTGAGCAATACTCATACAATAATGTATCCAAGTGAGCAAAATGATTTGTCATCTTATAAGATAAATACTATATTCTAGGCCTTGTGTTCTAATATAAATAAAGGCATATGGACATTGCTCTTATTCCTTAACAGCAGATGCTGACCTAAAAGTTAATTAAAAAATATCTACAGCTATTTAAGCCTTGTAATTTGATTTTCTTTATAAGTTTTTAGGAATAAAATTTATATAAACTTCTTTCTAAGTTGTTATCTATGTCTACCTAGGTGTTTATCAACTTTGGGTCTATATTTAGGTAGATACGTTAGCAAGTTAAAAGTAGATGTGATTTTAAGTTTCAGAAAATGTAGTCAGGTTGAAAAAAAATAAATTCCTCTACTATTTCACTATTGTGTTTATAAATTTTATCAAGTTAATGAAACTGTAAACCTTGGTTTTCCTCATATATAATATTCACATATTTCATAGAGACTCTCAATTCCATGACATTCTATACATCAATCATTTCCAATCTATATTTCTTCAAGTATTTATTAGATTCCATGATTTCTCATCATAATAATTTCAGTATAAGTAATCTCAATTCCCTTACTTCCTTCTCCTTTTGTTATAACTGCCCATAAATACCAAATTTGCATGAATCCAACCATTTGAATTCTCTACATATACATTTCTGGAATCAGTAAAAATTTTAATTTAATCAATACTTGATCAACTTGTTTGTATCATGGAATTTCAAGGTTCTGGAGATACTTAAAGACAAAGATCCAAGCCCATGTGGATTCAAATGAGGGAGACACATAATAAACAAGAAAATGAGTACAGTTGATAGTAAGTAAATAGTCATGTTTTAAGGGAAAAAATAAAAAGAAGAAAGTATAGGGATTATGTGTCCTATGGTCAAAGGAAGCTTCACTGAGAAGGGAACCTTTACTTAATACCTGAAGGAAGTAAGGATGTAAACCATGCAGATATATGCAGAAAGAGAATTTCTTTCAGAGGGAACAGCAAAGTGCAGAGTCCCCAAGGCAAGAGCAAACTTACCATGTTAGCAAGTAGGCCACTGAGATGAGTTTCTGATATCATCCTTCACCAAAGGAAGCTGAGATCACTAAAGAATAGGCCAGGGAGCACAGAAGATAGGCTTGGGACAGCTTTGCATCCGAGTAAATAAGGAGATGTTTAAGAATATTGGAGATATGTAAACAAGGACACTGACATCTGCTTGAAGGGACTCTAAGCAGTCAAATCTGAGACAATCTCTCTATGTGAAATTAGAGATATATATGTCCTGTTAATGTTTGCATGCAAGAATAAAATGATAAATGGAGGAATAAAAGTAACAAGGAAAGAATGGTAGATTTAAAAAGTGAGTGCTAAAACTTGGAAGTGAAATTTAATAAAAATGTTTACAGAATTAAAGTAACTTCCCTTTTTTTAATTAGCAAGAGGAAAATATTGACTTAGTAGGTAAAAGAAACAAGCCTGTCAAATGCAATGAATGATACTGGATTGGCTCTTGTACATGGAAGAAAAACACCTAAATAGGATATTATTGGGAAATTGATAAAATTTTGATAATAGTTATTATAGTTTTGATAATAGTTATTTCGATTTATATTTCTTAATTTTGATACTTTTACTGTATTTGTGAAAGAGAGAATGTCTTTATTAGGGAATACAAACAAGAATTTAGGGATTAAAGGGCATAAAATCCACAATTTATGTTCAAATTGTTCTGATTATGCACATAGACATGTATGTACATACATAAAACATACATATATATCTTATATGCATACAGCTTCATATTGATGATAAAAAATGGGGAAGATATAAAAAATAAGTGAATATGTTTAAAGTATATTCATGGGTTTTTATATTACTGCTGCAGCTTTGGTGTAAATTTGAATTTGTATCGAAATATATCATTTATTTTCTCTGCTCATTCATCTCCCAAATGAAATTGTTACTTCCTTTTAACATAGTCTTCTATTTTGATGATAGTAAACAGTTAACACATGTTTGTTAAGTACTTGAGAAGAAAGAGATTGTGAAGTAATGAAAGTTTATTTGAAGAAGATTATGTGCTTATCCTTTGATAGTATATATTTTCAAGCATGCTTTCCTGGATAGTTTCTTCTCTGCTTTAATCAAAAACATACTTTAATTATTTTTTCATCAAAGCCATGACAAACTTAACATGTTGTCTATGGGAGGTATTTGTTTAAATCTTTAGTTTGTAATATTTTATGTTTATTTCTTCTAAATTGCTGATTTTTTTCAAATATCAAGGAAATTTTAATGTGTAATTGAGATGAAGAATAATGATAGATAAATAAATAAAAATAGACATAAGAGGACAATGATAATATATTTAGTCCAGGGAAAAAAATTGCTTGCTCTGTTTTGATTTGATTTGTTTGTCCTCCTGCCTCCTACTGTTTCTGACTTAACACGGTGCTTCTTCTAGACTACACTTTTGATAATAGTTAAAAACAATATTTCCAAAGTGACTTTTTTTATTTCTAAAGCAACTGGCAAGATTAAAAATAGCTTTAAGAAATCGTACAACTAGAGACAGAATGATCATATTATTGCTGTTTATTGTAATTGACACTTTTTAAAGACAGTTTTCCACTAAACTATATTTTCAGCGTTAGAGTGAAAAAGGTATCTTGGTTCTACATTTCAAATACATGTATTAAAAAAAATGGGCCAACTTACTTTTTAAATCTAAAATAAGAATTCAAAAGCTTCATTTGTTAAAAAAGGTATTTTGATTTGTGCATTCTATTCAAAGTGTACACTCATTGGCTCTCACATTCACCACAGAGTTTGTGCTGTCATCACCTTAGTCAATTTTAGAACGTTTCCATTGTTCCAAAAGGAAAAAAAATCCCAAACTTCCTTATACTCCCTTATTGTTGTCCCTTAGAATTGATGTATCTTCTTTTCTATTTCTGCAAAAATATTACAATATACTGTTAGCCATAAGTTACATTAGTTACATTAGCTGTAATTTTCCCATCTATCACCATATACGTAATACTTCATAAAGGAAGAACATTCTTACACTATTAACCAATCTGCATCTACCACACAAATCAGTGTTATATAGTCTCTACATTATTCTCTAGCTTCCTTTCAACTGAAATGTGGCATCCACAGATTATCCCTTTCAGTCACAATCACATTTATAAATCAGCAGGGGTAGTTATATCCCTATAATGTATTACCAGGAAGGTTAGGGGAAAAAACACATCAAATGTAAGATATTGGCTATAGTTGGTAATAATGTTTTCTTTCATAGTTTGTCACAATTGTTTCATGACAATGAGAGGTGTTGGTGATGGGGTAAAGTATGAGATCCCTGTATGATGACATGCATGTTTGTTTTGTAAGTTCACAACTTTTAATATAGTTTGCTTATTGTTTATGGTTGCTCATGGATTAATGATAAACTTCAATAAAAAAATTTTAAAAAGGTATTTTATACTTTGATATTTGTTACCTCATGATATATAAATAAAATTAGTTTTTTCATATATTGCAGATTAAAAAATCATGAAATATAGTGCTAAATTTCAAATAATTAGAAATCACAGTTTATATTTTAAAATGCTTTGTAACACCTATTTTCTTTTCTATAGAAATTAAAATTACATAGAAGAGAAAGTCAAAATCTACCAATCAAAGAATTATCACAAAATTATTATCTTTAAATAGAGATCACAATAAAATTGGGTGGATCTGTATAGAAACAATTTCAGAAAATTTACTCCTAAATTTAGAATTTAAAAAATCCTCAAAGTAAACTTGCAATGTCATTATGTGTGTTCCCACAAGTACTAGCTTTTTGTACCAATTAGTTCCTTAACTAACAATCTGCAACAAATTAAATATAAGTAAATGCCTTTAGCATCAAATCAAATGCAAAAGAAAAAATTCACACTGGATCCAATATATACTTAGTGTGAAGTACTATTATAGTTTTAATAATTGTTTAAATAATTAACAATTCTTTAAAAGATTTTGGAACATCTCTGAGTTTCTTATGACTAATATCCTATGATATGTGATACTGCATCATAGTACTCAGGTTATTAGGAAGATAATTTTTTTTCAATCTGAATAAAGTCAGGTATAGTAGAACGTCTGAATAGCATATATATCATGAACTCTTACTCTATCACTATCAACAAGTATTTTTATTTTAAATTTATATTTTTAAATTGATATATAATAATAAAATATATTACAGAAGTTTGGTTTTAGATTTCAGCTTGAAATGTGTATTATTTGTACATATCTTATGTACATATAAGAATTTATCTAAAAAATCCTATGACATGGATATAAGTTCTTAGTATGTTGTTCATACTTCTGTAAATATATCATATCTATGAATTATACATACTATTAGCACATAAATGCACACTTTTAACACATACCACATACATGAAAAAGAGTATTGCCTCTTACTTTGGAAGTATGTTTAATATTAGACAGTCTTCATTTATATAGCATTTAACTGTATTGCAGGCCAGAAAATAGGTATGCATCTATTTCCACTATATTTACCAAATATTGTAATTCATAAACAAAGCTAGGGATGAAGGGTATATGAACTAAAGTGAAGATACCTGGGGCTAGTTCATATTTTCTAAATTTACCTATTTTTATACTGTATGTACGTTTGCTAAAACGGTTGTTAAATAACTCTTCTGCAAATAACTGAATGTAGACATGCACACACTCAAGAATTTCTTGCTTACCAAGGAATCCATGCACTCATTATATGTCATAATCTGTGTTCTTAATCAATATGCACTGTAGTAGCTCTCTATACTTTAAAATTTATTTAGCCCTTTTATTTTTTGGTTTTATTTTGTTCTTTTTTGAGGTAAAGAAGAGGTGAAGAAAACCAGTACATAGCTAACCAAATAATGTCTGCACTCTGGTGTAGATTATCAATGTATAAGTATAGCCATTAAATAAAGCTTTTTGCATGTATTGTTTAATTCTCAGTATTATTATACATTATATTGCAAAAACTGACAGCTTCATATGTGCACCAAGCATATTGTAAATTAATCATACCTAGTCAATGAAGGTATATCCGTGAGAAAACAGGTCCACAGAGAAAAGGTGGCATTGGAGTGGAGTGGGAAAAGTGGACATGGTGGCTGATATGGGTATGGGGAATGACAGGAAGAGATGAGATGTGGAGGCGCCTTTGGGACTTAGAGTTGCCCTGGATGGTGCTGCAGGGGCAATCACCGGACATTGTAAATCCTCCCAGGGCCCACTGGATGGAATGTGGGAGAGTATGGGCCATGATGTGGACCATTGACCATGAGGTGCAGAGATGCCCAGAGATGTACTTACCAAATGCAATGGATGTATCATGATGATGGGAGTGAGTGTTACTGGGGGGGGGGGGGGGAATACTGGGGTGGGGGTGGTAGGGTTGAATGGGACCTCATATTGTTTTTTTAATGTAATATTTTTACAAAATCAATTTTAAAAAAATAAAATAAAATGTTGATAATGAAAAAATAAAATAAAATAAAATATTAATGCTGAAAAAAAAGTGGCTTTTGCATTTTGCTTGAGTGAGATTTGCTTAAGTTTGAGGGGTAGGGTTTACTGTGGTTAGAAAGACTGAAGGAGTAGGAGGAGAAGGGTGTGTTATGTGCATGTGTTTAGGGATGATGGGCAGTAATTCTTTTTTATGGTTCTGACTAAAATTATTTGCTTATTATTTTAAAAGGGATAATGTTATCCTAGGAGAGATTCAAATGTGTGTCTATCAATTATGGAATGAACAGCCAGGTCAAATATGGTTGATCTTATAAGTCAGATAGGAACGTAGAAATGTCCTTTGCTTCTTTTTTTGTTAAGGTCGCTGGGACTGAACCCAGAACTGCATACAAAGGAAGCAGGTGCTCAACCACTGGAGCTACATCCACTCCCCAAACTTTGCATTTTATAATATGAAGGTCATTTGTTCCTTTGACAAGGAGAGATAGATCATAATGAGAAGAAGAAAGCTTGCTTGAAATAGTTTATGAATTGAATATGAAGAGCAAAGGTATATAATGGATTTTTCCAGAAAACTGGAAATGAAATACAGCAAAAAGTGGAGCAGTAGTTCAGAGGATGTTAGGACAGCAAAAAAATTTTTTTTTTCAGAAATCCTGAGTCAAACCCTGTTTTAGCATTTATTTCCCCTATAGTTCCTGATTTCTCTGAATTTGCAAAGAATTGCTTTATTAATCCATACTTTTATGATTGATGAACATTCCTTTTTTTTTTCTTTAGGAGACACACAGGAACTGAACCTGGGAGGTTCATGTGGGAGGTGGACACTCAACCGCTTGAGCTACATCTGCTCCCGGAGCCTTTCTTTTTAATCCGACATTACAGTTGCATCAGTCGTGAGGGTTGTTCAGGTTATCTAATCTGACTCCGTTTTTGTGTATAAAACTTCATTGGCACACAGACACATACAGTCCTTTGAGTATTTTCTATGGCTGCTTTCATGCTAAAACAAGAACTGTGTAATTGCAACAGAGATCTTAGCACCTGCAAAACCTAAAATATTTACCATATGTTCTTTTACAGAATAAGGACAACAGAAGCTAGGAGAGAGGCATGGGGCAGATTCTTTCCTAGAGACTCAGTGTCTCTAACAACTGGATTTCATATTTTGGACCTCTAGACTGTGAGAAAATACATTCCTTTTGTTTAAAGCTACCCAATTTTTGGTACTTTGTTATGGCAGCCCTAGGAAACTAAAAAAAAATGTCAATATAAGATTATTAAAATAACTTCTCTGCCACTTCTGAATTTCTGAAGATAATAATTGATAACAGATTGAGAAATGATTTGGAATGAGCTATCTGCGCCCTAAAATAAGTATTTTATTTTGTGTTGCTTAAATCACCTCTTAACTGGAGGTTACTGATTTTCACTGCCCATCTGCACTATGAGTCACAAGAAGTCATACATGTCAAACACACACACACACAAACACACAAACTTTGCCCTGTGATTTGAGAAAAAGAAGAAAGGAAAATCTTTAACTAAACAAAAGACCCTGTGGTCAGTTCCTTTTGAGTTTACGAGTTTTTATAATATCAAACCGTTTCCCTTGAGAACTAAAAATGTAAGATTAAAAGTACCATGGAAGACAAGAAAAAAATGATTATCTGCTAAAGAAAAGAGTGTAAATAAATTTAAGCAGTTATCAGAACTAAAATATTTCGTGTAATATTTTGGAAATTTCTGTTTTCTGAAATTTGTTTTTCTCCTATATTTTACTTTTAAAATATCATTGCATAAAGAAAAAAAAGATCCATAGTGTTTATTTGAAAATACCTATTAATGTGATAAAGGACAAAAATAAGTAAGATTAATAAAGAGAAATTAAATATAACAATTGCAAGTGCTGAAATTAGAAATATGGTTAGGACAAGATTGTATGTAATTATTAGAGCACATCTTTTTATCTTTTTAAATTGTCAAGGAAATAAATTATATCAAAGCTAAATATACATCACTAAAATTTACCCAAACTGAAGCTGAAACTTTACCAACCAAATAGCACCAAAGAGATTGTACACACAATTAAACACTGCTTATTGAAACAAAGACACAAATACAATATTTGAAACTGAGAAAAACTAACTTAGAATAAGATTTTCCCTGAATCATTTTAAAAAATCCAGTGCCTAAAAGGCTAATTTTTTCCAATCAATTTTATTCATTAGCAGATCTTTCATTCCAAAACTACACAAAGATAATGTGTGTGTGAGTATGTGTATGTATTCAACAATTGCCTTCCTAAAAATATATTCCAGCCGCTTTTCATAAAAATAAATATTTTGGATGTTATGTGGAAGGTCTTAGGGAGAGAAGATGCACACACAAATAGCAGCCAAAAATGCATGAAAGGACAGCTTTGTTAGAGTAAAGGGCCTGGGAGTAGGGGAGAGAAGGAAGAATGAAGGTTGCAGGTGGCCAGGGCTTACCTAACCTAGGCTCCCATGAGGGTCAGTGTAGGGGATGCGAGAAGAACATACGGGTCCTGAGCTCTTGCCTTTATTGTGATCCTAGGGGAGGAGTGATGTTTTCCCAAGGATGCTTGGGATTGGCAGTTTTAAACTATGCACTGCAAAGGGCAGAAGCAGCAAGACCCATTGGAAGAAGCTGAGGGAGGCATTCATCATGCAGACCTTATGGAGCCAAATGTCTTTCTAGTTGTCATTACAACCATGGCAGGGTTGACTGGGGTGGTTGCTCAGAAAGGGAATTTACGCCTAGGCCAGGGAAAATGGTGAGACAGCAAATATAATTTATTTTGCACCATTACAGTATTCTGTAATGCTCCTTTACTATCTTTGAATAAAACTCATAGATAAATGATAAAGTAACTCTACATATACACACACACACACACACACACATACATATACATATTACCCTAATTGCTATATTAAGAATAAAGGCAGCTAATTTATAATAATACATTAAAATAAATACATGTTCAAGTATTAGTTCACTAGAAAACAAAATCATATATTTGTATTTAGAGTCAGATGCTATGCTAATGGGAAATATCACCACAAATGTGACATTTACAAATGCAGACCCCTAGATATAAGTGTGTTGGACTTAAACATCACTATTGGTGTTTCTGGTGGTAAAGGGATTTTAGGAAATGACCAACAACTTAACAAATTGTAGACTCTCCTATCCTATGTTCTTTGAAAAATGAGTTTATTTAAATTCAAAAATAATATATTTTTGCATAAAATGTTTTTAGAGTCTATATTACCCAAATGTCCACTAAGACACTTGAAAACCTATTGAGATGGACTGAATGAATTCTATGATTTCCATCCCTCTCAAGGGCATACATTTTCCCCCTCCCCCCAACTTGCTGTTTTGCTGTCTATGTCCATTTACTGTGTGATTTTCTGTGTCTGTTGCATTTTGTCTTCTCTTCTTGTTTTCTCCTCTAGGCTTCACCAGGATTTGGTCCTGGGAACCTCCAATGTGGGAGAGAAGTTTCCTGTCACTTATGCCACCTCAGTTCCTGCTTTCTGTCATGTCCCATCTTGACTCTCTCCTCCATCTCTTATTTTGTTCTATCATCATCTCTTTTAGTTGCATCATCATCCAACTGCATTACTTGCCATGCAAGATTGGCTTGCTGCACAGGCCTGGCTCACCTTTCCCAGAAGCCCCGGGAATTGAAGCCCAATCACTTGAGCTACATCCATTTCCCAAGGATATGCATTTTTAATTATATTTCTCTCTGTTATTTGGGATCTAACTACACGTAACTTTAATACAAGATATTAAAAATTATGCATTTCCAACATTATTGATAGTATTTTAAAAAGAAAAATACTTAACAATTCCAGCTTTAGAACATTAACTCTAGGTGGTTGTTGACAGAAAGAGACATCTATAATGGAGGGGTCTAACAATAAGATCCTGATTCTAGGATTTTTTGAAATGATTATTTTGGGCATTAAATCATATGCCCCACAAAAGACATGTTTAGTTCCCAACCATTGGTACTATAGTTGTGAAACCATTTGTAAATAGGACCTTTGAAGATGTTATGAGTTAAGGTGTGTCCAAAGTAAATGAGAAGTGAGACTTAATCTACCATGGCTGAAGTCTTTATAAGCAAAAAGAATTGGACACAGAAAGAGAGAAGCCACAAGTTGCACCCAGAATCTGGGAATTAACAGAACCTGGACGAAAAAAGAAAAGTCACTGCCATGTTCATTGTCATCTGATGGCTAATTCAAGGATTGAGAATGGCAGGCAGCCAGCCCCAGAATGCAACAGTGGTTGGGAGGAGAAGGCATCGCCTTGTTAATGCCTTGATTTGGGATGTTTCCTAGCCTCAAAGCCACAAGCCAATAAATGCCTGCTGTTTAAGCCAAATCCATTATCTGACATTTGTTTTTAGCAGCCAGGAAACTAAAACAATTATTCACTATATTAAGAATATTAATACACCACCAGGAGTGCCTAGGGGAGAAATAACTTCAATACAACCACAGATACAACAGTAAAATACTTGATTAACCAAAGTCAGCAGCTTAAATTGCCCTGAGAAATGAATGAATAAGCACCACAAATGAGAAAGATTTACCTTTTTAAGCAGCCAAGTCAGCACCTGCACATCCACGTGGACTGACGGAATATCTAGATCAAATGTATGACACAGAGAAATACCCAAGGTTTTGCAACACAGTAATTTTAAAGGGAATGTAGAAGCAATATAAAACACAGTAAAATTAGTAAGGAAATCAAAACGTATGCCAGAATATATTGAAGACAGTTCTTTATTTGATAATTTTATGAAAATTCTTTATTGGCCAGAGAAAATGATACATCTACTGCTTAAAGAAGGTATTTTATGAATAGTGACTTTAGAAAATAATCTCGTAATCAGTCAGTGCATGAAACCTCTGATCCTAAGGACTTTCTTAAAAAAGAAAACACTACTCCTTCAGAAGCCTGAATTAAAAATGGCTATTTTTGATTCATACACATTTTAAAATTAATGAATTTGGAAGATATGACACTTATTATAGATATGACACTACATCATAGTTTTAGAAACAACCAAGAAGATATTTTTCAAATATTGTAAAGAATAAGAATTTTTAAAAAATGTGTTAAGATATTAGAATTGCCACAATACCAAGTGTTTTAGGATGATTGTCTCTGCCAGAGATAGAGATACAGACTTGTAAATATGAAAGGGGAATTCACATAGAACTCAGGTCAAGAGCCCTTTTTTTGGTGCAGAAAATGAAAATAATTATATATAGTTTTCTTAATTCTACATAGTTTTCATATTTTAAATAAATATTTCAAGAGTCATGTAAAATTTAAAACTTAAAAGTAAAAATGTATTTGTAAAGCATATTAATTCTTCCATTAACTAGTTACCACATATACACTAAAATATTCCACCCCAATTTTCCCTTGGGTTCCAACCTCATCTCCAATGCTATGTCGAGAACAAACCAGGGGAAATTAAGAGTACAAGTTGGAAGATGATTTAAAAATCCAAGTTTGAGATGATATGGTTTGGGCCATTGTGTTACCATCAGAAATCATGAAGAAGTTGGAATCTGCATATATTTCAAAAGTCAAGGCAACAGGATTTCCTTAAACACTGGATATAGTATATGATATTCTAAAATGTCTTTAGTAATTCCAGGTTGTTTAGTGTGAACAATTGGATGAATGTAATTCCCAATAAATTAGATGCCGAGCCTTGCAGGAAAAGACCTTTGAGAGGAAAGATCAGGAATTCTGTGCTGGCTATATAAATTTGAGATACCTCTTGTACATCAAGTAGACATGTCAAATAGGCAAATGGATATAAAATTTGGTGGGAAGGGGTAAATCATTAAGTAACATATATGGATTCATTAGTGATAGCAACATATCTTGCTGGAAAACCTTGATTCCCCTGTTGTTGAGAAAATATGAATGCCCTTGAGATTAGGTTCTTGTCCTAGTATATCTTAAACTTTAATGAGTAGCACTTCCAGAAAAACACTTAGAAGTAGATTTCACTCATTTTAAATAAATGCCCTTTTTGCCTCTCCCCATTGCTTTCTTATTCTTGCTTCAAGCACAAATATACCCGCTAGAATTTTAAAGGTTGTCTTTCACTATGAGGAGGCCACCTTGAACATGAAAGGCCAAAGGAAATCAAATCCTTGCTGTCATTATGAAACCATCATGCAAGTTCTGTATTGCCTGCCTTCATTCTGTATGAGACACTTCATTCTTTATGAGACAAGAAGAGATTCTTAATTTAATTAAAACACAAACAAAACTCTGTATTTGGTTGTCCCTTAGTAGAAACTGAAAAAAAGGCTTAGCAAATATACTAAACCTAATCTCTTCAATTCTTCCACAATCTTTGTTTTTCCTACATTCTAGTAAATAGTAAAAAGCTAGAAAACTTATTTATTTTTCCATTTTTCACCTGTAATGATCACTCCTAAATTAAACCATTAACCAGGTTCTGTAATTCTGTTAGTTCGACAACTAAATATTTCTAAAATAGAAAGCAAAACAAAAATTAAATGTTGCAATTACTGTTAGACAGTATAAAAGATTTCCTAATTCCTCTCCACAACAGACTACTACTATCTCTTATTCTTTTCCAATCTTAATAACCAGCTCTTAGAGCTGTTTTAAAAATATAGGAGTTAGATTTAATTTATCTTTTTTTATTGTGTCTAGCCAGTAATTTAACTTCATTGTATGAATCTCTAAAATATATCCTAATCCTTTTCATCATCCTTACTTTTATTTATAGCACAGAGTACTATCTGAATTTGTCATATTCATTCACTAGCTTACTTATTTGTTGTTTGTCTCCTTCCCCAAATAGGGCTCATGAAATTAAGTTCCATGACTGTTTTGTAAATATTCCTGTCTTTAGTGCATGGCACAAAGTATGTATTTAACATAACTTCTGACACAAGAAATACATGTGTCGTGTGTATGTGATGGTTATGTCATGTGTCAATTTGTCTACATTATGATATCCAGTATTTTGGTCAAAGCAGCCTGACGTGATTGTTATTGTAAGGTATTTCATAGAAGGATTTAAACCATTAGCTAATTACATCTATAAATTATTACATCTAAAATCAACAAAGGAGATTGCCTTCAGCAATGAGAGGAGTCTCCTTGACAAATCAGTTGGAAGCATTACAAGAAAAACTCAGAATTTCAACAGTGAGAAAGAGAGAAAATGAAGAGTTTCTATTTCTACTTTAGACAGTCAGCTTCACCTGAGGATTTCATTCTCACCTTCAGTGGAGTTCCAACTTGAGGCTTATCCTGGGGAATTCTTCATCTTCATTGAGGTTTCCCATTTAAGACATGCCCTACAGAATTTAGATATGACAATCCCTATGTTTGCATGAAATGATTCCTGTGTAACAGTTACACACACACACATATGTGTATGTACTGTCGATTATGTTTCTCTGGTGTACCCTAATACAATTTCTTGTACCAGATATTGGAGTCTGCAATTGCAAATACCTACAAATATGGAAATGGCCTTGGTATTGAGTAAAAGGGTAGATGCTGGAAGAATTGTGAAGAATTAAAAATGAGTGAAGAGACAACCATCAAGATGGCAACAGAGTAAGGAGCTCTTAGAGTCAGCTTGTGCTACAGGGCAGTTAGTAATTGCCCAGAGCTATATAAAGCACCTGTTTGGGGGGCTCCAGGAAACCAGAAGAGCATCCTACAACATCCTTAAAAGAATGGAAAGAGAAGACTGCCCATCTGAAGAGAAGATTTGTAAGTAGAGTCCTCCACCCTCCTGAGGTCAGTGCCCATCCTCCACTGGTGGCACAAGACGCCTTGGGAGCTATTCGGCAGCTGGAATTGGAAGCTCCACTTCCCAAAAACTGAGAAGGAAGAGATGGTTGGGCACCAACGTCAGCTACTGCTCAGTAAATTCAGCAGGCTAAAGTATAATCCTAAGAATAGCTAAAGTTTGAACCAGTCCCAGTCAGAAACAGGCCAGTAACTGCCATCTTAACTCTGCCCCTGGCACAAAGGAAAGTGGGCAGACTGAAAATCACAGTGCTGGCAGATACAGGCTTCTTTCCATCCAGATCAGATTGCGGGCCTAGCATAAACCCCAGCCCCACCTCTGGAAGGGAGGAAGCTGGCAAGACCTGTGCCAGCCTCTCCAGGAAAATACAGGCCATGTCATGAAGGCTGGTGATCATCTTATTCTGGTGGTGCAAGTCATGCTGGGAGCTGTTTTGTGGCTGGAGTTGGAAGCTTCATTTCCTAAACACAGAGGAAGGAGAGAGGTTAACCACCAGTTTCAACTACTGATTAGTAAATCTGGCTAGCTAAAATATAACCAAAAGAACAGCTAAAGTTTGAACCTGCCCAATTTGGAAAGCAGTTGGTAGCCACCATTTTGACTCTGCCCCCAGCATGAGGGGAAGCTCGACTGACTGAAAATCACAGTGATGGTAGAGACCCATTTCTCTCACCCAGATTGGACTATAGCCCTAGCCTAGGCTTCAGTCCCACCTCTAGTAGGGAGGAAGCTAGTGTACCTTGCACCAGCCTCTCTGGGTAACTGCAGGAACATCTGGCTGGCACAGACTGAATAGTCAGAAATCTACAGGGGCAACTGCAATCATTTTGGTACCATGAGGCATAGATTGCTGCCACCACCTGCAGCTCCATCCCTGCCCCAGGTAGGGGAGAAAGAGGCTTGAAGTTTCATTAGTCTTTCTGGACAATACAGTCTAGGCCTGCACAACTTGGATTATTACACACAGCTGTGACTCTGTCTCTATCCCTAACAAAGGAGAAAGTTGGGAGAAGTTTCATCAGTCCCTGGGGCAATGAGGGCAGATTGAGCCTCTACAGTTTACAGTACCAACTACCTCCTTTGCTCCTACTATACAACCAGTAAGAGAGAAAGGGCAAGAAAGCCCTAAATTAAAGAAAGAAACTCACCCAGAATAAATATATCTAGTAAGCCAGATGCTAAGATGCCAACAAAAAATTACAATCCACACCAAGAAACAGGAAGATATGGCCCAGTTAAAAGAACAAAATAAGACTGCAGATGACATAAAGGAGTTGAGAAAATTATTCATATGAAGGAGGTAATGACTTGTTGCCAGAAGAAAATAAGACATGATGTAATCTAGGAAACAGAACAAGAAAAGAATGTTCTTTGTTAAGACTCCCTTGGTCAACAGGCCAGATTAGTAGAAAGAAAAAAAGTCACTTTGAATAGTTAAAAGATAAATGGCCTATCCCTGTTTCTAAGGATAAGATAACAACAATAAATCTGTATGGGCTTTTAGTATACCGACTTACTCTATAAATAGGTAACTGAATAGAAATAAACTTGTCTGTAGGCATTGACTTGCAGATCCTCTGATCCCTTCTGTCTTGCCTTTCATTCCCGATACCCTTTGGGCTGGATGCAGCAATCATAGATGTTCAAACAAATCTCCATAATAAATTCAATGAGATGGCTAAAAAGATTAAGGCTATTAAGAAGACATTGGATAAGCACAAAGAAGAATTGGAAAGCATATATACAAAGAAATATAGCAGGACTTATGGGAATGAAAGTTGCAATAAATGAAATTAAAAGTACACTGGAATCATATAATAGCAGATTTGAGGAGACAGAAGAAAGGACTGGTAAGATTGAAAAATGGCCTCTGAATTGAACATACAAAAGAACAGATGAGAAAAGAATGGGAAAAATTAAACAAGTTGTCAGGGAACTAAATGACAGCAAGATATGTGCAAACATATGTATCATGTGTGTCCCAGAAGGAGAAGAGAAGGGAAAAGGGGCAGAAGAAATATTTGAAGAAATGATGGTAAAAATTTTCCCATCCCTACTGAAGGGCATAGATATCCAATGTCAAAGACAAAGAGAGAATTCTGAGAGCTGCAAGAGAAAAGAAATTATACCATATAAGGGATACCCAATAAGATTAAGTTGATTTCTCATCAGAAAGCATGAAGGCAAGAAGAGAGCGGTGTGATATATTTAAGATACTGCAAGAGAAAAACTTCCAGCCAAGAATCTTCCAGCAAGATTGCCTCTCTTCTTTATCTTTTTAGATTTTTAAAAATTTAATTGCCTTTTTGTAAAGATACATAGATCACAAAAAATATTACATTAAAGAATATAAGAGGTTCCCATATAACCCACATCCACCCCACCCCACTCCTCCCACATTAACAATCTCTTTCATCATTGTGGCACATTCATTGCATTTGGTGAATATATTTTGGAGCACTGCTACACTCCATGGATTATAGTTTACGTTGTAGTTTACGCTCTCCCCGAGTCCATTCAGGGGGTTATGGCAGGATCTATAATGTCCAGCATCTGTCCCTGCAATATCATTTAGGCAAGTCCTGAAAATGCCCCCACATCACATTTCTTCTTCCCTCTCCCTGCCCTCAGCAACTACCATGGCCACTGTCTCCACATCACTGATACAATTTCTTCGATTACTAGAGTCACAATAGTTCTATAGTAGAATACCAGTAAGCCCACTCTAATCCGTATTTTATTCCTCCATCCTGTGGACCCTGGGATGGTGATGTCTACTCCACTTCAAAAATGAGAGAGGGCTTAGATCCCACATGGTTGACGGATGCAATTTTCCTGCTTGCATTTGTAGGCACTCTCAGTTTCCTGGTGTGGTGGTTGACTATCTTCACCTACCTTTTAGCAGACCTGCATAAGTCCAATGAGCCAGAGAGTAGGAGTTGCAACTCTATTGAGGCTCAGGGCCCAGCTGGCTCATAGCCAGTTCAGAGATTCAAGTCTCCTAAGTATACACCAACCCAGCACCAACCACAGATTCAGTACAAGTGACAGAAGAGGCATGAGTGGAAAGGTCACATCTGAGACCAACTCCATCACACTCAGGAGCACAAATTCCAAAGTAGGGCCCACCTACAAGGCACTGAAATATGATGTATTGTTCCAATATTAAACTCATCCTAAACAAGATTAATGCTATTTGAATTTTCCAGCCAGGAATCTTACATCCAGCAAGGTGGTCTTTCTAAAATGAGGGTGAGTTTAGAATATTAACAGATAAACAGAAACTGAGAGAGTTTGTAACCAAGAGACCAATTTTGTAGGAAATAATAAGGGGTGTAGGTAATACTAAGGGGTGTGTCTTTTCTGAAAAGAAAAGACGGGAGAGAGAGGCTTGGAAGAGAGTCTAGAAATAAAGATTGTATCTGTAAAAGTAACCAAAAGTCTCGAAAGAGTGGTGAAAATAAAATGACAGATGAAACTCAAATATTTTGAAATTTACCTAACAAATGATGTAAAGCACTTGTATTCAGAAAACTACAACACATTGTTAAAAGAAGAAAAAAAAAGACTAAATAATTGGAAGAAAATTCCATGGTCAAAGATTGGAAGACTAAATATCATTAAGATGTCAAATCTACTCAAATTCATATATGGATTCAATGTAATCCCAATGAAAATTCTACAAGCATTTTTTAAATAAATGGAAAACCTGATTATCAAATTTATTTGGAAGGGCAAGGTGTCCTAAATAGCCAGAAACATTTTAAAAAGGAAAAGCAAAGTTGGAGGAGTCTCACTTCCAGACGTTAAGTTATATTACCTAGCTGCAGTGGAATTGGCATAGAAACAGACACACAGATCAATGGAACCAAACTGAAGGTTCAGAAACAGATCTTCACATCTATGGTCAAGTGATTTTTGATAAGCCTGTCAAATCCTCCTAGCTCAGACACAACAGACCATTCTATAATTGGTGCTGAGAGAACTAATTATCCATAGCCAAAAGAAGAAAAAAGAACACCTATCTTACAACTTGTACAAAAATTAACTCAAAATGCATCAAAAACCTAAATATAAAAGTAAGAACCTTGAAACTTCTAGAAGAAAATGTAGGAATATATCTTCAAGACCTGGTAGTAGATGGTGGATTCTTAAAGGAGATAAGAGGAAGACTGTGATGGGCTGCTGATGCTTAATGTATGTAGAAGTTTTAATGATCTTTATTGTGAAAATGTGGAAATGTATGGAGTTGATGGTAACATATTATAATGATTAACGGCTTGTTTATAAATGGTAATGTGGCAGAAGAGGGTAGTCTAGGGATGTAAATGTCAATTGAAAGAAAATTAAAGGATAATCTAGGGACTGACTAACACAGTATACAAACACAGAGGTAGATGTGAATATGGTTGATGGTACAGATGCAAGAGTGTCCTTTTGAGCTAGAGCAGGTGTGCATCACTATTGCAGGGTGGTGTGCATGTGACAAAGCATGCGAAACATATAACTGGAGTGACTTATGGACTGTGGTTAACAGTAATAATGTAATATTTGTGCATATATGCCAAAGATGTACTGTGGCGATAATGGGGTAGTGTGGAAAAAGTGTGCCAAATGTATGCTATAGAACTGGTAGTAGTCTGATAATATTATATAAGAATCTGTAATGAATGTTCTACCATGGTGTGGTATGTTAATAGGTGTTATATAGGAATCCTGTACATGTGCATGATTGTTTTGTAAGTTTACAACTTCATTCATTAAAATATACTAAAATATAATAATAGGGTGGGTTGGGGGAAAATGCACCAAATGTAAGATAAGGACTAGAATTAGTAATAAGATTTTGACAATAATCTTTCATAATTTATAACAAATGTCTCACAACACGGCAAAGTGTTGGTGGTGGATTGACGAATGGGACCCCTGAATTATGTTATGCATGTTTGCTTTGTAAGTTCACAATTTTTACTATATACTGACTGTTTATGTATGTTCATGTATAAATGATATGGTAATAATAATAGGTTGAGTTGGGGGAAAACTACACCAAATGTGAGATACCTTGGTTAGTAGTAATATTCTGAGGATGCTCTTTAATTATTAGTTAAAAATATTTCACGACAATGCAAGATATTGTTGGTAGGGTGAGGTGAGGTGTGAGAGTCTTGTATGATATTATGTATGTTTGTTTTATAAGTTCACAACTATTACTATACACTTATTGCTTAAGTTTGTTTATGTATGTATGATATACTTCAATAAGTTTTAAAATGGAAGAAAATGAGTGAGGAGTTGTAGTGAAAGTTTATATTGTCTTAGAGGATACTTAATTTATCATAAATAGAATTTTGATAGAAATATGGACATTAAAGTTATTTTTGGCAATGTCTTAGAAGGAAAAAAGTGCATAACTGAAAATGGTGAAAAAGGTGATCTTTATTTAAATTGACAGAGAAATGGTTGAAATTGTGTTCTGTATGGAGGCAAGGCAGAACTTGTAAAGGATGAACTTGGGTATTCAGCTGAGATTTATAAGCTAAGTGTCAAAGGTGCTACCTGGTTTCTCTCTTCAGCATATAGTAAAATATGAGAAGGGGATATATTGAAAACCCAATTCTTAAGCACAAAGATTCCAGAAAATGGTGATTTTGAAAATTCTCAGCTTTGCCAGATAGTGTGCTCTGGAGACTAAGCCAGATACAGCTCAATCAGAAACCTTCCTGAGCTCTAGAAAGTTAGTCCCCAGAGAAAAGGAATCCATGTACAGGTTTAACTAAACAATTCTTTGCTAAAGTGGATGTGACTGAACATGTATCTGGTCAGTCATTGTAGTGGATGTCAGGATTAGAAATGTAGTTATCCAGGAAGGATCTGTTGTATTGTCTGATGGTTTAGACACCCTGGAACTGAGTGCAAATCCAACAAGGTTTTATTAAATTTGTATGACTAGAAGCAAAACCTAAAAGGAACAGAAGAGGGATGAATTGAAAGAATTATCACATCAAGGTCAAAGTCATGGAAGTCAAGGTACTGAAGAGATCACCTCAAGCCAAGAGAGTGGGCCCTCCCACATGTGTGTAAAGGGCAGGTCCACCTGTGAACTTGAAAGGGACTGTCCTTGTGTCCTATTGTTCAGGGAGGATTCTGCCACCCCACTTCCCAGAGATGGTGAGGCCTGTACCCTGACATTCTCAGAAAGCCTGACTAACTTCCCAATGCTCAGAGATATTGGGGCCTTGCCATATAAAAGTAATTGTCATAACAAATCAATAGCAGATTGGATCAAAATAAATTCATCACTTGAAAGCAGATTCAACACCATGATGGTTTAATACTCGATGCAATTTATTTGCTTGCTTAATTCCAAGCTGCCAACAAAACCAATAATCAATAGCTAGGTCAAGAGCACACAATACATTTAAAGGTAGAGGATCCCAGACACTCTAAAGTCCATCAGTTCAAGGGCCAACAGAAGGCAGGCAGTTACCTCTAATGATAAGCTCAGGAGCAGAGTCAGTGGAGGGTCTAAAGCTGTCTGTGGGAAGCATTCATGATAGTGGAGTGGCGAGGTCCGCAGCAAGCCTTGCAGCACAGCAGATTTTAGAGTCAGGGTCAGAGTGACAGGGGGTCACCTGCCTCTAACTGATGTACACCAAAGCAGCATCTGAGTTTTATGCCTCAGAATTCTCATTGTCAAAGGTTTTATCACAAGAGTGTCTTTCTTGGATGACATCAAGCCAGTCCATACTATATCTTTGTCTGAATGCCTAGTTATCACCTGTTATAAAAACTGTTTTACTCAATATGTTTGCATTTTATCTGTGGTCAACATATATACAATATTTTGGAGACTCAAAATCATTAATATCATTTCAATACACAACAATCCTGACCCCATATTCAGGGAGAGCATGGCTAGTGCACAAGCACTTTGAAGGGTGGATTGCTGCTCTGTCTGAGCCAGATGGCAAAGCATCAAACCACAGATGTCTCTCAGACCTTGGGATTTAAAGGAAATTCCCTGCAGGGTTTTGGATTTGTTTAGAACCTGTGACCCACTGTTTCCCTTCCAACTTCTCCCTTCTGGAATGGGAATTTCTGTCCCATGCCTGCCTGAGAATTATATTTTGGAAGCTTACAACTTATTTTCTAGGTTTTACATGTCTGCAGACAGACAGGAATTTTATTTCAGGACAGACCACACCGATAATTAATTTTGATGAAACTTTGTACTTAGCATTGTTACTGAAATAATTTAAGGCTTTTGAGATATTGTAATGAAATTAATGTAATTTACATGTGGGAAGGACATGACTTTTTGGGGTCCAGAGGGTAGTTGTTGAGGATTGAATCATGTCTTTCACAAAAGGCATGATCAGGTACCAATCCCTGGTCTTGTGGTTATGAACCTATTTATTAATAAGACCTTTGAACATGTTATTGTTTAAGGTGTTCCCAAAATGAATGAGGGGGCTTTTATCCAATATATGTGAACTCCTTATAATGAAAGGAAATTGGATACAGAAAAAGAGAAACCACAGAGAGAAATGAAAATCTGGAAGTCATTGGAAACTGGAAGAGAAAGAAATTGCTTCCAAGTACATTGTCCAAGTATCCCCAAAGATTGCCTGCCAACCACAAAATCTGACCCTAGGAGGAGGTGAGCCTTCAGGCCTCTATAGCCATGTGTCAATAAATTCCTTCTCCACTAACCCATTTTATGGTACTTTTAAAATAAGCTTGGAAACTTATACAATGTGCATGTGGTAATATATGTATTTTCAATACATATTTTCATTTACATACAGGAAAGAGGGGAATGAACAAAGGAGTTTTACACTTAAATATGACATAATTATAAGTCTGAGAAAGTTATCACTGAACTGGACTGAGTTCTTCTGAATGTGACTCTTTGAAGTACTCAACTAAGAAGAATATGGGTTCAAGATTTTTTAAAAAAGTAAATTAAAAATTTCATATCAGAATCTTTGACTGAAAAATTGATACAAGCAACATTATTCCAAGTAATTTACTCAAGTGTCTTATTCAGGAATATAATCAGTATTTTGAAAATGTGAAACTTTCAAATTGGGCTTAATACAATGATGTTAGTATAAGATGTCAAGATTTCTTAAAAATTGGAGAGTGCTCAAAAGATTGCACAACATTTTTTCAGTACTTGATATTCATCTAACTGAAGGCAAAAAATTCTACAAATTATTGGTTGTGTTAAAAAATTATATCATATTTCCTTAACAAAGCATAAATAAGTAACTATTTTCTATAGCCAAACAGAGAAGGATGAATTAAGACTCTGTCAGCCACTGTCTCCCAACTTAAAACACTCAAATTTTGAAATAACAATTAGCTATATGATGAAAGTGAGCAGTCCCTCCATAATATTATCAGCAATTTTGATTTAAGATCCAGGGTTCTCTGATGGTGTCTGCATACTTTTTTGCCTTTTGCAGATTTTCTATTTTCTAAATATAAAACATAAGTAAAAATAAAAAAACAGCTTGATGAATATTGACAGTCTGTGAAACATTACATTTTTCCATTTATTATTATTAAATAATTATAAAAAAGATTGCTAAAGATCATTATGTATTATTATGTTTCATTTAAAATATTTTGTCAAAATGCAAGTTAAAATAGTGAATAAAAAATTACCCATTAAAATTAAATTATGTGAACTTTTACTCAGAAAATGTTAATGTATGTATTAAGATACATTCTTGCTTTGAAACTGTGTGCCTCTTAAATTGTAAATTCTGTGTGTTTGTTCTTTTGAAATTATACTGGCGGTTATTAAATTATTAGTTCAAACTTAATGAGTTTAGTCCTGAATCCAGATACTTAATCATGCTATATGATATTCATTATACCTTAACTTTGCTGAATTTATACCCTAGGTTAATGAAAATGTCACAGTCAAAATATATCAATGATCCATTTGTAGAAATGATGCTACATTTTGGTGGGTTTTCTCATTTTTACACCAATATCTTCTAGACAAAATTAAGGCCTTAGCTCAAAGAATTTGATTAATCATATGACATATAGAGATAATTCAATACTGAGAAGTTCTGTTTATATCTATAAGAATTTTTCTGGCTCCAGCCTGCCACTGAATATCAGACTGTCTTTCAATGTTTCAGATGGATGCCCATCAAGCATCTGATTGAAAATTCCAAGACTAGAATTGCTTACTTTTTTCAAGGGATTTTCCCCAAAATTTGGACTGTGAAAATTATTGAAGCAAAGCAGAACAATCTCTAATTTTCAGCTATCTGTACTAGTGTAGACATTCCAAATTTTTAAAAATTATTATTTCCCCTAGGTTTTCCTGTTCTATCAGCACATTATTTTCATGATCTTTTGTTTGGGGTTTCAGGTGTAGAAGAGGAAGGAAGCAAAAGCTGACAATCTTCTTAAGACACAGAGCTGGGACAGGCACAATTATCTTCTGCCACATAGTATAGTCAAGGCAAATCACAAAGACAGACTGACTTCTAGATGTGTGGAGTAACTTATGAATACAAGAAGGTAAGGAATTGATGATGCCCATCTTTGTAGTATATCAGCCACAATCTATTTTGTGTTAGATTTTAATAAATCAAGCATGAATTCCTAATTTTGTAATAATAAAATTCTTGATTAATCAAATGGAAGTCAATGGCATTTCTAGGGACAAAGAGAGCTATCACTTAATGGCAAAAGAGTAAATCAGGAAATCATTATATTTTTAAATTTGTATGCACATATGATATAATCACCTCAAAATAGGTAAGTGAAAAGACAATAAACCTAAAAATAGAAATAGAAAATTCACAATCACACCTGGAGGTGATAGAACAAACACAAACACACACAAATAACAATGTTATAGAAGTTCTAACACAATTAACATACTCCAATCGAAATATATAAAGCATTGGGACATATAAAGTTGAAGAGCACATTTTTAAGTCACATGATCATATAATAGGTGATAAGCCTTGAAAATTTTGAGGCCTCAAGAAAATTTAGAGTCCTTTCTAGAATGGTCTATAACAGTAGAGAAATTAAAGAAGTTGAAAATGTGGTAAATGAGCAATCACCAAATGTCTGTGACTTAAATAATATTCTTTGATGTAATCCAAAATCAAAGAAGAAAACCCATTGGGAATTAAAATATTTTTAACTACATGATTAAAAAAAAGATAAAAAAAGATAAATCAAAACTTGCTGTAACCTGAGAGGAAAATTCCTTAATGCATGTAGGAAAAGACTGACAAAAAAAAAAAAATACAACTGTCTAACCACCTTAAGAAGTTAGAAAACAAAAATTAGGAAGTTAAATTCGAAGAACTTTGGAGAAGGAAATAAAATAGGAAAACATAATGAGAAATCAGCAACATCAAATTTGATTCTTTAAAAAGATAAAAACTGTGACTCAATATTTAGTAAAATGTCAGAAAATGCTTGAATACATGAGAGCAGCAATAAAAAATATCATGCATGAAATAGGAACTATAAATGAATTACAAAAAATATGTTCTAATTGTATTAGAAGCAAATTTTCAAAGAATTTGAAAATTTAGAAGTAGACAAATAGAAATGCATAACTTTTAAAAACTAAAAGAAGACACTATAGAAAATCTCAAACTACCCAATTTTGATTTATAAAAATAATATTATTAAAATACTTTCCTCATGAAATCTCTAAGTCCAGATACCTTCCTCAATGAATTCTTCCAAAATTTAATATATTCTCTTCTAAAAATTAGAAAACAATGAGGACTTTTATGAGGCCAGGAAAATTTTTATTTCTCAAACCAGACAAGTGCATTAAAAAGAAAAGAAAAGCAACCTCTCAGAGACAGGAACAGTCCTTGCACTTTCAACAAGGCCTTGGTGTTGCTGAGAGTTTGTTTGACATGCACTTCTATGCTGACGCCCTCTTCATAAACAATTTTACACAACGCTAACATCAGAAAAGGCCCCTCTATGAATGTAGTGTGATCAAGACCAAAGCAAGTATACTCCACATTCTTGTACAAATCAAGAGAAAATCTTAACATTGTCCAAACTAGAAAAATGACCAAACATTCCCATATTCTGATCAATATAAATGATTGCTTTCTTTTTATACCAATTACAGCTATAGCATTTTCTTGTTCCTCCCACCTTCAGGATAAAAGTATTAAGATACTCAATCATATGATTATTTCTTTCCTGAGCATTTTCAATCTAGAGAAAAGTCTCACTTCCTTCAACAGTCTGAAAAATCCACCAACATGAAGGACAGCTACCAAAATAAGCATTCAAAGAAGCTCTTACTGAAAGTTGCTCTGTTCCCAATGGCATGCATTCATCCTTGTTGCAACAAACCAATAAATCCATCTTTCTTCAAATATTGGCGTGTGAGTTCGTTTTCATGAGTTTGCCACAGTGGGTCATCATCTTCTTCCTGGAGTTCTTTATTAAAGAGATGAATTCAGAGAAGCCATGGAAACAGGAAGCTGAAAGCAATGAAATCCAGAAAAGAAGGGAGAGGCCAGCAAATGCTGCCATGTCCCTTGACATAGGACAGAGAAGTCAGGATTGCCAGCGACTGGTCTTCAGGAAGAAAGTATCATCATGATGATGCCTTGACGTGGACAAACCCCTCAGCTTAAAAGCTAATAAATTCCCATTGTTAAAAGCCAACATATTTCATTGCTTTCAGCAGTCTAGCAAATAAAAATACTGAAAAGGAAAAATGTGGAATTTTTTTCACATGCAAAAGCTGGTATCATTCTGCTTTTTCTCTCATTAATTCTTAAATACATAAGTTTTTCCAAGTTTGATTTAAGACAAAAAAATAGAGGATGAAATCAGCTTCCTTTAAATTCTACATGTTTTTATTTCACACTGTGTGTGGTACATGTTAGTTAATAGGTATGTCCTTAATTGAAAACATAATCCTTACAAAATCTTTAATATAATATTTTCCCTTATAAAATTTCAAAGTTTTACTAATATCTAGAGATGAAGCAACTATTGGAATGCAGGTTCATTTCAGCATGATAAATGATCTTGAACATTCATTATAGCTTCTATTACATAAATTTTAACTGTTTTATAAGTTAATGAACAAAATAGCAACTTGTCATCTTATAGTATATCAGAAGATAAATTGAAGGAGATGTGCTGTTTTCACCTTCTTGATGAATCTCAAATGTGATAGATGAAATGCCAGAGCATTATAATAAATGTGAAGCAAAATAGCCTATTAATCCTACTTGATACGTGATGTACCAAATTAAGAAAGATTATTTCTGTACCTCATGTACTTGGTGTCTTTAAGTTTTCTTCTCCAGACACCTTGCGGTTTAAAAACAAAAGACTTCATGGTTTAAAAACCACAACTTATTATATCAAATTAAGGCATACAGATTGGATGTGGAGAAGGGGAACTATATAAACAAATCTTCCATTCTATATTAATATTTAGATAGCAAATGATGTATATGCAGTATATGCATATATCTTTTTTATTGATCCATGTTCCTATGTTATAATTATGTTCCTAATATAAATTATACATTTCTATGTTATATATTTTTATGTTATAAACATTAATTTATTATATATGTATGAGAGAAGAGAGCTTAATATAAGTGCTCATTTTAAAAATTTAATGAAAGAATAATTTCTTTTTTAACCTCAGCTATTACTACATTTGACATTATTTATAAATGATTAAGTGTACTATAACAGAAGATTTGACCCACAATTTTCTCCCTAGTATTATTCCTCTTCTATTATATTAAATATAATTATACCTTAAAATTCATCACTTTGGTTTTATATTACTTTCTGATGTGTGTCATAAGCACACCCTGACAATAATATTACACTTTTTTAAGTGTATTTTGAGTTTTTTCTCTTTGTTTGCATCTGAAAAATCTGCATTTGATATTTTTATTTTTTTATTTTTAAAAAGACTCAGCTTGCATAAATGTTACATTGAAAGTAAAGAGATTCCCATGTGATTCACCCCCACCCAGCCTGCATTTTTCCCCATTAACAACATCTTTCATTAATATAATACATGTGTTAAAATTGTTAAATGCGTATTGAAGTACTGCTACTAACTCATGCCTACAGTTCACATTATGATTTCACTTTGCACTGCATAATTTTGCAGTTTTTGACAAAATTTATGATGGCCTGTATTCATCATTGCAATGTCATGCAGAATAATGCCAATGTCCTAAAAAGTGCATTATAATTTTTGTATATTAAGTATCCAGGAAGTGTGTCTGGACATGTGCACATGACTGCACATTGGCATTAGTGTGCAATATACACTATAATGAATGTGATCTCATATATGAAATTAAGAATTAGCAGTATTTTGATGTTTAATTTGAATATTTTACAAAAGGGGAAAGTACATCATCAGCTTGAAAAATCTTTTTGTCCAAGAAATTAGGAAATGCTCCAAGCATGATGGTGAGGATATTTTTAATTCAAATGTTTTAGCTGTTGCTTCTGTTTAACGCAATGTGAATTTTTGATTATTAATCCTTCCAAGAAGCTATGGAAGATCTAGTAAAATAAATTCAAAATATATTATTCCAAAGAATAATAATCATTTTCTGATGTTTATACAGATTTTCTGAGTGACTTCCCTTTTTCTATTCAAAAAATGATTGAATCAAAAGTTCAATTTGCTGGTGAAAATTATGTTCATTTACTTTGCAATTCATTGTAAACTGCTACTACATCTTTTAGGACTCTATAGTCATAGCAGTTGTGTAACCTTATACTGTAAAAATCATGTTTTCTTTCACCTTCATCTTAGTTTAAAATGGGCTGTCATGTTTCATACTCTCTTTGGTCACACTGCTATTTCCATCATGTTTTAAGTTTGGCAATTTGAATACATTTTTGCACTCAATATTGGGTTCATAGACAAATATTTTCATAATTATAGAAATTCCCTCTCTAAATAGTAAATAATGTAAAGAAGGATGATTTTTGAAGATAAAACTTAAAATATACACATGGATACAGTGAGTAATCAGATTAGAAAAAAGAATGGAATTTTTAGCATCTTGGATTCCCAAAATTCTGTTCATGTCACCTCATTTTAATCTCAAAGAACTATAATTAGGATGTGTTCAAATTGTCACATGGGAAAACTTAATTTATCCTATTAATCCCCAATTCCAAAATTAATATGTAATTAAAGACAGATAGGCTGAACCATAAAGAATAAAAAGCTCAAAAGTCAGAAGTGAATGATTTATTGAACAATGTCTAGGGTAAAGAGATATTGAACTGAAAAGTATTCTCGGGTAAGGTGTAGAACTACTTTAACAAACTTCATAATTGCCTTGATAAATTATTCCTCAATATTAGTCATTTTTCCTTGCTCTGGATCTAGTGCTATGCAAACATCCTGCTAATTATCACTCAGGTTTTCCATGTAGTGTGATATTAGAAAGAACTGTCTATTTGTGTTATATAAGCACTGAAATTAGTTCATAAGTATATTTTCCATATTAAATTAATGATATGATAATTATAGTTGTATACCTTTGTCTCTTACATGTTTTATTGCTATGTTTCTTCCCATATTATAATCAATTCTAGAAAACAGACACAAGACAAAATTCCAAGCTGCAGAATACAATACATGTACAAATACAATGCCACATTTGGGGGTGAGCTCCATGGTCCTCTTTACCCTAACCTATTCTTGTGCCTTCTCAAATTGTATGCAGGTGACCTTGATCTTGAGTTGGTTCCACATGGGGGATGTGTACAAAGGAAGTATCAGAGGGAAATAGCCTTTTATGCAAGGACTTATTTTATATACTAAGAAGACTTTCAAAACAGTAACTGTTTGGACTGACCTTGGTAGTTAGAAAAAATAAGATGAAATAAAATTTCATAGAGGAGAACAAACTATCATCCTTCAATGCAAATCAACCACGTACTCTAATGAATGACTCTGATGCCCATAATATAGTTTCTGTGAATTGCTTATGTTGATGGTGTGCAGCATGTCATTTACATTCCATGATAAATAATAAAACATCTCTGGTGGAATAACACTTCCATTATACTTTCTATTATAGCCTGTGACCAAGTTGAAATTGAATTTCAAATTTAAAATCTACCCTGGCCTATTGCAATTTTTACAACTGAACTTGAATTATTAAATTTCTTTCATGACATATTTGAAAATCACAGACCAGAGTTTAATTGTTATTAATTGCATAGTATACATAAGTAAAAGAAACACATTAAGAGAGATGAAAAAGTATATTTTGTTCTAATAAAGACCTGATGGACGAACATATTCTTCATCTGTAGAACACTCAAAATCTTTTCAAATTAACAGAAAAATTGGTTTAAATATTGTTTTGAATACCACACTGAATTTTGTTCTTTGGTGCATTAAAAAAAAACATTTTTTCTTTCTCATTTCAAGTAATATTTTACCCTTTATCCAGTTAAACCAAAGAATCAATGCGAGCTAAACAAAACAACTGCATATATGAAAAGCAGGATTTCAAGGAGAATATGTCCTCTGTGTTTCATCAGCAAGCCTTGTTAACTTGTAAGAATGATTCATTGGTCACTAATCATAAGAGCAAATCAGGACATGTAAGAGGAATGAAGCAGAGAGGTTTGATTCGGGATTGGTATTGGTTTTACTTGCTATCAGTTCAGTTAATTCCTTTACCTCTTTTACTATGAAGTCTTTTTGGGATAGCCACTGCTCACTGATCACTTGTATTTATTGACAAATTTGTTTTTGCTTTTAACTGAATGCTAATTCTTATTGTATTTATATTATTATTGATACTACTATTTTCATCATTATTATTTTCATTATTATTTAGTAATATTTTCTTTATATTCCAAGCACATTGCTGAAAATTTTGTGTGATGAAACCATTTACTTGTCACAGTTATGCAATAAGACAAGATATTCATTACCAGATTTCATCCCTAAGTAAACAAAGGTCGATGGAGGCTAAGATCAGATCTGTAGAAAAGACAGACAGCATTACGCCCTATAAAACAAACATAACAAATAAAAAACAAAACTTTCTATCCTTGGCTTTAAGACAATATGCTCTGTATTAGCCAGGGTTTCTAGGGAAACAGAATCAAAAGAGATATCTGCCAATAGTATGGGATTTTTTTTTCATTTTTAAAATTATTTTTAATGGTCTTTTTTAAAAAAAGATACATGGATCACAAATAATGTTACATTAAAAAATAAAAGAGGTTCCCATATAACCTACACTCCAACCCACCCACCTCCACTCCTCCCACACCAACAACCTCTTTGATTTTGTGGCACATTCATTGCATTTGGCGCACTGCTGCACTGTATGGATTATAATTTCCATTGTAGTTTACATTCTCCCCCAGTCCATTCAGTAGGTTATGGCAGGATCTATAATGTCCAGCATCTGTCCCTGCAATCTCATTTAGGACAACTCCAAGTCCTGAAAATGCTCCCACATCACACCTCTTCTTCCCTCTCCTTCCCCTCAGCAACTACCATGGCCACTTTCTCCACATCAATGATAAAATTTCTTCCATTGCTAGAGTCACAATAGTTCTATAGCAGAATACCAGTAATCCCACTCTAATCCATCCCTGTGGACCCTGGGATCATGATGTCTACTCCACCTCAAAAATTAGAGAGGGCTTAGATCTCACATGATTGATGGATGTGATTTTCCTGCTTGCAGTTGTAGGCACTCTCAGTTTCCTGGTGTGGTGGTTGACTATCTTCACCTCCTTGTTAGCAGACCTGTGTAAGTCCAATGAGCCAGAGAGTAGGAGTTGCAACTCTGTTGAGGCTCAGGGCCCAGCTGGCACATGGCCAGTTCAGAGATTCAAGTCTCCTGAGTATACACCAACCCCAGCACCAACTACAGATTCAGTAAAAGTGACAGAAGAGGCATGAATAGAAATATCACATATGAGTCCAACTCCATCACACTCAGGAGCACAAATTCCAAAATAGGACCCAATGACATGGAACTGGACTCCAGAGCCATCTGCCATGACCATAGAACATATAGTTCACTGCAGTCCTCAGGAGCACCAGTACCAGGGGTTGTATCTACTTTAGTGGTCTCTGGGATCCTGCTGAGATGTGTGACCCCTCTGATGACCTCCTGACTCATTTTGAAGTCTCTTAGCCTTATAAACTCATTTTCCCCCTTTTATTCAAGGTCTTTTTCTGGTTGCATCACCAGCTGGTGATTGGTAGTAATCCCTTGGTACCAGGGAGGCTCATCCCAGGAGTCATGTCCCATGCTGGGGGGAATGTAATGCATTTACATGCTGAATTTGGCTTAGAGACTGGCCACATTTGAGCAACATGGAGGCTCTCAAGAGGTAACTTTTAGGCACCCTGCAGCTCTAGGTCTAGTTGTAATTTCAGGCACAATGGCTCATAAGCAAAGTCATCAGTATCAAAGGGTCATCATTGTACCATCCTTCACTGGTCTTTGCGCTTGCACTTGGGGGATTGTTGCTGTTTCACTGAGAATTTGTGACAGAGCTCGCCTGGCTAGGAACTCAGCACTCCCACAGTTGTTGTTTGTAACTCTAACTACTATGACAATACCCATGAATATCTGAACGTTTTTATATACCCTGTATACATGTCCTGGAGAACTCCCTCCCAACCATGTTTCCCCAATCAATAACACCCCACACCAGTGTGCCTCCCCTACCACAGCTGAACCCCTCTGGAGTCCAAATCTTCAAAAATGAAGACTAATATACGGCCAAATTCAATTAGTAGGAAAATGAAATAGTAATGATGGGTTTAAAGATTAGAAATAGGATACATACTAATTTAGAAAAACTAAAATAAAGTAAAAAATAAATTCAAATATTTAAAAATGAAAAAAAAATTGTAAGACTTTGTTTCTGACATTTTGCCTTTCATCACTGTAATAGGTGTTGCCCTGTATGTACAGTGACAAGGCAATTTCTTTTATTTCTTCCTCATTGTCTCCATCTTTTTAATGTTTAATTTTTTCTTCAAAAAATTTTAGATCATGGTAAAGTCACATATACAATATAGAGGACTCCCATATATCTAACATCAAACCCTTTTCCCTCTTCCCCAGCAATGATATTTTTACATGTTCATGCTATATTTGCTGCAGCTGATATACAGATATTGAAACATATCTACCAAACATGGTTCCATTTTGGCTTACATTATTGTTTATATTTTAGACCATACACTTTTCTAAATTTTTAGTTACATTATGGTTTACCTGATGGTTTGCATTTTAAATTATACACTTTTACAAATTTTTGGTGAAATTTAACATGCTCTATATCCATCATTGCACGATCCTGTGGAACACTTCCATTGCCCCCCCAGTTACTCCTGCTTCCATGTATTCTATTCCTTCCTCCCCTCTCCCCTCCCCAATCAGGGCCCACAGTGACAACCACATTTCACTGCTTGAAGGATCAGATTCACAGATATTTGCAATAGTGCTGAGGGCTTGACACACTAGACTGTCCTCCCTCATTGGGAGCCACCAATTCTCTCAAGAGACCTCTTTCCTCTGATGTTCACTGTTTGAGAACATCAGTCCTCCCCAGGATGGGAGTATACCTTTCCTCATTGTATGGGTATCCACTCAATGATATACATACTATGAGAAGATCAGCACTCACACACTCTCTAGAAGTCTGCCCCTGTGCCAGATACCCCCCATTAAGCATCTTAAACATTAATCCTTCCATTATTATATTTTCTATTGAGTTTTTTAAATTATATCTTCATACACATACCCAACAATCTCCCATGTTCTTCTCCCCCCAATTCCTTGCGCCATTTGACCCATTCTCCCTACCCTAGCCCCCTCCAGTCTGCAAAGCTCCATCCAATAGTATCCTTATGCCCTGTCTTATGTCTTCCCTGTACAACTACTTATGTGCAATTTTATAAAAGTCTCTCACGTTACCAAGGGGGTGCATAAGTCCAGGTTCCACAGGCAGGCTGCAACCAGAGGCTCCGATGAAAGTCCAATGAAGGTCCTTGATGAGTTCTGGGAGACACTGGCTGTACAAAGATGAGCTGGGAAATTCTCACTCAATGCTGGAATCACTTCCCCTTTTAAGGCATTCAACTGATTGGATCAAGTGTCACTCATTGTTGATGACAATCTCCCTGATTGATATAATTGTAATCAGCTGTCTATGATTTACCACTGCAGTAGAGTCAATGATGACTAAAGTCCATAAAAGCCCTTGTATTACAGTTAACCCAGAGCTTGACCAAACAACTGGGCAGAATTACATGGCCGAGTTGACACATTAGCCTCACTATCACATGCTCTAACTACTCATTTTACATGCAGACAATTTTTAACATCAAAATCTTATTATAAATTTGCAACTGATGGAACAACATTTTAGATCTCTTCCTTTTTCCCACTGGCCTAACATATAGTTCCACTAGTCTGACAGATAGTAAGTGCTCATAATGCCTCAATTAGACATTTTGAATATGCTGTGCTCCTTTGCTTGAAACCAAAATTATACTATATACAAATATGTCTGATGAAAAATATGAATGACATTTACTTATATATGTGCTCAAAATGGCAAAGCCCTTTTTAACTTATGAATTTAAATATTAAAAACAAACTATTTAAAAGTGAAATAAATGTTTTTAAATTCAAGTGACTACTGCATACAAGATAGTAAGTCTCATATAACTTACTATTTATTTTCTTGATTTTGAAGGTTACACATAATTAACCCTGTAAAAGTACTTCTTTCTAAATACATTTTCTTACTTTACTTTGTTCAAAAGTAGTGAAGAATTAGTTGTGTGGAATTTTCTAACTGTAATTTTTCACAAATAGTTTTGTCTTTTCTAAATATCTAATTTCAAGAAGATTTCATAATAACAATCAGAACTACATATATAGTAGTGCATTTTAAAATTCACTAAATACTAATGAACAAATATGCTTCTAGAAATATCATATATCAAGAGAAGAATAATTTTATAAGAAATTAAATTTTCATTGAATTTAACCTAATTTTTAAGACTTGGAAGGATGATTATTTTCACACTTAAATTAAATTTGCAAAATTCCAAGCGGCTTTCCAACAATGAGCTACAAGAAAACAATTTCATGCCAAGTCTTAGATTTCTTAAAAGAAAAATCTTGTTGCTTGTTATTTTCTATGGGATATTACTACTAGTTTTTTTTGCAACTCTGTAAGGATCTATACATTAAAAACTGTTTCAAAAGTTTCCTGAGAATGATGTTAAGTACAGAATAATGCTAATATGGAATTACTTGGCACAAGTCAATAATTAAATATTTAATTCCACCATTTTTGTACTGTGGACATAATTGTCCAAGTTCATAAAAATAATAATGTGAACTACATTTAATTATAATAAAACAGTTTGAATTTTCCATAACTTCCTTTGACATTAAATCAGTTGCTATGTAGAGAATTTAATTACAAATGACCTTTTTCTATATGGAATGCTGAACTCACATTCAATTTATTTTCATTTAATAGGAAATATTTATGATAACAATGATAATAATTACTCATTTAGAAAGAAGCTGAGCATTTATTCCTACCCTCCAATGAGTGCTTTCAAAGTTAAGACAATAATAGTTCCTTCACCTCTGATCCAAAGCATCTCAATTTTTAGTTTTTAAGATTTAATTAATAAAAAAGAAAAACAAAACAATTGAGCATTTTACATATCTTCTAATTCATTTTGACTTTTTATTTTAATGAACATTTTAGCAAGTCACTTTAACACTCTGTAAGGTTATAATTGCATGTAACTCAATTTAATTTTTGACTACAAAAAATGAACATTACAGAAATTACATTAATGTATTAATATTTGAATTGAATATTAGTTGGCATGCTTTCAAAAGCATGTATAAAATATGCCAAATACTTTCCTTTTGTCTGTTTAATGATTTCAATCTTCCTCTGCACTGATATTCACATATAGTAATACCATGAAAATTTATTCTCGTGATCACAACCATGTATTTCCTGTACTTTTGACCAAAAAAGTACATTTCCATAAATCGTACATAAAATTAATTATATTTTCATTTCATTGTCTTAAAACCAGTTATTGAAGTAAGTTAAAAGCTTATAAATATTAAGAATAGATGGATAAATTCCCACATGGTTCAATTCCTAAAAACAGCCCCATAAGGCATTATTATATGTTCTGTCTCTGTCACCCTGTCATTTTCTCTTTCACTTTCTTTCTTTATAATTCTTTCCCCCTCATAACATTAATGCATTTGGTTTAAGCTTTGTTATATATGTTTATGTTATACATATGCATGTGTGAGATTAATTTGGAATAGTATATATTAGATTCCTATCTCTGTTAAAAGACAGGAAAATTAAGTTTAGATTAGGCTGTGATGTGCTTCTTTTTCCAACTTGGAAAAACCCCTTTATACCTGAAAACTACTGAAGTAGGACAGGTTGACTAAGTACTAATTAAGATACCTTTTGTTCATAAGGTTTGAATTTTTTATTCAAAAAATTCAAAGTAACATTTTAAGATGGACTTGAAAAATATAAAAATAGATTTTATGAGTGTGGTAATATAGGCTAAGTAATGCTATGGTCTAAAATCAAAATCAATAATCAGCATCTTCACAAAAAATATTTATTCCCTAAGTCACATAAAATTCAACATAGGTCAAAGAAACTCTCTAGGGTCATGGTCCTCCATGATCTCAGTTGATTTGACCTTCAGCTCCAAAATTTGCATGAGTTTTCTTTGTACCAATGCAGGATAAAAGAGCACTGTAGTGTCTTCCCCACCTAATAGATGCTTTAGGCAACCATTATATTTTTGAACTAATCCATTCCTGTGGGTGTGAAATTCTTTTGATTGGACTATGTCAATGAAGCACGACTCAGTTTGGGTCTCTGCACTCTTGCTAGGCCTGGCATAAACAAAGACACTGAGAGAGACACACACAGGAAAAGGGAGCTCTGCCATTTTTGACCCTGCAGTGTGAAAGGAGGACTTGAGGATCACTAGCAGCCAAAGCTTAAGCATGAAGTACCCAAGAGCCTGGGCCCATGAATTAGCTCAAGATGAAAAATATGAGCTATATGCTCACAGCTGAAATTGGGAAGAAAGCGAAGTAGCAGAGAGTGGAGTCCTGGTAACAGACAAGCCTTATGCTGGGTTGCCCTTAGCTGAGTTTTGGAAAATGGTAGATTCTGGAAGGGAAGGCAGGGAACTCAGCAGAGATCAGTGGCCAGATTCACCACGTGGCAGGACACTAGAATCGCCAGTAACTGACATTGGTGAGAAACCATCTCTGTTAATGCCATGATTTGAACATTTCACAGCCTTGGAACTACAAGTATTTACCCCAAATAAAGTCCCCATTATAAAAGTCAAAATACTTCTAGTACTTTGCATCAGCAACCCAGTAGCAAACTAAGACAGGCAGCAATGTTTACATATCTTATGTTTATCAACCATTAGCCAGTTATGCAGCCCCAACTAAATAGCAAGGGCGAGGAGGCTTGCCTAGAAGTAGAGGTTAGTTTTATAGAAGTCTCCATAACAATTTCCCATTATTTTAACAGGTGAAAAGCAGAATTTGAAAAAATTCTTGACTTGCCCAAGGTTCTACAGTATCTTAATAAAAGACTTTTGAAAGGTGTGCAGTTTAAAACCTCAACAACTCCCATGCCCTGCTTATACTACAGACCAAACCTAAAATGTAGACTGTCGTTTTTCAGAAATATACTCCAATTTGATTGAGGATAGGATGGTTTTATATTTAGGATGATATTCAAAGGAGATATCTGTAACAATTGAATAACAATATAAATCTGCAATTATAGTTCAGAGTAACAAAGTTCCTTGTGCTTGATTTATCTCTGAATCATTTTCTTAATTTGTTTTCCTAAAGCCTGGAATATAAATTGTTTCATATATAGCAAAAAATTTTGTGACTCCCAATTATTTATACATAAATAAATTTGGAAGGAATGCCAATTCATACTTGCTGCTATGAACATATTCTAGGATATAGACTATTTTTTCTTTTGTAATTATTCACTATCAACAGATCAGCAACTCGCAACATAAGTGTCAAGAATATAAGAAAATGTGATGCTTCCTAGTAAGAGCCTAAAGTCATTTCTTATCTGTGACTAGAGCAACTGCTTCAGATTCAGATGGCATATCTAATGGTTACAGTGAGGACCTTTGTATTTCTCAACAGTCATGATAAGTAGGGCAATAACAGATGTCTAAAATCATGGAGGTGTATCTTTAAATTAGTTTATGATGTAATTTGCATTAAGAGACCAGACAACTGGACTAAATCTCAATAAATTTGAACACAGAATTCAATCCAAACAGGTGGAAACACACACACAGACATACACACACATATAAAATCGTACTTACTTAATAAGAATCACATTCTCAGAATTTTCTTGGGAAGGACATACTTTTATCAAATATGGTTGGCTATTTTAAAAGATTAAGACCCTCTACATGGCTAAGTGATAATTTGAATAAAGGTGCAGTTATTTAAGTGGGAAGTAGCTTTATTTAATATTAAGGCTTCCAAGTTTGATGAGACAACTACTTATTTGTCATGCAATTTAAGTAAACAAAAATGAAAATAACTATATAATGCTATAAATTTTTACTCCACTATATTTGACAAATTACTTTTGCTCTTTAAGCCACCAAAAGCCAAATGCACTATACTTTATAGTAATATAGCTATAATTTAAAGAGAATTCAGTTTTGAAATTAATATTGAGAATCTTAACTTTAAAATAGATGCTTGTTTATACACTTCTGGAAGGCTTATTTAATGTAAAATCACCTTTTGTAGTAAATTGTTCTAAAGCGAGACACTAGATTTCATTTTTCATATATGTCAAAGTGTACCACTAACTGTTCAGCTAACCATTTTTCAAGTTTTCCTAGATACTAAGGGTGGACATGTGGATAAAAATTCACTAATGAATTATGAATAGAAGGAATGCTTAAAATTCTGGCTTCACTTGTTTGAAAGATGGCCAATATTGATTTTTTTTTTTTTTTTTTTTTTAGGATATACCAGGGATTGAACCGGGGACCTCATACATTGGAAGCAGGCACTTAACGCTGAACTACATCTGCTCCACTCTTCTTTCCTTTTTGATGGCTTGAAATGATGTTCTTAGTGTCATGTGTAGTTATGAGAAAGATTATCTTTCATTGATAGAGTGACCTTCTCTGAAATATTTTTAGGAAAGAATTTATTCAGTGAACCAGATTAGAAATAAAACCCATGTAATTGTGTGTATAAAACTGTACTGTTTCTCCATTTTGCCAGCCTCTTTCCCCATAGACCATATCTCTATATAACAGATAATTCTTAACAAGAGATGACTTTTTTTATATTCATTAAGCAGAGAATGCATATTTTCCTTGACTAAACCCATCTCTAGGCTTGAAATTACATATTTCCTACAAACTATAAAAGTAGTTTGTTTTGTAACGTTTTTTGTCATCAACTCAATTGAAGATAAATTTATGGACTTAATGACTCTTTATATCATTTACACCCTATTGGTCAGTGTTATTTTATAATAGTTGACAAATTTAGGATTTTTAACTCATAAACAACCTACTGTTCATTTCAGCAACCATATACATCCATCCATTATAATGAAATGTCGAAAAAAATTTTAAAATGTATTTATACACGATTTTTATTATATCACACTAACAACTGCTATTTTCCTGCCATAAAACTTGGTTAATCCAATTTTAGTTATTTTAAACACTAGGACTTCTATTAACCTGACCTGGCCCGCAGGTCAAACGAACCGGCACCTGAAAGAGGGAGTGGGAATTGGGTGTCAAGAGGTGAGAGAAACAGAGACAAGACAGGATTCTGATCAAGTCTCCGTTTATTGAGGGCAGAGCATCAGAATATATACTAAGGGGAGGGTATAGCAGGGGGTGATAGGCTGATGAAGCGGCTCTTCCATATAAGGCAATAAAATGCTGTTACACCACTTGCTATAGGTTGTGAGTCTTCAATGCTGGTCATGGCTTCAACATCTTGTTGCGCAGGCGTGACACTTTTTGCCCAGGAAACTGGGGAAAGGGGAAGAAGAAGGCGGAAGCACAGGGGTGGAGTAGGCGTACTTATGAAAACCGCCATGTTGCTGGAGACCGCAAAAGCACGTAGCTCCGGGCGGCTCCCCACATTAACCTCCTTTGAGATAAAAAAGTAACCTCTATCAACATTAAAACTTTCTACATTTGTCTTTGCTTAATAGCCTTTTAAGGATGCTAAAAATAAAATTTTGAATATGGTTATGAGCATTTGCTTTTAGATTTTAGTATAAATTGATAACAATCTAGTAATGTTTCATATTTTATATATGTTCTTACTTCTAGTAATATAAACATTTACTGTATAAATTTTCTCATTTAATTATGATTTTTTCACACAATTGTAATGTAGATTGCTGTGCTCCAAATCCTTGATTATACTTTTTTTAAGACTATTTATAATTAATCTTGTGTTGCTTTTCAAGCCTTAATTACATTTTGACATTTCAACTTCTCTCATGTGACCCAGGCTTCACTAATATTATTGAGAATAGAAGGTTTAGATTTTTAAACTATTATTTTAAATGATCTTTTTGGATAAGATATGTTACAGCCTGTATTAGTCAGCCAAGAGATGCTGATGCGTAATACCAGAAAACTATTGGCTTTTATAAAGGGTATTGATTTGGGGTAGGTGCTTACAGTTACCAGGTCATAAAGCATAAGTTATTTCCCTCATCAAATTCTGTTGCCATGTATTGGAACAAGATGTCTGCCAACATCTGCCAAAATTTCAGGCTTCCTGGTTTCCTCTCTTCCCAGGGCTCTGTTTCTCTCCAGGCTCAGGTATTGTGCTCTATTAACAAGGCCAGCTGTAGACTGTCAGTCGATTGGCTTTGTCTCTTTATCCTTGGCTTCTGCCATCTCTATTTTTCTGTGTTCTTCTCCTGTGTGTTCACTTCTGGGATCCAACTCAAAACTCCCACATCAAATCTCCAACATCAAAACTCTATCTCCTCTACTCTGCCATGTAGTTTATGTCCTACTGACTTGGTCCAATCAAAGCCCTAATCATAATTTAATCATGCCTAGGTACAGACCAGTTTACAAACATAATTCAATATTTAATTTTGGAGTTCATAAGCAATATCAAACTGCTACACAGACTATTTTTCGTTTTGATCACCTGAAAATCTCATATGAACTTTTTAAATAAGAATTCATTAATCTCAATTTCCTTAACCCCCGTTTATATTCTTTAGGTGTTTTATAACTTGAAGTTACAGTCTATAGTTATGTTTTTATAACTCCTTTATTTGAATATGTGATTCCTGAATCTCAAAAAATTGATGAATACTAATATAACTTCCGAACAACTATTCTTTTTCATTTTTTTAGAATCATATTTTTATTTATAATTTGTATGAGAGAAGTGGTAGCTTTACAGGTTGATTATGCAAAATGTACAGAACTCCCATATACCACCTTACAACCTATACTTCGCATTGGTTTGGAATATTTGTTACAATTGATGATAGCACATTTTCATAATTGTACAATAATTATATTGTCCACAGTTTAACTTAGGGTTCACTGTTTGTGTAGTGTAGTTCCATGAATTTTTTTTTAAATTATTCTGTTGCCATTCACAAAATCTAACATTTCCCCTTAGAGTCATATTCCCTTATATGTTTCAGTGCTGTTATTTGCATTCACAATGTTGGCATCATCCATTACCAAACATTTCCATCATTCTAGATACAAGTGCTGTACATTTTAAGCCTCAACTTCCTATTACTAAACTGCATCCCCTGCCCTTGTAACCTATATTCTAGACTCTGACTCTATGAGTTTGCTTACTCTAATTGTGTCAAATCAGTGAGATTACTATATACTTATTATTAATGTAAGTTCATGTATAAGTGATATACTTCAATAAAAACATATTAAAAATGGGCTAAAGACTGGAACATACATCACTCCATAAAAGATAAACAAGTGGCCAGAAGGCAAAAGATGTGCAACATCATGAATTGCCAGCAGTATGCACAATACTGAGGTATCACATCACACTGATCCGAATGGCTGCTATTAAAAAAAAAAAACAAAACAGAAAAATAGGAACATTCATTAATTGCTTGTGACAATATAAAAGAGTGCAACCTCTGTGTACTGGTTAGGCAGGTTATCTTAAAGCTAAATAATAGAACTACCATATGACCAAACAACCATTCTTAATAAATTGTGTATATCCGTGAATACTGGTACTTTGCAGCTACAACACCAGGGGCAAATAAGTGATTTATTCATTGCTATTTAAGTTTTATCTTTCATTATCAAGGACTGTGGCTGGGTAATTTTACTGCGGTATATTAAACCTCTGTCATATCTCACCTGATAAGAAGAAACTTCCATGAGAATATCATGAAGCATGAGAAGACAATGATGTTTTTCACTGAAGGCCCAGTTATTTGCAATTCATTCACAATTCTGCCACTGTAAACCTTCAGAAATTGATATACAGCATCTATTTAACAAAAACGTATTAATGTAGAAGGGACCAATTTGGTTCTTGAATTTCAAACATTATCTTAATTAAATTGTTGTTCTTATACTACATGTGCTTGGGGCCCTAGAAATACATGAGTTCTGTAAATGAAAATATTAATAATGCACATGAATTTTAGTTTATAAAATATCTCTGGATCCCCAGATATAGAAAAAGTCACCTCTTAATATAGTTTCTGTTCATTAAGGTGGATTTTTTCATTGATTATCAACTTTTCTAGACATTGACCAAAACTGCACAATCTTTCAATTATGCTAGTACAGAATAACAATAATTAACTGTTTTTGCTAATATAGAAATGATAGAAAAATATTTTCTATAAATAAGGTAAATATATATGCATGTGTGTATAAATTATCTCTATGTGTGTATGTGTATATTATAATTCCTTCTCAAATATTTGCATATTATAAAATATCAAATTTTCCAGACAGTGTTTATGGTACTGCTTTTAATTTATAAATGGTTTTTGAGTTAAAAAAATTTTTTGAAAGGAATTTATTTCAAAATGCATATAAATATTTATTCATTTTAATTTTCTTCCTTTCTTTTTTACATAGATGCCTCATAAATCAAAACATATATTCTCTCATAAATGTTCTTATAGTGCATGTACACCAGGATATGGAGAATGTTTAGTTTTACGCCAAAATTAGAAATGTAATATATTTAAAGATAATAGTGGTTTTTTATTATTTATATACATGGTATTAACTAAATTATAGATATTTGTGATCTGATAATTGGTAAAGGACATTAAATCTAAGAACATTTAAAGATTTTGTGACTGAATATATGTTGATTGCACAAGATAATCACTTACTAGTTCCTGTAAGATGAATATGAGAGTAAATATTATGATACATCACAAATGCTATTCAATGCTTGTGGGTAATAAACATATTCTTCCAAAAAATGTTTATTCAGTGCTTACCATGCACATCATACTGTTGCAATGTGAGTGACAAAGTTATAAAATATGTTGTTTCTGCCAATATAGAGCTTATATTCTAACAAGAAAGATGATGACATTTACAAAACTAATTTAATATAAAGTAGATCATACAAGAGCCACACAAAAGTATTAAAAAAAAAAGTGGGTTGGATGTACAAAGTTAGAAAAAAATATTTCTGGCTGAAAGTTCAGAAAATCTTCATAAAATTAGAATTTCTGTTGGCTCTTAAAGAATAATTAAGATTGGGAATGTAGGAAAAGCAGTTTGGAATGGTTCAATGCATGCAAAATTAATGGCATGTAGAAGACAGGAAGGCAAGAAAGCATGAAAATTCTGGGGAAAATGAACAGTCCAGTTTGATGTTATCTAAGACTCTGACTGATAGTAAATACTTTTAACATGCACATAAAAAATTAGAAAGTTTAAATTATATCCTATATTTCATAATACAAACTGAATGCATTTGCCTGAAAGTCATATTTAATGAAGATTATAGGATATTGATGAGAAAATGAATAAAAACTGTATATATTTGTCATTGCCATTTCTCTCAGAATACATTACAAATTACCTAAAGACAAGGATTTTATATTTTTTCTTACTTTCTCAGACACACTCATTTAAAAATAAAAAATCAGTTGGTACCTATTACAGTTGTTCAATAACTGACGTATGATGACCAGATTGATACTAGAAATCTTCTTTATTTAAATTTCACAATGTCTCATTTTTAGGAATTTGACTCATTATTAGTAATTATATTTAATCTAAGTGATGGGTATAATTACAAAGAGAATGTTTGAATTTAACTTTACACCACATATAAATAGTAGTTATTTTTGTTTTTTGCCTCCTGACTGAAATGTTCTATATCCTCACTGAAATTCCTTACTTCACATATATCAAATTATGGGAGATTTTTTTTCATTTTCTTGAATGTAACCATTAATTGAATTTATATAGTAACACCATCTTGTAAAATAACTACATTTTTCAGTTGACAATATAAAAGCACATTAGTTTGTCTAATGTGTCTGATTCTCACTGCAGCTAACTACATGTATTTATTAAATTTCTTTAATATTATAAAGCAAAAGATTATCAATAATCACAAAAGATTTTGAAAGAAACAAGCTAAAAGATAATTATTGTACTGGATTTAGCTTGTAATAATTGCCATTGTTAGAGCTGTATTTTGTATTTGCATTGTCATAAAAATTTAATATAAAGATGAACAAGATGATCTAAATAAATGGAAAAATATTTCCATGTACATGGGTTGGAAGACTAAATACCATTAAAGTGTCAATTCTACCCGAACTGATAAATATTCCAACAGCCTTTTTTTGAAATTCAAAGGGCCAATTATCAAATGTATGTGGAAGGTTAAAAGTCCCTGAATACCCAAAAATATCTTTTAAAAAAAGAGCAAAGTTAGAGGACTCTCTTTCTGACTTAAAAGCATAATATCTTGCTACAGTGGTAAAAATATAATGATACTGCCATAAAGGTAGACAGATTGATCAATAGAACCAAATCAAGAGTTCAGAAATAGATCTTCACATCTATGGTCAAATGATTTCTGACAAAGCTTTGAAATCCATTCAGCTGGATTCAACAAATGGTTCTTGGAAAACTGGATAATCTTATGTAAAAGAAAAAGGACCCCTATCTCACACCTTATACAAAAGTTAACTCAAAATGTGTCAATGACCTAAACATAAAAACTAGAACCGTAAAACTCCTAGAAGAAAATTTAGGGAAATATCTTCAAATTATTGTGTTAGGTGGTGGTTTCTTGGATTTTACACACAAAACACAACCAATGAAAGAAAAAATAGATAAATGTGACTGCCTCAAAAATAAACACTTTTGCTTTTCAAACAATTTTAAGAAAGTGAAAAGGCAGCTAACACAATGAGAAAAAAAATCTTCAGAAACTACATATCTCACAAAGGCTTGATTTCTGTGTGACATAAAGAGAATGAAAAGCAATCCACTTTTTTTAAATGGGCAAAACACTTGAATATACATTTTTCTGGAGTGGAAAACAAATGGCCAAAAAGAACTTGAAAAGATGCTCAATAGCACAAGCTATTAGGGAAATGCAGACCAATCCCTGTCTAAATAAATAACATGACTTTAAAATGCTGTTTGACCTAATGTAAGGGGGAAATGGAAAGGAGAAATGAATTTATATGGCTACGAGTCTGTAAAAGAGTCTGGAGGCTGTCAGAAGGATTGCCCTTATGCACAACTGAGCAGAGTCTAAGAGACAGATAAAGTAGATACAACCCCCAAGTATTGGTTCCTTTGAGGGCTAAAGAGGCCCATGGGTGCTATGGTCATGGCAGATGGGGTTCACTGCCATATCAGATGGCCCTTCTTTGGAGCTGGTGTTTATGCATGATGAATCTGGACTCAAATGGGATCTCTCTTCATAAGACTTTCATGCTACTGTGCTGGAGTTGTAGTTGGTGTTGGGGTTTAAGATATATTTAGGGGATCTGAATCTCTGGACTGACAATTTGATAGCCAGGCCCTGAGCCTCAACAAACTCCAGCACCTACAATCTGATTTATTAGACTCACCTCACTCAGCTAAGATGGAGTTGAAGAAGGACAACCACCACACCATGGAGCCTAGAGTGCCTACAACTGAAAGCGGGAGGATTGCATCCAGTATCCATGTGGAATCTGAGCCTCCTCTTGACATAGAGGTGCAATGGACACAACCAATCCAATGTCCACAGAGAAAAGGTGGCATTGGAGTGGGAAAAGTGGACATGGTGGCTAATGGGTATGGGGAATGTCAGGAAGAGACGAGATGTGGAGGCGTCTTAGGGACTTGGAGCTGCCCTGGATGGTGCTTCAGGGGCAATCATTGGACACTGTAAATCCTCACAGGGCCCACTGGATGGAATGGGGGAGAGCATGGGCCATGATGTGGACCACTGACCATGAGGTGCAGAGGTGTCCAGAGATGTACTTACCAAATGCAATGGATGTGTCATGATGATGGGAATGAGTATTGCTGGGGGGGGAGTGGTGGGGTGAGGGTGGTGGGGTTGAAGGGGTCCTCATATATTTTTTTAATGTAATATTTTTACAAAATCAATTAAAAAATAAATAAAGTGAAAACAAAACAAAACAAAACAAAAAAAAACTACAATGAGATAACATTTTGCACCATACAGAATATATTTAAAAAGAAAACTAGGAAACTACAAGTGCTGGGGAGGATGTGGAGAAATACAGACAATCCTTCACTGTTATTAGGACTGTAAAATGGTATAGCATCTGTGGAAGATAACTTGGCAGTTCCTCAGGAAGCTAGGCATAGAAAAGCTGTATGATCTGGAAATCCTGCTACTAGGAATATATTCAGAAGATATATATTCTGAAAGCAAGGACACAAACAGATATTTGCATTCCAACATTCATAGTGGTTTTATTCACAATTGCTAAAAGGTAAAAACAGCATAAGTATCTGTCAACCAATGGATTTACAAAATGTGATATATATCTACAATAAACTACCATTCAGCTGAAAGAATCAATAAATTGAGGAAGTACATGACAACATGGAGGAATCCTGAGGATATTATGTTGAGTGAAATAAGGCAGACATAAAAGGACAAATATTGTATGATCTTACTGATATGAACTAAATATGATGACCTATGGAGTGGACTATGTAGTATAGGGTGGTATGAAACAGAATGCAGGTTAAGAATGTGGAGCTGATGCCAGGTGTATGTAGAATGTTTAATAAGGTCAATTAGAAATATGTGGTAATGGATGGAGTTGATGGTAGCACATTAAAAGGAATGTAACGAACTGTTGACTTATGGATATGATTGTCACTGAAAAGACTAGTCTAGGGAGGTTAAGTTAGTTGGAGGACTTTAGGAAGATAAAATAGGGAATGTATAACAATGATTTTGGTGGTTGTATTAGTCAGCCAAATGGGTGCTAATGCAAAATGCCAGAAATCTGTTGGTTTTTATAAAGGGTATTTATTTGGGATAGGAGCTTACAGTTACCAGGCCATGAAGCATATGTTCCTTCCCTCACCAAAGTCTATTTCCACATGTTGGAGCAAGATGGCTACCTATGTTTGCCAAGAGTTCAGAATTTCTGAGTTCCTATCTTCCCAGGACTCCATTTTCTTCCAGGCTTAGATGCTATGCTTTGTCCACAAGGCCAGCTGTAGACTATAGGCAAGTAGCTCTGTCTCTCTAACCACGCCTTCTGCCATATCTATGAAACCATCTCTATTCCTCTGTGTTCTTCCCCTGTGTGTTCACTTGCCAGGCTCCAGCTCAAAACTCCAACCTCCCTTCTCTGTGGTGCAGTTTCTCTGTGAGACCCCACCTACCAAGAGGGTGGGGACGGAACGTCCTACTGACATGGCCCAATCAAAGCCAGACAACATTATTTAATCAAATAAAAGTAAAACCTCTGAATCCAATACACTCTGATATGCCCAGAGGAAAAGACCAGTTTACAAACACAATCCAATATTGCGGTGGCTTGCTCGGTCGGTAGAGGTGGGGTCTGGCTGTGGACGAAGGGTCGGTCCAGCTTTGCACGAGAGGTCAGTCCCGCTTGGGACGAGGGGTCGGTCCCACTTGGGACGAGGGGTCGGTCCGGCAGCAGACGAGGGGTCGGTCTCACAGGGGTTGTGCGGTTCGGCTGACGGGGTCGCCCGGCAAAGCCGGCGACGAAGGGGTCGCCCGGAGAAGCAGGCGACAAACTGGGGACAAGGGAGGCCAGGCCCTTGTCGGGGGCTCTCAGGACTGGAGGGCACACGGCAGAAGAACTACCACGGAGACAAGGTAAACACGCAAGTCCAACTTTATTGAGGGAGAGGCAACAGTTTTATAGGGGCTGGGGAAGGCTGATTGGTCGAAGCCATGCCCTGTTCTGATTGGTTGCCTGCGAAAGGTCAGTGGGAGGTGCTGGACGGGGGAGGGGTGGTGGTTAGGGATTGGCTGTCGCTGTTGCTGGGGGAAGGAGCAGGGTTTAGGGATTGGTGGCTGCTGTTGCTGGGGTGGAGGGCAGACTTGAGTTTCCCACCCACGCCTGGCTGTTGCTGCTGTCGGGGGAGGGGAAAAGGGCAGACTGGAATTTTACGCCCTGCGCCTGTGCAGGGAGAAAGAAGAAGGGTGCCGCCCCACAAGGCATCGTGTGGCGCCATCCGGGAGGAGGGATGGCCGCGGAAGCATGGCTGCTGAGAAGGGGAGACCCGAGGGCACTCTGCGCCCATGCCGAGCTCCCTTCAGGGGTGGCGGTGAGTCTGACCAGCCACCCTATTATGGGGGCAGTGGCTTGGCCTGCCATGGCTGCTCCCCCGCCAGGCCAGCAAACCACACTTCAGCCCGAGGAGTGACCGCACAATATTTCTTTTTTGGAAGTCATCAATAATATCAAACTGCTACACTGGTAGATGAGGGTTGTGATTAATAATATAAATATAGGAATATTCTGCAACAAAGTGTTAAGAATATGGTGATACATGAAAAATATAATTAATAGAGTTAGCAACAATATTGTAATATTTTCATAGCAAAGAAAGTACTATATAATGCTAAAGGTAAAAAATGTTTCTTTTTATGATATATGAATATGATTAAGAATTTTTTCCTCTTCATTTTCATTAATAAGAAGACCTTGATTGTCATTTAACTAATCTGTGTTCATCTGAGTATTTGTCTGTACACTGGAGGAACAAATGAGTTTGTTTTTGATATTAAATGAGATAAAAATGCCTGGACAGAACTTTTTTGAAGTAATACTTCCTTAAATATTTATTTATTTATTTTAATTTAATTATTTTAATTTTATTTAATTTTATTTTTTACTAATTTTACTAATTTTTATTTTATTTTTTAATAATTTTTACTAATTTTATTTTTTACTAATTTTATTTTTGCTAATTCTCAAGTTTTATTGTTTTAAATGGCACCCATGAACAAGGGCTATTTCTACATCAGTAACAGGAAAAGGGGGAAAACTATAAGCCACAACCAGATTTGGCTTGAGCTAGACTTTTAAATCTGTTTTGGACCTCTGGGAGGCTGTGATACAAAATTTTTAAAAATAATTCAGTATTACTGATACACATTAATAAAACATACAATTCATCCATAGTGTATCAGTGGTATTTGGTATAATCACATAGTTGTGCATTCATCATTTCATTCATTACCAGAGCATTTTCATTATTTCAATACTGATAATAAACAAACAAACAACAAGAAAAGTCCTTACCTCTCAATCTCTCTGTTTCCCTTGCTGTACATAGCTGCTATTACTGGCTATTCATGCACAATTATTTATTTGTTTATTAAGCAGCTTTATTGAGATAAAAACACTCCAAAAATAGGAATAGAAGGAAGCTTTCTCAATATGGTAAAATACATTTTAAAAAACCTCCAACTGGCACTGTACTCAATGGTAAACACCTGAAAGCTTTTCCACTGAGATTGGGAACAAGAAAAGGATGCCCACTGTCACCATGGTTATTCAATATTGTGCTAGAAGTTCTACATAGAGCAATTAGGTTAGACAAAGAAATAAAAGGCACCCAAATAAGAAGGGAAGAAGCAAAACTTTCACTATTGGCTGATGACATGATCCTATATCTAGAAAATCCTGAAAAACCCACAACAAAGCTACTTGAGTTAATAGATAAGTTCACCCAAGGGGCAGGATACAACAGAAAAATCAATAGTGTTTCTATACAAGACTGATATGCAATTTGAGGAGGAAATCAGAAAAAAAAATCCATTTATAATAGTGACTAAAACAATCAAAGATTTAGAAATAAACTTAACCAGGGACATAAAGGACAAAACATTGCTAAATGAAAACAAAGAAGACTTAAGTAAATGGAAGGACATTCCATGTTCATGAATTGGAAGTCTAAATATCATTAAGATGTCAATTCTACCCAAACTGATTTATAGATTCAATGCAATCCCCAAAAAAGTCCCAACAGCCTTTTTTATGTAATTAAAAAAGCCAATAATCAAATTTATTTGGAAGGGTAAGGGGTCTCAAATAGCCAAAAATTTCTTAAAAAAGAAAACTAAGTTGGAAGACTCTATCTTCCTGACTATAAAGCATATTATTTAGCTACAGTTATAAAAACAACATGGTACTGGCAAAATAACTGACATATTGACCAATGGAACTGAAACAAAAAATCAGAAACTGACACATCTACAGTCAATTGATTTTTGACAAGGCTTTTAAGCCCACAAGCTGAGGCAGAACATTCTGATCAACAAATGGTGCTGGGACAACTGGATAGCCACATCCCAAAGAAAGAAAGAAGACCCCTCTCTTAAACCTTATAAAAAAATTAACTCAAAATGGATAATGTTCTGATAGTCAGCTCATTTATAATTTCAGTGAAAAACATTTCCAAGATGATTTTACTTTTAAAAATTTAAAGATTCTTGGAAATTGGGTAGTATTTTTTGCATAATTCAAGAAAGGTGGCTGCATTATTTTAAAACAACTATTGGATTAAGAGTTAAGTTATTCATGATCCACTCTATTGGACAACAGAACACACTTGATATAGTTAAATATGAATTTTTCAACATTTTTGGAAGCATTTCTGCTTGACCTAATCAATTAATTCTATCCCTAAATATTTGAAGAGTTGTCAACATTGGCATGAACATTTAATTCCTTGTTCTTCTTTCTGGCAGCCTCTAACATTCATGCAAAAGTTACTGAAAATTAGAGAAAAAAAGAGTTGAGTAGATAATAAATAAGATTATGTTTTGATTTGATCTTTCCATATATGTGTGTTTAGTTAAATGTCAAGTATTTAACATTAAGACCTTTTGATATCATTCTAAATCTAAATTATTTTGGAAGATTCTTGTTTCTATTCGATCAAGTGTTCAGTTCACTCCTGTTATATAATAAGTCCCTTTTCCTGGGCAAAGAAAGCATAAAGTGTAAGATAGAACACCTAACTTTAAGATGCCTGCAATTCAACTACAAAGGTAAAAAAAGTAATTGTGAGGCATTTGTTTTGATGTCCATCTCATTAACAAAACTCACCAATTTAACCTATGATTATAGGTGCTTTCATTCTTTAACTACTGTGAAATTTTACCTCAGTATGTTTTACAAACATAGTGCATAATCTTGCCTTAGCTCTTAGAGCTCAGGACTACATTGACCACTGGAAAAAGTATGGGTCCTGTTCAGATTGATGGACAATAATGATGAATCTACACTGGTTTGCAGCCTCAAAAAGCATTCTCTATGCACCTGTGCTTTCAAGCTCTTAAGAGACCATTTTCTGGAATGTCTCCTATGCTCCTAATATTTTAATTTATTTTCAACCTAGTTAAACTTAGGACATTTAATAAGACTAATGATTTAAAAGAGACTAATGATATTCCTTATTTGTTAAAATTGACCTTCATTCCACACTAGTCTTATCTGCTTAAACTTACTATGTCAATCTAGTCATGTGTCATTCTAAATAGAATGGCTTCTTCAAGATAAGCTAACTCTGATAGTGTTACTTCATTTAAAACTCCCATTAACTGACTGCTTTCAAGGTTGTGCTCTCTGTGAATTAAAATTGGGAGATTTAGATTAGAATTAGACTCCCTCTGCCTTATTTGCATATTTTTATCACAGACTTATTCATACTACTCCTCATCTCCTATTTTCCCCATTATGTATGCTAGCACACGCATTATGTATGTTAGCACATCATTGCCTTGCAACAGATAGAGGATTTTCATCTGAATGGCAAGCCTTTAACTTTTGCTTTAACTAACCCATTTAAAGGTGGCACAAAATATAGAACTTTTTTGTCCTTTATCATCCTTACCAAATATAATGCTTTACATTCATAGAATACTTTAACATCATATATTTTACCACTAATTACATAATTCTCATAATAAACCTATGAGATTATTAGTATTATTCTATTTCACCAAAAAGGAAACTGACCAAAGAAATTAAATGGCTCACCCATGACCATCTTGATCAAAACTTGGATTGAGCCCATGTTGTCTAGCTCTAAGTCATAGATTTTATCAAAAATTATTTAATGGGAAGCAGATGTGGCTCAAGTGACTGGGTTACCACCTATCATATGGGGGGTCCATGGTTTGATTCCTGGGGCCTCCTCGTGGAGGCAAGCTGACCCACACAGTGAGCTGGCCTATGTCGAGTCCTAGTCAACACAGGAGGGCTGGCCCACAGGACAAGCTGGCCTTAACAGAGAATTGGCACAGCAAGATGACACAATAAAAAAAGAGACAAAGAGGAGAGAAGCTGCAAACCAGGGAGCTGAGGTGGCTGTATTAGTCAACCAAAGGGGTGCTGATGCAAAATACCAGAAAATATTTGATTTTTATAAAGGGTATTTATTTGGCATAGGAGCTGACAGTTAGCAGGCCATAAAGTGAACTTACTTCCCTTACCAAAGTCTCTGCCACGTTTTGGAGCAAGATGGCTGCTGATGTCTGCATGGGTTCAGGCTTCCTTCTGGGTTCCTCTCTTCCCAGAGCTATCCTCTCTTTGGGCTCAGCTGCTCATTCTCTGGTCTCTGCAGCTGCAAACTATGAGGCAAACAGCTCATCTTTCTTCCCAGGGCCTTCTCTCTTTCCTCACCATCAAACTCCTCTATGTAATTACTTCCCAGACTGGGCTCCAGCTCAAAACTCCAACCTTCCTTCTCTGTGGTGCAGTTTCTCTGTGAGTCCCTGCCCACCAAGGAGATAGGGACTGAACATCCTGCTGACATGGCCCAATCAAAGTCTTAATCACTATTTAATCAAATAAAAGTAAAACCTCTGAATCCAATACACTCTAATATGCCCAGAGGAAAAGACCAGTTTAATAATCCAACATTTATTTTTGGAATTCATCAATAATATCAAACTACTACAGTGGTGCACAATATTGAACACCTCTCTCCCACTCCAGGAGGTCCCAGGATTGGTTCCAGGTGCTGCCTAAAGAGAAGACAAGTAGACACAGAATAATGCACAGCAAATGGACACAGAGAGCAGACAATGAGGTGTGGGTGGAAATAAAAAAGCAAGCAAACAAACAAATAAATAAATAATTTAAAAATAATAGTAATATTTAAACTTTTTTAAAATTGTGGAGTGAAGAAATCTATGAATAAATCAGAAAACACTTTGAATAATTTTGTGGCCTAAAGTTACTATAATGTCAACAACTCAACTAACTTAAGTTACAGTTATATAAGGGAGAAAAAGAATCCTGTGGCAATTTTCAGTTTTTGTGGACCCCAGAAAATCCTATGCATGGAACCTTTTAATTAATTTTCTTCAGTTAAGGGCCTTTGAGTAGATTATGTAACCTAGGGTGGGTCTTAATTCCCTTACTGGAGTCCTTTATAAATGGAGTAATAAAAAGCCACAGGCACTGAAAAAGGCTGCATAAAGAAGAACCCAGAAGCTGAGATAGAAGGGTACAAGAACAAGAAGAGAGGGGCGGGGCAAGATGGTGGTTGAGTGAGTGCACCTGATAGTCTCTCCTGCAAAGAAGTGGCTGAGCAGCATTAGAAATTCTTCAGGACCAGGCTGTTTCGGGATTTTGCAGGGCAGGAGGTGCCTGGACATCGATTTTGTGGGAAGGTAACAGAGAAAATTCGTATAAAAGATAAAGTTGAGGCTCTCTTACATGGAGTTAGGGGTTGCACATGGGACGCTCCCCACTGGGGCGGTCGGAACCACGGCACCACACTGGCACTGAGGCAGCAATTCCTGGAGGCTCTGCGATACTGGGGAATTCATAAGCCCTGAGTGGGCTATTAAGGGACTAACAGGGCAGGAGGCATTCGCAAACCGATTTGGTGAGACAGATGGAAGTTTCTTGTGAGGTGGGGAATTTTTGATTTCTGACATGAATAATAGTGCTTCCAGCTAGAGCCCTGCCCCCAAGGCCAGCTGCTGATCTGCAGTGGCCTTAAATCACTTGCTGTAAAGAGATGTCACCAGGAGGCTATTTTGGGGGATTGCAGGGTGGGAGGCATCTGGAAGCTGATTAGGGGAATCTTTTGAGAGGTGTGGGGTTTTTGGTTTCAGACATTGATACAGCACTTCTGGCTAGAGCTCTGCCCCCTAGGCCTGGCAGTAGATCTGCAGCGTCCTTAAATTGGCTGCAATATAAAGGCGCCCCCAACTGGCTGTTTCGGGGGCTTGCAGGGTGGGAGGTGTCCTGAAGTCGAATTGGTGATACAACCACAGAAGAGACACTAGAGAGAGGGGGAATTGTGGGTTTTGGACACATAGGTCAGAGTTTGTGGATGTGACCTCCCCCATAGGGCTGGCACCCAGCTGCGGGGATCCCTGAAGGCTGTGTTGCACTGCGGTGCTCCCAGGCTCCCTGTTAACTGGATTTGAGGTTGCAAGGTCTGTGTCCCCTAAACCCTGGTGGCCCATACCCCAGAGACTCACACCTCTTGAGTCTGCAATATCACAGATATACCATTCCTGAATCCACCATGCCCTGAGGCCCATCTGGGGTCCTTGATTGTCCTAGCCCTCAACGTTTGTGTTTTTTTTTTAATTTTAATTTTAATTTTTAATTTTTAATTTTTTATTGTCCTGGTTGCTAATATTGCATTATTTCCTAGTCTTTTCTCCCATTGTATCCCCCAAGGTCTTTTTTCTCATTTATTTAGGGGTTTTTTGTTGTTGATGTTGTTGGTGTTCTATATCTTCTTTTCTTTTCCTTACTTGTTCCCCTCCCTTTTCTTTACCCACCCACCCTTTTTCTTTCTTTCTTCCTTCTCTCTCTTTTTTTCTCTCTTTTCTCTTGTCCTTCATCTTCTTCTTTTTTTATTTTATCTTAATTATCCAATAGGTGCTACAGGGAACACCTCACATTTGCTGGGTTTCCTCATCCTCCATTGCCTCATTTCTGTGTGAATTGATTTTGGCTACCTACACTATCCCCTTTCCCCCACATCTTGATATCTTCCATCATCTACTGTCTCTCTTATATTCCACCTCCCTTTCTTTGATCCCCAAATTGTCTAACTCTTAATTTCTAATACCTTTGTTTTGTTATTTCTTTTATCCACTATTGAAACTATTGCCTTTCTTTTCTCTTTCCATTTCTCATGAAAACACTAGATTTTTAATTCATACCATATTCCTCCCATATTCAGTCAATTACCTCATTATAGGTACTCTACTTACTGCTATAAATCTACACACTTTACATCAATCTAATATCCATCCTACCAGATCTCATATTGTTGCTCTGTTAACATTTATTACCAATAGTACTTTACACATTTTCCTTTCTTACACAATTGCCTTTCCCTGGCTCTAATACTTTCCTTCAAAGTGAACTCAGCCAGCAATAAGAAATTAGAATAAGAAGAACAAAGTGACAAAGAGAAGATATAACACTTACACAAAAACAACAGCTAATTAATCCCCAAGACTAGACAAAGAAGCTAAGGAACTGATTAAATCCATCAAGATAAAATGATGACCAGACAGCAACAAAAATCTACAAACCAAACCAGTAATCAGGAAAACATGGCTGAATTCAATGAACAAACTAAAAACCAGGAAGGGGAACAGACTTCGCACAAGTAATTAAAGATTTCAGAACATATATCACAGACAAATTTAATGAAGTAAAGGAAGAGGTTAACAATATGAAGACAACAGTTGGAGGGGAAATTGCAGACATATGCAAAAAGGTAACAGATATGATGGGAATGAACACCACAGTTCAAGAAATCAAATATGCACTCACAGGAAATAGCAGCAGACTAGAAGAGGCAGAGCAGAAAATTAGCGATGTGGAAGACAGTACATCAGAAATCAAATAGATAGTAGAATTGATTGATAAAATGATAGAAAAAATACAGCTAGGACTTAGGGACCTGAATGACAATGCAAAACACACAAACATACATATTATAGGCATCCCAGAAGGAGAAGAGAAAGGAAAGGGATTGTAATGAGTGTTGCAGGAAATAATGGCTGAAAACTTCCCAAATCTACTGAAAGAGACAGATGTACATATCCAAGAAGCACAGCGCACTCCACTGGTCATAAACCCCAACAGGCCCACCCCAAGACATATACTTGTAAAATTATTCAATGCTCAAGACAAAGAGAAAATTCTAAAAGCAGCAAGAGAAAAAAAAAATCATCACATGCAAGGGAAGCTCCATAAGATTAAGTGCTGATTTCTCATCCGAAACCATGGAGGCAAGAAGGCAGTGGTATGATATAGTCAAGGAACTAAAAGAAAAATTTTCCAACCAAGAATACTCTATCCAGCTAAACTAGCATTCAAACGTGATGAAGAGTTCAAAATATTCACAGATAAACAGAAATTGATAGAGTATGCCAGCAAGAAACCTCCTCTTCAAGAAATTCTAAAGGGAGTTCTGCAGGAAGAAAGGAAAAAATAGGACAGGCAGAGTTGGAGGAGAGTGTAAGAGCAACAAAAAAAACAAAAAGAGAAGAAAAAAAACCAAACAAAATATGACAAACACAAGTCCAATCAAAATATGGCTAACATAAATAATTCCTTGAAAGTAATAACACTGAATGTCAATGGATTAAACTCACCTATCAAAAGATTCAGATTGGGACATAGGATAAGGAAATATGACCCATCTATATGCTGTCTACAAAAGACACATCTTAGACCCAGAGATTCATGGAGGTTGAAAGTGAATGGTTGGAAAACAATCTTACAAGCAAACAATAACAAAAAAAAGGCAGGAGTGGCCATATTAATATCAGACAAAATAGACTTTAAATGCAAAACAATTGTGAGAGACAAAGAAGGATACTACATATTAGTGAAAGGGACAATCTCTCAAGAAGAATGAACAATCATAAATATTTATGCTCCTAACAAGGGCACCTCTAAATACATGAGGCAAACACTGGAAAAACTAAGTGAAAGAATAGATGCATCTACAATTATAGTGGGGGATTTTAATACACCACTATCAACTCTGGACAGAACATCTCAAAAGAGAATCACTAAAGAAACAAAATATTTGAACAGTATATTAGAGGAGCTGGATCTAATAGACATATACAGATCATTACACCCGAACGCAGCAGGATATACATTTTTCTCAAGTGCCCATGGACCATTCTTCAAGATAGAACATATGCTAGGCCACAAAGAAAGGCTTAATGAATTCAGAAAGAATTCAAATCATACAAAACAATATCTCTGACCACAGTGGAGTGAAGCTTGAAATCTGCAAGGGACAGAGGCCCAGATTTCACACCAAGATATGGAAATTTAACAGCACACTCTTAGAAAAAAAATGTGTCAAAGAGGAAATCTCAAAAGAAATCAATGACTACATTGAAACAAATGATATTGATAACACAATATACCAAAATTTATGGGATGCAGCAACAGCAGTACTGAGAGGGAAATTTATAGCCATAAATTCATACATCAAAAAAGAAGAAAGAGCAAAAATTGAAGAACTAACTGCACTTTTGGAGGAATTAGAAAAACAACAACAAAGTAATCCCACAGGAAGAAGGAAGGAAATAACAAAGATAAGAGCAGAAATAAATGAAATAGAAAATAAGAAAGCACTTGAAAAGATAAACAAGACCTAGAGCTGGTTTTTTGAGAAGATCAATAAAATTGACAAACCTTGAGCTAGACTAACAAAGAAAAAAAGAAAGAAGATGCAAATACACAAAATAAGAAATGAGAAAGGAGATATCACCACTGACCCCACAGAAATAAAGACTATCATAAGAGGATACTTTGAAAACTCTATTCCAACAAAAACGACATTCAGAGGAAATGGACAAATTCCTAGAAACTCATAAGCAGTCTATATTGATGAAAGAAGAAATTGAAGATCCTAACAAACCAATCACAAGCAGAGAGATAGAATCAGTCATCAAAAAGCTCCCAACTAAGAAAAGCCCAGGGCCAGATGGCTTCACAGGTGAATTCTACAAAACATTCCGGAAAGAACTAACACCAATCCTGCTGAAACTCTTCCAAAAAATGGAAACAGAAGGAACATTGTCTAACTCATTCTATGAGGCCAACATTACCCTAGTACCAAAGCCAAACAAAGACACCACAAGAAAGGAAAATTACAGACCAATTTCTCTAATGAACCTAGATGCAAAAATACTTAAGAAAATACTTGCTAATCGTATTCAACAACACAATAAAAGAATTATACACCACGACCAAGTGGGATTCATTCCAGGTATGCAAGGATGTTTCAACATAAGAAAATCAATCAATGTAATACACCATACAAACAGATTAAAGGAAAAAAAATCACTTGATTGTATCTACAGATGCAGAAAAAGCATTTGAAAAATACAGCACCCTTTCTTGATAAAAACACTCCAAAAGATCAGAATACAAGGAAATTTTTTGAACATGATAAAGAGTATATATGAAAAACCCACAGCCAACATGGTTTACAATGGAGAAATCCTAAAATCCTTCCCTCTAAAGTCAGGAACAAGACAAGGATGACCACTCTCTCCCCTGCTATTTACCATAGTCTTAGAAGTACTTGCTCGAGCACTGAGGCAAGAACCAGATATAAAAGGCATTCAAATTGGAAAGGAAGAAATCAAAATTTTATCATTTGCAGATGACATGATCCTATACATAGAAAACCCTGAGAGGTCTACAACAAAGCTTCTAGAACTCATAAATGAGTTTAGTAAAGTCGCAGGTTATAAGATCAATGCGCAAAAATCAGTAGCATTTCTGTACACCAATAATGAGCAAGATCAGGAGGAAATCAAGAAACAAATACCATTCACAATAGTAAATAAAAAATCAAATATTTAGGAATAAATTTAACTAAAGATATAAAAAACTTATACACTGAGAACTATACAAGACTTCAAGGAAATCAAAGAAGATCTAAATAAATGGAAGAATATTCCCTGTTCATGCATAGGAAGACTAAATATTATTATGATGTCTATCCTACCAAAACTGATCTACACATTCAATGCAATCCCAATAAAAATCAACACAGCCTTCTTTAAGGAACTAGAAAAACTAACTATGAAATTTATTTGGAAAGAAAAGAGGCCCTGAATCGCCAAAGACATTGAAAAAGAAAAACGAAATTGGAGGAATCACACTACCTGACTTCAAAACATACTACAAAGCTACAGTAGTGAAAACAGCATGGTATTGGCATAAGGAGAGACACACAGACCAATGGAATCGAACTGAAAGCTCTGATATAGAACCTCATATATATAGCCATATAATATTTGATAAAGCCTCCAAACCCTCTCAACTGGGAGAGAGTGGCCTATTCAACAAATGGTGCCTGGAGAACTGGATATCCATATGTAGAAGAATGAAAGAGGATTACCATCTCACACCTTATACAAAGATCAACTCAAGATGATCAAAGACCTAAGTATAAGAGCCAAGACCATAAAGATCTTGGAAAGCAGTGTAGGGAAACATCTACAAGACCTTGTAATAGGAAATGGCTTCGTGAACATCACACCAAAAGCATGAGCAGCAAAAGAACAAATAGATAAATGGGACTTCCTCAAAATCAAAGCCTTCTGCACCTCAAAGGAGTTTATCAAGAAAGTAAAAAGGGAGCCCACACAATGGGAGAAAATATTTGGCAACCATATATCTGATAAGAGATTTATAACTTGCATATATAAAGAACTCCTATATCTTGAAAATAAAAGATAAACAACCCATTTAAAAAATGGGAAAAAGGTTTAAACAGACACTTCTCCAAAGAAGAAATACAAATGGCTAAAAAGCACATGAAAAAATGCTCCAAATCTTTAGCTATCAGGGAAATGCAAATCGAAACTACAATGAGATACCATCTTACTCCCATAAGATTGGCAGCTATAAAAAAATAAAAAAAGAAGAATACAAATGCTGGAGAGGGTGTGAAGAAATGGGAACACTCATCCACTGCTGGTGGGAGTGCAGAAGGATCCAACCATTCTGGAGGACAGTTTGGCAGTTTCTCAAAAAACTAACCATAGATTTGCCATATGACCCAGCAATTCCACTGCTGGGTATATACCCAGCAGAACTGAAGGCAGGGACACAAAGTGGTATATGCACACTAATGTTCATAGCAGCATTGTTCACTATCTCCAAAAGTTGGAATCGACCCAAATGCCCATCAACAGATGAGTGGATCAATAAAATGTGGTGTATACTTACAATGGAATACTACTAGGCTTTAAGAACAAATACACTACAAACACATGTGATAACATGGATGAATCTTGAGAACCTTACGTTGAGTGAAGCAACCCAGGCATTGAAGGACAAATACTACATGACTTCAATGATATGAAATAAACAAGCTGCCTCAGAGAGCTAGTGACTGGAAGATAGGCTTACAGGAAATCGGGGGTTAGAGGAAGTATGTAAGCTGACATCTACATGGGTGAAATCTCTGATAAGCTGGAAGTAAGTATGTGTACAAGGAAGGGATAAAATGGGGGCATAGGGTTACCTTTGGGTGGGGCTTTGGGAATTTGAGGGGGGCTAGGGATGGGTGGATGGGTAATATTGCCCAAGAAATTGGGGGGAGGGTGGGGCAACATACGAACATAGGAGATTGTCAGGTGTTGGTTGAGAGTATAATGCTGAGAAAACCTTTTCAAAATATAATTAGGAAAGTTACCTGTTTAAGATACTCAAAGGGGATAATCTGACACAGGATAGACTCCTATCTGAATATCTGAATGCTCATTTTGTCAGAGTGGGTTATACCATTGGGTAGAGACCCATATAATGAGAGTGAAGATATACCCACATCCTGGAGAGCACTGATGCCATCAAATAGAGGGAACTGTATCTCTCAAGAGAAATGGTGGCTCCCTGAGCATTAGAGCAGTTGAGCTAGTCAAGATCTCAACACTGTTGCAAGTATCTCTGAACATGGCTCCTCAATAAATGAAGATTGACTGTCACTGTGGGCCCCAAGGGGAGGAGGAAATAGATATTGAATAGGTGGAATGAAAGTAAATGTGAGGGCAAAAGAAGTGTTTCACAAGAGTACACAAGGATGGATATAAAACATGTAATATTACACCAAAAACATATAGGGGAAGACAGACTAATAATGTAAACCATAATGTAAAACATAGGATAACTAAAAAATTTAGAAAACTGTATAGTCTAAAGTAAAAACCACAATGTAAACACAAATGTTACCTTGTTTGAAAGCTATTGTCTCAATATCTGTACATCAGTTTCAGTAAATATGATAAGAATAAGTTAAAAGATTATTGCTGTGGAAGGGAAAAGGTTTTATAATGGATATGTGGGAGTACTGTATATTGTATAGAAGAATTACTGTGACCTATGGCTCTTGTGAAGAGAAGCTCAATAATTAGGAAAAAAGAAAAGAAAAAGATAGGATGTAGAATTTTTCCAAATCAATATGTATTCTATACCTAACCTTTAAACTCATCGCTATATTCCATTTTACTAGTAAGGGAATCTGACATTATATTGGGCTTCACTTTTCAGGAAGTTTTGGATCACAGAGTGGATCAACAGTGGCAGCGGAGGAATACTGGTACGGGATGTTATTGACAGGGGACATATGGGTGACAGGGAGTTATACAGGGCATGTGTCCAGGGTGCATGGAAATGTTTGGATATACTCATAGTGGAAACAATTAAAAACAACAGCTGGGGGCATCCTGGGTTCCTGACGGGGGGGGGGAGCTCTGTCGTGGTCCCTAGGGGAGCAGTGGCAGTCCCCCAGGAGCAACGGCAAGGACTAGGAAGGAATGAGGGTTCAAGAGTGAGCCCCTGATACTAATGACTATGCTTGTGAGCCTATACACCTGAAATAAGAACAAGGTCTAGAGCAGCACTGTGCCTAAGAGTTCCCTCCTGACAGCCTTCATGTTACTCAAATGTGGCCAGTCTCAAAGCCAAACTTAGCATGTAAATGCAATGCATTCCCCCCAGCATGGAACATGACACCCAGGGATGAGCCTCCCTGGCACCGAGGGATGACTACCAAGTACCAGCTGATGACATAACTAGAAAATGACCTTGAATTAAAGGTTCAATGCAGACCAGTAGAATATTCCTGTCTACATATAATAACAGGAGTTAAAAATGCTGTTTGATCTAAAGTAAGAGGGAAATGGAAAGGACAAATGAGTTGATATGGCTATGAGTCTCTAAAAAAGAGTCTGGAGGTTGTCAGAAGGATTGCCGTTATGCACACCTGAGGAGAGTCTCAGAGACAGATAAAGTAGATACAACCCAGGTATTGGTTCTTTTGAGGGCTAAAGAGACCCACAGGTTCTATGGTCATGGCAGATGGAGTTCGCTGCCGTGTCAGTTGGCCCTTCTTTGGAGCTGGTGTTTCTGCGTGATGGAGCTGGACTCAGATGGGATTTCTTTTCACAAGCCTTTCATGCTACTTTACTGGAATTGTAGTTGGTGCTGGGGTTTAAGATATACCTAGGGGATTTGAATCTCTGGACTGACAATATGATAGCCAGGCCCTGAGCCTCAACAGACTTCAGCTCCTACACTCTGATTTATTGGACTCACCCCACTCAGCTAACATGGAGTTGAAGAATGTCAACCACCACACCATGGAGCCTAGAGTGCCTACAACTGAAAGCAGGAGGACTGCATCCAGTATCCATGTGGAATCTAAGCCCCCTCTTGACATAGATGTGGAGTGGACACAACCAAGCCAAGGTCCACAGGAAGGAGGGATACAGTAAGGATTAGAGTGGACTTAATGATATTCTATTCATGAACTATTATGGCTAATAATCGAGAAAATGTGGCATTGGTGTGGAAAAAGTGGCCATGGTGGCTGCTGGGTGCGGGGAATGGGAGGAAGAGATGAGATGTGGAGGCATTTTCAGGACTTGGAGATGTCCTGAGTGGTGCTGCAGGGACAATTTTCAGACATTGTATGTCCTCCCATCCCATGGCCCACTGGATGGAAAGTGGGAGAGTGTGGGCTATGGTGTGGACCACAGGCCATGGGGTGCAGCGATGCCCAGAGATGTACTCACCAAATGCAATGGATGTATCATGATGATGGGGGAGAGTGTTACTCTGGTGGGAGTGGTGGGGTGGGGGCGGTGGGGGTGAATGGGGGCCTCTTTTTTTAATGTAATGTTTTTTTAAAAAATGAATAAATAAAATTTTAAAAAAAAAGAACAAGAAGAGACAGTCAACAGAACACAGAGGCTAAGAGGAAGCCATTTTAGCTAGAAGCCGAAAACAATGAGGCTCAGAGGAGAGGGGGAAACAAGCTACTGTGCCAAATGTGCGATCACTCACTGCTGCAAATCCAGTGAAAAGTATCTTTGATGATGCCTTGATTTGGACACATTCAGGGCCTCAGGACTATAAGCTTTTAACCTAATAAATTGCAATCATAAATGCCACCTCATTCCTGATATATCACTTCAGCAGCATTTAACAAACTTAAACATGTACTATTAGTAATAACTTCAAGACAACAGGCATAAACTGCAACTATTCAAGGCAAACAGAGTATGTTCATCTTACTGCAAATCTGAACCTTACTAAGTCTTAAACTCTGGGCTGATGGACAAGGATATTTTATCTATTAGTCCCTCCAGTAACTAAAACACACACACACACACACACTAAACCATTTCCAATTGACCCCTCAACATAAAACACCACATCCTTAATAAGCTTCATAGTGTCAGGTTTCCTTCCTTCTTTTTTTTCTCTAGGATAGTGGATTTCAAACTTGTTTATCACAAGACCCCTTTACAATCTTAAAAATGATTGAAGATCCCAAAGAACTTTTGTTTATGTGAGTTACATCTATTGATATTTATTACATTGGAAATTAAAAATATAAATTTAAAAAATATTTATTCACACATTAAAAATGATGATAAATTTATTACCTGGATGCTTACATATTTTTATTAAAAATAATTATATTTCCAGAACAAAATAAAAATAAATGAAAAAATGACAGTACTTTATACATCTTTAACTCTTTAAAATCTGACTTAATCCAAAATAATTCAATTCCCACATACCATTCTATATTCATTTTATTGAGGTATGTTAATTTGGATATTAGGAGAGTATCTGACATCAAACAGGTAAATAGTTGGAAATGGTAAGAGTATTTGAATGCCCTTTCCAGACAGTAGTAGTAATTCTTTGACAGTACACCAAAACTAAACAAATGACAGTTTCTTGAAGATTAATTGTAGTGAGAAATCTGAAACTATAAATAAAACTTTCATATACCATTACTCTAAAATATTTTGATCTGTCTGGAAATTTGAGTGTATTGTTTACCCATGCATGGTTTCTTATAACGTCATGCAATGGTTATTTAGAAAATATTGTTCCACTTAGTTATGTAGATCTTCCATATATTGACATATTTCATGACGTGATATTTAAAAAATCACCTTATTTCAAATAGCACAAACAATCTCATAAAAAGTCTTTAAGTATCAGGAAGATATCAAGTTAATGGTGGATACAAACTTCCTAAAAATATAATTTTCAGTTGAAACATCAAAGTCTGTTGTTGCAACAAATACTATAAGCGTTTTTTGAGTGACTGATTTATTTTGTTCATTTTTCAGAGAAAAAAAAATCTGCCAGATTTGTCACTTGTTCTTTCATTTAATAATGTGTTTCATGGAAAGCAAAAACAAAAACATGACCACCTAGTTCAGCTGGCAACATAAATCATCACACAAGTGCTTTTCCTTCATACAAATATATTATGCACTGTAGCAGCAGTGTTTTCTTTATAGTTCCTATTTTATCACACAGAAGATTAAAATCTTTGTTCTTATGGATTAAGGTTTAATAAAATTAATGATTTTTATGAATTTATAATAATAAAAGTCATGCTTAAGTGAAATTGGCTTTTAATTTAAAAAAATAAACTGTGAATGTGTGGCATTAACAAAATACAATGATTACTAGTATAGTATATTGCCACTCCTTTGATTTTTCCTGTGGCACTAGAGTTCAACCCATCACTGTTTTTGCCTTATCAATGCAAATGGCAAGACAGTAAAAAGAGCAAGTAACATCTTAGCATTATTTTAAAAATAATTTTCACCTCTCAGAATACTTGGAAGTTGTTTTGGGATGTTAGTAAAAGAGTGGTATATTGGAAAAACACACCTGAAAAAGAGAATTCTGTAGTGTAAGTTGTTTTGCATTTTGGCTTTCAGTATTCCTGACAGGATTCAGCTCTCTCAGACAGGTATGCCCTTTTTTAGAAACTGGTCAGACTAACTTCCTTGAAAACTGAGAAAAGTCTTAAAATGGCAAATAAATATCTACCTTTGGGGAAAAAATGTACAAAAAACATTGCTAAGAACAACTAAACACTGTGGCAGTCAATTAGATCCTGATGAGATATGCATAAGCATAACTTCTGGAATGACCTCCCAATGCATTCTGAAATGGTTTAGCCATAAAATACTCATTTATATTTCATATTTTCCCCTTTTGGTCAAGGTCTTTTTTCAGATGCATTGCTTATTGGCACTTAGTAATAATCCTTCAGTGCCAGGGAGGCTCATCCCCAGAAGTCATGTCTCATACTGGGAGAAAGGTAATGCATTTATATGCCAAGTTCAACTTAATGAGAGGCCACATTTGGGCAACAAGGAGGGTTTCAGCATGCAACTCTTAGGCAATATATAACAGTAGTCTGTTTCACGTTCAGAAGAAAAGGTTCCTACGTACAATCATCAATATCAAGGGTCTGGCATAATGGTCTGTCTTCCTTCACTAGCCACTTCCGATGTACTCAGAGAACTCTTGCCATTCTATTAGAGAATGTAGCAGCACTACCCAAGATGAGAATTCAGTATTCTTTTGGTTATTGTTTGAGTCTCCACCACCAAGGCAATGCACCGTGAACACTTGAACATATTCTTATGCCATAGAGGCATGCCTTAGATGCAAACCTCCCCATACATGCCCCCATCACCAGCATCCCATACCAGTGATCCTCCCCTGCCACACTTGCTTAAGTCATATAATATTTGCCCTTCAGTGACAGGTTTACTTCACTCAATATAAGGTCTTCAAGATTTATCCATGTTACCACATTTTTAAAATAACATTCCTTCTTACAGCAGAGTAATATTCCATTGTATGTATATACCATGGTTTTCTCATCCATTCATCTGTTGATGGACATTCAGGTTTCTTCCAACTTTTGACAATAGTGAATAATGCCTCTATGAACATTGGTGTGCATATATCTGTTCATGTCTCTGCTTTAAATTCTTCTGGGTATATACCCAGCAGTGGTTTTGTTGGATCATAAGGCAGGTCTATAGTTAGCTTCCTGAGGAATTGCCAAACTGTTCTCCCCAGTGGCTGCAACATTCTACGTTCACATCAGCAGTAGATAAGATTTCCCATTCCTCCACATCCTTTCCAACTC